>NC_083283.1:13423301-14839454 GCF_963506605.1 Zootoca vivipara | reverse complement strand
CTTCCAGGTCATGTGGCCAGCATGACTAAGCCGCTTCTGGCGAACCAGAGCAGCACACGGAAACGCCGTTTACCTTCCCGCTTGGAGCGGTACCTATTTATCTACTTGCACTTTGACATGCTTTCGAACTGCTAGGTTGGCAGGAGCTGGGACCCAGCAACGGGAGCTCACCCCGTCGCAGGGATTCAAACCGCCGACCTTCTGATCAGCAAACCCTAGGCTCTGTGGTTTAACCCACAGAAATATTCAGAAAGCTGAATCTTTACCATCTGCCTAAAACAGTACAGTGTTGGGGCCTGGTGCTTGGCAAGGCATCCCACATCACTACCACTACCACTACCACAGCCACTACCAAGAAGGCTCTCTGCCTGGTTCCCTGTAACTTCGCTTCTTACAGTGAGGGAACCAGCAGAAGACCCTCGGAGGAGGACCTCAGTGTCCAGGCTGAACAATGGGGGTGGAGAGGCTCCTTCAGGTAGATACAGGGTCAAGGCCATTTAGGGCTTTAAAGGTCAGCACCAACACTTTGATGAATTGTGCTCAGAAACGCACTGGGAGCCAGTGAAAATCCTTTAGGACCGGTGTTATATGATGTTACATGGAGGAGACAATTTAGGTGAACATTCGGTTTTCCCCATCTGTAATTGGAAGTGGCACTGTTGATTCTACCACTTCACTCTGCTGCTTATGCAGATAACAGCCTCTGTTCTCTTTCCCCATGGAGTAAGGTACCTTATAACTTAGTAAGCCTCCTCCTGTGCTTTCAGAAGTCGGTCTGGGAGGCTATGGTGTTTTTGCTACGTACAGGAGAATGAGGAAACATACTTTTATATTGGTTTCAGTGGAGCAAAAAAAGCTTTACACAAAACTTTCTCAGACTCCTTGAGATGGCCATAAGTCCAAATGTGCCTTTAAAAAAGACTTATGGCATCATAGCCTTCTCAAGGTCACTTCTCACGGTTGTTGCATCCAGTTGGCTTCCTATCACTTGATTCTCCTGCCCATAAAACCTTAGTAATGTTTACATTTTTTTACAGCTTAAAGAGCATGCCATGATGTCAATGGGACAGTGTAATAAACCCTCTGGAAGTCTTGCTGAGTGTCCTTTCTCATCATTGGGCAAGAGTTTGCCTATATAAGCATGTGTGGGTTTTAAAAATGGCCAAGTAATAATTTTATTTAGTGAAATTACTTTATGTCCCTAGACATAAAGAAATCAAGTTCTGTTATGTTTCGACAAACCATAAACAAGCATAGCTGAAATCCTATGATGGAAATTTACGTAGCAGATATGGCTGGCTAAGCTGAAAGGTGAGCGTCATGCGTAGTTGCAGATGCAGAAGGTGGAGATAATTGTTTATTTTATTCCTACCTTTTCCTCCAAGGAGCTGAAATGCATGGGCCTTTTCTCTCCACCTTCGACACACATTCTCCCCTTGCACCATGTGGGTTAAGCTGAGAGGTGATGAGCTTTATTGTCAAGTGGGATCTGAAGGTGGAACAACCCATTTCCAAACCTCCACTCCTCCATGGTGGACCTACATTTGGGTGGCCTTGATGCTTGAGCTGTTATGCGGGGGGCCCCTTCACAAGCAGCAATGAGGTTTGGGTTAACTACTGTTATCATCTTCAATGGGGGTTGTTTCACGGCAGATCGCCCGTCGCAATTCTTCCGGGAGTTTATGTTTTTGGTATCCACGCAAGTACTTCCCTAAACTCCTTGCTATTCTTCTTGATCTCTGCTTGGAAGCTGGGGAAATTACATTAGTCAACTTGCTGCAACACTTTATACAATCTGTGCTACTGACTCAAACTCCGGGATTGTTGAAATATACACAACAAAAAGTTAATCAATTTAAGTCACGTGATTCAAATTGGGTCTACTAGACCCATTTTTTTTAAGTGACATGGACCAGAGTTAGATCTCGGGGCTCCTCCAAATTAGGGACTTAGAAGCACAAGCTTCTTGAGTTTCGTAGTAGATCCACCCCCCCTGTCCAAGATTGAGCTACGTAAGCATTGAAACTGGTAAAGAGACTCGACTTCTTGAGAATTTACTTAAAGCAAATGCCTGCCCATTAAAGCATTGAGGACAGGCTTGAAAAACATGCATAATGAATCTCTGAAGCAAGACAATAGAATTATTATTAGTCAAGAAGACACAAAATGGGCTGATATACGGTATGTTTAATCTAAATACAGTGGTACCTCTGGTTAAGAACTTAATTCGTTCCGGAGGTCCATTCTTAACCTGAAACTGTTCTTAACCTGAGGTACCACTTCAGCTAATGGGGCCTCCCGCAGCCGCCGCACCGCCGGAGCACAATTTCGGTTCTCATCCTGAAGCAAAGTTCTTAACCTGAGGTACTATTTCTGGGTTAGCGGAGTTTGTAACCTGAAGCGTTTGTAACCTAAAGCGTTTTGTATCCCGAGGTGCCACTGTAATCTAAATAACTTATTTAGTTGGGAATTTCCTCTGGTGATAAGAAGCTAACTTCTTTATGCCGAATATGCCCAGCCTTGCTCACTGCATCTTTAAAGGAGATGTTGGTGTCAAAAGCTGTAAGCGGAAATGTGGCTACCGAACTGCTATTGATACTAGCCAGGGTGGCTCCCTGCTGCCTCCAGGATTAGAGTTGCATGCCTCTGAATATCAGTCATGGAAGAGCAGCAACGGGAGGCTATTTCATCACCACCACTATTCATGTTAATAATTAATTAATAACATTCTATTTATTTCCTGCCCTTCCCCAGCGGATCCCAAGGTGGGTCACAATAATTCAAAATTCAGTTCAGTAAGCCCTCAGCCTGTGCGCATTCAGCTTTTCGCACATGGCGAAAAACAAAAATAAATTAAGAATGGGGCAGGGTTACTTTGGCAATCTCACCCGCCATTGAACCCAATGGATTTCGTCTGTGCGGGATTTGGGCTTTAGGTGTGATCCCCGCAAAGTAACCCCTGTGTAAGTTGCAGGCTTACTGACTTAATAGCAGATAAAAGAGGTGCTGGCAATTCTGCTAAGCTAGATGGGTCAATAAAGTAGGTCTGTACATCCTCCCCAATCTATTGGTAAACTACTTGTACTCTCTGCTAGACTAAAATATGGCAATACTTGCTACAATGAATGTTTGAGCCAAAGATATATTAGGGATTTTTCAGCGTCAAGTAACTGCCAGGGACTGTGGTGAGGAGGACTGCAATGAGGAGGAATGGTGGGAGCTGCCTCCTCCCCCTGACCCTGAATCTTCCCAGGAGTAGGAGGACAGTATAGATTTAGAACAGTGGTTTGCAGAGGGACATAGTTCAGAAGGCAGAAGCTGGGAAGTACTGGATGGGGAACATGCTACGAGAAGAAACACTGGAAGAGAGAGGGTTAACAGATTCACAGTCTCTGGATAGCATTCACCCCCCCTTCTCCAAAGTCACAGAGAGCTCAGAAAGTGGCAGAACAGAAAGCACAGAGACGGTACAAGCTCAGATTACAAGACATAGGAGTGACATAGATTAATAGGGACGGAGGGGGTGGTAGGCCTTAATTGGGAGCACCGCCATTCTAGCGAGACACTTTCTTTTGTTTCTCGCTGTGTTTATTAAAGAAACTAACTGGTAAGATTTTCCTTTCATTTGATCTGCTTATTTACTGCCATGGAGGAGGAAGCCGATTCCCCGAAGCCTGACAGTAACCCAGGTTTGCTTTTTTGTTTGTTAACCACCACCTGCCCTTTAGCGTACAGACAAGAAGCCACCCTTGGGATCGACGCATCCGATTCGAGTTCCAACTGCATTGAGCAGACGACAGAGTGGAGTGCCTGCTCCACAAGCTGCGGAATGGGCTTCTCCACTCGGGTCACCAACAAGAACGCAGTGTGCGAGATGGTGAAACAGACCAGGCTCTGTGAGGTGCGGCCTTGTGAAAGTGCTCGCCTGCAAGATAAGGTACGGCTCAGACTCTCGCCGATGAGCCAGTCCGCTGCATGGTCTATTTGCACTAGCTACTTCTCCCAGAAGGCAAGCATTGTGAAACACTGGCTTTGGAGGGGAGAATGGTGGGCATCCTTTCTTGAGCAACCTTAGTGATATTATTTATTTATTTATTAAATTTATATACCACCTTTCGCCCAAGCTTCAAGCTTCATTTCTGCTTCAAGCTTCACTGTTGTAGCCTTACTAATTTCAGTCTAGAAAGCAGGAGCACAACACTCCCAGCTCAAAAGGAGCCGTCTGCTGCCTTTCTCAAAAACGAGGCCTCTCTTCCCAAGGTATTGGTAGCGGCAGATCTGTTCAAAGTCAATTTTGCCTGCCTCTTCTCCCCTCACAGCCGATCAAGGGGCATTTAGTGAAATAAGTTCCTTTTTGCTTCTACTGCTCATTGAATGCCTAGTCAAGATGACACTTGATTTTACTTCATTGCTGTTGGTAGTCTGGGAGTAGTAGTAGTAGTAGTAGTAGTAGTAGTAGTAGTAGTAGTAGATTTATTATTTATACCCCGCTAATCTGGCTGGGTTTCCCCAGCCACTCTGGGTGGCTCCCAACAGAATTTTAAAAACACGATAAAACATCAAATGTTAAAAACTTCCCTAAACAGGGCTGCCTTCAGATGTCTTCTAAAAGTCAGATAGTTGTTTATTTCCTTGACATCTGATGGGAGGGCGTTCCACAGGGTGGGTGCCACTACCGAGAAGGCCCTCTGCCTGGTTCCCTGTAGCTTCACTTCTCACAGGGAGGGAACTGCCAGAAGGCCCTCAGAGCTGGACTTCAGTGTCCGGGCTGAATGATGGGGGTGGATACGCTGCTTCACCCCCTCAAAGCTTCCTTCAGACATGGCGGTGCTAGGTCACTAGTAATTTTTGGATGTCTGTTGTGTCATGTCTTCTCCCTATTAGAAGGGGAAGAGGTGCGTCCGCACCAAGAAGTCTCCAACACCTGTCCACTTGAAGTACGACAACTGCACCAGCATCCACCTGTACAAACCCCGTTATTGTGGCACCTGCAGTGACGGACGCTGTTGCACCCCCCGGGCCGCGAAAACCATCCACGTGGATTTCCGCTGTCCTGAAGGCAACATCATCAGGCATCCCGTGATGTCCATCACAAACTGTGTGTGCCATGGCAACTGTCCTCAGGATCACAACACTTTCTATAGAAAGCTCCGCCAAGCGGGCTGATTGAAAACACAAAACTGATGACAATTTCAAAAAGGGGGTGAATATTTAATATGTAACAAGTTCCTTAAGAGCGAAGCATGGAAACAGGCAGCGAACAATATTACCCTGCTGGGTGTCTCTTTTATACTTGGGGGGGGGAATACAAAGATGCAGTTTGATTTCCATCTGGTTCTGTAAATGACCCAGTTCAGTTCCTGTGGAGTTCCTTGAAATCTTTCTTCAAGCATTGCCACCCCATCGTAATATTAGTCCCTGGGGGGAGAAATGTAACAGCTCGACATGGATTTCTTTTATTAGTATAAAGGTTTCTTAGAACCTCTGCAAACACTAGAACTTCTTGTTCCTCAGCTTCATGTATTTGCTTGCCTGTGGTCATGTTTCCAGGTTCTTCTTGCCGAACAAACTGTTTGCAAAATTCATGGGCCAAGATGCTTGGGTGAGCGCTGGCCTTATCGTCGCCCCGGGTAACTGCAGCCAGGAGTTGAGCACAGCCTGTTTCTGCAGAGTGATGGGCCAAGGATCTTAATGCTGATTCAAAACCCAAGTTAGTCACGTGATTCCTTCTGCAGCCAGTTTTTAAGGAGGAACGTATTTTTTGTTGCCAATCACAGATGCAGCAGGTGAAAACATGTTTTCCTATTACTATTTTCTCTTCCTTGCAAAACACTTGCCCCTTGAACCAGCTCACCCTTTTCCTGCTCCAGCTGCAGATGATGCACACACAAACTTTCTCCCTCCCTCCTTCCGGTCTGCTACCACCTCGCCGCCTTCTGCTGGTGCATGACTTTGCCAAGGGGGCGCCCTGCCCTGGAGCAGCTGCTAATATGGCCAGGAGTGGGAGTCAGTAGTGGGAGATTCTGTACCACGGATGTCAGGGCCGGTCCACACATGAGGTCTGGTGAGGTGACCACTTCAGGCAGCAGGGTCCACAGAGGAAATCCCCCTCCTCATTCCTGATGTGGATCTTCACTCACCCCTTCTTCCCTAGTGAGGAGCAGAGTGCCATTTTGGGGGTTGCCTCAGGTGCCAAAATGTCATGGGCAGGCCCTGACTCCTGTTATGCCACTTCACGGTTAGGGTAGCCCTATTCAAAGAAAACTTGTATTCAAAGGAAAATTAGTATGTCTCTTTTTCTTTCTTCTGTCGGTCTCGGCATATGAACTGATTCCTGCGGGTGTTTCAGAGCGTTCCGATTCTAATACTTAAAAAGTAGGTTGCAACAGGACAGAAGTTGTAACTGAAATGTGTGCTGTGCTAGTTAGCTTGCTGAAATCGACTTGTGTGGAGGTGAAGGTGATGTTACTACACTTGGGCAAAAAAAAAAAGTGAAAGGCACAAATACGGGATGGGAGACACCTGGCTTGAGAGCAGTACATGTGAAAAGGATCTAGGATCTTGGTAGACCACAAACTTGACATGAGTCAACAGTGTGATGCAGCAGCTTAAAAAGCCAATGCAATTCTGGGCTGCATCAATAGGAGTATAGCATCTAGATCAAGGGAAGTAATAGTGCCACTGTATTCTGCTCTGCTCAGACCTCAGCTGGAGTACTGTGTCCAGTTCTGGGCACCACAGTTCAAGAAGGATACTGACGAGCTGGAACGTGTCCAGAGGAGGGCAACCAAAATGGTCAAAGGCCTGGAAACGATGCCTTATGAGGAATGGCTTAGGGAGCTGGGTGTGTTTAGCCTGGAGAAGAGAAGGTTAAGGGGTGATATGATAGCCATGTTCAAATATATAAAAGGATGTCATATAGAGGAGGGAGAAAGGTGGTTTTCTGCTGCTCCAGAGAAGCGGACACAGAGCAATGGATTCAAGCTACAAGAAAGAAGATTCCATCTAAACATTAGGAAGAACTTCCTGACAGTAAGAGCTGTTCGGCAGTGGAATTTGCTACCAAGGAGTGTGGTGGAGTCTCCTTCTTTGGAGGTCTTTAAGCAGAGGCTTGACAGGCATATGTCAAGAATGCTTTGATGGTGTTTCCTGTTTGGCAGGGTGTTGGACTGGATGGCCCTTGTGGTCTCTTCCAGCTCTATGATTCTATGATTTTATGTTAGGAGCTAATTCCCATGAGCATTCAAAGGTTGGTCTGCTTATGAAGCACATACCGTGTTTCTCATATTATAAGACATGTCTTATATTTATTTTTTCCTCAAAAAAACACACTATGGCTTATTTTCAAGGGATGTCTTATTTTTTTCCTCCTCCTCCTGCCGCGGCCAGCATTGCTGCTGCACCTATCACTATGTCTTATTTTCGGGGTATGGCTTATATTCCTTGAATGCTTAAAAATCCTGCTATGGCTTATTTTATGGGTATGTCTTAAAATATGAGAAACAGGGTACATTGTGGAGCCCCAGTACAGAATATTTCAATGGGCCTCTGGATGGCAAATACCCCCTTTTTTGTACATTTCTCCACTTTAAGTTTAGACTGGACTGTTTGCGTCCTGCTCTGAAGGATGTGGCCTGACCCACTTGCTAGGTGAGAAAGCAAACCTTGTAAATCTCCTTGTAAAAAAAAAAAATAGTAGTTCCACGTTTTACAGAAACAGCAATGCAAACAGAAGTGTATGCCGTACAATCTAAGTCTCCTGTAAATGTTCAAACAATACTGAAGCTATTAAAAAAAAAAGTTTAAAATCACTTAAACTTATGATTAGGAGAGTGCTGTGAAGCATTCATAAGTCTGCCAGCTGTTACTCAGCTCGAAAGATGCTCAGTCATTCAAGTGCAGGGTGTAGAAGCTGGGCTGGCTTTGATCTCCATGCCACACCATCACAAGACCCATTACTTGCTTGGGCTAAAGTGAGGAGGGGCAATTTTTAAAGAGGCGGGAAATGTTTTAAAACAGCTGATGGAACTGAAGTCGCTGGTGAGCTGTTTTGCAATGGGGTTGGGAGAAGGAGTGTGTTTTAAAATATATATATATATATATACAGTCATACCTCATGATACGTAGGCTTCATGTTGCGTCTTTTCAGGTTACGTACGCGCTGAACCTGGAAGTCCCGGAATGGGTTACTTCCAGGTTCGGCGTGTCTGTAACCTGTGCACATGCGCAGAAGTGCTAAATCATGCTTTACACATGCACAGAAGCGCCACATTGCGGTGCTTCATGTTGTGGCCTTTTCATGTTGCGAACGGGCTGCTTGAATGGATCCCGTTCGCAACATGAGGTACCACTGTATATATTAATGTCATTTTCAATAAATAGTACAATAAATTTATAGTGGCAGTGTCATTCTTTACAACAGCGGAAGAAAGGAAAGAAAAAGGGGGCCTCCATTGTGACTGGGATGTCCGGGGGTGGTAGAACCTCACACCAAAAAGAGAGAGAAGCAGGGTGTGGGGCTTTTCAGTTGAGTCACTTTTGTTAACAGGTTGAATAAAAGGATACCAAATCACCTTAACTTTTGATTCCCCGCCCCCATGCCTTTCTCCTCTCCTGGGCCATCTTTTCCCCCAAAGCTAGCTGCCAAAGAGTGCTGTATTTTGTTTATCTGCAAGTCTGTGAAACAGAGGCTGCACGATGATCCCAAATTACAGGTAGGAAGTGGGATTACACACATACCCTGATGACGTCAGATTTAGGACCATCCCTGGTGTGTGTTTCAATTATACGCGGGTGGTGCTGTGGTCTAAACCACTGAGTCTCTTGGGCTTGCTGATTGGAAGGTCGGTGGTTCGAATCTGCACAAAAAGGGTGATCTCCTGTTGCTCTGTCCCAGCTCCTGCCAACCTACCAATTTGAAAGCACACCAGTGCAAGTAGATAAATTGGCGTTTCCATGCGCTCTGATTTCTGTCACGGTGTTCTGTTGCACCAGAAGTGGTTTAGCCATGCTGGCCACATCACCCAGAAAGCTGTCTGTGGGCAAACGCCGGCTCCCTTGGCCTCAAAGTGAGATGAGCGCTGCAATTCCATAGTCACCTTCGACTGCCCTTATCCATCCAGGGCTCCTTTACCTTTTTACCTTTACACTCATACCCTCCAACATGTCACAGTGGAAAACCAGGACACACATCTTCTGGGATGCACTCCCACATGAGTTGTATGACCCGTGAAAGATTGTACCCTGAATGTCTTTTGGGGCTGCAGCACTCAAAAAACAAACAAACCAAGATATCCCAATTTAATTGGGACCGTTGTGGGGTATGCACCCTGGGTACTCAAAATGTAAGCTGTTTTTGAGTCATCGAGTGAAGCTGGCTTCGAAAAACCTGATGCAAAACACAGCTCATGCACTCTGTTGAAACATGGTGGTTCTGCTTAATTGAGAGCAGTTCTCAATTAAAGGTTCCCCCAACCCTCAAGAGAAGCTTTTAGGGGGGTTACTTTGGCCTGCACAGGTGAGGAGGAGAGGGAACGATTCCTGGCACAAACTTGCTTTCACTTGCAAATCACTAGACATCACTCATTTCCAAATTTGCAGCTATATATACGTATGTTCCCTTTTCTGGTGATGCAAAGGTGTCTTATTTAAAGTCTGGTGACTGGTCTAAAAAAAGGCATAGGCAAACTCAGCCACTCGTCCCTCCGCCGCCACCGCCTGCCTCACTTGAGTATAAGCCGAATACTTATGAAAAAGTCGACTTATACTCGACTATAAACGGTAAATTCGTAACCCGAGGTACCGTGTTTCCCCCTTTTTAAGACACCGTCTTATAACTTTTTTTCCTCAAAAAAAACCACGGTGTCTTATTTTCAGGGGATGTCTTAAGGCTTGGTGCTCTGTGCAATCACACATGACACTTTCTGGCACATGCAGATACAGATCAGCTGTAGCGCTGAAATCAGCTGTTCCTGGTTCAGGTGTAGCGCGCGCCCAGCGAAGTCAGCCCTGAGAAGGGAAAATGGCATTTAAAAATGCCATTTGAAGTGATTTTAGCCTGTCGCCCAGAACCGGCTGCTGCAGCGCGGAGCGCCCAGCAGCGCCCGGGGGGAGCGCCCAGCAACACGGACAGAGCGCTCAGCAGCACCAGGAGGAGCGTCCCACCGTGCCAGGCGGCGGGGTGGCAGGCCACCTTGGCATGGCGAGGAAGAGACGAGGCCGCTGGCTCGGGCGCTCCTGAGTCCTGACCCCAGCCGCTTCTACGCGGCAGCAGCAAAAGAGCCATGCGGCCACATGGAGAGGCTAGCGCCCGAGCGGGAGACGCGATCTCTGCAAAGCTCTGCACTCACTTCATCCGCCCGACGGGAAAGCGAAGTGGGGAAGAGAAAAAGAGAAAAAACCGAAGCGGCTCTTTTTCTCTTCCCCACTTCACTTTCCCGTCGGGCGGATGAAGTGAGTGCAGAGCTTTGCAGAGAGCGCGTCTCCCGCTCAGGCGCTCGCCTCTCCATGTGGCCGAGCGGGAGACGCGATCTCTGCAAAGCTCTGCACTCACTTCATCCGCCCGACGGGAAAGCGAAGTGGGGAAGAGAAAAAGAGCCGCTTCGGTTTTTTCTCTTTTTCTCTTCCCCACTTCGCTTTCCCGTCGGGCGGATGAAGTGAGTGCAGAGCTTTGCAGAGAGCGCGTCTCCCGCTCGGGCGCTCGCCTCTCCATGTGGCCGCACGTCTCTTTTGCTGCTGCCGCGTAGAAGCGGCTGGGGTCAGGACTCAGGAGCGCCCGAGCCAGCGGCCTCGTCTCTTCCTCGCCATGCCAAGGAGGCCTGCCACCCCGCCGCCTGGCACGGTGGGACGCTCCTCCTGGTGCTGCTGAGCGCTCCGTCCGTGTTGCTGGGCGCTCCGCCCGGCGCTGCTGCGCGCTGCAGCAGCCGGTTCCAGGCGGCGGGGAGGCAAGCTGAAATCACTTCAAACGGCGTTTTTAAACGCCATTTTACCTCCTGGTTCCAGGCCCCCAGTTGGCAGGCATGGGGGTATGTCTTATTTTCAGGGTATGTCTTATATTTCTCAAATGCTTAAAATTGTTGCCCTGGCTTACTTTTTGACTACGTATTAAAAAAGGGGAAACACGGTACCACTGTATAGCGTTAACAATTTACAGTTAATAGCTGCTTTCACTAATGTTTTCCTTTGTGCTGCCACTAGATGGTGCAAAATGAAAAAAAAAGAACTCACTGGTAATGGTTTTATACAAAAACCTTGTAAACAAGACATTTTAATTCACATATTTGCATAAATACTGGCCACTACAGTGCAGTTTTAGCCCTATTGATTTCAATGGAACTTACTCCCAGGAATTTCAATTTGTGTTATTGGGTTTGGAATGTTATTTGTGTTATATTGTAGCATTATTGCCATCTGCCTTGAGTTTCTTTGGGAAATATGGCAAGGCAGGGTTTGTTTGTTTTTTTAAATGACCAAATAAATACTGTATTTACTCAGGTCTAATTTGACATCGAATCTAATGTGCACCTCAATTTTCAGAACCTTGAAACCAAAAAAAGTATTTGCTGGCAAATGTAAATATGCCATCTAATCTAATGCCCACCTCAATTTTCGCAACATAATTTGGCCAAAGAAAGTGAGCATTAGATTCAAGTAAATACAATATATGGGGCTAAAGTATATCAAGAAGATTATATAGGATTGTGCTGTTAATAGTCTTAAATATACTTCTGCTTCCAATGATTCCAGTTATCCAGCAATTTGTTGGGTGATATAACACACATATGTACACACATACCAAATCCCAGCACAAGAAAGTCAACTGAGGGCCGCTTCTTTTTGTGTATACAATTGCAGTATGGCTACATTTTCTGCCATGGGAGCAGCCAAAACAATTGACCAGTCAGGCATTCAAGTGACGACAAACATCTTATTTAAGCAGTTAGATCTGAGGACCATTGCAGTTTCTGAGCAATTTTGGACAATAGCCCTTTCTCTTCCTCACCTTAATATGTTTATGCGTTCAGTAAATACAAGTGCAAAACAAAACATTGCAACATCCCACTTAAACATTTTTCATTCCACTACTCCTTCCAAAAAAAAGCACGATCGAAGCAGCTTGCAATATGTCAATCAATACTAATCACAATATCCTAAAACAGCAGCCTCCATAGCACTATTCAAGATAGCAAGCAGCAATAAAAACAAACACCAAATGTGAAACTAGAGCAGGGGCTGGGAACCTCTTATTCTCCCTCAGGGGCCGCATCCCTTCAAGCGAAATGTGTCAGGGGCCACATTCCAGCAGTAGTGAGTCAGGCCTAGAGTCAAAAGTGGGTAGAGCACCCTTCTTCTTTCTGCCCCCCCCCCCCGTTCCCATTTGTCCACCCTTGCCGCCTTCAATATACACCTTTAGGTGCCAGATGCAAACATTCCTCTTTAACCAAGCCTTTGGCTGACTGTCATCCAGTGCCCTTTTAAAATGTGTTGGGGAGGGGTTGTTTTTGTTTTGATTATGTATTTTGTGTTTTTATATTGTAATTTTATTCTGTGAACCACCATGAGATCTGAGGGTACAGGGCGGTATTAAAATTAAATTATTCATCATCATCAAGGCAAAGTTGTTGTGCATTTTCATTATGTCTTGATTTTATAACCGTAAACTGCTTAGAAGACATTTTGGTATGCCAGCGGCATATAAATACAATAATAATAACAACATATAATGTTAAACCCAAGGGCCACAGGTTGTACCCCCACTTCTGAGCTAGAGCAACAAACTCAATGATCTAGGATTCAGCCAAATGCTGGAAGCAAATCAGGTGGTCATTGAACTGCACCTAAAATGCAGTGAAAAAGGTTGAAGCTAGTACCGGTATATATCCATAATAATAACAATATTTTTATTTATTTATACCCCACCCATCTGACTGGGTGGCTCCCAACATATGTAAAAACTTAATAAAACATGTTAAAACTTCCTTATACAGGGCTGCCTTCAGATGTCTTCTAAAGGTTGTAAAGTTACTTATCTCCTCGGCTCAGAACTCGGAATAACTCCATTCCCTCCAACATTTCTCTGATGGAAATAGGGACATCCTAAGGAAAAGCAGGACCTTCTGGGATCAAATCAGAAACCGGGACGGCTTCTGTAAATCTGGGACTGTCCCTGGAAAATAAGAACACTCTGAGAATCTGTGTATCCCTTTTATTGATGCATTGAAGGGAGCTGTCCACCCGAACAATTGGATTGTTGCGCCACATTTTCCAAGGGCCTTCCAGTTCCAATCCCTGGTGTCTCCAGGTCAGGTTGGGAATGTCTGCTGTCTGAAACCCTGGAGAGACACTACCAGTCAGTGTTGACACTAATGAGCAAGATGGGCCAATGATCTGGCTCATTGTAAGGCAATGTGCTTGAGAAGGACCTTGGCTCAACAGTGGAGCATCCTTGAGCCTCTCTAACTGACCATGAGAACTCAGCAAGCCCCAGTCATGCTAGAATGTCCCCTTGAACTCTTAATAATGCCTCTCGGTGGTTTGGATGGAGAACAGAAAGGGTTGCGTGAGTGTGTGTGTGTGTGTAGGAACTAGCCACCTGTGAATGGTTAAGACACAAACAAAGAAGCCCACTCACAGGCGAGCTGCCGAAACGTACAATTACTTTTCCAGACGGCAGATGCACAAAAGGCAAGTAATTTATGTGCGCTCGGGCCTCAGACCTATTTCTGAAGATCAAAGGTTGTTTTCAGCGGTGTATTTTCTGCTTCTGGAAAATCAATCGGCATTATTTTTAGTGCCGGGTTAGGAGCTGTGAGCAAACGGCCGAGCCCTTTGCCAAGAACATGGTGAGACAGACAGACTTTCAAAACTGGAAACTGCGGTTCCCGTCCAAAGGCGAAGTGTATCGCAGTCAACTGCTGGCACTTTTCTGAGGGGAGCTCTGTGCTTTTAATCCACGTCTGCGAGAATCAATGCTCACTTTAATAGGAGGTCTATAATCACAGGCCCGCTGGGATGTCTCCTTTAATAAGGATTAGTCAGACCACCAAATGTCCTCAGAAACTGAGAATATTTGCACTTCCCCCTATAAAACAGAGTGAAAAGGGCCGTCTAATAATATAGTTGGGCTATCAGATGGACACATCTCTTGCTGTCTGGGGCTTAGGCCCCTGCAAGGAGAGAGCCCAGAATACTCTTCAACAAATTCAACAGGTCTTTGTTTGTTTAAAGGTAAAGGTAAAGGGGCCCCTGACCATCAGGTCCAGTCGTGTCCGACTCTGGGGTTGCAGCGCTCATCTCGCTCTATAGGCCGAGGGAGCCGGCATTTGTCCGCAGACAGCTTCCGGGTCATGTGGCCAGCATGACAAAGCTGCTTCTGGCAAACCAGAGCAGCGCACGGAAATGCCGTTTACCTTCCCGCCGGAGCATTCCCTATTTATCTACTTGCACTTTGATGTGCTTTCGAACTGCTAGGTGGGCAGGAGCTGGGACCGAGCAACGGCAGCTCACCCCGTTGCAGGGATTCGAACCGCCGACCTTCTGATCAGCAAGCCCTAGGCTCTGTGGTTTAACCCACAGCGCATGTTTATTCTGTTGCTATTTTGTTAATGTTTTCATATTGTTTTATAGATATGAATGCTGTCGTCCTTTGCGAATCCTATAATATGATTTTTGGTGTAACTGTTATGTTTAGCTTATTTTGGGGGGTTTATTTGAATGAAAAATGGCATAGAAATAGAATCAATCAATCAATCTTCCAAAAGGGGCTGTGGAAAGGTGTTATCTTAACCACCCCACAAGGAGAAAAAGCATGGTAGATGCTCTATATCTTCTATAGAACATGTTGCCTCACTTCTCTGAAGACAACATAAAAATGTTATTTTTAATAAGTCTTGAAAAAAGAGTTATATAAACTCTTTATTTGAGGGTTTAAAAAGTTGAGGCTGAAAACTATGGGAGATTGTGTGGCCTGGGAGTGTCCTTTTGCTGCACTGGGTGAAGAAGTCCCTTCGTGGAGAGTGTCATGTCAACTGGGATAGGGCTGGTGCTTAGCGGCCGTTTCTGATCTCCTGAATCATGATGAGTTTGCACTGAGATGTATTAAGGGTTTGATGAATTTGTTTTTCACCATATTTATATGGTTATGATTGGGCTGGGTGATTTATTGTCCAAAACCAATTTCAAGCCCATATTGTGATATTGGTTTCATAATTTTTGACCTGCAAATGTTAATTGCAAATCTTGATGGTTGTGTGCTAATGCAAAAATCACAATGTAGGGGAAACCGTGAAGCTAGCCATTGCCTCTACATACGTAGTAGTAGTAGTAGTAGTTGTTTAGTCGTTTAGTCGTGTCCGACTCTTCGTGACCCCATGGACCAGAGCATGCCAAGCACTCCTGTCTTCCACTGCCTCCTGCAGTTTGGTCAAACTCATGTTCGTAGCTTCGAGAATACTGTCCAACCATCTCATCCTCTGTCGTCCCCTTCTCCTAGTGCCCTCAATCTTTCCCAACATCAGGGAGTCTTCTCTTCTCATGAGGTGGCCAAAGTATTGTAGCCTCAGCTTCAGGATCTGTCCTGCCAGTGAGCACTCAGGGCTGATTTCCTTCAGAATGGATAGGTTTGATCTTCTTGCAGCCAAGAGTCTCCTCCAGCACCATAATTGAAAAGCATCAATTCTTCAAGATGCGGCTTCAGATTGGCTGTGGGAGATTCCTGCACTCAAGCGGAAGCCACGTTGGAAGTTCGGCTTCCAAAAAATGTTTGAAAACCAGAACGCTTACTTCCGTGTTTTGGGCGTCCAGGAGCCCAAATGTACAAGTTCCAAGGCATTCGAGAATCAAGGTATTGCAATGTTTAGCTTTTGCTTTTTTAAGAAGCAAAGCAGTCTTGGTGGCTGCAAAGAAAAGCACAGAGGGCCAGAGAGGTGTGGCTGACTCCTTTTTCTTTCTGCAGTTCCCTGAGCTGTTTTTCAGCAACAGGGGTCATGTATCTTTTCCTCATATGGAAAACCAGCTTGGGAAGGGCTTTTGAATGATCAAATGATGGGGATGGAAAAGGGTCAAGCACAACCTTCCACCAGTTCTCTTTGTGCTCTCATTCAATGCCTCCCTCATTGAATTTTCTTTAAAAATGTTCTGGGAAATAATGCAAATTACATAGCATCACATGCAGTCTAGCTGTAAATAAGTGTGTTGCAAGTACACCAAAGAGTGTCTCCACTTTTATCTGTGAAATATTGGAAGTGTGTAATTACCTGGGTTTTTCTTTTTTCTTTTTTCTTATTAATGCCGTAATTTTGCCTCTAGTGCTTTTTCTTCCAAAGAAAACTGAGCTGGCTAGAGTTTCCGTGGGCAACCTTATTACTTTGGGACATGAAAACATTATTATTCATTCATTGAGTAGCACTACGGTAGGAGACCCGGTCAGCATAGGTGCCAATTAAAATCTCTGTTATCCCTTGTTAAAACTAACACAGCATGCTTTAATTCGAGATGGAACTGGCCAGTATGCTAGGGAACAGAGAACAGAAAAGCCTGCCTTGGTGTGGAGAATTAGGCTGCATTTATACCGTAATTCAAAGCACACGACTTCCTGCAAATATGCCTGCAGACTGTAGTTAACCCCTCACAAAACTACAATTCCCAGCACCCTTAACAAACTAGTTTCCAGGATTCTTCATGGGAAGTCATGCGCTCTAAATGTATGGTGAATACGCAGCCATAGATTATATAATGTTCTCCTGTATTTGGAAATGATGTAGAGTTCTTTACTACTCTATTAAAAACGCCACCCACTCATAAATGAGGGAGGGACGCCCCCAAAATGTCTGACACCTATTCTCTTGTAAACAGAATTCAGCATTCCCTCTAAATATCAAGTTTATATAGTTTATATAGTGAGGTGCTTATCAATTTGGGAAAGGGGCACATGAAAACCATGGTTTTCACATACTCTGAAAATGTTGGTGTATACATTATTATTATTATTATTATTATTATTATTATTATTATTATTATTTTAAGGGCCTGTATGCAGTTGCTTCCAGGGCTGACAAAATGTTGAGGGTATCAAATACAGAAGAGAAAATGGTAACAAGTCTAAAAGGAAGAGAGGGATTGAATTCCTGAAACGGCGACAGTATCCTGAAGGAATTAGGTTTAAGTGACTCTGCAACATGGAGGTTATATATAGCACAATAATGAGCATGGTTGCAAAGAGCAAGGGGGACAGAGATCCTATTTCCTATTCTCTAGAAAACTCCCATGGCTAGCTGCCATTTTGAGCCTTGAAGCACAGCCTTGAAGAAACATGGGTGCTATTTTCTCAATGAATCCCAAGCCGGAATTAAGATTGCCGGAAGAAATATCAACAACCTCAGATATGCTGATGACACAACCTTGATGGCAGAAAGTGAGGAGGAATTAAAGAACCTTTTAATGAGGGTGAAAGAGGAAAGCGCAAAATATGGTCTGAAGCTCAACATCAAAAAAACTAAGATCATGGCCACTGGTCCCATCACCTCCTGGCAAGTAGAAGGGGAAGAAATGGAGGCAGTGAGAGATTTTACTTTCTTGGGTTCCATGATCACTGCAGATGGTGACAGCAGTCACGAAATTAAAAGACGCCTGCTTCTTGGGAGAAAAGCAACGACAAACCTAGACAGCATCTTAAAAAGCAGACACATCACCTTGCCGACAAAGGTCTGTATAGTTAAAGCTATAGTTTTCCCAGTAGTGATGTATGGAAGTGAGAGCTGGACCATAGAGAAGGCTGATCGCCAAATAATTGATGCTTTTGAATTATGGTGCTGGAGGAGACTCTTGAGAGTCGCATGGACTGCAAGAAGATCAAACCTCTCCATTCTGAAGGAAATCAGCCCTAAGTGCTCACTGGAAGGACAGATCCTGAAGCTGAGGCTCCAATACTTTGGCCACCTCATGAGAAGAGAAGAATCCTTGGAAAACAGCCTGATGTTGGGAAAGATTGAGGGCACAAGGAGAAGGGGACGACAGAGGACGAGATGGTTGGACAGTGTTCTTGAAGCTGCGAATATGAGTCTGACCAAACTGTGGGAGGCAGTGTAAGATAGGAGTGCCTGGCGTGCTCTGGTCCATGGGGTCACAAAGAGTAGGGCACGACTAAACGACTAAACAACAACAATTTCCTCAATTTCTGCATCCTCTTATCCAGGAGCCCTAAGCATCACTATTAAGTTCCTTCCCCAGGTGGCTGGAGGGCTGAACTGGATCATTCCTGGTAGAACAGTGGCAAGGAACCTTTTTTAGCTTGAGGTCCACATTCCCCACCTTCTGAATGCCATGTACCTGTGGACAGGCAGGGCCAGAGAAAATGTAGGCAGGCTGAACTAGGGATATATGGCAATATATTGAGTCACATCAAGTTCCAGCAAACTCAGGATTCACTCTGCATGAAGGAATTAGGGTGCCCTTCTATATAAGGGATGAGTGTCTGTCTTGATTTCTCCACTCTGAAATCCAGTTCTCCACATCGGTTCACAAACATTTATTTATTTATTTAAAAAATACCCAAATCCCTGTGAAAATTCATCAGCATTTTAGTACTAATTTCTCTCAACATGCACAGTTGGCAAAGTAGAGTTTGCCTAATATAATGCACTTTTGTAGGTTCTTTTTAGTAACACATGCACTTTTATGCTCACTTTACCCTAATATATGTAATTTTGTAGATATTCCTTGGGCTGGAGAACTGCACCTCAGAATTCAGAGAAGTGCGAAATTCAAGGATGGCTGCATTTTGGTTCATGTAATGCTTTGGGAAGTGCGAATTAGGTAGAGATTTGCCTCTGAATGTGAATTGAATCAAATTTATCCACCTGTTCCCTGGGCAGGGAGGGCTTCTTGAGAGTGACAGAAGCATTCCAAAGGGTTTAGGGCATTATAGCTCCACCCCCTGACCTCACCCTGTTACCTGCATTAATTTAATTTTTCCACGGATATTCAGTCTGCTGCACTTAAAACTGGAGGATCGTATTTAAGTCCATGCAGTAAGTTTACGTCCCGTTGGAGCCACAGAGTAGCAGGTTGGAAACCCAACCTAAGGGGATAGAATCTGATACCCAGAAGTTCAAAACACTGTGCGAGAAAGGAACACAAAGTAAAAAAAAAAAACTGAATGTGTGGTTTTATTATATTTAAGTTTCTATTCTCTATGGAGCTTAAATATGTCTATCACATAGTTAACAGTAATTGTCATTTTACATGTTTGATACACAGTACAGGACTAAACAAAAAACCAGAAGGTAAGGGAGTGCTGGAAAAATTAAAAGGTTTCCTCCAAGTAATTAATCAACTCTGCAGCACCATTCGGAAAAGCTTTGACCAAGAGACTTGAGTGTCAGCAAACACTCCAAAAGGACAGGGAGAGACCAAAACATACAAATCAAAAACAACTGACACAAGACTTTAATATATTTTAAGATTTGATGCAAGATTAACAAACAAACAAACAAACAAAAATACCACTAATAATTTTAATGTCCTGTTTCAAATTAATAAATATAATATAAAAATATACACCACTTCATGAGAGGATGGATGGGCTGAGTTTAAAGAGGAAGGTTAAATATCGCTTTCAAACGTATGCAGATATGTCTTTAAGGAGAGGATTTCGGAGTAGCTTCGGCTGGTCTTCCGGAAGAAATCCAAGTTGGTGAGCTGCTCGATGTCGCGTACTCTGGCGGTGTGCATTTTCAAGAGCTCTTCAACCCATCGGGATTCATCCTCGGAGGAGTTCTGGAATTGAGAAAGGCACCATGACTAAACATGAACTCTCCCTTATTAAAGAGAGCATCCCATGCTCCATCAATTCATTTTACTTGAACTACGGTCTTTATAAACAGAGGGTTTGCAATTTGTTGAGAAGAGCCCGCAGGGAAAGTTGGTGTCTCGTAGAATGTACAGTAGAGCTGTAGACAGGGCTGGATTTAGGTATAACGGGGTCCTAAGCTACTGAAGGTAAAGTAAAGGTAAAGGGACCCCTGACCATTAGGTCCAGTCGTGACCGACTCTGGGGTTGCGCGCTCCCCAGAGGGAGCCGGCGTATAGCTTCCCAGTCATGTGGCCAGCATGACAAAGCCACTTCTGGCAAACCAGAGCAGCACATGGAAACGCCGTTTACCTTCCCGCTGTAGCGGTTCCTATTTATCTACTTGCATTTTGACGTGCTTTCGAACTGCTAGGTTGGCAGGAGCTGGGACCAAGCAACGGGAGCTCACCCCGTCACAGGGATTCGAACCGCCGACCTTCTGATCAGCAAGCCCTAGGCTCAGTGATTTAACCACAGCGCCACCTGGGTCCTTTATATGTCCAGCTGTCCTTGAATATATGCTATATTGTAATTTATGGACCTAATAGGTATCTAAAGCCATTTGCACATAACAAAACATGTATTTTATCAAAGTAATTGTTGAACTGAAATACAATTAAGAAGAAGTGTATTAATGGTGAAATACAATTAAGAAGAAGTATATGGTTGGCCAAGAGAGTGGGGCCCTAAGCTATAGCTTGTTTAGCTTATACATAAATCTTGCACTGGCTATAGAGTTGGAAGGGAAGTGATCTAGTCCAAGAATATGTTGCCCAATGTGGGACACAGATCAACAACCTTGAGACTCATGCAATCGCAGCACCAGGCTGGTTTCGAATACTTCGGTTTGCATTTGCTATTCTACATTCGTTCCAGATTTTCGGCATTCCATGGCAATATTTAATTTAAGACGTTAACTACTAAAAACGCAAGGGTCCAATGTTTAAGGCTGCTTTCTAAACCAAAAAGCCGTGTTTCACACGACACGTAGCGTCACACAGCCTGGTTCTACATGGCTGTGAAGAGATTCCAACCACGCTGCTGTTACCAAGAGGCTAGCAAAGGTTGGGTTTACCTCTAGGCCCTACAGAAGGCGATTGGATCCCCACATGGATGCAACGGCCATATTGGAAGGTTGTACGCAGCCACCAGGTGGTGCTGTGTCATTTGAAACCATCTTGAACATCCAGAGCAGTTGCATATTTGAGACATTGTTTTGTGAGTCAAATATTTTTCTCCACCCACCATTCCAGGACACCAGAATGTTAACCCTGATGGCAACTCAAAATAAAAAAATTCCCCAGAAATATCCTCCATCACCTGCTCCAACTACTGAGATTTTAAAACAGAGGTCTGGCAGGAAGAAAAGGCTTGCTTTGCCCTCTTTCCCTGCTTGCTGTTTTCTGCTCACCTCCTTAAAAGCATACACAGGCAAACATATTTGGGGACACACACAGTTCTGCGTTTGTGGAAGGGGGTTGTTTTGAACAATAAACCACCAGCAAATAGAATAGTTAAATACCTGCTCTTTTCTGGTCCTCTGCTCAAAATATACCTTTCATACATTATACTTGTACAACTTACCATTTGTTTACAGGTAGGTAGCCGTGTTGGTCTGAGTCGAAGCAAAATAAAAAAATTCCTTCAGTAGCACCTTAAAGACCAACTAAGTTTATATTTTGGTATGAGCTTTCGTGTGCATGCACACTTCTTCAGATACGTGTATCTGAAGAAGTGTGCATGCACACAAAAGCTCATACCAAAATATAAACTTAGTTGGTCTTTAAGGTGCTACTGAAGGAATTTTTTTATTTTACCATTTGTTATTAGAGAATCTATAAACTGCATTTGCCTTCATTCCCTTTTACCTCCTCTCTCCTCTCCCCTTGAGAAATAACTTTACTTCTTCTCCTCTTCATTTACCGATAGCACTCTAGAGATGATTGCTACTAATTAATTGTGAAGAAGTAGCACCTCTCTAACCAAGTATGGATGTGTTAAGTGGTTCATCCAAGCCCTTAAGAGTGCTTAGAGGAGAGACGCACACCCCATCGGAAAGAAGCTGAGTGCAAATCTCTACATGTTTAAATCAACGGAAGCAGATGGCAAATACAGCTGCCTATGCCTGTTTTCACAATGGAACTCTTTTGCTGTGTAAATATACTTAATAAGCATAACTTGTGAGGAACACAGGTAAGCAAGCCCAGAGTAATTACAGTGTTAAGTAGTCTGTGATTGTTTACCTGTGGTCCTTGGGAGTCTTATATCTCAAAAGCAGCCTTTCCCAGTCTTGGCTCCCCAGATGTTGTTGGACTGCAACTTTCATCATTCTTGACCATTGGCCATGCTGGATGATAGAGGCTGCAGTCTAACAACATCTGGAAATGCTATAAAAAAAATGTTGGCCATCCCACTCGCCACAGCACCCAATGTGTTTTAACTATAGGCAATCTTGGGTTTATGTGCCATCCCCAGAACATAAATTCAAAGTTAGTTGCCTGTATATAGAAATTAATGAACTGCATACTTTTGCATAGTTCAGTGATTTAACATGCTTGAGAGAGAGAGAGAGAGAGAGAGAGAGAGAGAGAGAGAGAGAGAGAGAGAGAGAGAGAGAGAGAGAGAGAGAATTCTAGCATGTTTTTATAAGTCATTTTCTTGTTGTTTTCGACCTGGTTGGCCATGCTCGTGAACATTCACAATTTATCACCCTGATTAGAGTTCAAATTAGTGCTGGATAATTCTCAGGTTATTAGAACTTTGGGCATACAAGATTGCTGCTGTTCTTGTTGCATCATTTCTTCCCATTATTAAACCCTGCTTCTGTTTCAGTATTCGGTCATTAAAATAATTTCAAACCATGTTCACAGCAGTCACATTTGTTTCATTGTCCCCAATAATTTCCCAAACTAACAGAAAATGTCAATGGGAACTCCAAACAAATATTTTTTTAAAAATGGGAATAAATTTTATCTGGGATAAAGTTTTAATTTCTATTTATGAAATCAGAATGAAATATGAATACAACTCTTTCCTATTTCTTTTCTCTTTCAGGATTAAATGAATACACACTGGTCACCAACATCTGAAAAGCAGGTGATGTGTCAGCAAATTTTGCTCCTCGTCCTCTGAAATTCACCCCACCTCTAAAGCATGGGCTGAAAGTTTCACTTTTTGGACTTTTAGCTCAGTTACAGAATTCCTGACCTGCATTTGGTAGAACAGACAGACAGAACATCACTGCAGCCGAACAAGACTGAAAGTTACTCCCTCTTTCCTTCCTGTTTTCTGGTTTCATAAGAAAAAAAAGCAAAGGTATCTGTTTGAACTTACAAAGCAGCTCTCATCATTGTCTGGACGGTGTGGGAATATATATGACAGAACAGACAGTGGTCCATCACACTTGTCAGCTGGCTGAGTGAAATCTAAACAACTTGTTATAATACTATAGTAATGGGTTGGAACTGGGATTGAACTTCCTTCCACATACCTAGAAGAAAGGAGAGGGGTTTGGGTTATTTTTTAAAATTACAAACATACATAAAGGACACGTTGAAACAGATTTTGGGTAAATAACTGCCCTAACTCAGCTACCTATTAAAAAGGATCTATAGTATATCAACTTTTTGCAACAAAAGTGGGGATACTAGGTTGTCCAGAATATGTTGCTGGACTTCAAGTCTCTTCGGTTGCAGCTATCATGGCGTCAGTAGGGAGGAACGCTGATGATTTGGGAATTCAACAACACCTCAAAGGTTTCTTCCAAAACAATGGCAAGATCCTTTTCACACACACATGGAAACAGGTGTGTTAAAATATCCAAAGCAAAAAGCCCTACCACCAATACAACTGCATTTATTACCATGATTTGAAATTTAATCCTTTTAAATCTGATAAGGGAAACACCTTATTAGAAAAGCATAGAAAGTGCTTAAAAATGTATTTTGGAGCTGTAGACTTGGTATTGGTTTTACGCTGTGTTCAAGTACTTTGTCTTTAATGCTGAAATGCCACACTGTGCACTGCTCTAGGTGTTATTGTATGGTATGGGTTTTTAAAAACTTTGCACCCCGCTTGCATTATTTTCTGAACCAATCTGATCCTGGGGGAATCCAGAGCCCCAAACAAGTCAGTAGGAATCTACCCAAAGCAGCAAACTTCCAAGAAGTCCGGTCTCCCCTTTCGGTGGGGCAGCATTACAGGACGACAGAGGCTCCTCTAAGAACCCGACAGGGAAATCGCAGCATCGGTGCCCTGGCTGGATAAGGTGGCGTGGATGTAAGCCTGCGGCGCTTATCAGGAGCCAGACCCTAGCCTGCATGCGGGATAAGCAAATAGGGATGCAGGCTCGGACATGGGCTGGGCCAGGGCTCAGACCCAAGGGAGCAAGGAGGTTTCCCTAGGGTACATAATAGCACCACCTTGTCCAACGTGTCGATCGTGACCGACAAGTAGATCCTGTAATGAATTCTGGTCGATTGCCACCCACCCTCCGTTGGAGACATTGGAATGGGCTGTTTTGACACTGCACGTGCGCATCCACCCCTGCCATGTCGGGGGAAGCAGCCAGTGCCCACCCACCCTGCACCCATTCCTGCCCCCTCAGGGGAAACAACCAGCAGCCGCCCACCCTGTACCTATCCCTGGGTGGTAGATCACTGCCAGTTTTTATATTGGATCGTAGATCACAGCCTACTTTAAGTTGGACGTGCCTGTTATAGCACAATCCCATGCACCCATAGCTAAGTCCCAGTGTTCAGTTCAACTCCTAGGTTGGCATTCAAAAGAGACTCCGGCCTAGAGGAGAAGATCCTTACAGCTTTATCTTGTCCGGCGTGTCATGCAAACCATCGAAGTCGTAATCAAAGATCGGGCCGCTTATAACATTGACTCCATTCCGCTCAATGGCATATCTCTTCACCAAAACCCGTTGGAAGTAATTCCACACCTCTGGATTTAAAAGAGAGACAGAGAGAGAGAGAGTACAAATTATCCTTAAAAGCAATAAGAGGAAATAAAAGTCACTTCTCATGTGGATTAAGAAAGAGAAACTTCTGTTGATTCTATATGCATTTATTTATGCTTTGATTTTTTGAAGTCTTCTATCTTGGATGAATGAAGGTGCACACAGGAAGGGGATGGCAGAAGATGAAGAGGCCTGAATGAAAGGCAGAGCGGAGAGGACCTCCCAGGTGCGAGAAGAGGGGGAAGCTCCCAGGGGATAGTCGGAAGGGATCCCTCTTCTGTGTGTGGAATAAGGGTTAAGTTATATTTGTGATAGAGGGCCTTTGAAAACTTTTCATAAAAATGGATGTAAGAAAGAGAAACCAGGATCGGGGGGGGGAAGGGGTGTGTGGTGGGGGCGGGCCACCCCAGGTGTCACCACTGAGGGGGGGTGACAAAATGCCGGGTGGCACCCACTGCAGGGCCTGCAGTGCGCCCGAGCCATGTGTCTCTCCTGGGAGTGACACAGTTGCTTGGGCGCCCGCAGGCTCTGCACTGCCCCAAATGATCTGCCCGCTGCCTCCCTGCCAGCTGTAGGGCGGCTGAGTGACAGGAGGCAGGCAGACTCCTCGGAGGCCCCGCAAAGCGTCCTGCTCCAGCTCGCCCTGCCCCATGGGCGGCTGGCCCTGCACCCTTGGCACAGGGCACGCGCGCCACCCAAGGTGCCCGTTCGGCTTGCTCTGCCACTGACCAGGATTGAGCTACACATGTAGGAAGAGGCGAAGTTCTCTTATCTAGGAGACCACTGCAAGCAGATGGAAACATTAGCAGGATTTTCATTCCACTTGTAATGCAAAAAAATACTACGGATAATATGGACTGCTACAAAATTTAGAGTATGGAAGAATATGCAGCTGTAAATGTTAAAAATAGGACCCCATGGAGGAAGTGGGGGGAAGTCGTGAGATTCAGAGTGATCTCTAGGGTGATGACTTTTTAATTTTTTTCTCTCAAAAATTATTTCCTGTAGCACAAATGGATGAACTTTTGCCTATTAATGACTAAAACGAGGTATATTCCATTGAAATATTAAAAAAGGTCACGCACAAACCGTTTATAATTTTTTTGTATGCCGTTTTACCATTTCATAAAATTGTATTAACAATTCTCTATATATTTCGTATCAAATTTGGACACAACACCACATTCCACAATGGGGAGTGTTCTTAGCAACATAGGGTATACAAATGCGCAAGGTAAAAGCCCCCTTTTGGGACCTCAAAACTCAGCCACCAGACCCTGCTGGACATGCTGGGAAAAGAACCTACAGGAGAGGTAGCAAAACATCGCCCTCTAGCGGTGTCTATACTGTTACTGCAGCTAAAAAAAGCTTCCTTGTGTGTTTGATGACCCTACGGTATATAATGTTGTATATATGTGACTCTAAAGCTTGGGTTCAGTTTTATATCTGCTTACAGTGACTTCAAAAATGGTCAAAAAACTGATAAATAAAATTTTTAAAATCATTTTGTGCGTGAGGTTATTTTTTAATCAAATCTCTTTGAAAGTAAGATTTTATCTAAATCTTTAATGAAAGCTCATCAAATTATGATACAGGGAAATGAGGTTGTAAAAAAGTCATCACCCTAGTGATCTCAGTTTATGGTTATGTACTTGGACTGTTATAATTTTATATTTGGATATATATATATATGGAAGAGGCGAAGTTCCCACTGACCAGGTTCACCAGAGGCAGGGAGAATAGTTAGCCCCTTACAGTTCATTCAGCTACACCTTTTACTCTCTTGCATATATTGAGTGATTGCAGCTCATTCCTATATGGAACATGCAACACACTGCTGTGAGCATTGACACTGGACACCCCTCGCAATCAGGAATCCCACACTGGCACAATGCATACCTGCAGCACAAAGAATGCACACACAGTACACCCCTAAGGGTGGTTTTTAACACACCAGCAAAGTCTCCACACACGCCCAAGTCCACCACTATTATGGGCATTTTGCTAGTAATTCATTTTAACAAAAAAGGTGAGAATCGGAATTTGTTTGAGTAGACCACACGACATGGACCTTGTTGGTCATTTTCTGGAATTGACAAAGTGGGGCTGTCAGGAAATTTATACTAATCTGCATTGCTATAACCAGGGGGGTTAATGGATGTTTTTATTGATAGAAATGATATGTATGCCTGCAATATATATATATATATATATATATATATATATATATATATATAATATCTTTATTGGGAAATAAAGGAAACATCAAAGAGTAAACAAATCGAACAAGCATAAAGCACATATTTCTAAACTTTCTGCAATTTTAAATCATTAAATTTAATTGCCTGCATTATCATGCTACTAGGATTACATTAACTAACAATTCTAAAACCATAATTCTCAAGGACAATTCTTTTTAAAAACATAGTACATAATCCACAAATTCTGTGTTTATGCATTCATATTTGAAAACATGGCACAGTATTCAAAGATTCACTTCCCATGCTTTTGGGTCAAATATCCAAGACCAGCAGATCATACAAATTCATTTTATTTTTTCTGTTTTTATTTTTATTTTCCTGCTCCCATGTTTTGTTCTCTCATTTCCCTCCCTCTGGGAGGAAATACACAGTGCCACTCCGAGGCTGGCATTGCCAGGGGCACCACACAGATATCACATTGTTCTTGCCTACAAAAACAGGATGGGTTTCTTTTGCTGTCCTTACACATGACCTTACGCATGCAAGCACACATAGATGCCAACTGTAGTTCCCCAACATTGTGCTTTTAGGTGGATCATGCTATTTGCCCTGTGCTGTTTTTGGTTTTTTTAGGATGCCTTCCGCAGGCAAGCAGTGCCTACAATGGCCCCATTTAGTCACCAAGGCTTTTACAGACTCGCTCATGAGTCGCTGCCAGTCTGTCAGCGTTCCTAGGGAGGGATTAAATTGCACACTGGAAACTCACGGTTTTGCAATTCAAGTGGTTTAAAAGTGCTCAGTCACATCAAATCCACTTGTAAAAAAAATCTAGGCTTCTTGCAGTTAGGAAAGTGATGGGGAAGCACATTAAAAAGTATGGGGCGGCAATTGATTGACAGGAAGGCATATAGCTTCTGTGCAAGCAAATTAGGACGAATGCTCAAATAAACAATTCTTCCGGAGGAGATCCTCTGTTGTCTTATTCAGCTCAGTGTGTCTCCTTCTCAGCAGACATCTGAAGGGAGCCCTGTATAGGGAATTTTAAAATGTTTGATGTTCTACTGTGTATGATGTTTTAATTTATTGGAAGCTGCCCAGAATGGCTGGGGCAACCCCGTCAGATGGGAGGCATATAAATAAGAAATTATTATTATTATTATTATTATTATTATTATTATTATTATTATTATTAGGTTTGCATGATGTTGGTTTTTGTATTCATAGTCTGTTTCTGGGCCCAGTTTAAAGTGCTGGCCCTCTTCCTCGGTTGCGCTCTGGGTGGAGCTCCCAAGTAAAGTGAGGCAGGGAGAGGGCCTTTTCAGTAATGGCACCTTGGTTATAGAATAGCTTTCCTAGGGAGCCTTGCCTGGTGCCATTTCTGTGGTCTTTTCAGTGGCACATAAAGACCAAGCCTTGTAAACAAACATATGTAGTCAGATGGGGGCAGCCAAGTTTTAAATCTATGTTTTTAATTTTGGGCAGTGGAAGACAGTTTGTGATGTTTGTTTCTGTGGTTTGATTTTATGGTTAATTTTATTTATTTATTGCAAGCTGCTAGTAAATCAAATTACATTATGGGGTAGCATGCAAATGCCCCTCATAAAATCATAGCCGGGGAGTTATTTATATGATTGATGCTTTCATGAACTTTACAGTTATGAGAAGGTTTTCCTTAAAAACCTTGAACTGATTTACAACATGCACGCACAATCTGATCTTTCCCTGCTTCCTGGTGCACGTTGAAATTACCAGGAAGGTGAAATTACCAGGTAGACTCATTTCCCCCCAAGGATTCTGCCCTGGCATTGAAAGCAGACACATGTGCAGAAGAGCCAGAAGCAGAGTTTTACCAATGCAGATCAGAACCAGGTACGTACTTTTGAAGGCAGGATACATCGGAATGACATTTGTTATTAGAAAAGCATCATATTTTGCATCTGCTGAGGAACTGAGTTCTGAAAGAGAAAAAGATACATCCTGTCAGAATTACTTTATATTGGTGGTTATGGTATCTACTGAGATGCTGCAAGGACAGACATCCCCTGTACAGTGGTACCTCGCAAGACGAGTGCCCTGCAAGACAAATTTTTCGCAAGACGAGGGCATCTTGCGGTCTGATGGTGACTCACAAGACGAATTCGTTTTGCGAAAAATTCATCTTGCGAATCGCGGTTTCCCATAGGAATGCACTGAAATTTAATTAATGCGTTCCTATGGGCAAAAAAAAAGAAATGTGGTGATAATGATAAATAAGGTGATGATAATGATAAATAATAATAATAATAATAATAATAATAATAATAATAATAATAAGTACCCTGCACATCTGACTGGGTTGCCCTGATGCCATGGACCCCCCTGGGTGTGTTTTTCTGGGTTCAGATTTTTCTGCTGCTGCATGAAATCTGCACCTCCCTACTTCTTCCTTTCTGCGGCATGTACCTGGGTCTGACTGCAGAATAGATTTTTGCACACCACCAGCAAAATAATAGTATAATGTTGAAATAATATTATATCCCTAAAGGGGTAGTGCTAAATATACCTTGGTATCAAGGAACAGAAGCCTGAGAGGCGATATAAAATAAATCAGATTTACTTTGGGTAAATTAACAACATCTCAAGTTAGTGTTGGAGGATGCAGGGTTCTCTGCACTGGGAAGAGTATATGTGTGCTCAGCATTGCCCCGAGATCACTTGGGAGGATACTAAACTGAAAGAGACCTGCTGCCGCTCAAGCTTATGCAGCGGCTTGCCTCTTCAGCTGTGGGAACCACAGCTACAAAAAGCAGCAAGTTCTCTCCCATATGCATTCACTTCCCCTTGTTTGGAGCCCTGTTCAGGTTCCATCACCATCATCTGGACTGGCACAGATGGCCAGCGAGGAACAGAATCTGTAGCTACCGTGCCCCAAATCCAAATTTAAGCTTACGGGGAGGGAAAAGGAATCCGTAAGACATGTGTCTGTCCACTCTGTAGGCCGTGCAGCTCTGACTATTGCTTGGAGAGATGCGCAGGTCAGGTCTCACACAGTTGGCCAGCTGCTCTGTGGCTCCAGGCACCTCTGCCTGCATTGAAAGGAGGAGGAGGAGGAGGAGGAGGAGGAGAAAGAGAAGGAGGAGGAGAAATACTGCTGTTTATTTCATTTACTTAGATGCTGCTTAATATTCAGAATTTCTCAGCAGGAAAATATGGATCCCCTAGCAAGTACAGTGGTACCTCAAGTTACAGACGCTTCAGTTTACAGACTCTGCTAACCCAGAAATAGTACCTCGGGTTAAGAACTTTGCTTCAGGATGAGAACAGAAATCGCGGGGCAGCCATGCGGTGGCAGCGGGAGGCCCCATTAGCTAAAGCGGTACCTCAGGTTAAGAACGGTTTCAGGTTAAGAACGGACCTCCAGAACGAATCAAGTTATTAACCCGAGGTACTACTGCACAGAAATCTAATGCCTACTCTTCCATTGCTGTTCCGAAAAAGACCAACCCAAGTACATCGTTTCTTAAAAGAGCCTATTCTCCTGCATGTTTCGTACTTAGATAAGCAATGCAAACCCAATTCCCCATCTCGCACCCTGGAGTACAGGAGGAGAGTCCTGTTGGATTAGACTGAAAACCCAGAATCCTGTTACCCACAGATTTATTCATTTATCAAATCCCTGTACTGCTCTTCATCCAAGGATCACAGGGTGGTTTACAAAACGAAAACAAAAAAAGTAACATAGCAACAAACAAAAACAATACCCCCACCACACACACACACACACACAGAGAGAGAGAGAGAGAGAGAGAGAGTTTAAAAGGCCATAGACTCTTTAATTAGCCAAAGGCCTGGGAGAAGAGGAATGTTTTCGCTTGGAGCCTAAAAGTATGTAATGAAGGTGCCCGGTGAGCCTCCCTGGGGAGAGCATTAAGAGATTCAGGAAAACAGTCACCTGCTTTGAAATAGTGTAGGACGTCCAGAGAGGCATCAGGAATGTTTCGCTGTAGCCACTTTCGAAGTCGTGGTGGTGCAAAATGCTGTATTTTGTACGGTAAAGAACAGCTGGGCGACCATAGAGGAGGTGCTTGTTATCTGCAACTTACAGAAGATGAGATAAGAACACATGGGAAGAGATGCATCATATAAATTTATATGGTGCCTCATATAAATTTATACAAATTTATAACTTAAGAAAGAGTCCACCCCCTGAGGAAACCATTCCTGTGAAACGGGGAAGAAGCTGGCCGCCCGTCGGATGAGATAAGAACGCATGGGAAGAAATAAGAAGGCATGATACATCATAGCACTTTATTATCGGACTTGATTATTGCACTTTATACTGGACTTTCAAGACTTCGAGCATGAGATTTTGTACACATTTTTTAATCTCCTTGTATATGTGAAGGTTGTTGGTGCATATACATTTAAATATTTGCACAAACATTATGTCATGGCAAACCTAGGTTAGCCAGCCACCGAGTGTATACTTATCAGAGAGCTACAACGAACCTCATGATCTAATCAACGCCTGCAGGGCCATCTTAAGCATATCAGGCGCCCTGGCGCGACGATCCCTCCGGCGCCCCCCGCCCCGTTTCTCAGCACGGCGGGCGGGCGCAGCAGCGTGGCACCTCCCCTGGCGGCCTGGTGCCCTGGTGCATTGCGCCACCCAGCCTTGCCTTAGGGCCGGCCCTGAACGCCTGCAAGACCCTGCTTGCAAGCACATTGAACTTGTGTACACCTTTAAAAAATACAAGATACACACAGCTGTCTTTAAGCACACTGGAAGTAAAATCAGTCTGCTTTCCAGGGTTGAAAGCAATCATGCGACAGTGTGGGGTTTCCCTCTGAACATTCAGAAGTGCTCTAAAGATAGCCAGCGTTGCTGCAACTTGCATTCCCGGGCTCAAATAAGAAACAAGTATTACAACACCCAATCATTCTTATCTGGTTCAGACTCTGCTCACTCAACTCCCCCCCCCCAACTGATTCTCCACATGTGCGCATGAGCGCACGAACTGCTCCACCAGTGACAAGCTTCCAGACAAGGCATCTCCCCAGCACCTAGTTTTATAAAACTACATTTCCCAGGGGAATCTTTGGCCACGGGAATCAAAGTGCTCTGCCCTTTAGCTCATGCCTGCTGCCACCATAGCACGGCAGCCACGGCAACTATTACGTGTGGCAGAAGGGAAGGGAGCAGATAGACAGCAAGGGATTTGAGTGAGGGGTGCATACGCTCCCTAAACAACTTCTAGCAAAATTTGCCTGGTTAGAAATGCACAAGATGCTGGCTGGTTTCTTATCATGTTAAACTGGCAGTTTAGTAAGCTAAGCATGAGAAATAAAATGGTTCATTTGACTGAGTTGGCCCCCGTGTCCTCACCTTCCGTTCCTTTGACATAAAGACGCCGATTGAGTTCGTCCAACTTATTCTAGTAAAAAAGAAAGAAAGAAAGCATACACACAGGGCACATAGGAGATTGGCAGCTGAACTAAAAGATCGGCGGCTGGACTAAGAGAACATTCTCTTATTCCCGTTCTCAATATTTACCTTGCAAAGCAAGACTAGTCCTGTCAAAAGGGCTCTGGGTAAGATTTCCAAATTTGTAAGGACACGTCTCTGCTATACCCTTTGCAAGCAACTACTGACGAGAAAGAATATGCTAAAGTTCTGCATGCATGCCAGATCAAAAGGGGTTATAAAAATCCGCTCAGTTCTTTGTCTAAGGTCTTCTCTTGATGAGTGTCTGAACAGTCCTCTACTTGGTAGGATGCCCAGGCCAATCCATGCAGCTAAACTGGGAAGACTGATGGATTTGTGCAAGGTTCAAGCACCAGTCAAGTCAACTGCTTTGCCCTGCAAGCCTCCTTATAGCAGGACACGGGCATGAATCTCTCATTAGGCAAGACTCCAGGCCCCAACTCTCCAGGAGTCTGCATGCCACATCATCTTAGCATTTGAAAACTGGCTCCCTTTGCAGCAAAAAAAAACAAAAAAAACATACAAAGGCTTAGATTTTTAAAAACCAAAGTCATAGGGGTTACCAACCTTTGGGGGCTTACTGTGACATTTGGATTGTTCGGCAAGTGCTGTAGTAGGCACTTTGGTGACTACTCTCCCCTTCCCCTTGTTTGCCTCCCAGGCTCCCCCCAAAACAAACATATGCACAAGCAACACTTCCCCAATGGACCTGGGTAAAAGTCAGATCCAGTAGAATTAACCTGATCCTTGAAAGGCACATAGAGCTGAAACAGGAAGTGGAACAGAGAACCACTCTTCCAACTTCCTCCTTTCAGCTCCATGTAATTTTTTAAGGGAGAAAAACTAACACCCCCGTGAGGTTCCTGGGGAAGAGGTGCAGCTTGGAGGTTTCTTGGGTACCAGGGTGCCATTGGATCTACCAAGATCGACCTCAGCCAGCACTTATCTCCTTACAACCACTCTAGGGAGTGGAACTTGCTCTTTGCCTCTTCCTTCTCCTCCTCCTCCTCATCAACAGCAGCAGGGAGGAGACCAGTATTGCTCATTGCAAGGGGAAAAATCAGCCTACTATAGGCAACCTGAGACACATTCAATGGCAGTCCAGGAGAGAATGATTGGTATCACTTGCCAGGTCACGTTGAAGAAGAAGAGTAGTAGTAGTTTGGATTTGATATCCCACTTTATCACTACCCTATGGAGTCTCAAAGCGGCTAACATTCTCCTTTCCCTTCCTCCCCCACAACAAACACTCTGTGAGGTGAGTGGGGCTGAGACACTTCAGAGAAGTGTGACTAGCCCAAGGTCACCCAGCAGCTGCATGTGGAAGAGCAGGGAAGTGAACCCGGTTCCCCAGATTACGAGTCATGAAGCATTTCAGACATTGCTAGCAGACATTCAAAGAGGCAATTGCCTGGTGGACCTTCCGGGTAGCCAGAGCTTCCCACGGCCTTACCTTGTCCTCACAGGTGCATCCCAGGTCATAGTCAGACGAAGGTGTTGTAGCCACAGGATAGAGCGGCCGAGTAACTTCTTCTGGCATGATTGGCTTATATGTGTTGCTCCGGAGGAGGTGATTTAAGCTTCCGTGGGTCCCATTGTTAGGAGCAGGCTTTAATCCAAGAAGATCTGGAGGGTGCATAGAATGAAACTAAGTTCTGCACGCCAGCTCACTGTGGCACTTTCAAGACTACAAACTGAAAGGCAAGGAGACATTTGCCCCTTGTCTGCCAAGGCAGCAACTTATATACAGGAAATTGTTCTTTGGGAGAGGGTTCTGCCATGGCTGTTACTTCATATTGTTTTTAAATTCATCTGGTGTTATTGCCTGTGCTGTTTTTAACTGTTATTATTGCATGTCACACAATGCCTCGAGGCATGTGTGGAAAGTGATAGATGATGGAGAGACCGGCAGAGAGACAGAAACAGTCTTCCCCATCAGGTGAACATGTTTTCAATCTCTGCTTAACCCAATTTCACCTGGCCACCATGTTTTACTCCTGGACGTTGTAACATTATCTGAATTTTAATGATTGCTGGGGTATTATTATTATTATTATTATTATTATTTGTCAGCCACACTGAAAGCACTTTTGCTGAAGGGCAGGTTAAGGTTAAGGGAAAGGGAAAGGCGACTATGGGATTGCGGCGCTCATCTCGCTTTCAGGCCAAAGGAGCTGGCGTTTGTTCACAGACAGCTTTCTGGGTCATGTGGCCAGCAGGACTAAACCACTTCTGGCTCAACGGGACACCGTGACGGAAACCAGAGCTTACGGAAATGCTGTTTACCTTCCCGCCGCAGTGGTACCTATTTATCTACTTGCACTGGTGTGCTTTCGAACTGCTAGTTTGGCAGGAGCTGGGACAGGGCAATGGGAGTTAAGGAAGCATGGCAGATCGCCCTGCAAGAGGCAACAATATAGGATTCTGCTCTTCAGCCTGCAACAGAACTGCTCAAAAGAAAAATGCGGTCCTAGAACAGAAGAAGGAAGGAAAGAAAGAAAGAAAGAAAGAAAGAAAGAAAGAAAGAAAGAAAGAAAGAAAGAAAGAAAGAACGAGAGAACGAGAGAAAGAAAGAAAGAAAGAAAGAAAGAAAGAAAGAAAGAGAAAACGAGTGTTTCCACTTACCACACATCACATTGTAAAGTTCTATATTCTCAAAAGGAGGCACTTTTGCCCTGAATTTAAATGAAGGTCCGTAGCCTACAAAGACCGTCTAAGAGAGAAAGACAGAAAAGAAGAAACAGTAGTGTCATTGTGGCCGAATGCATTTTGTAATCTGGGAGCGGCTGTCTAGAGGGCCACACTGATGTTCAAGCCAGCCTTCCGAGGGCCACGTGCCAGCTGCTTGTGGCCTATGTCTGTACGTAAACACACAATGTTCAAACACGCTCACCAGACCTGTAGTCTCCCCTCTGTCACAAACACAAGCAGTCAGATGCTCCTGCACACAAACACACACACCCCTATCCATCCTTGTCCACTCCAGTGCTTGAGTGAAATGGCTGGAAATGTTGCCTTCTGCTTTGAGACTTTCCACCTACTTCCACTCCTGTGCTGGAATAGGGATTGGGAAGGTAATGTTGGCTTCTCGTCTCAAACAGTAGCCAGAGGCTTCATTTCCAATCTCAGCCCCGTGCTGCTTAGCACCAAGAGCGGAAATACACAATCCCTCTGAATCTCTAATGAGCAGGGAGAGCAATTTTACTAACCAGCTGGGAGATAAAGCATTCTGCCTACCCTTTAAGCTAATTCAAGAATGTTACTTTTGTGTTAACAATGCCTGCCATCCCACCTTCAAGTACAGTATTCTGCTACCGCCTACCTGCATGCTATTGATCTTGTTATCATAGCCGTGGTCTCCGTGGAAATAGCATTTTCCTGATATTTTCTTAAACACGTCTCCAGGTCTCCTAGAAGTTTTAAGAATATGTTGTTATTTTTTTACTACCACAAAGGAGTTCAAATGCCCCATGGACTGCCACTTTTTTTTACCGGTGGGATTCAATCACAGACCAGCAAATTCAGGTTGCAGAACTGAAGCGGATTTGGCATGGTTGTGCGGCAAGCCTGCTCCCTAACCCCGCCAAAAAAAGAACTACAAACCTAACTTTTAGTGGCAAGGGAAATGATGCAACAATGCACCAAATGTGGGATAACAATGGCTTGATGCAAGGTTGCGGAACCATTGGAAGAAGAAGAAGAAGAAGAAGAAGAAGAAGAAGAAGAAGAAGAAGAAGAAGAAGAAGAAGAAGAAGAAGAAGAAGAAGAAGAAGAAGAAGAGTTTGGATTTGATATCCCGCTTTATCACTACCCGAAGGAGTCTCAAAGCGGCTAACAATCTCCTTTCCCTTCCTCCCCCACAACAAACACTCTGTGAGGTGAGTGGGGCTGAGAGACTTCAAAGAAGTGTGACTAGCCCAAGGTCACCCAGCAGCTGCATGTGGAGGAGCGGAGACTCGAACCTGGTTCCCCAGATTAGGAGTCTACCGCTCTTAACCATTACACCACACTGGCTCTCACTTTGTGCAAATAAATATGCTTGAATGCTCAATTAGCATGTCATCTGGAAATGACCCGATTGCAGAAAGGCAGCTATTCACGCAAAGGTAGGGATAAAAGGATCTGTTAATTTTGACTCTCTCTGCTTCTCACTTCCAATTCAGATTCAATTCTTCACATTTCTGCAGCAATTTGGAATTTTTAAAAAACCCAAACCTCATGAAAATTCTTCAACATTTTTGTCCGAATTTAAACCCAACACGCACGCTTTGACATGTATATACCGGTATATGCAAGCAATTTATCCTAATACCACACATTTTTGCATGTTATTTTCACCAATATTTTTGCTTTCATCCACATTTCCCTGCTAATATATGCATGTTTGTAAACATTATTTTGATTGGGCAGCTAAAAATTCAGATAGGCTGCGTTTCTGTTTTCATATTGTTCCGGGAACTGCAAATTTGAAAGATTCAACTTTAATTGTGAACTGAATTAACCTGGCCCCAGACAGACAATCACCCACCCTAGTTAAATGTTAATGAAAATCTAACACACCATTAGAATTTTTTTAGCAAGAAACCTCTTCTCAACTCTTGAAAAACTAAGGCTGCAATCCTAACAACAGCTACTCACAAGTAAACCACAAATAAGCAGGGCTAAGATTGCAGCCTTAGTCTAAGCAATATTCTTTTATAATTCTGAGGATCATTCACACTGTTATAGCTGTGCCGCTAAGGAAATCAAAGAAAAATTATTGCGATAGGAAACTCTTCAATTTTCTTGAGTCCAGCTTGCAATATGTACGTTTTTATAATTCTCTATAGGACTCTTTAAGACTAATGAGTAACCATGCAGCAATTCTGTATGTCAACAGTCACTGATACAGACATGGCTGGTTTCTTTAGCAATGGATAAGAAACCAAGCTCAATTCATTGCTTTGCTTTTTTACAGGCATTAGATCTAGTTCACTGGAAATCTCAAAAGGCAAAAAGTCGTAAGCGAAGGAAGACGTCTGCTTACTTGGCCACATGCCATCTTCTTTCCACCAGCAAATGAATATCCTCAATCCTTCGGTTATTCGCATAATGCAAACGCTTAGGGAGATGCTGTTTCAAATACGGCTTGAAGTGCTGGTCAGGCTTCCTGCACTGAAACACAGAATTGTAGAGTTGGAGAGGGGACCACGAGGGCCATCAAGCTCAACCCACTGCAGGGCATGAACCTTTTTGCCCAGTCCGGGTCTCAAACTCACCACCCTGAGATTAAGAGTCTGATGCTCTACCAACTGAGCTAGTCATCTGCTGTCAGAACCAGGAACCCTTTCTAAACCTAGCCTTACTTAATAGCAGTGCACCCTCTAGTCTATCTCTTATAAAGCTTATATCAAGTCAGATCATTTGCCTACCTCCACTAGTATTGTCTACTCTGCTTGGCAGCAGCTCCACAGGGTTTCAAGCAGCCTTGCCAAGCACCCAGATGAGAACTTAACTTGAGGCTGCAGGCACATAAGCAGTGAGCTGAGGCTTCAGGACCCAAACACCTACAGTAACATCTAATGTAGGGATGTCAGAGAATTCCAGTAGGAAACTGTGAAGTACAAATTGACCATCCCAGGTCTAGAAAGGAAATGAATCCAGCAAATATGATCGGTATCAATCCAGCTATTACAATTTGTATTTGCTGAAAACCATGTTGTTGTTTTAAAGCCCGCGGCCGACACACAACGAATGACATTTTCACACTTGGTTTTGATGCTTCCTTCACATTGAAATGAACAGTGTGCAAATAATAACATAATTGATTATGCTTAATTTGTAAGTTGCAAAAGTGACACTAAAGAGTGGGCAGCAACGTGAAAAGTTTAGTGCTGGGTGGAAACTGAACGGTGGCAAAACAGAAACAGCGCCAATTGTGATGAAGAAAGAGCAGAAGGGGAATTGAAGCCTTCATACATCCCAAATCCAATGTTAGAGTCATTGAAAATAGTGGCCGTACCTACTTTAGATCCATTAATTTAAATGGGTCTCCTACGAGTATAACTTGGTTGGATACAACCACCACAGTTTGGGCTCTGAGAGTTTGTCATCTGCAATTGATTGCAGTGAGTTACAGGCTGTTTGCTTAATTTCTTCCACCAAAATTTTTAAGATTGGGGTGCTGAGGGTGGAAAGAAATTGTGTTAACACAATGCTGAGATGACTTCCGTTTTCCAAAGATCCAAATTCCGAGTCTAAACTCATCCCCCCCTCTTTAAAAACAGAGATGTCAATTCTTTCAATGGAGTGCTAGCAAAATATTTACTTGGAAAAGAGTTTTTTTTCCATTTCCAAAGGGATGGGATAAAGGGACTGTGTTCAGAGAATTAAGGCATCAAGTTGGTGCATGTCATCCAGAAAAGTTATAAAAATCTGTTAGCAGCAACAAAACAGTGGAAACCGTGATGAGCTTTCTTCCACACCCATGAACGCTCCTATTTAAGAGGCTTTATGATAGTCTGATCATCATCCTCTTGACCAATTTCCGTGTTAGTAGCACTGTAAATGCTCAGCCCATAATTAGAAGCCGGAAGAGTGTGTGCTAAGCGAATACTTACTGTGAGATTAGCAACAATGGCTTTTGGATCATCTGTTGGAGAAAGGGGGGGGGGAAAGAGTGAAATCAACTGAACCTTGAGCTAGAGAAAAAGTTTTGAGTTACAAGAATTAGCTTTCATATTAAAAATGCTTTTATTTTGCATTCTGGGATGGATCCAAACCATGCATTTAGATGTGTGGAAAGGGTCTCCTGATTGTGGAAGAAACATTTATGCTTTGTGCTAGAGCCAGGGGCATAGGTAAGGGGGGGCGGTCGGCCCCAGATGCCATCATGGAGGGGTGTGTGTGACAAATTATCAAGGAACAATTACTGCCCTACTAGGGCAGTTCATAAAAAAAAACTTTTTTAAAAAAAAATGCCTGCTCCAAATGTCTTATTTTTACTACACTAGGGATTATATAGCTCCATATGAAATTTCATGCATGTCAGTCAATATCTTGACCCTCCTCCACAAAAATAGCTGTTTACTTGACTGTTTCCCTATGTCGTGAAGGCTGAAATTTCAACAAAGCACGTGCCTTTGCTAGACTCTTTTTGGGCACCTGTTAAAAGCATTCTTCTTTAGGTAAGCAATAAGCATACCTAGATGCTTAGGAAGTTGAAGCAATTTTAATCTTAATATTTTAGCTTTTGTATGTTTTAAAGTAGGATTGTTAATTTTTCTTGATTTTACTGCTGTGGTGTTTTTTTGTTTTGGTAAACCACTTCGCAGGTTTTTAAAAATATATTTTATTAAATAAATAAACAATAAATATAAATAAAACAACACAAGCCAAAACACAAGCCATCCTGTAGATTTAAGTATCTGTCCATAGTCGTCTACTTGTTATCAGAGGCTCAGAATCCACATTCCTTTGTAAGAAAATATGAAATAGCATAAAACCATTTTTGCAGGCAAAAAAACCCACCAATGTTTAGAAAACATCTGAAGACAGCCCTGTATAGGGAAGTTTTTAATGTTTGATGTTTTCTCATGATTTTAATATTCTATTGGGAGCCGCCCAGAGTGGCTGGGGAAACCCAGCCATATGGGCGGGGTATAAATAATAAGCTATTATTATTATTATTATTCAACGGGCACCAGGTTATGGTTTGAAGGCACTCAAGTTGCTACAGCTTGCTACAGCTAAGCAAGTCTGAGTCTGGTCAATTCTGGGATGGGGGATCATCAGAGAATTAAATTTGTGCCCCCTTGTGTTCCGTGGAGAAAGTAAAGTGGAAGATAAATGCAAGAAAATAAACATCACCAGTATCTCAAAATCCCTGAATTAGGAAGCGTTTCTTAAAACAAGATCGCTCCCAGCAAGAGTGTTATCTTCATACTACCATCATTTCTGGCAGCAGGAAAAAGTATATATATCAGGAAATATGCAAAGATGAAAAGGCGAATACTGCTAAGTTCAACTTACATCTGACGTTGCTGTTAGCTTTGGCACGGATGCGCCCCAATGTTCCTGGTATCAGAATTATGTCATCCACATTGGACAGATAGTTGTTTAAATATTCAGTTCTTTCACAAGCGGCATCCTCCATCCCTGTATCAAGAAACATGATTTAGAAGCCGGTAGGGAGACTCCGGCATCAATATTTGTTACTTGAGAGCAAACTGATGTAGAGGTTAAGACTCTGGGAGCCCTTAACAGTTTATTTCTTTAACTTCACAGCATGTGCCCCCCCATCCAATGGCAGCCTCCCTGAGAACACCCCTAGTCATAAATAAGAAGAATCAGAAGTCTCTAAGATTTTGCTAAGATGGTGATTGCAGTGAAGATAAAGGCATAAAACTGGGCTTAGAAATAAACTCCAGTTAGAATATCACAAGAACTATGACAAGCACAGTTAACCTCTGCTAAGGAAGTCAAGGAAATTTATGGACAGAGACTTGCAGCCCAATCTTCAGCATGTTTACTCAGTGCTTAGGTTCCACTGACTTGCATGATTCTTTTCTCTAGAACGTATACTTCAGACTGCAGTCTGAGCACTGAAAATACTAATGCACTGGCTTTTAAAAGTAAAATAGCCCTATAAAACATCTGTTAGCAATAAGAGGTGGCTTAATATACCTGAGGTTCATAACTAAATTATCAACTTTGTCAAGGTTTCTGTAGTTATAGCTTCTTGGCATCATTCTTTTTTTATATATAAAATTAAACTTTATTGATTTACACATTAAAAATACATTCACAATCACACCAAAACAAAAACAAAAAACAAAATTGTCCAAATCATAACAATCAATAACCAAACTTTTAAAAAGAACAAAAACAAAAAGACAAACAGAATCACACATTTACAAAAACAACAACAACATCATCATTCTTGGCATCATTCTTGTCTGTATTTATTGTTGTCATACTCTTAGAAATGATTAATTGGACATTACCCTGGCCAGACTTCAGTAAGAAAGAATTCACACCAAAAACTTAAAGAATCAAAAAGTTGAATGAGGTCATTCTATCTGCCTAGAATAAGCTCAAACTGGTTTTGACATTCTCTTCTGGGGGATGCAGCCCTGACCCATCAACAACCTATGCTCAAATAAGGAATTAGATAACCATCATCCTGGACCATCTATCTCTGTCCTAGACTGAACTCATATTGTGTGGGCTTGTTCCAACAGTTGTTCCAGCAGCACAAGCAGAATCTCAGTTCTTATGACTAGATTAATAGGTTTGGGAGACAAGCAGTGAACTCTTCAGGCGGGTGACATCTGAACTATCCTTCGGTTGGGTTGGGTTGGGTTGGATTGTTTTGTTTTGTTTTTTAACCTTTCAGTAGTTCATCTCTCAGCAAACTGTTTGACACATTAGTGATAAATGTGATAAAGTCAAATACAAATTGCCGAACAAGACTAGACTTCAGAAGACCTGAAGTGGCAATAAACCACTGCAAGACAACACCTCATCCTCTTCCTTCCTTTAGATCAGTGATGGTGAACCTATGACACACGTGTCAGACGTGACACGCAAAGCCCTCACTGCTGGCACGCGCCCCATCGGCCAATTCATGTTGTTGTTGTTGTTGTTGTTGTTGTTGTTGTTGTTGTTGTTTCCCCATTTGTTCTCCTGCTCCTCCTACAGCTTGTCTCCGCTAGAGCTAGAGCTTGTCTCCACTGTTAAAACCCGGATCCTTTTTTGTTGTTGTTGCTGCTGGTAGCCAGAGATTGGTTTTTTAACCTGTTCTGTGCTGGGTTTTTTGGCGCTTTGGCAGACTATGTCGGTGCTGCGTGTTAGTTCCAGTGAAGGTATTATTCGTCATTTATTTCTGTTCTCTTTCCCCAATGCGCTTTGGGGCACCCCCTCCCCCAAAAAAGCAAAGCAACTTTTGCACCCCCCCCCAAAAACCTCCAAAACTTTGGTCAGCAGCTCCCCCCAAAAAGCTCAACAACTCTGGGAACTTTGTGATAAATAAGGGTTGTTTTTTGGTTTGGTTTGGTTAAATAATTAGTTTTTGGTTTATTAAACACAGTTATATATTACAATTATACATTTTTGTTACTTAAATTATAAATATCGCGAAATTATGGGTTTTTTCTTGAAGTGACACACCACCCGAGTTATGCTCGGTTTTTTGGTGAATTTTGACACACCAAGCTCAAAAGGTTGCTCATCACTGCTTTAGATATTTGTGTTTGCACTCATTTCATATGTTTCTCCCTATTTTCCACTGAAGACATGACGATATGTGTACGTCTTAAAAACATGAGGACACATGCTGGAAGTCGCACAACTCCTGAAGAAGCAGCTCTCTCATTTACCAACACTCCCTTGACACCTTTTGCTAACTGGAGACCTTTAAGTATTCAAAAACATTAGCTGAGACATATTCATAAAGTTTTTTTTTTTAAAAAAAAAAAACCAATTACCATGATCACCAACGAAGATAATGTTGACACATCGGTGGAGGTTCAACTGCTTCAGCCCATCCATTAGTTGTCCCAGGATCTTGTCAATCTCTCGTAGCGGATGCAACATCTAAATATGCATATATTTACATATGATATGGAATGGTGGCAACCCGTCCTGGCCAAGCTCTATACCCATATAAATAACACAGCTCAAATGCCAGCTGGCTGGAAATGGAACTTCATCGTGCCAATTTATAAGAAAGGGGATAAAACCCTCCCTCAAAATTACCACCCCATTAGCCTGCTGAACATCCCCTCCAAACTCCATGCCCGTCATCTGCTTATCAAATTAACAGACTGGCTAAATGAAAACAACACCTTATGTATTTACACAAAGGGTGAAAACCAGCTCTTTCCCACCCAACTCTCACACTTTGGTTCATTTTCCAGTTCAATTTTACACAGCCAAACCCCAGCTTTGGACTTGGGGTTATTATCATCATGCCTTCAAATGTATAGTGTCAGAAAAAATAAAATCCAGAACGATAAAGAACATAGTCTAATCCAGTGTTGGAGCAGACCAAGGGACTAGCAAGCCCAGCATCCCACTTTCCATATGTTTAGTAGTCACTGATAAGGCTTACGGTGCAATCCTACACATATCTACTCAATAGTAAGCCCCATTGAGTTCAATGGGACATACTTCCAGATAAGTGTGTATAGGACTATAACCTTCATCTCCACTAATTTGCACTCCCCGTGATGTTATCCTTCCATGTTTTTCACATGAGCGTTAGCATATTTGACATTCGAAGTGATAGTAAGATTTTCTGCGAAATCCATCAAATGGTGGTGAAGCTTGAGCCCCTGTATGGAAACCACTGGTCTAAGAAACTGAGATGATCATATGGAAATACCAACTAGCTTGCAAAGTGTGCTAGAACGCAGGTCTTTTGTAGACTTGTATTCTTAAGTAACATAACAGAAGACTTCAAATTTTAAGTGAGCCCCTCTTCCACTTGCTTAAGCTTTTTTAAAAGGCCTTGGTTAAACATATTAAAGATGCCTGAAATCCATACTTTTAAACAATAGACATATACAATCAAAATATTCGAACACCACACAATGCACTACCAAGACGTAGCATGGAGGTTTTTTGCCAATACATTTCTCCAAACAAATACAATGCCTGCATTTAATAAAATATACTTCCCTCAGATTCCTCACGGGACAACGGAAGCAGAGGACTGCATAGCCTTCATGTTTGACCATCTAACAAATTAGTTTTAGAGAAAAGTTGAGCGGCTGTCTATTTAAGAATGAAAGCTGCTGGGCAAATGCTTCTTTTCCTACACAACACTCCATTTTGCCTATTTATTAGTGAACCACAGAAAAAGCTCCCCCCCCCCACACCACCTTTTCTAATGCCCAGGCACAAGCTTGGGAGTTCGGACTTGGAGTACTCATGCATTTCAAATGTGCGGCTTGGTGTGGGCTTTGCTTGTTTGCTTTTGCGGGAATATTTGCCTCTGAGGAAACCTGAAGCAGTGGTACTGGCAAGATGAAAAAGACAACTAGTCACATACATTTATGTCCTACGTCTAGATTGACCGAAATAATCCAAAGCTAGGCATTTTTAATACTGTAAAATAAAGCACACACAGTCATCAACTTCAGTCTACTTCTGCAGCTCTAAAAGTTAGGGAACCTTTGGCAAGACTCCACAATGTCAAACCAAGTCATTTCTATGACCTATGAAGACCCTAAAGATTGAGTGAAGACATCCCATAGATGTCCCAAGTGCAGATTGCTAATCATGGGCTGTGATTGCTCAAACAAACAGATGCCCCAATATCACTTGTCAAATTTTCACCGCCTCAAAACATGCCTGAAGTTCCGAGGAGGCATGTTAGTCCTCCAAAACAAATGGCTGACATCAAATATTAAGCTGATGGCCATGAAATTGAAAAAGATTTTACAGACAAATTCATGTGACCCAGCTTTTCCTTTAATGCCCCATTGTAAGGGGATGAATAGCAGCCTTGTGCCATGCTAAGAAAGGAAGTAAACTGGTAATATTTTTTTCAGTAACCCTCAGGCACTACTGGTAAGACTATTCCAGATGGGCACACACCCAGTTTCAAGAAAGGATTTTTAGCCGAAAAGGATGATATGAAGTCTGGTAAAAAGCTCGACTCTAAGGGCTTGTCTAGACATTTCCATCTGTGGAGAGAGAACTTTGGATGAACTTTTTTTTCCAGCAGGATTTATTTGCTGGTGTGCCCTGTCTGTACCATTTATATACATATTTTGAAACAGTTAAGATGACGGGCTAGTGCAAGGAGAACACAAGTCCAAAAAAGAGGGAGACGAGACAGACTACCATTGCTGATTAAACAGGAGCAGTCTGTTGACATATTTTCAAGATGGTCGCAATGGAAGTTCCACAATGAAGAAGAGAATCCCAAAGTTGAAGAAAGAAAAAGAATCAAATGGTACAAGAGCTTCAGAATTTGGTGCGTGTCAATTTTGTAAACTTACTTTATTCCGACGGGATTCCGCAGAGTACTGTTCCGCTCTAGGCGCTTTTCTTCTTTTCTTTGAAGAATCAACACGTCTTTTCTGTCTCCTCTTAGGAGTGATCTTTCTCTTAGGTCTTTTAGATGGAGTAAGAGGTGAGCCAAAACTACTCTCCTGTACTGGCGGAGAGAGATGCCTGGACTCAGAAAAAGCTCATCTCGGCTAACACCAGATAGTTAAAACTACCTGTGCCAGCAGCAGATTTAGGAATCAGCACACCAAGTCTTGGTTAAGGCCACCAGAGGTAGTTCAGAGGTCAAGTCAGGGTGAAGTTACTTCAGTCAGTTACTTATAAGAAGGGAACTAGAGCCCATCAGAAACAACAATTCCCCGAAGCAGAGGTTTATTTTCTAGTGGGAAAAGGGCCGTGGCTCAGTGGTAGAGGATCTGCTTTGAATGCAGAAGGTTCCAGGTTCAATCCCTGGCATCCCCTGGTAGGTCATGAAAAGACTCCTGTCCTGTCTGAAACTCTGGAGAGCCACTTTCAGTCAGTGTAGACAATACTGAGCTATAGTCTCAGTAAACAGCTTTCTGTGTTCCTAAAGGGCCTCATTTTATGCTCTAAAATTTGATTTCATCAGATTTTTGATGCGTTTATGCCTTGAAATATTGATAATCCACAAAATGTGAGCCAAATGTATAAGAGGCCACAAAAATGATCCACATTTTATTTCCATGTGGTCAGCTTGCTAGTCTGTATCTATCTGTTCCATGTGCCAAGAGGCATGCCCAATTATTATTATTATTATTAAAACCCCACCAGAAGGGCACAATATTCTTGGCAGGAAGTAGCACTACACTATTGATCTTTTCTGTAAAAAAAAAAAAAAAAAACCACACATATTTCTGAATGAGACATAATCCCACAGCTGCCACCTGTAGGGTACCATTTTGTTTTTAGCCAGGTCGTTTTCATCAACATTGGACTTATTTTTGTTGCTGGGCAAAATCACCGCGCCACCTGTTGGGAAAGGGCCTAAAGATAGACGCCAGAGAGAGAGAGGAGGTGACAGCGAATCGTCCATTGCGTTAAGAAGAGGGAGAAAACCATTTGGAAATAAGAAGAGCCTCAGAGGCAAGCAATGCGCAGTTGTCCGAGACGACTTTAAATTGATCTTTAAAAGAAGCCACATGGCATGCAACTCCAATTGACTACTCCAATGAGAGTTTCTGGCATCTTTTAGGATCAGCTTCTCAGAAGAGTGCAAGATGGCACATACAGGGAGATAGTGCAGTGCAGCTCATTTTTTAAAAAAAAAAAGATGAAGAAAGGAAACGCAGCGAAGGAGGTTCAGACTCGGCAGTGATTTACAACGCCGTTTGTTCCTATCCGCTTAGCCATTCGCCGTCTTTGTTGTTTCAGTCGCAGACCCGCATTCTTGGAAGGAAAAACAGTGTTACCATCTGCCATGCTGTTTCATTGCTTCCCAGGCAAGCAGCTGGAAGGGAGATGCTAATCCAATTCCATTTGTCTCTCTCCAAAAAGCAGCTTCAGAGTTTCTTTTAAATATATATATATAGAAGAGGAGGAAGAGTTCAAGCTTCGTGCAGTCTTGATGAGGAGAGGAGCAGAGGAGGGAGGAAAGGAAGGATTCTCATAGTTTACTCGCTCTTTCTAAGAGAAGCACAGCCAGAGCTTTAAACTGGGCCACCGAGTGGTTCTAAATAAATCAGAATTGCCATCCCAGGGTAGCATGTTAGAGGGGCAGCAGAACAGTCCTTAAGCACACGAGTTTGTTGTCCGGTTCGCAGCTCACCTAGTAGACCACACATTTTGTACATACATTCGCAAAGTGATAGCTTCTCTTTCCAAAGAAGTTAGAGCTAGGAAGAAAGCCAAGTCTCTATTAACCAGCCAGGGCATCACTTCAAAAGAGGAAGAACAAGGACTATCAGTAAAAGGGGTGAAATATGGGTGCATAAGATCTCTAGCTTTGTAATTAAGAGTTATAGGATCTGGTCAGCCAAGGGTCTACCTCAAAGGATAACTTCCCACAACAGTAGACAACATTATGGCTATGTTCCCGTCCCGCCTCCGCCTGCTAGATAGCCAGAACATCAACTTCTGGCAGCTTAGTTTCATGTTCCATGAATCTTGGCTCTGGTTTACAACAAGCTCTGGTTAGTTAAACGAACCCGCTTCATAAACCATGGTTTGCCGATGAATTGTTTGAAAGCTGGTCAGAATTAGTTTTAAGCCACTCCGCTTGGATATACATGCAAGGAGAACAGGGTCAGAAGTGTGCTAGCTCAAGGTCCACGGCAGCTCCTTCCCAACTGTGCGTGTAACTCTAAACCACTGTTTAGGGTTACATGCAAATATGACGGTTGTGGTGGAAAAGGCAAGCATGTGATTTGGGGGTGCTTCTCAGATGACGGAGGGGTTTTTCAAGGGTACAGCTAAGTAGACAAAAGAGATCCGTGACCAGATCTCTCAACATTTCCCCTCACTGGGGTCTCAGTTCGGATCAACTGCTTAAAAAAAATACTCCGGAAGAACCGGCCGTGCATCCTCTGCATCACTTCTGTTTCTGGCACACTAATTCATTGGGCCTTGTCATCTACAAGCCATGTGGCAACTGGCAGTCCAGTACTGATGGCTGGGGTCCAGCAGGATCACTAGGGGCAATGCAGTACCAAGCCTGGAGTTCTAGGACAAAGATACCACTTCCCTGCATCCCCAAGCCTTACCTCTTGGATTACCAGTGAACTCGACCACAAGGGAGGAATTTACTCTCTGCATGCTGCTATTCCAGAGTCCTCACGCCTCCTTCCCAAAGCCCAGCGCCTTGCTTTCCAGGAATCGAGACTGCACCCCCTCAAGCCAGTGCCTAGAGTGCACCATTTCCACACCCCTAAATCTGCCCCTTCAAGCACTTTGAACTTGAGCTCAGAAATTCACAGAGTGTCGATCACTCTGGTTTAGCACTAGTGAGATATGATCCCGCCACAGTTTTAAAGCCAAGCAGTTTGGATCTTCCTATGAGGAAAATCTGTACTGGAAAGCCAGTACCTTAATTAAGGCATCAGTCTAAAGCAGCTATTGCGCTGATTACTAGAACTGTAGAGTTGGGAGGGACCACAAGGGTCATATGGTCCAACCCCCTGCAATGGAGGAGTATTCTGCCCAAAGTGGGGCTCAAACCCATGACCCTGATATTAAGAGTCTCGTGCTTTACCCACTGAGCTATCTCCTTGAGCCGAGCAAAATGGATCTCTTGGACCCAAGTATGTTGCATGCATCGATGAAGGATAACTTCTTTCCGTCTGAATAGTGAGGCATAAAGACCTAATTCACACCTTCCAGACTGTAACACACAGATCAGAATGTATTGATGCTACAGACTTCACACTTCTCCAATACAGTTCTCTGCTGAAGAAAGTCCCCCAAAAATGTGCATGCAGAAATAAGTCTCAACATGCATTTCTAAACAAAACAAAACAAAACAAAAACCAGTGATTAATGCCAAAATGGTCAAAACATAATCATGAAATGAACACATGCAAGAATGAAATGGATCAGAAATAGATTAATTGCCCCACCCCTGCTTTTATGTGTTTCCCATACTCAAAACTCCCTAGTGGCATAGTGAGGGATAGCTCAATTGGGAGAGCATAAGACTTAGGTAATTTCAGGGCTGTGGGTTCAAGCCCCACATTGAGCAAAATATTCCTGCATTGCAGGGGGTTGGACTTAGAAGATGATCCTCCTGTTCCTTCCAACTCCAATGATCTACTTTATTATCTGTTCTGCACAGTCACACACAGCCCCAATATCTTAACCACACGTTCTATACATTGTGTAAATATACAGGAGCAACACTGGGGTCGAATACATACTGAAATATCACCCGCTTCTTATATAACGGCAGCCTGAACACAATGCAGCTATTGTGTTAACTGTTTTTACTATGCACGAGAGATCCTTTACAACCAATATACTGGATGCAACAGTTTCCACCTGCAATCACTTAAAGTGGGGTCTAATGTACACCCCCCCATACCTCTCGCACACAATGAGTCAGAGGCTGAAACGTCACAGAACAGCTGGATCCTTTATTAAGCAGAGAATACATGAGGTGACACTTGGTTAGGTTGGCTTCTTCCAAGTTGGGGCCTTTCCAGCTGTTTTGGACTCTGGCCAGCGCAGGGATAAAGCGAATCGGAGTCAAATAGGACCCGGAGCACAATAGGTTGGGAAATGTTGGATTAGGAGGGAAAGTTTTACATAATTGTTTTAGTCTCTCTTTTACGATTACCCCGAATCCGTAGGGGGGGGTTAAAAGCTGGACACATGATTTCCATCCCTCTAACGTTTGCCTCCAAGATCTAATGTGCTGCTCAAATGCCATATGGACAGAAAAGGCCCAGATCTGTTCCAAATGTTTAAAGAGCAGCCAGCTCTGTACAAAGGAAGCGTTGGGGGTGGGGGGGGTAGGGAAAAAGTGGTTTGCATGCAATAGCCAAACTACTATGATTGCTAAGCAAGCAACCCTGAGGGGTCCCCAATGAGGTCTTCCTGCCAGCTGATTTATAAGACATTCACAAAAAACCAAACCTGAAAATGGAGAAACATTAAATGCTTCCGATCCCTTTTGTAAAAGGAAAAAAAAAACATCCTGCCCTTAGTAAATCTTGACATCTGTGCAGCATGCTCAGCTGTACTGACTTCTTGAAATATTCAGTTAGAAAATTCAGGCCAAACTTAGAACGACATGGGAGATCTGGGTACCTGTCTCCTCCCTCTCTCTCTCTCTCTCTCTCTCTCTCTCTCTCTCTCTCTCTCTCTCTCTCTCACACACACACACACACACACACACACACACACACACACACACCAAGGAAAGTAGCAGCATGTTTTTTTTGGGGGGGGTGATTAAATGGGGGTGGCGGAAGCATGTGAAAGGATAAACCCCTCTCTCAATATGAAGCCTGCACAATCTTTGTTTGTAAATACAGGCAACTCCTCATTTAAGCGTGTTCAATATGTGCACAACGGTGCACAGACACATCACGGCGCACCCGGAAGTGACCCAAAAACATCGCCCAAAGGGGTGGTGCAGGGGCAGAACAGGGTGCAAAAGGTTTTCAATGGTATTTCAAATATACACAATTTCACTTAAATGTGTGGTGCCTTGGAACGTAACCCCCATGGAAATGGGGGGCTGCCTAGAAAAGAAGGATGAAGGGGGGGGCGATTCCCTGACTGATCTCCAGTGTCACTTCTAGGTTTGACCCTCTGCTACTTTAACTGCCTGTAGGGGGAATGATATATGCAGAGTGCCACACATTTTGGTTGGAGTTGGTGTCACCCAGTCAAGGACACCACCCATCTCCTGAGAGCATGGCATAACATTTTTTAAAGGTATTCTATACTTCAGAACAAAGCTCTCATCCCCTGAGACTCACACCCACAGGAAAACAGGAAGCTATTTTATGCCACTTGTCTATCTAACCCAGTGTTTCCCAACCTTGTGCCTCCAGCTGTTCTTGGACTACAACTCTCATCATCCCTAGCTAGCAAGACCAGTGGTCAGGAATGATGGGAATTGTAGTCACAAAACATCTGGAGGCACACGGTTGGGAAACACTGATCTAACCTAACACTGTCTGCTGTGTATTCCAGGATCCCTCTATTGCAGGCACCCCCAAACTCGGCCCTCCAGATGTTTGGGGACTACAACTCCCACCATCCCTGGCTAACAGGACCAGTGGTCAAGGATGATGGGAGCTGTAGTCCCAAAACATCTGGAGGGCCTAGCTTGGGGGTGTCTGCTCTATTGTCTTAGGCAGAGAAGGTCCCCCCCCCCCGGCTAGGTGATCCTATCTTTATTTGGCACTTCCAGAGCGGTAAATTGTGGTGGCAGTGTACAAATTTGCAACCCTTATCATTCTGCCACCTGGAGCAAAGCTTTCACTGTGACTAGCAGTGAGAAAAGTGATTCAAAGCACTGTAGGAAACTGGTGGTGTCATTATCATTTAAAGAGACCCTGTTATATGGAAGCACTTGTGAAACCTCTCCAAATTTCACAAGTGGTTTGACATGCAAAGGAAGGCAGTCATTCGAAACACACAAAAATCCATCGCTGGAGCTAGCCGAGTGGTTAACTGCTATAGTTATTATATAGCAGAAAACATAACCTAACAACAAGAAAAGCTATTTTCCACACACTGCTCTTTAAAACTGTTTAACTTTGAATATATCCAAGAGGTGGCCTGTCAATGATAAATTTTGTTCCTGCCTAAAGCCACACGTCTATGATTTTATAACACTCCAGGAGGGACTTCTTAGAGCTGGAAGTTCTCAGTATCGTTTTCCTGCCCTTTTACTTATATAGCTTTTCTATTTTCTACAGACTCTCCTCTCATTGGATGCTTACAGATGTGCAGATTAAACCATCAGCTTAAAACACACACAATTCAGCCAAAGGTTAGCCTTTCTATGGCTTTTGCTGTAATGCAAATTGTAAGGACGTTGTGGCCCTCCAGATGTTCATGGCCTCCAACTATCCAATGGCCAAGGAGGATGGAGTGTAGCAACATCTGGAGAGCGACAGGCTCCCCCAGCTCTGGAGTATTGGCAAAGCACTGGGCTCAGAGCCATGCTATTTACAGAAAAGGAACTATACTAACCTCAGAGCTAAAGGGGCCATATCTGTGGCCAGCGATATCTGGCTGCTCGGAGTAGAACGCATAAGCGTAAGGCCTGAAAAGAAAAGAAAAATGTTTTAAAAAACCAGAAGCCTTCTTATTAGCTATTATAGGAGTGGACCTATCAAAATCACAAAATAACTTGTTTATGTATGCAACAGCGGACGCACAGACTTTATTAGCACAACATTGGGGGGAAGAAGAAGGTATCCCATCAAAAGAAGATTGGCAAGTTAAATTAATGGAATATGCTGAAATGGCAAAATTGACTATGAAACTAAGAGGAAGAGACGAAAATGAATTTAAGGAAGAATCGAAGACGTTTATTGCATATTTACAGAAGCAATGTACACAGGTTAATACATTAGCAGGGTTTTAAGATTACTTGTAATTTGTAATAAGATTACTTGTAATGTCTATTTAACAATAGACATGCAGTATGTTGATAAATAATAGAACCAAGGAAGAGATTAGAGGGAAGTCAATTTGATTTGATTTGTTTTTGTATTGTTGTTGTTTTTATTTTTGTTATTTTTGGAAAATCAATAAAACGTTATTAAAAGAAAAGGAAAAGGAAAGAAAATTGTTGTCTGAACAGCTTTCCCTTAGCAGGTTAGCTCACACCAACCCTTTCAAACAAAGCTTTCCTTCAGAAGGAGAGAAACAAGAAGACTGCAACTCTGTCGCAAGTTTTCCACAGTTCGATTAAGCCATTTGTTGTACCGCAACTTCATTAAAAAATATTAGAAGGGATGCTGAGAGGCACTGAGCAAAGACTCAGGAAGAAACATTCCATAGTTGTGTAACGGAGGTCGGGAGAAAGGGGGGACGACAACAACAACAGCCAGAGACGGTGCCCGCTGGCAGGATCTAGAGCCGTGTGTACACAGCAAGACAATTAAAAATCTTGACATCGGCCCAAATCGCAGCGTGCAACACTCATTAAGCCACATTAGATGAAACAGCATTTCAAACACACACTGTGCCAACCAACCCTAGCCCATGTCATTAATAACAAGAGTGTCCACGTCCACAATAACAGGGCATTTACGTCATGAGCTGGTCAACAAGGGGCAGCACAGTGGATCAAAGCTTGCGATCTACAGAGAATATTGGCAACGCTGGCATTCAGCCACACTTAGAAAAGAAAATATGACTTACCTTTCATTGTCTGGCAGGGTTAGCCATTGCAGGATTGTTAAGATTCTGCGCTCATGAGGGATCATACTAGAACAGAAGAGGGCAAACCGAGTAAGTATGGGTGTGCTATGTTTTAGTTCTATACTGTGGTTCACATTGAGAGCTCACATAGACACTGCTGCTCATAATCATGGCTATGGTTCTCCCGTAACAAAGCCTGTTAAATGATAGAATAGGCTTACCGTTGCTTAGGGGGTGGCTCCCATTTGCTGTACCTGATTGTCGGTGAATCACCTGCCCTCCCACCCATGTTATCATGTGATGTGATGTGATGTGAGGTGGTATGGACCTTGCTATGGATTACTCGGTCACCCTACTGAGAGCCAGGGAGCAGGGCCGTCTTTACCCAGGGGTGCCAGGGGTGTGAGGCACCCGGGCACCGGATTCTGGGGGGGGCACCAGGCGCCCACCACTGAAGCTGCCTAAGCATAGCTGTCAAGTTCTCCCTTTTTTAAAGGGAAATTCCCTCATGCTGAATAGGCTTCCTCGCGAGAAAAGGGAAAACTTGACAGCTATGCACCTAAGCTCTTAACTATCTACCTATTATGAAATAACAAATAATTCTGATCAAGCTAGGGAAACAAAATACATACATATGTAGGTATTATCGAAATGTATACCTACTGTTTCACTAAAGGACTTTCGACTTTGTGCACTTGTTTACCAAAGGCGCGTCGCACCAGCGGCGGCGCTTGTCAGTCACAACGGGGGCGCTGGGTGGATCTTTGCACCCCGGTGGCGCATATGCTAAAGACAGCGCTGCCAGGGGGGAATATTTCCTGCAGACAAATGGGCTTTTCGCCTGCCTCAGAGCAAACGTCAAGACTTGGGCAATTATGGCAGCCTTTAAACAGTTAAAGGAGTCCTGGAAGGGGTAGAACTGTCTGGGTGCCCACACCAAGGCCAATGGGACATTGCACCAGACAACATTGTCAGGAATCCCCCACTTGACCCATGCCAAGGGGTGGCAGTCATGCCAGGTCCAACTCAACCTGGGTGCAACCAGCAGGCAGGCTGGTTGAGGGCAGATGCTTACCCAGTGCCCTCTGCCAAACTGGCTTACATCCGTCATCAATAATGTTGCAGCCTAATTTAACCCATCCAATGGTCTCCTGTGTCTTATTTACACCGCCACATCCCCACCAGCCAGCACATCCCCACCATGAGCCTGGGCCATGCAGATGGGGAACCTGCAGCTCTCCAAATGTTGCTGGGACTTCCAATTCCCATCAGCCTTAGCCAGCATGACCAATGGTCAGTGCTGAAGGCAGCTGTAGCTCAGTAATGCCTGGAGGACCCCAAGCTCCTATGTTAAAACCACCTAGGAAGGATTTAGCTAGAAACAGACTTTTGCTGTTAATGTTAAAATAGTAAATGTGGCTTTTCTATCTGTTCTGACCCAGGGGCAATTTCAACAGGTTCCTTTCACCCCACTTTAAGGTTATTCTGTACACCAAGTTGCTAAGGAAAAGCACGACAACTTTTGGGGTTATCGTGGGTGGGTTTAGTCCCACAGATAGAGCCTCCACCATCTAATCCAGTTTACCAGCAACTTCTGGAGTGTCAATGGTGTAAAGCAGGCAATAGGCAACAGGTTTTCCAGGTAGGGCGGGCTGCAATGTCCATAATGCCTGACCACTGCAGTGCAACATCTGGAAGGCCATGCGGATTGCTTTCCCCTCCTCACTTCATTTTTTTACTTTATCTTTATAGTGTATCCTCTACATTAGTTCTTAGTTAACAGCTACTTATACAATGTTTTTCCAAAACACTTCATCACATGTATCAGGGGTGGGCAAATTGGAAAACAGATGTTGCCTGAATTGAAAGCTCTCAAGAGATGAAACCAGGGAAGTTTTTCAACCCGATTCTATCCTTCCTTGGAAATCAAGACCTATCGATTTCTGTGGCATTTGCTTCCCAGTTCTTGTTTATTGCGGTTATGTTACCAATTCTGTCTTGTGCGGGTGTACTTACGTAGACCAAAAGAATGTACCAGCTCTCACCCCTTGCTTGGCAGCAGTAATCCATATCTAATTAGGAAAATATAAGGCGATTACCAAGAGCTGCAGACCATTGGCTACATGACAGTACATTTATTAAAACAAAATGTCATAAAACCTTCCCCAACCCTCAGCCCCAAACATTGGCTTCCAGTTCTACAAATTAGAATTTTGAGCATTTGCATCCAACCGGGTTAGCTGCAGAAATCTGAATAGTTTCCTTGATTAACAGGTTAGAGAATCAGTGTCATGGTTATTTAATAACTGAAAAAAATAAAAAGCGAACAGGGCTAAAATCCTGATTGTGCAAGCTGGTGCCTTTTCCCGGGTGCTGTAAATTTCAATCTCTGAAGTTGCGGGTATGAGTCACACACACCCTGAACACCGGGTGTACAATGTCAGCTCCCAGCCTCACAGCAACGAGCTGTTTGCATATGTAAGTATTCACTGTCATGCAAAGAATCCAGCTTTTAACACAGGTTGTGAAATGTCATTTCCATCGCTGGGCGCAAGATCGCCACACAGGCTGGGGACCACCACATGAAGGCTCTACACCATCTCATGTTCTGAATTATCATGTGACCAGACTCTGCGAGAGATTTGCAGCCTTGGTCTATCTGTGTACAACCCTTAATACCCGCATGCCACCTTCGCAGGGACAAAAAACATAGAGGAAAAAATATCTCTTGCAGTGGAACGAAATTATAGGGAAACCTGGACAGAGCTGTGGCACTGGGCTGCGCACAATGGTTGAGACTATCGTCAACCGTTTATCTACACAACCATCATCTACACATTAGCAGTTGCTGCCTGGTTAAACCCCAGCTTGCAATTCTAAGTTAGAAGGTTCAGCTTCAAAGCATTTTAGGGACCCCTCTTGGGAGTCTGGCAAAAAACACAGCACCTCCAGCCACAGCCAGTATTTTGCTGCCGAAGGCCAAGGATACAATGACTTCCCATCCCATTTACGGAAGCCAATTGGAATGGCGGTTGAATCTTATCTGTTGCCTGACTTTTGCCTAACAGTAGGGCTGGGCTATGGGAGCAACCAGAGGCTCAATAGGAGCTCAATGTCATCTCTGGGAACACTGCACAAGAAAAATGCTTCCTTTGCCTTCTTGCCTGCAGGAGCACCATGTTCCTTTTGGGCACTGTACTGACAAGAACCATAGATCAATCCCCCCTGGTGAACGGGTCCCTTGCATTTGCTTGCACTTTTTGGAAGTGTAAAACACCTTTTCGATGTTCCTAATAAGGCTACCTTTACATGAGCAGGATCCTGCCACGGTGGTGTCTTACATTATTCAAAAAGCTTTTGACCCATAACACTCTTGGCGTTGCCAAGTGGAATTGGCAATAGAAGGGTTGCAACCAGCTGCTTCTGTCCAAGTTCTATTGTTAAATGTTAAAACGAAGGCAGGGGTGTGTGTGTGTGGACGGATTGCATTTTGTAGCTATAGTAACACACTGCCACAGGGATATTTCTAAAAATAATTAAAGAGAATTTAAACCAAATTTTAAAACAATACTCCAGAGCAGTGGTTCCCAACAGGTGGTCCGGGGATCCCCAGGGGTCCGCAAGCTATGCCAGAGGGGTCCGCAAGATGCTATTAGAATAAAAAATATATTAAATATATTTCGTATGATAACAGATTTTTTGTTTTGGCCGCTTCCTGCATGAGCAGAGTCTAGCGCAAAACTAGAATTAGATAGAGGCAGTAGTTCTGCTGTATGCCGTTAGGTGGCACTTTACAAACACTACTGTTTTGCAAAGAGGCAGCGCGCGCATTCTACTAACGCTCACCTCCCCAAGATGCTTTGCGCGCGTCGGCTTCATTTGTGCGCTACTGCGCAGGTACCCTGTCTTCTCCATTCCCAAATTAAGACTCTTAATTTGGCTCTCACTTTTTAATTTTAGGATTAGGAATTAATGGGGGTCCTTGTCACAATAGCGGCTCGATGAGGGGTCCTCGAGAAAATTTTGTTGGGAACCCCTGCTCCAGAGTAGCATTATGATGGGCATCCCAGTCTTTTGCTAAAGCTATCTTTAGCAGTATCAGAATGCATTTTCAGCAAGGACTTCCCTTAATAGGCTTTTCTGCATAACCAATCCAGCAACCCTGATCCGGCAAACCAATGGGAAAAAAGTGACATTATCCCCGAATCCCAGTGGAGCTGACCCATGACTAACTCTTGAGATAGCTGTCCCCAATCATGCCAGCATAAAAGCTGTTATGTCGTGAGTGTGATTTCAGCTCTTCGTGAAGTCAGCTCAGAATAGTGATTCAGCATACTAGCAAGGAACTGCTAGGAGTCAAGTATAACAAGAACAGTCTTCTTTATTGCAGTAGGAATCTTGACTGACTGGAGGGAAAGGGTGAGCTCCTTTTATACTCTCAGGAGCAGGGGTTGGGGAAAGGATACATTTAGATTTTGGCGGGAACCTATCAGAGTGAGGATCCAAATTGTGCTAAGAAGTTAACCAATAGCAACTGTCACCGCACCCATTTGAATCGCCCAGGAGCGGGAAAGGTAGTTACAGGGCTAGCAGAGGAACTCATGTACACAAATTAAACCAATACATAACAAAAGCCAAAAGATTTAATACCACACACACACACACACACACACACACACACACACACATGTTCATTATTTTTATTGATTCACTTTCACTAAGGCCAACAAAACGTAAACTTACCGGCTGACCTCCCCACCACCTGTGATTGAATTTTTCTCGGCCTCTGAGGCTGAATGCAGCATCAAATACAGGATCGTACATTGAATTGCCAATGATTCCATGGGATTCAGGATAGAGGCCCTTTATGTTGGAAATGTTGAAAAACAAAACAGATTATTAACTATTCAATATGACCTTATAACTGGGGGGGGGGGGGAATAGCAGTTTCAGTGGAAATCATAGTGTGAGGGAGGACTTTCTTTGTTGGAGTGCTAAAAACTTGTCTTCCAAGTTAAGGCCTCCATCTCGCTATGCTAATCTGCTGACTAATCTTGTGCAATAAAGTACAATCACATCTTACATGGGAGTTACGTTCTGGGGGGTGACCCATTTATGCAAAAATGTGTAAACTCGAATAGCCCAGTGCAAGCATTCCTAGCCTTCTAGAGCTGGCACGCCAAGAGGGCCTTGCCTCTCAAGCAAGGCAGAGAAATTAAAAGCTCTTTTCTGTTGGGTTTTCCCAACACTAGTGCTTTCCCCATCACTGATTATATGGGTATACACCAGTGTAAGCAACACAGGAATCTTGGCCCAAGAGTTAAGAAAGAGCAGGAGAGATAATGCAGTTAACGGTTTCTTGATTGCTGCCCTAACGAAGTCCAAATCTAGTTATATGCAATATTGCCAGGTGTATCCCTAATCACTAACTGACTTTCCACCAGCCTAGAATGGAAGTCATGTAATGCTGTTTGAAGCTGGCAGTGGACCCTTCCAACCCTTTTCACCCATGGGATGGGGTGAGCTGCGAATCCTGAACAAGAATGCTTTAGGGGCAAGTTTAACCTCATGGCATGCCTCCTCCACAGCCATAATCTTACCTCCAGAATACTATTAACTACAGCAGGCATCCCCAAACTTTGGCCCTCCAGGTGTTTTGGACTACAATTCCCATCTTCCCCGACCACTGGTCCTGTTAGCTAGGGATCATGGGAGTTGTAGACCAAAACATCTGGAGGGCCGCAGTTTGGGGGTGCCTGAACTACAGTAATACCTCGCGAATGTGCGCCTTGTCTAGCGTCCATTACGGCGAACGTCCGTGGCAAACCCAGAAGTACTGGAACAGGTTACTTCCGGGTTTGCCAATAGCGCTTTGCGCATGCACAGAAGTGCAAACCGCTCTGTGCACGTGCGCAGACACAGTGCTTTGCTCTGCATCCTTTTCGGCTAGCGACCAGGGCTCCAGAACGGATCCTGGCCGCAAAACAAGGTGCGACTGTATTATGCTCCCCCAATTTCATTGCTCCCCTTTAAAAGAAATGGGCACCTTTAACACTCCATGGCTCAACTGTCCTCATCCGTAGACATCCATTTCTAGACTCACAATTTTCCAGACCCCAGTTCCTGTAGAACCCATTTACACCCCCTTTCCCCCAGTATGGAAAACAGCCTGCTGCTCATAGCAAACTCTATTCAACATTTGAGCATAGCTGTGCTTGAGAAGTAGCCTGGCCTTGCCCCAATCCCCCAAAATGGAGCAAAGACTGGAGTTTTGGTCTGGAGTCCAAGGTGATTCCTGAAGTTCCTTCTCCAGACAATAAGATTAATTACTCTAATCTCTTTACTCTCAGTGATCCAAAGGACTGAAATCGAATAGATCCTGGAAGTTGACAGAGAGCTGGGGTATTGGTTTTTCACTGTCTGTCTGTCTGTCTGTCTGTCTCTCTCTCTCTCTCTCTCTCTCTCTGTGTGTGTGTGTGTGATTTCTCTTTTTAAATTTAGCAACACCTACGGCGGGTACCAATGAGTCCAAGTATGTAGAAGGGCATGAACCAAATTCACTTCTAAACTGATAGCAAATACAGATGGTCAAATGCCTGCTAGAGGGAAGGATACCTCAGTTCAAAAGTTTTTTATACGTTTCCGAGCACAGTACGTTTCCGAGCACAGTTCAAAGTGTTGGTGCTGACCTTTAAAGCCCTAAATGGCCTCGGTCCAGTATACCTGAAGGAGCATCTCTACCCCCATCGTTCTGCCTGGACACTGAGGTCCAGCACCGAGGGCCTTCTGGTGGTTCCCTCGTTGCGAGAAGCCAAGTTGCAGGGAACCAGGCAGAGGGCCTTCTCGGTGGTGGCGCCTGCCCTGTGGAACGCCCTCCCATCAGATGTCAAAGAGAAAAACAGCTACCAGATTTTTAGAAGACATCTGAAGGCAGCCCTATTTAGGGAGGCTTTTAATGTTTAATAGATTATTTTATTTCATTTTTCTGTTGTAAGCCGCCCAGAGTGGCTGGGGAAACCCAGCCAGATGGGCGGGGTATAAATAATAAATTATTATTATTATTATAATTATTATTATACTCTCACAAAGCTCAAGGGGTTAAATACCAGCTTCTCACCTGAGTCTTCCTGGACGCATAATCGTTCATGTTATTTGAGCCCCTACCATGGTCTTTTTCACATGCCACAGGTATATGTAAATTTGCCCTTAGGCTCGGTGACCATTCCCTTCCCCGCATCAAAGCAGGACAACAACATATCTCAGAGGCTTTCCTCATCACCAACTACCTCTCATTTGGTATCTACAGAAAAACAGGAAGTTTCCTATATACTCATAAAACCAGCAGCAAAACTTACCGTCGCCAGGGTATACAAGTTAGGGAAGGTTTTCGTAGGGTAGACAGGCCTCATATATGGAGCATGTGTGCCACAGGACCCTGAAAATGAAGTTTGTGGTGTGGTTTTAATATAGATCGGTACGGTGATGTTTACATACAGCAGATGCCATTAAAGTCTATCATGAAACATGGCATTCCGCCACACTAACGGTGCAATCCTGTACATGCTTATATCTTTTCCGTGGGGCTTACTAAGTACATTTAAAATTGCAGTTTAGGAAGGGCCAAAGACAAAAAAGGGGGCTTTTGTCCCAATAAAGCACATGCACTTACTTAGTTTTTCAATGTTGCGCATCACTTTGTCGCCTTTCTTCATGTATGATGCACGGAAGCCATCCACCGAAAAGATTATCAATGGAGGGCGAACGAAACTGTGGGAGGCAAAGCATATTACTAATGAACTTGATGTGGCAAAACAAATTGGGAAAGAAAGCCTCTTCTCTGTGTTTTCAGGACAACGTCACCTGGTGTCGAAATGACCTAGGACTTTATGCCTGAGCAGAGCCAAAAATCCCAGGCACACATGCCCTTCACTCATTTGTGTTATATAAATAAGTATTTTTTAATTTATTTGTTACCTTTGTGTTTCCATGCAGATAAACAATCTTTCGTTAAAAATCCACAGGGAAACTTAGTCCCGTTGCCATCAGGAAATGGTGTTGTTATAAGTTTATAATATTATGGGTAGTATTCCCTGCTGGTCGTACTCAGAGTCGACCCACTGAAGTTAATAAACAGGACTTAGGTTCATTATTTTTATTTATCACATTTATATACCGCCCTTCACCTGAAGATCACAGAGCAATTTTACAGTATAAAACAGTGATTTCAGAGGGTCTACTTCAAGTAGGACTTAGTTGAATACAACCTGATATTTTGACATTTTTACACATCACTTGGGAAGACAGGTAAACTAATGCCCGTGTACTGGAAGAAGCCAAGATCACCAGTGTCGAAGCAATGATTCTTCGCTGGACTGGTCATATTGTTTGGATGCCTGATTATCATCTTCCAAAGCAACTACTATACTCTATTCTGAACTTTAAAATGGAAAGCGTAATGCTGGTGGTCAACAAAAGAGGTTTAAAGACTGTCTCAAGGCAAATCTTTAAAAATGTAGTATGAACACCGACAACTGGAAAACACTGGCCTGCGAGCGCTCCAATGGGAGAACAGCCTTTAGCAAAGGTGTCATGGGCTTTGAAGACACTCGAACTCAGGACACAAGGGAGAAATGTGCTAAGAGGAAGGCACGCTTGGCGAACCTGAGTTTTCACAATAGGACACAAAAACGAACCACTTTGTTGATCTGACCACCAGTGGCAGTTGACACTTAATAGATCTCCTACACATGATAAAAATAAGCACATAAAACAAAGCACTTACTTTGCTGGGCATTCTGGTGTCCGTGTATCCTCACACTCATCCGCAACCCAGTGAGTCTCTCCTAAAGAGGGATGATAATAAAAACCATTTTGTACACGACCTATACAGTTGCAAGCTCCATTTACAACAAAGGTGACGGCATGCCACCGGATCCTATATGTTTCTGAAGGAGTCACTCTTACTAATCACCAGGGCTTGTTCTCGAGTAAAGAGCACATCGGATTGCAGCTGCACTGCCATGTTTGTCTTCTTGAATCCTTGAATGACCATAGCCAATCTTAGAATCTTTTATTGTATACAGATGTGTAGGGTGCAGGTTTGCCAAACTGTGTGTGTGTTTTAACTCAACGCTTCTTTCCACTGTGTGCTCACTGCAGATTTGGAGACCTAACCTCATGGTGACAAATTCCTGAAAAGAATTATTTCACCGTTTCACAAACCCTTTTTTTAACAGTTAAAATTTCATCAGTATCTTTAACAACAATATACTCTGCCTGACTAGTATGACTGGAAACATATATAAACAGTGCCCCTCTGTTGCTATTTTCAGATGAGATTCAATCACACCCCAGCAAATTCAGGTTGTGCAATTAAAGTGTATTTGGAGCAATAAAAATAAAGTGGTTTGTGGGGTTTTTTTTGCAAGATGGGAAGTGGTGGGGAAACTTCCCCGCAAACAAAGCAGGGTGGATGCTCAACAAACAGATCATCAAGTCATATAAACCTTTTGCTATTGGATGTTCACAGGGAGGCCACTTGGGAGATCCTATTTCACCTATAGAACAGCATGACTATCACTGTTGTTGTTGTTATTCTGTCACCAAGTACAAAATATCTGAACCGTCTCATGAAAAGAAATAAGGACTTGTCAACTAGTTTCTACATGGGCACACATCTACAAAGTGATGTTTTTATTTGGGCTTTTTAAAAAACTACTCTCAATATTATTTGTGCCCGCAAATGTTTTGGGGTGGTCTTATTGCTTCATTTCCAATTGGTGCATGTTCTGTAACTTCCTGCTGAGAACCCATAACTAGTAACAACAAGAATGCCCCAGAAGTTTTCTCCCACTTTTGCTGCACTATAGCCTCTCCAGATAGCAGTGCGCTAACTTAGGGGAAGCATCGCAGAACGAATGAAGCACCAGTCAGCTTGGACTAGGTGACTCACATCTCCCTTCCAAAACATCCTTAGGAGGAGTATGATCCGGAATGCTGGGGTTTCTTTTGCAGATAGACGAACAAAAACAAGTACCTTTACAAACAACTTGGTAGTTAGTACAACAGTCCCCTCTGGATAAGCAATCTTCAGAACAGTGACAGGCATTATCTTCATTCCTCGTCTCTCCGCAACGCTCTTTCGTACATTCCCAGCCTCCAGCTAACATTATCACAAAAACAAAAAAAACATGAAGACAGTGGTTTCTTAAAGACAACTATGCACATGTGCCCCACACCTTTGGGGCAAAACAATTTCACCGCAATTTTCACCTTATTGGATGTTTTCATTTTAAACCTGGAGTGGCTGTAGTCCAACAATGTCTGGAGGGTCCAAGTTTAGCCACTGATGCTTTAGTTGCGCTCAAAAGGTAGCAGGGTCTAGGACATAGGAGCTATCTACACTACGTTGCTGTTGCCTTTATTCCAGCTTAAATGCCATGGCCTCATCCCCCCAAATCCTGGGGGGTTCAGTTTGTTAGATACATGCTACCCACCCCCACAGAAGGGCTCACGGTTGAACCAATTTAAATATGTACATATAAATGTGTCCAGAGACTCAGAACTTTGAGAGAGCTATTTCAATCCCAGCTCAGCCATGCTCATTGAGAAGATTGACACTTCCTCCAATCTATAAAATGTTATGTCAGAAGAAGAAATGGAGTAAAGACTGTAAAGCATTACATACTTGCACTTCTTTTCTTTCACAAGGACATGTTTGAGTAGTTCTATCAAGTAGTTGAGTGTATTATGTACACTGGCTACATCTGGCTACAACAAACATCAAACCATAGTTTAGTGTTACAAATGAGGCCAGACTAGCCATGGACTCACATACCTTTCCCTCCCTTCTCTAGCTCACATCCATACAAAGTGATGGGAAGCTTCAGCTAAACTCTAAACTCTGGTTAATCTATGATTAAACTATGGTTTATATGTGCCAGCTCCCTGGGGCCCTGAGCACCCACCAAATTCCCCATGAAGGGGCCGAGCACCCACAAATTTTTGCACCAGGGCCTTGCACACTGCATGGCACCCACAGCCCTGGGCACCCACGGTTGCAGGGCCAAGCTGGCCCTGCTGCTATGGTTAGTGACAACAAACCAGTTTTATAGGCTGGAATTTGGCTTGTTTTCACAAACCATAGTTAAGATTACATGATGGTCTAAAACAGAAGTGAATGCTTCTGAATTCCTCCTGGTGATTATGCCACAGGAGGTGTGACTGTTTAAGAATGGTGCTTGTTTTGACTTGTTCTTGCAATGCTGGATTGTAGTTTAGCATTTTGTCCATGCCAAGGCTCCCTCCTCAACATGTGGGGTGGAGTGAAGAAGAATTGCCCCAAACCTTTCCAAGGTTTCAACAGTTTTACCTCCTCTCCCCCCCTGTCTATGCTTCATTCTTGATTGTTCAGGAGGAAGCCGCCTTTTCCTCCAAAGAGGGTGTGTGTGGTGTTGTTGTTTTTTGAAGGGGCGGTCAACCGAACCGGGTGGGAAGGAAAATGGGGCAATTTTCCTTCTGTGAACTTCCCTCTGTTCGTGTACAATCCAAGCCATGTTGTGGCATAACTCCAAGAAAACACACAAAGGGAAAAAAAGATGGAAGAGATTGCTTATATTCTGCTTGCATACAATTCTTAACACACACACACACACCACTGTCCTACTACAAGTAGGTTATTAAATGATTGGTTATTAAATGATTATGAAACAATCTTGCAACCGGAGTTCAAGGTCAAGTGGATCAGTATGCACTGAATGCCAAACAAGGACACAATTCAAGCAACTTCAAGGACCTTCAACAGGAGAGGCTTAAAGGCGACACATGCTTAATTCTTTCCCCCACTGAAATCTAGGGAGAGCGATCGTGCCCTTATGAAATAGTAGCCAAAATGAGTCCTAAGACTTCAATAAGCTACATTTCCCACTGTGTTAAAAGATGCTCAGATCTGGGAGATGTGGACAGAAGCAATGGCTGAGCTCTCACCGAGGTGCTGAAACTGTACCTGAACTGTACCTGAACTGCACCACCTCAGATTACAGACAGGTGCTCTTTTGACTCTTTGGATAGGAGCCTAACTGAAGGCAGGTCGGAAGACATGGGCTGGGATGCAAGATTGTGGTTAGAGACGGGAGGTAATGGAGAGTAGGTAACCCTTTCCTTCAGGATGCTAAACGTGTGTTGTCAAGTGTTTTGGTTTTCGTGCTGGGAATCTTTTCCCAGACATAAAAAGGTCTGGAGATGTACCTCCCACTGTTAGCACTCTGGGTCCTATTTCTGAGGAAACTTTAGGTTAAATTTCCCAAACTGTTATGGAGAAGAATCCACCACCATGCATTTGAGAAGCCTTAAAAGCGTGCCAGTGCACATGGAGAGGTAGAAAAGATCACGATAACTCTCATCAGCATTAGCGATTTGTACAAAGCAGGCACTCAAGAGCTCTCCTACCTGTCTTTAAACATAGTTCGTCAAAGTCTGCACAACAACTGAAGTAGCTCTTGCACAAGTTGTCGCAGCGGCAACCTGGAGGCTCTGCCTCGTCAAGTTCAAAGCACCTGTTTTTGCAGGATCCAGAAGGACTGGTCCAAGAGGAATCGGATAAGACTGTGTTGGGGGCAAAAAAGAGAAAGAGGACACCATGAGTCAAGCAACCAGTAGCTAGCTAAAGATAACTACACACTGCCAATCTGAGCTAACAGGCCCACTGCATTGCCCAATAAAAGAGAGGAGAAAAGAGACTGTTTAAGTCTCGTCAAACAATCGAAGAGCTGGTATGTTCTCCAGTCACATTTTCTTATATCCTGGATTAACTTGCAATGAATCAAAGCTGGATGTATTTTGTGCCAAACCAAAAATCCAAGTTTTGCATTGAAACCCCCAACTTATGGTAATTGGAAACTCCGGATACTGGATATAAAAGAAACTGTCAAAGACCTGAGAATTATTTTGCAAGGACAGGAGGAACGGAAGGCGAGCATAGCATGGAGATGGTAGGTGTAGACAGGAGAACAGGCAAGGACCTGGAAGGCATCAAGGCTCAAACCCATGGCCTCTAGAAGTCTTGGCCAGCCAGTCACATGGACCATCCATGAGGAAGGAAGGATGCAAATTTACAGCACAGCAAAACCAACCCTGGCTGCTTGTAGCAAGTTTCAGTGGTGGTGTGAGGGACAGGGAGGGAGATGATGGGCAATGATGGGTGAGTTGGAGACAAGGAAGAAGTATGTTAAATGGGTCATAGCATAAAGCATTGAAAAATGGGTACTGGAGCAAAAGAGTCAGTCGAGTTAAACCAAGAGCAGAAGCATTCAGCTGAAGTCATTCTCGCCTTGCCATGAATAAAATGAACAGGGAAAGTGATCTAACTTATTTCTACCATGTGCTGGCTAAGAAACTTTGCTCTTTACTTTCAGGTTGTCCTGCACAGGGGTGGATAACATGCACCTCCCCGAAATTTTGGACAACAACTCATCAGCCCTAGCCAAAACAGTGTCACTACCATGATCTAAAGCAGGCATCCCCAAACTTCAGCCCTCCAGATGTTTTGGACTACAATTCCCACCATCCCTGACCACTGGTCCTCTTAGCTAGGGATCATGGGAGTTGTAGGCCAAAACATCTGGAGGGCCGCAGTTTGGGGATGCCTGATCTAAAGGCACAGTTTTGCAGTTGTTCGTTAGGCTAAATTTTGTTTTTCTAAAAAGATTTGAGAATCCCGCAGGTTTATGTAGCGTATAATCCAACAGCTTTTGTTACATATTCCCTAGGAAGCACCCTACCAGTTTCACAGGAATGAATTGCTAAGCTTAGCATCACCTTCCCCAATCTGGATGCTAACACACATTAGACAAAACAGCACCAGAACCAAAATGGAAGGGGATGCTCCATCGCTGGATTCCTTCGGTTACCCTTTGACTTTTAGTCCCCCCCCCTTCCATCATCTGCCAAATTACAGTGTGACATTTCACAAGACGATGACATGGTGTGCCATTTCGCTGTCTTTCAAGGATTTGTTCAATGGTTTCATTTATCCGTTTCATTTGGCTTACTGGCAAACCTTGAACAGCAGAGGTTTTTGCACTTGGAACCGAGCCAGCCTGATTTTACAGCTTAGAACACCTCAAACACCCTTGGCTTGGGGGGGGGGGTCTGTTGAAATCCACGCGCAATTGTTTATTTTAGGAAGCAAAACTCAGCAAGCGTTATTGCATTTCGCATAAGCGACCGCCTTGTTGCTTGTGACACTCACACAAACTAGCTACGTATAAAGAGTGGTTTCTAACATTTTCCATGTCAGAAACATTGTGTGGCCGACACATCGGACAGCTGTGCACCCACTCGGTAAAGGATTGAAAAGCCAAGTGACAAAAAGCAGTTGTGGTCTGTAGGTTTCCAGTGTTTGCTACGTGGAGGTACCATGAAAAGTGCAGTACCATGGGAGGAAAAGTATTCAGTTTTGTTCATGCCCCTTTTGAACTTTTTTAAAAATGTAAAGGAACTAAATTTAACCCAAGTGTCGTTCACCAGTTATGCATTATGGTACGGCAACAGATTTCCAATGGAAGTTCCCATTTTTGTTGCATTTCCAGGGGCAGGGGGAAGAAAAATGGGGGTGGCGGAGGGTTCAGGCTCCCATTAGGCAGCCTGACCTAGGATTTCATCCTGGAATTGCCTTTGCAATGGGATGCCTTCCACAGAGCTGCTCTCCCACAGCTGCCTTATCATGCCAACTGATACTGTGTGCATGTTGTGATTTTGTGGGTTCTTCCCAAGGATGTAGCAATTCCAGTGTTGGGAAACCACTGGCCTGCAAAGCACCCATGTGATGCAGGTTATGCCCCCATGATCAAAACATCAAAAAAAAACCCCACCCTACTACTTCCATAAGGGAGTAGGGTTTGTGGCAGCAGCAGCCATGAAGGTAACATATGAATTGAGCCCAACAGACATGGGCTTGGTAAAAGAAAAGTGCTATTAATTCATAACAAACGTTCTTAACAGCTCAAGTTCTCTAGTACATGCAATGGTCTATACCAGGCATAGGCAACCTTCCTTGGCTCTCCAGATGTTTTGGAACTACAATTCCCATGATCCCTAGCTAACAGGGCCAGTGGCCAGGGATCATGGGAGTTGTAGTTCCAAAACGTCTGGAGAGCCAAGGTTGCCTATGCCTGGTCTATACCAAGGATTCCGGGCTTTGGGTGAGCCAAAAGATTCTGCAAGATCTAGACTGCCCGTGCTGCTAAATGGCAATATTCTGCCGGCAGAGAAAACCCAAGCCCCACTTCCTGCAAGTTTCATCTGTGGCAATGCAAAGTGGTTTAACGATACAAATCAATCCTTTTAATAACGCCTCCTTGGTTTTATGGTAGGGAAGGGGCCGAAACAGTAAGAATCACTCATTTTAATAACAGCTACTTGCTTTATTACCCAGCTACTTGCTTTATTACCCAGGTGGTGCTGTGGGCTAAACCACTGAGCCTAGGGCTTGCTGATCAGAAGGTCGGCGGTTCGAATCCCTGTGACGGGGTGAGCTCCCGTTGCTTGGTCCCAGCTCCTGCCAACCTAGCAGTTCGAAAGCACATCAAAATGCAAGTAGATAAATAGGAACCGCTATAGCGGGAAGGTAAACGGCGTTTCCATGTGCTGCTCTGGTTTGCCAGAAGAGGCTTTGTCATGCTGGCCACATGACCTGGAAGCTGTATGCTGGCTCCCTCGGCCAATAATGCGAGATGAGCACACAACCCCAGAGTCGGTCACGACTGGACCTAATGATCAGGGGTCCCTTTACCTTTACTTGCTTTTTACTGACAAAGTAGCAGAGTACAGTCTCTGCGAGCAGGGGGTCCTGGTTCAATCTCCAGTTTAAAGGGGAGGGCTGGGAAATGCCTGCTCCCAAGACCTTGGAGAGCTGCAGGCAGTCAGCAAAGACAAAATACGAGGCTAGATGGGCCCAAGGAGCTGACTATATACGGTAGCTACATAAGCTTTAAATAGCATTGCTTGGTCTCATTCTCCCACCTAGGACAATTGTGTAATATCGGTTTACCTTACAGGACTAGGGCACAAAAAAAATCAACTGCTATGCACAAACATCCACAGTACGTATACTGCTAAACATTACAGTCTCCTGTATCACCACAGAGGGGAAAGTCAAGGGCAAAACTACGGCTGGTTTCACAAACATATAGATCAGCAGTTTCCTATCTGCAAAAATGCAGTAAAAAAGACAGGTAAGGTCATGAGGGATGGCATTAAAAAAACACCACTATAATTTGCATACTGATAATAAGGCAGCACCCGTAAGGCACATACTTTCAAGTAGGAGAGATTACTATTTTGCTCCAAAGCACGCAGGAGAGAAACAAAGATCCAGGTTCACTTTGGTGTTTAAAACTTCCCAGTACTTAATAATATGTTTCAAGGTGCTAACCACAATAAAACCACTCATCTGGTGGCCATGAAAATGTAGGTTTAACAAGCCAATACAATGCCTATATCTAAAGTGTGTCCTCCCTCAGACCTGGAGACTGACCCTTGTGTTGTGGGTGGGTATATTGGACAGCCACAACACACAACTGGTAGGTCCCTCGTTGCTGGGTTTAATCTGGCCAACGGGGTGCTGTCTCAACAGATCAAGGGACCTATAAATACCTATGCACGTGACCCAGAGCTTCCTCTTTTGGCACGTGCATCAGAACACCCACCCACCTCTCCCTATATTTACGGCATTTTGCGACTGACCTTGCTATGCCGCCGTCTGTCGTCTGTCGTTGGGACAGGGGCATGACTTGGCTGATTGGCTGGTGCCATTTGGGTTTCGCCTTCCGCGTAGCAAATCTTCACAACTTGTAAGGTTGTGGATAGGCTGTGGTTCAGGTGATAGGGATGGGAGAACGTTCTCACCATCCCTATGTGAAGGGTATTTTGTTAAAGGAATCCGGGGACTCAACTTGGTTTGGTCAACCCCCAAGAGGGGGTTGTGCCTGTGCTTGAGTCCAGGGGAGCATCTGGGGAGTGGACATAGCCTGTACCCAGGCTTTCTACCTACCTCAGGTGTTCACCCTTGGCTGACCTACGATAGAGCTCTGGGTCAGCGCTGCCTGCAAAGGTGCAGGGAGCTAGTCGAACCAGAGCCTATGCAACCACTCACTTGCTGTAATCAATAAAGTTGTGGCCTAAATTCTGCCAAAAACCAAACAAAAATTTGAGTCAAATGTGTTTTTATTTAACATAGCTGTCAAGTTTTCCCTTTTCTCGCGAGGAAGCCTATTCAGCATAAGGGGATTTCCCTTTAAAAAGGGGAGAACTTGACAGCTATGATTCAAAGGTGAGGTCTCTGGGTCTGAACACGCAAATCAGTGACTTTAACGGGAGAGAGTCAAAAACTCTGTTCTGTCACATTGTCCTTTGCCAGCAAATGTAACAGACAAACCAGAAACTTGAAAATCTCACCCACAACATGTGCAAGTCAACAAAACTGCTCAAGGTATATTGCAAGCCATGCCAAAAACTGCCCTAGTTGAGCTCTACAACCTTTCAGCACACATATCACACAGCTCAGACTTCGTTAGCAAAGGGAGTAGCAAAATGCAGCCGGGGGTACTATTTAAAAGCCCCTTTACGAAAGGTGGTTAGCATCCAGAAAGCAGTAACTTTCCTATGTCAGCTGGGCTGTTTTAATAACTCTGGCCATATGCTTGGGTGTTGGGGGTTTTTTTTGGGGGGGGGGGTTGCAAGCACTGTATCCAGCACCTGCAAGGACGGTGCAGGCTCTCTTCTGCAACAGCTGGAGAAAACATTTTCCATGTTAGCTTAGAAAACAGATGGATCAGACAGCAGAATTTGGTCAAAAGGGATGTTAAGCACTTAAATGCACAAGCCAACTATGCAGAGGTGCAAGAGGCCTCTTGCCACAAACGTCCAGCTTGCCATTTATAAGAAGCTCTGCTCCATCTGCAACTTCCATTACTAATAATAGGAATCATATGTGCTTATCAGAGCCTGAAGAAGGCTCCTTTGATCAGAGCATTTGTTACCAGTTAGACGCAAGTCATCCAGCAGAACAGCACGCCCTCCTTTTCACAGACCATCGTTCAGTTCTCCCATTTATGACGCTGGAACACAAGGCTTTCTGATCTCGGGTTTTCTACATCCTGCTTCCATTACTTTGATACGTTAGAAACAACTCTGGCAAGGACAGCGCACAAACCTACACTTACACACCACTGCAATATAAACAGCAACTTGGCTGCAGTTTCCGTTTCTCAAATGCAAGCAGGCTTGGGGAAGTTTAAAAAACAAAAGAGGATGCTGCAGCCGAAACGAGGGCATGTTTGTGCCCACTGGAAAGGTCCACAAGGAAACATTTGAGATCTAAGGACACAAGGAACAAGGAAACATTTGAGATCTAAGGACACTATAGACATTTGAATCACATTGGTAGTTGACAGCCAGAAGTTCCGCCACAAAGATTTTCATGGATGAAACAAGCCATCTTCAACTTCTCTACTGTATCTGTATCTACTGTAACTTCTCAACTGTATCTGAAGAAGTGTGCATGCACACGAAAGCTCATACCAAAATAAAAACTTAGTTGGTCTTTAAGGTGCTACTGAAGGAATTTTTTTATTTTACTTCAACTTCTCTAGTTATTAACACTCGCCACTCTAAATAACAGTGAATTCTCTGAAACTTTAAAGTCACTTTCAGGTCATATACTCAAAAGTTAAAGCAGTGTTGCAGAAAAGTGACAGCAGTATGGAGTCAACTGTTCTGAAAAACACTGCTTAAGAACATGAGAACTGCAGATCTGAAAGGATGGAAACATGGGACTAGAATGAGATACTGTGTGTTGAGAGCTGGTCTCACCCCCCAAGAGACCAGAATTTAAATCCCCATTCAGTTATGAAGCTTATCTCTCAGCCCATTGGACATCTCACAGGATTGCTGCAAGGATAAAATGGGGAGGAGAACCACGAATGTCACCTTGGGCTCCTTGAAGGAAGGGCAGAATATATATGTAATCTTAGAACCTTAGAAATGTAGAATTGGAAGGGACCGCAAGGGTCATCTAGCTCAACTCCCCTGCAATGCAGGGTTTTTTTTGCCCAATGTGAGACTCAAACCCACAACCCTGAGATAAAGAGTCTCATGCTCTGAACCATGTGGGCATAAAGGTCTGAAATCTACTTTGCAGAACAAGGAGGAAACAAGGAGGAAAGCCTCTCGGAAGCTGATAAGCATAAGCTTCCATGTACCTCCAAATACCAGCTGCTAGGGTCAGACAAAAGGGGATGGCATCATTAGAAACAAGATAACAAGTTTGATAGGTCCTTGGTCTGACCGGTCCTTAAGGCAACAGCCCTCCCTGCCTCATGTTTCCCCTAGTAAAAAACGATATTCAGCAGTACGCTGCTTTTAACCATTGATATTCCATTTGATTGCCATGCTAGAAGCCATCTCCCATTGATTCTCCCTTTTGAATCAGTGTGGACAGGCTACTGGAAGCACAGAGTACTCAACATCCAGCAACGAGCCGGTAGCAATATGTAATAGGGGAGGGCAATGATCAAGATAGTGCAGATTCGATCCCAGTATAGGGAAGCTACATATTCCTGCATTGCATGGGGTTGGACTAACTAGATGATCCTCGGGGTCCCTTCCAACGCTGCAATTCTATGAGATTTAGGGAAGTGCTTACAAATACCCCATTTTCATTTGCTGGAGGGTATGTAGAATGCAATCCTATGCACAGTTATCTGGGAATATGCCTCATTGTACACACCAGGTCCTACGTACTTCCAAGTAAACATTCACATGGCTGCAGTCACAGCACAGATAAGGCAAAGAAGAAGAAGAAGAGAAGAAGAGTTTGGATTTGATATCCCGCTTTATCACTACCCGAAGGAGTCTCAAAGCGGCTAACAATCTCCTTTCCCTTCCTCCCCCACAACAGACACCCTCTGAGAGACTTCAGAGAAGTGTGACTAGCCCAAGGTCACCCAGCAGCTGCATGTGGAGGAGCAGAGACGCGAACCCGGTTCCCCAGATTACGAGTCTGCCACTCCTAACCACTACACCACACTGGCTCTCAGAAATATATACAGTATAGCGTGCATCCTAACACGGTTGAGGTCCCAACACGCCTCCATTTTTTTTATCCCTCTTGAAATTTAACACCATGCAACTTTAAACGAAAACCTAACCATTAGAGAACATCTGTTTCGTGCAGCACCTGTTTTTCTCAGTCCCTCTTCCTCTCCCCCACCCTGGCCTCCCAAAATTTCCTCTGCTAGTTCAGAAGTCAGCATGATTAGCTGATAATAGGAAATCTCTTTCCATCAGTAAACACAAACTGGTCCCAATCAAACAAGAATTGCAGCACCAGAAGGGTAGACAGTGCATGTCTTTAAATAACCCACCCCTATTCACTTTTATTTTCTGCTGCAGTCAGTGTATGTATATATATTTTTCTTGATAACAGAATGCATTGTTCCATGTAACCACACACACAAAACCCTATATCACCCCAGACCATAATTAAATATGGTCTCAGTCTCATTCTCTCTCTCTCTTTCTCTATGTCACACACGCAGAGAGAGAAGTAAATAGGTTACCTATAAGCAAGAATGTCAACAGACTCAGGCTTTTTCACATAACCTTTGCTATAATCCAGAACGGGAGGGGGGGACACACACACGGAAAACTACATTTTGGAGCCATTTGCTCCTCCACACACACACACACACACCCCGACACATCAAGGCGTTGCAAAACGGGCAAATTAAATCATCATAGTACCTGGAAATGGAAACTCGTCCCCTTCGCCAGATCTCCGGACTCTATTGGCCGTAAATCCAATGCACACGTTCACCCCAACAGCAAAAGTGAAGAAGGATATTACCTGGGAACAAGGCGAGAGAGAGACCTGGAGTTAATAAACCAGCTAGGAGCCAATCTGTTTTTGTTTGTTTTTTAAAGACATTTACAATTAAAATAGAATGAATCGGCAGTTTCAACATATTCCCCCTTTGCCCACAATCCTTACTGCTGGAAAAGCAAGCTGACCGAGTCTGAAACTTCAGAATATTAACCATCTCGGACTTCCCCTGAGTGCGTATTCTTTTCGCGCAAGGCAAGGTCCCCCCACCAGCAGCCTCGAGAGAGACATCGCTTTACTCCTCCTTAAAGAAAACCTGCTCCTACCTGCTGTAACTGGAGACCGTTTTTCTTAGCCATGCTCAAGAGGATTCTTGAAAAGTCTCCGCAGTGGGCTCTCTTTTTCTTTAAAACTGAGCGCAGGGCTCTTGTTTGCTCAGTCTATTAGCTGCAGCTAATCCCACCTGGAGAGGCTGACAGCCTCGATGTGATTTGTCCAGGGGGAGATTTCATCATGTTCCACGCACAAATCGCAGCTCTCCAGTGCAAGGAGCTGAAGGCATCCTCCTTCTCGTTCCCCCCCCCCTCGCTCCACACACACACACACCCCTCTTTCATGTGGTCTCTTCTGGCAACGCTCGGATTTCTTATGTTACTGTAGTCAATAAGCCCATATTCATTTTATTCTTCTCACTAATATACTGTATGGGTTGAGAGAGAGAGAGTCCAAATGTGTGTGTGTCTATCCTGGCCAAGCTGCAGGGAGAAAAACCTCTTGCGCTACAACTTTGATAATAATTACAATACAGCAAACGTTTTGCTCACAGTGCACCCCAAAAGCATGTTTTCTCAGAGGTAAGTCTTGGAGTAAGCCCCGTTGAAGATATCGTGCATTGGATTGCAATCTCATGCACTTTTTATTCATAGAATTGTAGAGTTGGAAGGGACCTCAGGGGTCATCTAGTCCAACCCCCTGCAAGTCAGGAATCTCAGCTGAAGCATCCATGACAGATGGCCACCCAACCTCTGCTTAAAAACCTCCAAGGAAGGAGAGTCTACAATATACCGATTGTAAAGTTTTTCTGTATGTTTAGTCACAATCTCCTTTCTTGTAACGCCTGCAACTTTCTCATACTCTCCAGCAAATGAAAATGGAGTGTTACAAGCATTTCCCTAATTCTCATATCAAAAGGTCATCCTTGCCTCCCCTGTTACATATTGCTGAAGACTCCTTACTAAATGTCGGCTACTGTCATGTGTTTACAAGAGCTTGTTGTTGTTGTTGTTTAGTCGTTTAGTCTTGTCCGACTCCTCGTGACCCCATGGACCATAACACGGCAGGCACTCCTGTCTTCCACTGCCTCCCGCAGTTTGGTCAGACTCATGCTGGTAGCTTCGAGAACACTGTCCAACCATCTTGTCCTCTGTCGTCCCCTTCTCCTAGTGCCCTCCATCTTTCCCAACATCAGGGTCTTTTCCAAGGATTCTTCTCTTCTCATGAGGTGGCCAAAGTATTGGAGCCTCAGCTTCACGATCTGTCCTTCCAGTGAGCACTCTACAAGAGTGAGTCCTTACAAGAGCTTATCCGCACTTGATTTAAAGCCAAGAGGTGTTTATTCTTTTTGCTAAGCCACACTACAAACACATACTGTTCTCCACATGAGACATTTCCTACAACGTGTTATCAAACATACTTTGGTACCTGCAATACACGAGCAAGGTGTGCACTGCTTGGTGAGGTAATGGTGGACTAGAACCTGGTAGACCTTGCTCAGCCACGAAGCTCTCTCAACTCAACCTCTGGGTTGTGAGGAGGAGAACCATATTTGCCACCTTGACCTTCATTAGAGGTCAACCTAACAATCAACAAAGAAACATGTGTGCCTGTCTCTAGCAGCTATCCTAAATTGCTGAAGACCACAATACCTCAAAGACCGCCTTGCCTCATATGAAACAACCCAGAACCTGTGATCGTCATCTGAGTGTCTTCTTCATGTGCCCCCTTCATGAGAGAGTGACAACAGGAGAACTAGCCTTTTCTGCTGTAGCTCCCCATTTGTAGATTGCTCTCTCCAGGGAGGCTTGCCTGGCACCTTCATTAATAATAATTATTTATTATTTATACCCCACCCATCTGGACAGCTCCCAACAGAACAAAACTTCAAACATTAAAAACTTCCCTAAGCAGGGCTGCCTTCAGACATCTTCTAAAAGTCAGATACTGTAGTTGTTTATTTCCTTGACATCTGATGGGAGGGCATTCCACAGGGCCGGCGCCACTACCAAGAAGGCTCTCTGCCTGGTTCACTGCATATATTTAGGTGCCAGGCAGAAACATTCCTCTTCTCTCAGGCTTTTGGCTGATTAAACAACCTATGGCCTTTTGAACTGGGGCAGGGCTATTGTTAGTTTTGTTTGTAGTTTGCAGTATGTATTTTTCATATTGTGAACCACCCTGTGATCCTCGAATGAAGAGTGGTATATAAATTTTATAGATGAAATAATCAAATCAAATAAATATTTGCAGTACTACACCACTTTAACAGTAATAATAATAATAGGTAAAGGTAAAGGGACCCCTGACCATTAGGTCCAGTCGTGACCGACTCTGGGGTTGCACGCTCATCTCGCATTATTGGCCGAGGGAGCCGGCGTATAGCTTCCAGGTCATGTGGCCAGCATGACTAAGCCGCTTCTGGCAAACCAGAGCAGCACATGGAAATGCTGTTTACCTTCCCGCTGTAGCGATTCCTATTTATCTACTTGCATTTTGACGTGCTTTCGAACTGCTAGGTTGGCAGGAGCTGGGACCAAGCAACGGGAGCTCACCCCGTCACAGGGATTCGAACCGCCGACCTTCTGATCAGCAAGCCCTAGGCTCAGTGGTTTAACCACAGCGCCACCTGGGTCCCTAATAATAATAATAATAATAATAATAATAATAATAATAATAATAATAATAATGTCACCCATCTGACTGGGTTGCCCCAGCCCCTCCGGACAGCTCCCAACAAAATATTAATAACACAATAAGATATCATCCATTAAAAACTTCCCTAGGAAGTGTAGTTTGTTAATGGTGCAGTGAGTTGTTAGGAGAGCTACAGTAAGCAGGTTGGTGTACAGTCATTAGGAGTCTACTAACAACTCTCAGCACCCCCGACAAACTACACAGCACACCAGATTTTTTTGTGGATGGAGTCTTGTTGCACATCTCAACCTTGACAAATGACAAACTGAACAGCTCTCCCCAGCAGATATTCCATAGCTATGTGGCATGCCTACCAACATGGATTGGAAACGCAATGCCACACGCAACCATGTATTAAAAGAAATGGATTTTGTTTGAGAGCATCCGATGCCTTCAAAACCCTGCTATTTGTCCTTAAAGAGAGAGAGATAACTTCCTTTGATAAGCAATCCTATGCACAAAGCTGGTCATCACTGCGGACACAGTTGCTGCCCAAACTGTCAGTTATGAAATTTATTTGCTCAGGCAAATTTACCAAGGTAGTGGCAGCTTTTTCTTCCCGGTCCGATGAAAACATCTTTCACTAAACTGTTTACCAACAACCACACTTAAGGAGGGACAGACTTGTGATTGTCGAGCCTACAGGGAGGGGTGGAGGAAAGACTACTTTCCCAGATTATTTAATAATTATCAGGCGTAGAGCTTGGGCTAGCGAACCCGGTACAATCGGCTTGTGTGCTTTCAATTAAAGTCAATTGCAGCTTCTGCAATGCATAGGCAAGGCACCGAGCCTGGACCACCGAAGTCAAAGGGAGCTTTGATCATGAATGCAACGAGCCCAAGGTCAAGATCACACCATGCAGCTTCATTAACCGGATACCTGGTAGGTAGCCCACAATATTTCAAAGACTCGCCACTACCTCCAAACCTGAACCGAACACACTTGTGCAACCCTGCCAAACTCAGGACGCCTGTGATTTTTAGAGCAGGCACTGGCAGAAGCCATCTGCTGAGTTCTTCCAAATGGCAATTAACAGGAGTTGCTCCTGCTTGACAAGTCATTCCCCCCCCTCCCCAGGCAGCTCTTTGTGTATACATATATATTTTATACACACACAAATCCACATTGTGCAGCTGTGCCTTTGCCCTGTGGTTTACGTGGCAAAGCAATTACAATTCAGCAGAGGCCAAGATTTCTCGCTCAAATGATACGTTGCATTCTACAAGGAGATGCCCAGTTTATTCTAAACCATTCGTATTTGCTTATACTGGATGGCATGGCCTAAAAACACATATTGTTAAAGCAGCACGAGGCTCAGCAGAGGCTCAGCAAGGCATAAACCATTTTCTCACATCGTAGAAGAGCCTCTATACCCAGGATGAGGAACCTATGCCCTCAAGGCACTGAGGCTGAAGGGAGTTAGGAATCCAACCCCCCAAGCCTGCTTTATATCTCTTTCACACTGTGTTTGTCTATGTTTTAGGACAGAAAGCAGAAGGGAGCCATTTTGAAAAATCTTCACCCTTGCCGTCGAATCACACAGAACAACTGGAGTCAATTGGCCTCCCAGGGAAAGAGACCGGCTATAGGTGGTCCAGGCCATTTGATATGACACCCTCCAACATTTCTCTGATGAAAATAGGAGCACCCTGTTTAATAATAATAATAATAACAACAACAATAATAATCTTATTATTTATACCCTACCTATCTGATTGGGTTGACCCAGCCACTCTGGACAGCTTCCAATATGCTCAGTTGTTTAGAGTGTGGTGCCAAGGTTGCAGGTCCCAGTATGGGACAGCTACATAGTCCTGCATTGCAGGGGGTTGGACTAGATGATCCTCAGTGACCCTTAATTCTAAAATTCTATGATTATATGAAGGACAGATCATGAAGCTGAGGCTCCAATACTTTGGCCACCTCATGAGAAGAGAAGAATCCTTGGAAAAGACCCTGATGTTGGGAAAGATTGAGGGCACTAGGAGAAGGGGACGACAGAGGACGAGATGGTTGGACAGTGTTCTCGAAGCTACCAACATGAGTTTGACCAAACTGCGGGAGGCAGTGCAAGACAGGAGTGCCTGGCGTGCTCTGGTCCATGGGGTCACGAAGAGTCGGACACGACTAAACGACTAAACAACAAATGATTCTATGATATAAAAACCCAACAACACATGTAAACAAACCTTCCCTGTACAGGACTGCATAACTCCATACCCTCCCACATTTCTCTGATGGAAATAGGGTCGTCCTAAGTAAAAGTGGGACATTCTGGGATCAAACCAGAAACCAGGGTGGCTTCTGTAAATCCAGGGCCGTCTCTAGCAAAGGAGGGGCACTTGGAGGGTCTGTGATATCAGAAATCCTCCTCAGGTGCTACCACGGTAAATTGACAATTTGTTGCTCCTTTCCATGCAGGGTTGAGCAAACTTCAAGCCTAGGGACCAAATATGGTCCCCAAGCCTCTCTGTCTGGCCCTTAGGACACTCCTCAAGTCACATCACTCACTGGCTGGAATGGCTCCATGAATGTTGACAATGCCTCTGGCTTTGGGGGGGGGAGATGTGTGAGTGCGTATAGAGATTCACCTACTACTGTACCTGCATAAAGCTTACACTCATGGCTCCGCCCACTTTTGCCTCTGACCCCACCCGTCAGTGGAATGTGGCCCCTAGGAGATTTCCCAGAAATGAATGTGGCCCTCGGGTTCTTCACCTCTGCTCAAACGGTACTGCAAAATCTGCAGGCTAAATGAGAGCATCTCAATCATACAGTCGGGCTGCCTTTAGAAAAGACCACCTGGCTTTTGTTGCATTTTACAAACTGAAAGTGCTCTGCGTATATTCTGAGTCATCCCAACAAGGACCCTGCGAGGTAGATCGCTATGACTAGCGCGAAGAAAGTGGGAATTTGCTATAAGGTGCATTTGTCGGCCAGAAGAAATTTGAAGCAGGGACAGCTGATACTCTTAACTTTCTCTCTGCTGGGCTCTTATATGTGAATGCACTGAAAACAGGGAGACCAATTCTCTTTGGCAAGTCGATCCTAAACGGCATGTTGGCAGAAAATGCTGTTTACTTTCAGATGACCCGTTTGCAGGAGCTCTCGTGTTAAACAATGTGGCTCTTGATGTTTCATAGGCGAGGACGGACTCCTAAATAGAAGTGGAGTGGCCTGCTAAGGTCTATCCAGTCACAAAAGCTACAATCCCTTGAGGGCAGTCAATGTGTCCATTGCAGGAAGGAAAGAACTTCCTTTGGGGTGGGTGTAACTGCCCCAGTTGCTGTTCACCCACCATACATTTAAAGCACATGGAGAGGGGGGGAGGGAAAGGGAGAGCTAGAGCTCGAAGAATCCTGGAAACTGTAGTCCCCCCCTGTTGTTGTTGTTGTTGTTTAGTCGTTTAGTCGTGTCCGACTCTTAGTGACCCCATGGACCAGAGCACGCCAGGCACTCCTGTCTTGCACTGCCTCCCGCAGTTTGGTCAAACTCATGTTCGTAGCTTCGAGAACACTGTCCAACCATCTCGTCCTCTGTCGTCCCCTTCTCCTTGTGCCCTCCATCTTTCCCAACATCAGGGCCTTTTCCAAGTCCCCCCCTACAGCGCTACAATTCCCATCATCCTTAACAAACTACAGTTCTCATGGTTCTTAGGGGTGGGGTGGGGAGGCATGTACTTTAAATCCACAGTGTGTAGGCAGCCCGTGTCAACACAAACACAGTGCCAAGATTCACCATGAGCAAGATTATATGCCAGACATGTAAAAGGTGATTCATAAATTGACGAATAAACAACTTCTCATTTTGCTTCCCCCACCTGAGAAAAAGGCAACATTGACCCAGGCCAGGGTGTAATGCTCAAAGGGTGGGCTCCTAGTCCTAGCAATATATAGGATGCTGGCATATACCAAGTTGGCCCGTTGGCCCATTTATCTCAGTACTCTACTGGCAGCTCTGGCTGGCAGCTCATCTCCAGGGTTTCAGATGCCAGGGACTGAATTTAGGACCTTTTAAATGCAAGTGTGTGCTCTTCAGCAACGCCCAGCCCCCACCTAGCCTTCTTAGGGTTTTATAGTGCCTAAAATTTGCTGTGCATCTTCTACTGAAGTGGCCTTCTTATTTCTGCTAATTCGACAGCATAAATTAAGCTGAGAAAATTGGCATCCGAAAGCACGGTGTTCTTTCCTCCCTGAAGTAAAACAAAAATGCTCTCACTTATATCCAGCTGCAACGGTGGTGGAGGAAATGGTCAAGGCTTGTTTTCCGAGGGCTTCTTTAAGATAAGATGCCATCATTCATTGCATTTGTGTGATTTCTACCTCCTTGGACTTGGATAGCAATTTCAGGATCTATCACGTGGTCTGAAACAGGGGTCAGCAAACGTTTTCAGCAGGGAGCCAGTCCACTGTCCCTCAGACCTTGTGGGGGGCCGGACTATTTTTGGGGGGAGGGGGAATGAATTCCTATGCCCCACAAATAACCCAGAGATGCATTTTAAATAAAAGGGCACATTCTAGGTAAAGGTAAAGGGCCCCCTGACCATCAGGTCCAGTCGTGTCCGACTCTGGGGTTGCGGCGCTCATCTCGCTCTATAGGCCGAGGGAGCCGGCGTTTGTCCGCAGACAGCTTCCGGGTCATGTGGCCAGCATGACAAAGCTGCTTCTGGCGAACCAGAGCAGCGCACGGAAACGCCATTTACCTTCCCGCTTGAGTCGCCGACCTTCTGATCAGCAAGCCCTAGACTCTGTGGTTTAACCCACAGCACTTGTGGGGGGCCGGACTATTTTGGGGGGGAGGGGGAATGAATTCCTATGTCCCACAAATAACCCAGAGATGCATTTTAAATAAAAGGACACATTCTACTCATGTAAAAACACGTTGATTCCCAGACTGTCCGCGGGCTGGAATTAGAAGGCAATTGGGTCGGATCCGGGGCCTGGGCCCTAGTTTGCCTACACATGGCCTGAAACCACAATGGGGAAGGGAACTATCCCTAAATGGTGCATCTTCGCATCAACTGCCCTCTTACCTTGCAGTATGGTTATTTCAGGATTCAGAAAACCAGATTAGAATCATAGTGCTAGAAGTTGCATTGTAGGCCATCTCATCCAATTCCCTGCCTGCTTCCAGAGTCCTGGAGTTAAAGCCTCTGCTAGCATAAAAGACCCCAGCGAGCAACTAAGTCCATTGATCAACTGCTCTTGCTTAAGGATGCCAACCACATTATCTATTTAATCCAGTATCATACATTTATAAACAATCATGGCTTCCTCTCCGAAGAATCCTAGAAACTGGGGTTTGTTAAGGGCATTGGGAGTTGTTTGGAATTCTCCCACAATTTTCAGAATTCAGAATTAAACCACTCTGGAAGGCCTCACTGAGGTCACATCCATGCCATACATTTTGTTGTTTAGTCGTTTACTTGTGTCCGACTCTTCGTGAACCCATGGATCAGAGCACGCCAGGCACTCCTGTCTTCCACTGCCTCCCGCAGTTTGGTCAAACTCATGTTCGTAGCTTCGAGAACACTGTCCAACCATCTCGTCCTCTGTCATCCCCTTCTCCTTGTGCCCTCCATCTTTCCCAACATCAGGGTCTTTTCCAGGGAGTCTTCTCTCCTTCATGGATCACTGCCTTGTCGTGGCGAAGGGGCTTGAATAACTCAGAGAAGCTATGAGCTATGCCATGCAGGGCCACCCAAGATGGACAGGTCATAGTGGAGAGTTTGGACTACCTTAAATGTGATCCACCTGGAGCAGGAATTGGCAACCCAATTGGTTGTTCTCTGCTGCTCCAGAGAAGCGGACATGGAGCAATGGATTCAAACTACAAGAAGGAAGATTCCACCTAAACATTAGAAAGAACTTCCTGACAGTAAGAGCTGTTCGGCAGTGGAATTTGCTCCCAAGGAGTGTGGTGGAGTCTCCTTCTTTGGAGGTCTTTAAGCAGAGGCTTGACAGGCATATGTCAAGAATGCTTTGATGGTGTTTCCTGCTTGGCAGGGGGTTGGACTGGATGGCCCTTGTGGTCTCTTCCAACTCTGATTCTATGATTCTATGATTCACTCCAGTATCCCTGCCAAGAAGACTCCATAGACAAATACAACAGGCCATACATTTAGAGTGCATTTATTATACTTTAACAGTCATGGCTTCCAATGCAAAAATCCTGGTAACAGGGCCGTCTTAAGCATATCGGGCGCCCAGGCGCCGTGGTGCAAAGATCGCTCCGGTGCGCCCCCCCCCCGCCCTGTTTCCCACTGCGACTGTCTGGCGGGCACAGCGCGCAACGCCGCTGCAGCAGGCGCAGCCACGTGGCGCCCCCTGGAGGCCCTGCGCCACCCAGCCTTGCCTTAGAGCCGGCCCTGCCTGGTAACTGTGGTGGTGGCAATGAGACTGTCGGCCTTCTCCTTAGTCTTGGGTCACATCCACAGCAAACATTTAAAGAACATGGCTTCACCCAAAGCAGTGAACTTTGTAGTAGTGAAGTTTGTTAAGTGTTATTGGGTCGCTCTGCTAGGTGTCACCTACAGCAGTGTTTCTCAACCTTTTTTGGGCCCAGGCACACTTGTTCCATGAAAAAAATCACGAGGCACACCACCATTAAAAAAGTTAAAAAATTTAACTCTGTGCCGCCCTATATTGACTATATAATTATGACTGTAAGAAACACTTGCCAATTGCTGTGTTGGTTGCAATCTCCTGTAATAAGGCTTCACAAGCCGCTGATTTCTCTGCCAGCACAATCCTTTGCTCAGCAAGTTTCAGGTTGAGCTCATCCAGCCAGCTTCTTTAAGTTTGTCTAAAACCACCCTCCCGTGGTGGTGGCTGTTGAGAGCTGCGCTCGCTCCGCGTCGTGACCCGGACGGCTTCCTTTCCGGCGGGTCAGTGATGTTTATTGGCGGCCGCCAGGCACGTGACAATGCAAATCGCCCTTCTCGTCGCTGCACGTCGCGGCACACCAGCCAGCGTCTCGCGGCACACTAGTGTGCCGCGGAACAGCGGTTGAGAAACGCTGACCTACAGTTCTCAGGATTCTTTAGGCCAAGTCGCGTGCTTTAATTGTATGGTGTGCACAAATGCGGCAGTTCAAAATGCTTGGTGCGAAAGTACCCTTGCTCTCCTCAAAGGTACAGAATACCATGATTTGTACTTTAGAATGCCCCAGTGAGGATACAGCAGATGACACCTCAGCAATACAGAAGGAATTCATTAAGCACAAGTCCGACTGGTGCTAATTCTTATATAAGCAGGCTTTTTCTGCAGGGGGTTGCATTACTAATGAACTGGCCCTTTACTGGAAGCAGGGAATGATTTCACTTTCCAAATCATTCATAGCAATCCAAAACTTTCTCATTTGTTGTCATTTCACATAGATGATGAATTGGCCAATATTGTTTAAATGGAAGCTCTTGTTTCGTTGAACAATCAGTAAGAATGTATATTTTATTATATTTATCTACATCATCTGTGCTCTATAATAAATGTTTCCCGTCATCCGCACTGACCTCCCCCCCCCCCACTGGCGCCCTCCAGATATTTTGGAAAATGGCCATCATACCCAGTCATTAGCCATGCTGGCTCAGATGATGAGAGTTTCACTTTAAAACATCTGGACGGCACTAGATTGGAGAACGCTGGTCAAAAAATATATTTGTATACTGTATAAGTAACTAAAAAAGAAAAAGTGCAATTTGAGTAAGAGGCAGGGAGCTCTGGGGTTGCCTTTCTGCAGGATCTGAAGCACGGCTGTGGATTTGCTGGTCTGCCAAAGTGCTATGCAGTTTGCTTCCACCAACACTTGACTTGTTTATTTAACAATAAAAACTCCAAGAACTGCAGGAAGGCTTTAAAACTCCAGTAATCTCTCCTCCAAAATGAAATCCAACCCAAGAGAGCCTGTGGGGGAGCTTAGTGGGTAGATCATGAGATTGTTAGTATTTGCATTTGCATTTGCTTTGTAAATGAATTTCACAAAGAATAAAGGGTACTGGGGAAAGGGGATGGCAGTTGGCAGTTGGCTGGTTAGGTCATTCTGTTAGTTTTATTCTTTGACTGAGAACATAGAAGCGTGGTGACTTCAAGCAGACACTGTCCAGAGGAGTTTGTGAGGACAGGCAAGCTATGGGTTAATAACTCAGGCACTGCCATGAAGGAGTTTTGAAAACAAAAAGGATTAAACCCTCTCTTGGGCTCAAAAGAGAGAAACTCATTGTATTCACACACAAACACACACACACACACACACACAAATACTTGTTGTTAAAAGCTGTGCTGGAGCTTCATGCTTTGGCACTGGGGGGGGGGGCTGAGAGCAGGCGGGAGCGGGGCTGGCGCGCATCCTGGCAGCGTGGCACGCCACCTGTGGGATCAGGGCACCCAAAGCTGGGGGGGGGTTAGCCACGATCAGGCGTGTAGCAAGGGAGGGGCGAAGGGGGCGGGCCGCCCCTACCTCCACTCTGGCGGGGGCAGCGCAGGAGCAGCACGCGGGAGCAGCACCCCCAGCCCCTGGCCCACCCCTCTCCTCCTCTGCCTGAGCAGGGAGAAGCAGGGCATGCTACGGAGCAGGTTGTCACCGGGCGGCGGCGGCCACCCGCGAGCAAGCCTCTCTGCGGCTTGCTCACGGTTTGCCAGCACTGCCCGGCAGCAACCCTCTCTGTAGCAAGTAGCATGCTCTGCTTCAGAGCGCGCCAGCCAAGCAGAGCAGCAGCACCAACCCAGACGAACTGCGCATGTGCGGACATGCGCAGTCCGGGCTTGTCCTGGCGCACGTGGCGTGACATTCAGGATGCATGCGTGCTGTGGAGCGACGCCCTGCCCCCAGGGGGTGCTGCCCTAGGCAGCCAAGCAGCACCCTTCACCACTGGCCACGATGGCACCCCACTGGGATCGCGCCGCCAGGGGCAGTGCGCTCTCCCCGCACTCCTCTTCCTTCACCACTGGTTAAAAGACATCTGAAGGCTGCCCTGTTCAGGGAAGTTTCTAGTGTATGGTATTGTATGGTATTTTTGCTATTTCTTTGGTTGTAAGCTGCCAACAAGAGTGGCTGGGGCAACCCAGTCAGATGGGCAGCATATAAGTAATATATTATTAGTATTGTCGCCGTCATCAAGTGTTGCCAAACCAACAAGTTACGATATATCTTCAAGTCCTGTGTAAGGCGTCTATTTTATCACAAATGTTGTTGTTTAGTCGTTTAGTCGTGTCCGACTCTTCGTGACCCCATGGACCATAGCACCCCAGGCACTCCTGTCTTGCACTGCCTCCCGCAGTTTGGTCAAACTCATGTTCGTAGCTTCGAGAACACTGTCCAACCATCTTGTCCTCTGTCGTCCCCTTCTCCTAGTGCCCTCCATCTTTCCCAACATCAGGGTCTTTTCCAGGGAGTCTTCTCTTCTCATGAGGTGGCCAAAGTATTGGAGCCTCAGCTTCAGGATCTGTCCTTCCAGTGAGCACTCAGGGCTGATTTCCTTCAGAATGGATAGGTTTGATCTTCTTGCAGTCCATGGGACTCTCAAGAGTCTCCTCCAGCACCATAATTCAAAAGCACCAATTCTTCGGCGATCAGCCTTCTTTATGGTCCAGCTCTCACTTCCATACATCACTACTGGAAAAACCATAGCTTTAACTATACGGACCTTTGTCGGCAAGGTGATGTCCCTGCTTTTTAAGATGCTGTCTAGGTTTGTCATTGCTTTTCTCCCGAGAAGCAGGCGTCTTTTAATTTCGTGACTGCTGTCACCATCTGCAGTGATCAAGGAGCCCAAGAAAGTAAAATCTCCCACTGCCTCCATTTCTTCCCCTTCACAAATAGCTAGCACCAATGTCAATAGGGATTTCGGCAAATCTCAGAACAACAAGAAGAAAACAAGGGAGAAATCAAAGCGTGGCTGTGCCCTCACCCAAAAACAGTGCCAGCCCTACCATTCCAGAAGATGAAGATTTTTGCTGTGTGCCTTTGAGCCCCTAACAGTGACAGGACTCTTCTTGTATTGAACTTGCTGACCCTGGACTCTCCATATGGTCCTTCTGCAGCTGTTGCATAACTAAACACAAAACTCCTGTTTCCCCTATAATTTCTGCAACATCTGATGAAAGGCTGCACATGTAGCCTGCTCTACTTCAGAAGCAAAGCCTCACAAGTGGGCCACTGCTAGGGAGTTCATTCCTAAAGAGCCCCACAACCACCAGAAACCTCGCTCAAGGTCACGGGGAAATCTGTAATTTTGTGCCACTTCTACCACAATAAGAAACTTGAAGGAGGGAATAAAACTGAAACTTTGTTTTGAAAGAGGAGAGGAGAAGTTACATTAAAAAGTGTGCTAAGAACTAGCGTGGGTTTTGGATGCAATCAATCGCCCCATGTCTAAACATCTCACAAACAGTGTTGGTGCAGATTGCTTACCACACCACACTTCTGCGAAATCAGCAGCTGATTTCCCCCCTTTATTGCAAAAAAGAAACCAAAGCAAATACCTTAAACAAAGATTAATCACACTGCAACCGTAACAACCTAAAATTTCTTTCAAATCTTCAAAGAATCATAGAGTTGGAAGAGACCACAAGGGCCATCCAGTCCAACCCCCTGCCAAGCAGGAAACACCATCAAAGCATTCCTGACAGATGGTTGTCAAGCCTCCGCTTAAAGACCTCCAAAGAAAGAGACTCCACCACACTCCTTGGCAGCAAATTCCACTGCCGAACAGCTCTTACTGTCAGGAAGTTCTTCCTAATGTTTAGGTGGAAAGTTCTTTCTTGTAGCTTGAATCCATTGCTCCGTGTCCGCTTCTCTGGAGCAGCAGAAAACAACCTTTCACCCTCTTCTATACGACATCCTTTTATATATTTGAACATGGTTATCATATCACCCCTTAACCTTCTCTTCTCCAGGTTAAACATACCCAGCTCCCTAAGCTGTTCCTCATAAGGCATTGTTTCCAGGCCTTTGACCATTTTGGTTGCCCTCCTCTGGACACGTTCCAGCTTGTCAGTATCCTTCTTGAACTGTGGTGCCCAGAACTGGACACAGTATTCCAGGTGAGGTCTGATCAGAGCGGAATACAGTGGTACTATTACTTCCCTTGATCTAGATGCTGTACTCCTATTGATGCAGCCCAGAATTGCATTGGCTTTTTTAGCTGATGCATCACACTGTTGACTCATGTCAAGTTTGTGGTCTACCTTTTCTACCTTGTGATCTACCTTGTAGATCCTTTTCACATGTACTGCTCTCAAGCCAGGTGTCACCCATCCTGTATTTGTGCCTTTCATTTTTTTTGCCCAAGTGTAGTACTTTACATTTCTCTCTGTTAAAATTCATCTTGTTTGCTTTGGCCCAGTTGTTTAATCTGTTAAGGTCATTTTGAAGTGTGATCCTGTCCTCTGGAATATTAGCCACCCCTCCCAATTTGGTGTTATCTGCAAACTTGCTCAGGATGCCCTCAAGTCCATCATCCAAGTCATTGATAAAGATGTTGAATAAGACTGGGCCCAAGACAGAACCCTGTGGCACCCCACTAGTCACTTCTCTCCAGGATGAAGAGGAGCCATTGATGAGCACCCTTTGGGTTCGGTCAGTCAGCCAGTTACAAATCCACTGAATGGTAGCATTGTCTAGCCCACATTTTACCAGCTTCTTTACAAGAATATCATGGGGCACCTTGTCATAGTCACATAGTCCTTGTTCTTAAAAGATCCAATGTAAAAGAAATACATACAATCTTGACTCCTCTCCACCTATGTGTGACTTCAATCTTTCATTTTTATCTTGGTTGTTGTGTTCTCAGCCTTAATTTTCCTTTATGTCTCTTGTATCCATTTCTTCCTTCTCTTAACCCTGCAAACATCACTCATTGCGTATCAATATGTTTACCCCAGAACAATGTTTTTTATATACTTTTTTACACAATCCCATTCTTTTATTAATTTTTGATCTAATTGTCCTCTTAGCACTGCCGTTAATCTCGCCAAATCTATATACTCACAAAGTTCAATTTGCCATTCTTTAAATGATGGTTTATTTGGTCTATTAAAAGAAGTCTCTTCGTAAGGAATGGCCCTGGAATCTGGTGGTCCTTCCTTAGCACAGACTAGGGTTTCCTAAACTTGGATCTCCAGCCGTTTTTGGACTACTATTCCCATCATTCCTGACCACTGGCCCTACTAGCTAGGGATCATGGGAGTTGTAGTCCAACAACAGCTGGAAACCCTGCCATAGACCTTGGTTGGACTCCAGCCCCACCCACTGTGGCCGGTGAAAGAGAATGATGGGAGTTCTCATCGAGGCATCTGAAGGGCTTCACATTCCTTAGGCCTGCTACAGACACAGCAATCCCCTATCCAAAGCTTCCTTTCTTTCTGGGGCACGCGGACTCTCTGGAAGAACCTGAATGACTCTCGGATGCTTATCGACAATCTGAAGAAGTGTGCATGCACACGAAAGCTCATACCAAAATAAAAACTTAGTTGGTCTTTAAGGTGCTACTGAAGGAATTTTTTTATTTTACTTCGATCCAGACCAACACGGCTACCTACCTGTATCGACAACTGTGCATTGGTTTTATACTATGGCATGATCTGAAGGCACGTGAGGCTACCATGTTGCTGAAGCTAAACACATCTGGACTTGTTCAGTGCTTGGATGTGGAAGATCCACTGAAGCACCAGGTATACTAAATCAGGTTCCATGGTGGGATACAAACAAACACCTGTTATAGCACCTTAAAGACCAACTAAGTTTTTATTTTGGTATGAGCTTTCGTGTGCATGCACACTTCTTCAGATACACCTTGGTCTTGGGTGTATCTGAAGAAGTGTGCATGCACACGAAGCTCATACCAAAATAAAAACTTAGTTGGTCTTTAAGGTGCTACTGAAGGAATTTTTTGTATTTTGCTTCGATTCAGACCAACACGGCTACCTACCTGTAACTAAAACACCTGTTATGTTCACCCCTCACCTGTATCTAAGAATCCTAGAATCTCTAACTTGGTAAAGGTGCTAAGAGTTCTGTTAAGAAATCCCTAACCTCTCCTCCACATCCAAAATTTAATTCCCATTAAAGAGGGGCCGACTATTAAACAAAATTTCAAAGGATGGCTATGTTTCGGTTCATATGACTAAGAATTGGATAGGTTCACCTTCACAACACAAACTGAATTCCCCTGGCCCATCCCTAAAGCAGAAGGATCACTCTTTACAAACATTAAAAATCACCATGATTCAAGTTTATCTTTGTGTTATATATGTGGGTTTTTGTTATTTTTGTTTTTTGTTTTGTTTTGCAATTACCGCAAAGCTTAGAAGAGGGAGATGTATGCATGCCTCTTCTTGGTTAGAACAATACTTTTTGTTTTCTCCGAGAAAGAAAAATAACTGAAACAGTGTTGGCAAAAACAATAGATCATGTTTTATTATTTGGTTTTTAAAATAATTTGTAACAGAGAATCTACTCAATTGTATTTCATATCCTGAAGAAGAGATGGAGCACACATGGAAGTAACTAAGAGACAAGCTGTGTGGTTTTTATTGTATCCCAGCAAGTCCCCAGAATTTACATCCAAGGACACCAGAGCTTCTTATAATTGCATACTGCCAAGAAGATGAAGAATGGCAGGGTGTCTGTAGATGTTATTCTATTAAATAAGAAGAAACAAAGTTACATCTTTTCAGTCCTAGTTTAAGAGCTGAGCCATCTGGTCACTGAAACAGTATGATTTTAATGTTGTGTGCAAGCCATACATTTAAAGAACGTTTTCACCTCCAAATAATCATGGGGACTGCAGTTTACTAATCACAGAGCTACAGTTCTCAATAAACTACAGTTCCCAGTATTCTTTTTTTGAGGGGTTGGGGGGTTGGGGAGGTGCTGTAAATGTCCACAGCCCAAGATTTGCTGCCCAGTTAAGCAGACATATATATTAATACAAAAACAAAAACAAATGGAACTGTTTCTATGCATAATTGCCCTGGGATTCTACCATTGGCTGGTTTGGGGAACCAAATGTGTTTGTTTTTAAAGACACACAATAGAGCAGTTGCGCCATATCAAACCTGTCTATTGTCATAGGAGAAACCGAGAAATTTAAAGAGAAATCTAGAACAGTATGTCGATAGGGTGCAAGAATAATGAAAGAGGCTGTACTGTTTCATGGAATCATAGAATTGTAGAGTTGGAAGGGACCCCAAGGGTAATCTAGTCCAACCCCCTGCAATGCAGGTGTCTCAACTAAAGCATCCATGCCAGATGGCCATCCAACCTCTGCTTAGAAACCTCCAAGGAAGGAGAATCCACAACCTCCAAAGAGAGACAATTCTACTGTTGAGCAGCTCTTGCTGTCAGAAAGTTCTTCCTGATTGTTATGTACTGAGCTGAATCCTAGAACAATAGGATTCAGAATCAGCGGGAGCTACCCAATCCAACTCCAGGTGGAAGTGAATCCTCAACCTGATTGGCCTGCTGGAGCAGCCAATCAGGCGGCTGGCAGAAGTGAATCTGCTACCTGATTGGCCTGTAGGAGCAGCCAATCAGGCTGCAGGCAGAAGTCAATCCACAATATAATTGGCCCACAGGTGTAGCCCTGAAGTAGCCAATCACGCAAGGCCCATTGTGTAAATAATGTATATAAGCAGATGGTTTGGGGAAAAGAGCCATTCGTCTTCTCTTCTCCTCCTTGATGACTATGAGCTGAATAAAGAGCATGAAATTCACTCTTGACTCCGAGTATATTTCACTGGCGACGAGGATGGGATCCTGCTGAGCTGACCGCCACCACGCACTGCACCGCAGCACCGCCACCTGCTGCACCGCTGCATCGCACCGTGCATCCAGGCTTCAGCTCCAGGACCCAAGGAACCCAGAATGGCAACCGACAGCAGCTTCTCGCCATTCAAACCAGCATCAGGAGACTGGGAAGGGTACGCCGCCCGTTTCAACTTCCTCCTGCAAGCGAAAGAAGTCACCAACGATGCCATGAAGAGGGCGACATTCTTCAGCGTCTGTGGAGAGGAGACGTTTGAAATCGCCCGAGCTCTCCTTGCACCTAGAGATGTCGCTACCGTCTCTTACAAAACAATAATGGAACGGCTGAAGGAGCACTTCTCACCACAGCCCTCGGTGGTAGCTTGCCGAAATGCCTTCTACGCAAAGCGGCAAGCCCCGGGGGAAACCATAACTGGGTTTGTGACCTCCCTCCGCCAAGCCGCCCGGTTATGCAACTTCTCAGAATTGGAGAACATGCTTCGTGACCGCCTCGTCGGTGGCCTGAGGGACGAGATGTTGCAACGACGCCTCTACGCCAAAAAAGACCTCACGTTCCAGATTGCTCTGGAGGAAGCCCTGGCAACCGAAGCCGCCGAGAGGTCAACGCAAGAGGCACGACCGGCCCCGCCATCCCAACCGAGGGTCTACCACGAAGACCTCACCGACGAATCCGAATCTGACAGGGAGGAAGTACACCGAGTACAGCGGCGCACTCAAGCAGCACACACACCACAGCAGCCTCGACGAGAAGGAGGGAACTGTGCAAGCTGCGGGGAGAACCACGAGAGGAGGACCTGTCGTTTCCGCAACGCAGAGTGCAGGCAGTGCAGAAAATTGGGACACATCGCCCGGGTGTGTCGGGCTCGACTCACCCGTCGACAAGCATCAGATGACCGACCCAGGAGCCCCAGGTCACACGGCACCATGCACCAAGGCAACTCGACGGAGATCACGGACTACCAGGTATTCCAGTTGCCCCATCCCAGCACAGAGAAAATTTATATAGAGGTACAGATAGAGGGAGCCCCATGCCGCATGGAGCTGGACACGGGTTCAACTCTATCCATAATCTCGGCCCGAACATTAAGGGAACTGTGCCCTAATGGGGGTCCCAAACTAAGGCCGGCCCCATTCACCCTCCGGGACTTCCAGAAACGTAAGGTCCCTACTATGGGGGTGGGGACCTTCAGGGTGCAATATCGAGGGCGAAAGCAACAATTGGACTTGCTGGTAGTTAAGGGCCCCTACGTTAGCTTACTGGGACTGGCATGGTTTGGACCTCTGGGGCTAGCCGTTACCGGGGTGAACCGCACTAGCTTACAAGTGGACGTGGACGCCATATGCAAAGAGTTTCCAGGGGTTTTCGATGGGGCATTGGGACGATATACAGGACCCCCCATTGCCCTACAGCTAGACCCCGCTGTACGACCCATCAGGCACAAGGCCCGCCGGGTCCCGTTCGCCCTGAAACCCCGCATAGACGAGGAATTGGACCGGCTCGTGGAGCAAGGAGTGCTGGAGCCGGTGCCCAACGCCCCCTGGGAAACTCCAATTGTCACACCCGTCAAGCCTAACGGTTCGGTCCGCATCTGTGCAGACTACAAATGCACCATAAACAAGGCTCTCACGGCCCATGCATACCCAGTGCCAGTGGTCAGCCATGTCCTCGCCACCCTGGCTGGGTCAAAAATCTTTGGCAAACTGGACTTGGCCCAAGCGTATCAACAGTTGCCTGTGGACGAAGCCACAGCAGAGGCTCAGACGATTGTGACGCACAGAGGGGCATTCAGAGTTAAGCGGCTGCAATTTGGCGTTAGCGTGGCACCAGGCATATTCCAGAATCTAATGGACTCTCTCCTTAAAGGGATTCCTGGCGTCACCCCCTTCTTCGATGATGTACTGATCGCCGGGCCCACACCAGAGGAATTTGAGGACCGCCTCCGCTCCGTCCTGCACCGTTTCCAGACGGCGGGCCTCAAGGTGAAGCGGGAAAAGTGTTTACTGGGAGTGCCGCAGGTGGACTTTCTGGGATTTAAGGTGGACGCAGAAGGGGTCCATCCAACCGGTGACAAGGTACGGGCCATTTGTGAGGCCCCAGCGCCCAAGAGCAAGCCCGAACTTCAGTCATTCTTGGGACTATTGAACTTTTACCATGCCTTCCTTCCCCATAAGGCAGCGGTAGCGGAGCCCCTACACAGACTCCTAGATAAAAGGGCCCCTTGGGTGTGGGGCCAGCAACAAAGGGCCGCATTCCAGGCAGTCAAGGACTTGCTCGTCTCGAACTCGGTCTTAGCACACTTCGACGAGAGGCTGCCAGTGGTGCTGGCATGCGACGCCTCTCCCTATGGCATCGGCGCTGTCCTGGGACACCAACTCCCGGATGGAAGAGAGGTGCCGGTGGCATACTTCTCCCAGACGCTTGCTGCAGCCGAACGAAACTACTCACAGATTGACAAGGAGGGTCTGGCAATCGTGAAGGGCGTAAAAAAATTCCATGATTTCTTGTACGGGCGGCCCTTTACCATAGTGACTGACCACAAGCCGTTGCTTGGCCTGTTTGCCCCAGAGAAGCAGACCCCCCAAGTGTTGTCTCCACGTGTCCTCAGGTGGTCAATTTTCCTTGCCGGCTACCAGTATGCACTAATCCACCGTCCTGGGAAGGCGATGGGCCACGCAGACGCCCTCAGCAGGCTACCACTACCAGAAACAGGCCCCGACCCAGCGCCTGCGCAAGAGGTTATGACCCTGGAGCTGCTTCCCGACCGACCCATTCAGGCACAAGAAGTTGCGCACCATTCCACAAAAGATAGGGTCATCTCCCGGGTCCTGGACTGGGTGTGGCGAGGATGGCCCAGCAGCAGCCCCGGGCCAGAATTCGCTGGCTACACAAACCGCAAACATGAACTGTCGGCCCACAAGGGGTGCCTGTTATGGGGAAGCAGGGTTGTTGTTCCCCAGCCCCTCCGCAAAAGGGTCCTCACAGCCCTACACGAGACACACCCAGGGGTAGTGAGGATGAAGGCCCTTGCCAGGAGTTATGTGTGGTGGCCGGGGATTGACAGAGAGATAGAGGCCTGGGTCCAACACTGCCAGACCTGCCAAGAATCCCGCCCGGATCCCCCAAGGGCCCCAGTCCAGCCCTGGGAGTCCACCCGACATCCATGGTCACGCTTGCACGTGGACTTCGCTGGCCCCTTCCCGGGAAAAACATTCTTCATAGTGGTGGATTCCTACACCAAATGGCTGGAGGTCGCACTGGTACCATCCACTTCTACGGCGGCAGCCATCCGGGTACTACGTAAGCTGTTTGCGACCCACGGGCTCCCTGACACCCTCGTCTCGGACAATGGAACCGCATTCACGTCAGAGGAGTTCCAGACCTTCACAGCGCAGAACGCCATCCGCCACATCCGCTCAGCACCATTCCACCCTGCCACCAATGGCCAAGCGGAGCGCATGGTGCGGACCACCAAGGACAGCCTCCGCCGCATGACACAAGGGGACTGGGAATACCGCCTTGCCGCATTTCTTCTACCACAGCACAGCACCCCAAGCACAACGACGGGCCGGAGCCCAGCTGAATTACTAATGGGCCGGCGCCTTGCAACTAGACTGGACCGACTTCACCCTGACAGAGCTCAGGATGAGGTAGTGGTGGGGAAAGGCAGGAACCCCCGGACATTTGTGGCCCAGGACCCAGTGTATGTATACGGCGACGATTCCCAGGAGGAACCCGGGAGGAGAGCGGGACAGAGGGGTCCCAAGGGGACAGCAGGGCAGTGAGGCCTGTAGAGCGAGAGGGGTGGGCAGGGGAAGCAGAAGCAGTAGGCACAGAGGGGCGCCCCGAGGCTGGAAGGACACCGGAACCAGAGCTACAACCTAGTGGTTCAGTGGCGCCAGACCAGACAGCCCTGGCACAGCCAGCAGCCTCGGAACACGAGCCAGAACCAGAACCCCTGACCAAGGAACACCCCAGGCCACAACGCACACGGAGGCGGCCAGCAGACCTTGGGGACTACGAATGCAACTTCCCGGGCAGGACTGGAACTTAGAGGGGAGGGGTGTTATGTACTGAGCTGAATCCTAGAACAATAGGATTCAGAATCAGCGGGAGCTACCCAATCCAACTCCAGGTGGAAGTGAATCCTCAACCTGATTGGCCTGCTGGAGCAGCCAATCAGGCGGCTGGCAGAAGTGAATCTGCTACCTGATTGGCCTGTAGGAGCAGCCAATCAGGCTGCAGGCAGAAGTCAATCCACAATATAATTGGCCCACAGGTGTAGCCCTGAAGTAGCCAATCACGCAAGGCCCATTGTGTAAATAATGTATATAAGCAGATGGTTTGGGGAAAAGAGCCATTTGTCTTCTCTTCTCCTCCTTGATGACTATGAGCTGAATAAAGAGCATGAAATTCACTCTTGACTCCGAGTATATTTCACTGATGTTGGGTCAGAACCTCCTTTCTTGCAACCTGAAGTCCTTGGTTTGAATCCTACCCTCCAGATCAGGAGAAAACAAGCTTGTTCCACCTTCCATGTAACAGTCCTTAAGATATTTGAAGATGGCTCTCCTATCTCCTCTCAGTCTCCTCTTTTCCAAGCTAAACATATGCAGTTCCTTCAGCCTTTTTTATTTCACAAATAAAAAACCGCAAAGCATCTTAAAACTTGTTTCCTGGGAAAAATTCTGAAATCTCTCACCCGATTCTGCCCCCCAAACAGATTGCTGTTTCTTGGCACAACTGAGCCTTCCCCAAGCTGGTGTCCTCCAGATGTTTTAGACTACAACTTCCATCAGCCCCAGCCAACAGAATTATGGAACAGGTCGGGGAACAGTGGCATAAACAAACACGTGTCGCTTTCCTCCACATCAGCAGATAGCGTTCCAAGGCTTTAAACGCACCAGGCATTTAAAGCACCACTGTGATGATGAAAGTGATGGCTTTCCCCAAAGAACCTTGGGGACTGTAGTTTGCTAAGAGTGCTTAGAGTTCTTAGGAGACCCCTCATTCTCTTCCTTGGGGAGCTCTGGGAATAGTGGTTTCTGTAAGGGAAATAATATACAGATACCACACAACACTTAGGGTCCAAAAAAGGTTTTCTATTAGGAGGCTTTGCTTAAGCCTTTTTGCAGCATGGGGGTGATTCTGGAGGGGGGAGGTGACAGCACCTAGAGATGCTGCAGGCTGGATGGGGAGGCAGCATGGGCTGCATACAACCTATGGGCTACTAGTTCCCTGCCCCCCCAGCTCTAAACGGTGCCCCCACTAACCACAACCCCCTAACAGAGGTCAGCTCCCACCAGGCATGCAATGGAGAGCACAGACATCTTTGTTGGTAAGCTCTGAACGCTCCTATTGGCACCAAACTCTCCCGACTCACTCTTCCTTCCAGGATCAAAGCCAGTGGACAAAGCAGAAAGAAAGAAAACTATATGGCAGCAACAGCTCGAATATTACTGCTTCTCTTGGATAAACAAGCATTATATTGATGATGTCATTACTTCCACCAACGTAGACATCGGAGGAGTTGGGGTGGCGTGGGGCACGCAGGATGGCAAAAGAACCTGGGTGATGTCATCCTCTCTCAATTCCTCATTCAGCTGGTTCGCGATCACATGCACTTGCAGCTGTTAGCCATTGCGCTTCACACAATCCTCATGTTTCTCCTGCCCTGCTCCAGCAACTAGGCAGACATCCAATACTAACAGGCCAAAGGTGCCCCACAAAGACAGCATCATGCAACCCACAAGCAAGGCCTATGGCAGAACCAGTTCCAGAGCAGGGCTGTCACGGTTTCCTCCTGTGCGTTTCAAAAAGGTGCAAGTCAGATGAGGACATTAGCGGAAACAGCAAGACTTAGCATGGAAGTTCAGTAGTGATGAAGTAGGTTTGCCATACGCCCAGAATTTCCCCAATTCAAACGACAAAATTAGTGCAAGAACAGAACAGAACGGGGAGGAAGCTGGCGACCCAATTCCTGCGCAATGCTGTTAGAACCCATTCTGCACTTCACTTCCTGTTCAATAAAAGCCACCTCCCTTTTTCCACTGGTTAGCACAGCCTTCCCAAATCATGACACCCTCCAGATGTTGCAAATTATAATCCCCATCATCCCTAAGCATTGGCCATACTGGGCGAGGCTGATGGGAGCTTCAATTCGACAACATCTAGAGCAGTGTTTCCCAACCTTGTGCCTCCAGCTGTTTTCGGACTACAATTCCCATCATTCCTGACCACTGGTCTTGCTAGCTAGGGATGATGGGAGTTGTAGTCCCAAAACATCTGGAGGCACAAGGTTGGGAAACACTGATCTAGAGCAGGCATCCCCAAACTGCAGCCCTCCAGATGTTTTGGCCTACAACTCCCATGATCCCTAGCTAACAGTACCATTGGTCAGGGAAGATAGGAATTGTAGTCCAAAACATCTGGAGGGCCAAAGTTTGGGGATGCCTGATCTAGAGGCTGGTATAGCAGATATCTTCACGATGCAGCAACAGGAGAAGTGGGTTCACTATACAGTGGTACCTTGGTTTATGAACACAATTGGTTCCTGAAGTCTGTTCATAAACTGAAGCGTTCATAAACTGAAGCGAACTTTCCCACTGGAAGTAATGGAAAGTGGATTAATCCATTCCAGACGGGTCTGCGGAGTACTCAACCTGAAGCGTACTTAACCCCAAGCATGGGTGTAATTGGTTCCGGAAGTCTGTTCATAAACTGAAGCATTCATAAACTGAAGCGAACTTTCCCATTGAAAGTAATGGAAAGTGAATTAATCCGTTCCAGATGGGTCCGCGGCGTTCGTAAACCGAAAATTCATAAACCGAGGTGTTCATAAACCGAGGTTCCACTGTACAACAGTGATGGCCAAACTTGGCCCTCCAGCTGTTTTTGGGACTACATAACACCAGCGCAGAACATCTGCATCTTGCCCATAAGAGAGATCAGGAGATTCCTCCTGTTCTATTCCTTTATTGCTCAGATGTTCACATAAATAGAAAGGGGGAGGCAGGTGAAGAACACCTCTGAGCCTACTCCAGATGTGCATTTATACCCATCCACACCCATTCTCCAGTGGGAAACATCAAGAGAGGACTTGCTAAGGCAGGCCAGTGAACCATCTAGCCCAGCATCCTGTTCTCACAGTGATCAATCAGATGCCTCTGGGTAGAGGTATATCTAGGCTCCCTTGAACCCTCAGCAAGGGCTTTACTGGGCCCTTCAAAGCTGGGAGGGACCATGGACCAGTCTGCTTCTTGATGCCTTTCCTGCTCTGCCACTGCAGCCATCGGGGTCAGATCAGCTCTGCTCCACCTTCCTTCCTTCCTTCCTTCCTTCCTTCCTTCCTTCCTTCCTTCCTTCCTTCCTTCCTTCCTTCCTTCCTTCCTTCCTTCCTCCTCCTCTGGCCCATCTGTCCGAGTGCACAGGTGGATGGGCTCCTAACCCCACGCCTAGCTACGCCCTGCTTTTGGGAAGTCTGCAAGCAGGATCTGAGTGCAACAACAGCACTCTCCTTTCTTGTGACTTCCAGCAACTGGTATTCAGAGGAAGGAGGCCAAAGACGCCAAGTCCAGCCGGACTGGCCCCTGGCACACATGGGGTCCTCTACCACCAGCTGTCCCGTGGGGAGGATACCAAATCCCTTTTTATATATGTGGAAACTATTTTTTCCGTGGCTTTAAAGAATGCATTTTGAAGTTACTCAGCCTGCCTTAAAAGGATCGGTATCCTGAAAGGAGAGATATAAATAACTCGGATTAATTCCTCCTTCTTTGAACTCTTCTGAACACCATTCCCCAGGAACACCAGTTTGGGAATTTCAAAACCAGGTCCAAATTTGGGGCATCGGCAGCTTTCAGCTCCTTTGCATCTTTTACAACCTCCTCTACTTTTCCTTTTTTAAAAAAATTCGATTAATTACAGCGCTGTACTGTCTCGACAGGCACCTTCGCAGGCACCTTCTACTTGGAGACCAACCCTGGAAGTTGAGCCTGGAGCCACCCATACCTATGCCATCTTGGATGCTGTCCTAATGAACCACAGTGGGCTACTTCACTACTGGGCTTTAAGGCTGAGAACCATCGGATTCTACCTTATACAAAGTCAGCCCATCAGTCTAGCTCAGGATCAAAGAATCCTGGGAGCTGCCAAGAGTGCATCTGCAGCAGCACATCCAGATGCCTCCATTTGCCCCAGCTGCAACAAAACATCTCTCTTCCGTTTCGGTCTCGACAGCCACAGCAGGCGCCGTAACCTTCCAACACTTCGACTTCACTCCTCCTTTGTCTACTGAAACAGGATAGCTCAGCTGGTTGGAGCCAAGGTTGCAAGTCTGATCCCCATATGGAATGCCAGCATGGACTAGATGATTGTCAGGGTCCCTTCCAACTCTAGAATTCAATGGTTCTATGAAAAAGATGAATGCCAACTGCTTCTCTCCTGCCTACTATCGCTGGATGGTTACAGCATTGGGAGGCTTTTGGATCTTGCCTCCTTTTTAGTCTAGAAGACCAAGGCCCCATCTGCTCCATCATCCCCCTTTAAAGAGTCATGGCTTCCCTAAAGATTCCTGGGTGCTGAGATTTATTAGGAGACCCAGATTCCCCTCCCAGAGCTACAATTCCCAGAGTTCTCTGGGAAGAGAATAGTGGTCTCCTAACAATTCATCTTAACAATGAATCCAAAGATTAACTGGGTGGAAACACAACTGTTTAAAGTGGCATGGTACTGTTTTAAATGTCTAGTGCAGATGGCCCTTAGTTACAGGATTCTCTGAAGCTTGCCTTTACATCGAGGAGGCTACCTCAGGGCTACCCAGCTATGTGACCACTGGTGTTGTGGTCAGCTCTGAAGTACAGTACAGTATAGGCAATTTTTTTTTGTGACAGCCCCCATAGCTAGTATCAATTATACAACAAGCGTAACCGGCTGCTATAATCAAACACTAATTTATAAACATATAACGCAGAATAACAAATTTATAAACGTATAACGCAGAACAACTTAACCAACACAACCATAAACGTCATATCACTCGTGATTCAATCCAACATCAGTTCAAGGTATTCAGTCATATGTTGTAGTTCATATTTTGGGAATCCATATGACATATAAATTGGTTCAAATGCACCGCTACCAGGAATATATAGTTTGGAATATACTGCGTCTGACGATGTCAGTTAACGGTTATTCCACAGAATGGATTGTCCAAGCGCGGTGACAAGTATAGGTGGCAGCGGAGCATCCCAGTGAAGACAAGACGTATATATGAAGGTGGCAAGGGAGTATCCAAAAGCAAAAAGTATCCAAAAGCAAAAGACAAGGTTACCCAGGTTATGTGCCTTGTTTCGTCAAAGTTGGCTTCTTCAGTGAGCGAATTGCTTCCCACGATAAAGCACTAGCTGGAAAACTCCAGGTAAAGTAACGCCTCCAAGAAAAGCAGGCAGCTGTGTTGATCCATTGCATAGTCACTCACATCAAAGAACAGCAACACATAGCATAGTACCCAATTTATTAGGATAAGCTGACAGTCCTGGAATAGTATAAAATTTGTTGCGCTGTGCAACAGCACAGGATTGTTGGCTGGGTTGTGAGAAGAGAGGGACTTTTTTCCACTTATGGTGGGAATGTCCCCTGGTTTCATCATTTTGGTCTGATTTCTATCAGGAAATACCTAATATAATCAAACCAAGTCTATCCTCAAGTCTCTCCTTTGCTGAACATGTGGGATGATCAAATGCAAGTTTCTCATTCTAAAGAACTTCTGGCAGGGTTCTGCCAGCTGCAGCTAGGATTTCCATAGCTCAACAATGGAAAACACTACAAAATGTGCACCTTTCTTTATGGTTCAGAAACTTGTGGGCTTTGGCTTATGGCAGGAAAAAAAACCAAAACCATAAGCTGCAGGTCTGCAAAGGGATGGAAATCCCAGAATGTTTATATGCTATCCAGCAGGACTTTATTTCCTGTTTTGCCTTCAGATGTACAAGACTCACTATCTGTACCATCTTAGGAAATATGCCTTTCTTGAGTTATTCTTGAGTTATTCTTGAGTTATGCCTTTCTTGAGTTATTCTTTATACCTATGGTACTAGACGTCCTGCGCTCCTAATGTAATTTAATTTTCCAGTAGTGTTTATTTGTATTTGTTGCTATATGTCAACAAATAAACATGGTTGCATTACGTTGACAGATTTTTAATTGCGCAAACCCAAATTTCCACTATGCACTCCTGCAAAATAGTGACAGTCTGGAGGCAGAATTGTTGTGCTACCGGTATGTAAAGATGCTTGTAAGTCCCCCTAGTGTTAAAACGACACCTGTGCACTTCACCTGTGCACTCTCCTCCAAGCTCACCTACCGGTTACCCACAGTTGATTTAATAGACAGGTGGGCTAAGAAACCTCTCCCCTACTCTCCAAGATACACATTGGTGGAACCAGTCATATGCTCAAGTGCCATGATGTCACCCAGTTAATATCACCCCCTTTCCCCTTTTCGGGGATAAGTTAACCAATGATCTCATGCATAGCTGTGGGGTGGCTCAGCCTTGCCATTTGGGTGGTTTGATCTTTAAAATTCAAAAAATGTGTGGGTTTTGCTTATAAAACAAGTATGGTCAAAGGACTAAGTAATTTGCTCACCAGGTGAGGGACTCCCTGGGTAAATGAGTACAGCTATCCATTTGCAATGAGTAAATCCATAAACAATGAGTTATATTCCACTTGGCCAAGCCAAGAAAAGAATAGATCTTCTTTTGAAGTAAATAGTTGCTGCTTCTTTTTTGCATTTTCACTTTATAACAATTGTCAACTTCAGATTGTTCCTATAGCCTTGTCACCTCCCAGTTCCCCCCTTTTTTGGAATATTGCTCATTGCTTTTATTAAAGTTTTCTGCACGTTCCAGTGTTTTGTATTGTAAAGAACTATCCTACCTGTCGTTTTACTTGGTTGCATGGTGGCACCTATACGCTGAAACAGAACTAACCTTTGTTTGAATTCTACATTGTTATGTTGTTCAGACATTTTTAGGGATGTGCTGGGAGGCTGGGCTAATTTGGCATTAGAAGCACACTTGAACTGGAGAAAGTGGGGAGCCTAACCAGGCCAGAAGCACCCACACAACCACTTGACCCGCCTTTTTCTTCATGCACTGCTACTTCCCTCTGAGTTACTAAACTGGGTCCATATTTTCTCCTATGCGCATGTGCTTGTAATGCGCTTTCCTCCTTGCCCATGTGGCTCCCACCCCTCTCTCCCTTCCTTCCATGCCAGTGGATGTATTTGAACCACAGTGGTGCGCATGTCCCTGAGCTTCCTCTTTTGGTCAGTGCATCGGAACACCCACCCACCTCTCCCTATATTTAGGGCTTGCATGCTGGACCTTGCTATGCTGTCGTCTGTCGTTGGGACAGGGGCACGACAGGGGAACTTTCCCCAGTTGGCTGATTGGCTGGTGCCATTTGGGTTTCACCTGCCATGTAGCAAATTGTCACAACTTGTAAGGTTGCGGATAGGCTCTGGTTCAGGTGATAGGGGTGGCAGAGCACTCTAGCCAACCCTATGTGATGGGTATTCCGTTAAAGGAATCCAGGGACTCTTTGGTTGGTCAACCCTGAGAGGGGTTGTGCCCTGAGCCTGAGTTCAGGGGGACATCTGGCTGGTGGACTGACTTGACCCCACTTTCCACTGTGACGGGTGTTCACCCAAGGCTGACCTATGGTGTCCCCTGGGTCAGCGTTACCTGCAACAGTGCAGGGAGCTAGTCAAACCAGAGCCTATGCAACCACTCACTTGATTGTAATCAATAAAGTTGTGGCCTAAATTCTGCCAAAACCAAAACCAAAAATTAGAGTCTTATCTGAATTTATTTAGGGGGTGGTTAAAGGGTCTACACACGCAACAAGTCCCACTGAATTCCTAAAAAAATAAACATGCAAAGAATCACTCATACTGTACGATTCCTTTCAAAGAGTTAACAACTATTTTAAAGACCCAGTTCCACTAAGAACTAAGTTAGACTTCCTGAAACTAATCTACCTAATGTAGACGTGCCTGTTAATTTTAATGGGTCTACTCTGAGTATAATTGTTGGTTTGGGCTCAGGATTTCCTTCTCTCCCATGCCATGTGGTTATATCTGGTACCAGAAAGTCATTACAAATCAGGTCACTTATTATTTAGCTGCTGCGGAAAGAAATAATCAGGCAAAGTCTACCCCCCCCCAAAAAAAATACATCCAGTAAAAAACATACAACACCCCTAGAGTTGGGAGTTTTTTTTATAAAAAAAATTACTCTTTGCGGATCAAACTCATGTTTATTGTGAAACACAGCCTACTTTTGAGGGTAGCTAGGAGTTTCCTGGATATGATTCATAGCTTTTAACCGAAGTGCTGCATTGCATCTTTCGGGACAAGGGCTCCAAGAGAACAACGGAAAAGGCATTATTTAAGAACTGGGTAACACAGCAAACCAGTCCCTTAGCAAGAAGCAATTTGGAGTTCCCCTTCGTAAGGAATTTTCCAATGATGGAAAATACCAAGGGAGTAATAGACACTTATGTCAGCACATCTTACCAGTGAGGTACCCACCCAGACAGGGGCAGCTCCTAGATGTTGTGCTGCTTGAGGCAAAATGCCTTTCTGCTGCCTCCTGCCACCGCTGCCCCCTCCTCCATCGCCACAAACTTGCCCTGCCAAAGCCATGCCACCGCCGCCACCGCCCACAGCGAAGGAGGAGGAGGAGGAAGAGGCAGTGAGCAGTGTTCTCCTCAGGCCCAGATCTGCCCCCTGAGGCAACTGCCTCAACTCGCCTCATGGGTGGGCCGGCGCTACATGGCCCAGTGATGGGCCATGAAAATGGGCGGTTAAGAACTCTGCAGGGACTTAGCTGAGATGGCAAAATCGATATGTTTAAATCAGAGAAAAGTCACAGTAAACATTTGTTAAAGATTGGAAAAAATTCCATTTTTGTGTGTGAAAAAAATGGAAATAATGATATCTGAATTCGAGGATTGGATATAATACTTGTTTATAGAAAGAGCCTTTGTTGGGTGTTGTATTGGATTGGACGAAGTGAATTTATACGTATATATATATATATATATATATATATATAGTGGACAGATGAAGAATCAGAAGTTCTTTGTTTTTTGAATCTTATTTTGCTATCTTTAGCTTTTAACCTCTTTTCTACTCTTTTAAAAAAATTTCTTTCTTTTTCTATTTTCCACCACTGGCTTTATCAGCTTCTCAGGGTTTTTTTTGATAAATAGTTTCTGAAGCTATCTTTGGTCTTCTCTTGAAATGATAGGAGGGGACACACACCATCAATGCTAATTACTTAAGCAATGTGTTAGCAAGGACAGAAGCAAATGTTGACAGTTTGAATGCTAGGAAATGCAGGAATCATTATTCTAAAGTTTTTTCCACATAGGTACCCACGTAGGGAGAATCTGAGAAGCACAATATTAGGGTAGGATTGATTGGGTCTCGTTTTTACAAAGTAAGCCAGCCCAATATATCATCTCCATAAAATATCTCATTAGGAAATGCATAAAATGATCTGTAAGGTCTAAACAGCAGTTCCTATTTTGTAAGCAGCTGGAAAGAGGCTTAACTGCTGTTTGAAGGCATTACCACTTTGGGAAGGAAGTCCGCACACATTTCTCTGATAAAATAAGCTTAACTACAAGGGATCACAGACCCAGCACTTGTGCAAATTAAAACCCTCAAACATCATACATAGCAGATCTAGGCCGACCACCTTTAAAGCAATTTTACTCCAGAACAATGCCTCCAAATTCTTTGTGCTCTGCAAGAAAGTTGTTTCGAAGCCAGTGACATAAATCTAAAAGTCACAATCAACTTGGCAAAGATGAATTTCTCTCCAATAGTTTGGACTCCGTCCCTAGTAAGCCTACTTAGGCTTGCGACACTCACTGTATCCAACGTGGAATGCTTTTCTGACTACTGTTCTTAATACTATGCTACAATTAGATGTGGCTTGCCTTAAATTCTCCACATATTCACAGTGATGCAATAAGCAATCCCCACAATTGTAAATGTTTCCTGCCCTGCCTCTTAGCCTAAAGCCATTTCTGCCTATGCGGTATCCGAGGTCTGCTTGCAAGCCACCTAACATTTCCTCAAAAGTAAATCCCAAAGTAGGGATGTAATAAGAGTGCAGCTTCAAAGCAGTAAAACAGGCAAGACCCCCCCCCTTTTTAGCATTGCATATTCATTGTGCAGCAATTAAACGAAAAACAGAACAGTGGGTGTGAAAGGCAAAAGACATATATGTGTGTCTTACCAGTTTGCTTTGCTTATCCATGGGTTGAACAAAAGGCTGGTCAGCTCTATTTTCTCTTTCTGGTGGTCTCCGAAAGCTTTCCCTCTCCTTGTGCAAGATGCAGCCACCCTGCCTCTGGCTCGCGTTGTTTTGCCCAGTGTATCGTTTGCGTTCGAGATGAACTCAGGGTGCCAGCTGTCCCCGAAGGACAATGGTTCAATGGGAAGATGTCTTTCAAACAAAGGAGCTGCTTGCAGGGTTGATTCACTCGCTCTCCCCAGACCCACACCACACACAACCTTTCCCTGAAATGACTCCGTGGAAAAAAGTCTCATCACTTCCCACCCACCCACCACAGAGACCGACTTTTAAAAGCATAAGCTGGCTAGGCAAGTTGAATGAGTTTGACCACCACCAGCAGCAACAGCCCATTCAAGGGAGGGTCTCCTATCCAGAGGTAACAATGCATAGCTAGCCGGATTCCACTGGAATAGTTTCACGGGATGACCTTTGGTAGAATTGCTCAAAGCCTTTTTTTTTTTTTTTTGTAAAAATGTCCTCAACTTATCAACAGCCCAGACTGAAAAATGCAAAGACTGCTTTACAGCAGACCCTCCCTGTTGGGAACCAAAAGTACCTGAACAGCACGATCCTATGCATGTTGACTCAGGCTACGCACACGCCATACATTTAGAGCATCCCCTCCCTGCAAAAAACAACAACCATAAAACACTGGGGAACTGTAGCACAGTGAGGGGTAAACTACAGTTCCCACCATTTTCACAGCAGGCGGCCTGGTTTAAACGTAGGGTGTGCACTCTTTAAGTTGCGCTCTGTTCAGTGGTATTTACTACCAGGTAAGGCTTAAGGCTACAATCCTATGCACACAGAAATGTGATGAAGCTGATATGATAATGCCCCTAGGATTGCAGGCATTTTATAACAGCCACCTGCCCCTGTGTCTTAGTAGCACCTGCAGAAAATAAGCAGGTGATGCTTTTTGCTGGTGCAGAGACGAATTTTTTCCCTACCCCCTTAACCACCTGGCTTTCTGCCTGCCAAGCTGTTCTTAAAAGCACAGGAGCTGGACCTGTATAGAAAAGTGGGGAGGATGAGAGGAGATGCTCCATGATTTTGCCTCTTAATGCGTTAGCATGTACCAGACAGAAACTAAAAGTGTGGGTGACGTTAACTTTAGGGGCAGACTAGGCTCAGTAAAAGTTTTGTTGTGCTTTTGTGATGCTTCAGTGGCATCACTTTCTTCTAGCTGCATAACCGATAAGATTGATGGATTAATTAAATTTATATCCCACCCTTCCTTCCCAAAAGAAACCAATTCTTCACAATCCCGGTTCTGCAGAGAAGCTGGAATTCTGCAACCTGCATAAATTAGGCAAATGGAAGGGGTTTGTTTGCCAGTCATGGATAGAGGCAAGCAGCCATGTATGGCAGGCATCCCCAAACTTCGGCCCTCCAGATGTTTTGGACTACAATTCCCATCATCCCTGACCACTGGTCCTGTTAGCTAGGGATCATGGGAGTTTTAGGCCAAAACATCTGGAGGGCTACAGTTTGGGGATGCCTGATATATGGCATCAAAGCCCAATGCCATTCCCAATCCCTGGAAACCTCGTTCATCCATGCCTCTCTGGCTTCTGAGGTTTCAACACGCACTACTAGCTTTGCAAACACGAGAGCTAGAAACTTGCTACCTTTAAAAGGAAAAGCATGAAAGCTGAATTAATATCACGTTTGTACCCAGTTTCAGTACATGGTGGCAGCTGGATTTCCAGGGACTTGTGAGTTAAACATGGAACTAAATTCCAATCCCTGCCTTATCTTGTTTTTATTTATGAGTCACCAACTCATTGTGATATTTTGAGAAGCAGAACAAAATATACTCAGAGCTGCATATTTGGAGAAGGCATCACAAGATCAGAGTTTCTTTCTGAAAACTGCTTACATGTGAAATATGAGTGGCATGGATGTCTTTCTGCAGAAATTGTTTAACAGCCAATCCCTCTTCCTGGGGAACTCTGGGAATTGCAGCTCTGTTAGGGGAATAGGGGTCTCCTAACATCTCCCAGCACTCTTAGCATATGGGAGATGCTTTGGGGGGAGCCATAAAGTGGCATGATCCTGCTTTAATTCTATAGTGCAGATGGGGCCCAAGTTATCCCTTCAACTTCAACAGGGCTGGCAACACTGGGTGGAGCTAGAGTGCTCATCCTCTCCCTTTGAGGCACCTAGGATGCCTGAATGGGGCTATAGAATCCTTTAGAAGACATCTGAAGTCAGCCCTATTTAGGGAAGTTTTTAATAATTCAAAGTTTTATCGTGTTTTTGATATTCTGTTGGGAGCCACCCAGAGTGGCTGGGAAAACCCCGTCAGATGGGCAACACACTAATAAAATTATTATTATTATTATTATTATTATTAATAATAATTTTTAGATCTGGAAGGGACCTGCAGCAATATTGTAACTCGAATCCAACTGTTTATTAGGAAGCATTATACAGACTTGGGAATATAGTAGTTGTGGTCTGCAAAACCGTGAAGAGCAAACAAAGAGTCAAGCCTCAAGCTGGTGCTTTAAAGTTGCCATTCGTCTTGTTAATTGGCCATACTGCACTGGCCAATTTTCACATAAAATTATCACCCCGTTGCTTTTGCCCCCCCAAAATGTTTATGCTCATGTTTTGATAACACAGGCCTTGGATATGCCTTCCACCTCTTGAATATTTAATTCAAAAAATGAATTAACAGAGCTGGTCCTACCATTTGACAGAGTGAAGCATCTGCCTCAGGCGGCAGATGGTGGGAGGTGACAGGTCACCTGCCATAATACCCCTGTTAATCTGCTCTGCATCGCCTAAGCTAGCCTACTGTCTCAGGTGAGGTGGAGATTGTTGCCCCATCACCAGTGTCGAAATAAAATTCAATTGCCAGTCTAGTCAGATTCTGTAGGAGGTGGCGGTTGTATTCTGTATGTATCTTCTCCTTTGCCTCAGGCAGCAAAATATCAGAGCGGGGCCTTAATTCCCAAAGTAGTGGAGTAAACCAAGCCTGCGCCTTACAGTCAATGCGTATTCTTCCAGTGTTATGGAACAATTCCATATTCAATCTTCCAGTGTGAATCATCGTTCGAATATATTCACATTATGTTGTTAAATCCACCCATAAACATGCCCTCAGTGTGCCAAAATTGCACAGCCGCTCATTTTACAGTAAACAAATCCTTCCTTGAAACTGATCTTTCCCGCAAAGCCTTTGGTTTAACACTTTTTGACTTTGTCCCATCCCAGGAATGAAATTGTAAATACTTTTAACTGCAGTTGCACATATCCAATCTCTCTCTGTGCTTCCATTCTTTCCCTACTTTCATGGTTTTCCTTACTACTGGAATTTATACTGTAAACGTATTGGGGAATCTATCTCCGTTTGCCCCACTTACTTTGTTAAAATGCCATGCGAACTGATGACACTATACAGTATAAACAGACAACCTCATCTTATAGATATTTTGGATCATCCCTCCTAGTAGGAAACTGTTCTGCCCTTTATCCAAAGATCCCAGGGCAGTGGACAACATTAAAAACACAATACAGAACATCAATGATAAAAACATAATAAAAAGCATACTGACAAACAGCCTTATAATATAATACTTTGTGTGTGTGTGTGTGTGTGTGTGTGTGTGTGTGTGTGTGTGTGTGTGTGTGTAATTGCACAGTGTGCCCTAATATGAGCACTGCAGTACAAAATTCAGAGAAGGGCAAATTTTGAAGGATGGCTGAGTTTCGGTTAGCATATTGCTTCAGAAAGTGCAAATTTGGTAGATCCGCTTTTAAAAATGCAACCTGAATTCAAGTTCTTCCCTATCCCTACTCAGGAGTAACCAATCCTTTCTACTTCCTCAGTGTCAGCAGCTATGGTTAGGTTGTGGTTTAGGTCTCCCACTTGTGTCTCCTAGATGTTGGAAACGAATGCAGGTCCCTGGCTCCTAGTTCCTGACATTTCTCTCCCTGCCTTGCTGTGTTGTACCTTGCCTGAACTCCCTGCGATATTGACCTTGGACGGTTGCCTGACTGCCTTGGGATCACGTTGGGACATAGATGGATTCTCTGTGCTTGGCCTTGGCTTGTTTGGAGGGTGATGCCTCTGTAACCCGGTCCTGATTGGTGAGTGGACACATACATCTTCTGGTGGTGGGAAACTGAAGACCATTCTGAATAAGGGATGAGCTGGGAACTGCTAGAAGCAGGGGGTTTGAGCGATTAAGGGGTGTCAGGGCCTTCCATAACAAAGTTACAGGCCATTAGCCACGGTGCAAGTGCAGACAGTCTCAGTCCTGCTGATTCTCCTCCCCTCTGACACCCCACTTTAGGAGAGTCCTGCACATTGCTGAGGAAGAGGCCAGACAGACCCAGAGGAGGAGCTCACTCCCGCGACACAGTCTTCATCCGCTTGGGAGGGATCCAGAATGAAAGGGTCTGTTTCAGCAACATCTCAGCTATATCAAGACAAACCGACAGACTCTGTTGTGTTGTTATTTTCTGTTAATAAAGAGCTAATTGCATTCCATGCCCCCTGTGTGTGTGCCTGTCCTGTGGTTGACCTGGCTCCTTGACAGCTCCTTGACAGTATGTCCTGTAGCATCACAGAAGGTTCCCTATCTGGGCTGGTAGTCAACCGCTGATTGCTGTGACAACCTTGGTTGGGGCCCAGAAGTGCTGACCCCTGAGGTGGGCCCTGCCAACATTGATCGATTATTTATATCCTTGGTTTCCCAAGCAAGGCCCCATCTAATGTTCTGTCCCCTCGGACACTGGGAGGTGGAGGTGCTTACTGAAATGCAAGAGATTTGCTTTTCCATGTATGCGCAGTCAACCTCTGAAATCCCTCCTGGAGGACAGCCAAGTATCCCCAGCCAACTCGCCAACACTGCCAGCCTCCTGTGACTCAACTGATACTTGCAACCCATCATTTGGCAATTGCTGCCTTAGATGAATGTGGCTTGAACTGGACAGCAGTAGTGTGGTGCCCACTGAAGCCCAAAGGTTCAATTAGCAGAAAAGTTTACTCTGAGATGGTATTTGAGAGGGTCGGCCTCGTGTCGCATCCCACAATCAGAATGTATGCTTTTGAGCTGCATCTATAATTTAGCTTTTTTGGCATAGCTTCGTCGAGTTCACTTTCAAGGGGTGTGGGGAGAAAGAGGAGGAGCTTTTGTTACTGCACTTTGATCGTCAACTCGGCAATGTCCTGCATTTTCCAAGGGATTTATTTGTAAACAAAACAAAAAAAATCCCCAAACAAACCAGAGACTGCAAAACAGAAAAGAAGCTTTGCTAACTCATTATCCTTAATGAAAGAGATTGGCAGCCCAGTTCCCTGCAGAGTTAAGGAAGCTTTCCGGGGCAAAACGGTTTGAGCATATTACACCGATCCTAGCCCAACTGCACTGGCAGCCAATTAGTTTCTGGGCCCAATTCAAAGTGCTGGTTTTGACCTATAAAGCTTTAAACAGTTCAGGACCACAATACCCTCAAGGACTGCCTTTCCCCATAGGAACCTACCCCAGACCCTGCAATTATCCTCTGAGGCCCTTCTTCATCTGCCTCCTCCATGAGAGATCCAGAGGGTGGCAACAGGATAAAGGGCCTTTTCTGTGGTGGCTCCCTGTTTGTGGAATGCTCTCCCCAGGGAGATTCGCCTGGTGCCTTTAACATCCTATAAATGTGTTTTGAGGCAGGAGGGGAGGTTATTGTTTTGTTATTGTTTCTATCATGTCTTTTGTGTTTTTAATCTTGTATTTTTACACTGTGAACTGCCCTGAGATGAAGGGCAGTACAAAAATTTAATAAGTAAATAAATAAATAAAGTTACAGCTATAAATCTCAGGTATGCTTAGGATTGGGTTGGAGCTCTGTGCATGCTTATGAAAATGCATAGTGCAGCTCACTTTGACTTTCTCTCAAATAAACATGCATATGACCAGGGTGCAAACTGCAGTGAGTAACAACCTCCAGCCTGTGCACTGTGATTTAGGCTTATACGTCCACATGTTAAGGTTTGTTTACAGGCGTATGTGATCTTGTGATCCTTAAGCAAACTCTCCTTGTCAGGGAGCAAAGAGAAGAGCTCAAATTTTCCAGGGAAACCAATGGGAATCTCTTATTTTATTCTCTTGCTAATTGTTGTTGTTGTTGTTGTTGTTGTTGTTGAGTCGTTTAGTCGTGTCCGACTCTTCGTGACCCCATGGACCAGAGCACGCCAGGCACTCCTGTCTTGCACTGCATCCCGCAGTTTGGTCAAACTCACGTTCGTAGCTTCGAGAACACTGTCCAACCATCTCGTCCTCTGTCGTCCCCTTCTCCTAGTGCCCTCAATCTTTCCCAACATCAGGGTTTTTTTTTTCAAGGATTCTTCTCTTCTCATGAGGTGGCCAAAGTATTGGAGCCTCAGCTTCACGATCTGTCCTTCCAGTGAGCACTCAGGGCTGATTTCCTTCAGAATGGATAGGTTTGATCTTCTTGCAGCCCATGGGACTCTCAAGAGTCTCCTCCAGCACCATAATTCAAAAGCATCAATTCTTTGGAGATCAGCCTTCTTTATGGTCCAGCTCTCACCTCCATACATCATTACTGGGAAAACCATAGCTTTAACTATACAGACCTTTGTAGGCAAGGTGATGTCTCTGCTTTTTAAGATGCTGTCTAGGTTTGTCTAATTATTACTAATTATGCTGTTTTAAATGTGTATTTTTACAGTTGACTTTCTTAGAAATGTTTTCTTTTGTAAGATTTAAGTTTTTTTAAAAAAAAAATGTGAACTTTGCTGCGTTAAAAGTGCATCCTGCAGTTGTCCTCCTTGGCAATGTTTTGTTTTGACATCTTTATGACAATATGTTGGTTTCCTGTTAATTATGTTGCTTTGAACGCATACTTTGACTTTCTTCAGGGTTGTTCTATCTGGAATTGCTTTATTTGCTGTTTTAATGTAGGTTGTAAACTGCTTTGAGATCCCTCCTTCAAAATATAAAGCAGTATAGAAATGAAAACAATAATAATCATAATAATATCACACTGCATTTTTGTATCAGATCTATGATCTCAGGACACCTTGGTTAAAGAACCAAGCTACGTATTTTGTAGATATGCAGGATTTTGAACCATCCACATGTATCGGAAAGACAATAGCCTATCCTTGCATATGTGAGCAGCTCTTATATCCTCTCTTGTGTATGTGATCTTGTAACATGCAATTGCACATAGAAAAATAAACATGAGCCAGTGTATGCATGTGCAGTGCACAAACATGCATGCACATATATGCAAAGAGAGATGGCCATTGTCATAAAAAGTATAGCTGCAGGAAAGAGCCAAAGCTGAGAGATAGAGCAACAGGTATTTTTGCATGCTGCAGATCTTGGGTTCAATCCTTAGTGCAGGTGTGGTGAGCTGAACACCCTCTCTATGTGGCCCTTGGAACTTTTATCAGGCCATGCCCCTCACTGGCCCTGATTCCTACCTAACTAGGCATGTGCTCTTGAACTCTGATAATGGGATTTGAATATGTGTAGAAAGGGAATATTTACATTTGTTGCTGTGGGAGCAATTTGCCTTAGGCCTTGTCTATCACTTACACGCGGCCCTCAAAAGATTGCCCAGAAACTAATGTGGCTCTCAGACTGAAAAAGGCTTCCCACCGCTGCCCTAGGGTCTTCGCATCTCTGATAGCGGAGGTAGGAAAGATATCTGCAAAAAGGGTATGGAGAGATAATACAGAGCTTAGGCAGACCAATGGTCTGATGTGTTTTGAGACAGTTTCATTGATAGGAGCCATATATCTATTACCCAGATGGTCTGTGCACTATGGCTCTCTCCTGTATATTAGTGCTGGGGCAGCGGTGTGATTTGCTGTTGGTGAAACTATATTTTGCAGTCGTTGCGTATCCCTCTCTCGGATTGTTCGAAACAATGAGCAGCAGGTAACGAGTGTTTTAAATAGATAAAGATTTTTATTTTTATTTTTTAAAAAACTGGTCTAGTAATGCTGACAGGGCAACGCTGACACGAGAAGGGATTACATCAGTTTGCCCCACCCATGTGAGAGCTCCTCTTCAAATGTTATTGGCAACAAGCCCTCTGTGGTGTTTCTTGTTCTGTTCAGGTATTAAAGACTCTGTAATATAGGCCAGTAATCACAGGTCGCAACTGGCATCTTAAATACTACTAAATAACCAAGTATGTAATTTTTACGGATTGTTCCTGTTCAGCGAGCCCTTTTCCATAAGGACCAAACTTTCAACGAGCAACGAGCTTTGCACGAAGGATGAATCTCATATCATTTGGAAACCTGCGGCCACCAGTTGGTATTGACTGCATTCCCCGTCGCACCTCACCCAAACCTTTTAAAGCGTGTGGAAATGACAATAAATGGCACGAAAACAGTGTCTAGCGATCCCATGAGCCTTTGCAAGTGCAGTCCCAGGAGCCCTTGCATTGACCTTTGAGGCCAATGAAGAGTTGGATTTTGAGCAAGGAGATTTGGAGAGAGTGATTGTGCGCGGATCTTGTAAGTGCTGCTGGTTTTTCAAGGGTTCCCAGAGGTTTAGAGGGTGTTTGCAAGCTCCCTCCCTGCTCAGCGCCTGAAGGCCCCGGTCCTGCCACTCACCACCTGGCCCAGGGCGGGGCCTGAAGGGCTTTATAAAGGACTGTTGCCGCCGCTGCTGCTGGGCAGAGAGGGCTCCATTTTGTTTTGTTTTGTTTAAATTCCTGTTATTTTTTTACCTATGTTATTTAAACTGTATTAAGGATGTATTCTTAGTTTTAGATTATGTTGAAATTGTTTTCTATTCGGTTGTGTATTTTCTGATGTGGTTTATGTATTGTTTGTGACTTTTGTAATTGTGCTATTGCTGTATTGTTGTGATATTCGACTGGAAGCCGCCCAGAGTGGCTGGGGAGACTCAGCCAGATGGGCGGGGTACAAATAAAAAATTTATTATTATTATTATTATTATTTTTCAATGGTGTTCCCAATATACAAAATTTCGCTTAAATGTGTGGTGCCTGGGAATGTAAACCCCATGTTAAGGGGGTGTTGCCTGTATATAGATTGCTATTGTTGTTATTCTTTCTTTTTTTAAGTCACTTGACAGCACAGGAGTCTCCAAACAACTTTCGAAATTTAAAATAAAGCACAAAGATGAGCGTGCTGCCTGTGCCTACGGGCATCTGCTGGTTGCCCACTGTGAGAACAGGATGCTGGAACAGATGGCGCTTTGGCCGAATTCAGCAGCGCTCTTCTTACATTCATACCAGGTATAAATTGCTTTACTTTGTTTATTTTAAGCTGCTAAGGGAACCTTACACTTTGAGGCAGTCCACAAATGCTGCAAATCAATAAATGGGAGCAATCTGGGAATCGGCCAAGGCATCCTGGAGCTTGGTGTGCCTTGTATTGTACAGAGTTTCACCCTCAATGTTCTAGGTCAGGGAGCAGGTCAGAAGAGACAGCGTCAGTCCCGACTCCAGAGCATCTCTGAGAGAGTGGAATACTACTGGCATCTGATAAGCTCCGGGATGCTCAATGCATCCAAATCCAATTCTACTTTTATCTAATCTTTCCCCGCTCTCATCCACTAATTCATATTATACCCCTAGATTCAGAAGGGGGCCTTCCAGTCAAAACATCAACTCTTATCTCCAATGCTAAGCCAAAACCTTTAGCTCGGTGGCACCTTTCCAAGCACTGCCGCCACCCCCACCCAGCACCCACCCCACCCGTCCCCATTTGTCGTCCGTCCATCCCCCCCAGCAATTCGCAATCAGTTGCAGGCTTGAGCAAACACAAGACCACGCTTTGCCACAAATTCTCCTTCTTGGACATTGTGTACAAGTTTCCTGAAGGAGATAATGCCCTTCCTTGCCTCAGAACCGTAGCTAGGGGATCCTGTAAACAAAACAGTCAACTTGAGCTTTCGCATGGAGAACGGTGCCAAAACAGCCACGTCACAAACTCCAAGGTTGCGTGTTATCGGGAGCGGTGAAGCCAGCATTAAGGGAACATTTGTAACTGCTGTGTGACAACAGTAATTGCCATCTTTCCATGTCCTAGAACAGCTGAGGGGAAAACAAAGGAAATATAGAGCCGAGATGTAGCCACATGACTAGACTTCTGTTGGCGAAGGTTGGTTGAATAGGCCCAAGGTGAAGTGGACACATCCACAGAGGAATTTCTCTTGCTTTCATTGGAACGTTTTAATCATGAATTGCCCTCTCCTTCTTCTTATCGCCACTGGTTTCCTTCTTATTTAGGTTATGTGACAGTGGACAGCCTAGACTAACCTGGTATCTCAGAAACTGGGTCTCTGCTGGCACAGATGTGGGTCACATCCGCACAATACGTGGGAGCATAAGGTTGAGGAACACTGGCGTAAATAAACTTGCTTCCATTGGAGAGTGCAAGTGGTCCCCTCCTCCAAACCAGCAAATACTATTCCAAGTAAGGCCACTTTCACAGTCATACTTTTGTGCAAAGAATCCTGGGAACTGTTGTTTGTTAAGAGTCTCTTAGCACCCTTAAGAAACTATGGTTCCCAGAATGTTGGAGGGGGTGGAGATCAGATCTATTAAAGTGACATAAGAGTGCTTTAAATATCTGGTATGGATGTGAGCTTTCAACTGCAATTTCCATCTTAGACCTAGTGGCTTTAACAACCACCCTAATTTTTCTACTTTTTTGCTGCCCCCCCCCCTCATTCAGCTACCTCCTGCTTTGTGAAACATCTTTGCCTGAAGAAGAGTTCTGGAGACCCTGAAAGCTCGCCACATTTTTGCGACTTTTTGGTTGGTCCTAATAAAAGCATTACCCAACTTTCTTTCTTTTACAATTACCAATGTTCCCTTAAGGCAAAGAAATGACTGGTAATTTTTTTTAATGATGTCCTAGCATAATTTCAATGAAAACATATGCACATTTTAAACTTGGATTGCTTTATACACAGCACACATTTAAAACACACTGCTTTCCCTGGAGACACCTGGGAACTGTAGTACGCTCCTCACAAAGCTACAAATCCCAGCACCCTTAACAATCCCCACCCCCACCCAGCATTCTTTGGGGGCAAGTCATGCACTTTAAATATATGATATGTGCTGTGCTATGAAACAGAAGTTGCAGGTTACAGTAAGCCTGCAACTTATGGGGATTGCATCTAAAGCCAAAATTGCGTTCAAGGGCAGGTGGGGTTGCCAAAGTCATTGCTCCCAGAATCCCCACCCCTTTCTATTGTTTTTCTCTTTTTTGCCATGCATGTAAAGTTGAATGCACACAAGTCAAATGTGCTTAAGTTGTGGGCTTACTGAATTTAATATTCTAGACGCAGTGGAAATGCAATGGAAGGAGGAGGAGGAGGAGGAGGAGGAGGAGGAGGAGGAGGAGGAGGAGTTTGGATTTGATATCCTGCTTTATCACTCCCCGAAGGAGTCTCAAAGCAGCTAACATTCTCCTTTCCCTTCCTCGCCCACAACAAACACTCTGTGAGGTGAGTGGGGCTGAGAGACTTCAGAGAAGTGTGACTAGTCCAAGGTCACCCAGCAGCTGCATGTGGAGGAAGCCAGATTATGAGTCTACCGCTCTTAACCACTACACCACACTGGAAGGGAGATGGCAAACTTTCTTAGACTCGGTGAAAACAAACATGCGAGGGCTTTCATGAGCATTTGCACACCTAGTCACGGTAAAAGTAAACTTGCCTGCTCTTTCTCATCATCCTCTCTCCACTATGATACAAAACAGGAATTAGTACGCTTGCTCTGACAACACCTCAAGGGTCAGATGAGTGGCACAAAAGGTTCCCAAACACTTTCCTAGCAAGTGAAGTCACAAAGAACCTGGCGGGCTTCCTTCCTCTCAGCATATGTGTCTCCTCAGTTTATTTTATTACTCCTTTTAAATCCCACCCCTGTCTCTTTGTCAAGTTGTATGCGGTGCTCAGCTCCTGGAGAGTTAGGAATATTATTATTTTTTGTTCTCTTTAAAAAAAATAAAGAGAGCGTGAGAGCGCTGTTTGGGATGGGTAACCATCGAAACTAGAGTGGAGACCAAAATTCCACTTCAAGGCAAATTCGCAGGAGTTGTCCTGAGGTAAATATTCTGAGGGAAGTCAGCCGCGTTTTAAAAATAAGATTACTAACAGTCCTCAGGGCAGGGCAGGGCAGAGATTGCCCTCAACTGTAAAGTTGCCACTAGATTTGGCCACGGGCAAAGTTCCCAGCAACTAACCCCAAGGATGCTGGACTGGAGAACAAATCTTCCAGGTGGCCTAGCGACATAGAATCTCTCAGGGCCAAAACGGACACAGCATGGGCTAAAGACCATATCAGCAATTTCCATGCACGTTTAGATGCGGTTTCCCAATTGGGCACAATGTTAACACAAAAATGGCATGTGGCTAAGAGCAGGGGGAGATTTAGGGTTGTGCGAGTGGGTGTGCATGCTTTGGGAAGGAAGTGTGAGGCTCTGAGAAAGTCCTGCCTCCTTCCCCAAACCTGGTTAGCATTTTTCCAGATTTGGCTCTAGGACCCAGCCATAACCCTTGTGCATCCTTCCCAAAGCTGGGCACCTCCTTCCACCTTTGGGAAAGCAGCATGAGGGCTTGGGGTGGGAGACAAAATTTTGGCATTGCGCAGGGCGCCATAGTGCCCAAGTCCGCCACTGCTGAGAGGATAGGACCATTTTGTGTGTGTTTCTGCAAAAAATAAGAATTAGGGTTCCCACCAAGCCTGCTGATATCTCCTCCTTGCGCATGAATGGTTCTGTTTTGGCTACATGACCATCGCCACTTGGGAAACTTCCTTATACCGAGTCAGACTCTTGGTCCATGTAGCCCCATATCGTCTGCACTGACGTGCAGTGGTTGTCCAGGACTTCAGGGCAGGGGTCTCCCTACCTGGAGATGTTGCGGATTGAACTTTGTGCCTTCTGCATGCAAAGCAGATGCTCTGCCATCGAACCATGGCCCCATTCTGCACTCACAGCCTGAGCATTAGAAACAGAGGGAATGAATTTGCACCTTGCGGCGTGTTTGTTATAGATAGTGTTTGTGATGTGTGAACGCTGCAAAGGGTGACTTTTTAGGGGTAGGGGTTAGCAGGCTCAGAGTTGGTGTTGAGAGATGAACTCCAAAATGAAATAAAATAAATGTGAAGCCTTGTGAAGTTCTTATCATGGGGGTTGTCGTTGCACTGCAAAGTCCACAGAAAGTGTTGCCTCGAGTGAACGAAAGGAGTTTCACTTGTTGGCTCCTTTTCTACCCGTGACATTATTGCTCTGTCAGCTAGGGTCCAAAATACGCAGCAATTTGTTTCCCACATTGTTTATCAGGAAAGGGACCCGGAACAGGAGGAACAGCTCAAAGGGTAGCATTAGGATGAACGGGAAAACTTCATACATCAGCAAACATTTTTTTGCCTCCATATATATATATGCAGGGACCCAGGTGGCGCTGTGGTTAAACCACTGAGCCTAGGGCTTGCTGATCAGAAGGTCGGCGGTTCAAATCCCTGTGACAGGGTGAGCTCCCGTTGCTTGGTCCCAGCTCCTGCCGACCTAGCAGTTCGAAAGCATGTCAAAATGCAAGTAGATAAATAGGAACCGCTACAGCGGGAAGGTAAACGGCGTTTCCATGTGCTGCTCTGGTTTGCCAGAAGTGGCTTTGTCATGCTGGCCACATGACCTGGAAGCTGTATGCCGGCTCCCTCGGCCAATAATGCGAGATGAGCGCGCAACCCGAGTCGGTCACGACTGGACCTAATGGTCAGGGGTCCCTTTACCTTTACCGATAGATAGATAGATAGATAGATAGATAGATAGATAGATAGATAGATAGATAGATAGATAGATAGAGATAGAGATGATAGAGATAGAGATAGAGATAGATAGAGATAGAGATAGATATGTCAGAAACTCTTAGAAAAAAGGGAGTGCCATTACAAAAAATCCCTCTGCTTTTCCATCTTCTAAATTATTTTGCCAAATGTTTCCTGCTGCATATTGTCTAAATGCTTCATCAAATGTTTAGAGGTGGAAAGAAGAAATAAGACCGAAATGTATTGTGAAAGTTTCCCAGTTGCTCACTTAGAGGCATGCAAGTTGTTCACCCCAGTGCTTCTTTTTCCTGGGGGCACTCAAAGGTACAGAGTACCGGCACTTTTTCTTTTTCTTCTGAATGTTAAATATGTGGCGCTTACTGTAAAAGCTTCATGGGGAGTACCAGTACTGTTTTTCCCCCCTAAAACAAAAAAGCACTGTGTACACAGTGCTGTTCTGATGCTCAGATGAACATAGTGCCTAGGATACTGGAGGGGAGTACATAGGCACCATAAGTAGTAGACATTTATGGCCTTCTTATTAATCCTCCTCCTCCTCCTTTTCCTCTCCTTCTGCAGTGTCCCACATCCCTGTTTAAATAATTGGTATCTGAAGAATAATTTAAATAATTGGTATCTGAAGAAGTGTGCATGCACACGAAAGCTCATACCAAAATATAAACTTAGTTGGTCTTTAAGGTGCTACTGAAGGAATTTTCTTATTTTGCTTCGACTCAGACCAACACGGCTACCTACCTGTAACTATCCCTGTTTGGATATACCATATATCAGGCATCCCCAAACTGCGGCCCTCCAGATGTTTTGGCCTACAACTCCCATGATCCCTAGCTAACAGGACCAGTGGTCAGGGACGATGGGAATTGTAGTCCAAAACACCTGGAGGGCCGAAGTTTGGGGATGCCTGCCATATATTATACGCCTCTTCAAGTTTTCTCCATCTTTCTATGATGTTTGCTTCTTGCATTCACATAAGCTCTGCTGTAAGTTTTGAATCGTCCACCCATCATGCGATGGGTGGTTGTCCCCTTGGTCTTTTGAAGTCGCAGGCTCTCCATACCGACAGCTTTATTCCATCTGTCTGCATCACCTCTTGTAAAATGTCCTGCGTATGTCCATTTTATAACCTTATCTTCCATGAATACTGTATATCTGAACCCATGGCAGCAAATACTTTGGTGGCGTTTATTAGCAGAAATTTAAATATTTGATACTGAGGTTTTTAAAGGCGACGTGTAGATTGCAATTGTACGCGTATGTTAAATATCAATCGAAATCATTCAACCCCCATTGCAAGCCAGGTTTCATTATCAAAATTTACGGACTTTCAGCTGTTTGAAGTGAGCAAATGAAACAAAAGCAATTGAAATAGCTCAACACAACTGATGCTTCCAGTGATTCCCCCAAATTCAGCTGAAAATGCAGGTGACAACCAACGTACGTATTTGAAGATATGAAATACAACTAATGTTAAATGTTTTGCATTAAGATAGTACAGGAAACCAATGTTTATAAGCAGTGTGCTACTATGTGCTGCTAAAATGCTCCTGGCCTGTTTCTTCCTTTGCTGAGGCAGGAAGAAAGCAACCACAGTGCTGGCTTACATTTACACGAGAACCAATGCTCATGGGTTGTGTTTAGGGTTCCCAGACTCAATAGAGGACGGGACTTCTGTGCCTTTAATTGCCCTGCTCTCTTTTGAGTCTGGAAACCTTAAAGAGAAAACAGCAGACCCTTTGTTTAATTTCCAAGCAAAGGGTCTGCTGGTTTCTCTCTAAGGTTTCCAGACTCAAAAGAGAGCAGGGCAATTAAAGGCACAGGAGTCCTGTCCTCTATTGAGTCTGGCAACCCTAATTGTGTTTCTTCATTCTTTGGGTATTGGCTTATTGCTAATGGTTTTGTTTGGGAGAAACAAGTTAGAAGTACTGGGTTCAGGATAATACTAAACCAGTGATGTGGCTTGTTTCCTCCCAGCTCTACAGCTTGCATGCCCTAGTACACCACCCATTCTGTATGCCATGGATTGTTTCTGACCATAGCTTAATATAATGGGCAAATGGGGTCATTGAAAAGAGAGGACATCTTTGTTCTGTATATTCAGGGAAGTTTTTGGATGAAGGTTGCATTCTCTTTGAATTGCTTAAGTACAATTTCTCTTGAAAATATTGTAAATCAAATGATTGGTTAATATTGCAGCTGAATTTAAAAAAAGATAGTGCAAGAAAATGTAAAGCTTTATATAATAAGAGGTGCTGCATTGTATTATATTAATATTCAGATTATCATGAGAGTGTGTATGACATGTGTGTGTGTATGGTGGTAGTACATGTCATGTAAAGAATGTGTCCGTCCTGAATTTCCCATTATTCACCTTCATTAGATGGAGTCATTGAGGTTTTGTAATATGATAGAAGGAAAAGAACTTCTCTTTCTCCGCACTGTGCAAAACATTTTTCACCTCTGCAACATTCTCTCTTACTAAAGCTGGATATTGTAACCTTTCCTCATGGGGACTTGCTTGACAGAAGGCTACAGCATTAGGGAGTCTTTTGTTCTGCTTAATCCGAACCACACACACTGAAGAATGCAAAACAATAAATAAGACGGGTGAAGGGGTTTTTGGTTGTCACTCTAACACAGTTTGGCTTAGGGACTCCCAGAGAAGCAAATAAACATGCCGAGAGAGAGAGACTGAGACTACAGTCCATTCGGAAAAAAGGAACTACTAAGATATAGGGAGCAATAAATCATAAGCGCATTTAACTGTAATAAATGTCTCCAGGACAAAGGTCTGTCTGGACTACATTTGCAGTTTCCAGTTTGTTTCCGAGGTCGTTCCGAAGCTTTTAAAAGTGCTAAACAGCTTTAGACCAGGGCTGCCTCCATTCCGTCATATGAGCCTGCCCAAGCATTATATCGTGGTAGCCTACATTGTGCCCTCCGGATCACAAGCATCCTGGACAGATGGCCATCCAACCTCTGCTCAAAAACTTCCAATGAAGGAGAGTTCACCTCTTCTCATAGGAGTCTGTTCCACTGCTCTTACTGTCAGAAAGTTTTCGGAACGTTTAGTCAGAATCTCCTTTCTTGTGACTTGAAGCCAATGGTTCGAGTCCTACCCTCCAGAGCAGGCTGGGATGGAAGATGACCTTCCCTTTTTAGGTTTCATTTAGTGGGGCCCTGTAACAAAATCATGCAGTTTGCAGTGCTTCTGTTCAAGAAGCCAGCTCTTCCCCTCTCCCATTTGGTCCCCAACAACATATTATGCTCACTGAGCATGCTCAGTCTTCACTGAGGTGGTTGTGAGCCCCCTCTGCCCCCCCCCAATTTTCACAGGAAGAATACTCAACAGCAGATTGTATAAAAGCATTTTTATTAACTAATTACCTTCTCTTAAAAAAAACCTTATTGGGTCCCTCTCATTAAGTATCTTCTCACGGATCAGAATTGTCTCTTTCCACTATCAATAAGCTATATAACTAAAAGTATCTATGCACACAATCTGTTGTTGTCTTTTTAAAGGAATCTTAACCTAAAGACTGATAGGGAAACAATTCAAAATATTATAGGAAACTGTGGGAAGAAGGGAAGCACCAACAAAACATAGAAATTAAATAAAAATGATTTTAAAAAGCAGTCCCATTTCACATAATTAAGCTCAGCAATGAAATACTTGAATATTATTGTTTTATGTAATAAAGCAGCCTGTCACAGTTTCATGTTTGAGTTCACTCACTGTACATTTAAAAATACTTTTTTTAAAAAAAATCAGAGTTTCTAAACAAATTTACTAGAAATCAGAAGAGTTCAGGAAGTTTTGCAACAACTATTTCACCCCGAGGAGTGTTTCTAATTGAGAGTCTATGGGGGAAAGTATCCTTTCCCACTTTTTAAGGATTTGCTTTTGCACAAACTTCATTATACACAATTCTGATTCTGATTCAAGGGCACAGTGACATGTGTACAGTGGCATTTTCCCCTTGCGAAGAACAGTTAAGGAAAAGGATTGCTGAATGTTCTGCTCAAACGTGTTTTAAAAATGCCAGACATCTTAAAATAAAAAAAATGAAGCTTTTAACTGAGTATGCAACATTCTAGGCTTTAAAAAAAACCACACAGAGCGACAACTGCAATGGTTAAATATGTGGAAGAGAGATTGTACAAAAGCCTCAGGAAGTCTTACATTATGTTACAGAACACTGTACAGTGAACCCCAGCTTTTCCGAGTTTGGCAGTCAGCTTATGTTTAACACACACTTCACGACAGCTATCAAACGTTTAAAATATAGTTCGTTCTGGCAAGATACATGGACAGCCACTGCCAGGCTGTGGATAGGCGACATTTGCATCTGAAATGAGTTGCTTCTCTCTTTGCAAAGGTATTGTAAGGTAGGTGCATGGTGAACGATCACGGGGTTCACGCATGGTTCCGGTTGGACAACAGATACCACGGGATTTCGATCTGAACATGCCTGCTCTGAGCCACTGCAGTGACATGCGCTTAACCATAAAGCAACGGTAGCCTGCGCACTGCTTCCATATGCTCTATCAACTCTGGAGTAGCTTGCTTCAGTCTGACAGGGATGGCGAGCGAATGGAACGTCCGCTGGCAGGGCTGTTGGAGAAGGTGAAAGGCTCTTTCTCTTTCTCTTTGGTGTCGTGCTTGTGCTTGTGCTTGTGTTTGTGCTTGTGCTTCTTCTTCTTCTTCTTGTGGTGGTGGTGGTGCTCGCTGTGCTTGGAAGAGCTGGACTCTTTTGTAAAACCGGGCAGCGTAGGCACAGGAATCGGCAACATGCTTAGCTCTTGCGTTGACTGTTCTTTGCCTGAAACAGAAAGGCAGACGTTCCATTGTAGAACAACACAACACAACACAGCACAGAGAATTTGCCGTTCTGAGGCTCTGGGGGACCACGTGCATTATTATATCCAAGCTTTGCAGGTTTTCCCACTGCAAGCTTCTTTATTTGTGGTGCTTTCGAGATGGCAAAATGTTTGAGAACGTTTTTGCAAGAGATGCTACAGCATCTCTGAAATCATAAGGGTCGCTTTGAAATCACATCATATGACTGTCCATGTAGCTTTCTAAATGCTAGAACTGATTCTCAAGAAGCCTTTGCCAACCTTAGACAATTCAAGATAAATAAGTAGCATGGGGGTGGGCCTATCGCTTGTCAACAGAGTGCATACAGTTGGACGTGGATGATATCAGGCCTAATCTATATCATCTTGAGTATGAAGGACTTTCGAAAGCAAGGCTGATAAGCACCTCTGACTCATAACCTGAATAATTGCTATCAGCCCAAAAGTACACGTTACTGGGCTAGAGAAATCAGTCGCTGAAGAAAAGGTAGGTAAACTGGTTTATTTGGTTTATTTGGAAAAATATACCCCCCTTTTTTTACAGATGGGAACCTGAGGTCGGCAAGAGCCTGAATCTTCCAGAGTCCAACATCCTGTTTACTGTCTCACACCAACTCTCTGAGCCAAAGATTATCCAAGTAACTATAGTCAAAGCACCCACACAGCGTCTGAATATACAGAGAGAGCCTGGAGCAGTGGCTTTTGAACAACAGTCTGAATGGAAAAAGAAACTTAAACATCATTCAAGATTTGGTGCGCAGGGCGTTGCATTGAGGGGGGGAAAGAAAATTTATTTCCACTGTTGAGAACTGCAACATGTTAAACAGGAAAATGGGTTGCAATAGTTCCCTCTCTAAATGGGGCCAATAATTATTTTGGAAGAAAAAGAGGGGAGGGGGCAGAAAGATGGGACACAGGAAGGCGCTGAAACTACATCCATGAAGGTCACAGTCTTTGGACGATATCGTTGGGACTACTCTAGAACAAATCGATTGTGGCCTAAATCCCACACACCAGAAGATAACTTATCTCTCACTGAGATAAACTGGAGTCATACAAAAGATTGCAGGGATCTACTGTTCTAAAATTTGCCCCCAGCCTGTGCAGCTTAGTAGTTGATCCTTCTTCCCCACATGAGTTCAGTATCTTCATTTATGCCTCCAACACAAATATCATTTGTCCTCTTGACCCTGGACTAATGCAATACACCAGCTCTTTTCTTTTACAGCAACAGTGCATGCTGGTGATTATGTACAAACTTTCTGAGTGTCTAATCCAAGTTAAGAAAGTGTTTGCTTAACCCAAAGAGGACCTCCCTAAACCAGAGGTGGCCAAGCTTTTTCAGTCTGAGGGCCACACTGAGAGTTGGCCAACCATTTGGAGGCCACTTGCCAGGCACAGGTGTAGGCAAAGTATACTCAAGTAACTCACGCATGTACACACGCTCAACGCATTCAAATCACACACATACATACCACGAATGCATTGCACACACGCAAACCATAGTTTCCACACATTCAGGTGGATACTTCCTCTTCTGACAATCAGCAAAGGAATGGGGTGGGTGGCTGTCCACTCAACAACTACTTTTGTCCCATCCTCTCCCCCCCCCCCAATGGTTGTGTTAGGAGATATTTCTTGCACTGCCAAGGGGTGCAAAAAATGGAGAGAAAAGCCCTCTTTTTAATCTTCAAAAAAATGCCTCTTCTCCCTCTGGCATCCCACCATTGTAAGAAAAACTCAGAAAACAGGAGGAACTGCTCAGAGAAGCTCAGGAAACAAAGGGAAACGAGACACTACTTTTCCAAGGTGAGAGGAGCACAATCTGCAGGTTGGATCCGGCCTGCAGGCTCGCCACCCCTGCCTTGAACTTCAGGTCACAATTCTGCAAAGTTATTAAGAGCAACTGCTCCAAATACCCCTTTACCTTCCCTGTGCACCCCAGGGAAGGAAAACATGAGGACCTCATTCAGCTCCCAACCACAGACACATCTGCTACAGCTTTTGAGGTTCCTAACTATTTTCCTTCCATGGATAGTAGAAATGATGGCTCTCTCTGTGGTGGCACCCCATGTGTGGAACCTGTTTTAGGGCAGGAGCTGTCTTACTTCCGATTTTTATAAGCTGCTCTGGGAGTCTTCTGGGGTAAAGGATGGGGTATAGCTGCTTCAAACGAAACAAAAAATAATGGATGTTGGGATTTTGGATTGGAGGAAAACTATTCTTGACGTTTAGCAGTAACAGTAACTGGAGAGTCCCCTTTTAGACTTTTTGTGTGGAAAGGAAAATGAAGGGACTTGAGATGTCTGGGGTCAAAGATTGGGAAAACATTGCCAAGCAGATCAAGGAACAGCTGGATACCATCCTGGAGTGAACACTCTGAATCCTTATACAGACGTACCTTGGAAGTCGAACGGAATCCGTTCCAGAAGTCCGTTCAAATTCCAAAATGTTCAACTTCCAAGGCACTGCTTCCGATTGGCTGCAGGAAACTCCTGCAGCCAATTGGAAGCTGTGGAAGCCCCGCTGGACATTCGGCTTCCAAAAGAATGTTCAAAAACCCGGAACAATCACTTCCAGTTTTCGATCGTTCGGGAGCCAAAACGTTCAGCAACTAAGCTGTTCGAATTCCAAGGTACAACTGTATACATAGAGAATCTGAAGTCCTCTTTACCTTTTACTTTCCTTTTTTATTATCTTTTTCTTCTTGTCTTTCCTCTTTTTATTTCTTCCTTTATTAATTTTGCTCTTACTTTTGTTTTGTTTTGTTTTTTGATGTTCTCTATTCTGAGTCAATGAAGGTATGCACAGGAAGGTGATGGATGAAATAACCTGTGTGAGAGAGGCAGGGAAGGGAAGCTCCCAGGTGAGAGCTGGGACGGTTCATTCACTTCTGTGTGAGACAAGGGTTGATATCTACCTTTGAGAAAGAGCTTTGTGTATTTTCTTTTCTCTTTCTTTGTTTTTTTCCTTTTCCTTTTTTCTTAGATTTGATTTTTTAATGTATTATCTTAAGAAGAGTTTCAAAAAAAATCTTTACAAAAAAAAAAAACTTAGCAAAGGTCTCCCTAGGAATCTCAACTATATTGTCTCTTCAGCATTACCATCTCTTTAATGTGCTGGATTTCTTGACTTGTTCTATTCCCAGACAAGCCTCTGACCACATAATTACAGCTTCTGCATTACAGGCTTACGTTGTAACTATGAAACTGTCATCCACAATTCATTGCGTGAACATAAAAAGTGCACCCCTGATGATTTGGGTACACACATCTAACACACTCTAAACCATACCAGATTTCAGAGTCATTTCAAAACACAAGTTTTAGAAACCAAATGCAGAAATACAAAATGAACTTTGCAGCCTATCAAAAGGAAATAACACAATGGGGAATATGAGAGAGCGGGCAAACCCAGGGATATACTGAAGTTTAAACTAAGACCTCCAAGTTGCCACAATCATAAAGAAACTCTTATTTTTTAAGTTGCTAAACAATCATGTAACTTTTCACAGAAATAGCTTATAATGTGTTCAGTGGGTCTTATTCCCAGGAAAGTCAGTTTAGGACTGCAGCCTAGCTAATTTGTACAAAGCACTTCTATGTTACCTCTCAATCATCTTCCATATTACAAAGGAAGGTGAACCCCAGGTCCGCAGCTTTGCAGTTTTTGCCTCGAGGAAACACAATACCGTAAGCTTCAGAGTTGAAAACTGGGGCTGAAATTCTCAGTTACTACCCGTGTTTCCCCTTTTTTAAGACACCGTCTTATAACTTTTTTTCCTCAAAAAAACACACGGTGTCTTATTTTCAGGGGGTGTCTTTTTTTTTAACGGTGCTACAAGACGGGTTTTGTGAAGCAAGAACTGTCTATGGATAGATCTGCTCTGGGCGCCGGTGCTGGAGCCCTATCGGTTGCAAAAACTGACGCAGATCGCAACGTAAAAGAGGAGATACTCAAGCCGTTGCATTGGGACACCTTGCTGAAAAAAAATTGAATATCTCCCCGTTCGCGACGCTTTTAAAGCCATCCCTTTGTCCCCTTCCTGAGCTGACTCTCCAAACATTAACGAACTCCCTCCCCCTTGCCCTTCTCCCCTCTAAAGTGGTTGCCTGCCTGCAGGGACGATGAGGTGGGAAACCTCTTTGCCAAGTTACCATACAGCAGTTACGAGAGGGATGCGGGCAGACGGACAGGTTGCCCTCCTCGCCACCCCTCCAGGCTCCCTGCACTCCACCGGCAGCTCCTCTTAAGCAGTGGGCGCGGGAAGTGATCCTGCCGAGGGATCTGGCTCCGGAGACTATGCAGGGGGTGGGGTGGGGCTGCTTCATCCAGCGGCAGGCTCGCAACTCCCCCCTTGCCGTCGCTAGGGCTGCCGAGGCTGGATCGCGCCCCTTGTCCCGCGCCTGCGCTGCGCGCCAGGTTTTGCCCGATCTGGTTCCGCGAGTTCCTAAAGAACTGCGAGATCCAGATCTGCGAGTTCCTAAAGAACTGCCAATGCCGCCGCCGCCGCGGCTTGGAGGGGCTCAGTGAAATTGCAGCCTGACGGCCCAGAGAAACAGCAGGCCATCACCTACGCTGCAGAAAAGCCTCCAGAATCGTGTGGAAGGGCTAGCGGGCCTCCGGCCGCCGCTCTGCCTCAGACCATGCCGCCCACAATGTTCCGGCGGCGCAGCTCCCGCCGCCATCAGTCGCCCCGCTGCCGCTCTGCCTCGGGCCATGCGGCCCACAATGTTCCAGCAGCAGGGCTTCTGCCGCCGCTCTGCCTCCCACCGCCGCTCTGCTTCGGGCCATGCGGCCCATAACGTTCCGGCGGCACAGCTCCCGCCGCCGTAGTCGCCCCGCTGCCGTTCTGCCTCGGCCATGCGGCCCACAATGTTCTGGCAGCAGGGCTTCCGCTGCCGCTCTGCCTCCCGCCGCCGCTCTGCTTCGGGCCATGCTGCCCACAACGTTCCGGCAGTGCGGCTCCCGCCGCCGCCAGTTGCCCCGCTACCGCTCTGCCTCGGCCCCCTCCCATCTGGTCTCAAGCCTCTCTGAGGCTCCAAAGGGAAGCAACAAGGTACGTCTTATTTTCGGGGTATGTCTTACATTTCGCGAATGCATAAAAACCCTGCCATGGCTTATATTATGACTACGCCTTAAAAAGGGGGAAACACGGTACCATGGTTTTAAATCTTCCACTAATGAATGCATCAGATTTTAAATGATGCCACAATGCGTGTGTGTTTAAGAGAGGAACAAAACACATCCGCTGCAAATAAAAATAAACTTATTTAAAACATTATCCCTCTTTGTTAATTCCAGGGATTGAAAAACAGCCAGCTCAGATGTTTTGTGCCTCCATGGGCACAAAAGGCTCCCCACTGCACAGAGCTGATTTCTACAAGATGGAAAGCAACTGAAACAGTGATGGGGGGGACGGGGGGCAGGTAGGCTTATCCTTTCTGCTCCTCTCACCTGCTTATTAACACCACATGTAAAAAAACAAATTTACAAAAATACATGGAGCGGAACGCAAAATAGATATAGGAACTGCCTTACTCTGAGTCAGACCATTGGCACATCTAGCTCAGTACTGTCAACACTGGCTGGCAGCAGATCTCCAGAGTTTCAGATGGGGGACAATCCCAGTCCTACCTGGAGATGCTATGGATTGAACCTGGGACCTTCTGCCCTGCGGAGGAGATAGATGCTCTGCCACTGAGCTACAGCCCTTCCACCACAGACATGTGCGAGATGGAAGGTTCACAGCTGATGCCCACTTCAACCCAGAACTGCTCAAGAGACATAAATCATCAGTATTAAAGCCTCACTAGGATGTGAGCATTTGCCATCCATAAAGCTCAACCCCTTTTCTTCTGAAGTTCTGTTAACCCACTGAGGATGCAGCTATTGTCAGAAAACATGAACATGCCCAACAGACAGAGATGGCACCAATTGCCTTACGCTTCTAATCCCTCATCGGAAGTCCACTTTCTGCCTCAAATGTATTTCCAAGGTTGCTTATAAACCCTGGGCCTTGGCATCCTGCTTCCCAACATGCATAAACTGTTCCACTTTATCACCCAGCATTCTCTGTGATTAATCACAACGTGTGCCTTCGTATTGTTCTGGAGAGAAAGCACTGGCAGTGCATGCCCAAGGGTACTCTGCTCTCCTTACGGCTCGAGGGACTGAATCAGGTTCTCTCAGTAACTGGCTGAACCAACCGCAGAGGGGTGAGGTCCTTCTGAGTTTGCTTTTGAAGTGATTACTAATATTTCTTGGAAGAGAACAAGCATTATACTAGCCTATTCACTTGGCACCTTCCTCTGGCTTTGGATGTTCAGAGGCCAACGTAATTATTAGTTTCACTGTGAAACAGATGTTTAGAATCAGAGAGGGACAGCTCTCCCTGGGGATAAGGCCAAGTGCTTCCCATAGACCCGACACTGTAAGCCACTACACACACAAAAATAAAAATAAAAGCAGAGAAGGGGGACCCTGTAGGATTTACAGTGGTACCTCGGTTTAAGTACACAATTGGTTCCGGAAGTCTGTACTTAACCTGAAGCGTACTTAACCTGAAGCGAACTTTCGCAGTGAAAGTAATGGAAAGGGGATTAATCCGTTCCAGACAGGTCCGCGGAGTACTTAAACTGAAAATACTCCAACCGAGGCGTACTTAAACCGAGGTATGATTTACCACCATTTCCCTTAATTCTGGGGCTGGCTGAAGACTGTTACTGGTGGTGCTTACACTGACCCTGCAAACCAAGCTATCACATTTTAGCATTACTGCAAGAACTGGAATGTTTTTCCATAGCAACCTAAGTAATAAATCAATTCTGAAGATAGTGTGGATTCAGACATCATAATGCACCAGGAAGTAGATGGTGTGTGTGTGTGTGTGTGTGTGTGTGTGTGTGTGTGTGTGTTTGCTTGCATGCATGCATGCATGCATGCATGTCAAGGCTCCTAAGTTTCCTTGCAATGAACACTGTTTGAAGCCAAGTGCAAATAGTCTGACGTTCACCTGCCATACAGTTTACCCTCAGTCATGCACAAATTTGTTTACTCCCCCTAAAACAGCTCCTTCCTGTACATGGATTGGCATTTGCCCGCATTATTTCCTCTTGTCTGTACATCTCTCTCACTGTTGTTTCTTTACTGTCCATTTCAGATTGCAACATCCTCGCCCTCAGGGACTCTCAACGTACCAACACAACTCATACAGCACCATGCACACTGGTGGCACAATAGAGTATTATTTAGATTGGTGCAATCAACAGGGTTTGGGGTTCAATCGGAGACACCTGTCTTCAAACCCCCAACTCAGCTACAAAGCTCAATAGATGGTGGTGCTTTAGTTACTCTCAGGCTAGCCTGCCTCACAAGGCAGTTGTGGGGATAAATGGGAAGGTGTGAGGAGTCACAAACCATGTATGCTGTCCTGTGTCCTTGGACAAAGGCCAGGATAAAGATAAATTCCTAAGTATGAAAAGGATAAATTCTTAAATAATGTTAAGTCTTCCAAGTTAACTGTGCTCAAACATGAGCTATGAAATCCATACAATCCTACAATCTGCAACATGACCTAAAAGCTAGAGCTCTCAATTAAGATGAGAATACAGCCTGGCCTTTGGGTTCTTTTGATCCCTGCAAGGCAGAGGGTGGAACACTCCCTACTGTTTTTGAAGATTTAATAGCAAATAAAATCTGCTTTTCATATTAGAAGTCAGAGCCCAGATGACATCAGGGACTTTAAAAGGGCTTGTTCTGATGCCTTCAAAGCTACTGCGCTTAGGGCAGAGTTATAATTAATGGGCCAACATCAGAATGGACAGACAGACAACAAGGGGCATTTTTTCCTTTGCTTTTTGAAGAATCCGGGGATTCTCTTGTAAAGGAAAAAAAATGTTACAAGCTTGTAAAAAAACTTCTTCATTAATAAGAATTAGGAACTCTACTGTTGGCTCTTTGCCTGAAGCTACAGTATCCATTTTCCATGAAGTGATGACAGAACAGAAACAGCTTGCAAACGAATTAACATAGATCAAAAAGAAGAGAGGGAGGGATCACCCCTCCCAGCCTTTCTTAAAGCCACAATGAAGATTTGATATAAAACGAGATTTATTTGTAAGTGTTGAAACACTTACCACTATCATTTTGGAAATGATGTATTTGTTTGTTTATTAGGCTAAGGCTCATCGCCTGATAAAACAACTCTTAGCTGGTCAACTGAGGTTTTTTTGTCAATTGATTTCAGCTATCTGCAAGGATGATTATTATTTACATGCGGATAAAAGCAGCAGCTCTGAAGCAAGAAGCATGCGTTCTCTTTTTAGGTAATGTCCACATGTGCCAGAATAGGGATCATTTCATAAGAGGCACTCCTTAGAAGAGAAAATGCCTTCTTTTAAGTTAGTGTTTGCCACCGGCAGTTTTCAATGAGTACTTGTGAAATTGTATCTATCGGTCCAGCTTCTATCTGATTAATCAGGATTACACACTGAATCAATTAAGAGATTGATTAAAAAACAGTCAGGAAAGTTCAGTCATCATCTGACCTTTTACTCAGTCCTTCCCCTTAAATTATATGTCTTTCTCTCTGTGTGTGTATTCACACACCTTTTTGCAACTCAGGGCTGAACTCCCAAGAGAAACCATTTACACACTAAGTGCAAGAATGGCTTTGTGAAAATCAACAGCAGGTGCAGGGGGGCTATCTGGTCCCACTCCGGATCAACCACAAAAACTCCCTCTCGCCCAGCCCTATGAATCAGTTTGACGATAGGGTACACATACAAACAAAAAAAAACCCACACTCTCAGAAATACTGAGACAGAGGCAGCTCCCTCTGCTCTAATCGCAGTAGTGTGAAGGGAAAGAGAGCTTTCACAGAACAATCATTTACACGATCCGCAAGGTTTTGTGAGTCTGCCCATTCCCCAGTCAAAGGTGCTAGAAACTCCCCAAAACACCCTTTGCTGTCTTCTTTCAGTGAAGACTTGGGTAGAAAAGTACCCAAGAATCGGGAAGTTCTGCCCTCCTTGATTCCGTGTCCCCTCAGTACCTACTATCAGGAGACTGAGAACAGGAAGAAAAAGGTTTCCAAGCACTCCCCAACTGCTCTATAATATGGAAGCAGCAGAAAGCTCACCAGATACAGCTTTGCTGTTGCTTACAACTCTAGGACAAACCCCAATGAATCACAGCATTGCAGCAGGGGATCTGGGGGGAACCTGCGGGAGCTTTCTTTCTTAGGACAGTTTGCACGGCAGAGCACAAAAAGCCTTGTGGGGCTGGATATGTCCCATAGGCTAGAATCTTATCTAGGCAAGAAAGCAACGTTTCAGACATAAACACTACAGCCAGCTGCCTCTGTATTCCTCTAGCGCTGAAGCAGTCAGTATAAGTGACACAAAATCTTATGAATGCAGAAGCTTCAGCACAGAGTCTTCAAAAACCGTTCTCAAATCCTAAACCTTTCTGGAAAGAGCAGCACACTGTGGCTTAAAAGAAGAAGTTGTCAGAAGTGGGTAGAACATATTTCAGGGTCTATCAGTGGATCTGAGTAATTAGCAGGAGACAAGCAAGGACTCAAAATATCAGCTTTTTTTTTTTATCACCAGCATCAACAAAAAGCTTTACTCCCCCTTCTAAATTAGGCTGCTGAGATGAAGAAAGTTGATTGGGGTGAATTAAACTATATGTGGACCTGGGTGTAGTAGGAGTGTGAGCTCAGTTCTGGTACTGAGAACAAATCCCTGGGCTGTGCCTTAATTCTGCAAGCTTGTCCCTACCCCATTATCTTACACATGGCTCCAGTTGGTGAGCTTTCAGGTTCTTAAATAAAAAATAAGTAGATTCTGCAAGTCTGGAATATACTCTCGTCTTTAAAGTTTAAAGGAGAGTCAGAATAGGTTTGCTTTGACAGGTAAGAAGTTGCCTTGCAGTGCTTGGTGGTCATCCAAAGCACATGCGAATCCTAAAAATAGCTTCCTTGCCTGATGCAGATTTTATATGCATACTGGCCAGAACTCCAAATACTGAACCGCACCCACTAACATCCCAGCATATTTGACGCAGAACGATCCAGAGCGTGCAGCTGCTGATACAAGGGTCCCTTAAGAAACATCTGTTAACTTCCTGGCACCATTATCCAGAATTTCTTGTTTATAACTTTATACCCCCCATTAGGGTGTATAAGAATAGCACAAAACCAGTATTACGAAAAGCTAGGGAAGAGCTATAAATATGGACTACATTCATAGGCTTGTTTCATTGCTGGAAACCTCATTATATTATCATCACACGGTATGTACTATTTTTAGGACTACCTAGTGGGTGCAATGCTATACCAAACGTAAAGGGGGGGTGGACGGACTGGTAATGACCAGTACTGCATGGTTGTTGTTGTGGGTTTTTTTTTATTGTAATAGAAAAGTATGTTTTCTGAATCTTCCAGATATAATCAGAATCTGTGTTGCAGCCCGTTCTCTGAAATGAACTTCGGAACTCACCACCTCAAGATAGGAGCGCAGCCTGGATCAGATGCCAAGTCTCACTTAGCACAGTGTGGACAGCGGGTCACTGGGATTAGCCACTAGAGACCAAATTTCAAATCCTCCCACCCAGCTACCAAAAAACAAGTCACATTCCCAGCAAAACCATCCTCACATGACCCTTTTTGAGGATTGATGAGCTATATTAGAACATGCCCTCGGTTCTCTGGGATAAGCCAGAAAATAAACCCTGGTAACAGATTCAAAATTCAACACAGGGCAAAGTGCACAGGCAACTTCACTTAAAAATTTAAAAAATGCATTGTTAGGCATGAAGAACCACCTTGAGCACATGCTGCCTGGACTCTTGCCACATCTGTTGGGACGACTCTCACGCTACAAGACAGTAACATCCCGATTTGTATCTGTAAGCATAAGAACTGAACGTGGAAACTGGCAATACAGCTCCATCAGTAAGGCTTCAAAAAGGACTACATGGGCTGCCCTGTTACACTATAGTTTAAATATCTGATCACTAACACCCTTTCACAAGACTCACAACTTTAAAACCCTATCACTTATCTGAACCATCTGGGTACGTCTGGAAATCTTCCCTCAGTTTTGGATTTTGGTTCTGATGCATCTCTTAAGAACTTTTAAGATACTGACACCATGCCCTCTCTGCAACCTTGAGATGATCAGAAGTTTCAAGCAAAAATCGCAGAGGCCGCACGTAGCTTGAAAGTTACAATGGTCCACTATGTTACAAGGGCCTGAGGGAAAGCCAGTCAATATGTGGCCACAAAGCATCAGAGATAAAGGAAGCTCTGTCGATGTAGGAAACTGTGTTTAAGACTTCCCAGAATGAAATGTGCTAAGTATTCTTAGCAAAATAAAACAATCATTTTTTTAATTTTTTTAAAAAGAACCCAATGGAAACAGAACAAGAGTGTGCTAGAAAACTGGCTTAAGAACAGGAAAAATACTAGTCATAGCTGGAAACTTGTCAAATCTGGAAAGCAACCCAGAGGCCACTTTTGGGTCTTTGTGACAAAAACTTGATTCATTTGCAGATCGTTCAGGTGAGGTGAATAAGGTGACCTTTTGTCACTTGACAAATTAGGAAATGGAATTAACAAGATACTTGTATTAAAGACACACCTTTGAATCCAAGCAGTGCTGGACATTTAACTCAGGAGACAGCTATCAAAGCTCTGCTCCTTGCCACATGTTCTAACCTCCCAGAGAGTAGGAATATGAAGCTGGGTTGTATTAGATGAATGGGTAATACTGGGGATGCAGCAATTGCAACCATTCACACCTTCTGCATGAGAAATCAGATCAAATTCTCAGCTTGAACTTAACCAAGCTAGAAGACCGCCTGAGCTATAGGGCAATGGGACTGTTGAGAGCCATACCTAGGAGGAACATGGCGCTTATGAACTGCAAACTATCCAAGCCTTGCCATGAGTTTAACTGACCTGGTGTTGATGGTCTTTCCAGCATATTCAAATGATGGTAGATAAACGCTTGGCTGTCATGAACCGTGTCCATATCAATCTCTTCTTCTTCCTGAGAGTTTGAGAACTGTGACAATGGAAAAACAAAAAAAACTAAGAGTTAGGGAATGCTAAAGGACACCTCTCTCTCTCTCTCTCTCTCTCTCTCTCTCTCTCTCTCTCTCTCTCTCTCTCTCTCTCTCTCTCTCTATATATATATATATATATATCGCCTCTGAAGCATGAACAAGTTTTACTATAGAAAATTATTCAAAAGAAAATATACATGAAAACACCACCACAGTATATTAACAGCCAGATCCTACCCAGGTTTAGGCACCCCTAGTTAGGCAGAATAAAAACCGAAGAGGAGCAGCTTATGGCATATGGCATTTCTTAAGATGTGATTGCTTAAAAGAACGTAACAGACAATGGGCAGCCAGGCGTGGGATACTCATTCACAACCAGATGGGTGGTTCCCCATCACTGTGACGCAGAGAGAACTGGATTAGCATTCAGACAGACCATTGCCAAATGGCAGGATGTACTTTGTTGCTCTGTCCCGTTTGCAAAGCATGTTCCAAAGGTAAGGGATCCCTCAGCCACAGGGATGGGCTGGCAGGATCAGCAGGTGCTTAAGGGAGAAGCTGACTGGCTACTTCTGCCATTCTCGCCTTTGCACGGAGAGTCCCATCACGGCACGGAAGACTTTTGGTAACTGTCTCTCCAAGACTCTTGGGCCCGAGGAAAGCGCGGTGTAATCTCTCCAACTGCCTATAATTCACTCACTCTTATTTTGAGTTTGACTTTACTGTCTTCATTCTTCTCAAGTATCTGGCCTGGTTCTAGCGGGGACCCAAGAGGCGTGTCGGCCTTCCTCTTCAACCCCTGCTGATGAGGTAGGGCAATAATTGCTGCTTCTTTAGCAAGGTGATCATCGTCCTAAAGAAGCAATTTTAAAAACCCGATTTAAAATCTTTACATCCAAAAAAGAAAAGAAAAATATGTTATAATCACAGGAACATAAACAGCAATAATTACCGTATTTTTCCGTCTATAAGAGGCCCCATGTATAAGACGCCCCCTATTTTGGGGACTCAGAGTTAAGAAAATGGGGGGGGGGTGATGGCCCAGAGTAAAAGACGCCCCCTAATTTTTGACATTGTTTTTAGGGGGAAACCTAGTCTTATTCATAGAAAAATATGGTATTCTTCTGGGAACACGAAAAACAAATCATATAGTATCCTTTGTTGTATCAACAGATGGTGTCACTCCTGAGAACACAGGAGTTCTCATTTCTTATCAAATACAGTGAAAAGGGCTGCCGCCCTCCAGACCTGCCATACAACCAATATGTTTTGAAACAATGATTTATATTTGTTACAGACCGTGGTTTGGGATATTAGATCCCTGCCTGAGCAAGCATAAAGGTAGGTGGGATTGGGTGGGAGGATACAATGGTACCTCGGGTTACAGACGCTTCAGGTTACAGACTCCACTAACCCAGAAATAGTACCTCGGGTTAAGAACTTTGCTTCAGGGTGAGAACAGAAATCACGTGGCGGCGGCACGGTAGCAGCAGGAGGCCCCATTACCTAAAGTGGTACCTCGGGTGAAGAACAGATTCAGGTTAAGAACGGACCTCCAGAACGAATTAAGTTCCTAACCCAAGGTACCACTGTGTTTTTAATGCTGCATTGTGACTTAAAGTAGATAGGTTCAGGCTTGAATACCTTTGCACAATCCAACAAGTAGCATAGCTTTTTTTGAGAGGCGTATTTTATGTAAAAATGTCACTCTAAAAGGCTACAGCCTCACTCTTTTAGGATAACCTCCATCACTCATCTATGAGGCAAAATTCACCCCACAAGCAGACACCACTGAAATGTGTGTCGCTGGCTGAGATGCACTCCCCCCCCCAAAAAAAATCTTACATATTGCAAGAGAGACAGGCATAATTAAACTCTGAGAAATATGAATGAGGAACTGTTCATGGCTTCATGAATAAGTGGGGATGGGGAGGAGGTATATACTACTTCAAGACAAATATTCCCAGCAAGTGGAAGCAGATCAGATCTGCGGTACATGGTCAAGGATAGAAGCGTGAGACTAGGCTAGAGAGCAAGGCCTGAAAACTGATTGCATTGTGTTCAACTCCACTACTGTGAGTTCTGGGGAGGCTGTGAGAGAATAAGGAAATTGCTTACAGTGCTTTGGAAGCCAACTATTTGACCCAGATTGTTTGGATTGTTAGGCGGTTCCGGACCACTTGCCTCCGCCTCAGGAATGATGGTAGGATTCAGCACAGCTTTCTTTTCTTTTAGGTTAAGGACCAGCCCAAGTTCTGGCAGCGGCAAGCAGGAAGGCCTGCTGAGGCCAAACAGCGTGAAGTACAGGTCGACAGCCCCACAGCGCAGCCTCCAGTCGTGGGATGTACCTATGGAGTAAGGGAAAAAAAGCAACCATCTTCTCACACTTTCAGTCTGTGTGCCTTTTAAAGCAGGTTCTACAGCAAACTGTAGGAAACAAAGCAATTCTTCCTGTACCTGCGCACTGCTTTGCATCGACAGGAGCACAACCCCCTAACAGAGACCAATAGGAGATGCCTCATCATTCGGTAATAATAGCATGTATTCTGCTAGCAATTTTCAATCGCCACCACCGCCATTTCAGCAAAGGCAAATCGAGTGTATCGTCATGCCTTCCAGTGGACCAACCTGGGATTTAAAAACTAGGTCAACTCCCAAATAAAGGGAATTGCACGGAGCAGGATGACATAAATCTATATACACGGGCCTACAACAAAATGCAGCGCTTGTTCCAGCACAGTTAGTATCAGGGGAGAAAGGCCTGCCCTGCTGGAGAAGGATAAGCTGAGAAATATTATTAGCAACAACCTACGCCTTGCCAAATTCTATCCTGAGCCAGCTGCTTGTGTTCCATAGTACAAATAGCCATTTATAATTCTGAAGTTGTTAAATCAAGCTGGACCAAGCAACAGTTTCACCACCTGGCTATTCCACAGCTATTCTACAGAAAACACAGTGCATTAAGTTGATAATATCTTTTCCCCCTCCTCAGCAGAGAAGGGTAATGTTTGCCCCGAAAAAATCCCAAATCATCTTTGTGCAAGAGACAGGCTTTTCTGAAAACACCAGGAGCCAGCCCTCATCTTAGGCCAGGCATCCCCAAACTGCGGCCCTCCAGATGTTTTGGCCTACAACTCTCATGATCCCTAGCTAACAGGACCAGTGGTCAGGAAAGATGGGAATTGTAGTCCAAAACATCTGGAGGGCCGAAGTTTGGGGATGCCTGTCTTAGGCCATATTTTCCCCAGCCAACAAGGAAAGAAGATGCTGGACTAGGTGGGCCTTTGCTCTGAACCAGTATTTTTCTGCCATAGAATGGAGTCTTTTTATGTATAAGATCGTCAGTAACACAATAAGCACAATATGGTACTCTCATTAAAACAAAAAACCCTAGTTTCTACTGCCTTCTCATTCCAAATACAGCATTGCCATTAAGCTTGATAAATGTTTTAGTTCCTGTACACAGATGACTTTAATGAGAAACAGTTTTAACAAGTCATAACTGAGTAAGGGACCCAGGTGGCGCTGTGGTTAAACGGCGTTTCCATGTGCTGCTCTGGTTTGCCAGGAGCGGCTTTGTCATGCTGGCCACATGACCTGGAAGCTATACGCCGGCTCCCTCGGCCAATAATGCGAGATGAGCGCGCAACCCCAGAGTCGGTCACGACTGGACCAAATGGTCAGGGGTCCCTTTACCTTTTTTAACTGAGTAGAAATCTGAATTATTACACAGTGGTACCTCTAGTTACGAACTTAATTCGTTCAGGAGGTCCGTTCTTAACCCGAAACTGTTCTTAATTAGAGGTGTGCTTTCACTAATGGGGCCTCTTGCAGCGCTGTGCCACCGGCACACGATTTCCGTACTCATCCTGGGGCAAAGTTCTCAACTCAAGGTAACTCTTCCAGGTTAGCGGAGTTTGTAACCTGAAGCGTTTGTAACAGCTTATGCCAAATATTATGTTAATCTTTAAGGTGCCCCAAGACAAAATGATGCTTTTCTTGTAGGCAGGCAGAGTTGCAGTGCACACTGTCTCTCTCGGCTTGCCAGGAAGACTACGATCAACATCCAGCCACTGTCACTAAAGACTCACCACCGAGCCTCTTCTTTACTTCCTTGAGCCTCCAGTCCCAGTCTCTCTGCACCAGCCTGAAATGCAGCTGTGCTCCCAAAGGGAGCACAAACAGTGAGACTAGCAGTAAAGTCCTCAGTTGTCAGACAGCAAGGCAGGCAGCTGCGGTAGAACTGGGCTGCCCTGGTGCTTACTCTTTCCCTGAACCCAATTCCACTGTGAGCACAACTAAGCCACACAGTCAAGGCTGGTTTGCCACACTATCCCCTATGCCACCTCAGGCTGCCCAGACCAACTAACTGGTCAGAACTGGCAGACGGCCTGCATTTGAACATGCCCATTAGGGCTGGGCGATATCTGGTTTTCAGCATTGCGATATATCACCGGCTAAACATCACAATATACTGATGTATCATGATGTCAGAAATAAGAATGGAGCTATGTAGAGACATTGACTGGCTTCATGGTTTTTCATGAATTGTGTTTTTTGCTGGTGCATGCTCTTGTGATTCGTTGCCCCCCCCCCCCCTGCATGAGGCAGGGGAGAACTGAGCTGGCAGAGTTAACAGGGACTGCAGGAATCAAGAGACACATTGGCTGGCTTCATGGCTTTTCCCACATTGTGATTTTTGCATAGTGCGTGCACACACACACATCATGATTCGTGATACATTGCCAGGTCAAAAATTATGAAACCAACATAATGATATCGACTTCAAACTGCCAAACATATTCACACACACACACACACACCATTTGAGCTGTTTTAGAACAAATGTTTTTGTTAGGACATATGTTTGTTTTCTCTATCATAACTGGCTTGTGTTTTTAAAGGGTAGTTAACACAGAAGGACTATATAACCCCCAAACGGCCTGTAATTTCCAAAATGAAATAAACAAAATAAAATCTCCAGTTGGTAGCGGGTGCCTAATCAGTTTGCGAGCTTCAATGAAAATCAAAAACAATGGTGCTGAGTCTTAAGTCACAGATAACTGGGCAAATGGAAGGTCGCACAATTTGCCAGAAGTGAACAGCAGCTGCACCCCACAAGCTGATCTGTTTACTGCACGGGTAGCTAAAATGGACAGATTTTGATAATCTGAAAGCACATGACTCCAGTAAGTTTACAGAGTAGGCGATTTCCAGAAAGGAAAGAGATGTTAAGTAGCAAACAAAGCAAAAGGCACATGTCTCAAAGAAAACTTAGCAAAGAGGAAAATTACAAGACAAGATTCCCATGGATACAACTGTCACGAGGGCCTGGAGCATATGATACTCAGGGTTGCCTATGGAGATGCAGACCCCTTTGCCCTGATAAGACTTTTCGGAATAGCTGGGAAAACACAATGAAACAAAAGCCCAGTTGATCATGTCATCCAAACTGGAACAAGTCTTACAGGAGATAAGAAACTAGGGATTTCCCCACCCCACCCCACCCCCACTTTATTTCACAAATTATGTCATCACTAAATATACATTGGTTTCTACAGCACCTGGAAAATAACAACATTTTACTAAAGGATTAAGCTGTTCATTTGCAAAGGCAGTTTTCTATCTGAAGAAATGTGCATGCACACGAACGCTTATACCCAGAACAAATTTAGTTGGTCTCTAAGGTGCTACTGGACATTTTTTTAAATTTATTTCGACTGCATCAGACCAACACGGCTACCTACCTGAATCTAGAAACTGGCACTGTTATCTTAACTTAAAAACTGATCAGTGAAGACCTGAACTGCTACTGAAACAAATATTAATTTTTTAAAAAATCCAAAATTAAGTAGAGTTGAATATCATCTCTCATTTTTAAAAAGTTTGGAATTCTCTAGCTTTGGCTTTCTAGAGTCTGGCATTTCACTCTTTCTCTCCAAAAAGCAACAAAAACTTTTGTTCTCTTTTATGAGCTTATGGGCATCAGCAAGTTTCAAATCATTAAACCTGAATGGGTGGGGGGTGGGGGTTTACCCTAACAAATATACTTACTGGCACTCTGAGATTTTTAAATTGCTCTTTAAAGAAAATAAATTTTGAGTAGAGCGTTCACATGATTTGCACAGAGATTTATGCTGTTAACACACACACACCCCCAACAGAGAAGGGAACACATCTCCTATTATGACTCCTTTTGTTACAACAAGGTCAATCAGTTAAAGACTAGCTTTGTACGTTCAATTCTCTCGAGGGGAAAAAAGGGGAACATGAGCTCCCTGGTGGCTAGATGCAAACTGTTTACTTCCTGAGTATGACATCTGGTTAAATCTTTCCAAAAAATTAAGTAGGGCGGGTCCCATTCCCCCCCCCAGGTTGCTTCAGCCGCTAGTGCAGCTGAAAGCTTCCAGGCTCTAAAAATAATGATGCATAGAGAGCACACAGCCATTAATGTCCCCTAGAAGAATACAAATAAAAGTTTGTATGTAAGCACTATAAGCAACATGCCAGATTTTGAAGACAGTCTTGGACAAGGCTGATCTGTTAAACGAAAACAGATTAATAGCAATTGGATGTTGATTCTTGGGTAACTTCCCCCGCCCCCCATGAAGGAATAAGCATTGGGGTGGGAACGTGTAGAACCTATAGGAAAAGGGACATGAATATCCTGCTCAATGACTTTTCCTGCAAAATTCGCATAGATTTAAAGAACTAACGAACGTAAGGTTTTTCTGTATGGCCCAATTCAGATATAACAATGAATCAGAGTTTGTTATAAGCAGCAGCATTGGTACTGAACATCAGATACACAAGACAAACTAGCAACCGGGTACTAAGGCAGGTGGGTTTGGGGAGGCTCTTGCTAAAGTATACAGCATTAGGGTTGATCTAATCCTGACCAAAACGCAAGCCTGGATGTTAGGGAAATGCTCCAATACAATGCAAAATACATAGAAGTTCAAGCTGCATGCCTTAATCTGCAATCCAGTGCAAAATGCCTTGAAGGCATGCAGGATACAGCAACCATGATCGAAACTACCGTACGTAGGTTTGGCTTTGGGGAGTGCCTGTATGGAAAACTGCTTGGGAATCATGCCTTGAGAACTATGTAAGAAAGGCAGAATATAAATGAAGAATAAATTAAATAACCCTGTCTCTAATCAGGGTGACTTATTTTCAAGCAAACATGCATAAAAGCCAGAGTGTTTTGTCCAGAGTGTTTTGTGTTATTAGAATTTTTTAAAAAATGAGTAGCAATAATAATAATAAATAAATAAATTATAACAGTGATAATAATATTTAACCTGAATTCATAAGTTTCCAGAGCTGATCCACCAGCGCTTCATTGCACAAAGGAGATTCCATGTTCTTGGTAAATGGAGGGTTCTTTGTCAACATGTTCAGTATCTTATGTCTAAAAAAAAGGACAGCTGTCAGCTCCTAATCCATATACAATCTGGCCTTCCAGTTATTAGGCTTTGCCTCTTTGCCAAACTTTTTTGGCACCATAGTTTTACATCAGGGTTACAAGGGTTGTACGTAAACTCAAAACATGTCCCCTGGTGCTCGCATCATCTCAGGAAATCAAGATCAATGCCCTTACACAGGATTCTAAAAATGTATCAAACAGCCATTTTTGTCAAAAGGCCTTGGGGCAGTAACAGTCAGTGGAAATAGCAGGAAAAGAAACCAAGAGGGGGGAAACCTGAAAAGAGGCTGCAGTGTTCAAAGTTGTCATTATCTAGGTCACCAGGGGTACTGACTTGTACTGGCAAAGTCTAACTTAAAGCAAACAGGCAAAAAGTTCAACTACAAATGTATCATTTATAATCTTTGTCCCTCAGCTACAAACAAGAAACCAATTTATATATTTTTTGGTATCTAAACATAAGGAAGTCTGGCTCTACTCTCGATACACTGAGCCCCAGTGTGGAATTTTTTTTTTTAAAGAAAGATCCTCCATCTATGGCCAAGAATTGAAAAGTAGATGCAAGGCCTTCATAAAGAAGTATGAACGATTGCAAGGAAAGGCATAAGACCTTCCCCCTTGACCTCTAAGGGCTTTGCCATGTATAGTTCTCATCTCTTAAGGAAGTGGGAGAGTGCTGCCCTCTTGCTTAATAGACACAGATTACCCTCTGCCCCAGAATGCAACCAGTCTCTTGATTCAGGCGGAAACAAAGTGCTAACATTCTGGTGGGAAGGATCGCCATGCTAACCTGTAGCCACTGAGATGTTGTTCCACCGCAACTCTCATCAGTGACACCCAGCACAGCCAATGCTCAGAGATGGTGCAGCTCAACTGAAGTGTCACAAGTGCCTTATATATTTCCAGCTGAGGGTCAATTGTTACCTGAAAACCCCATGCATATTTCTCAGAAGAAAAGCAAGACAGCAATAGGCTATTTTAAATCTTTCCCACCAGAATATACAGCACAAGATCATTTGAAACTTAAATGAAACACCTTTCAAGTTGCCAGCATGGGAAGACTAACCTGACATAAGGCACAGGGTCGTTCTGGACCATATTGAGCAGCCACTGTAACTCCTCGTAACTTCTGTCAACTATGAAGACAAAAATGAATGTCTTTTAAAGTAAGATGCTGGAACTGAAACAACTAGAAGTCAGAAGTTATTAGAAAAAATATCGTCAAAAAGTGGATACATAAAAGCCTTTAAGAAATAGAATGGAACTGATGCATTATAATGTGTCACTATTATAATTTTGGGAGGGTGGGTAGGATGGATGGACTCCACAAATCTTGCTCTTTGTGACACACGAATTCCCATTTTCTCTCAATTCTTCTCTCTTTTATTTGGATGCAGTTGCTTAAACTTCCGGAATTTAACTGTGAAACCTGTCCCCGTCTCCCCATTCTGGGTGCCACACTGTGTACCTGTGCATAACAGCTCATTTGGGATTCTGACTATTCCCTCCTAGCATATATTCTATATATACCGGTACTCCCAAAACTTTGCCTGTACATCTGAGCACAAAACATTTCTCATTGCAAATCAATTGCCTACACACAAAACCCTTCTGCTACAAGATGGCATCACACTAAAGAAACTGAGCAGTCAAACAATTTTTGCCCAGTCCAGACAGTGGTGAGGTTGCCTCATTTCCCAGCTTTTGTTTTGTTTTCAAACTGAATTTCATGGCAGATTGTCTTCCATGGAAGCTCATCAGATTCCTCAATGAGAAGGTCAGTAATGACAAACAAGTTTCCTTGAAAGAGAGCTCACAAAGCACTACTTGTCTGCCCCAAAGATTCAGAGCTTAATGAAGTGGCTGTGGTCTTGGGTGCACAGGTCTAGATATTAAAGGCCAAATAACTGTTCAGCGCAACAACTTTTCTTTACCTTTTGTGTAATCAACAACTGCCTCCAGAGCTGCTATTCGGATATCCACAAAGTGCCCGTATTCCGCATAGGACTTAAAGACAGCAGGATCACTTGGGACATGCCCGTTCTTCTGTAGTATGCGAATGGCATTCAAGCAACTAGGCACATAGAGAAGGGGGAAGGAATAAAAATCTGTTGTAAAACCTGCATTTCCAGTCACTGGAAATAAAAACTTACTTTAGCATTATCACAGCAAGTTGTTGATGAATTTCACAAACTCTGTATTACTCCAAATTCATGTGAATTCTTTCTTTTTTAAGGCGCCTGTTAATTTTTTTAACAAAACATATCATTCTTGACTTCCGAAGAGTTCTAAAGAAACCTGGGCTGAAAGGAGAGTGCTAACAAAGCTATTTTCTTTCTTCTGTTGGATATTTCACCCAACACAACATACACTAGTAGAGAATTTCAAACCTGTAAGAGCAGGGGTAGGGAACCTTTTCCAGCACAAGGGCCACATTCCCTTCTCGGCAATGTTCCAGGGGCCACATGTGCCAGTGATGGGTGGGGGCAGAAGCAAAAGTGAGCGGAGTAAGAAATGTAAATTTTACCTTTGCACAATAGTTTTGTTTCTACACACACCCCTCTATCCAGGCAAACAAAAGGCATTTTATTAAGAGTCAGAGGGAGGATTTCAACATCATGTTCTTCTGATAGTTCTGTCACACAAGCATTTCTGCTTGCAGATGGAATGATCCCCCCTCCCTTCTCCCTGCATGCTGTTCTGAGGATTCAGAGGGGATTTGGGGGAGGCATGGCAGGGGGAGCCCCGTTGCACTAGCAGGAGCCCTTGAACTGGCTTCTGTGAATGCAATGGGTTCACAAGTGAATCTGGCCCAGAGGGCACACTTCAGTCAGACAGACAAAAATGTTTAAGGAGCTGTTTGTAAAGTAAGATGCATACACCGGCTACAGGTAATGAATCATACATCTATGATGTTACAGTAAACCTAACATGCCTCACTTTATCATGTCTGAATGATACAAGACTGTCTTGGCTTATTTGTTGTTGCTGGCATCCTTCTGTAACGAGAGACAATGGAGTGTGCCGTCGGGGGTGAAGTCAAACCACTGTGTTAGCGACACCAAAGTGGCGTCCCTAAGGAGCAAGCCTGGGCAGTGTGTACGGAAGTCCTGGGCTGCCCAGACGACTCTTGGCCTTGCTGATACTTCTCCTAGATGGGCTACCTTCCCAGGTTGATGAGCCCCATCTGCTCCCATTATCTGCATTTTCTTTATAAAAGCCCAATAAGAAGTTATACAATAAAGGAGGGTACAAAGCAAGGCTGGTGAGTGGCATGGATTGGGTGGGAATCCCGAGGGTCAAGTAGAGAGGCCTGGAGGGACATATTTTGTCCCCAGGCCTGAGTTCCCCCATTCCTGCATAAGACGCCAAGATTAGCAGGTAAGTAAGACGACAGTCCAGATATGTTATCAGAAAAATCCAGTCCCTTGCAGCAGCCTTCCCAAGTGCATGTCTACTTGTTTAGGATTCTCCTACTGCTGACCAGCATCAACCCTCTCTGGAGATCTGTGCTCATGAGGGGGCTGAACATGTGCGCATTTGCCTTGCGCATAGACATGTGATATGCAAAACACACTTAACTCAGTGTTATGCCTCCATAAACACTAGATTCTATCTTCCCTTTGTTGCATAATATCAAAAGAAAAGGAGAAAGCTGTGGTTTCAAGTCCTACAAACATCTTTGCACAATTTACAAAATGACTTTCTTGGCACCCGTTAAAACTCCCCCGTCTCTCTCCCTTGTGTGCTTATTGATCATAGTGAGAATATTATGAAGAGCTACATTGTGCAAGAACAGAACGAGTGCATCAGGATCAAGAGCAAAGTAAGAATTAGTGAAAAAAGATGGGAGTGTACTGTGCTTTTAGATTTGTATTTGCAGGAATTAAATACATATTTTTTTTTTTTAAAAAAAACCCATACCTGACCGTAATGGTGTGCCTATAGCTGGGCAGTAGCTTTTCCATGTTTAAGAACCTGGTAATTTCCTCAAGAATGAGGCGCACATCAGGATTTAAGTTATCGAGTGTCCGGGCTTCATTGTTCACACTGACGGCAGGAGTTACAGAGTTTGCTAGTGCATCTATCAGCTCTGCGCGGTAATAGTTGTCCGAAAACTAAAGCCAAAGACCAAAATATGAGATAGCAAGCATCACCAAAAAATAAATAAAATTGAGAAGAGGAGCACTGCTCTTTTAGACAAACTCAAGTCTAAAAATGAATGGAAGAGGGTAAGAGTATTCCACATCACAACATTTAGCTGTTCCTATTACAAGCCATTTTGTCTTAAAGTAGTTCTCTGCACATCAAAAACGCAGGATCATGGATAGAAAACTGCAATGTTTTGAGACAACTTTTTTTACCTTGTTTTTTCTATTGTCGTTGTACTTGATTAGATCTAAAATGAACGTCAAAACCTCTTTAGGACATAGATTATGGACATCTCTCAGCAAGGCCATTGCGACAGGCATCGTCTGCAAAAAAAAAAAAAAAAAGTACCAAGATTAAACAAGCGACTGCTTTCGTTTAAATATTAAATCAGAAACGACAGCTTTTGCTTTGCCATATGATGTTCTGCAGTCCGTATTTCCTCCACCCCATAATTCAGGAGGTAGAAGCATGAATATCAACATAAGAACATGCTAGGTAGCTGTTAATAAAACCCAGTTTGTGAAATTATCAGGTGCTTTTTATAGTCATTTGGGCAGGTGGTCATCACAATAATCACAGCAATGAACTCCCTTAACTTGTGTGTTATTGAAAAGGTGGAATTCCTTTCGTCAGTCCTGAACCTCTCTCTGTATTCAGCTCTAATCATTTCACAAATAGAAAGGATATTGCCTTCTATTCAATATTCTGCACACATAATTTTATAAGTCTCTCCCCCCCCCTAAAAAAACCCTGATTTCTTTAGCTTTTCTTCGTAGGGAAAATACTTCTGTACTTTTTTCCCTTTCATTTTTTTGAGGTGGATGGGACTTAGGACACCTGCCTCCAAAAGATTGCTGCCACACTTCAGGCGAATACATCCAATACAACCATTTCTCTTTTGCATCCACCTCTGTAGACCAGCCTTCAAGAAGCTGTAAGAGAAGCTGCTACGTTTAGAAAAGGCTAAATTAGACAGCAATTGGCCTTTTACCTTCTGCAGAAAGTAGCTCTGGTAGTTCATGAAGTTATTGGTTTTCACAATGTTTGGGCAACTTTTACAACAGAACATCCGGGTGAAGAGCGACTTCATGGCTGGTGGTCCTGTCCATGTGCTCACCATGAAATTTGCAATCTGTATAATTAGGGAGCAAGCAAGAGAGAAGCTACATTACTAGCAACGCTTCAAGGTTTGATCTATTGCTCTCTCCCAAACCCCGACTCCTCTCTTTCTTACTTTTATTTCCAAAGGACTGGGGAGAAGAGAAAGCTGTAGTAAGTGAACAAGATCTGGAACTGTTTAACAGATAGAAACTTTAAATCAGCATCTCCCCCCCCCAAAAAAACCCCTTTCCTATCCCTGAGTTGCCTCTTAAAGTGTTTTTGTGGAATCACTGCATTGCAGAAGATACTGAATCCTATCTTAGGACCTGGATCCCCAATGCCATCAGACAATCCCAAAATATCTACCCAGCTCCCCTGCTCCTTGTCTTTAAAAAAAATGAAAGGGTGGGGGAGTTGTTTAGGTTTTTTTTTTTGAGGGGTGCCTGTTTTTTCTCCTATGTTTTGGGACATATGTAGGTATTTTGCCTGTTTTTTGTTGGGGGGAATGGTTCTGAGCAAAACTTGTATTCTTCTGTGTATTTTGTGGTACACATGAGACTTTCTTAGATTTCTAAATGGACTCCTAGGCCCAAAGGGTTGGGAATCCCTGTCCCAGGACATGCAATCAATGGTGTGTAGGGTAAAAGCCGTGTTTCTGTGCCCTAGAATACAACCAATGTCATCATACAGCTGGGCAGAGCAAGGAAAGGTTTCCAACAGGCAGTAACAGCTGTCAGGCAGCTTCCTTGCAAGGAACGATGATGAGCTTGCAAGGAATCCCGCGGTTCGAACACAGTTTGAAAACCAAAATATACTACCTAAAACCAGACAGTCTCTCACCACCATTGCTTCTATAAATTGGAACTATAGTATATGGAAACAGTTTTTACAGGTCATCTGCAACTAATTATCTTCCCACAATCGCGACCTGGTTTTAATTGTCTTCCTCCCATTTACATTTCAGACAGACTCCCCCACCCCAGTTACTAAAGCCACATATTCAGTCTCTGCAGAAGACAGTCATGGAAGTAGCCTGAGCGCTACCACTTTCCTCAATTTACCATGCCAATAACCTCAATGCAGATTTCAAACATGCCTTGGCCGCCCTGGGAGTACGAGACCACCCGAAGAGAAACAGACAATTCTGAACCCTGTCTAGCTTTTAAGATACGGTTGGACAGCTGAAATCAAGTTAACAATCAGTATACTGGGGAAAAGTTCGCCCAGCTCCCCCAATGCACAAGCCTATTTTGCTCTAGCTAGCTTTCTCATCAGTTTTTGATACAATGAACCACGGTATCCTCGTGGACCATCTATAGGAGATGGGTTTCAAGGGTTCTGCAGGGGTTATGGCTAATCTCCAGGGATGGTTCCTGAAGGTAGCGTTGGAGCACTGCTTCTCAGCCCCACTTTGAGCGGGTTTTAGACCTAGCAGGTCCATGTTGGATCACTGCCTAATGCTACAACACCTTATAGATAAATGTAACTCAGGAGGGCAGGCCTCACTATATGCAGCCTTTGTTGATCTAAAAGCAGCCTTTGACTCAGCAGTACGGATGTATGTATATATTTCAATTTTAACTCATGAGCTCCCAGTACGTTTCTGAGAACAATTCAAAGTGTTGGTGTTGACCTGTAAAGCCCTAAACGGCCCAGTATACCTGAAGGAGCATCTCCACCCCCATTGTTCTGCCCGGACACTGAGATCCAGCGCCGAGGGCCTTCTGGCGGTTCCCTCGCTGCGAGAAACAAAGCTACAGGGAACCATGCAGAGGGCCTTCTCGGTAGTGGCACCCGCCCTGTGGAATGCCCTCCCATCAGATGTCAAAGAGATAATTTAGAAGACATCTGAAGGCAGCCGTGTTCAGGGAAGTTTTTAATGTGCAACATGTTCAGAGTGGCTGAGGAAACCCAGCCAGATGGGCGGGGTACAAATATATTATTATTATTATTATTATTATTATTATTATTATTATTATTATTGCAATCTACTCTAATTGTATATTTTATCTTTATGAATGCTGTCACTATTGTGTTATGCAAGCTGGTCTTTGACCATAATAAATTATTATAACAGCAACACAAAACCATTAGGAGCAGTCATTCGGAGATTGAGCAAGGTTTCATCAGCATGCTAATGATATTTCTCTACAAGATCTGAGAAGGCCCTGGGTGCAGTAGTGAGCTGGATGAGGACTAATGAATTGAGTATGAATCCTGGCAAGATGGAGGCTCTGTGGGCGAGTGGATCCGACAACCAAGGAGGCCAGCAGATTGTTAAGGTTGAAGTGAAAAATTTCACCACTCCCCTAGATTTCTAAGGCGCCAAAAAAAACCCTAACATACACTTTGGCTGTCTTTTAAAATGTTAAAACAGCAAACTTCCTTTAGTCCTGAGGATTAATGCAAAAATAAAACTGTTGGTTCAAATGTCTGGTCTCTGCTCCAACAATTGTTATGAAACGTTTTTCTAGTTTCCATTTACAGACAAAAACCTATGTTGCTTTGTTTTGACATCAGTCACTTAAAAGCACTTGATAAATATTTCCATAAGGCTGGACCCCAGACCAGTTTAGGAGATGCGGTTGAGTTTCAATGCTTACTCAACTGTTAATATGTGAAAATATTTAAAAGTATTTGGCAAAACCACTTAAAACTAGAAAAGACACATTCACCAAACCTCATAGAAATTGCACCCATTTAGCCTGCCCATACCCTTGACAGTGAACATAAAGCCTGGTACATTTGCCACTCTATTCAATATGACAATGCAACAACTGGACAGATCGGGGGCGGGAAGCACTGTGTGGTCACACAGTTTCACAAACATGGGGAAGGAATTGCTACACAGGTAAATAAGTATAGGAACTCGAGCCCATGGGAGGAGCTAGAGCTTTTTTTGGATAAGGCAAGTCCTCTTTGCTACAGGAACACCCTATAGTTTTCAAGTAACCAGGAACGGAAAACTGTATGTGCATTTTTCTCCTACTGTTCAAGTTTAGATTCTCTGCGACCTGCCCAATTTACATGTCGCAAATGCTGCTGCTGTGCAGATTTCAAGAACCTGTGATTGCATCTGACCAAATTATCTCATGAAGTTTATCCGGCATGGCCCATTCCTACCTTTGCAAGACAGAAGCACGCCATTATCCTCACTCGGTAGAAGCATTGTTCTTGTTCAAGTATATCAGTCAGCGCAAGTCGTGAAGCTGGAGTAGGGAACTTCTGGAGGGCCAAAATGGATTCTTCCTGTGCAACCACATCTCTCTCGTATCGGAGCTGGTACTGCCACATGAAGTCAGCCTGTTCGAATTCTACCTTCCTCAGTACAGACATATCCGGGTCTATTCTGATCCAGAGTAAGGGAGAATCAGCACTGAAAGAGATGACCAGATTTGGTACTAGCACTTAAAATACAGCAAATGTATGCAGACATTTTAATATGGGACTGCTAAAACACGGCACCTTAAAAAAAAATGACTCTTGTTTACTCCTTTTTGAACAAGACCAACAGTTCTCGGTTAAAACTGTCTGAAAAATCATGCAGCTGCTTACAAACCGAGATTATCAATCTGAACAAGCTTGATGACAGCTTTGCACTTCATTAATTTCCCAGTGGAAGGGGCTTCAGCGTAGAAACAATGAACCACCGGCATCTCTGAAATTAAAATCTTTCCCTGGTTTCCCTGCCTCCACTGCCAATTGCTGCACTTCAAGAACATGCCCTACAATCCCCTGCATGTTCAGCACTGTCATAAAGACTCTGTTGCTCATATGGACAGTGTAGGAAGAAAGGCAGCATCTCCTAACAGGACAGATACATTCTGCATTCATAGTGCTTCTATTGCAACTGGGGCCAGTATCATTCTCTGTGTGTGGTACAATCCTATATAAGAGCTTCAGGGAAAGGAACAGCCACACTTTGCTTCCATAAATTAACTTACTCCATGGCAGAAAGATCCATGTCAACTTCCTCCCCATTCATCAGAGGAATCTTTTTCTTCTTATTTCTGAATTTCAAAAAAAAGATGTATATTAAAATCATTATCTCTTTTTCTTATTCTGCAAAAATATATTAAATAATGTTTAAAATACAAGGCCGCTAAGGAAATCCTTGATGATGATATGATGAACAACTATCTTCATTTAATCATATGAACTGTCCCCAAATATTTTGCCCATCCCCATTTCAGAGGTTTATCCTTTTTCTAAGCTTCATACTTTCTACGAACTGGAGACAGAAGTCATAATAGTGCATCCTGAATACCACCTTTTTTTGGGGGGGGGGATAATACTTACCTTTTTATATTTTTCAGTCACCAAGGGGAATCTATCACTAGAGTGGTTGAACAGTAGCAGAATGGTAGATTATTACAACACACCTTTATCCCTGAAGTAAGGACTCAAGGTCATATTAGTGACTACGGGTTGTATCCAGCTCTGTTGCTGGGATCACAAAGCAGATTTCCACCCACACGATGAAACTTCCCCTCCTCTCCTCCACCGCCCCCTGCCCTGCATATCCTGCAAATCTGCTCTGGAGAATTGGGGGGGGGGGTTTGCTCTGGAGCAGACTTTGGGGGTACACAGGGAAAGGAAGGAAGAAGTCCCATGTTGCACTGGATACAACCTTCAGATCGTCTTACAAATATGACTCTTGCATTACAACAGTGGCCAAAACAACTTATTACCCCCAACCTGTCGGTGTAACTTTAGAAGCCACGATCCACGTGGGAAGGAACCCACAGAGCATTACCTATTTCTGGAGAATGAAACTGGCCCTGGGAGGAGCCAGAGGGTGGGTTCTTCCCATAGGGCCTAAGGACCCCCCCCCCCCCGCGGTGGCCTGGGCAGGTGTGGCACAGCAGCAGCTACCATGCTGCTGACGTTAACAAGAGGAGTAAGCCAGAGAATAGGAAAAACAAGAAAGCAGTAGTTATTTCAGGTGTATGTTTCGCAGGGGAAGTAGCCTTCAAATAGTCTAAACCCTACCGTCTGCTTTTCGAGTGGCAGGGTATGTCGTGTTTAAGGCTGTTTTCTTCTATCTGAAGCGTGTGGTTGAAAGATCCATCGAGCTCTTGCACAGTCACTTTCAAGGGGCCCTTGGGGGGGAAATGTATTGTATTACCAGAACAAATGTTTAAAAAGGCTGACAGTAGCAATGATTTAACCTGAAGGAGCATCTCCACTCCCACTGTTCAGCCCGGACACTGTGGTCCAGCCTCTACAATTCTATGAAAGTAGGTTTCTAGATCTCAAAGAGTATGTTTGCCATCTCATTTTAAAACATATTTCTGTAGGGAACAATAGGAAACAAGTCAGGAGTTCACTGAATATTGTGTCTAAATGCCAGTTGAATCAAGGTTTGCTTTAGATCAGGCATAGGCAACTTTGGCTCTCCAGATGTTTTAGAACTACAACTCCCATGATCCCTGACCACTGGCCCTGTTAGCTAGGGATCATGGGAGCTGTAGTTCCAAAACATCTGGAGAGCCAAGGTTGCCTATGCCTGCTTTAGATGAACACTGCAAATGAGTAAGTTAAAAGCCTCACTATAATTTACATTGATTCACAATAATCTAATAATAAACATGATGCCCAGCTACAGAAATTACATGCAAATTTCTGTATTCAAAGTAAGCATAGGCAACTATCTTTCTACCAGATATGGTTCAGAGCTCCAAGCAAGTTGCCCACCAAAGGTTGATAGTACAAATATGTACAGTAAAAAGGTGAAAGTTACAGAAAATATGTAGCAATTTTGACAAATTTCAGGAAAAAGAGAAAAACAAACTCACCACATATTTCTGTGTCCCAGGAGATGTATAGTCTTGCTTTATTTCTAACTCTAGTACATTTCGTTTTCTATTAAATGCAAAGCTGCCATAAAACTTTACCACACCACTCTGATCTCTATGAGACTGAATAGGATAATAACAGATAGGTTTACAAATATGCAAAAACTAAGTTCCTCAAGTTTACAGAATTGCAACAGTACATCCAAAACAAGCACAGCAGTCTTGCTTCAATCAGGCTTGTGACGGAAATTCTGATGGACTGTGTCCATAATTTGCAATTTGATGTTTAACATAAACATCAGATTTTGAAAATACTGCACAATTCCTTCAATTCCTACCCTAATGGCGAAAAGGAGCTCATTCAACTTCAGAGCTTTCCCTCCCTTTATGCATTTCGAAGCTCATAGCTGGCTGCTCTTGCGTGAAAGCTCTGATTCGTAAGTCTCACGACTTGTTCATTATTGGGAGGTGTGCATAGGGGAATGCTGAACTTCCACCCCGTGTCACATAATACGATACACAGTGGGAGCCATTCAGAGTCAGGTGAGTCATCACAAATTAGGGATGGGAAAGCATGTGTGGAACCGGTCCTTAGTATCCTCCTCCAGACTTTCACTACAGCCCTAAACCGTGTGTTCAAAATAACACGTAGAAGCCAGGGAAAGGAAGTGGATGTGTGTTTTCCCACACTGAGCAGAAAGTTGTGAAAGGGACTCATTTCATAAAATGTATGAATCGCTTGACTGGTTAAGCACATCTGGCTGAACACACAAGGCTCCCTGCAACCAGGACCCCTGTATTATCAGAGTAAAGGCTTGTAGCACAATCTACACAAAAAAAATGCTTACAAGCCCCTTTCAAACCTGCTTGCTGAACATGGGAAGGTTGGGGGGCACAGACTGACCCTGGGGGCAGCAGGAGCAGGTTATACATGTGTCTGCTCTCCCTTCCCCACCTGAAGCCTTGACACATTCTTGTATTTTGAAGAAATTCCATGGCGTTTTCATTAATTAGGGTTTTATGTATCTCACCAGGACTTAAATTTAAAGCATTTGGTCTAACACAAAAAGAAGAGGGCATTTTAGTAGCAAAAGAGTGATTTTGTGAAAGTCAAATAATGAACATTTGGAAGCAAAAGCTTTGCTTTGATTAGCAAAGCCTTCAATGTATCCTAACTCCTAAAAGGGAATCATGAATCCATACTACTGAACTGCTTATTTGTGTCAAGAATACACAGAGGAATTATACCAGAAAGATATGGAGGTCTCGTACACCCCAGGTAGCGTTTCTGCTGACCTTGAGCCAGACAACCTGAAGAGTGAAGTCAAATGGGCCTTAGAAAGAACTGCTAATAACAAGGCCAGAGGAAGTGATGATATTCCAGCTGAACTATTTAAAATTTTAAAAGATGATGCTGTTAAGGTGCTACACTCAATATTCCCGCAAGTTTGGAAAACTCAGCAGTGGCCAGAGGATTGGAGATCAGTCTACATCCCAATCCCAAAGAAGGGCAATGCCAAAGAATGCTCCAACTACCGCACAATTGCGCTCATTTCACACGCTAGCAAGCTTATGCATAAAATTCTACAAGGCAGGCTTAAGCAGTATGTGGACCGAGAACTCCCAAGTGCAAGCTGGATTTCGAAGGGGCAGAGGAACCAGAGACCAAATAGCAAACATGCACTGGATTATGGAGAAAGCTAGAGAGTTCCAGAAAAACATCTACTTCTGCTTCATTGACTACGCAAAAGCAAAGTATGGCAAGTTCTTAAAGAAATGGGAGTGCCTGATCACCTCATCTGTCTCCTGAGAAATCTCTATGTGGGACAAGAAGCTACAGTTAGAACTAGATATGGAATAACTTATTGGTTCAAAACTGGGAAAGGAGTATGACAAGGTTGTATATTGTCTCCCTGCTTATTTAACTTGTATGCAGAATTCATCATGCAAAAGGCTGGACTGGATGGATCCCAACCGAGAATTAAGTTTGCTGGAAGAAATATCAACAATCTCAGATATGCTGATGACACAACCTTGATGCCAGAAAGTGAGAAGGAATTAAAGAACCTTTTAATGAGGGTGAAAGAGGAGAGCGCAAAATATGGTGTGAAGCTCAACATCAAAAAAACCAAGATCATGGCCACTGGTCCCATCACCTCCTGGCAAATAGAAGGGGAAGAAATGGAGGCAGTCAGAGATTTTACTTTCTTGGGCTCCATGATCACTGCAGATGGTGACAGCCGTCATGAAATTTAAAAAATGCCTGCTTCTTGGGAGAAAAGCAATTACAAACCTAGACAGCAACTTAAAAAGCAGAGACATCACCGTGCCGACAAAGGTCCATATAGTTCAAGCTATGGTTTTCCCAGCAGTGATGTATAGAAGTGAGAGCTGGACCATAAAGAAGGCTGATCGCCAAAGAATTGATGCTTTTGAATTATGGTGCTAGAGGAAACTCTTGAGAGTCCCATGGACTGCAAGAAGATCAAACCTATCCATTCTGAAGGAAATCAGCCCTGAGTGCTCACTGGAAGGACAGATCCTGAAGCTGAGGCTCCAATACTGAAGCTGAGGCCACCTCATGAGAAGAGAAGACTCCCTGGAAAAGACCCTGATGTTGGGAAAGATTGAGGGCACAAGGAGAAGGGGACGACAGAGGATGAGATGGTTGGACAGTGTTCTCGAAGCTACGAACATGAGTTTGACCAAACTGCGGGAGGCAGTGGAAGACAGGAGTGTCTGGCATACTCTGGTCCATGGGGTCACGAAAAGTCGGACACGACTAAACATCTAAACAACAACAAAATTTACTACAAAAGACTCCCTTTTCCAGGGTGCCTCTGTCCACCATACAGGACTTTGTGGAAACTTGGAAACTGACTTCAGGATGCACAATTCTCCTTGTGAAAAAAAATCTACTTCCATATACAAAGTGTGTGAGAATAGTAGGTGAAATCCACAGTTCCGAATGAGCCATTATAGGAATACCAGACACTGATTGCATTTGTTTCTGTGAATTTCACTCCGTACAAGTCTATTTTGCCTTTATCAAGGTGGACTGAAATATTATTGAAAGCACCAGATCAGTATTGCCAGGCAGCTCTGCAACTGCCAACTGAGTTCCGCACCAGCCAATCTCTCTGCTATTCATTTGGGTGATTTAAACTACTTGTACATAGTCGCAAGAGTTTTGGTGCCAGGGTGAAATTTTTGGAATTCACTTCTGAGAATGCACCAGACTGTGGCATTTTCCATATCTGCCTTAAGAATGTTTTTGAAAATCCTCTGGATCCTTGCTGTGGAGCTTGGCTCTGTGGTTTGTCTTTCAGAACAGCGCACACTGGTATAAAATGCTGCATTTCTCCTCCGACAGTAGCATCTTGAAAACTAAACAATCAGCCACAATGAGATGCGATTCAAAAGGGACAACAGCAATTTGAGCTAATTCTTAAACCTCACTATTTGAAACTTTCTAGACAAATTTAAGGCTGCTTCTTATGTCTCGGTGTATTCATTTAACGGGGCCAAAGAACAGCTATTTTTCATCTCCTTTGTTACTAGCCTGGAGCTAGAACGAAAAAGGATACACCCATTGCTTTATTAACGGTTGAATGTCTTTGCCAGAGACATTGGAGATGGATTTCAAAAATCCAGATGTGGAAACCAGCATCTGACTCCACATGTGAGACTGGAACTTCTGAGATGAGGCAGTGCTGGCCAGGCTCAAGAGCTTGTTGAAAACCTACGGTGAAATTAGCCTCGGTTAGTAATCAAAACAGGCCCAGTGATCTTAAAATTTTAAGAAATATCAGTGACAGTAACATCATAGGTACAGTTCATTGGAAACAAAATCAGATAGGACCCAAGGTGATTCAGACATTACATTCAAACTGTGCACTGCTAGATGGGCAGAGGATTTCAAACCACATCTCTACCAAAGGGGATGGTCTCATTTCCTGCAACTATTTTGAAATGAAGACACAACAGAAAAGGTGTCAGCTCTAGGATGAAGCTTTTTTTTTTTTTGCAAGCAGATGTGGTGCCTTGTTATAAACCCATGTCCCATGTTATACAGCAGCCTACTTTCAACAGCAGCCAGCCAATGCCTCTGGAAGCTGGAAAGAGGACCATAAGTTGGTGGCCTCTTCTGATGGGACCTGTGGCCCTCCAGATGTTGTGATTTCAAATCTCTTAAGCCTCAGCCAGTATGGCCAATGGTCAGGGATTATGAGAGATGCAGTCCAGCAGCATCCAAAGGGTCACAGGATCCTCATCTCTGTCTTACTGCTTGCATTGTCTTATTGCATTTACTAGCACTGTCTCTATACTGCATTTAGCTGTGAAAGTTCATAACTTTTGATATACTCACTGTCTGCAAGTGGCTTCCTTTACCATATGCAGAAATTAAGCTCCTGAAAGCGTTTAGCTAAAATGTTTCCATTGAACTAAACAGCTCTCTGCAGGGAACAGATTGAATCATTTAAGTAAATGGCAAGAACCCTAGTTTTTGTAAGCCGAGGCCTGATTTCCATGGCATGTGATCCATGACACAAAGAGGAAACCTCGCTTCCCGGGTGTGGTTATAAATCGGCCCAAACCACACCAATCAATTATACAAACAGCTAACCACGCTGAGAAGTGCCTGTGCAGTCTGGGCTGCAGAGAAAGTGAGGTTAAGGCAATATGATGCAGCTATAATGCTGAAGTGGAGCAGATGCAGGCATCTAACACTATCTGACAACTTCATATGCGATGCTCTGACACAGGGTTCAAATATAACAAATAAATACAAATTGATCAGGGCACCAAAAACAGAATGCTGGCTCTCCCTTAGCCATGGTTAGGTAGATAATCAAGGGCAGTCAGTGGGGTAACACACACTATGGAGAAAAGTTCCACCTTCCTGCAGTGACATGAAAAACAACGCATTCCTACCATGCCTATACAGAAGTAAGTCTCAGTGAGTCCACTGTGGCTTACTCTCAAGATTAAGTATGCATCCGACTGAAGCTTAATGGATAGCTCATTACCAACGTCAGCTTTGGTGAAAGGCTAAATCAAGCTCCCTCTTAACTAGGTTTTGTTAACCATGTTCTTGCTTACAAACCCTGGTTAAGCAAGTCAGAGGTAGCTGTAACATAAAAGATATTCCAAGTTTGTTTTGATGCCACGTGGATGACAGTATACAAGATTTAACACCTGTACATGTATTTATCTTGGATGAGAACACTTTGGTCATTAAAAAAAATCAATAAAGTCTGTTTTAAAAAAGGAGAGGGGGGAAGAGGTTGGTTCTCTAGATGTTGCAGGAATACTCCCACTATCCCTGACTTTTGGCCATACTGGCTAAGGCTGATGGGAACCTGGAATGCCAAATCTTAATCACCCCTGTTGAAAGCCATTAATTGAAGATGGTGCTGATGTCAGTACAGACATTAATTAGGCGGGGGGGAGGGGGAGTCTGCTCTAGAAAGAGTGCCCACAATTATGGTTGGCATAAAATCTTATGTGGCCAAGAGGAAGTTCATGGTCTGTGGGCACCATCCATTTGTCTATAACGGTAATAAGCTTCATAGTCTACTTTTAGGGTCACGTTTTATACGGAAGGCACTGAAATTCAAGTATTTTTTTTAAAAAAAGTAATTATAAATATAAAATTTTAAAAGTGTCCAAACACTTACTTGTAACATGAACTCCATGCTTATTCTGTTTTCTATGAGTCTCATGACTAGGTGGGCTTTGCACTGGAACATAGTGTAGTATTCCCAAGATAATGTGTGAGGATGCTTTATAGAAAAATGCAGGTGTGATGCTGGGCTGGAAAATGAAAATCAAGATCATTTCAGGAATATTTAATTTTGCATTTTAAGAGAAAGTCGCACATACAGCAGAAAGTTCAAAGATAAAAATTCAAAGAGCCGGACAGGATTCTCCTAATCCAGCAATTGAAAGTATTAATTAAAACTCTGATCATATTAAGAACAGGGGCTCAAGAAGTACGCTTACAAATTTTACTCAGTGTTAATTGTTCTCAGGTAAACTTTGGGTATAAAATTAAAACTATCTGGGTAAATTGCAAAATATGAAACATTCAACATCGGCAGTTTACTTCTGCCTGTAACAATCTATGAACAATTCAGACAGGAGCACAGAAGGGAGGAAAGAGGAGAAATAATGACTATCCTATCTTCTCTTTCACTGAGTACTTTAAAAAAGATATGAGCAGACTCTTTCGGCTAAGGAAGACAGCAGTAATTACAATGGGGTGGTATTCAATTAAGTTTACTCAGAGTAGACACAATTAAACTAATGGACCTATCTTAGATACATTCATTAATATCAATGGTCTACTCTGAATAGCACGTGTTACTCCTGAACCTCTCCTTTGAGCCACCAAAAGCAGTCATCTCACTGCTGGACCTCACAGCAGTGACTTTCCCCTTAGCCATCACTGGGCACCTCCAAACTGCCTAGCCAGCAAACCAGTGGTAAGGAGACCGTGAAAAGGATCTATAACTTATTGGAGAAGATGTATTTAAGCAGCCTTTTGCTTTCAATTATAGCCTCTTTAATAAAACTATTCTTGGACATTGGACACAATTTGAATTAGGCAACTCAAGTTGAAAAACTGTTCCCTTTCATCTCATATTGCTTATAAATCCATGTTGCCATCCAACAAAGTTTAAGACTCTGGATGTAGTATTTCAGCACCATTTAATGAGCAATAAAGTCACCTCCCTCCATCTGGCTACATAGAATGAGGTTTGTCAGCCATATGCTAATTTTTTTTTTAAAAAAAAACAAAACCTGCAGTTTGCTCAAAGCTGGTGTGCATCAGTCATTAGAGAGACTCTAGTGCAGGCACCCCCAAACTGCGGCCCTCCAGATGTTTTGGCCTACAACTCCCATGATCCCTAGTTAACATTACCAGTGGTCAGGGATGATGGGAATTGTAGTCCAAAACATCTGGAGGACCAAAGTTTGGGGGTGCCTGCTCTTGTGCTTGTAAAAATAGCAGTGTGTGTTTTAAAGTGATTTTCACACCTGTAGCAAAATATTTCCCCTTTCCTTGAAAAGGTTTTTACTCTACTTTGCATATATTTTGTTAATATACTTCCATTCAGTAATTCAAACAAGGCAAATGTTTACCAAGGATGTCCTTTATGGGACCATTAGGTAGCTGAGGTAATAAAGCCTTTGGCCAAATGTCTCATTACTCACCTGAAGAGTGAGTGAGTGTGTGTGTGTGTGTGTGTGTGTGTGTGTGTGTGTGTGCGCACACACACACACACACACACACATTATTGGCCCTATAAACCTACTAAACATACTTGTCTTTTTCTTTTCCTCCACCAAAGATTGGATGAAGTAAGACTCCACCGGTCTTCAGTTCATACACAACTATTTTGTCCAGTTCCTGAAATGCAATTAATAATAATAATATTGCAAATGTGTATTTGGCTACAAAGAGAAAACAAGCTGTACATGGTCTTGTTGAAGCATATTATAATTATGAGCATTTTCAATTTGGTCTCCATCATTTCCTCTGCTTACAAATGTACCCATCAGGGGAATACTGTGCATTCAGATCACAAACCCTTCCCCTTTTAACTCAACTTCCACTATTTCACATTAAAAATAAGCAGGCACAAACATTTATCTGCAAAGAGCAGAATAGCACACCACTGTGGTTTTTCAAGTGCATTTCAGATAATCCTGGGGTGCCCAAGAGACAGTTTAGCCACCACTATTGGTTGCCCCTGCAATGTGTGATTGCCAGAGAGTGCTGAATGCGTTATCACACATACTTTTCTACACAACCCTTGAAAAAAGAGACATTTTGCCTTCCTTTACAGCTACTGCTTGGTACCTTACTCTCAGTGAACAGGGTGAACTGTTACTGAAAAATTGGATGGTGTTTTTTTTTTTGGGGGGGGAGATCTATAAAAAACACAGTGCAAATATTCCAACAACATATGAGGCTGTTTAAAAGGGGAAATGAAGACAGGGTGCAGGGTTAGAAATTTAAATCAAGATCAGTTGAAAGTTTTTTTATGGCAATATCCATCACACTTGTTGATAGATATAATAAAGACAGGCAAGGAAAAGAGGCAGATGGTCTAGATTAATTCATAAACCATGCACTTGGCAGAAGGGTGTAGGACCCCCTAAAACAGAGGCCTAATTCTCACTAACGTAGAAAACCAGTATCTGGGCTGTTCTTTCTTCAGAGAGCAAGTCAGGGCTCACATGCCCTGCAGGGGTGGGGAAAGAACCGTTGGTTCCTACCTGAATGGTTGTTCTGTGTCGCTACAGCAGGGCATCACTGAGGGGATTTAGTGCCACCCTGTGGCCTGCAGGGGTGGGTAATTACCTTTGACTTGAGGCTGGCATGGTGGGTTGCTAACCAACTTCCAGAGAAAGAAAAACCTGTTCTTTTAATGCTTATGTAGTCAACCCAATATAACGTAATGCTTCCTCAAGGATATAACAATGTTATAATGATGTCACCCAAAGCAGCTTCACTGGCCGGTTACCCAGGGAACACTGTTTTGTCAAATATTTCTAGAATTGCACACATAGGTATTGTGTAATCTCCCACTTAATTGTGACAGCTTCACCATAAAATGCATCAAAGGCAGGGACAGCTCCATTCTGTATCCCCTTGTGCATCTGAGTAAAAGCATAAAGATGCTTTCAAAATCCACCGGGGTTCATTACCTCCTTGATCCAGTGCCGGTACTCATTTACACCAAAGGTTTTCTTCATCCAGAGGCCATAAATATAGCCAGAGATTCCTTTCAAAACCCACTCATCTGACCTGTAAGTGAAGAAGCAACGAGAGAAAAATCCCTCTTGATTTACAGAATCTGGACTCTGTGCTAAATGCACTCCTAGTGAAAATACTTTAAAAGCTAGCAACACTAACCATCTAAATAAATAAAGGACTATGAACCAAGAACAGATTTATATATCCTGGCAGTAAGTGTAATTAAAATCTAGGCAACTACATCTTTCGGTATTTTTATTTAAAATATTCTCTAGCATACAGAAACTTAAAAATCTATGTAAATAAATAGACATTAAGAGCTTATAGGTTATCTTGCACATTTAAGAAACTCCAAATGTGCTATGATAGCTATAGAATCTATCTGCATTTATGCTTTATAATGATTCACATACTCATAGCCAAAATTCGACATGGGAGTTATCTATTTTAAGATGTACTCACCAAGACATTCTAGATATAAAACAGCCAAAAAACTGCTGGGCCAGAGCCTGAGCCAAACATCTCCTGGTCAGCGGGGTCTCATCTATTATCATTGCACTGTGCAAAAGGTTTGTGCTAAATGAAAAACGCAAACAAGCATATGCTCAATGGTGGCAAACAAAATCTTCAGGAGAAACAAAACCCTCCACCTCAATTTAAACAAGCAAACATGAACAAATAATAGCAGAATTTTAACAAGAGAAGTATAAAACAGCTTTCCTAAGTCTTATATGGGTCAGCTTCACATGCAACGCTAAGTCAAACCATCACTAAGTGTGAACCAACAAGAGTAAAAATCACGGCTGCTTCCCTCCTTTGCCACGTGCACTTTGGACCGTGGTCGCGAAATTAAAATTGGGAACATTGTAAAACACCCTATGTTTCTAAAACTGGCCGCATTGGGGTGAAGTCTATCTGGCAATAATAATAAATGTCACAAGTATTTAATGTTTTGGTGCTGCCATGTTATTTACAATTCTTATCTCATCAGTCGATTCTATGGCAACCTTTGGCATCATTTTATAAGCCGGAAACTGAATTGAAATGTGGAGCTAGCTCAAAGGCATCCTCTGCAAATACGCCGCTGAGTTTCAGCCAAATGCCCAGGTCCCAGTATAATGCTATCCTTGGTCCTATGAACTTAAATGACGGCACTGAGTTTCCTTTAAAAAGACAAAACAGCAAACACGCAAAAAAACCTCTAGTGATCTGGACTGCAGTATCTCTCTACCAGCATGAGATATGATGAAGTGTGGTTGATATCTGTGCATTTCTCAAATCACTTCATTTTAGATGGGTTAGTTTTAAGTACTTACCTAAAAATGCTCATGGAAGCATAAGCAGCTACTTCAACATAGGCCTCGTCTACAAAAACCGTCTTGAAACAGGAGTAAGGGTAGCGGCACGTAAGTATCTCTTCATAGAATTCAAATACTTCATGGAGATAAGATGTGGTGTGTTTGAGCAGCGGGAGAAGCTGGGGTAAACAGAAATGAGTCACCTACAACAACAACAACAAAGGAGAAAACTTTAAAGAAAAAACCAAATTCAAGTTAGCAAATAGCTAAAAGTGAACATTAGAAAATGCTGCCGATGGAAAAGATAAAGATTAGCAAGTTTGACCCTGAGGTCACCATCACCGCATGCATATAGCTTAGAGATGCAGAAGATGAGGTGGTGAACTGGCTGTGCAACTGTGTGCAGCTTTGCTAGTCCTCCACAGCTTTTCAGAGATCCAGGGAAATAGTTAATGTGAGGCACGGCCTGAGGCTGCGTACAACAGCCTATCTGCAGTATGAAGTGTCATAAAGTCGCAAGCTTTCAAGTGAGTGTTCACGGTACTTCCAGCCATTGGAATCCATTGGAAGTTACAACAAGAACTGGAACTTCCCAAAGATAAGGCAACAGATGTAGGGCAACATACAAAACTTCTATAAAGCAATAGTCTGGGGAAATAGTAATATAAATAGTGAGATAAATTCATATTCTGACTTTATGATTCTGGCTGATGAGAGCTTATTTTAGATATTATTCTATCCCTGGGTGAAAGATTCAAGACAGGAAACATGATTTATTAAAAATAAAAAATATAACCGGGGGGGGGGGGGGGAATCACTGGAAAATCTTATATGACCAGTATAGCAAGAGTTAAACCCTAATCAATAACCACCCAAGAGCCTCACACCAGCACAAATCACGTGCCACACAGAGGCTGCCTATGAAGAGCATTACCTCATGCATGTATGGGTCAACAAGGATTTCAAATGGTCCGATGGCCAAGGAGATGTTAGATGCTGCAGTTGGAATTGTCAGCATATAATGGAAGGTCTTTTTTCTCATATCATGAGTATATACCGTTTCCACCAGGTCTCCATTTGAGACCGCCACCATTGTGGCATCCACAGTATATTCCAGTTTCCATGTGCATAGTTCGGAGTATGAATCAACACAAGGAAACCAAAACCTGGAGAGAAAGTGAAGTCATTAAAAACCGTAAATCATCTTCCCATTCCAAGACAAATGTTGCAGTACTTGATGCGTAGGCATCTGGGGCCTTAGCTATACCGAAAGAATACAATCCTGCAAGCAGCTGACCCTTCCCAAATCTTTGATAACTGCATTCTGTCAATGCATAAACACAAAGAACTACAAAAAGGCTAGCCAGTTTAGGACTCCCATGAGGTTGCTACTTCACGTTAAGAAGTTCAAGCATGCTCAAAGCTATTCAATTCTACAATACTGAAAGACTGACTAGTCTGGGGATGCTTCCAAAGTTCCCCTTCAGAAAAGTACACTGCAAAGCACACTTGAAATATGTTTGCACCTTGGCAAGAGAGCGCCTGCGGTCCAACAGTGATGTCTTCAGTCCTTTGTTTTTTTGTTCTTCTTGTTGTTGATACAGGAATGTATAGATTAATTCCTCCCCCCAAAAAACTAAAACAACAACACAGGGGTGGGGGTGGGGAATCTATTCCAGTTCTCTTGAAGTGGTATAACATATAAAAAAGGGAAAGCTAAGCAGTTGAAATGCTAAGATTTCTCCTTTTCTATTCAGACAGACCGCCAGTCAAAGCTTAGGTGCTTTCTCATTCATTTTAACAATGATAAATCAGACTCTGATAGCTCTGGAAATTAAATATACATTATTCAAAAGAGCAAAAAGGGAGGATAATGAAGCACCACAGGTCAACTGACTCTATATTTACTTAGCAGCATGTACAATATCTATTTTACTGAATGACAATCAATTGAAAACCTGCCAATTGGCAATGAGTACACACATGGGTTATTTGTTTTCTTCCATGTAAGGAAAACGCCATGTCTGAATGGTCTTAAAATATTCTGAAATGACCATAAAGCAAAATAGGACCTCATTTCCAACTCTCACAGCACTTTTCAATTTCAAGGCCTATGGGAAATGGGAGCATAAGACTCTGCAATTCTCACCTTGTAGAATTTTGATACCCGCAAGAGAAGACATGGGCCCCTCTCTCTGCTAAGCTTCCTTCCACATTGGGTACCACAAAATGAAGGCCTCCTTTTGGCTGGTCCAGAGAAAAGTTGATATGTACCTTCAAGACTTTTAACTCTGCAGCAGTAAAAGAGCAACCACATAATAAAATATGTATTAATACTGTATTTCTGGAAGAAACAGGGCAAACCCACCATTAACTATTCATTAACTTGCAAAACCACTTTGTACTCAGAACTTCAATGAACTAAGGAAGAGAAAAAGAAGATGAAAGAATGAAGGTGAGATCTTTGATGATGACCCAGGACTCTCAAAGTGAAACAGAATTTTCTATTATAAAACACATTTTATTGAAAATATGCACGGGAGATTATTTATTTTGAGTATATATTTTTCTGAACACAGAAGCTAGTCTGAGGCTTGAAGTAACTCTTAAGAACTTGCCATAATTCACATAATTGAACAGCTTGCCTGATCTACTCCTCAAAATCAAAAGCGATCCACCAGCATTGCAGGGCCATTGAAGCTCTGGCCAAAGCGCAGCACACCTGTAAAACTATTCTAGATTGCTAGCAAGTCTGTAGCACTTTCATTTTAAGGGTTTCTGGACTTTACCATCAACGTGCTTCCAAAGCTCTGAGGGCACCTTGATGCACAGCTCTCCATTTCCAGCATCTGGGTCCACAGCACTGACGGCAGCAGCATACGCATTGGAAAAGTAGTTGAGATTTCGCCTGCAACACAAAGGAATCCGAGTTCAAATTAAAAAAAAGGATTCGAGGTCGAGGGACGTCACATGCTGCAAGAAAGCAGATGAAAAATGCCCACAACAGAAGTGCTTAAAATTGCCACCTTGAACAGTAACCACTTAGAAATGCCAACAAAACACTCATGGGCAGATTTTACACCCTCTTTAAAAGCTTTAAACTTAACTGAGAAAGTCATTCGATAAGCTTGAGACACTTGCAGTGAAAATCCTCCATTGCTCCACTTATCTTGACCTTCACATGGCAAGGGCACACGGAGCAGGGTCTGCCCTACACAATGGAACTAGAGACTTAAACACGTATGGAGGTCCAGTGCCGAGGGCCTTCTGGCGGTTCCCTCGCTGCGAGAAGCCAAGTTACAGGGAACCAGGCAGAGGGCCTTCTCGGTAGTGGCACCCGCCCTGTGGAACGCCCTCCCACCAGATGTCAAAAAGTAAACCAACTACCAGACTTTTAGAGGACATCTGAAGGCAGCCCTGTTTAGTGTATTTTAATATTTCTGTTGGAAGCCGCCCAGGGTGGCTGGGGAAACCCAGCCAGATGGGTGGGGTATAAATAATAATAATAATAATAATAATAATAATAATAATAATAATATGGAAAGAGGGTGTCTCCAAAATATGTCAGTCCTATGCCACAAAAGATGTCGAAAGGGTAGGATCCAGCTCCATCAATTGCTCCACGATTGCCAGAAAGTAGGCTGAATATTACTGGAATTCTGCCTCCTCACACTTGAAAAAATAATGGTCTGAATAACTATAGACTAGCCTGGGAGATATATTGATATATTGCCCAGGAACCAGTATGAGAAGCAAACTGTATATCGCTGAAGTAACCGCCGTGCTCCTGAGTCCCTCGGCTAGCAGCACAACTTCATCCAGGGGGTGCTGCTAGTGGAGGGACTGAGAAGTGCAGCTGTTTCACCAGCAATATACCATTGAGCGAATCTGCCCTCAAACCACTGCAGAGGGAGAAACAAACTGCATTAGTGAGATACAGCTTGTTTCTCCCTCCGCATCCTTAAACTGCTCGGCTGAGGGGCACCCAGTTGCCGCTCCCTTCAGCCAAACATTTTAATGTAGCCCCCAGTCCGGCGCTGGCTTGCAGGATGGGGGCTCCGTGAAACTGCCTACACATCTGAGCAACCCTGATGTCTCAGAAGCATCAGATCGCTCAGCTGGGCTGGGTGGGAGGCTTCTTCTACGCCCCAGCTGCGTGAAACCCGATACTGCTGTGGCGTCAGATGGTTCAGATGGGGGGGGGGGGTTTGGAAGAAGTCTCCCCCCACCCCATATGAGCTGGGGCCAATGCAGCTTGTTTCAACATGGCGGTATGTCACCAAACCGTGATGTCTGGCTGGTGATACATCGTGATGTTGTAAATCTAACATCACCCAGCCCTACTATAGACTGCCTTATATTACTGAAACCATTCTTATTGTGGTGCTGATCTTTTCCTAAATGGATGATAATATACAATGTGCGTGCTGTATGTTCAGTTTTAACTTTTTGCATATTAAATTTCAGGCCGCAAATGCATGGAAACTCAGAGTTAAAAAAGCAACCTTCCAAAACCAAGCCACAACGAATCCCATTCATTACCGCCAACTCATCTACATCCTGTTGCACTCTAATGGTGGTGATTTCACAGTCAATTGAGTTCCTTGGCTGGGTGGCTTTGCACCATACCCTTAACATTATTTTAAAGGCTGATCTAATGAAAAACAGATAATACCTTTCTTAGTTTGAGTCCTACAGCAAGTTCTTCACAGAACTAGTTTTACAAATATGTAGCATGCTTTCTTTCCTCAATGAGCTTACGTTCATCTCCTACTATGAGATTATTTTCATATTACCTTCAAAACTACCAATATCATGCCTGAGATGAGTCAATAAAATTTGACTAAAAGGAGGGAATAAAACTGCCCTTCCCCTGTTTGACATAAAGGTTTATAAGATGCTCCACTATAGCTTTTTTTTTTTTACAATATGCCCAACATGAGCACTATCCACAAGGTTCAAACACAAAGAAGAAGTCACAATACTTTCCTCACCTTCCATAGAAAAAAGAAGGTTCTGTACAATAAAAGGGTTTGAGTCAAATTAAAACCTCACAAAAATCAGACATGACCTCATTTCAAAGCGTTCCTGACCTCATTTCAAAGCTTTCCTTCTACCTCATTCCCTACCCACCACATACTGAGTAAACTTCATTATGAATTTTTGAAATCTAACTTGGAAAACTCAAGAGGCTAAACTGGTTATTCATGAATAGCCCAGAGGTTATTCATACATAGTCCAGAGGATGCAGACACCTCAAGTCCTAAAGTACAAACTTCAACTCAGAAAGAATTTTTGACCATTTGCTAAGAAAACATGTTAGCTCAGTTTTTAGCCTGTGATAATACTATGGCTGGTGCACAAGTGGTGACTTGCATGTATAAATAAGCAATCCTAGATCAAACATCACAGGCAGAACTTTCACTACCTCCATCTCACACCTCCATAAAACATGGTACTCTTCCATGGAGTCTATTGATACATTCAGAAAGGAGTCATTGAATGAGATAATCAACAGCAAGCAATGTTTATGGTGTGTGAATTGGCCCTAGCTTTCCAATTTTGCTTTTTTAGTTGTTGAAATCTATCAGAATCTGAAGGCTTGGACATAGCTGCCAAGTTATCCCTTTTTTAAAGGGATATTCCATTATGCTGAATAGGCTTCCTCGCGAGAAAAGGGAAAACTTGGCAGCTATGGCTTGGAGCATGTTACTACCAGCTAAGTAGCAACAGGAAAACAAGAGGATACCCACTGTTTCAAGTCAGAACTACCACATGCTAACTTATCACTTTACACTTTACACTTTCTATTTTACTGCCACTTTGGAGAGGTCCTTTTGAAGCTCCTGGCAGTCCTTTTTGTTTTATGTTGTTTTAACCATCTTTAACAAATCATATGCTATGCCAGTAAATGCAGTCTATCTGTACACTTACCGGTAATTCTTTCCAGAATCAGACACAAGCCCAGCAAAAATAAACCACCCGTAAAGCGATTCTTAATTTGTGCCTTGCCCTAATGACGTTTTCATATTTTAAATCTTTTCATGATTATCACACATAATAAGCACCAGAAATAATAAACAACACAAGTCTCAACTTCAATATGAATTTCAGGGATATTCAAATCAACTTACTTTAAAGTAAATATGATACAGGAATATTCTGCCTCTAATTATCACCAAGGGACAGCTTCCCAAAATGTCTGTATTGTATCTAGAGGGAACTTGTGGTTAGATACTAAATACCAGTGGGTTCACAGACAGAAATGGACCATATTTTATGTAATGAGAGGTAGACTCCTTGGAACAGAGGCTAGTATTTCACAGAAACCATTATTTATTTTGTTCTCTTTTTCACATGTGCATTGGTCCTGTTCAAATATGTGACTCACTGTAAGAGGAATCTGTTCAGAGGACCATTATGGTGGAGGAGATATCTTATGGGTAGGCTTACTTTCCATACAAATGGTAGCAGCTGAGAAGTGGAGATCTGGATTGACATCATTTTACTATATATTCATTTGTATTTAACACTAAAGCTCCGTGGCACTTCCTGATACTTAAGGCCCAAGTCTCAACTTAAAGCCAGTGCAACCTGTTAGAAGCTTCTTACATACTGCTGAAACTGGAGTTTGTTATGCACATGCAGTCTTTTATTAAAAAATAAAAATGTATGAGAAATAAATATGTACTTTGGCCAGGGATATTGTTTGCTAAGAGCGACTCTGGCCTTTGTTGTGACAAAACCAAAAATCTTTCTCTGGGTTGTCCATCTATCATAGATTTAACTAGATTTATCATAGTTAATCTAGACTATTCCAGCAAACTATTATTTCAGCTAGTTAAACTAGTTGGGGCTTCTTTCATTACACCCTTAATATGTAAAGATGCTACTTAGATGAAATCTTTGTTTACGCGTCTTATTCAAAAATATACTTACTGTATTTGTGAATTGTTGTTCTAAGAGTTTATTGTTTCCTGGTAGCCCAGATATGCAACATTACTACGTATCCAGAATGGCAATTCTTGCTATCGCAAACCAGGATACTTGGTAGACCACGAGACTCTTATTCTCAGGGTTGTTGGTTCATGCCCCACGTTGGGCCAAAGATTCCTGCATTGCAGGGAGTTGGACTAAATCAGGCATCCCCAAACTCAGCCCTCCAGCTGTTTTGGGACTACAATTCCCATTATCCCTGACCACTGGTCATGTTGGCTAGGGATGATGGGAGTTGTAGTCCCAAAACAGCTGGAGGGCTGAGTTTGGGGATGCCTGGACTAAATGATCTTGGTGGTCTGTTCCAACTCCATAATTCTATGATTTGGTGGGAAAGCATGCACTGTCTTCCTCCACAAAGACATATCTTGACTAAAGCCAGCAAAGCTTTATTTGTCCCACCCACAGTCTCTCACAGTCTCTGCTTGCACGTGCGTCCTTTTTATATGAGAGGGTATGGTGTCACTGGGAGACAGGTAGGCACCAGGAACATAAAGTGTAAGAATGTGCCATCATTTCCCAACAATGTCCGCTAAAAGAAATACTTAGCATCATTGTAGCATTTCCCCTAAATAGTCAAAGCACTTCACATACTGTACTTTATCTCAATAATCTTCCCAACCATCCTGCAAGACAGGCCAATGCTATCGTACTCATCAGTGCTATTTTTCTAGAAAAAATAGGTGCTGGATCTCACAATGGACACCTCCGTCGTTCTCTTAGAATGGCAATGGCGCACAGTTGAGAGGTGCCAGAACTGAGTTCCAGCTGAAAAAAAGCTCTAGTTACCATATTTCAGAGGGAGGCTACGATCTGAAACATACTTCATTGGAACCATTCCATTGAAATCCAGGTCATATCATTTTGGGACAGTATGGTTAGGATCAGGCCATGAGACAGCAGGATCTAGCCACTGGGTTGAATTCAAACGTCCTCCAAACCGTGGGCCCCTTTGACAGCTGGGTAAGGCTGCCCAATCGTGGCATTATCAAGATGTCAAGTCCAGCATTTTGTTTTGCCTGTGCATTGTCTGAAAGTAAGCAATGCAGGCCGCTGTGAGAACCAGACACTAGACTAGATGGGTTTTGGGCTTGATCCAGAAGGACTCTTCGTATATTCTATATTATCTCAAAAACCTCAGATTCGTGAAATACTAAGACTTCCCATCATCGCTTCACTTTTGACACCTATTAAATGTGTTGATCAATCTTGTGCTTCAAAAACACTCATGACTCAAAGCCCACTTCAAACCCTATCAATAAAAGATATTAATCACTATTCCAGAGACAGTAGCAACTATGAACTATTTACTTACTGTTTTGACTCATGGTGACAAACTTCCAGTGTGGGGTCATTGTAAATAAAAGCTGCTTCCAGATCGTTGACTCTCACTCTGTATATCCTACATTGTTTACTGTTCAGCTTGATTCTATTCAGATTCGCAACAGTGGGAAATATCGTCAGTTCCACGTAACCCTGCACAGATTTAAAAGAACATCATCAGGGACACACAGATATTTCCTTCTTAAACTGCAGAAGTTTGCACTCCAAAGCAACTTAGCTGTATAAATACAATTACAGCTTCAAAATGAATTTCCTTTTGCATCAACTAAAAGGTTTAAAAAGCGTACCAGCTCTCGCCAGGTTGCTTCTCATACCACTTGTTAAGGACACACTCTGCCTCAGAAGTGAGAAAATAACAAGAGGAGTGCAATGTTCCCTTCAATCAATGAAGAAAGTCCTACAGCTAGGCCGACCAGGTGCAAATGAGGACAGAAGGAGGAATTTCACCAGGTGCTGCTTGTCATTGTAGCAACTATTAAAACAGAGGTGGGAAGCCTGTAGTCTTCCAGGTGTCCTTGGACTCTAGCCCCCAACAGTCCCAGGTAGCATGGCCAGGGAAGATGGGAGCTACAGTCCAACATCTGAAGAGCCACCAGCACCCCATCGCTATATTAAAGGTACAGAAGCCCCCCCCCCCTTGCCACCTTACATTCAGCATGAGACACCATGGTTTTCCTTCACAGAACTCTCCTTCACAGAAACTAGTGGGCATTCTGCTACTCTTTTCACAACCTGTGATACTGCCGTGGCTCACAGAAATACATTAGTATTTTCAACCAGCCACTGTAAATTAATGGAGCACACATTATGACTTGGGACAAGACTTGAAAATGTGGCTTGTCCTGAGGCACAACCAGTCCTTTTGGTCTCTGGTTCTCCCCTTCCTATTTGTTCACACTTTTAACTCCAAGCTCACAGCAACATTTATGAGAGCGTCCTGCTTTTCCTCACAACTACCCTGCGAGTTAGGTGCCTGGCCCAACGTCACGGAGCAAGTTTCATAACTGAGCAAGGAATTAAAACCACGTCCCCTTAATCCAATTCCAGTGAAATCTATCAGACCGTATCAATTCTCCCTATGCCATGATTCCTGTATCGTTTTTTTCTAGGCCTCTTTCCTTGCTAAAGCAGAAATGTTGACATGGGCATACAACACTATAAGAAAATGTGGCCAAGGAAAATGGGGACAGCGGGCACCAGGTCCTTAGAATAATGGATTAGGGCAGGTGTGGAGAACATTTTGCCCACCAAATGTCACTGATCTACACCCTTCAGCCCCAGCAACCATGGCAAGTGGCAAGGGATGATGGGAGTTGCAGCTCACCTGGAGGGCCAATGGTGGCTGACCTAGTCTGCCTGATAATTTAACTGATAGGCAAAACGAAGATGGAAATGACTGGAATGGTGGAGTTGCAAAGGAAGAGAGCAGCGGGTTCACAGATACATTCTGAACCCTGCCAACAGAGGTTGGGTTGGCAACTTTTGTTTTTATTGCTACATCAGCTTCAGCCTGGTAGAGCTAAGGGGATCCAGAGAGCTTTTGATCCAACAGACCCCAGGTGACCAGGGCTCTCCCCCACCCCAAAAAGGCCTCTTTCAAGGGCCTTCTGCCCACCTGACTGCAGCAGGGGCCACCATTGCAGAACCTTACCCACAGACAGTGCTCCTCTCTACCAACAGCCTAACCGCCTCCAGCCACCAATGGTTTATGTGTGTGCAAGGGGGGCGGGGACTGAGCTTCATACCGGTAGCTCAACATGATTACATCTGTACGTGTAGAATAATTTGGGCATTTTAGAGGGACTTTTAATTATATACTTTTACATCACACTGTGAAGATTTTTCCACTAAAATTTCACCCGTGTTCCCGGAGAAGCTATTCAGACACTAAACCCAACCATAGCTCCTTCACAGTAAATGTGAAGGTATAGCAACAAACTGGAGGCAGGATCACAATCCCATCAAAGCAAGTATGCCTTCTTCACTTTGACCTAAAAAACAAAACCCCACCCTAACATAACTAATCGGTTCTCCCCCATGAAACCAAGAAACAAGAGACACAACTTGGTTGGTGGCACTCATTCATCTGCAGCCTGGGGGGTAAGCACATAAAAACAGCACATAAAAGCATGTGGAATATATTAAGGGTTCCTGGGAACACAAAAGCTCATGAAAAATGAAAGAATTTAGCACTCACTGAAATCCATCAACACAAATAGGAAGAATGCAGCCATTCATGTTCTATTTGCACGATAACTCCTTTCAGGAGAGAGGAATTTTCTTCCCTCTATTTGTAAACATCGGGAATGACTACTGCAATGTACTCTTTGGGACTGCTCAAAAACAGCTTTCAGCCCACAGCAACCTACCCTGTCAAGTGTAGAACAGTACTTTTATGTTGATACTATTCCACATTTTTAATGAAGTATCAATAAAAATAGACCTATATAAAAAGTGTGGAACAGTATCAACATATAAACCCTGAGTAAAACTACACCCTCTGCCTTTTAGTTTTTCAGTGTGATGGCACTGACTTTTAACACTATTTATAAACTATCTACAATTTGTAGATGAAGTGGGATCATCTCCCTGCCCCCCACATTAAAGAATTATGCAATGGCTTTGATGTTGCATATCTCAGGAAACACTTTTCCTGTTAAGAACCAATCTGGCTATTAAGATCAAACACAAAAATCCTGTCAAAAACCAGCCATCTCAATATCAATTATACCAGAAAGTGGAACGAGGTTTTCTCCATAATGGTTTTGGAGTTGTGGAATTCCCTTCCAACACAAACATACCTGAGCCTCCCTGTGGCAGCTTTTGGAAAAGACCACAATATTTTCCCTTTTAAGAGGGCATTGCATGTTAAGTGAATTTTATTATTTTCTTTTTATGATGTGTTTTGAATATTTTATTTTCAGAAATAAATTTTGATGTTTATTAACCTGGGCCCATCTTAAGCAAATAAATAACCAATGGGAAAATGCAAAGTTCATCTGGCTTTAATTTTTCTAATATTTGAATGGTTTATGCCTAATCTATCCCTGAGGTCTTGGTGGTGCAGCTGATCCTTCACACTTCTTAGGTGTGGCCTTTTTTGGCTCTGGAAACAATTCCCTGCTGTTGTGATTGCAATCATTTTAACAGGTTTCAGTTCAGCATAAACCTAAAGTCAACTGAGGTAGCATGAAACTTTTGAGCACTTCTGCAAGCAAGCTGTAAAATTGCCAGTCAGTGGCAGTTGCAGGCCAGCTTGATGGTAAAGAACAAAAGGATAGGATAGGCAGCTAAAGAAAAGGATAAAACTCCTCTAGAATATCCTCTCTGGCCATTGGTATTTTTTAAATATTACAGCAGAAATGTGAGGTTGTCTGTTGTCACAAACCGGGATGCATGGCATGAAGAAAACACAATTAACCAACTATAAAAGTGAATCCCTTAATAGCCAGAAGAGTAGAGGCTTATGGCGTAGACTTTCACTACGTTAATTAAATAGGAACATGGGAAGCTGGCTTATACCGGGTCACCCTATTTGTCCATCTAGTTCAGGACTGCCTGGTCCAACTAGCAGTGGCTTTCTGGGGTCTTGGGCAGAAAATATTTCCCATCACCTGGTACCTGGTTCTTTTTGTTGGGAGATTCCAGGGACTGAGCCTGGGACCTCCTGTACACAAAACATGTACTCTTCCTTCGAACTCTATAGTCCCTTCCCCTCAATATACTTACAACAACAGATTTTCTCTGGAAATTTATGTTGTTGATACAGACCACCTGGTGGGTTGTGCTGGGGAAAGGAAGAAAGAATTCAAAATAAAGATCTTGATGTGTATAAGCTTGCAGAGAACTAGAAAATAAGTTACCAGACCATCTGTCTGCCTGCACTCATGTGTCACATAACAGATTTTAGACATGGGCCATGCTGGGCACTTCATCATAAAGAATTATTTCACCTCCACAAGTAGCCAATTAAGCTGGTATCAAGTAAGCAGCACCTACATTGCATGTGTGAATACACACCACATTAAACACTGCAACAAACAGAGAAGATTCCTTCTATATATACTGAGAAATTATTATCTGCATTAATAGAAAACAGTTTATAATATCAGTTGAGGGATCAGAAATATCAGATGCATATTCTAATATTCCATTATATATTTAAGCAGCTAGACATGTACAACTGAAGCTTCTCTACTGGGTGGGATTCTAGTTAAAACACATCCACTCCACCAATTCCAACCCGAAGCAGCCAACTACAATCATGCATTAGTTTTAGCACCCCTTTTCCTCTATAGTTCTCAGCTTGTTTGCCACTTCACATTACAATTAGCCATGACCAGAAACAAATGTAGGTTATTTCCAGCATTTTCTGTACAGTATTCTGAAGTCAATGCAATAGCATAACGTGAGAAGTTAAACTGAGATAAGAAAATATATTCTTAAAGAACCTCATACCAATAGGTATACAGTAATTGACAGTGGCTGGGGCAACCCAGGTGGATGGGGGACATATTTAATTATTGTTGTTGTTGTTGTTGTTCCATAAAAAATATTTCAGTTCAACTTGCTTGTGGATCATGCATGGTACTTTCATGTTCCAAGCAAATTTTGATGCCTAAGGAACTAAGGTCACAAGTCTAACTCTATGTACCTGAAAGCAGGCCTCACAAGACTTACTTTCAAGTTGAAATGGTTAGGAGTGCACTGTACATATTTACATGTATCAGGAAAAAACCCAAAGATGCTGTTTCCCACATTTTAATGGAAATTGATTTATATTACCAAACTAGTTGTTAAATGCAACTTCAATTTATCTTGTTTTCTCACCACAATGCAGTTTTTTAAAACAACCTGCAGCTTTCTGGACTCCAAAGGCCTATTGCTTCATAGTTTAAAAACATCAACCTATGATCATAAGAAAAGAAACAGTAGCAGATACTTATAATTTATAAGGTCTTGGGCTCTCAAACCCCTTGTCTCCTTTCTTCCTGTTCATCATAAACAGTAGTACTAAACCTTGATGGAAATCAAATACACATCACAAGCTTCATTAGCAGTCTTTTCAAAGGTAACTTTAATTCTTCCTTTCTTCGCTGATTTCTTCTTATTAAAGATCTTTCACCAGAAAATCTTAGAATAGTCCAAAGAAATGTCCAAAGTAGCAACATTGCCCATAAAGCATATTCAGAGTGTGAATACTTCAGATTTCGGGAGACCTGACCTACTAATACTGACCTCTTAAACTAGGGAGATTTATATATGTATTAAACTTATTATCTGTTGTGCAACTTACTGGCATTTAATAAGGTAATGGGATCCTTCCGAGAAAGAGAATTTCTCCTACCCCAGGTTAAAAGATGACGACTACTGAATCCTCTAAAGACCTACCAAAGCAAACTAGATACATCTCTCTTTTTTGTGTAGGCATTTAGCCATTTACAACTGCAAAAAGAGAGAGAGATACCTTGTCTTGTAGTCTATTTACTAAAGAAGCGACAGCAGTTTCCAGCGATTCCTGGCTAACTTGACAGACGTACTTTTAGAACAAAAAATGATTACTGACTAGGTTTCTATCTGGGAGAAAGAATCCCGATATATTGCGGTATGCAACCTTCCCGATTTGCGGAGGCAGCATCTGGACCTAGGAGCGGGCGAGGCTGCTGCTGAGCTGCCCCCAAACTATCCTATGGGCACTCCTGCTGGGCCTGATCTGCTAGATCTCATCTGGTTTAAGCAGGTGCGTTGGCAGCTGTCAGGGCTTCTGGTCAGGTCTAGAGGTATCTAGCCAGCATGGAGCCGGCTTCTTTTTGGAGCTTGTCTAGGAAGAGGGCGCTTTTCCTGTGAGTCTCCCAGGAGGATTCCCGTTTCACGACAGGGTTGTGTTGCTAGAAATGGGGTGGGCATGAGGGCTACTGAAGCTCCGGCTAGGAATTTGGGACAAGGAGGGAGGGCTTGTTCTGAGGCGAGGAGCTGCCGCAACTTCAACCCCCGAGGGGCGATTCTTCAGCGGGCGCGGCAGCCTTGTTGAGGGGACCGTCGCTAGTCCTCATGAAAAGCGAGTTGCTTTAGGGAGGCGGCAGGTGTCCCGTGAGGAAGAGCGGCGTCCGAGGGAGGCAGCGGCTGCAGCTCGGGGACCTCTTCTTAGAAGGGTTCCGCCGGGGCCTGAGAGCGAAGTCTGAGCGGACAGCGGCTCCCAGGAGGCGAGGCGTTTCTCTCCACGACCGGCGGACTCCCTTTAGGTCCGCTTCCAAGTACACGATCAGCGGCTCGATTCTGGCGGGGTGGCCGCCATTTTGCTCGCAACCTTTGACCTCACGTCAAAGGGGCGGGAAGTTCGTCGACGCGGTAGGTTTGTTAAACCCCACCTCTCCCCTCGCGCTCCCGTTTCAGATTCGTCAGCGCGCCAATCAAGAGGCAGCGTCTCACGCGTACGCACAAAAGCGAGAATGCGCATGCGGAGAGAAACAAAGCAGCCTATTGGTGGAGCCGTTACCACGGCGACCTGGATTTGCTTTGGGGAAATAGCTCGTCTCCTTTGAGAAGCATGAAGGTGGTTTGCAGGAAGAATTTCGCGCCCCCGCGCAGGCGCAGTAATTCCTCCCTGAGGCTGCCCTAAGGAGCCAGTTGGGAAATAATTCTCATTTTCAGAGCTTTTTTTAGTGGCTCTCCCTTAAGAAAGAAAGAGCATGTCTAGGTTTTGTAACTTTCCGGCATGGGCTTCTTCGTTTTACAGAAAACACCACTTCAGGCTGCGTCCCCTTTGGAAACAAAATTAATTTTTGTTTGCCTTTAGAAACAAGAAAACATACCGTAGCAACACTCCTAGCGCCTCTCAGAGAAGCAATCTGTTTTGATTTGCAGACATGCTTCTGAGCAGATTGTGCCTCTTTCCTTTTCATAGAGGAAATCTCCCCATTGACCATTCATAATAATTATAATAATTTATTATTTATACCTCGCCCATCTTACTGGGTTTCCCCAGCCACATAATGATAAACCTTCCATGCAAACGCCAAGAGTCCTGCTGGATCAGACTGTTGCTGTTAGCATCGTCTGGAGAGACAATGGAGTGCACCTCGGGATGAAGTCAAACCACTGCCAGGGCCGGCTGTAGGTAGAGCCCCGGTGGCCAGGCGCTGCGCGGCAAAGCCACGCGGAAACCATGCTGCGCCCTGCAAGGGTGGGGGCGCCGGAGCGATCTCTACCCCTCAGCGCCAAGGCGCCCGACCTGCTCGAGACTGCCCTGACCACTGCATTACCAGCACCAGTTACCTTCCCGGGGTGCAAGCCTGAGCAGTGTGTCTGGAGGTCCTAGGCTGCCCAGAGGACAAGACCACCCTCTCGGCCTCACTTACGTGGTCCAAAGGAAAACAGAGCAATACCATTTTGACATCTGCTTGGCTGCAGGAGTTGCTGGAAGGAGGTATACAAAGCACCATCCAGCCATCTAAGGGACTCGGCTCTGGATTTACTCCTGAACCGTTTCTTCTCCCAGTGGTTTAGGATCTGAGTTTTCCTTCTCCTAGATGGCTCCCTTCCCCGGTTGATGAGCCCCATCTGCTCTGCCCCTCATTTCCCTCTGCAGCACATGCAGAAGCCGGCTGCTTGAACGTTGGACCCCACTATTGGTCTCTTCCGCTCAATCTTCCGGAGCCTGCCTTCTTCTCATGCAGGGTCAAATTAAAGGCCCATCAAATTCAGCATCCTGTTTCCCACAGATAATAATAATAATTTATTATTTATACCCCGCCCATCTGGCCAGGTTACCCCAGCCACTCTGGGCGGCTTATCATTCCCATAAGGGAATGAAGGAAAAAGCCCTCTCCCATCATTGCTCCCTGAAACAGGAAAAAGTTGCACCTGAACCTGTAATTGTCATACTGCTATCATTGTAACACACATATTGAGGCATGGATAAAGTTACCCATGTAAACATACCAACACCCTGTAATGTTCAAATGCGCTTACCATGCAAGTCAACATTACCTGTAGCATGCTGCCACTGCACAAAGTGTGTTTAAAATGTGACAGGGCATCAGGGACATGGGAGCATTTTAGCTGTGACTCACATCCAATGGGATGAATAGAGACATCGGATTCTTATCTCATTATGCATGATCAAGCTTTCTTTAGCGCCTCAGCCCTTGCTTCCCCCCCCCCCAGGACTAATTGCAGTAATCAGCCGTCGTTAACAGCCATCCCAGGTTTACCACTCCCATCAGCCCATCACCCATTCCCACCCACCCCCACCACCCTCTGTATATATATAAGGGTCCGACACTTCTGTTTCTAGTGTATCTGAAGAAGTGTGCATGCACACGAGAGCTCATACCAAAATAAAACTTAGTTGGTCTTTAAGGTGCTACTGAAGGAATTTTTTTCTATTTTGCTTCACATCCAATGTGTTTCACCCACAGCAAAAAGTCTGCCAATAGGGCTAGACCTGTTTAGATCTCATTGGTCAAATCCAAAGAGATAGCATGGTGATCTGTCTCCTATCCCACCCCAGCCCTATATCACAAACAGGTTTTAACATTTGATTTTAATATGCCTTCTGTGACTGAGATGGGTTGCAGTACCATGGGGAAGAAATATATAAACACCCCACATGTACACATATCTCAATTTCCTTCTTTTGGTGGGTTATGTTATTGGATTCCAAATAAAAAGGTTCTAACATAGTTTGGTCCTCTTCCAAAATTAGGTACTGGCCCCTCTATATATTACAATATGATACTACTATATGCTTTAATATACATCAATCCAAAAGATTTTTACCTTTGAGATTCCAACACAGCTTTATGAGCAAGTTTTTAATAATAACCAGAGACAGTTGCAGAACGTTTAAAGAAACTATTTGTACACTGAATTTTTAGCTTTTCAAAACAGTTCATTTTTATCTATAAAACAATTCCAATGCATTTCAACATTTTTACATGATTAACAGAAAATCCCTAGGCTTGCTACAAAAATCCCAACAACCCCACTCCAAATTTGAGCCACCAGTCTGTATTCTTCTCTTCAGTCAGTAATCAGTATTACTTGTTATGAAACGGGTCTTCTAGAATTATAAACTTTAAGTCCATTCTGCACTGAAGAACGAGCATGTTTTGTCAGTAACGTACCAATCGTTTGCTTCTCTGAACATAAGTCCCTGCAAAAGAGAATACAAGCACTATTCATGCAACTTCAAAGACCACACAGAAGGACCACTTGCTACAGTTACTTTTAAAACACTCCAAATCAAATTATGGATTTATCCCCAGTATTACAGCACATCATATCAAACGCCACACACTCTGGATTGAAGAACAGCAGTAGAAACAAAGAACAAAGTAACAGGAAAAGGTGCAGAAGAAAATGAGAAAGTTAGGTTGTGAACAGCTTCGAAAGCAAGGAGACTTAAGTTTATGCTGCAAAAAGTGAAGCCATTCCATTAAAAGATAAGAAGATGTTCATGGTGAATTGTGCCCCGTGAAACAAAAAAATTAGGAATGTTTGTGATTCTGTAACATTCAGTATTTTTATTACTTACTGAATATATGGAGCTATATCAGCTTCTGTCCATTTCTCCCTAATAGCAAATAAACTGTTAAATCTTTCCTGGTTATCTTCTGGTAAGTCTTCAACATTTAGCAAGGAAATAGTTTCTGGTCTGGAAGATTTGTCCACGAGAGCCAACCCCTTGAAATAAGAAGGTAAAGAAAACAGAATCATTGCATTTTATCCTGCTCTTACTTTGAAGAGCTCAGGGTTTGTGAACCCAGCCCTCACCTTCTGCATTCTCACAAAAACCATACAAGGTGGGTTTTGAACTCTGGCCTGATCCACTCAAACACACTGAGTCTCCTCCTGCAGAGCAGTTCCATTTTCTCCTGCCTTGAGAGCACCAGTTCTACACCTGACACACGTTTCCATGGATGTAAATTGCTGCCTTTATTTTACCTTTAACTGGTCCTGTCTAGTCGTCATTCCTTCAGGGACACTCTGCTGCCATACTTCTTGGAATTCTGCAAGACTGAATTTGACTGCGTTTTGTAAGAGCATCTGTGCTGTTGCTCTGCATATCTTCTCTTCATTCATTTCAAAGTAAGTCTCGCCTAGGAATGAGTATTAAGAAAACAAGAAATTATGGGTGGTAGTCAACTAAGTTTTACTCACAGCAGACCCACTGAAATAAATGAACATGATTAAATTAGGTTCATTATTTACAGTGGGTCCACTCTCATTAAAACAAAATTAAATACCATCCTTTATCTGAATTCTTTATAAAAAAAACACCCAGTCACTTTAAAATTATGCAGTTTGGGCAAATTTGGATATATCATAAGTGTGCCCTAACAATGTATATTCACCAGGGAGTATGCTGTCAGTTTTAGAGTAAAGGGACTCCACAAGTTAGGGACCCAACCACTCTCCTTCTCCCTCATCCTTTGCCCTTTTCTCCTTGACTGGGGCTTGGCTGCAAGGAAAGCATGTGGCACAAACTTTGGTTTAAACTGGATGATACAATGACCTATGTACTAGTGTACATAAGAAGGTTTAAACTTCTAGGCAAGAATTTTATATTTGCATAACAGCAACTGTGTTTCACAGCATAGTAAAAAACAAACAGGTTGTCTCTATTACAGCTAATTTGGCAACAATGCTTCTGCTACTCACATTTGACCAGATACACTGTCTTCACTTTTGTCAACCCCTGCCTACAACTACTTAATCAGGTGCTTTAACATTACTTTTTTTAAAAATGCACTCGTGGAACTAACTTACCTTCATCAGTATACTTCTTTCCATAACTCACAAGAATGTGTTCTATCATTTCCCTGGAACAAAGGTTTTGTCTACTTTTAGTATATGAACAAACGTTATATTGCTATATGTTGCAGAATTTGGCCATCTCAGTTGATCCTCATATTTCTTCAGGTTTGAAAAAAAACAACACCTGTAATTAAATCTGTAAATAGCAACTGGGTTTTCTCCATTCTCCTACTGTTTTCCCAAAACTGCCTGTATTCCATTCATTATGGTGCCAATGGGAACTCTTTTTGTTTGTTTGGGGATCATAGTCGCATGATGGGGGATAGGGTTAAGCATTCCCATCTGATGACGTTCCACTGAACATCCCCTCCAGCACCTGCTGATATTTTATGTATCTGAAGTGGTCCAGAGGATGGATCTGTTATAACCAACAGAACAAGACCACCTTGGGGGAGTGAGGGTGGGCCTTCTATTCTGGACTAAAATGCTGGACTAAAATTCTGGACTTTCCATTTTTACGCAAGGGTTAACAAAAGAACTTACTTGGGCTCTAAAGGTCCGAGTTCTTGAAGACATATGCTTAAAGGGACCTTGCTGAATGGCCAGGATTCAGTATATATCAATTGTGTCACATGATTCAACAATTTCATCTCATAATCAAAGTCTAGAATCCGCCAACAACCTGACAATCAGAGAAGCAACGTCATAATAAAAAACCAGCAGAAATGGTAAAACTTCTTCTATGGAAAGTAGACTATGATCTTCCACATCTTTTTAAACAAGAGGCACTTGTCATATGCTAGCCAAGTGCCCATTGTTATGATACTGGGAACATTTCATACACTGCAGATATGTTTTTCGTAGTTGTAAGAAAAAGGTTCTCTCTTATGTACGCGCACGCACACACATGCACACACACACACACACATATGTGCACCTCTACATGCACACCCAAGATCATAGAACTCAATGGGAGCCACTGAAAATCTTATCTTCATAGCCTCTGTCCTGAAAAATGGAGTGCCACACAAACAGAGCACAAAAATTGGCTTTTAATAAAAACTGAGGAAAGTAGGCTAGAGTAGGAATAAGAAAATGCTTTACTACTTTTCTGGAAGAGAGCTTCCTACAGTGACCACAGCCACCATGGTCAGTCAAAATAAGATACGCCCAAAATTATCCATCAAAATCCTTGCAAGTAATTTTAATCCACTCCTTTTCATGTTACAATACAGTAGAATAAAAAAAATCAACCTTTAAAGCTCAGAAACCTTTAGATAAGAAGGAATTCTAAGAGACAGGGAGAAAACAATGCAAATAGGACACCCCCCCCCCCAACATTAAAAATATGAGCTCTAGATTATCTCCATCTTTAGGTACAAATACCTTCAATTTGGCATGCTTTTAGAACCTCCAGTTGATCCATGATTTCTTTTTCACTTGCTTGGACCTGATCTAGTAACTTTTCTGTTGTGTACTGTAAAAGACACACAAAAGTATTAAGCCAATATGTATTCTCATACAAATCTTTATGACCATCTGTCTGTAAGGATTATATCCAATGAATTTATACTGTTAGCATGCAATTGGACTTCTCCTCTCCTGTGACCACCCCTTTCTCTTTTGTTAGGTTGGGGGAACTCCAGACCATATTGGGAGGGATGTGGAGGAGGTGGAAGTACCATACTCGCACTAATGGGACAACTACATTTCCTTGGATGCAACCCTGAATCTCCATTGACATTGATAATGCTACATCCCACAGTGAGAATGGGGTGTAGGAAAGAGAGATAATGTTCATTACTCTCAAACTGGACAAGCGTACACTGCACCAATCCCAAGTCCTTGCAGCGTGCAAGTCCTATCACAGCACATGCCTCACTTATCATAATGACAGATACTTAAGTAACAATGTCAAAAAGAGGGTCTCTTCCAACTCTATGATTCTAGGAAACAAAAAAACCCATCAACTTATTTTTAAGATTCGTGAAGTAATTCAAACTCTTTAAAATATAATTTTTTTGACAACCTTAATTGTTTTGAATTATGTGTTAAATAGAAGTAGATTCCCATCTTCTTGAACACCATATCCACTAATCTATAGGTTATAGTGAAGCCAAAAGGAATGAACCTTCTGGTACTCTTGGAGCTAGCTTTATGTTTTGAAACATAAGCCTTTGAGAACACTGGGTAACAGAGAAGGTGAAGCAGAGGATTCAAAGTTCATCTCTGCTGTGAGCTCCTTAGGTGACCTTAGCCAAGTCTCTCTCGCTCCCTCCCTCCTCAGCTCACTTCCATCAACAGGGAGGGAATAACACACACTTTTACCTTACAGGATTGGTGTAAGGTAGGGCAGTGTTTAATATCACTTGATATTCACCAGTTACACTCATTACTTTGCAATCAATTAATAGCTTCATTTCTATTCTTTCACAAGAGCAATCTAAACTATGCATTTTTTAAAAGCTGATGCCCAATAAGCTTTTCCACCAATTCCTTTCCCTTTTTTACCTTTGATTTAGTCGAACTCTCGTTTTCACTGTCTGGTCCTTCATAAGGATTTTCCATCAGAAGTTTCTTGAGTTTCTTTAACTTAGGTCGGCATCTTCTTAGTTCCCAGTAATTATTGGAGAAGCCTGCAATCTATAGCAATAGCCTTAATTGGAATTTGCCATGACTAATATTTAAATCTGTCAGTCACAGACAGAGATCCCCTGATCAGCATCAGACCTTATAATGAAAATATCAGGATGCCCCTCTGTTTGGCATATTAGATGCTCCTTTGGAGGGTACCTTTCCAGTTTCCAACAGAAGGCAGCCATTGAGGCGGTGAGAAAAAGAATGAATGCAAAAAGGAGAAACATATTCTCAAAAGCACCAACTAAGAAGATTTATAAGCTCAATGTGTTGCAGAACACAAGATCCATCTGTGGGAGCAATCTTAAAATTTCAGAATGTTGTAGAACAGCTGAAGCTGCTTGCACAAACATTGCTGCCTAGCTGGTACTGTAGGAAAGACCCTTTTGCAGAACACGTTTCTCCTTTTTCAATTATTTATGGTTCTGTGGTTCCCTCCTGTTCTTTTTGCATTTGGATGGTGGCCAATGAAAGACAAATAGGACTTGCCCTATGGACGTGCAGGGCCAGAATAACTCCTGTACAGTCATACCTCTTGTTACGAATGCTGCGGGTTGCATACGACACGGGATACGTACGTGCCGAACCCGGAAGTACCGGAACAGGTTACTTCTGGGTTCGGCAGTTCGCACATGCGCAGACACGACGAATGACATCATGCGCATGCATAGAAGCGCCAAATCACACTGCGCGCATGAGCAGACACTGCGCTTCATGTTGCGTACTGCTCGTGTTGCGTATGGGGCTCCAGAATGGATCCCATGCGCAACATGAGGTACCACTGTATCTGCTTCATGGTCTTCTTGCCACCAAAATGGCAACTTTCAAATAGGAAAAGAATTCATGCTAGTGTTCTGTCACATACACTTTTTCTTTAAGAGAAGTAAGACTCTTGTAAATCATGCAGCTAGAAATGGGGGGGGGGGTAATGCTATGTATGGCACCTGATTTGAGCCCTGTGTTCTAATTCCTGTTCAACCATTAACTTTTTAAGGTTCTCATGGATCAATCCTCCTTATTCCGCTAACCCAAATCATAGAATTGCACTAAGCATAAGACAGGACCACCCCTTATAAACCACTTTGAATGCCATGGAAGGAAGGATATAAACGTGATAAGATTTTTTTAAAAAGAATATATAAATGGGAGTGGGTTAGAACCTACATTTGGTTAGCCATTTGCAGCTGGCTTCAGAAAAGTCTCTCTCTCACTCGCACACAAAATACCTGAGTGTAAAGTATATTAGAAGCTGTCTTGTTCATTCCAAGCTGCTCTGGAGTTTCACAGCCAGGTATGAAAAGCAATGTATTAGAAGTATCTGCTATTTTCATGTCATAGGTTTTATCTTTACTGCATAACACAGCATGTTCATCGCGGTCTCCACGGATGACCAGGCTGCAAAACAAAACAAAACAAGACAAGACAATTAAATACAGCATCACTGCAGCAATGGTTTGTTTGGGTTTTTAAAGCAGCATTTACTTCTGAATAGCAAGCAAACTTTTAAAATAATGAAAGGATGCTAGGTTTCAATTGTTACTAATGTTACTATATATCAGCATATTATATGTATAAAAACAGTGAATTTGACTTGCTCAATGTTAAAAACAAACAAGCAAAAACCCAGCCAAACTCTAACTTCATTCTCCCCATTTGATTCACAACATTTGGGCCCTAGTTCAACACATGCTTGACTGTGTTGTTGTTATTTTTAGCAACCCAGAAGTGCAGACAATAAGGCAGGCCACAACAGTCTTTGCTATTTCAGTACAGTACACTTTTTTGTGCATACAGACTGTACAAATATGTCGTGCAAGTCTAAGGCTGCACCACTCGGCAATCCACCAAGGTGTAACCGGAAGTATGAACGCATCCAACTGAAGTCACTAACCACCACGACTTATTGAAGAGCAATCTGATAAAACACGAATGCATTGCAACCCACAATTTCTAAATGTTAATCATCCTGCTTTGACATAAAGGCGGGAAAGGCAGTTCTCTGTTTTCATCTGTTTTCATCTTGAATCCCACCAGGAGGAAAAGGCTGGGTAAAATTAATGCATAATGATAATAATAAAATAAGTTTGTTAAAAGTTTTTTAATTTTTTTTTAAAAAAAACTGGCTGTCACTTAAAGTGTGGCATACTTTCAAAGCGGTCTTTTCAAGTGGTAAATCTTTATTGCTCCAAAATCTGGAAAGTCACTCCTCCTGATTTTGGGGGGCTCCTGGTAAGGAAGAGATGTCTCTGGACTTGCATATAAAAACCGTAATGAGCTCTGCACGTGGGAACTACCTAGCAAATGCTATTAACCCTCCGGGCCGCCTGTGGTCGCTGTAGAGCCAAGCCCAACCACAGAGCCGAGTGCTAGAAAGTACCGTTTTACCCTCTTCCCCTACCCGCAGCGCGCGCATGCGTACCTCCGCCCCGCTTCCAACTCGGCGCAAAGCTCCGGCTCCAGCTGTAAGAGGCGGCAATCCCCGGCGTCCGCCGCCTGGGCGCTGAAGCTGAGGCATTGCGCCGTGGGGAGCAGCTCCGCCAGGTCCAACTTGGCGACGTGAAGGGTGGCGTCTACTTCTTCGCGGCTCCTCATCCTCGGGGCGCGGGTGGGGGTGCGGCCCGTAACGGGAATAACGGCCGCCTCTGACGTCTCCTAGCAACGGCACGGCGCGCGGAGGAAAAGCGGCCTGCTCCAAAAGCGCGCCAAAAACCGCTCGGAGTAGGCGGAGTCTGGCGCTCGCTGTGTCTGATTGGTAGGTGGGAGGGGGCTTAAAGCGGCAATGCTGTGATTGGGCGCCAGGGTGGAAATGGCTGGCGCGCTTCTGCTGAGCGCGCGGCTTTTTCTTAAGGGGTTGATTCTGTGGTTCTTACGCATGTTCGGTGAAATAGAAGGTGGGAGGGAGGGACGATGTTTTGTTTTTTTATAATCCCTGTAAATTTTTAACAAGGTAAAGCTTCTGTGTTCTCTGTTAAAAAAAAATACTCCTAATCCAGGATTATTTCAGTAGTGTTTAGTTGAGATTCCTGCATTGCAGGAGGTTGGACTAGATAACCCCTATGGTATCCTCCAACGGTACATTTCTATGATTTGTTATGAAAAATGTTCTGTGTTGGATTATTTGCATTTAATTTTCCTCTTTCTACAGTATGTATTCAAAACGCAATGCATTTCGCAGTTTACAGTATCTTTAATTTATTTGCACCCCACAAGCAAAAAAAAAAAAACTATTGAAAGGTTTTTTAAAAAGCAGAAGTTAAGGTTTCTCCATTTAGACCTATGAATATTTATGCAAATGTTAATCCAGTGAATTCAGTGGAGTTTACATATAAACAAGATTGCCCACTGACCATGAACTGGGCTTGGTGACTTAGCAGCAGCCAATGCAGTACAGTATCTTTAGGATTGGAATGGCATGATCCTGTCTGGCTGCAATCAATAACCATGTGGCAGCTTCCAGACCTTTTTTCAGGGAAGACCTATGTATAGCACATTGCAGTATATATTACCTCTAAATGGGTCCACACCAGACTGCCTCTCTCCTTTTGACTTTGGGAGCAGATTAAAGGCTGTATAAAGAACCATGTTTTGCTATTCATGCGGTTTCCCCCTGTGGTGAACCACAGAGGTGCAGATTGGATCGTCTTCCTGGGCAGTGTGCAACAGCATTCCCAGGCTCTGGACCAGCCTCACCAAACTCAAGCTAGCCCCTGGGTCCTCCTAAATGGAAGGACAGCCCATGGCTTTGTGTTTCGGCCGGAACTTTGGAGCACCTTTGGTCTTTTCAGCCTTGTTTCTGGCACAACTCCTGGCTCCTCTCTTGACAGGTGCTCACAGCTCTTACGGCGAAGATTGTGGGTGCCCACAACGAAGGGCTTCAACTTTGCCCATTGACTTTGTGGGGCCTCAGCCCCACAATTATATTATAGTGGGTGCCAAAGCACCCATGGCCTCCAGTGCTCACAGCTTAGCCTCCTGGGGTGGTCACACAGATGTGCAAGCAACAAGGGAAGCCTTGGGGTGGGCAGAAGTGTCTTGCTGTTCCTTGGTTGCTGCCCACTTACAGATTGCTGTGCCCTTCCTAGCCACACTGTTGAGGAAAATAGCAACTGCCTGACCATTGGTGACCAACTTGGCAACCCTTTTCCCATCATTGAAGATCTATTTCTCAAGGGGAGACGGTTATAGTGCAGGGATAGGTAATCTTTGGCCTTCCAGTTGCTGTTGAACCCTCAGTTCTTACTTCTCCCAGCCAGGAAGGAATAGAGTGGTCTGAGAACATCTGTAAGACCACACATTCCCCATCCCTATTGAAAGGCATTCCTCAGTCTCAGTCTATGCCCAAATAAAGCCACATGGGGGCAGACTGTTACAGCACATACAAAGTGAAACCTTTTGCATTGACAAACATGATACACAACTAGAAATCTACTCCAGAAAGCTCAACAGATACTGACTATTCATTTCCTGCTTGCTTTCACTGCTGGAGAAAGTTTGTGGCATGTACCTCCTCATAAAAACCTTACTGATTCTAGCAGCTGGATTCACTCTTGCAAATGGAGCACATTATTTGGGAAGAGGATCACTGCCTTGTGGTCTTCAGCATGTGATTGTGTCACTGTCTTAATTCATCTTTTTGCAGAACTGTAACTGAGCACTGACTTACCTATTGCAGAAGGGTGTGGGAAGGATAAGTTATGGCAAATACTTGTGCTGTCTGTGCGTCTTCCTTCCCCCCCCCCAAAAAATACAACAATTACAACAACAAAAACAATACGCTACAACATAACAAACAACAATATAAGAAACAAAACAAAAACCAATAACATCTTATCTATTTCTCTAACCATTGTTATGTGGACTTCCCCACATCCCCCTATCTGATTTTCATTTCATCTTTAGCAGTTTCATATATCATAATCTTAAACATTTTTTCAACTTAATTATTACTATAATTTCCTCACATTATCACAATAACATAATTCATCTTACATTCTTTACTATCATCTACTTCTAACCCTACAGCCAAAACATTTTCCTTCCAAATATATCCTAAAATTTAAATACTGGAATGATTTTCTAATGATATGATTTTTGAAACCTTTGTGGACCTTTATGTCTCTGCCTGTTCCAAGTGCTACTACTGCTTGAGTTTGCAGGATCACATTTGGTACACAACTCCTTGCATGTACTTGTAGCATACTGTGATGCAGGTGGTGTAGAATACTTTGAAGGGTAAGTATGACTTAACGTGTAGCATGTTTGTGGACTGCTGTAAAATGTACACATAGATATTTGGTTTGGATTTGATTAGCAGCCACCAAAATGAAAGAACCAACTTTAATAATAATTTTCAGACTTTTAAAAGGCTTGGTGATGATATCAAAAGCAGAGGGTTTTTGCCTCTTGTGGTTTCTCATGAGCCTCTGATCATATCAGTCAAGGCTGTTTGTGGCAAAAATAGAAGATGACTAGCACAGATAGCCATCATAAATTGAGGCAATTATAATGGGGCCAACTGACTTCTAGAGAAAGGAGGTGCTGAAAATTGCCCACAAACATATTGTGGGTTTGTCAATTGCCTAAAAAGTTGGTTGTGTTTGTTCTTTTAATCACAGGATGCCTCTTGTTTAGGTGTGACGAGTTTGTGAATTGTGTGTGGTGTTAAACATGTTTTGGAAATAGAGCAGAGTGGGCACAACCAGTGTGGTGGCCCCTAGTATTAGTAAGTACTGATGTGTATAGAATTGAAATTCTAAATTTCTAGAGCAGCACAGAACAGTTAGATAAGATATCCTCCTAAACAGCAATATAAACCACAAGCTATCCTCTTCAATAGCAATCTAATCTACAACAACTATCATATGGGGACAATAATATCAACTAAGCAGATCCAAAATGCAGCAGAGACAACCAGCCCCACCCACCCAATATACAAGTGTGTATTTGTAGATAGCAATTGAAGTGAGAATGCTGCCGCTATCTCCCCAACTTAAGCTCACATTGGAAGGTAACTAAACATAAGGTTTATTGCACATAATTATAGACAGAGGGTATGATGGAAAGCTCACAGCATTAGCATTCCCAACAGATCCTTCAACCCTCATTAGATTTATAGTGGGACCACCAAAGCCATAGATTTGTATTTTGCAGAGTAAGTCACGCTTTTGTCTCATGCAGGCCTAGTTCAAGACTGCCAATCTCACTTGTTGTCGGGGACTAGCTGGGCGAAAAGGTTTTCTGTTTCTATTTTCATAAACTTAGTCATAAAATGGCCTAGTTTGCACATAATGCCAAGCCATGGTTTGTTAAATTACTGCTCTGAAGCCATTACTTGTTGTTGGTTTATTATCCTTGGTTTGTTTTAGCTATTGTGGCTTAGTGTTATGTGCCATCTGAGCATCTTTTCTTGATTTGTTTTGCCATTCCTCAGATCCTTACTAAGCTACAAAGGATTACAAGGCAAGACAAAACAAAAAATGCAGATAAAGCTGTGGTTTATTTGATCATCTGAGGGACAACTTGTGGTTAACTCATGGTCTTTTAAAGAAACCATGGCTGGACATTAAGTGTGAATCAGGCCAATTAATTGATGCTGTAACAACCAAATTGTGTAGTTGCAAAGTTGTGATTATCTCCCTCACCCGCAAATGACTCTTCCTAAGAGATAATCTCACACACATAAGGTTTGTTGTTTTGTAATAGGCAGAGTAAAATAAAAGCTAAACATAATTGAAACTGAAAAAATTCAAGTTCTAGTTGCACCTGATCAACATGGAAACTAAACATTACATTTTATAGACTTCAAGTAAAAGCAAAACTAGAGAACTGACATGATTTCATTAGATAAATCGAAGCAAAGCAAATAAACACATGGCAGAGAGTCTTATTTCTTTTGCTGAGCTGTTGTGCAATTACTTGCAACAAGAGCTGGTAGGTTTTTGAATGGTTGGCACCAGCTTAATACATTTTGCTGCCTGTTGAGAAGGGTGATTTCTCCCACCGCAATCCAAAAACTGATTGAGTAGCAGTTGAATCTTGCTACTATGCTATTGATGGACCACCATCTTTGATTGCACTTGGAGGTAGTCAGCTTGCTTAGGTAATGTAAGGTAGTTCACAGGGCTGGGGCAGGGAAGAGACCACTTCCTCCACATTACCCTTCATCTGCTCCCTGGGACAGTCACTCTACTTTGACAGACGGTAAAGTTACTCAGGGATGTTACATTGGGCCAGGAAATGAGGCAGAAATATGCAATGGGTTCTGGCTGCAGAGTAGTGAAGCCACGGAAGGAAGGAAGGGAGTAAACTGAACATTTTGAGCAGCAACAAAAAGAAATGGACATATGACAATACTCTGGGGGAAAATCAAATTATTTCTCATAGTACAGGAAGTTTGAAACCGGTTGGTGGATTCCCAAAATACAACCCTTCTTGAACTCAATTTGTCAAGAAATAGTTAAATTGTTAACTGTGTGGTCACTTCCCCACCCGACCCCACCTCAGTTTGTCTGTAGCTGGAGATGTACCCACACACTGCAGAGAGATGGTGTCCCATTCATCATTAGCTGCCAGGGGAATTATTACCAGACACGGAAAGATTTAAATGGGGCTACCCTCTTAACCTGGTACAACAAAGTCTGGGAGATAACCTTATTGTGAAAAACTCACTTGCACTTTAAGAGTAGCAAGGGGGCAAAACAAATTATTTGTAACATGGTATGATGTTATTATGTAAAGGATGATTTGCACAATTCAGGTCTATGGTTGCTCTAATGATGACATTCCCCCCCCCCAAAAAAATGCTCTATATACATCAATGCATAAGTCCAAGGCAAGACTTTCTGTTTATTGTTAAGAAATGTATAAATAAACTCTTAATCGGTATGCTTCGTATCCCTGCATCCTGAATTTTCTTTGTTTATTGCATATTTCTGTATTAATTATTTCTTGAACTAAGTGCCTTCTACATTGTACGATTATTCTGAATCTTTGTATTTCTTAAAATCAATAAAATTACTTTTTAGAGACCCAACAACATCTGGGAATAGACCATCTTAATAGGTGTTACTCCAGCCATGCTAGCTGCAAGGCACCGCTGAATTCATTAAACATCAGAACAGCCATGGTGGGTCTAAAATGGATGACAGCAATTTAAAAGTCCAGCTGCTGCAAGGTGCTTGGGAATCGAACCTTGTACTGAAGAGAATTGACAGCCAATGTGTGACTTTGGCACCTGAGTTGAGGCTACTTATCAAGAAAAGCATGTCTGGTAAGATGCCACTTATCAAGTTGCACCTGAGTTGACGCTACTTATCAAGAAAAACATGTCTGGTAAGATGCCAAGGAGACCATTATCAGGCAGCACTGCTGATGGCAAAACCGTAACAAACTTGGGATTGTTTTGGGGGGAAATGTAGATCTCTAATGTGTCTCCAGCAAGAGCAAGGAACCTCTCCCCCAAGGCCAAATGTAGCCCTCCCGGAAAGTTTCTGGCCTGATCATTGTGAATCAATAAACCATTTTGTTACATTCGTCTCTTTTCCACTAGGGCAGGAGCATGTGTAAATTCAAACCCAGGTCTACTCTGAATAGGACTACTGTGGACACAACCCCTAGTATTTAAGGTGCTGCAAGGCTGGACAGTGTTCTCGAAGCTACCAAACTGCGGGAGGCAGTGGAAGACAGGAGTGCCTGGCATGCTCTGGTCCATGGGGTCACGAAGAGTCGGAAACGACTAAACAACAACAAGGCCTTGTTGTTTGGTTCTAGTAGGTGTGGTTATTTTCTTACAATGCTGTGCAGTGTGGCACAAGCATACCAGGATGGGTTGAAATGCATGCTGGTACTCAGAAGTCTACCTCAGCCAATGGACCTGTGTAATGCAGAGAATTAAAAGAAGCAGAGATACAGTGAAGGCAAAACTATGCAGTGAAGCAGACCATGTAATTACAGGACACCTCTGACACACATCTGGAATTGGAGGACAGGAGCGTTCAGAGCAGAGGTCAGTTCAAAAGTTTATATACTGTATATATTACTGATGTTTAGTCGTTTAGTCGTGTCCGACTCTTCGTGACCCCATGGACCATAGCACGCCAGGCACTCCTGTCTTCCACTGCCTCCCGCAGTTTGGTCAAACTCATGTTCGTCGCTTCGAGAACACTGTCCAACCATCTTGTCCTCTGACGTCCCCTCCTAGTGCCCTCAATCTTTCCCAACATCAAGGTCTTTTCCAAGGATTCTTCTCTTCTCATGAGGTGGCCAAAGTATTGGAGCCTCAGCTTCACGATCTGTCCTTCCAGGGAGCACTCAGGGCTGATTTCCTTAAGAATGGATAGGTTTGATCTTCTTGCAGTCCATGGGACTCTCAAGAGTCTCCTCCAGCACCACAATTCAAAAGCATCAATTCTTCGGCGATCAGCCTTCTTTATGGTCCAGCTCTCACTTCCATACATCACTACTGGGAAAACCATAGCTTTAACTATACGGACCTTTGTCGGCAAGGTGATGTCTCTGCTTTTTAAGATGCTGTCTAGGTTTGTCATTGCTTTTCTCCCAAGAAGCAGGCGTCTTTTAATTTCGTGACTGCTGTCACCATCTGCAGTGATCAAGGAGCCCAAGAAGGTGAAATCTCTCACTGCCTCCATTTCTTCCCCTTCTATTTGCCAGGAGGTGATGGGACCAGTGGCCATGATCTTGGTTTTTTTGATGTTGAGCTTCAGACCATATTTTGCGCTCTCCTCTTTCACCCTCATTAAAAGGTTCTTTAATTCCTCCTCGCTTTCTGCCATCAAGGTTGTGTCATCTGCATATCTGAGGTTGTTGATATTTCTTCCGGCAATCTTAATTCCGGCTTGGGATTCATCTAGTCCAGCCTTTTGCATGATGAATTCTGCATATAAGTTAAATAAGCAGGGAGACAATATACAACCTTGTCGTACTCCTTTCCCAATTTTGAACCACTCAGTTGTTCCATATCCAGTTCTAACTGTAGCTTCTTGTCCCACATAGAGATTTCTCAGGAGACAGATGAGGTGATCAGGCACTCCCATTTCTTTAAGAACTTGCCATAGTTTGCTGTGGTCGACACAGTCAAAGGCTTTTGCATAGTCAATGAAGCAGAAGTAGACGTTTTTCTGGAACTCTCTAGCTTTCTCCATAATCCAGCGCATGTTTGCTATTTGGTCTCTGGTTCCTCTGCCCCTTCGAAATCCAGCTTGCACTTCTGGTGTATTACTGGTGTATACACTTCTGGTGTATATTACTGATGTACACTCCCCAATCTCCAAGCAGTGTGAGATTCCAGATGTTAACCCAGCCCTCTGTTTTCTTGGAATGAGGGACATACAGTATATATTTCATGATATATGGTTTATCTGCACATATAAACAACCTGAGTTTATGGTGGAGGAGCTCATAGCATGAAGGTTGTGCTTTACCAAATAGGCAAAGTAGTGCATTGGCCTATGAGGCCCCACAACAACTGATCAAAGTAATATTGATTAGATCCTGAAAGAAAATTATAAAAATGTTTTAGGAGATAATTTGTAAGGGCCCCTGAGATTTCGGCTGCCACCTGCAGGGTTTAATCTGGCACTGTGCCTCTTCCCAGACCCTCCAAGTGTCCCTATTTTCCAGGGACAGTCCCAGATTTACAGACGCCATCCTGGTTTATGATTTGTTCCTGGAATGCCCTGCTTTTCCATAGGATGTCCCTATCTTCATCGGAGAAATGTTGGAGGGTATGGTTATGCGACCACTAGCCAAGGAGATAAATTAACTATACAACCTTTGGAAGAAATCTGAAGGCAGCCCTGTATAGGGGTTCTTTCTTAATGTTTAATGTTTTATTATGTTTTTATGCTCCTGCCAACCTAGCAGTTCGAAAGCACGTCAAAATGCAAGTAGATAAATAGGTACCGCTACAGCAGGAAGGTAAACTACGTTTCCGTGTGCTGCTCTGGTTCGCCAGAAGCAGCTTTGTCATGCTGGCCACATGATCTGGAAACTACGCCAGCTCCTTCGGCCAATAACGCGAGATGAGTGCTGAAACCCCAGAGTCGGACACGACTGGACCTAACGGTCAGGGGTCCCTTTACCTTTGTATGTGTTAGAAGCTACCCAGAGTGGCTGGGGCAAACCAGTCAGATGGGCAGGGTATAAATAATAAAAAATATTGTGGAATAGCACGTCCCTATTGTCATCAGAGAAATGTTGGAGGGTATGTCCTCCCCATTTTGCTCCACAACAGCCCTGCGAGGTAGAGGCAGATAAGCGTCTGGCCCAAGGTCACCCAGGGAGAGCTGAACCTGGACCCTGCCAGCTCGGGATCTCGCTTCTCCACCACCGCACTTGGCTGGCTGGCAGGCAGAGCCCCGATGCCTTTCTGTTACTTATTCTTAGGAAGAAGAAACGCAGCGGAGCTTCTTAATCGAACACGATCCCCCTTTGACCCATTTTTCTCTCCTCCTCCCCCCCAGCTGTTGTGGAAGGAAGAAGAACAGGAAGAACTCAGTTAAGTCGAGGGGAGGGGGGAGACCCAAGCAGCTGGAGTTGCTTCCCCTGTTCAGCAGGCAGGCAGGCGCGCAGAAAGAAGCGCCTCCTCTCCATTTCGCTAGCTCGCTCTGCAATCTTGTGAAAGGTCGCTGGTGGTAAATGAAGAGGGGAGCCTTCTCTCTCTCTATCTTCCCTTTCAAGCCTTCCCAGCCCCCCTCCGCCACCGCCGCCCTTGCGCTGAACTGGATCCTGCGCCGCAGCTGGCATTGAGCGCACGCTTTGCGCAAGCAGCCCCCTCGCCCCAGCCAGTGCCGGACGGAGGGGGTCGCTGGTGCCTCGGCCGGATTGCCTCTGCTGCAACCACGTGTCTCCCTCGCGCGAGCTGCCTGTCACACACCACAACAAGGAAGCCAGTGGGGGGGGGGATCTTTTTTGATCGCCTGCAGAAGGAACGCACGACTTTCCCCAGTCCAGGTGAGTGGAAAGCCCGGGTGGGTGGTGGTAGTTTCTGTTTGAGCGCGGAGAGCCTCCGGTGCCTTTTCCTCCCGAGACTGATGCAAGAATGCAATTCTCCGGAGACCGAGAATCTGCTTCATATTTCTCCCTGCGGCAGGATTAGAGGGGAGGGAGAGAAAAGCTGCATTCCCTTTGACCCGTCCGCAGCTAACATTCCCAAACTGCCGTGTGCAAAATTATTGCAACGTGAAATGAAGGGGGGGGGGAAGGGGGTGGAATCTGCCCAAAAGCGCTTGATTGCAAGGCTTGCAGGACGGATCGGAGCGAGGCAGCTCCTCGGTTCCTGCAAAGAAGAGAGGAGCGCGCGAGAGAAGGGAAACTTGTGAAAGCGAGGAATAAAACGCGTTTGCGCGCTGCCAGTTGCGAAAGAGCTCAAGGGCAGGAGGTGAACAGGGATGCAGCGAGCCAGAAGTTTTAATTAAAGCGGGGCAGAAGGGTGATGATGAGGTGTCTTCGAATGGGGAAGGGACCCCGAGGGTCATCCAGCCCAACCCCCTGCAATGCAGGTATATAAAGGTGGGGATCAAACCCACGGCCTTGACGTTATCAGCACCACGCCCTAACCCACTGAGCAAACTGGTGTTTGAGGGGGTTAGATTGCAAAGCTGCAGCTTTGAGCACTGGAGATGCTGAGAAAGAAATCCAAATCTCCTCCCTGTTAACCTTCTGGTTGTTGTGTGCACCTGGCCAGGTTAGTGGCGAGATGGAAGAAAGCAGCCTGGGCACCATGCAGCAGAGAGCGACGGAGCTGGAGCACATGGCCGAGGTCCTGCTTACTGGGGAGCAGTTACGGTAGGAGACCTGGACTTTTCCCTTTGCACAAATGTCATGAAAGGGAACTGGGGAGTGGGAGGTCTTTTTCCTGACAGGGACAGACAGGAAGAACCACTACAGTGGTACCTTGGTTTAAGTACACAATTGGTTCCGGAAGTCTGTGCTTAACCTGAAGCGTACTTAACCTGAAGCGAACTTTCCCACTGAAACAATATTTTTTTTTAAAAAAAATCCCTTCCAGTAGCTAGGTTTGTCATAGGTATGAGCTTTCGTGTGCATGCACACTTCTTCAGATATCTGAAGGAGCGTCTCCACCCCCATCGTTCTGCCCGGACACTGAGGTCCAGCACCGAGGGCCTTCTGGCAGTTCCCTCGTTGCGAGAAGCCAAGTTGCAGGGAACTAGGCAGAGGGCCTTCTCGGTGGTGGCGCCTGCCCTGTGGAACGCCCTCCCAACAGATGTCAAAGAAGAAAACAACTACCAGACTTTTAGAAGACATCTGAAGGCAGCCCTGTTCAGGAAGGCTTTTAATATTTAATAGATTACTGTGTTTTATTTTTCTGTTGGAAGCCGCCCAGAGTGGTTGGGGAAACCCAGCCAGATGGGCGGGGTATAAATAAATAAATAATAATAATAATAATAATAATCTATGACATACCTATGTCAAACCTATGAGAAACTTAGTTGGTCTCTAAGGTGCTCCTGGAAGGAATTTTGTTTGTTTGTTTCGACGTCATCAGACCAACACGGCTACCTACCTGTAACATTTCCCATTGAAGGTAATGGAAAGAGGATTAATCCATTCCAGACGGGTCCGCGGAGTACTCAACCTGAAACGTGCTTAACCCAAAGTATGAGTGTAATTGGTTCTGGAAGTCCATACTTAACCTGAAACGTACTTAACCTGAAGCAAACTTTCCCATTGAAAGTAATGGAAAGTGGATTAATCCGTTCCAGACGGGTCCACGGAGTACTTAAACTGAAAGTACTCAAACCGAAGCATACTTAAACCGAGGTATGACTGTACTTGGGGGGGGGGGGCAAGAGCTCTGCCATTGGCAATGTGAGGGGGCTGTAGCAGGTGCCAGGGAGAGTTGCGTGTGCCACTGTCCTGTACTCCCATTACCTCAGATGCAGTGGAAGAGGCTGCACAGGGCTGTCCCAAGACATTTCGGCCCCTGAGGTGCCCTCCCTTTCCCATCAGGGAAGACAGGGTGGTGGGTGAAGATATACATCAGGAACGGGGTGGGGAAAGAGTGACGTCAGGATCTGCTGCCCCTGGGGACCCTGCCACCTGAAGCGGTCACCTGCTTTGGCCTCATGGGTGGGCCGGCCCTGAGGCTGCACTGAAATTGGAAAACAGAAGAAGATAAACCTGGGCCTTTGAGAATACTGTCATGCTGCTTATGCTTTTTTTTATAAGGTTTACAGAGAAAATGAACACTCTTGTGCATCCAGTTTCATACCTGCATTCTTCAATGGCATGAATCACCATAGGCAAAACTTTTCAGGGTAGAGAAATGTCTTGCCGCGTCCTGCAGTATCTGTAATCTACTGTAATTTTGTGCAATTTTCAGTGAATTATTGCTGCATGGGTTATTTGACAGTGGGTCAGCCAACGAATTTAAAAAGGCAAAGGGAGGAGGAAGAGGTGTAAGAAAGGAAAGATAGTGACTGCATTCTTTGTATGCCATGAGTGCCTAGCATGGGCAGCTGCTTATATCAGACCAAACCTGTTAATCATGCTGAGCTCTCTTCAGGCTGCATAAAGTCCAGGTCATAAGATAAGACAGGAAAGCAGGGGAAGCAAGTAATCAGAATGCAGGTCTTAGCATCTCTTGGGCATTAAATTCATTATGGAAGCTCCATTAGTCTTTCATGCATTCTCAAATTAATTAATTCCCCCAAAGAATGAATGGAGAACTGCCAATACCACAGCAGTACATTTAATTTTGGAAGATTGCTCCCTTAAACCCAATCCGAAACATGATTCCTGAAAAGTAAATTCTGTTCATCTCAGTAGGATTTACTTCCAAGGAAGAAGGATCACATCTTAAGCAGAATGACGATGTTTTTCCCCACCCATTTCCTTCCCTATTTTTAAGAACAAGCGTGTAATGGTGTGGGGGGGAGGGGATTCTGCAGGTGCAGAAGTCATTATGATACAACTTTCTAACGGGTGAGCTCCCGTTGCTTGGTCCCTGCTCCTGCCAACCTAGCAGTTCGAAAGCACGTCAAAGTGCAAGTAGATAAATTAATACCACTACAAACGGGAAGGTAAACGGCGTTTCCGTGTGCTGCTCTGGTTCGCCAGAAGCGGCTTTGTCATGCTGGCCACATGACCTGGAAGCTGTACGCCGGCTCCCTTGGCCAATAACCCGAGATGAGCGCCACAATCCCAGAGTCGGACACGACTGGTCCTAATGGTCAGGGGTCCCTTTACCTTTACCTTACATATCCAGACTCCCGTTATCTGTATAATAATGTGTGGTTTGGGGCCTTTCAATATATTTTTAAAAATTGTACTTCTCTTTTAGCAATTAAATACCGATCCTTTCTCTCTTAGCAATGTAAATCTCCTTAGGAGAGCCCTCCTGGATCAGACCAAAGGCCCATCTAGTCCAGCATTCCAATCTCTCAATGGCCAATCAGATGCCTACAGAAAGCATCTGGTTCTAGAATGCAGCAACACTCTTCCCACTTGAACTCCCCAGCAACTGGGTGTTCAAAGAACTTGTTCTTTGGCCATCATGGTTAGAAGCCATTATCCTCCATGAATTTGTCAGGATGTTCAGGGAGCAGTGAAATTCATCCAATCATTCTGATGTTAGACAGATAGATAGAAACAGATGCAGAGAGAGAGAGAGAGAGAGAGAGAGAGAGAGAGAGAGAGAGAGAGAGAGAGAGAGAGAGATGCTTAATGCCAGCCATTTTAAAAGACCTCCATTAGAACACCCCTTGTTGCTAGCTAGCAAAATTCAATTTAAGATGAAGTATAAATCTAGTTGTAATAAAAACTGTTGTAAACGAGGGCATGTCAATTGGGATTATAAATGCTATGTGGAATGGTCTTCGACAGTTAGATACTTCCTCTCTTTTTCCCATGTTCCTCTTTCCAAAGATTCAGTTTCCATAACAGAGCATTTCGCGCCATGGTTCCCTCCCCCCCCCAAAAAAAACCCTGCACTTTTTCGGGCACGGCACCCTAAAACGCATGATCGGGTAAAAAGCATGTTGCGAAATTGTGGCAACCAAAATAGCCGACATATTCTTGCAATAAAAAAGAGGATGCCCCGGTTTTCCTGGGACACTTGAGGGGTATATTAAAACTTTGTCACTGTAAATATATTGGGGCTTATGGGCTAAGGGTTTGCCATATCTCTTCTAACACAATTCAGTTAATACTGTAGCTCAAAACCAAAATGGCTGCACTGCTTCATATGGGAAATAACTTAAAAAACTTCTTCCAAATAACCTAAGTGCTTTCTGGCATTACTTTGCTCTTCTGTGAACAAAATATAAAAAATTCCTTCAGTAGCACCTTAAAGACCAACTGTGAACAGTTAGGAACACATGAAGCATCTTCTTCTGAGTCAGAACATTGGTTCATCTAACTGTGCAGGATTTTGGACTGGTGACTTTCTCAACTCCCCACTTTGAGCTGCCAGGGATATTGAAACTCGGACCTTCTCTGCCACTGAGCCAAAGCCCTTCTTCAAATTATCTAAGCATTACCCAGTCTTGCTTTATTTTAAAATACATTTTCTAGAACACCTATTTCAAGGTCTAGGCTGAAATCCTATCTCTTTCCCTACAGCCAAGAGTGCTAAAATAAGCTGCAAAGAACCGTGTACCAAGCCTATTGCCTTTCGCACGCAAAAATAGATGTGGAAACATTTATACGGTGTCCATACAGTCTGCTTAGCACCAGATCTAATTTTAATGTGTCGATTCCTTGTTTGGGTCCAAACTGACAGTGATCTAACTGCATGTATCATGCTGATCGCATAGCAAGTGACACTCACGAGAACTATATTCTCATTGTCTCTTCCTCAGAAGCCAGTTGTGGCTTGGAATAATAGGCAGTTCCAATCATGTTCGTGGGATATGTAGCTATATGGGCTATATATGCATAGTGACAGTTCAGATCCTAGTTGCTCTTCAGAAAATGTTGCTAGAGAGCAGAGTGTCAACTTGGATTCCCCAGTCAGGAGTGAGTGAATGCCATGGACTGGCTGGAAGCAGAGGAGTGGTGGGAGGCAACAGCTGGGGAACCCCCTAGGGAACCCCAAAGGGAAGAAGGCTCAGAGCCAGGGGGTTGGTGGTGGGACAACAATGAGTGGCCGGAGGGAGAAGAGGGGGCAGATGGGGAGGAGGAGGTGCCGGAAGCTGAAGAGGCAACAGGGTTTAGTGAGCAGGAAGAGGCTGTGGCAGAGAGCAGTCCAGACTCAGAGGCAGGAGAGGAGAAGGGCCAGGAGATGGAGTCCAGGGAGTCAGCAACAGATCACAGGTATGGCCTGCAATATGAGTGGGCCTGCAATGCTCTGGGACAGCCCCATGGCTGCCAAGGAGCCCTGAGCCTGGGCTCAAGGTGAATGCTGAAGTCCCCCAATAAAATAACACGAGGGTACTCCGCCATGTTCAAGACCTCCTCCACCAGCTTAGGCAGGAAGACTATAGGGCAACTAGTACATAGTCCAATCAAATATTGCTTGGGCTGGTGGCAATTGTACTTCAGCAACATCTGTAATACCAAAGGTTCCCCACCCTTGCTCTAGCATAAGCAATGGCTAGAAATATACAGGGACAGTACAAAAAAAAAGTCTTAGATTTCTGCCAGTCACCACATTTGTTCCTCAGATCATTATGTTTGAACCTCCTGCACTATACTTACCTGTGCATGTATATATTACAGCATACATCCACAATGTTTGCCTGTAGCTCTGGATGTAGTTAACATAACTTTTGGCAGCTGGCTATCACAAATAATGTGGTAATGAGAAGCTTGTTAACACTTATGTGGAAGAATTATTCCTGGCTGCTGCCGACATTCAAACTCGTTTAATAGACACACTGGAGTGTGTTTATTTGTTTTAACATATGGCACTGGGAAACTGATTCCATGTTTCCTCGTGTTTTTATTTTCTGTCAGGCCAAGAACCAGTCCCACCATCTGCCAGGCCTAAAACAGTCTTGAAGTACTATGCGTATGTCTCTGTTGGAGAGTTAAACTAGTGTAACCATCGTCTCCCCTTTGCGAGTAAACTCCGGTCATTTTAGTTCTGTGTGGGGACCTAGAGATCTCTAGCAGAGGATACTTTGGCAGAAGCAAAGACAGTTAAGCTGGAATAAAATGAAAATACAGTGGTACCTCGACTTATGAAGACAATCCGCTCCGCGGCGCTCTTCGTAAGTCGAAGTCTTCGGTTGTCAAAGCGCCCGTTCTGCGCATGCGCCGACCGCGCGCACCGCTTCTGCGTGGGTGCAGAACGTGCATATGGCGAAAAGACTTTGGAAGTTGAAACCTTCGGATGTCAAGGTACCACTGTACATGGGGCGTTCACACTCAGTATGTGTGTACTTGAATACTTGAACTGAAACGCTTGTATAGTTATTCACATGGTACACAGTACCCGAGCTGTGCAAACCAACAAGTGTGCATTCTTTCACACAAACACTTGTACATGGGTAGAGACAGCTTGTCTGCCCTCCTTTTTCCATTCTCAGACTGTCCTTGTGTGTTTTTTTTAATTCCTATTCAGTTTTCTATTTGCTGCTTCCATGATCTCCAGATACCAGGGAGGGAGCTACCTTTTAAATGAAAGGGGGAAAGGGAGGAACAGGGCCTGGAAATTCTCCAAAAGAAGACCCCCCCACACACATCTGGCCTCCCGTCTTGTGTATAATTGTGTTTTCCTAGTAATGTCAGTAGTGTTATGGTGCTGGAAGAGACTCTTGAGAGTCCCATGGACTGCAAGAAGATCAAACCTATCCATTCTGAAGGAAATCAGCCCTGAGTGCTCCCTGGAAGGACAGATCCTGAAGCTGAGGCTCCAATACTTTGGCCACCTCATGAGAAGAGAAGACTCCCTGGAAAAGACCCTGATGTTGGGAAAGATGGAGGGCACAGGGAGAAGGGGACGACAGAGGATGAGATGGTTGGACAGTGTTCTCGAAGCTACCAACATGAGTTTGACCCAACTGCGGGAGGCAGTGGAAGACAGGAGTGCCTGGCGTGCTTTGGTCCATGGGGTTACGAAGAGTCGGACACGACTAAACAACTGAACAACAACAACCAGTAGTGTCAGGGGAAGTGGGGATATGGCTCACTTTCTGAACGAGATGCCAAGGCTCAGGCCTGTGTGGGAGTCTTGCCATCTTCCCTGGAAGGAAGCCTGCTTGCTTCTTAATTCCAAATGCTTTTAATTCTTAGTTGTTGTTTTTTTAAGGCTAGCATATTCCAAATGGAAAGATGCTTCTTCTGGAGCAATAAGGCTCCCCTTCCAACATTGCTCCCCACGCATTGCTAGACCTCTGTGGTTATTTGATGGGCAGGCACTTCCTCATGCAAATTATAACTGAACCATAAAGTGGAAATCAAAATAAGGGCCGGCCCTACTATTAGGCAACTGATTTTGTGTGTCATGAAAGAGCAGGACATTTTTAATAATAATAATAATAATAATAATAATAATAATAATAAGAAGAAGAAGAAGAAGAAGAAGAAGAAGAAGAAGAAGAAGAAGATATATTTTTACTGACAGGGCATGGGAGAAACACTGGTGGGATGTCCTGCCTCAGGTGCCAAAATAACTTGACTATTTTGCTGCCTTGGATATTACATACCTTGACTTTGCCTCAGGCGACAATGTCTCTTGAGCCGGCGGCCGGCCCTGAACCCAAAGTATGCTTACCTGAAAGTTTAACTCCATCCAAATCAATAGGACCTATCAGAGAAAATAGGTTTAGGATGAGAGACTGTGAAATATGACACTGTGAAATATGCTCTGAGGTATTTTTGTTCTGTTAAAAAGGGGTGTGGCTACAGATAGCAGAGGGAAGTGTTAAATGGAAGTGAGGATACCAGGCCAGCGACACCTTCAAAGGATGATGATGATGATGATGATGATTTATTATTTAGCTAACACCAATGCTTGCGATTCTGATATGACGGAAGGCGCTTTTCCTTTCCAGCTTGTAATGTTGAGGCAGATGCTATGCAAAGATTTCTCACGGCGTGATATTGTTTGGTTCACAGGCTCAGACTGCACGAAGAAAAGATAATTAAAGATCGGAGACATCACCTGAAGACGTATCCAAACTGCTTCGTTGCCAAAGAACTGATTGACTGGCTGATTGATCACAAGGAGGCCTCTGACAGGGAGACTGCAATTAAACTGGTGCAAAAATTACTGGATCGTAGCATCATTCACCATGGTGAGTGGAAAGAATCAGCACATCCGAGCCCATAGCCACAAACTCTAGTTGGGGTGCAGGCAGGTCTGACCCAGTGATTGTCATGTGTTGTTAGTCAATATGAAGGAATAAAAACCTAAATAATGATTTTGAAGATTATAATAGCATTTGTATTTGGTGTGTTTAGCATGCATTATTTTAGGGCCAAACCAAACAGTGCATTATTCACATTTTTAAAGAAATAAAAGCCCTGTTTATTTTGAAGAAAAAGCAGCTGGATTAAATAATACATACATACATATATATATATATATATATATATATATATATATATATACACACACACATATATAATGTTCTTTATTGAAAAATAAAAAGTATAAAATTATAAGTGAACAAGGTAAAATAAGACAAGACGTGACAAGAATAAAAAAGATAAAATAACACCCATGTATAAAACATTTTTAAAGGCTTATTAGTTATGGATTAGTAAAAGTAATAGTGAAAATAATGAAATGCAGGGTAAGTGATGAAGATTGAAAATCATCAGACATTGTTGATGGAAGTCCTTGGCTTATAGGCAAAATATTGTGTAAGATAAGAAGAGATGTTGTGGTGTTTGGAAATATATGCAAAAAATTAATAAAAATATATTTTCAAAAAGAAAACATTTTAAATAAACATTACATGATTGTTATTGTAGTTACCTTAAACTTAACCTAATACAGTGTTTTTAAAAATGAATTCCAAAAATCATTAAATTTGTCCATGACAAGTCTACATTTGTACATGACTTGTTCTTGTGTTGCAAGTTTGTGCATATTATTTTCTATCCATTTGCTGAAGGGAGTTGGTGTGTGTGTGTGTGTGTGTGTGTTTTAATTACTTAAACCCAGGGCTAGCCAATGTTTTGTCCTCCAGATGATGTTGGACTACAGCTCCCATCAGCCTCAGCTAACATTTCCAGGGGTCAGAAATTAAGGCAGTTGAAGTCCAACAACATATGGTGAGCCACATGTTGGACACAATATCAGACCCCGTGCACAGATAAAATCCATAGGTCTCTCTTACCCACAGTCTCAAAATCTGAATAAAAATAAGAGACTGAACACTAGTTTGGTAGGAGTACAAGAAAGCAAAAAAGAAAAATTGCAACAAAAAAATTAAAATAAGACGTGTTAATTAACCTAACGACAAGAAAAGAAGCAAAGGGAGCAAAGCAGAGAAAAGCAAAAAAAAAGGGGATCATAAGAAATGATGAAAAATATAAAATTGCATAAGGGAGTTTAGTTTTGCATAAGGGAGATAAGACGTTTTAGATAAATATTGGACAATAGAGGAAACTGTTAAAGAGAAATATACAGAGATTTAAGTGCATAAAAGAGAATGAAATAAGTGGACAAAGGAACTGAGAACAGAGATGGGCTGAAGCTGAGAGACAAAAAGACCAGTACAGTGGTACCTCTACTTAGGAATAACTCTACTTACGAATGTTTCTACTTACGAACGGAGCTCCATCCACCATCTTGGATGCGGTTTAGATAGGATTTTTTCTACTTACGAATTTTTAGATAGGGTTGCTTCGACTTACGATTTTTTTTCTCCCAATGCATTCCTATGGGATTCGACTTACAAATTTCTTCGACTTACGAATGTGCGTTTGGAACACATTAAATTCGTAAGTAGAGGTACCACTGTAATTGATTGGCCGTGTTCACATGTAACAATAAACGGGGGTTTGTAGCTTATGATAAATGAAGATCCTGCCCACTTGCTCCGACTTCACTCCTTCCCTGGTGTAAGCAGGATAAACAAACTGGGAATTGTGGTTTGTTGCTTCTGAACAAGATGCCATTGGTAAGTCGGCAACAAACTATGGTTTCAGCGATCATGACTCTCTAGATAGCAACGATTCAGGATCTCATCTTTGAATGTAAGGGGGGAAGCCAAGTTTTCCTGGTTTATTTAGCCTGCACACATCAAAGGACAATTGGGCAAATAGCTTATTCATCATAAGCCACAATGAGCCAGAAACCTCTCACTACCTGCGAACATGGCCATTGATCACAAGATAGAAAGAGAGTCTTGGTAAGTGGAGCAAACCTATGGCGGGGCCCTGTTTGTGGATTGCCCTCCCTTCTAAGAAATGGGTGGTGCTGATCCTTATTACTGTAGTTCACAATGCAAGCGGAAAGTCCACTTGTTCACTCAGGCTTTTGTTTGGTGTTGCAATTTAAAAACAGGAATGAGGATTAGATGTTATTCTGTTTCCGTGTTACGCTGGTTTTAATGTGTGTGTTATTTATTTGTTGTTGTACGCTGCTTTGAGTTACTTTTGTGGGGGCGGCGGAAGTGACTTATAGGTTTAATAAATAAATAAAGTGGAATAGAACTGATACTTCTCCTTCTCTTTCAGCCTGCATACTTTCCACAGATTACTATTTGTGGGTTACTGGAGTCAGTGTAGTGGTTAGAGGGTCAGGGAGACTTAAACTTAAGTCCCCACTCAACTACAAAGCTCTGTTATCCTTCAGCTTAACTTATCACACCGGGCGTTATGAAGATAAAATGGTGGGGGACAGAGAACAATGAAACACCACCCCACACTCCAGAGAGGCAGGGTGGGGTAAAAATGCAATAAACTATAATCAACAGATTTTTTTAAAAAGGTCAGTAATTCCCCCCGCCTATAAATGGCTGCAGATAATACAATAAAGTAGGAATACGTGCAGAGCTTCACAAACTAAGTTTTTTTAAAAAAACAAAGTAAAATAAAAGGTCAGTCATTTTTGTGGTTTATCTGAAGCCTGGTTTTTTTTGTAAAGGAAAACAATGCTTTAGTACCTGCATTGTTTCCAGATTCATAATGATGATTACTGCAAGTTCTTGATGTGAAGTGTTTACTATTTCTTCTTCTTCTTCTTCTTCTTCTTCTTCTTCTTCTTCTTCTTCCTCCTCCTCCTCCTCCTCCTCCTCCTCCTCCTCCTCCTCCTCCTCCTCCTCCTCCTCCTCCTCCTCTTCTGGGTTTTGCATTTCAGTTTGCGATGAGCATAAGGAATTCAAGGACCTCAAACTTTTCTACCGCTTTAGGAAAGATGATGGAACGTTCCCACTTGACAACGAAGTGAAGGCATTCATGAGGGGACAGAGGCTCTATGAAAAGTAGGTTGCGCACAGAACGTTGACCAGTGTTAGCTGCTCTTTATCGGATGGGGTTGATTAACAACTAGAAAAATGGTCTTACATTCATAGGTTCTTGCTGAATTGCATTCTCCTTTATTAAGAACGCCATCTTCCACCTCCTCAGTTTTCCCAAGAGAAAGGTTATACTGACAGAGATGAGTCCTGAGCATATAATTAAGATTTGAAACAGATGGCTGGGTGGAGATTCTGACTATCCCGTCAGATTATATGGGTCAAATAACAGAGGAGTTTAGTTTGCCACCTGCGACGAGGTCCATGTCATTTTTGCTCAGACTGAAGGGGTTGTTTGCAGCGTGCCTGATTTAGCCGCAGGTAGCAGCAAGTACAATATGTGAGCTGACATTTACTGGAAATGGATATGCAAAAGGTGAACAGATTGGTCAATTCATGGGGGGTGTTTTGGTACAACATTGTCATCCATGAGCAGCACGCGTGGCTCTTCCAGGTGCCAAGGAACAGAGTGAAATGTGCTTTTATTTGTCTGACTGCAGCTAGGGATGGCCCAACGTGTTAGCTTTGTTTCCTCTCGTTTTCTCATTTCCACAAGCTTAAGTTCTGTCCTCTGCTTTACAAAAAATTTTAAGTCCTCAAGACAATGCACCAGCATTTTAGTATGGAATTTTGCCTAATACATGCATTTCTGCAAAACGATTTCCCCTGAAACAAAGCATTTTTCTGTGTTACTCTTACCAACAAACCAAAAGATACCTCAGTTCCCAAATGCCACATAATATAACCAACCTAGAAATAGCAAAATAGCGAAGGGCCTTCACTTTGGCCCGATGCCAGGCCCTCCCCTCAGCTATCCAGGAAGGCCATTTTAGGAAGGTACCGTACGAGGAGATGAAATGCCCCTGTGGCTCAGGGCAACTCGAAACTACGGAAGATGTCTTCTTCCACTGCCAATATTATGCATCATATGAGTCAGGTTCTTCCTGCCAATACTACACAAATTCCCTAGACGGATGGAGCAACTCTATACCTCCTTGCTACTTCAAGATGCAAACCCAGACGTAACATACACAGCAGCCATATTTTGCATTGCTGTGATGGACATTCGCCGAAGAATGGTTTGGGTCACACACCTGACCTAAACTGAAGGCTCATACACAAGACCCGTGCCCTCTCTTGTACCCTCCCTTCTATAGTTACTTTTGCAACTGCTTGCTTTCAACCTTCTAGCTGATTTTAAGTCTCCCTCACTCATCCCCACCCCTTCTTTGAATCACCCCTGTTTTATTTCCTAAATTACTGTGTTTTCTATTTTAACTTATGCTGGTCTGTGGCCATCATAAAGTTGTTGTTGATGATGATATTCGTACCAATATATGCATTTTCATGGACTCTTTACCCCCGTTTTTGCATTCTTGTACATGTTACTTGCTTGGGGAACTGCATGGCATGTACTTGCCCTCAGAGGGGGGGAAATGCATGTGAGAAATGAAAGAAAGTAGGTGTTTTGTAACACTGAGACTATCAGTCTCTAATAGTGGTTTGTCTGTCAGATGTCCTCAGGAATCTTACCTAGCATAACAGAAATGGCCAATCTGTGTGATGATGGGCGATATACAAAATTTAATAATAATGATGTTGATGATGTTTGCCCCTAGTAAGGGACTGTAGGAGATTAGAATAGGGCTGGGAAAATAGAAGCAAGAAGCTGTGGCCTTTACCAGATAGGGTAGGCATCCCCAAACTTCGGCCCTCCAGATGTTTTGGACTACAATTCCCATCATCCCTGACCACTGGTCCTGTTGGCTAGGGATCATGGGAGTTGTAGGCCAAAACATCTGGAGGGCCGCAGTTTGGGGATGCCTGAGATAGGGGATTGTATATCTTTAGGCACAGAGACAGAAGTAAGACAAGTAGGTCAATTGCTATTCATCTGGTCACCAGTGGTAAGTAAACATCTTCGCCAGGCTACCAAGTAACAAAGCCATGATCAATTGGATGTAAGCTGGCTGTCAGGTTTAGCGCTTCTCCCACACAAGACACAGAACGCTGGCAGTTTAAGTAACTGAGGTTTATTTCTCAATACAGTAACAGGCTTACAGCAGTCCAAGCTTCTATAACCCATCCTTCACCGGAGTCAGTTATTATTATTATTTATACACCGCCCATCTGGCTGGGTTTCCCCCACCACTCTGGGCGGCTTCCAACAAATAGCAAAATACATTAAAATATCACAGATTAAAAACTTCCCTAAACAGGGCTGCCTTTAGGTGTTTTCTAAATGTCAGGTAGTTGTTCATCTCCCTGACCTCCGATGGAAGGGCGCCACTACCGAAAAGGCCCTCTGCCTGGTTCCCTGTAGCTTTGCTTCTCGCAGTGAGGGAACCGCCAGAAGGCCCTCGGCGCTGGATCTCAGTGTCCGGGCAGAACGATGGGGGTGGAGACGCTCCTTCAGGTATACAGGACCGAGGCCGTTTACTCGACTAGCTTCTGACCCCTCCCAAGGCCGGATATACGCCACGTCTTGGGGACTCAGGTGCAGCCAATTCCTCTTCCTCTGGAGATTCCTCTCTGCTGGGCGTGTCCCTGACACTGGCTGTATTTTTCAGGTGGTTTCTGTTCTTTCAGGTAGTTGACGCACAACAGATGGTAAACAATTAAGTGGGCTAGTAAAACACCGAGAAGGGTAGTGACTTTTTGCATATATGTGTGAGGCAGACAGAAGAGTAGGGTTGCTGTTGTTTTTATTTTGTTTTCATTTTGATTATGTATTTTGTGGTTTTATGTTCTGATTTTACTCTGTGAACTGCCCTGAGACCTGCAGGTATAGGGTGATATATAAATTCAATGAATAATATAATAAAAAGAGCACAAGGAAACTGTGATAATGGTTCCTCAGTCCAAGCAGGATTGATGTGCTTTCTGTTTTTTGTTTTAAATTTCCCTTCTTTCTTTTTGTGTTTGTCTTCTCGTTCCGTTTGTTTGCAGTAGCCAGTGAAACAAATTTCCCTTGCTTTTCAAATGTCGCAGCAAATGGAAGGACATGCTGTGTTTTCAATACACTGCCCAAATGCCATAGAAGAATGTTTTCATAAACAGAGGGAAATTGCAAGGATTAATGGCTGTGGTTAAAGTTAGATGTTCCAACTTGGAACTCAGCGTAAAAGAGATGGGAAATATGCTCTCTGCCCCAGTGCTAAAAGGCAGAGAGATCCTTCAGATTCTCCCTTCCCCACTTACTTCAAATAACAGTGTTCTAAATAGTGCATGGCGACCACAGAAATTTTTAATGTAAAGGAAGGCCTGTGTGTTCTCCATAGGTTTTAAGACAAGCCAAATTCTACAGCAAGGAAACATGTTTTCTGCGCTCAGAATAAATGCACACATGTTATGCTAGCATTAATTTCATTTAGATGAACTAATATTGAATTCATATTCAATAAACTAATAGTAACTAATATTTAAATAAACGAATATTTGTTTCAATGTGAATTAACTGAGTCCAACCACTGATTTGTCTAGTCCACTTACTGGTATCCCAAGGTCTAAGTAAGAGGTTTTTCCTATGCTCCTTTTAAAAAAGGAGATCGAACCTACAACCGTGCATATGTTCAGGGCCGTCTTAAGCGCCCCTGGCGCTGTGGTGTGCCGGATCCCTCCGGCGCCCTCCCGCCCCGTTTCCCAGCGCGGCTGCCACAGGCACTGCTGCAGGGCGGGTGGGCAGGCAGGCGCAGCACGGTTGCCGTGGGCGCAGCTGCGCGGCAGACCAGCCGGCCAGCGGGTGGGCGCAGCTCGCGGCACCCGCCTGGCGGGCCGGCGCCATGGTGCCGCGAGCCACCCAGCCTGCACGTAGGGCCGGCCCTGCATATGTTGTAAACTGCCCTGTGGTCTTTCTTTTTTGAAGGGCAGTCCTGTTTACAAATGATTCGGTTTACGAACTCTGCAAAACCGGAAGTAGTTTCCCAGCTTGAGAACTTTACCTCAGTTTAAGAACAGAAACGCACCGGCGGCGGGAGGCCTCATTAGGGAAAGTGCACCTCGGTTTAAGAACGGTTTCGGTTTAAGAACGGACTTCTGGAACGGATTAAGTTCGTAAACCGAGGTACCACTGTATAGGCATTTTAAAACTAGAGTAAATAATAATAAAATAGTGGAAAAACCAGTGCAGGTTTAGTCTTTGAGTGCCAGTAAATACTGTGATAGTGTGTGACTTTAATATAATTTTCTGTTTCAGTTAGTTTATTCCCTTTCCACACAGGACCCCCCCCCCCCCAGGACTGCAAACTACCCAGGTGCAAGTTATACACCCATGTGTAGTCATTACATTCTCTGTTTTTGTGGCAGTCAGCTTTCTTTGGGTTGTTGTTCTATGTCCTATCTGGTGATGTGAGGCTTTAAAGTCTACATTGGATGAAACAGTCATTAGGGAATAACTGTGTGTTTAAAGGGGAAGCAGACAGGATGACTTAACATGCTTTTCCATTTGAAAGATTCCCGTGATGCTGTTTTTAATCACCTGAGACTGTACAAAATCTGCTTACTAACAGCACTTTTAAATCCACTTTGTCAGGGTACCTGCAATCACGTTGTCAAGGGAGACAAAGGAGAACTGTTTAACATACAAAAATCCTGTGTGTCTCCTGCTATACGTTAGAGCTGTGGCTGAATGTGGCTTTCAGCCTAATTTCATGCAGGCCCTTGCAAGTGGTCAGTTCAGTTCAGGTTTGTGTGAGCTATGCAGTCAGCACCCATTAATGCCACTCCCCACCACTGGATGTGACCCCCCCAAACAAACTTTTAATGTGGGTCAGTAGTTCTTCATAGGGACCCTGGTGGCGCTGTGGGTTAAACCACTGAGCCTAGGGCTTGCTGATCAGAAGGTTGGCGGTTCGAATCCCTGTGACGGGGTGAGCTCCCGTTGCTTGGTCCCAGCTCCTGCCAACCTAGCAGTTCGAAAGCACGTCAAAAGGCAAGTAGATAAATAGGAACCGCTACAGCGAGAAGGTAAACGGCGTTTCCATGTGCTGCTCTGGTTTGCCAGAAGCGGCTTTGTCATGCTTGCCACATGACCTGGAAGCTATACGCCGGCTCCCTCGGCCAATAATGCGAGATGAGCGCGCAACTCCAGAGTCGGTCACGACTGGACCTAATGGTCAGGGGGGTCCCTTTACCTTTACCTAGTGCTTCATAACAAGAAGGTTTCCCACGCCTGCTCTAGAATGGCCAAAAATTAAAACCAGAATGGAGATGGGATCTGCTTAGAATCATAGAGTTGGAAGAGACCACAAGGGCCATCCAGTCCAACCCCCTGCCAAGCAGGAAACACCATCAAAGCATTGATTTTTAATTATTGCTTGATTTTTAATTATTGGGATCACTGAGGGGTGGGAACAGTTTTGTGCAGTACTGAAACATACACTGATGGTCTCCAAGTGTATACTCCTTGACTTCCTACAAAATAAGTGATTTCTTGCCATTCACCCCTATGTGCATGAAATGTGAGATGAAAAGCACTGCTTTTGGGGGCCCCGTTTAGCGGTAAGGGCAAAGCTGCCCCCCTCCCTGCCCCGTACTGACACTTGCAAGTGTTCCCATGGGAAATGCAACAGGTCTGTCTTTGCACCAAGCACAACACAATGCCCGTGCAGCCTTACAAATGGAAGCCCTCCCTACCCACCCACCCCTGCAAAGCTAAACATAAAAGAGTGTGTGTGTGTTCTAACATTGCACCTATCTCTTAAAACTGCTTATAGAACCTGTTAGGTGGTCTGTTCATCATCAAGATCAAGACAGGTGCAGAGGGGGAACTGAAGCCTTTCCTTCTTTCACTTTCAGTGAGAGCCAACATCCCAAAACCGCTGTTGCTCTGAACACCAATGGGATGTGTTTAACATTGTTTATAGTTTGATAGACACACACATTTATGTTTTCACCATGATGGGCATATTTATACCAATGTTAATTACAGGGCTCATTTGCACAGTGGGCTTGTGTCTGGACAACAAATCTCCCCGTTGCACCTTGCTTTTTTATTTCCTGTTACCATGGCGAGACCATGCATGCTTGAATAGCTAAAAATTAAACTCTGTTTAAACTCTTTGTCCACTACTTGGATGTGTCCCCTGTGTGGATAAAACACAGCCAAAACAAGATAGCTTTTGATAATGTTTATTGGATTTACACATCACTCTCCAGTTTGCCCCCTGGCAATATCCTTGTTTTTCCTCCCCTTTACTAAAACCCAGAACATTTTGTCCCTGCCAAAAATTAAGGAGGCATTAGCTATCATTGCATGCAGATGCGTAGCTTCCGAGAGTTTGTGTCTGTGTGTGAGGTACATGAATTACACAAGGTAAACAACCTGGATACATGATGCAAGCAAGCTAACTAGATTTGCTCAGTAGAGGGGTTTCAAATCACAGTTGATTGTGCTAGGTTTCTGGCCTCAGTTTAGCTTCTCCCCTGCTCTCAAGAACAGGGACTGTTGAAAGGTGTAATTATCAGACCCCCAGCTTCCTCCTGCTGATGGAGTAAGAAGGAGAACGGGGAATCTTGAGGTTACAAAATCAGATAGCGAGCAGGGTCACATCCATAGGGGGAAGGTAGCTGGTTGTAGGGAGGCCTTACCACCCCCAAATAACAACATGGCAGGCATAGGGGGAGTGTAGCTGCTGAAAGCCTTTTGGACCATTTGGGCTCCATTTCAGGATGCAGAGCCTTTTCACCAAATGAAACCAATCCCCTAAAATCCGCTGTGATGCACATAGGGGCTCAAAAGTGGCAAGATTTACATTAATGAATAAAGCTAAACTAATTTATGTCCAGAAAAATATAAGCATCCTTTGGTTAAGCATATTAAAACCAAGACACACAATATATTTTAGGAGGCTCTCTCCCTCTCTCCCTCTCCCCCCCCCCCCGTGTAGGAGGGGAGTCATACTATATGATACTTTATAGGTCAAAAACACGACTTCTGTTTTGCTCAAAATTTCCCCCATCAGCAGATTCCTTAAAAATATTGCCATTCATTTATGTTTGGATTATCCATTTTTTCTAGCCCCTGTTTTGAGGACTAAATTAAAAGGAACCATTCCCATTGCATCTCATAGACCGAAAGTTAATAAGAAGCAATCCCAAGAAATGAGAACTTATGTTTTTATTGGAAGGAAGGATTGGATTTTTTTCCTCCCCAAAATAACCTCAGACATTTCTGAGGTTCAGTTTCAGATCAATTATTTATTCTTTCTGCTGTAATCTTTCTAGCGATACTTATAGGTATGTTTTTGATATTAAACTTCCAGGATTACAGTATATAAAATCCAGTATCTCACTGTTTCCACTCAAATGGGCATGAAACCAGCAAGTTTGCGTTACGAGGGATTGCATCTTCAGTTTTGCATTTCATTGCTGAGATATTTTTTTTAATGTACTGTATATGTGGATTCCTAGCCTATAACGAATTTCCTTAGGTTTTGAACGAAACCTTCCTCGTTGAACAAATTTATATTACTCTAGGTACTCAGAACTGATACAGACCAAATGCTATGTCCACTCAAATATAGGGGGTTGGACTAGATTACTATTTGGGTCCCTTCTAACGCAACAATTCTCTGATTCTATGAAATATGCTGCCGCCACTACATGCAGATGAAACTGGTGCAGTCCACAAGAAGGTTTGATTCTAGTGGCTGTATAAACTGGCTCTCTGAAGATTTCTGCCCCGTGCGTATGGTGATTTAACTATTACACTGATATGAGAAATAAATATTTTCATGTCTGTGGTTTATCAGGTTTGTTTTGATAAGCATCTCTCTAGTGTTGCAACACAACAGGCTTGAGCTATTCCTCGTCACCAACTTTGGCATTTCATTGATGTGGTTTCACAGGTCCCATGTGGCCTTTGGAGCTCACAACGGTCATGACTGCAGAAGTGTCCTGTGGGGATATATCCCTTATCTCAGGCATCCCCAAACTGCGGCCCTCCAGATGTTTTGGCCTACAACTCCCATGATCCCTAGCTAAGAGGACCAGTGGCCAGGGATGATGGGAATTGTAGTCCAAAACATCTGGAGGGCCGAAGTTTGGGGATGTCTGCCTTATCTGATCTGCCAAAATAATGCCCTACAGTGGTACCTTGGTTCTCAAACTTAATCCGTTCCAGAAGTCTGTTCCAAAACCAAAGCATTCCAAAACCAAGCCACGCTTTCCCATAGAAAGTAATGAAAAACAGATTAATCCGTTCCAGACTTTTAAAAACAACCCCAAAAACAGCAATTTAACATGAATTTTACTATCTAACGAGACCATTGATCCATAAAATGAAAGCAATAATCAATGTACTGTACTATAAAATAAAACAGTATTGTAGATGATAAAAATGAAAAATAATTTTCTTTCTTACCTGCACTGATGGTGGTCATTGTTTGGATGGGGGGCTTTTATCCATTTCCGCAGCCACACAATCAATCAATCAATCAATCAGTAGCTGACCTGGGATCCATACAGTCACAAAAGCAAATTAACTGAAAAAGCCTCAAAACAAAAAATGCAAAATAAATAGCAAAAACAAAAGCACCTAATCTAAGCTCCAAATATCACCTTAGAACACTGCAATGGGAAATGGAAGGTTTGAATTACAACGGGGGGGACGCAAATTAGCAGCGCAACAGGGAACACAGGGGGACTCAAAACAGAGCATGTTTGGCTTCCGAAAAAAGTTTGTAAACCAGAACACCTACTTCCGGTTTTGCAGCGTTCGGGTTCCAAGTTGTTCGTGAATTAAGCTGTTCGAAAACCGAGGTACCACTGTACTTACAGTGGTACCTCGGTTTATGGACACAATTGGTTCCGGAAGTCTGTTCATAAACTGAAGCGTTCATAAAGTGAAGCGAACTTTCCCATTGAAAGTAATGGAAAGTGGATTAATCTGTTCCAGACGGTCCGCGGAGTACTTAAACTGAAGCGTTCATAAACTGAAGCGAACTTTCCCATTGAAAGGAATGGAAAGTGGATTAATCCGTTTCAGACGGGTCCGCGGAGTACTCAACCTGAAGCGTACTTAACCCGAAGCATGGGTGTAATTGGTTCCGGAAGTCTGTTCATAAACTGAAGCGTTCATAAACTGAAGCGAACTTTCCCATTGAAAGTAATGGAAAGTGGATTAATCCGTTCCAGATGGGTCCGTGGCGTTCGTAAACCGAAAATTCGTAAACCGAAGTGTTCGTAAACCGAGGTTCCACTGTATATGTATACTGGTCAGGACTGTTAGGGTAAATCCCTGCTACAGATGTAGCATTTGTCCACACTTCTGCTTGTTCTGCCACTTTCCCCTGGGAAAAGCCACTGGTTACAGCTGTATCAGAACAACAATTTTTTCTGCAGTTGGATGTTTGTTCTGATTCGTCGGTAGACAGGTTTCTCAGGGGAAAGGGGCGAAAAAACGATTCGGATCCATGCCTAGAAAGCATGGGGCAAGCGGAAAACCTCCCGGACCTGTCTTTCTAGGCTTGGGACAAGCAAAAATTGTGGACGAGCTCTTAAACAGCTTCAACAATCATTCCCATTTCATTTGAAGTTTTCTGGTGTTAGGGGACCTACCTACAGGGAGCCTCCCCCCATCATCCTGACCAGCACTTCGCCCAGCGAGAGCAGCAGCAGTGGGTCAGGGGGAGGAAATGAGGATGGGAGCGGAGTGGAGGAGGCACAGCTCAGCGATGTATCAGAGCCCCTGCACCACTCCAGCCAACAAGTAGGAGAGGAAGCACAGCTGCTTCTGGCGCCTGAATTGAGGCGCGCGCCCAAACGCAAGGTTAGAGGGCGGCGTTTCGGGGTGCCCAAGCTATTATGCTGGCCCTGGAGCAGAAGGGCGCCATTGCCGGATTCTGCGAGTGACTAGGAGGTCATGTTTTCTGCTATCTCTGCACTGTAAATACTATGCACAATAAAACCGTTAAAGAAAGAACAGACTTGGGTGTGTTTACTCGGGAGTAGCCGCAACAATCCCCTGACATTTGTCTACAAGTTGTCTAGTTGTCTAGCAAGCCCATGAACAATTTTTCGGAAGAAGTCATGGTGGTTAAAGTGGCATAAAACCAGCATAGGTCTGGAGTTCCAGAGTCTTTGTTCTTGCTTTTTAGCTGATCTCTTCTGGATTCCTGATGTGGAAGTCCTGCAAATTCCCTGCTACCACCAACAATCCCCTCTTGGCAATTTTCCAGATTCCTTTCATGTGCCTGTCCATTGCGGCCATTAGCATCTCTTTTGTTCTTCCTGACCACACCAAGCAGCCGGGCATGTTATTTATAGACTCGTCAAAGAAATATTAACAAAGAATTCCCACTCAGAGAGTCTACAAAACCAGTATAAGAGCTGCTTAGAAAAAGCCTTAACTTAATGTTTATTGGCTTTGGGGGAATCTCTTTAAGTTAGAGAGAACAGGATGTGATCGAAGGTATCATCTCTAAAATGTTGTCCATACCATTTCTATTATTCTGTATCAGCAGTCAAGAACTAACGTCTTGCATTTGAACGGAAAGGGGCTGTCAAATGATTACTGTATCTGATTCGCTTTTTATTGATGCTGTCGGGGAAATATTTTAGCTCAAGCTTCATTTTCTCCTGGTAAATTCTATTAAAATTAAAACACTTGGTACCATTAGAATTATAAAAAAAATGCCTACAGCAGAGCTTGTTTCATTCACAGGATTTCCTCCCTTTCACAAACAGAAGAAGTACTTCTGTTTAGCCATTCGTGAACCTGAAAGGAATCTGGAAAATTGTCAAATGCGAATGGTGCAAGTCTGTTATTTCACGTTGTAGGCCAGGAAGAACTCAGAAGAAGGAACAAGTGAACTTATTCTACAGTTCACGTAACACGAAGTTTCAGATGAGTTCATTGACCTATTACTTGGTTAGCAACCATCAGTTCCCACCCCACCCCACTGAAACAACCGACATAGGTCTAATTTTAGCTTTCACTGTGGGATTAATATGCTGCAGGCTTTCTCCACTAAGTTCCTGGCCATATATTTCATAAGGATGTTGGGTAGATAAGCCTGATTTATCAAACCTGCAAGGCAGTTAAGAGGAACATTTTTAAGGAGACTGTAGCAATACAGTTAGAGACCGACTGTTTAATGTGATGGATGTGCTGTCTCATGTCTTCAACCACCAACATGCTGCAGATCACCTGTATGAATTTTGCAGAGCACTGGCGTCTTTCTTAGCCCTACAGGGAGATGCTGGGGATTGACCCTGGAAGCTTTCGAATGCAAAGCAGATAAACGCTTTGATATGGATGATGACGGGCCCTTACAAGGAAGAACTGGGAGCTGTGTTTGGGGGGGGGGGGAAACCATCCTTGTTTCATTAGATGCTCAGATGCTGTTGATTGTATGCAGGACCTTTTGCATACAAAGCATGCCCTGATCTATGTGTGCTGCTTTCTTAATGCTCCCAACTGGAAGCAACCACTTGCATTACTTGCAATGTCCTTGCTCCACCCTTGGGTAAACCTGGACGAGGGTGGAATTAGAACCTTGAACACATTTCTGCAGTTTAACCTTCATGTGCGTGCGTTTCCTCTCCCTCCCTTCTCTCGTCGCAGGCTGATGAATACCGAAAATGCACTTTTACAAGCCAGGGAAGAGGAAGGGATAAAATATGAACGCACTTTCATGGCATCTCAGCTGATTGACTGGTTGATCCAGGAAGGAGAGGCCACCACAAGGCCTGACGCTGAACAACTTGGTCGCAGGCTGCTGGAGCACGGAATTATACAGCATGGTGAGAAGTGTCCCTTGCTTTAGCAAGCTCTGTCTAGGTGCGAAGGACCTCATAAGGTGGTTGCATGTTTTAACATGGACTGCTTAACCCTACATATTTTTAAGTGGTGGGCATATATATATTGTGAATGCTCCTCACTTTTGCAATCCCAGACTGGTAGCAAAACACAAAGTTATATTAGTAACTATACTTAGTGGTTAGTGGCCAGCTTGGTGGGTCACAATTTGTGTAGACTGGCATCTTTAGATGGGTCATTTTGACCCATGTCCTATTGAGCAGCTTATATTTCTTCTTCTGAGAGAAGTATATCCTTCTTTCTTTTTTCATCTGTACCCAAGAAGGGTTTGATTGGGGTGGTTTCTCCTCCTTTTGGAAAACCAGTGATTCAGAGTTCAGGACAAGCTGCCAACTGTGAGAGCCCAAAGTTGGAAAAGTTAGCTGTGACTTGAGTCCAATTTAAAACAACGGCATAGGACTTGGGCTGTGTACACATTACCAGCTCAGAACACAGCAAGGTTTTCCTTTTTCTAAATTTCGGCTGAAGCTGGGCAAGCCCATCTTTTATGTCCAGTTGATTTTCAAAGCTGCAAACTGTGAGAGTACAATCCAGCAAAAGTTAGTTACATCTTAAGTCCAATTCTGCCTGGTTGTTGCCAGCAGAAAGTAATTTTCAGAGGAGAGTTGGGTAGTGTAGGACTTGGGCCACATCATCCTTTCTTATTGTCCTGTATTTATTTGTAGCAATCTTGTTGTCCCTTGGCAATGCCAACCCTCAAAGTGATTGAATTACAACTGGCTCTGAGGGTTTTCACTTGGTTTTTTAATCTTACTGCTCTTCAACTTGGGCTGGAAATAACACAATGAATGACTTTTCGCCGGCTTACATCATAGTTGTTCAATTAATCTTGCTGCCAGAGAGTAATTTATAGGATGCCAGCTGCTAAGGGCACAGAACACAAGTAAAGTATACTCCCTTGGCCTCTGAAGTGGCAAGAACATGCTATAGGTAAGGACTGGGAGATAAAAGGGAGAAGTAGAACAGGGTGAAGATAAGATAATGGAAAGAGAGGGAGGGAGAGAGAGGGAGGGAGGGAGAGAAGCCACTGCAGGTTCTTAATCTGCCACATCACAGACAGACACATCTTACATTGTATACTGGTTCAGCCATCAGCCTTGGCCCCTTTAGTCCCCCATCTGCTTCAGGCAGGCTGTCCATCTTTTTTAAAAAGAAAGTATCACAGCACCACTTTTACTAGCTTTCTCTCTAGATAGTAGATTCTCCTCATTCTATCTGGATTCTGCAGAACCTCCTGCCAACTTTGTTAAGAACTTGCACCAGAGCTTTTGCGGGGGGTGGGGGAGAGTATGTGACTGATGTTCAGTTAGGTTTCACTCAGACCTACTGAAATGAATGGACCTGGCTTAGTTGGGCTTATTGATTTCAGTGGGCCTACTCTTGAGCAAAACATAGTTGAATATCACCCAGAGCCTTTACACAGCAGTGAAACTGTCTCTTCCACTCAGAATGGTACAGTTCCAGGGATCTACAAACCAGACCTACAACGATGTTGAGCCTCTCTCTCTCTCCTCTAAATTGCCTTCAAAGCACTTCAATGCACAGACAAACTCCAGCCCTTCACCTCTTCCTGGAAGAAAGTGAGGGAATTGTGCCTGGCCTTGCACCAGTAGTATAGTGGATTAGGAAGGGGAATTGAACACAGCTCCAATACTCGCCCCGCTAGAGCAGGAGCGATAATATCAACTGCTGGCATGCCAGTGTGTTGGCAGACCCTTGTTGGCGTAGCAAGTGAATGAGGTGATAGCAAGGCTTTCAAGTTTTGCTATGGTTTGTGATGGAATGAATACACAAAGACAGGCTGGGTGCTTCTTTCCTTTCACAGGGTTGCTATCTCATGGACAAGATAGCTCAGCTAATAGAGCATGAGACTCTTAATCTCAGGGGGTTGTGGGCTCGAGCCCCACGTCGGGCAAAAGATTTCTGCATTGCAGGGGGTTGGACTAGAGCAGTGATGGCGAACCTATGACACGCGTGTCAGACGTGACACGCGGAGCCCTCACTGCTGGTACGCGCCCCATCAGCCCATTCGCGCTGTTGTTGTTGTCCCCCCCCCCATTTGTTCTCCCACTCATCCTACAGCTTGCCTCCGCTGTTAAAACCCGGATCCTTTTTTGTTGTTGCTGCTGGTAGCCAGAGATTGTTTTTTAACCCTTTCTGTGCTGTTTTTTCTGGCGCTTTGGCAGACGATGATTGGGTGTAACAGCGTTCGTTTTTTAACCCATTCTGTGCTGGTTTTTTTGGCACTTTGGCAGACTATGTCGGTGCTGTGTGTTAGTTCCAGTGAAGGTATTATTTGTCATTTATTTCTGTTCTCTTCCCCCCCCCCAAAGTGCAGCAGCTTTGGGGCACTCCCCCCCAAAAAGCAAAGCAACTTTTGCACCCCCCCAAAAAAATTATGGTTGCCAGTGGGAGGAAGTTGCTTGTTTTCAGTTCCTGAGCACCACCAAGCACAGTGCAATGGAATGGTGTAGTGGTAAATTCTGAAGTGCAGGATTTCATCATGGCAACCCCTACAGCCACAGCTCCAAGGAAAGTCCATTGTATGATTTCCCCTGGGGAACTGAAACACGTTGGAATTGCAGCTAGAGGAAATGTTTGCAACTCCCTTGCTCCTGTTTAATGTTAGAAATGGAGTGTTCTTATTGACTTTCCAAGAACTTAGGATGAAAAGGACTGGTGTAAAATCTGATTAAAGCCCAGAGAGGCTAAGCTCTGTATTTATAATACTTTGCCAGTAGGAGATTTGGTTTAAAGACTTAGTTTCTATAGATTTCATTGTGTTTCGCCCGAGTTAGAAACAATATTGGTTACACTCAGCTGAGATGGAATGATTATGGATTTTAGCTGTAGCAAACAAAAATAACATCTGTTTTGACTGCATCTGTACTTATACTGAAACTACCATAGCTAAAAAATTAGAAATCTTCCCTTCTCACCTCCCCCCATCCTGTTTCCAAATTGCAAGCTAACTTTGAAATAACAACAGCTGCCTGCCTTTCACTCCGTTGTCTGTTTACTGCAATCTTTATAGAGTCTGCTCAGTTTGCAAGTAAATACCATGGATCCGTTGGCAAGTTTCCTCTGCTCTCCAAGGACCAAGCCATTCTTTGTGACTTATATGTCAGCATTGTCAATACAGTTTCAATTAACACTAATTGGCATTCTGCTGTAGCCTGGCAAGAGCTGAATGAGATATTTGGCTGACGATTGAGTGTAGGATAAAATACCTTTGTGCTTCATTGGTTGTCTTTATAAACTGCTGTCACAGTTTATAATAGAACTCGACTACCCTTATTGCTGAATAAGCACAAAGAATAATGACATGCAGTTTCCTTCTCTAGTTAATTTACTGTCATAGAAAAGGGCCTGGACTGTCATCTTTAGTTCAAATCCTAGCATTGAGGCAAGAGCTTTCGTATCTAAATCCCTGTCTGAATAATAATAAATGTTTTGTGTTTCCAGAACACTTTTGAGTGTGTAAAGCATTTCATGTGCATTACTTTGTAATTACCTTTACAACAACCCTTGCAGTACTATTATCCCAGTTTTGCAGGTATAGTAGGTGAGACCATAGCTGCCAAGTTATCCCTTTTTTAAAGGGATTTTCCCTTATGCTGAATAGGCTTCCTTGCGAGAAAAGGGAAAACTTGGCAGCTGTGGGTGAGACTGAGGGGACAGACATCTGTGGAGTTGATGGCAGAGACAAAGTTCCAACCAGAATTCTAGGTCAGTGGTTCCCAACAGGTGGTCCGGGGACCCCCAGGGGTCCGCGAGCTATGCCAGAGGGGTCCTCAAGATCCTATTAGAATAAAAAAATATATTAAATATATTTCGTATGATAACAGATTTTTTGTTTTGGCCGCTTCCTGCATGAGCAGAGTCTAGCGCAAAACTAGAATTAGATAGAGGCAGTAGTTCTGCTGTATGCCGCAAGGACTACAAGAAACTTGGAGATAAGGCAATGAAAAAGATCCTTCCATTTGCAACCACATATCGGTGTGAGCAAGCATTTTCTTCCATGTGTTTCATAAAAAACAAATATAGGAATCGGCTCGACATGCGGTCGGATTTCAGAGTGAAAGTTTCAAGTTTGGAACCTAATATTTCAGAAATAATGGACTCAAAGGACAGATTTAACTCATCTCATTAAGAACTGAAAATTAAAACTAACTGTATACTGATGGAGTACTCTGTTGTAACTGTAAAAAACGTATAAATATAAAATATAAAAAGACTCTTAATTTGGCTCTCACTTTTTAATTTTAGTATTAGGAATTAATGGGGGTCCTTGTCACAATAGCGGCTCGATGAGGGGTCCTCGAGAAAATTTTGTTGGGAACCCCTGTTCTAGGTTAACCACTATGTTACACCAGCTGCCTCTCTAACCAGAACATTCTGTTTCCTCTTGAACTTCTGGCAATGCTCTGTGCCTTAAGTTGGTCCTGGTCTTTCCCAATTTGGTAAACTTGAGATGTATGCATAGCATGTACTTAAAGACTTCATGCAGAGCTTGGCTGCAGGAATTGTTGGAAGGAAACATGCAATGGTCTTAGGGACTCTGGATTTGTGTAGGGTTTCACGCCTTAGCCTTTTCTTCTCCCAAATATCTCCTTCAAGGCAGCAGAGGTTTAGGACCAGAGTTTCCCTTCTCCCAGGTTGATGAGCCCCACCTACTCCTCACTTCCCTCTGCAGCCCATGCAGAAACTTCCTTCTTGACCATTGGACCCACTATTGGTCTTGTCCACTCAATGCGCTAGAGCCTTTCTTTGCATGCAGGGGAAGTCTCTAACTCACGGAAGGTTTGAGACCCATTGGCTGCCCTCACCTGGTTTAGCTGGCCCATCAAAGCCATTCATAGAATCATAGAGCTGGAAGAGACCACAAGGGACACCCAGTCCAACCCCCTGCCAAGCAGGAAACACCATCAAAGCATTCTTGACATATGCCTGTCAAGCCTCTGCTTAAAGACCTCCAAAGAAGGAGACTCCACCACACTCCTTGGTAGCAAATTCCACTGCCGAACAGCTCTTACTGTCAGGAAGTTCTTCCTGATGTTTAGGTGGAATCTTTTCTCTTGTACAGTAGTTTGAATCCGTTGCTCCGTGTCCGCTTCTCTGGAGCAGCAGAAAACAACCTTTCTCCCTCCTCTATATGACATCCTTTTATATATTTGAACATGGCCCTTAACCTTCTCTTCTCTTCTCCAGGCTAAACATACCCAGCTCCCTAAGCCGTTTCTCATAAGGCATCGTTTCCAGGCCTTTGACCATTTTGGTTGCCCTCTTCTGGGCACGTTCCAGCTTGTCAGTATCCTTCTTGAACTGTGGTGCCCAGAACTGGACACAGTTCTCCAGGTGAGGTGTAGCTGCTGTCTCATGCTGACAGCTGCATATAACCCCACCCTGAGATTTATATCTTGGTGTGACCCTAGACTGTTATAGAATGTTGCATGAGCTTTTTAGAAATATAGACTAGCTAAAGATCTGTCACCTTCATTGAGGCTGGGTAGCAGTGCCCCTTCCCCTAATATTTCAGCTACCTTCAGAAGGGAGAGGAGTGGTACAGGCCCTCTCTCTCCCATGGTGGAATGGATGGCAAAAGTAAAAGCATCTATAGACACAGTTGCAATTGGGACAAACTGTTCCTTGCCTTTAGAGATCAAACTGTCCTCTGTCATAGAATTGGAAGGTTCCTCAAAAGTAATCTATTATAACTTCCTGCCTCTACAGGAAGTTCGGCAAACGCCGGCTCCCTCGGCCTGAAAGTGAGATGAGCACCACAACCCCATAGCCTTTGGCTGGACTTAACTATCCAGGGATCCTTTACCTTTACTACCAAAGCATAGATGATAGATGGCTATTCACTCTCTACTTAAAATAATCAAACAAAGAATAGTCCACCACCTTCCAAGGTGGTCCATTCCGTTGCTGAACCACTCATATCTTCAGAAAGCTCTTCCTAATGTTTCGTCTAGATCCCTTTTCTTGTAATTTGAACCCATTGGTTTAAGTCCAACTCCCTGGAACAACCAAAATTCTCCTTTCTTGAGCCCAGTAAAACATGATGAAATGTTAGGAGAGTGGGATATAATATTGGGAATTGGCTTGGATAGAAAGATAGATGAACACCAGTAACTGAACGTCTGGGTTTTTAATGTCAGGGTAGATGTTTTGAATTGTTGCTACCATTAAAGCACATTTACAGATGCCAGATTAGCTCTGAAGACCAAAAAGCCTTTGGAAGGAATGCGGGGAAAGTTCTCTGCAATATCTTAGGTTTTGTCTTGCGGTATTAATTCTCCCTCCTTCATGGATCACTGTCTTGTCATGGCGAAGGGGCTTGAATAACTCAGAGAAGCTATGAGCTATGCCGTGCAAACAACAATTCTCGAAGCTACCAACAATTGTGTCACAGCACTGCTCTGACTGTGTTTAGCTTGGGACAGCAGTCACAAAATTAAAAGATTCCTGCTTCTTGGGAGAAAAGCAATGACAAACCTAGAGAGTAACTTAAAAAGCAGGGACATCACCTTGCCAACAAAGGTCTGTACAGTTAAAGCTATGGTTTTCCCAGTAGTGATGTATGGAAGTGAGAGCTGGACCATAAAGAAGGTTATATTATATAAAGCAGTGTTTCTCAACCAGTGTGCCTCCAGATGTTTTGGGACTACAACTCCCATCATTCCTGACCACTGGTCTTGCTAGCTAGGGATGATGGGAGTTGTAGTCCCAAAACATCTGGAGGCACACTGGTTGAGAAACACTGATATAAAGAAGGTGCTGGAGGAGACTCTTGAGAGTCCTATGGACTACAAGAAGATCAAACCTATCCATTCTGAAGGAAATCAGCCCTGAGTGCTCACTGGAAGGACAGATCGTGAAGCTGAGGCTCCAATACTTTGGCCACCTCATGAGAAGAGAAGAATCCTTGGAAAAGACCCTGATGTTGGGAAAGATTGAGGGCACTAGGAGAAGGGGACGACAGAGGATGAGATGGTTGGACAGTGTTCTCGAAACTACGAACATGAGTCTAACCAAACTGCGGGAGGCAGTGGAAGACAGGAGTGCCTGGTGTGCTCTGGTCCATAGGGTCACGAAGAGTCAGACACGACTAAATGACTAAACAACAACAACATTTATTCTCCACTGGGGGGGGGGGAATAGGAAGGGAAGCCCTTCTGCTATTGTACTTAGTGGGGCAGTGTGTGACACACCTGGGTTATGCAGAGATGAAAAGTGCACATTTAACATGAATATCAGGTCATGAATCTCTAAGAAATATGGGCAGGGCAGAAAAACACCTCTTCCAGGATTTTGCATATGCAAAAGAAATTAGTATTTTATTTTATTTTTAAAAAAGAATTGGTCACTATCCTAAAGCATTTATAGAAGATTCATGCACCAAATGTTCAAAAGATGAGGAGTTAATGGTTTGGAAATCTGTGGTGTTTTCCATAATGACAGTGATTTCTTCACAATCTTTTTCATTCAGTTCTTGGAAGATTCTTGGAACTGAATGTAGGAAAATAAAGTGGACTTTGTTCAGATATTTTCTTTGTGAGCTGGGCCAAGCTTGAAAATAATGTAGTTGGCGAAAGTGGATATTCAGTGTACGTGGTGGGTGGGGGGAATCAGACTTAGGAGACAGCTAGCCTTATGTTCTCTACCACTGAGTTTGGTTTTCACTTACAGTGCTAAAGCTCTGTTTCTCACCCCACAGTTATCACTGCATATATTTAAAACCATGAGATCACCTGCTTTCTGCATAATGAAGTCAGACACCATCCATGGTGTAATTAGAATCTAGGAACCAGGAAATGAATTGCTACGAAATGTAACGTCCTCTGCAATTTTAATTTTAAAACTATTCAGCTTAATGAAGGCCTGGGGGGAATTGGAAAGCACACCTGGTGTGACAAGCCAATAAAGTTGCCAGTGAAATAAACCAGAAAGCTGAAATAAAGCAGGCTGAGATGGAGTGACTGTAGCTTATTGGAATCTCTTTAATAACAATAATTGCAAGCGGCAGTTGAAGAAGCGAATGACAGGGAGCGCAGCAATTTGTCTTTTTGTCAGCACTTGGAATAATGAAATCTTGGCAGCTCCAATCTTTGTCTTCCTTAACTTCCATACCATCTCAATTGTCCAAGAAGATAGCTTTAGATGTGCTGTTACCCCCATTGCTAGTTCAGCCAGTGCGGGGTTGGGGTATCAGCATCACAATCCACATGGAAGCATGCCGTACATAAATGCCACACTGCATGTGACCTGCTTTTTTTCTCTCTTCTAGTGTCATGCTACATAAAAAATTGAGGTTATAGGAAGTTGCCGTGTGGTCATGCTCTTAGGGGCAGCTTTAGACTTTATGAATCAGTTTCATGGAAGGAGATGCCATGTGGTTAATCATGAAAAATCTACACCTAGACTGGACTGCATGATTCCACTGTTCCAATAATGCTCCAGCTTTAAGAACCATGTTAGTATATGTCCTTATAGTTGGGTAACTTTTTTTGGTATCTAGTCCCCACCCTCCATAGTCTGAAGGGTGCTTCAGACAACCAGTAGTGACCCATCAGTTTGAGTCTGAGAGCATGTGAATGGCCTAATCATCTGTAGTATTGGAGCTGTAGAGTAGTGAAGGATGGGAGCTGTCTTCCACGAAGAAGACATGAGTTTGCATGAATTCATTGCTCTGATGGCACAAGCTATGATTTGCATAAGTGAAATGGTGGCTAACCAATGTCCGGCCAGTACAGTACTTGGCTTATTCCACTTTTCTAAGCAGGACAGAAACACTTGAATTCTAATCTTTTATGTCAGCATCAGAAATTTGAGGAAACATCAGACCATCTTAAACGAATCACTAAAAAAAAATTTAACACAAGAAGGAGTTGCAGTTTACCATGTTGACTATCTCCTTCAAGCAGTGTTGTTTAGAGTTAAACAACACCTTTATTCTTAAGATTTGATTTGATAGCTCTTCTACGCTTGCAAGTCACCACTCAATGTTTGAGTCATCAAGCAAAGAGCATGTGTGAGCATAGCCATAGAGTCTTTTTAAAATGGAGTGGTGTGACGGAATGGTAGGCGATGTTTCTACATTCAATTCAGTAACTTCATAAGAATGAAAATATACTCTGGATAATGATTCACTGTGAAAGTACCAAAAAGGTAGTATTCAAAATTATATATTTAATGTTGATGTTATAGTTGATGTCCAAAATTTGGTGAATTGTGGATGTTCAGGATACATTATAGAATTACTATGTGGTAAGGTACATTCTTATGAACATTTTTTAGTCATTACCTTTGATTTCTATCTGCTTTTCATGCTTTTGTTTATGAAATGTTTTATTTTGCATAGCATTTTGCAATATTGTTTACAAAACATCTATTTGAAAAATCAACATCACACACAGATGTCCCCCCAAAATACAGATGTGAATGCTGACAGTAACCTAAATGTGACTCTCAGTGTTCATTTACCCAATGAGAAGTGAGGAACAGGTATCTTTAGACACAAAATTCATCTAGGGTGGTTAGCATTCACATGAGTCTCAATATTCAGCAGTTTAGGACATCCCTTGCAGTAGAAATGAACCCCACTCTGTATTCTTTCTTCAAGTCCATCATTTGCTCATAGGCAAATGTCCAACACATTTATCTCCATTATTAATTGCAATGCTTTCAGGAAATGGAAGTTTATCCTTCCTGTTGCCTAAGGTATTCGGGGACTGCAGCTTTTATGAACTAGTGGTTCTGGACAATTACTGCTGCAATAATAATGTAGATGCATTTTTTATACTGCAGCTATTTCTGGGCACGGAGTTGAGCCTGGCATTCTTTTTCAACAGCAAAGCATGTTGTGTAAAATTTTGCAAAAGGTAAAGAGATCATTGCTGCCCAGGGCAACTTGGAGAGGAAGGACGGGGTATAAATTCAGTCCGTCTTGGCACCAAACATATTCTCAAACCTGGCATAGACCTTTCCAGAAGTTATAACAGCAGGTAGGAAACACAGCTGATTGTAAGTAGCTCTTGCTGCCTTAAGGGGAAGGAGTGAGAATGAACTGATGTTTCTGTTGAGAGAGTGCATGTTGAAAATGTAATATAGCAAAACCTGTCCTGACTTATCAAGCCTGATCTAAATAATAAACACCAGGTTTTGTGGTCCTGTTAGCGCAGAGACATACTCTTGAGTGTGTACAGGAGCAGAGACTGGTGTATTACCTAGGAGTCCCAGGAGCCAGACATTCAGAGCATCATGCAGAATGGGAAGTCCAAAACTCAGGTTGGCTGGGCCAAGCTCAAAAGGAAAGCATCTGTCTAAATGGAGTGGGAGATAGGAAGGTGGTGAGTTAGATAGTTTTCACTAACACTTATCTGGAAATATTTATAGGCACCTCAGTACATAGAGACTCAATCTGTTCTCTGGGGGATGGAGCCATGGGCGTACCCAGGATCAAAACTAGGGGGGGGCAAGGGGAGGGGCCAAGGCACGGAAGGGGAGGGGCCACAAAGTGGACGGGAACAGCGAACTCGCGCTCCGCTGGGCTGTGCCCCTCCCTAGCAGCAGGGCTGGTGGGCGGAGGCGGAGCCCAGCCCAGCGGAGCGCGAGTTCAGCGTTCCTGCCCGCCGCGCCGCGCTCTCTGGTTCCCCGCTGCGCTTGGCCTTGCCAGAGGGCGCGACGGGGAGCTGGAGGGAGGGCGCAGCGCGGCGGGCAGGAACGGCGAACTCGCGCTCCGCCGGGCTGTGCCCCTCCCTAGCAGCAGGGCTGGTGGGCAGAGGCGGAGCCCAGCCCAGCGCGAGTTCGGCGTTCCCGCCCACCGCGCCGCGCTCCCTGGTTCCCCGCCGCGCTTGGCCTTGCCTGAGGGCGCGCCGGGGAGCTGGAGGGAGGGTGCGGCGCGGTGCGGCGGGAATGGCGAACTCGCGCTCCGCCGGGCTGTGCTCCGCCTCTGCCCACCAGCCCTGCTTCTAGAGTAGGGCAGCTGCCCTAACTTGCCGCATGGTGGGTACGCCCTTGGATGGAGCCCACTTTGTAGCCTGAAGACAAACAATAATAATCTTTCCTCTGTTCATTCTATATGGCCTCCAATGGTCGACAAAGGCATTAGTATGCAAACCAAAAAACACCCAGTTCAAGTCTTGGCTCCTCTTGATAGATCCATAACAGGTTTTTTTTAAAAAAAATCCCCACTCCAAATGGGTAAGTTCTAATATAAGGCTTGGAAGACTCTACAGAGAGCAATGAAATTAGAATCTGTGGCCTCTCCTGTTTATTAAGCATTCATCCTTTCCTTGCACAAAGCTTACATGGGGGTTATATTATATCTGGTCTTCACTGAGCATCCATTCTGATTTCTTTGTGTGGCACCTGTACAATAATAAGTGTTTCTCTTGCGTTCATCCTGATCTGCTTGCGTCTTCCCATTTTTGCCAATAACCTCTCCACCCCACTTCAAGTAGCTTATTGAAAGCATTGTTCCTTTATTCCCGACACATTCTGCGTTCTCTATCCCACTAAAAACGCCTTTCCACTTCTCTCTCCCTCTCACCTTCTTTCCTTCCCAGTGTGCAACAAACACCATTTTATAGACAGCAATCTGCTGTTCCAGTTCCGAATGAATTTCCGCCGGAGGAGGAGATTGATGGAGCTGCTCGCTGAGAAGTCCCGCTTGATGCCGGAGAGTCATGACAGTCCTTTTTGTCTACGAAAGCAGAACCATGACAATAAAAGGCACACCAGTTTCCTCTCAGGTATTTGAGTCCCGAGGCAGAAAGAAGGTATTAATAGGAAAAAATAGTAGCTTATCCATTTGTATAGTATTTTCAACCAAGATTCAACAAGATTCACTGCAGCTCACTCACAGAACTTGGAATGTGTGACATAAAAGTGCCCCTGAGCATTTGCAGACTGCTTTGAGGGGAGTGAAGAGTATGCATTAAATGCTATTTGAAGATGAAATGTTAAAGTGATAGAGTTCTAGAGAGGAGAACTCTATCACTTTAATCTATGCAAATCATTCCCACCTTGGATTATCTGTGTGCTAGGTCATCTATCCCTGAGGAAATTGTTCAGCTGTTCCATTTTTTCCCCTAAAAGTTGGGTTTTCTGTGCCCTGGAAAAAACCCAGAAGCTGAAAAGGGGAAGTATGGGAGGAGAAGGTTTCGATCATTACAGGCAGATGCCCTGTAAACAATCTAGTACAAGGCGGCAGCTTCCCATATTGAAGTTGATCCTCTTTTGTGCTATTTATGAAAGCATAAATCTTTTCTTAATTTAGAAGAGAAAGCAGAAGAAAAACGTTAGTAATGTGAGCGAGCATTCTGGCCAGTTTAGGTTTTATATTGTGCAACTGACGCATTTCACAATCCTATACATACCTAGCCAAAAGTACCGGTAAGTCCTATTGGGTTCATACGGCATTGCAGCCTGGAGCAAAAAAAAAAAAACCCAAACCACTTGTGTATGGAAGTACACTAAATCTTTCTAAGATGTAGCTGTTCATGAATGGGCAACACAAGTTTTAGAAATTTAGGTGACCACCAGATATAAAATCAGAGCAGTGGCATTTCTGATATAACAATATACAGGTGAAATGGCCATCCCAAAAAAAAACCCCACCCAAAAGGCTTTGCATATTTGTTTTGAAAAGCGCCATTGTACTAAATGAGCAGTTCGTCATCAAAGTGATGGAACTATTGAAGGTGACAAGATGCACTAGAAGAGGCATCCCCAAACTCAGCCCTCCAGATGTTTTGGGACTACAACTCCCATCATCCCTAGCTAACAGGACCATTGGTCAGGGATTATGGGAATTGTAGTCCCAAAACATCTGGAGGGCCGAGTTTGGGGATACCTGCACTAGAAACTTCTGAAGTTATGAATGGTGGTAAAAAGAATTGTAAGAGAGAGAGAAATTAATTTATGTCCTCCTGCCTATTTCCCTTCCTCCTCCTCCTCTGCATGGGAAAGTGAGCCCCACCAAAGAGATAAAGATTGTCTCAGCAGTGAGACGGAGCAGTATGAGTAGCTGTGGCAGCAGTGGGTACTTCAGCAGCAGCCCAACGCTCAGCGGCAGTCCTCCCGTTCTGTGCAACCCCAAATCTGGTAAGGATCGCTAAGACTTGTTTGCATTGGCGAATGTTGGAGCCAAGTTAGACACGACGCACTTTTTTAGATGCACTTTCGCATTTCACGTGCATGCTTTCAAAACAAAACAAACCAGAAACAGCAACTGCTGATATGATAATTGGAATCACTGTGAAAGCGTCTGGATGACACTAGCTGCTCTTAGCTTTCCTCCCAATGCAAATAGCAGCTTTTGAGGAATGATTTTCTTTGGGACCATAGCAGGGGGAAGAAAGGATTAAACGCTCTGCCATTAGCTTGCTGCAATTGCCTATCCCCAGCAGCCACTATTAGTATTTTTGTAAACTGCATTATAAATGCAGATATGCATTTAAATCCACATATACTTTACCCCCTAGAAGACATCCAGGCAATTTAGCTTTGAGATAGCAGGAGTGTATTTGTTTTTAATGAAGGGGCATGTCTTTGCAAAACCAAATACCCTTTCAAAGCACATTATTTCCCTCAAAAGAATTCTGGGCACCATTGTTTCTTATGGGTTGCTGGCAACTGTAACACTCTGAGGGGTAAACTACAGTGCCCAGAATTCTTTGAGGGAAATAACGTGCTTTGAATGTGCTTTAAAGGTGGTTGTTGTTCAGTCGTTTAGTCGTGTCCGACTCTTCGTGACCCCATGAACCAGAGCACGCCAGAGCAGGTACAATGTGTATATGGCGTAACCAATTTACATTTAAGGAGGGGAGGACTAAGAGTTTGCATGTTCCCTCATCTTAATAAATAAATAAATTTTAATGTACATTGAAAACTAAGGAAAGGCTAGATCTGAGTTCTAATAGGCTATGTTTGAATATACGGGAGTTTAACATGTGAGAGTGTTCGTCTTCTAAGGTTAATCTGAATTGGTCTAGTCTAGCAACAGACCTCTCCAAAGCTGTCCAAGTTTTCCTGGACTCTGATTCCTAATTCTTAAGCTTTTCTGTGCATGAGTCAGGTTTTAATCAACGGCGTATACTTTTATTCCATTTTTATTCCAAGTTTTAAAAAGCTTTGGTTTGATTGTTGTTGCGCTTTGTAGAATTTCCTCCCCTTTCCTCCAAATTACCTGTTATGTAAACTGCTCAGAGATTTCTTTTTATATTAAGCGGTTTCTAAATTTTATACGTAAATAAATCAGGCCAGTTCTCTTTAAAAAAAGGGGGGTTGGAATATTTGTGTATTCCTTAGACCTAATACAGTGGTACCTCTACTTACGAATTTAATGCATTCCGAACGCACATTCGTAAGTCGAAAAAAATTGTAAGTTGAAGCAACCCTATCTAAAAATTCGTAAGTAGAAAAAATCCTATCTAAAACGCATCCAAGATGGCGGACGGAGCTCCGTTCGTAAGTAGAAACATTCTTAAGTAGAGTTATTCGTAAGTAGAGGTATCACTGTATAGCCAGAATTCAGTAGCCGGCTAAAAGTAAACGCGGAAGGGAATTGTGCACCTTGTCAGCTTAGGCATATGACACCAGCTGCTCGACCGAGCACTTTCACACCCCCACCCCCTAAATCGGCTGATAATCTAAGTTTTTTGACCCGCTTAGCAACAGTTTATAGATCAATCTGTCATTCTTCTACATTATGCAGAGAGAACAATGACAGCAGTGGCCGGCATGTGAAGACATTTACTTTATTCAAGCTGTTAATGAATCAGGTTGGCCCAGGAAAGGGGATAGCAATGATGTGATCATGCTGTTTGCTAAGATGAATTAGGAATACTTCAGCCATTGGTTCATTTTCAGCAAGCCCCTCTATGATAAGATGAAAACCGTCAGCTTCCGAGCTTGTTTTCTTTCTAAGTCATTTCCTGTGCCTCTAGAAAGATGAAACATCCCCCCTTTGTGCTCTTCCGACTGACATTAAAAGGTGGATGAGGGCGGTAAAGAAATATGCATTTTCCTGTCCACACTGTTATCTGCTTCAAAGGGAGAGCTGAATGTCAGAGGGAATTCTCATGCTCTCCTTTCTCACTTCAGTCTTCCCTTCGGTTATGTATAAATATACTCGGCGTGTTCTGAAGATGATTTCAGTAGCTCTGCAAAGGCATTAACCTGTGAAGAGGGCTCCAACTCAAGTGAGCAGGGATAGAATTGTGTACAAGACGGAGCAGGAGTATCTTCGGCAACTATAGGACAGCGCTTGTGTTGCCACTCATGATTAATGGTGCAATTCCCTCTCCTTTCCCCCTCGTCGCAGTTCTATTTAAAATTTATTTATCTGCGTTCTTTAGAATCAGGGCACTTCCTGGCTGCACAGTTAAGTGTGGGAGTGAACATGCCGGCCTCTGAAAAGTGAGCAAAAATCAGAAACTGTATACCTGTCAGCGATGCTCTGCTGTTTTATATCTTGTGGTGGGGAAGTGCACCTAAAAGGAACACAAAAGCACGTATTATTTATTTAGCAGTAGGCAGTCGTTCCTTTATTGCTCACTACTATCCACCCTTGTGCCAAGAAACAAGGGTGCAGCATTCATTTTAGATCCAAAGATTAGATTGCAAGTGATGAATTGAGGGAAAACAACTTTGCGCAAATAGATAGATAGGTAAGAGAGCTGAAAATAACGCCAACAGATTTTGCATCTGACAACCCATGTGCCCCTTTGGTTCCAAATAGTACATGGGTAGACGAGTCTAAAAAGCCCAGGACACAAAACGCCACAGCCCTCTAGCAGCTGAGGAGGCTCATTTACCAGAAATAATGTACAGTGGTAGCTCGGGTTAAGAACTTACCGTATATACTCAAGTATAAGCCGACTTTTCCAGCACATTTTTTATGCTGAAAAAAGGCCCCCTCGGCTTATACTCGAATGAGGTGGGCGGCGGTGGCAAAGGGAAGAGCGGCCCGGAAGGAGCCCTTTCTCACCACTGGTCTGCCCCCCGCCGACCGCCTCTCGCAAGGGCAGGCACAGGAGCTGCAGTTGGGAGAGGTGCTGCACTGCGCTGTGCCTCTCCCAACCGTGGCTCCTATGCCTGCTCTTGCAAGCGGCAGAGGCGGCGGCGGACAACTGGCCCAAAAGGAGCCCTTTTGGGCTGCTCCTTACTCCTCCTCTGCCTTTGCCGCTGTCGGTGGCAGAGGAGGAACAAGCAGCCTGAAAGCAGCCCTTTCAGGCTGCTCCTTCCTCCTGCGCCGGTTTGTGGTGTGGTGAACCGGTTTATACTCCAGTCAATAAGTTTTCCCAGTTTTTTGGGGTAAAATTATGTGCCTCGGCATATATTCGGGTCGACTTATACTCGAGTATACAGTATACGGTAATTCGTTCTGGAGGTCCATTCTTAACCTGAAAGTGTTCTTAACCTGAGGTACCACTTTAGCTAATGGGGCCTCCCGCTGCCGCGCGATTTCTGTTCTCATCATGAAGCAAAGTTTTTAACTATTTCTGGGTTAGCAGAGTCTATAACCTGAAGCGTCTGTAACCCGAGGTACCACTGTATTTAGCATTAACTCTGGAAGTGTGTGCTTGATTCTGACCAAACTAAGCCTCTCTGATGTATATTGTGCTCTAGGAGACTGAACCCCAAAGGGAGCATTGGTTGGTGTGTTTTTCCAGCTCTCCTACCCCACCAATATTGCAACAATAGTCTTTTTTTCATTTCAGCAGTAGTTTGCTACTATTGTAGTGTTCCGGTGCTAATCAGAAGATTGGTTTTTGTTTTGTTTTTAATGTGGAAGCAACATAGGAGAATCACAGCTGGATGGCAATGTTGTTGACAATGTGAGGAAGGGAGACATGGCGGTTCCAGACTAAGCAATCCTGGCTCTTGTGAAAGTCTTTATTTAACATCCTCCTTGTGTATTTGCAGTACTGAAGAGACCAGTGACTCCTGATGAACTTCTGATGCCTGGGGCACCATATGCCAGGAGAACCTTCACAGTATGTCTCCAATTAGCTCAACTATCTTCTGTTGTGTAGCGCACTTCATGACATTTTGATCCATTATTCAGACATAATAACGGATGCAAAATAGATAAAGGAATATTTTCATTCGCATTTTGGTACATTTTTGAGCCGAGGGCTTTTGTCACAAAATCTGAAGGATTCTGAAAACAGCATTCCTATTAGTCCAGGAAATGTGAACCAGGCCAGCTTTCTTAAAATTGTGCTTGATTTCCTTAAAATCCCCGAGTGACCCTAGAATCCGGTGAATCACGGTGGATTCAGAAGAATGTGCATGTGTTGTTTTGGCTTGCTCTCAAAACGGTGACAAAGAGAATCGCTAAAGCATTCATTGTCGCACCTTCTTGTTCCCTCTCAAGATTGTAGGCGATGCCGTCGGGTGGGGATTTGTGGTGCGTGGGAACAAGCCTTGCCACGTTCAAGCTGTGGATCCCAGCGGCCCAGCAGCTGCAGCGGGAATGAAGGTAATTTAAATGAATGCAGGTTAAGTACTTTAAAAGGGAGGGAAATGCGTTGACATGAAGTCAGGACTACTTCAGATGTGACACTGCGCAACACAACTCTATACACCTGGTATAGGGACATACCCTCCAGCATTCCTCTGATGAGAATCAGGGTGTATGTCTTTTGCTGACATGCTCTTGTGGGAGCCAGCTGACTCGCGTGAAAGTGCGGCATCACAGCAAGCACCAGCTCGTCCTCCTCCCTGAGCTTGGCAGTGACACTGGAGGGGGAAACAGGCGGAGGAAGGAGGGGGCGGTGGGGGCGGGTTGACCCGGGTGTCTTCGCTGAGGGGGGTGACATTTGGCGCACCGCCCACCTGCGACTCCCAATCCTACCCCAAGCTGTTGGAGGAAGGGGGAGCTGCGTCACTTTACCAGCAGCATCCCCCCCTTCGTTTTGACAGCTGGGGGAGGCTTGGGAGTTGCGGGTGGGCGGTGCGCTGAATGTCCACCATTGGCGGCTCGCTCCGCCCCTGGCTGCAGGGTGCGTGCGCCACTCCGTGCACCCAAGCGGCTATTCCGCGCCTGGGAGGGCAACCTCCCCCCCCTCGGGAGCGTGTGTGCCCTGGGCAGCATGGGGGAAAACAGGACATTCTGGGATCAAATCAGGAACTGGGATGGTTTCTGTAATTCCCGGATTGTCCCGGGGAAATCGGCACACTTGAAGCGTATGTAAGGATTCCATGAGTAATTACATATGAACTACAGTATATAATTAAATATCGCCACACCGGAAGTTGCTTTATGCTGACTCAGACCATTAGACTATCTCGCTCAGTGCTGCCTGCACTGCCTGGCAGCAGCCCACCAGGATCTTTTCTCAGCCCTGCCTTAAAGAGGTTGGGGACTCAACCTTCTGCATGCAATGCAGATATTTCCCCACTTAGCTACAGCCCTTCCCCATCGTCTATCTACGTGCGACTATCTACATGGGATTTTCACACTACGTCCTGGCAGAAATGGATTCATGTAGGAGTCTTAAGCTGGCCTAGGACATTGCCGGGTTTGCGTCTCCCTTTCGTGATGCGAGTCTCCTTTAGGCTTCTTTATGCTCAGCACAACAGTAATAAGAGCTGGCAGCGAAGAAGAATCCACCCTGCTCTAAGAAGCTTTGTCTGTCAGAATTGCTTGCAGCAACCAACCAAAAGAGACCAGACCAAGAAAACTTGGCTAAGAGGAAAAGGGCAAGAATTTGAAGAGTGGCCAAAGCTCAGCGTTTTGCTTTCTAGAAGTGTCCTTGGCACCGAGGCAGCACCCTCTCCCCTGCTTTGCTGAGATGCGCCCAGGAGTCTACACATTTCTGGACGTTTGCTGCATGCTGTGGTTGTTTAGAAAACTTGCAGACTTCATTCCCTCCACGCTCCGCATGTTACGCTTCTCTCCTTTGCACTGCGTGGAGCAAACTCCTGGGGCAAGACTTTTGGCCTGCAGCTCGAAGGCCTTTTGTGCACTCGAAGGCCTTTTGTTCCAGAAAGCTGTAAAGAAGATATACTTACAAAGCCAGCGCTGTCTCTTGCATTCCATAAGACAACTTATTCAAAAGCCATCAATCTTGGCGGATTCCAAAGAGAGTGGCCTGAACTAAGCCTTTGTAACGAGGAGGGAAATTGCCAGGATTTTAATTTCTAGAAAAATGAGTCTTGGGTCTGTCTGGAAGGCCTTCGTTTATGGCATGCACGACTCTGTAGTAGTCTAGTGGTGATAGAAATGTGCTCTGTACTTTCTCAGTGGGGGTGGGGTGGGTGGGATGACTTTTCATCTTTGTTTCATAAGTATGGCAGCGAGTCTTTGACATTGTAAGCAGATTTTGGATTCTTATCAATTGCTGGCATTGCTTCTGCATAGTCCCTCCTCCTCCCCTTCTGAGGGCTGCTCGTGGGCTATGTGGCCAGAGGAGTGAAAAAATCATGGCAGAAGTATAGCAGTTGGCAATGGAGTGGATCTACTGCTTCTTGCAGTAGTTCAGAGGAGGGGGGCAGGTCTGGAAAGGCTCTTCGGCTGTCTTCCTGCCAGGTCCTTGCTAGCTCTTTGAAAATAAGTCTGGTGAGAAGTGGAAAACTCTCTTTGTTTTCCTCATTCACTTTACAGGGTTGGGCGTTCTATCGCAAGGCTGAAACTGAAGCGGGGTAAATATTGACACAGTAATAACATTATGATTGCAGCAAACACCAGCAACTCACTCCTACTCACTCCCGATGTTAAAGACACACCATGTAAAGATTGCACAGAAATAGACACGATAAGGCCTGCTGAAACCACCTGCTCAGGGTTTAGTTTTGGGCTATTTTCATCTCATTGTGTTGCTAAATATGGCAAATATGCTAGCTGTACAATGAAAAACAGTGCCGGTTCTGACTTTGGAGACACAGCAGATAGTCTAAGCTGGGTGACACATCTCTCCTACTTTTTGTTGTCGTTGTCTGGAAGTTTGAACAAACATCAGCTGTTTTTTGATATGGTTTTACTCGATAGTAAATAATACGACAGATGAAACAGAACTGGCATTGGTCTAGTAGCACTTTTGAGGACCAAATTGGATCTTTGGCAGACGTTCTGAGTCTGCGAATCGTATATAAACCCCACACATTTAAGGATCCCCAAAGAATCCTGCATTAGAGAAACAAACATCTGGTGATGTGGAGGTGGACTGTGGAAGATGGGAGAAGAATTGCTCACTTCTTTTCTCCACTGCCGCTTCTCCTTTCCAAATGGCACCTTCCCTCCATCACTTTTTTTGATACTTGATGTATCCAGATTTCTGCTGACTGTACAGTTTGGCTCTGAATTTCTTCTGTCGGTTATATTCTCTGCCAAGAGTATAATAGATTTCACCTGCTGTTACACTAGAGAATGGGGATAGCCGAAGAATCTTTATAAGTGTTCTTTGATATATAGCTATTAATCAGCAAAGTGCTACTGAACCATGTCCTTCCTCTGGTGACATCATATTCTTGCAGAGAAGCTGGCAAAAGGTGGGCTGGACGAGGTAACTGTTAGGTGGATTCGCAGCTGGCTAATGGACCGAACCCAAACTGTACTCGCTAATGATTCCTTGTCATCCTGGGAAAAAGTTACAAGTGGGGTGCTGCAGGGTTCTGTCCTGGGCCATTGCTGTTTGTCTTTATAAACAACTTGGATGAACGAATTGAGGGGATGCTCATCGAATTTGCAAACTGGGAGGGATAGCTAATGCCACTGAAGTCAGGGGCGTAGGAAGGGGGCGCGGGGGGCAAAGCCCTCCCCGGGTGCCATCCCTGAGGGGGTGACCAAATGGCACACTCCTGGAAATGATGCGGTGGCTCAGCGCCCCACGCTGCCCAAAACAGCAGCATGGGGCTTGCGTCTGCTAGGCGGACTCCGTGGGCAGCTTGCCGCGGCACACACACCCCGGGCGTGGATTGCAGCGCCGTGCGCAGATTGCCATGGTGCCCCCCCCTTAAAAAAAAACTTAAAAAGCATAACAATTCTGATAAGCCCACCATTTTGGCTTGCTTGTGTCAAACCAACAGGACTTGTCTTTGCCAGTTACTAGCCACTCACTGGAAGGACAGATCGTGAAGCTGAGGCTCCAATACTTTGGCCACCTCATGAGAAGAGAAGAATCCTTGGAAAAGACCTTGATGTTGGGAAAGATGGAGGGCACTAGGAGAAGGGGACGACAGAGGACGAGATGGTTGGACAGTGTTCTCGAAGCTACGAACATGAGTTTGACCAAACTGCGGGAGGCAGTGGAAGACAGGAGTGCCTGGCGTGCTATGGTCCATGGGGTCACGAAGAGTCGGACATGACTAAACGACTAAACAACAACAAGCCACTTATCTTTTTCGGATTAGTTTTAAACAAGGACAATCTAGAGCAGGCATCCCCAAACTTCGGCCCTCCAGATGTTTTGGACTACATCATCCCTGACCACTGGTCCTGTTAGCTAGGGATCATGGGAGTTGTAGGCTAAAACATCTGGAGGGCCGGAGTTTGGGGGTGCCTGATCTAGAGGCTACAATACTTTTTAAAAAAGTTTTTTGTAAGAAGATGCTTGGAAGGCCATTTAGATTAGGAATACATAAAATACGAAGGCATGTCGGGCTGTTTGTCATCATGAGCTCTGGGAGCCGCAACAGCCATACCTATTCAAATTGTGGCGAAGCAGCTCCGAGTACATAGGCCAGCGTAGAAACAGTGGTGCGCTTATGTGTTAATTCAGCTCGTAAATTCCTGCCTGGGTCGCAGCCCAATTACAGATGCATCATGTTGCCAAACTGCACAGCTGGGACCTTTTGTCCTTTCAGAACATTTGCTGACTACTTAAAATAGCCCTTGGCCAACAGCTTTTGCTGCAACGGGGAGCAAATTTGGACACTGGAAGTTTGGGAAGTTCTCATACAGAAACTTAATAGAGTTGCAGACAACCCCGGTTTCTTTGGCCCTGCTGTTGCTGCCCTTGAGTTAAAGTTGCCACCTCTTGTTTCCTGAAGCCCTGCTATGCCAGGCAGAAATTCTACTGGTATAGCTTTACCCACCATGTAGATGCAGTGATAGGGAGAATTTCACCTGTTCCCTTTCTACATGCAGGTTCAGCCTGTTCAGCCCTCAGGAGAATCAGCAATACAAAGGTTGCAAATGTACCTTGTGTGGGGGTCCACCTGCTGGGCTTCTGTCAAAGAGGTAGGAGGAAACAGCCTTCTCCTCTGTGCCACATCATGATGTGCTGCATGTAGTGGTGGCTCTGAACTGATGGTGGCTAAGCAGAATCATAGCGTTGGAAGGGGACCCCAAAGGCCATCTAGCCCAACCCCCTGCAATGCAGATCTTGAAGTTTGAGTGAATAACTCAGTGAGAATAGTAACACAGTGTGAAACGGTTATGAAGCAAAAGGGGAATTACCTGCTAGAGCTTATTAAAAAGGAACTGAGAACTTAATTATTTATTACAATTATTTCAGGGTTAGGCTTATCATAAACTATGGGTGCTGTTAATGCCCCCTGGCAAGCAGAAATAAACTTGTTTGCATTAAATGGATGCTGTGATCCATTTGGGTCTTTCCCCCTGCATCATTCATACGTGCAGGAAATGAAAACAACAATTCTTGTTGTCATTTCTCTGAATAAACCCCAAAGGCTAACCATTACACCGTCAAATTTACGACCTGTGCATGAAACCAGGGCAACAAGTTTACAGCTCATGTTCTGCTTAGCTGACACATTTACTTCCCTAAATTGTTAACGTGGAAATCAATGTCGGCGAACTTAAAGGGGCCTCATTAGCCTTAATCTGAAAAACTCTGGTTTGACCTCCTATCAATTAACTAAACAATACCGGTAGTATTAACAAAATTGCTTGATCTTTAAAGTAGAAAGTGCCAGGCTTACACCTGCTTAGAACTGGTGTCCTCTGACCTGTAAATCTTCCATTATAATCCCAGATGTCTGGGTCCTGGTGTGACTGTTCAGTGTGGGGGGAGGCGTTTTTCACATGCTTAAAGGCACCCTCGCCATTAGGATTATTTCATTAGGCTTTTAAAATGAAATGAAATTCTGGGGCGTCAGAAGTTGGCACTTGTTACCCACAATATCCAGGAAGGATCATGAAGTGGTGAGCCTTTTAACAGGTTGGTTGGATCTTTCCATCAGCTGAAGGAGTGGCAAACCTCAGGAGAAGGGGGCAGATGCTAGGCTGATGGGGTAAGAGCAACTATTACAATGGGAGCGTGTGAAATCCTCAGTGCAGGATATCTTGAGCCCTGGGACCTCAGGTAAACTCATCAGTTCCTTTGAAGTCTATGCATTGAGTAAGGACATTCCTGAGTTATCTTCAGAATCTGTTCCTCCAGGAGAAACAGTTGGCCCGGTCTGGTATGTATGTGATCACCCAGGTGCTTGGTGCTCTGGGAGGGAGAGAGGCAGTAGTTCTGGAGATTTATCAGAAAGCCGTGACTCATGGCACATGACAGCTAGATCCCAAGGTGCCCTGGGTGCTCAGATAGGCGTAGTAACCAACCCCTGCAGAAGAAGATGGACTACTTCTCTGAATGGCTGGTACTCCAGCTAATGAATGGCCGGTACAGCATTCTAGGATAGCCAGCTGTCATGTGCTTCTGATGAAGCTTCGTTTAGGCAAGTTCTAAGCATCCTGCCCCACCCACCCTATACAGGTGACTGAAAATGGACTTGACCTCCAGCATTTGTTTTGTGCCACGTTTGTTCAGAGGGATTACTTCTTCCTAGCTTCTTTTTTAGGCTGTCTTCTTGCCTTTGTTCACCTGTACTTCTCTGCCTGCTCTGGCTCTGGCTCAGATATGGTCAGAACAGGAGGCAGAAACTCAGGGCAGCGGGGGTGTTGACCCACGGTTTATTGGGTGCTTCCTCCATGCCTCTGTCGAGAATGTTCGTGGTAAATAGTCAAAGTTTTGTCCTAACCTGTCTATGCATATTCCCTCCCCGTTTGGCACTCCAACTTTGCCTTGACTCAGCAAACTGGATGCAAACTGTCGACGTTTTAGCTCTAAACGCAGCTTTCCTGCAAACAGGCTGCCTTCTCTCTCCTTTTACCAAAGCAGTAAGCACTCGGTGATGGGTTTTATCTGAATGAAAATAGCACCTCCGGACAGAAGGAGCAATAATACAGTTTATTTGTTTCTCCTTAAACAAAGTTGTTTTTTCTCACCTCTGCAAATTGAAACCTGGTTTGCAGCAAGCGTTCTCCAGAAAGTCTCAAACATGACACTAGGCATGTTTTGAGCTTTAAAGGCTGAAAGTGAAGGCCAGTTCTCTGGAGATGCAATCTTGTGTTTATGCAAGAGCTGGATTGTTGCCTGAACCCGCACCACCCACTCTTTTTAGCCAATGGCACATTAGCTAGACATGCTCACATACACAGTAAAATGTAGTATGCAGAAAAAGATTCCTCCTAAGGGTGGATGTTAAAGGAATGGGGAGCAAAATATGTTACTGGTGTAAAGCATGGTGAATGAGCCCCTGCCTGCAGAAGGTTTCACTCTGAAGATGGGGAAGAAGGGAGGAGTTCTCTGCAGACTAATTAGATTAGTCTAATTGGGGGTGTGTGGATTGGATGACCCTTGTGGTATCTTCCAACGATTCTATGATTCTTCTAGACTTTTGGCAAAAAGGGGGGGGGGAGGTTTATATGATGCATAAGACAAGCATATAAGCCTCTTTCACATATTACTTGCAAGAAGAAAGCACCACATTGTTACTAGAGAGTGGGGCCATGGTCCTGCCTCCTTCCTTATTTATTTATTGCTTTAGAGACATCACCTTGCCGACGAAGGTCCATATAGTTAAAGCTGTGGTTTTCCCAGTAGTGATGTATGGAAGTGAGAGCTGGACCATAAAGAAGGCTGATCGCCGAAGAATTGATGCTTTTGAATTATGGTGCTGGAAGAGACTCTTGAGAGTCCCATGGACTGCAAGAAGATCAAACCTATCCATTCTGAAGGAAATCAGCCCTGAGTGCTCCCTGGAAGGACAGATCGTGAAGCTGAGGCTCCAATACTTTGGCCACCTCATGAGAAGAGAAGACTCCCTGGAAAAGACCCTGATGTTGGGAAAGATTGAGGGCACCAGGAGAAGGGGACGACAGAAGACGAGATGGTTGGACAGTGTTCTTGAAACCACAAACATGAGTTTGACCAAACTGCGGGAGGCAGTGGAAGACAGGAGTGCCTGGCGTGCTCTGGTCCATGGGGTCACGAAGAGCTGGACATGACTAAACAACTAAGCAACAACAACAAAGGATCCACACTTTGAGAACCAAGGTCAACAAAGTGGCATCACAACAGATATAAAATGTAATTGAGATTCAAATGGGCTATAGTAATTTTAAAACAACCATTTCCTGACATTAAAAGCCTAAGAACCCGCACAGAAAAGCAAAGGCCTTAGGGAAGAGAGAGGCCTTCAAGGCCTAGGCAGCCATGGATGGGCCCTGTGGGGCCACCACCGAAAAGGCCCTGTTAGCAGTACCCCCACCCAACCGCAGCCACATCTCAGTTGAGACCATCTGGGCCCTGGCAGGCTGGTCTGGATAAACATGGAAGATCATTGCCAGCACTTTGAATTGATCCCAGAAACATATCTGCAATGAATACAAATGGGTACAAATGGGCGTAATTTGCTCCAAGCACCTGGTGTGGGGAGTGGAGTCCCTAAGGTGGTTGGATGGTGCCTTGTATGCCTCCTTCTGGAAACTCCTGCTGGTGCCAAACGTCTTGCTCTGCTTTCCTTTGGACCACATTGGTCCATCTGGGCAGCCCTGGACCTCCATACACACTGCCCAGGTTTGCACCCCAGAGAGGTCACTTCAGTGCTGCTAATGCAGCAAAAACCAACGTGGGAGGCAACATTCACAAATTGCCGGTCTCTGCAGCCACAGCGGGTGTTGTGATTCTCCAGCTTTTTAACTTCACCCCTGGAAGCACACTCCATTGTCTCTCAAAACAGATGGGTGCCAACAACAAACTGGCATCAATTAGTAGCCACTATTTTTCTCCGGTTGAAGTTTCTAGGCAACCATTGTCAGTCACACTGCTTGATCCTGCCTCCAGAGAACCACAAATTAGTCTGTTTATTTGTGAAATAGCCGTGGTGTGCCCTGTTTCTCCATCAGTCCCCTTTCTCCACTCACTGTAGCAGTATTTTTTTAAATATAAATTTAGTAAATAAAAGAAGGAGTCAGATTTTGCCCCATAACAAATCAGGGGAAGGGCAGGCAAGGGGACCAGTGGAAGAACAGGGCAGGAGAAGCGGCAGTACCTAAAACTTACAGAACTAACACCACCACCCTGATATTTTGTGAGATGGTGGTATATAAATACATTTAGTTATTCATTCATTCATTCATTCATTCATTCATTAATGAACCTTTGATAGGAAATGCACAGCATCCCAGATTTGCAAGATGACCGTTCTGTTGGAGAGGAAGACGTTAAAAATAATACATTTTTTGTTGGCCTTGAGGTTTTCTACAGCCAGTTCTAATAAGAAGCCTTCCAGGAATAACCAAGGCGGTGGGAATTGCTTCCTTGTTGCATGTAATAGGAAATCAGCATCAGGTTTACAGAGGTTTGTTCAGGTTCCACAGTCAATATCTTTGAAGCTTCTCCAACGGAAGTGCTCGCGTTCTGCTGAATTGTAATAAGGTTGTGTCAGATTCCCACCTTTCTCCAGCTGTACAAGAAAACAACCGGGTGCTGTTGTTGACAGTAGTTCATGCTGACATTGGTGACTATTGGTTGGCTCACTGTGTTATTATTATTTTTATTTTATTTCCCCAGCCACTCTGGGCGGCTCCCAACCGAATATTAAAAACACAATACAGCATGGGTTAAGTGGGTTATGGGTTCATATTTGCCCAAAAGCTTTGTAAAATTAACTGCTTTGGGTTTGTTCCAGTTAAATGATGCAACGCTGCAGCCTTGCCCTTGCCAAGGACTTCCACGCCCCTAGCCTTTGTTTTGTTTCATTTTATTGCCATTATAAATGCTCATGCTTAGCACATTGAGCTTATTAACAATTTTCAGGGGGGCAGCCCATGTTACCCCTTGTGCAGCGAAAAGAACAAAGAATCTTGTGGCACTATGTAGACTAACAAATTTATTACAGAAGCATAAGCTTTCTTTTAAAAAACAAAAAAACAGGAGCGAAAGTTTAAACTCACAGGGTTCTTTGAGTAAGCAGTGTATCGGATTAAACGGCACGTAATGTTAATGGGTTTAAAATGGCCAGAAGTGCTTGGGATTTAAGATTACAGTAGACGTTTTGCTGACATGGTTCATCCCGCATTATCTGTGAATTTCGAACTGCTGCATTTGGTGTTGGGCCCCTAGAGCAGAATGTGTTGCCTTTGCCCAACACTATGAGCATCTTTGCCTTACCTCCCCCCCCCCCACTTCTTTTAGGTCTGCCAGTTTGTGGTTTCGGTGAATGGGCTGAACGTCCTCCATGCAGACTACAGGGCAGTGAGCAACCTCATCCTGACTGGTCCTCGAACCATCGTCATGGAAGTGATGGAGGAGATAGAGCCTTGAGGAAGACACTTTGTACACTGCTCCTACGACGTGCTGCTGCGCAGTTATGCAAGGAGAAGAGGACATATACCTTGTCTAAGACAATTATCCTGCCTTCGAAGTACTTTCCTCCCTCCCCTTCACCCCCCAGTTTACCAATAATAAATACTTGGGTGGATACGCTCTTCAGCCAATGTTCGTACCCATGGTACTGAAGTGCAGACTCACCTGCGCTATGCTATGGGCCAACTGCATATCAGGGATGTAGGCAGCTCAGGTGGCCTGCATCACAGATGGCTGTGGTACCAACAGAAGGGCCAGAATCATGTCAGGAATCGCATCCTTGCAAGTTTCCCCAGTGCTATGCCGCTCCTCTTTTACATACTTCACAATTTTATTTCTGTGACGGAGTAGCCGCTGAGAGCATCTGAAGGACTTTCACCCTGGGAATTGGCAGCATCGTATATTTTCATTTGCACTTGTTATCGGAACTGTAATGTGCCAGTTGAAAGCATTGCCAGGTGGTGTGTGTGCATTGCTTCAGGACGCTGTAGCAGAACATCAAATTCTAATAAATTAAAAGGAGATGTGGGATACAGCAAATGTGGCCTAATTTGGGTACACCCCGTGCATTTTTTCTGGCACTGTTAAGTCTTAAGTTGCAGAATCATTGAGTTTGAAGGGACCCGAGGGTCATCTAGTCCAACCCCCTGCAACGCAGGAATCGTTTGCCCAATGTGAACCCACGTCCCTGCAGCCAAGAGTCCCATGCTCTATCCACTGACCATTGTTCAGTGACTGAGCACATGTTTGCATGTAGAAGGTCCCAGACTCAACTCTTGGCAGCTACAGCCAAGAAAGTAGCGATGAGAAAAGCTTCTGGCAGAGACCCTGGAGATCCACTGCGAGGATCTGGGTTTGCATCTCTCCTCAAGCTTCCTGGGCAAGTCACTATCTCTCACCCTAGCCCATGTCAGAGCGTCACTGTGTGGATAAAATGGGATAACCCCCTTGCATGTTACCCCGAGCTCCGGAGAAGTGGCAGGATGTAAATATGAGCAAATAAAATATTTCTCAGCCTCAATGCCGCATCTTAAAAATGAGGACAATATCGATCTACCTCCCAGGAATGTAAAAATCCTTCAAACTTGTGCATTAACTGAGCTTTCACAGGCCATATAGTTCCTTGAAAAGTGTGGCTTTAATAGCACAATGATAGCTAACAGTATGATGCTCAGTGGCTTAAAAGAGCCTATTACATATACAGTTTGGGTGGAATGACTGGATCTGCTGAGGCTTTGTTTAGCCTCGTTATCGAAATGCTAAAAATAGAGGAAGCTGCAGCCATACCTGCATTAAAATGTGCTTCTCTCACTGTTGAGTAATATGCACTTGCTTTTTTAAAGAGCAGAGCTTTCACTTTTTTGTAAACTCGCATCAGAATCATTGTTTTGAAGAACCAATGAGCAAACCTACCTTAGAGCCAATTCTGCAAAATTTTAAGGGGGTGAGACAACAGGATTTGGGGGTTGTTGTTTTTTTCAGGGTGTTGAAGGTAGTTTGGAGGGAAAATGAATTATTTCTCATGATGCGGACACTCAATTCACTTCTGCTGCAATAAGCAGGTTTTTCACATTAGGTCCAAATCCAAAGTATTGTCTATTTTCAGCATAAATTCAGAATCACAGACCATGATGAAGCCCCTAGGAGTTTGAAATGTCTGAATCCCCCTTTTAAAACCCAATTCCCGGTTGAAGCTTTTAGAAAGGTGTGTGTATGTGTGTGTTTAAAATTTGGCAGCATATCTTCAATAGCAAAATTCAAACACTTAATACTTGTACTTGACCCTTGCAAATGTGACTTTAGAGAAATTCACTCCTGTTTGTGCAGGGGAAATGTTCATTTGGATATAGGGTTGCTTTGAGCTACGGTAAAATGTGATAAATTTCGAAAGGGGGGGGGAAATATTTGCGCCAGCTTTGTACTTTCTCGCTCCAATGAGGAAAGGTGTGCCATATTTTTTTTTGAATGTATACATATTTATGTTTTCCACAAGACCGTGTAAGCTATACATAGCAAAGGTATTCTGGTACTGTTCGATTTATATCTGTTAGTTGAGTTTTTGAATAAACCTTTTTAAATACGTGATTTGTTTGTGGCCACATGCAAAAGGAAACGTTACTATCTCGGCGTTCTTCTCCAGGAAAGGGGACCTTTGACTCATGGGCCAAACATAGCACATCGGGGCGTTGGGGGCAAGTCACACCCTTTGCAAGCCACACCCTGTGGGGCAGGATTCGGCCAAAAAGTGCTTTGCAGACGCCAGTTGTCGGGAGCTTCTAAAGCAGGATTGACCATACATTGGCAGGTGTGGGGAGAGGTTCAATCCTGTTCAGTTTTGGTTCACAAGATCACTACCTGCATGAATTTGCCTACTTGTCAAATTTGGCCTGCGGGGTGGATTCTGATAAGCCAGAAGGCTTCTCCACCCACAGACTCAACACAGCAGCTTTATTGTGTGTGTGCAAAGGGTCAACGCAAAGTAATAGCTAAAATGCCATGTTGATACACGGCCCTGTTCATCAATAAATTTTTAACAAGGCCCATCTTTTTGTAATAAGTAAGAGCTCAAGGTGAAAGTGGCCTTAACTTCACCCACTGTTTTGCTCACGTATAAGCAAAGATCTCTTGTAAACTCATATCTCCGTGACCAAGAAGCTTTTGTGCTCTGTATACACACCGACACCCTCTTTTTTTTGGGGGGGGGGTGGTCTATGTTGTGGCAAGTTGTGGCAGTGCTTGAGTGACAGGCGTATTGTGTGACAGGAGACGTTGTGCCTGAATGCATATTGCAGCGCAAATGGGCATGGACTCCCGTCCCGCTCATATTATTTATTTATTTAAGCAGCAAGTGATCCCAGAGCAGGTTTCGATAAAACATTTTTTTTAAAAAAATACAACCATTTCATCAAAACATCAGAAAACAAAGTCATCAGTAGCTGACAGCAACCGGAGCAACAATAAAAGCGCAGAAAGAGCCAAATAAAATAAAATAAAAAATCAGAAAACAACCCGACACTCTTATACCAGGAAAATGCTTGTGTGAATGAAACTGTTTTCAGCTGGTAACTAATGTTCATAAGAATCGGTGATAGCGCCTCTTTGAGGTTTTGTGGTGGTGTTTTTAACAATCATTTGCAGTTTTTGTATTTGTTTCTTCCTACGCATTGTTGTTCTTTGTTTTCTTTCCTTGTTTTTCTTTTTTCTGTATCACTTTATTTCTTTATAATCGAAATTCTTTTGATAAAATATTAATACCAGATTGAAAATGAAAATAAATGAAATCAAGCAGTATAGAAATTTTATGAAACAAGTAAATAAAAAAAGGAGAAATAATGTATTTGCCTGCCGCTGAAAGGCAGGTGAGCGTGTCTGGGTGCTCATTCTACTGCTGGGTGCCAGCACTGAAAAGGTCCTCTTTATAGTAGCCATCTGCTGCAACTCCCATAGGATATCTTCCCATGAGTGAGGAATTATTATTACAGTGGTAGCTCAGTTTACAAACACAATTGGTTCCGGAAGTTTGTACTTAACCTAAAGCGTACTTAACCTGAAGCGAACTTTCCCATTGAAAGGAATGGAAAGTGGATTAATCTGTTCCAGCCAGGTCCGTGGAGTACTCAACCTGAAGCGTACTTAACCCGAAGTATGAGTGTAATTGGTTCTGGAAGTCCGTACTTAACCTGAAGCGTACTTAACCTGAAGCGAACTTTCCCATTGAAAGTAATGGAAAGTGGATTGATCCGTTCCAGACGGGTCCGCAGAGTACTCAACCTGAAGCGTACTTAACCCAAAGTATGAGTGTAATTGGTTCCGGAGGTCCGTACTTAACCTGAAGCATACTTAATCTGAAGCGAACTTTCCCATTGAAAGTAATGGAAAGTGGATTAATCCGTTCCAGACGGGTCCGCGGAGTACTTAAACTGAAAATTCTCAAACCGAGGCGTACTTAAACCAAGGTATGACTGTATTTCATTACTTACTATATTAGTCACTTTTTTTCAGAAAAGCAAAATACAAAGCCACTCAAAAATATGAACATTAAAAACAAGGATAGACAACACACACAAAAAATCCAACTCAATCCCATCCCACTAAAATATAATAAAAGAAAATCAGATTCAAATACCTGACAGAACAATAATGTTTTTTACCTGCCTCCCCAAAAAACATATACTGATGGCACCAGATGTAAAGGTAGAAGGTAAAAAGGACCCCTTTATGGTTGTCCAGTCAAAGGCGACTATGGGGTTGAACTCATCTCGCTTTCAGGCCGAGGGAACCGGCGTTTGTCCACAGACAGCTTTCCGGGTCATGCGACCAGCATGACTAAACCCACTTCTGGCGCAACGGGACACTGTGATGGAAACCAAAGCGCATGGAAACACTGTTTACCTATTCGTCTACTTGCACTGGCATGCTCTCGAACTGCTAGGTTGGCAAGAGCTAGGACGGAGCAACAGAAGCTCACCCCATCACGGGGATTCGAACCGCCGACCTTCCAGTCAGCAAGCCCAAGGGGCTCAGTGGTTTAGACCACAGCGCCACCAGCATCCCAGCACCAGACGTGCCTCCCTGGGGAGTGCATTCCATAAACGGTGAGTTTGCCACTAAGAAGGCCTGGACTGTTGTCACCACCTCCACACCTCCCTCAGAGGGGGCACACAAAGTAGGGCCTTAGAGGAAGAACACAGATCTTGGTGCATGTGGGAAGAGGCGGTCTTTGAGGTGCCGGGGTCCTGATATACTTATTAGGTACATATTGGGCCACTCAAAACATTTGGGCACTTAAGATGGACTCCAAAATGGTGCCTCTCTCAGTGCCAGGGAAGGAGGAGTGAGGGAAGATCTACACCAGGAACAAGGGTGGAAGGAGATTGACATTGGGCTCTGCTGCCCCGGTGGATTCTGCCGCCTGAGGCAGTTGCCTCATGGATGGGTCGGCCCTGGGTTACATAGAAGGGATAATAACACAGTTGAGCCCATGGAGGTTGGTGCGTGCGAAAATGAAGTGACCAATTCTTCAGCTATTTGACTTCTTTCCTCTGCAATTGCATGTGTACTGAACAATTTATTTATTATTTTATTTATTGGATTTCTATACCGCCCCTGTACCCGGAATTCTCAGGGCGGTTCACAGAATAGATCACAATATATAAAATAAAAACAATAACCCAATAAATAACACCTCCCCCCCAAAAAAAGAGCCCCTGAAAGAGGTGGACACAACCGTTTCTCTGCTGCTAAAACCAGTGGCAAAATCTGCAACCGTTTCAGGAAACGGCATTCTCTGTGACACGGCGAAGCGTCACTCTTTGCATTGCAAAGGAATTCATCCCCGCGCTTGTCACAGCGACGGAACTGTTTGATGTGTGCAGCACCTTCTTCCAAGCATATTTGATGGCTTTAAAAGAGCTTAAGCAAAGGGGCTTTCGCAGAGTCAGCTGCCTGATGTTTGATGCCTATGCAAGATGACATCTTTATGAAGTATTTAGGGGTTGGTACTGTTCCCACTGCATTCCATTAAGGGAAATGGCACAACAGTGTGCTAAGGCATTCGACATGGATCGTGCTTATCTCAGCATATTCTTTCGAGAGTCTCTTAAATTATTCTCCGGCATAAAACCTGCCGGCTTTCTTTGTTCCCGAGACAATCTAGCATTTTCCTCCAACTCTCAGTTTGGCTCTTGTATTTATTTATTTATTTTTAGGTAAAAGCATCCTGTGACTTACTTAATAATCTCTTGCCATTCCCTCCCCCTCTACTGCAGAGCTAAATTGGGTCACAATTTAGCTCTGCAGTGGCATACAGTGAGGGTAGGGGGATTTCTGCATGTTATTATAGGTCCTTGTATAAACCTCTGGGAATTATCTGCTTGCCTGCTGATTCAAGTTATACTGCACCTCGTTCTGTGTTCTCGGATAGGGCAGAAATTAAACTTTCTTTTCATTTGAACGAGAAACTGTTTAATTCACTCCCCCCCCCCCGAAACATAGCCAGCCTTTGAAATTCACACGCCTACAAATTTCGCAGTGCAGTTCTCCAGTCAAGTACTGTGTACAAACTTGCATATTCTGAGCTACAGTGTGCATAATAATGCATATATTAGTGATAATAATATATAAAATTTCATTATAGAATCATAGAATCATAGAATCATAGAATCATAGAGTTGGAAGAGACCACAAGGGCCATCCAGTCCAACCCCCTGCCAAGCAGGAAACACCATCAAAGCATTCCTGACAGATGGCTGTCAAGCCTCTGCTTAAAGATCTCCAAAGAAGGAGATTATATGTGAGGCCTCCGAAATGTAAGCTTCCAAAAATGCAAATAAAGCAAACTGCATATAAAATGTGTTTATTAGGAAAAATTCATACTAAAATTGTGGTGAATTTTCGTAATTTACAACATAAATTTGAAAATGGCCTCTCGTATAAAGTTGAGCTATGCAGGTGTTAACTGAGGAGTAAAGTCATGTAGAAGCAGAGAAGTAAATGTGCATAATCATTTATTTATTTTTCAGTTGTTGGAGGTAAAATGGAGGTTAAAACTCCCTGCTTACAGCTTCACTCTCACCTGCCTGAGGTTAAAGACAGACTGGGAAAAGTATATGGGCAAAACATTCAGGATCAAAGTCACTCCTGCCAATAGTGCCAATAAAAACAGATGGTTATTTCACAAAGAAATCCACAGCGAAAGAAACAATGCAATAAGTAAAAATAAATAAATCATATAGCAGAGTGAAATTTACACGTAAATATGCACATGCAAGTGAAAATAACATACCAAAATGCATTATGCTAGTGGAAATTGCTTTGCAAAAATGTCACGATAGGCAAAATTGCATAGAAAAGTACTGTATATTCCTGCGTATAAGACTAATTTTTAAGCCAGGAAAATCTTCTCAAAAGTCGGGGGTCATCTTATACACCAGGTCGTATTTCTTATACGGCGAGTATATCCCAAACTCTCTATTTTAACTGGAAAAGTTGGGGGTTGTCTTATACACCCAGTCGTCTTATATGCCAGAATATACGGTATATCATGAAATTTTTAACAAAATGCTGCTGAATTTTCATGGGGACTGTGCTTCTGTAATTTCACAAGCAGGTGTGGCAATGTAAGGAAGTGAACATAGGAACTGAGGAATTAGAAAGTGAGAGAAACAATAATTGACAAATGCACCCCTCCCTGTGCGAAATCACACCCAAAGGTGTGTTTCTTTGCATGACTTAAAGAGGAATGGGGAGGCACTCCCCTCACGACATGGGACCGGCTCTCTGTTACAGACAGAACCTTGTGAGATTTAAAGAGAAGAAAGGGCTCTGCTTTCTTATTCCGGTAGATCCCTGGTTGTGATTGTGCCTTCATTCGCTGGTCTTCCAGCATTGCTTCAGTAGCTGTAAAAGGTTAGATCTCCCGTGGGTGGCAGGACAGGCAGGCCACACTGCTAAACACTGATCACTTGCATCAGTCAACTATAAGAACTGCTGACTTTTTTGGATTCAACTTCACAGTGCCACAAGACAACAATACTGTGACCCATAAATGACCCTAGTTTTTCAACAATGTTTTTCTGCAGCCAAACCCTGTTTCTTTAGACAATGGCAGCTATTTACAAGCCCTGAATCTGAATGCGTGAACAAACTCCTTTTTGTAAAACAACCTCACAATTATGATAGATCAGGGGTCCCCAGACTTACTGCGCAGTGGGCCGGTGCCCGCCGCGCCGACCGCGCGGCGGGCCGGAGGGTAGGGGAGTGCGCGCGCAGCGGGCCGGAGGGCGGGGGAGTGCGCGCCCGTGCGCATGCGCACACGCGCCCGTGCGGGGGGGAAATCGCCGGAAATCGCTTGTGCGCATGCGTATGGGCCTCAACCGACCCGGAAGAGCATCGGAAATGACCTCTTCTGGGTCTGGAGAGGCCCATACGCATGCGCACAAAGGATTTTTGGCGATTTTTTGGCGATTTTTCAGATCGTCGCCGCGCCGCGCGCCGTAAGAGCGGGCGGCGGCAGCGGGCGGCGGGGGTCGTCGCGGGCCGGATTGGGAGGCCGATTGGGCCGCATCCGGCCCGGGGGCCGTAGTTTGGGGACCCCTGTGATAGATTGTCTAAATGTGACTTTTAAAAATGAAACACTCCTCCTTTCTGTTTACACAAAGTGCAAGTGACCCTCTCTTATTTGCACTAGTGCTATTTGCAAATGTGTGACTTGGAATTTGCCTTTCTGGTAAATGCACAGTTTCATAAGAGCTGGTTTCACTACATAGACTCTATGGCCTGTTTTCTAGGCAATTGCATTTTATTTGTTCTCATTCCAAAGAGCATCTGATCAGCAGTGAGATGTTTATCTTGCCTTAAAGGCATGGCCCTCCAGCATAGGCCCTGGACTCCAGAGATGAAATGACTCCTGAGAGGAGCGCAGAGAAAACAAAATGCCACGGTACATCTGTAACAGTGAAACTGGACACCTCCATCTGCCCCAGCTACAATAAAACAGGTCTCTCCTGTATAGGTTGTGGGAATGTTCAGGGAGGCAGGAGAGGATATATTGTTTATTAATATCCTTTCTAACATGCGCTAACAAGTTCCTTTACTTAGCAGAGTTTCACATTCCCCTTTTAAACGCACAGCAGGTTGCTGGTTGCAGGCTTGTGTAAGCCTCTCACTGTTAGGTTCCTGGTAAATTCGGTCCATGGGGTCACGAAGAGTCGGACATGACTAAACAACTGAACAACAAAGTTCCCTTATATTCCTCTTAAAAGAATAAACACGCCACAATCTTGTGTAAAGTATATAAAAGAAGTTTACTCACATCCAGTTCACATTTGGATCCCTGAAGGCAGACTTACAAAGTATAGGCATGTGGATCTATCCCATATGGGGAAAATCCCAGTGTCCTCTGTTGGCTGGAAGCCAACAGAGCATCTCTAGCTAAAAAGCTGCTCCAACGACAGAGGAAGTCAGAGAGAGAGAGAGAGAGTTGCGTGCCTTGTCCTTTTGTTACCTGGACAGGTAAGGTCACGGCCACCTCTAGTCACATGCAAAGAAAGTATGCTCCAGCCAGGAGGAAACAGGAAGTTTTCAACTGGCTGAACCAAACATTCCCCCACATGTCCACTCTAGGAAAACAAGGAATGTTGCACTTCACTGCTACTTATGTATCACATCCCTCATTGGTCTCTACAACCACAGCAAGTGCTATAACTCTCCAACAGTTTGGCTTCACCTGCAAAGGCACACTTTTCCATTGTCTTCTGAGACACAAATGCCAACAAAAGACATGGCACACCAGGATGAAGCCTGGACCCCAGAGATGCAATCCCCCTCTTCTCCCTTCCTCAGAATGTGGGCTTTGAGCCAAAACTGAGAGTGGGCAGAGAGAGCAATGTCCCACATTTCTCAACAAGCTTTGTTGTACTGTGCAGACATTATACAAATCACATAACCCAGCCAGCGATTGCAGGGCAAATATGGGTTTTCCTGAGTCTAAGCTCATAGGGTACATCCAGACTGTTGCTATTTGGGGGCTGGAGTCAATCGCATATTTGCAAATTCAGATTGCGCGGGAGGTCTTGCACCACAAACCCACTTCCCTAAAAGATCAGACTTTTGGTGACACAGAAAGTGATGGGTTGCTTTGGTGCAACCACCATCTAATCTCCCTGCAGACAAATCAGAATGAATGCTCAATAAACAGGTTGTCTGAATTGCCTTCAACATTCACCCATGGGAACAGGGTACAATAACCATGCACCCTACTTTAAAGAGGACAGTCCTCTCTTTCAAGGACTGCCAGAGAACAGTCCTCTCTTTCAAGGAGTCTTCTGTATGAAGGGCCATCTAGACCAAGTCTGGTTTAAAGTCGAAGAACCATCAGAAGGTGGGCCCACACCCAAAATGCCCTGTTCCTGATAGTTGCTAACCTAGCATCTCTTCCCTATTTAGCAGAGAGCAGGGTCTCAGTCAATGACCGTAAAGCCCAGGTTGTCAAAAGGGGGTAAATATAAGGACAATCTTCACCAGCGAGAGGCAAGTCCTGAGTAAATAGGGACCATCAGAGCATAGACCTCACGTCACCCATTTCTCAAGCTGTTTTATAACTCATGCAACTTTCTACTTTTTATCAGTTGTTTTCAACTCTGACTGCATGCCAGGAAGCATGTACTGAACTGGCTCTTGACCTGGTTGTTATCCAAGCTATGGTCCTTTTCTGCTTGCAGAGATGCAATCTAAAATAAACCTCGCAGGGCAACCCCGATGGCCTGAAATGTATTTTCAGTGGATCAGCTCTGAAACCTGATAACCCCAGTTGCTTTCACCCGAGCCAAGCTGCTTCCACAACACTTCGGCCTAGCTTGCCAAATGTTCAGAAAAATCAGCCCCTAAGCTGCTCCAGAAACTTTCAAAGCAGCTTGATCTGCAGTAATCCATACGCGACTTTCCCCCCGTCACCTGCTAATGTCAGCAGATTGAGCTGGGAAAAGACTGGCAATCTTCACTTCTAGCAATGATGTGATTAATATCATGTTTAAACTGAAGACCAAGGGACATGGCTGGTTGTTAGAATGCATGCGTGTTTTATGCCCAAGGTTCTTGGTTCAGCCTCTTAGATCTCAAAAATCTCAGGAGACAGAGCTTCAAAACAGACCTTTTGCCAGCCAGAACAGACGGCACTGTGCCAGATAGACAAAAGGCTGTACAAGACAGTTTTCATGTAAAATATGTGCAGATCTGTTTCGTTTGAAAATCCTGATTTCTCCTGCACCCCATTTTTTTCTTGCTTGCTTGTTCCAGTTCAGATACAGATAAATAGAGATGCCAGCAGGGGCGTACCCAGGATCAAAACTAGGGTGGGGGCAAGGGACGGGGCCAAGGCACGGGAGGGGAGGGGCCACAAAGTGGGAATGTGGGCGAGGCGACGGAGCCCAGGTGAAACTGACTCCGCTCACACTTGCACACTTCAACAGTTAGACAGCCCAAGCCCAGGTGGCCCAGATGCCCACCCCTCCCTCCTTCCTTCCCTCCTTGAGTTGCCCATTCAAACAGTATGCCAGGCACTGGTATGGGCAAGGGGCCCAGGGCTGCTCCAGGCCACCGCCGCCGCACGGCTGCTGGGGGACTCTGGAGAATTGGCAGTAAAACCGTTGCCCCCCCCCGCAAAAGCGGCGGACCAAAGACCGAGGCCTGGGGCAGCCCGCCTTGCGGAGCGCCGGTGCTCCAGAGGGGGAGAGGGAGATCTCCGACCGCGCTGCCATTGCCACCTCCGCCCCGGAGCCCTGCCCCGGCCGTCGCTGCTGCATCGCATTAGGGTCGCCAGGCCGTCAGGTGCTCCGGGGCCGGAGTGACCCAGGAAACAAGCGTGCAAGGGGTAGGGAGAGGCCCTGGCCCTGGCCCATATCTGCAGATGCGGGAGGCGGAGCACAACCCAGCGGAGCGCGAGTTCGCCGTTCCCGCCCGCCGCACCGTGCCCTCCAGTTTCCCGTCGTGCTCTCTGGTTCCCCACCGCGCTTGGCCTTGCCGGAGGGCACGACGAGGAGCTGGAGGGAGGGTGTGGCACGGTGGGTGGGAACAGCGAACTCGCACTCCGCCGGGCTGTGCTCCGCCTCCACCTCTGCCCACCAGCCCCGCCGGCAGCGCCACTCTTGACCACAGCTGCACGCTCCGCCGGGGTCCTGGCCATGCGGCGGGTGGTGGGCAGGCTGGCAGTGCCCCTCCATGACGGCGCCTGCTTCTAGGGGGGGCAGCTTCCCCCTCCTGCCCTGCGCTGGGTACGCCCATGGATGCCAGGGATCAAACTAAGGGCCTTCTACATGCAAGCAGATGCTCATTGGCTGAGCTATGGTTCTTCCACTTCACATTTATTGTGTTTGCTGCTTTCTAGATGAATACAGGTCACCGATAAACAGTTTCTTGAGTGCCCACTAGTGGTATCAAACCAAAAAATGTTGACTGACCTAGTAGTTTATTTAAAGCAAACCTAACAAACAAACAAAACCAATCAGAAAAGCTCCCTACTAATGAACAGATTGGTTAAAATGGATTAGTTGATCCATCGACTAAAGTTTGCAGCCCCATACATTAGATCTGCTTTTATTGAATTGCTAAGGATACTTTTTACAAATATGCATGGTGGGGGTTTTTAGTCCACCACCTTCTGGACGAATCCATTCCACTCTCAAGCAGCTCCTACTGTCAGAAAGTTCTTCTGAGAACAAGCTTGCTCCACCCTCCATATAACAGCCCTATAGATATTTGAAGATGGCTATCATATTTACCGTAACCTTTTTGCCTGCCCAGTGGAAAGCAAAGAGCTTCTTCTTTTTTTAATTTGAAAAATTACTTTCCAGAATCTTGTTGCGTATTCCCAGCACAGATCTTCAACAATGAAGTTAGAGCCCTATATACACTTACCCCACTGAGCTTAGTGAGCCTTATAGGACTGCATTGCTAATAACCTGAATATCAGATTTTACACAATGCTGCCCTCTGCTGCTTTAAAATGCCTCTGAACTTTTACAAATGCAATGGCTTTTCCAAAGCTTAGAGCCCAGCCACACTTTCGCATGACCTGCATTTTGATCGCCTTGCGTACCGATTAATTTCTCTGGGTCTACAAGCTTTTCTTGCTGTTCCATGGCTTTGCCTTGAGAAGACCTGATCTTACCTGCTGAACTGAAGTTTGGTTAAGCAAAAAGCTCTCTTCGGATTTTCCAAGCATTTGATCAATATCCGATTGAGTGGGTAAGATCGGATTTTCATAAGGCACAACCGTGGAACCATGGAACAACAAGAAAAGCTCTTGGGAATTAATTGGTACATAATAATCAAGATCAGGGTAAAGAGGAAGTGTGGGTGAATGCTTTGTTTGGCTAAACAGCCTTTCATGCTCCTTAGTTTTTCTAGAAAGGGAACATACTGATTCCCTGGCAGAGCCGGTCCTACCATTAGGCAGAGCCAAGAGGCCATTGCAAGCATCAGGTGATGGGATGTTTGGGAAGGCAATACAGTGGTACCCCGGTTTACAAACACAATTGGTTCTGGAAGTCAGTACTTAACCTGAAGCGTACTTTCCCATTGAAAGCAATGAAAAGTGGATTAATCTGTTCCAGACGGGTCCGCGGAGTACTTAAACCAAAAGTACTCAAACCGAAGTGTACTTAAACCGAGGTATGACTGTAAAATAAAATATAGAACACTTTGTGATATTGCACTTTGTTGCAGCCATGCACGAAGGTGTTGCAAATGGTGCTTCTATGAAGCTCTTACCAAACCTGAAGCTTACTTAACCCGAGGTATGAGTGTAATTGTTTCCGGAAGTCTGTACTTAACCTGAAGCGAAATTTCCCATTGAAAGTAATGGAAGGTGGATTAATCCGTTCCAGACAGGTCCGCGGAGTACTTAAACTGAAAATACTCAAACCGAAGCATACTTAAACCGAGGTATGACTGTAGTGGCAACACACACATGCATACCAGTTTCTCCTGATAGGAAAGGGGGAGAAATTTTCAATTTGCATCTTCCAAAACAATATGCAAAATGAAACATATTTATGTGCACATCTCTGAATTTTGCAACACAATTCGCCAGTCTAGTGATGGAATACTATTCAGCTACCACATTCCTAGATGGTTGGTGGAAAGACCCTGAGTGAGAGGCAGGGAAGGGAAGATCTCCCTGGGTGAGAGACTGGGAGAAGAAAGGAAAGCTCCCCAGCTAGGAGGGCTCGCCTCTTTCTGTGAGTGACAAGGGTTAAGAGCTAACTTTGAGAGAGGGCTCTGCCTTTTCTTTTCTTTTCTCTTTCTCTGCTTTTGTTTGCACCATATTTTTCACTCCATAGGACGCACCTAGTATTTAGAGGAGGAAAACAAGATTATTTTTTTTGCTTTCTTGAATTGTCCTAGGCATAGCAGCCAACTCCTAGAGGCCTAGGTCCCTTTGCCCCCCCCATTAAGCATTTGAGGAAGCTTCTTTTGCAAAGGGGGAAAGCTCCATTTTTTAGGATCAGCTCAAAGTTGTTGAGCTTACCTTGCAAAGGGGGAAAAATTCCTGTTTTTATGGGGTTCAACTCACAGTTCTGCAGCTTCTCTAGGAAAGGAAAGGGACCCATTTCTACAGTTTCCAGACAGATAATCTAATCAGCCAGTCACATGTCGCTGGGGGAACAAACAGCCTTCCTCTGCAGACAACAATTGAGGCCTGGGCAAGGGGCCTGGGCAGGGCCAGGAAGGGAGCTAGCTCCCTTATCTCCCTCCCCGATCTCTTGCAAACAGCTGCTGAGCGGGTTCCTTTCAACACTCTCTTCCCCTCTTGTTAGCCTTTAGCTCTTTCAAAAAAAAAAAGCACGATTTGCCTTTTGCCCCTGGGCAATTCGGCTCCAGGGACGACACATTCGCTCCATAAGACGCACAGACATTTCCTCTTACTTTTTAGGAGGAAAAAAGTGTGTCTTGTGGAGTGAAAAATATGGTATTTAGATTAGCTTCTTTTACATTACTGCATCATGAAAAAGGTTTAATAAAATCTTATTTGGGGGGTGGGAATTCCACGTCCCATCAGTGCAAGAATTTCGGCTTGCGCAGTGGGGGGGACTCCACCTCATGTGTGCCATGTACCCTCCTCAAATCTGCTCCCTCATTTTTCCAGGGAAAATCTGAAGTGAAGAAGGAAGCTCTTGCATATGATGAACCAGATATACGATGCTCAGGAGCAAAAGCCTTTCCCTCTTAAAAGTAATTATACATGTAATTATTGCTTTGATAACATTATGGCGGTTGTATATTTAAATGTAACAAGTGTGCCAAACAGGATAATAATATATGCTTAATTAGTAGGGGAAGTTTATGCTTTATAAGGAAGTACTGCAGGTTTTAATTTCTCCTCCCACCTGCATTTCAACCGTTGATGGAATCTTTCGAGGAGTTGGAGATGGCATTTATAAGTGGTCCATGTTTCACAAGCATATAGTAAGGTTGGTAGTACAACAGCTTTGTAAACAAGCACTTTGGTTTCTCTGCGAATGTCCCGGTCCTCAAACACTCTGCACTTCAATCGGGAGAAAGCCGCACTCGCAGAGCTCAGGCAATGCTGGATCCTATTTAATCCATGACTGCACTTGATTTGATTGCGGCCTGTTTTCCCCACACACATACCTCACTGTATACCTAATAAATGGCAGTTTATATTGACATGAGTACAACACAGCTCAGTCGTCACTTCTGTCACTCAGGAGAAGCAGAGGATGATGAGATCTCGTAAAATCCATGGAGGAAATTAAGTGAAATGAGTCAGGCAACCAGTGTTTCAACTAATAAAAGGGGGGAGGGAAGGAGGAGAAAAAGTGGACTTCCCTGTCAGATTCCTAGGTACGTGTACTGATAAAAAAAAAAAAACTCACATCTCCAGGAATGACAGCATGGAACGAGTAGTTGACACAGAAAGAAAACACTGGGAGATTTAGTGTTTCCAGTTAGTATGCTAGGTGTTTGGACTAATTCTGCCACCCTCGTTATGCTTTTATGTGACAAATTAATTGCACGTCTGGCTCGACAGCTAGTCTCCGGGGAGAGAGTTGGTTTGCAATAGGAACCTACATAATTTGCAGACTGAAACACAGCTACCTTTCAAAATTCACATTTCTCTGAATTTTGTGGTGCATTTCTCCAGCTGAAAGGTGTGCACAAGAATGCATGTATTTTTAAATGGGATTTTTTTTTGAGGGGGGGGGAGGGTTGTCAACAGGAACACACTCACCCATGCCACCAAATTTCTCCATCGTCTTTAAATGTCTTTAAAGGCCTTTTGAAATGGGCTCCTTACTGTCGTTGTGTTACTGCCTCCCGTGGAAAAGGCAATAGATGCCGGCAAAGCTGGACCAAAACATTTTGCTACCTGACATACATTCAAGGTATGAAATACCCAAGACTGATCAATTTATTTTGGCACCTGAGGTGGGAAATCCAGAAGCACTTCTTGCACTCCCTGTGAATAAAAAGAATACAAGAGTAATGTTGAATGACACCCCTCCCCCCCCCCCGGGGAAAAACCAATTTCTGAGCAGTGCAACAATCAGGGTTCGTGCTCCCTTTGGAATGAGGCACAGCAAAAATTGTGGTGTTTTTAGGATATATGGTTTATATACAACCTGAGCTCATAGCATCAACACCCAGAGAGGACCTTGCTTTACCCATAGTCACAGCCTTGGATGTGAGCAGAAATCAGGCATAGCTCTCCCTCCCAGGCTTCAGCTTGCTTCTCCCTCCAGCATCGAGCTTTCACACAAGCAACTGAGCTGTGGCCGTTGTCTTTTCTAATGCCCCACCCACCTGGCGCAGAGCCACTTCCTTTGCTACCTTAACAACCCATATTTAGCGGGCCTTTATCAAGAAGATTGCCTGGCTGTTCCGTCACTTTGAATCCTTACTTAGATGCTGACACTCGCTGGATCCAGGAATGCGAAGGGTCTTGGCACGTAGCCTACCCTGCTGCTACTTCATTACAATAGCAAATGAAACAGTGGACTCAATAGCATCATAGAATCGTAGAGTTAGAAGGGGCTATGAGGGTCATCCATCTAGCCCAACCTCGAAGAAGAAGAAGAAGAAGAAGAAGAAGAAGAAGAAGAAGAAGAAGAAGAAGAAGAAGAAGAAGAAGAAGAAGAAGAAGAGGAGGAGGAGGAGGAGGAGGAGGAGGAGGAGTAGTTTGGATTTGATATCCCGCTTTATCACTACCCTAAGGAGTCTCAAACCGGCTAACAATCTCCTTTCCCCTCCTCCCCCTCAACAAACACTCTGTGAGGTGAGTGGGGCTGAGAGACTTCAGAGAAGTGTGACAAGCCCAAGGTCACCCAACAGCTGCATGTGGAGGAGCGGAGACGCGAACCCGGTTCCCCAGATTATGAGTCTACCGCTCTTAACCACTATACCACAAGGGTAGGGCTGGGTCTGGTCAAGTCTTGGGTGAATCAGTCTCTCTCTCTCTCTTTCTCCCCTGTTTTGCAACAATCTTGGGAAGGTTAACAAGATTAGAAATGTACAGTTCTTTGCACATTGAAACATGCTGCAGCAGTGGATTGCAAGAATCTGGCAGGACAGAGTTGAAATCTGACACAAGGTGGCAGTCACACACTTTCCCATTTTCCTCCTCTCTCTCTTTTTTTTAAAGGCACAAAAGCCAGAGGGAGCCAGAGACTTTCCTCTTTGAAATTTGGCCCTCCTCCCTCACTTCAGTTCCTTGAAGTACCTTCAGAATGCCAGCCACTCTATTAGAAACTGGGCATCAAGCAGCAACCATGCATGAACGCAGACGGTTACTTATTCTCTCTCTCTCTCTCCACCCTTATGAACACTTCAGGAATCTGTGGCTAAACCTGCTCACTTCCTTCCCCCTCCCTCCTCCAGCTGCATGCAGCAATTTCAGGCATTTGAAGCGAATGTTCCTTGTGACAGTTGCAGAGAGGAAAATAAATGGTCCAGAGTGCTTCTGTATCAGAGGGAGGGCTGGGGCAGAAAAACCCAGGCATGCCTTCTTTTAATTTCCACACAGAGTACTGCAGAAGAGGGCATGGAATGCAGTGCTTTTTATTCTATTTTTAGAAGGGAGATAAGGGGGTCTGTTTTGGATTATGCCTCTCAGGGGCAGATTAATTCATGCAAGGTATTAGTTAACAATAGGCAGATGGTCTCATGTTCCATCCCCAACGTCTCCATTTAGGGCCGGGAATATTCCCAATCTGTTTGATACCTTGGAGAGCTGCTGCCAGTCAGTGTAGACAATACTGAGCTCCTGGATGGACCAAGGATGCAGCATGCAGTGCCTTGATTCTTCAACATCAACTTCGTTGGACTGGTCATGTTGTGCAGATGCCTGATGACAGGGCCGGCCCTACGGCAAGGCTGGGTGGCGCAGGCCGCCAGGCCACCAGGGAGGTGCCGCGCTGCTGCGCCCGCCAGACAGCCGCGCTGGGAAACAGGGCGGGGGGGAGCGGAGGGATATTTGCACCACGGCGCCAGGGCGCCAGATATGCTTAAGACGGCCCTGCCTGATGATCGCCTTCCAAAGCAACTACTCTATTCCAAACTTTAAAATGGAAAGCGTAATGCTGGTGGTCAACAAAAGAGGTGTCATGGGCTTTGAAGATGCTCAAACTCAGGACAAAAGGGAGAAATTTGCTAAGAGGAACGCACGCTTGGCAAATCCACACCGTGATCAACTCCCGCCTGGAAACCTATGTCCCCACTGTGGAAGGACGTGTGGATCCAGAATTGGCCTCCACACAGTCACTTACGGACTCACTGTTAAAGCCATGTTTATGGAGGGCAATCTTACTCGGCTACGAGTGATCGCCAAAGAAGAAAAATGCAAGTCTGCATTAACACATTGGAGCCTCTGTTTGGTCCATAGAAGTGCAGTGGCGAACATTGTCCTTGAACAAACACCTCCTTGTGGGAAGAACCCACCCACCCACCCAACCAAAGCACTGATAAGCATGTCCGAGAGTCTTGTGGCATCCAATGCTGGATCATATATGGCTGGGAGATGAATGCTGCTCTTGAAGGTGTGGCCCTCCAGGCGTACAGGTGCAGTTGTCAAGTTAAAGATTGTGCTGTTGGAGCACTAATAATGTGAAGATGGAAAAACTGAGTGGGAAACTAGACATATTAGGCTTATTCACTGTTATTTTTCAAACATTCTCCCTTGTGGAGTGCTCCCTCAGCCTCCCCTCCTCTCTCTTCTCCCCAGGAGTCCTCCAGGCAGCCACTGCTGTCGCCCTTGGCCCCGGAGGTGCCCCCCTGCCACACAGAGAGGTAACTCCTCACACTGTCCATTCCCAACAGCAAGGGCTGGAGGACTGGCTGGCTGGGCTCTGTCACCCACTTGCTTGCTTACTCTGAGGTTGCCTCAGCTCCTGGCAACCAGCACCCCCTGGTCAGCCCCAGAGGCACCATTCGCCTGGGGATCCTGTAGCCAGGGCTGCTGCAACAAACAGCTGTGCAAGCCTTTTGTAGGCAGAGATGTGAGAGGGCATCAGAGGGAGGGAGGGAAGGAAAGAGGGCCAGAGGCCATTGTTGCCTGCGGCAACCCTGACCATCATTCAAGACACCTCAGGGGCCACGGCACACTGGTTGAAAACCACTGCCTTAAATGACAGGCAATATCAGGGACAGTATGTGCACAGATTTGCACATGGATAGAATGCATGCAGTTTCCACACTTAAAACAAGATGCTCGTATTTTCAATTTTGGCCAGAACCTCCTCTTCTTTGGACAGGTGACATTACTGAACCAAGGCAGGTTCATAAATGAATCATAGAATTACTTCTATGGTGAAATGGCCTCTTATACAGGGTACAAGCTGTGCTTTTTTTTTTCCAGCCAGAGCATGCCAGAGCAATAACTTAATGGTGAGTTCCAGCACTTTTTTTTTTTTAAAGAAAGCACTGGGTGTAAAGCAAAGCACACTTTGTGTCCATTGGCTTTTGTGTGCCTTTATGCAGGGCTGTCTGACAAAGAATTTGGGCAGTTGGGAAATCTGCTTTTAACCCCCTCCCTTTTCATGAATGGGGCGTGGGTGGCGCTGTGGTGTAAACCACTGAGCCTTGGGCTTGCTGATCGAAAGTTGGTGGTTCGAATCCCCGCAACAGGGTGAGCTCCCATTGCTCGGTCCCTGCTCCTGCCAACCTAGCAGTTCGAAAGCACGCCAAAGTTCAAGTAGATAAATAGGCTACAGTGGGAAGGTAAATGGCATTTCCGTGCGCTGCCCTGGTTTTGCCAGAAGCAGTTTAGTCATGCTGGCCACATGACCCAGAAAAACTGTCTGCGGACAAACGTCAGCTCCCTTGGCCAGTAAAGCGAGATGAGCACTGCAACCCCAGAGTCTATCGCAACTGGATTTAACTGTCAGGGGTCCTTTACCTTTTTCTTTCCACCTTTCCATGAAACTTTTGGCATATCTTCTCAGTCCTCATTCCCAGCCCCAACCAAGCCTAAAAAACACATAAATAGATCAATACTTTGCTGACAGGCAGGTCTCTCTCTTCCCTTCCCTGATGTTAAAATGTAAGTTGTAAACTGCTTAGCAGGGGTGGGGATCAGGTGGATGAAACTTTGTTCGCAGCCATGAGCATCCAATAAATGAAGAATTCTGCTTGCTGAAGAGTCCTGTGCAACTGGAAAGCTTGCATGCTTCCATTCCAATAGCAATGGATTTTTTTAATAAAAAAAATGCTTGTTTTGGGCATCACTTAGGGCAGATGTATGTAACACATTTATGAAGTGCTTTTTTTCTTAAAAAAATCTTTAGGAGTACTCTCATTTCCCTACTCATATTGAAATACTGCCCTTCAACGAGGCCAAACTTAGATTAACAAAACATTTAGGGGTATGTGTATCCCTGCGTCCCTCCAGAAAAAAAGCACTGTATTTATAACAATTTCACTATGATAGCCCCCCCAGGCTCCCCCCCCTGAGAGGTCCAGTTAAGGGAGGATACAGAGAAATATCCCTGCACTTTGGTAAGGTTAACACTGCAATCCTATACATTTCTATTCAGAAGTAAATATTGGACTACTTGTACTTGGAAGTTGGGCTGCAGTGCAGCAGTTTAAACCAGTTTTAAAACCCGTAGTGTTTAGAAATGCCTTGATTTCCCCCCCTCCTGGGACGGTGGGGGGAGATAGCTGTCTATGTGCCAAACGAATGTTGTGGGAACTGTGCCTTTGAAAGACCACTCCCCTCTCCTCCCAAGATGGATTTGTAAGCCCACTTCCCATACTTGGAGAAACCCTCTCGCTTGAACCAAAAGGCTCACATTTCTCCCTCGTTCCCATTGTACACCTGGCAACACTCCCCCTCCCGCGGGACTGCCCTTCTTCAACTCAGGAGCGGAGTAGAGAAGGTAAGGGATTGGGGTGAGGGCTTGCAGAAGGAGAGAAGGAAGGGGTGCCACTCCAGGGATTATTCTTGCTTCTTGGAATCGCTGTATATCTCTCCCCCACCAACCCACCCCGCTGCTCCCCCCTTTTCTCCTCTTTTCCCTCATTTCCATCTTCCAATCTTTCACCGGCTGCCTTCTTCCTCTCCCGTTGCTGCTGATCAAACAGAAGAAAAGGGCAATTGACTGGGAAGAAACAAACTTTTCCTAAGAGTTTGCGGCTTGGTTTTGAGCTTGCGCGCGCGCTGCTGCTGCTGCAAAGACTAGTTTTCTCGCAGGGAATTGCACCTACTTTGCAATGCACTAAAGTAAAATTGTTCATGGCTGCAAAGGTTTGCTTGATTTCCAACCCATCCGGCTTTGACCATTTAAAAAAATAAAATAAAATAGTAATTGGGTGTGTCTAAAAAAAAATATCTTTACAGAGGGTGGGTGGAAAGAAAGGCGAAACATTCTAAATAGCTAATTTCCCCTCCCTTTCCTATTCTTCTTACCTTCGTTTCATCAGTGAACAAAGACACATCTGTGCGCCCTGTAATGATGGGGTATAGAAATAATTTTCCGAGCGAGATGCAGATAAGGAAGGGAATGGGTTTTGGAGTGAGCGGGGGCGCGCGTTCGTTCAAAGGGAAAGCGAGAAATGTCTCCATCTGTAGGTTTTGGAGACGTGGCTGTGTATTTGGGTGGGTGGGTGTGCTGTGCGCTTTCTGCGCGGTTGCCTAATCGGAGTAGCCAAGAAATGCGCAAAGCGCCTTGCCAGATAAATGGATAGCTTTCCTTCTTTGCAAGCAGCAGCACCCCTCTCTCGGCGCCTGGGGCTCTGCTATTCTGCCGGCGGTGATGGTGCAGGAGAGCTTGCCAGGCCTGCTGGCTGTGTGAAACGGATCCTGTCCCAATATAATCCCGCGAGGCTTAATCTGAGCTGCGGGGGGGGGGGAGAGAAACCCTCAAGACGCTCCCCCGGCCATCAGTGAATCCATCTCGAAGGCGAGAGTGCCCATTCGCTTGAGATGCGCAAGGCTTTGTTTGAACCCGGGCTGAACCTGCACGTCTCCCCCCCTCACTTCTCAATGGCAGGGCACACTCCCTGTATTTAGGTGCAGTGATAAGAAAGTACAAAATGCCTCTGAACATGTGCAGAGAGCCTTCCCTCAGGATTTGTTGTTGGGATTCAAGCCATATATTTATTTTGAGACTAGAGAAAGGCAATAAAATAAGTAACTTGCGGGAATGTTTTAGCTTGCTTTGCGTTTTCACGGGTGATTATCCGAACCTGTCACAGGTGCAGCGAATAGCACCTTGGAGCTCCCTTGTTTTGTTTTGTGACTATGCAGGAATGTTAATTCAGGCATGAATGCGCGTGGGGGGGGGGGTGCATTCTGAAATGAAATGGACATTCCAGCCACCCTAGGTTTTTATATTTGTATTCTGCAACATGTGGTAAATGCAAGAAACACATTGAGTATCATGTGTGGAAAATGTTTTGCGGTTTTTTTTTCGGGGGGGGGGAGGGAGAGTTTTGCTCTGCAGTCTGTTAATGCTGTTAACTCGAGGTAGAAAGTGGAAGAGAGAGTGTTTTTCAAGCGCATTCTTTCCTTTGGAAGCTCTGTGTTCACATGACAGATGAGGGATGAGGGCAGTGCCAAAAACTGATTGAGGGCACTTCCTGGTGGCCTGTTTATTGCACATTTATCACGGTTAGTTCGCAGGGAGATTAGATGACACCTGTCTAAGGAGCATTCGCTTTGAATTGTTTGTGGGTGATGGTGGCTATTTCATAATATCCTGCCAGGGTCTCCTGTCATTCCCTTCCAGTTCCGGCACATGGCCTGCTCTGCACCTTAACACGAAAGCCAGTATTTCTAAACTTAAAAGTGTCCAAGATTACCTGTTGAATGTGCTCAAGCTGGATTTTGATTCAGAGATCAGAGTTGCAGGTAATATGACAAGTGGAATCCTACTGGTGATCTAATAGTGAGTGCAGAACTTTTAAGGTCATTAGAGCAAGGGTCAGCAAACTTTTTCAGCAGGGGGGCCGGTCCACTGACCCTCAAATCTTGTGGGGGGCCGGACTATATTTTGAAGGGGGGGGGAAATGAACAAATTCCTAAGCCCCACAAATAACCCAGAGATGCATTTTAAATAAAAGGGCACATTCTACTCATGTAAAAACACGCTGATTCCCAGACCGTCCGCGGGCCGGATTAAGAAGGCGATTGGGCTGGATCCGGGCCCCAGGCCATGGGGTAAACAAACAAACAAACACAAATGGTATGATCTGGATTGTGTGCTGCACTTTCAGAAAGGGCTCGTGTCCATTGGTTCTGCATTCCCCCCAAGTTGCCCACAGCTAGCTTGCCCCCCAATAACATACTGTATATGCATCGCTCAAGAGTTCTCCTGTATGGCCACTGTGTGATAAACACAACTGCTGGTGCCAGTCTTCATTGGCTTCCGAGAACCTTCACAGCAGCTGAAACAGCAGGGCTGCATTTCACCTGTCCTATATGAGTTTCCAACATGTGTGGAATAGCTTAAAAATGGGGGGGGGGTGATACTGCTCAGGTCGTTGCAGTAGCTTTCCTGTGCCTGAACAACAGGCCCAGTGTTACTATATTATTGATATAGTACAGTGGTACCTTGGTTTGCGAACGCAATCCATTTTGCAGAGGCGTTCGCTCAGCAAAGGCACGCTTCTGCGCATGCGCAAAGCCCTGGTAGGTAAAACGTCTGCACATCCAACGGCACACTTCTGCACATCCGACGCCGCAGAACCCGGATGTAAACACTTCCGGGTCCGCGGCGTTCGTAAACAGAGGTTTTCGTAAACGGAGGTGGGCGTAAACCGAGGTTCCACTGTGTTTTGTATCCAGTGCCTTTAGTGGCCAAGGACACCATACAATCAGGCATGGCCAAACTTGGCCCTCCAGCTGTTTTTGGGACTACAGTCATACCTCTTGTTACGAATGCTGCGGGTTGCATATGACATGGGATACGTACGTGCCGAACCCGGAAGTACCAGAACGGGTTACTTCAGGGTTCGGTGGTTTGCGCATGCGCAGATGCGACAGATAACATCATGCGCATGTGCAGAAGTGCCAAATCGCGCTGTGCACATGCGCTTCATGTTGTGTACTGCTCATGTTGCGTACCGGGCTCTGGAATGGATCCCGTACGCAACATGAGGTACCACTGTACAATTCCCATCATCCCTGACCACTGGTCCTGTTAGCTAGGGATGATGGGAGTTGTAGTCGCAAAACAGCTGGAGGGCCAAGTTTGGCCATGCCATTTAAGGATGCAATCCTATTCCTCTTTGAAAGCCTGTCTTCCTTGTAAGTAAGTATGTGTGGTGTTGCACTGAAGAGATTACTGCCGCTCACAGATTTTGCAAAAGGTGTGCTGTTTCAAGCCATTTCATCCTCAACAATGTGATGCATAGCAGCCAACTCCTAGGGGCCGAGGTCCCTTCGCCCCCGCTAAAATATTTGTGGGAGCCGGGGGGGGGCAGCTCCAGAGTTGATGGGCATTGCCATTCAAATGATGTGCGTGTTTTTGTTTATTAAAGTAGCGCAAGCAATCCAGTGGCACCTTCCCATGTTGTATAAAGAAAACAGAAGCACACCTGTCCTTCTGGCTTCCATTGTCCCAGGTGCGATGAGTTTGGATTTTCAGGTTAAAATCCTGAAAACCTTACCAAGCAATGTGCTCGCCTTTCCTGCTCTGTGTGTATGTATAGCCCTTGTAGTTTGAATGAAGTAGCTGGGATAAAAATAAATAAATAAATAGTGAATTCTGGAGTTTAAAATCGTCAAATTGAATGTCACTTTAACTTGAAATAACACAGATGGTGCAGAAAACTTTATTTCCCGCCAGGGCTGGTCATGCTGTCTTATCCCAGAGACAATATCTTTGAATTCTATATTGGTTTTAACATCATGTTTGTGAAAGCTTCCTTGGTTCAAGTTATAACAAGGGACTGTTGGGCCCAAGGAGTAAATATCAAACATTTTTGACCTGACCTTGTTTTTTCCTTGATGGTTCCATTCCAAATCTTTCTGCTATTCTCCCCCCTGGCATATTCACATCCCTAATACCTGGAGAAACGATGTTTATCTTGGCAGCTGAAGGTCTAGTAGTGAATCAATTTGAAATCTGTATCCCCTTCACTATGGGATGGGATCCTGGGCTCAGCTCCTGTCATCTTACGGTGTGGCAACATCAGCTCAGGTTTGCCACTGAGCTACGGCAAGATCTGAACCCTGGCCTCCCAGGTCTCCTAGCCCAGGTGTGGTGAACTGGGTCCAGACAGGGGGCCAAATCATTATCTTTCCTCTACCTCCACTCTGCAGGCAAAGATTGACAGGTTGGTGGGGCAGCCCACCTGCCGGATGTCGCAGAGGAATCGCCGCGTGCAAAGACACAGCCCACAATGCAGCAACAATCAGCTGATTGTCTGGGTTCGCAAAGCCCAGTGCCAAGGACTTAGCAGGTGGCCATGTATTTAGCTGCCCCACAGCTGATGTCATATGTACTGTCATATGTAGGGCATGTCATATGTAGGGCAAATGGGTGTGGCTTGGCTGAAATGGCCCCCTGGTCTGAATCTGTTGGCCAAGATGAGGTCTGCAGGCAAGAGGTTGATCACTGCTATCCCAATTCAACCACACCACCACATGTGTCGATTTTATCCCCCTTGTCAGCTCCAAATGCACCCCCCCCCAGAAGTGACTTAAGTAAGAGCTTATTAGCATTCTGTGGATGGGGATGAGTAAGCAGAGGCAGACCTTTTTCATAGAATCATAGAGTTGGAAGAGACCACAAGGGCCATCCAGTCCAACCCCCTGCCAAGCAGGAAACACTATCAAAGCATTCTTGACATATGTTTGTTAAGCCTCTGCTTAAAGACCTCCAAAGAAAGAGACTCCACCACACTTCTTGGCAGCAAATTCCACTGCCGAACAGCTCTTACTGTCAGGAAGTTCTTCCTAATGTTTAGGTGGAATCTTCTTTCTTGAAGTTTGAATCCATTGCTCCGTGTTTGCTTCTCTGGAGCAGCAGAAAACAACCTTTCATCGTCCTCTATATGGCACCCTTTAATATATTTGAACATGGTTATCATATCACCCCTTAACCTTCTCTTCTCCAGGCTAAACATACCCAGCTCCCTAAGCCGTTCCTCATAAGGCATCGTTTCCAGGCCTTTGACCATTTTGGTTGCCCTCTTCTGGACACGTTCCAGCTTGTCAGTATCCTTCTTGAACTGTGGTGCCCAGAACTGGACACAGTACTCCAGGTGAGGTCTGACCAGAGCAGAATACAGTGGTACTATTACTTCCCTTGATCTAGACGCTATACTCCTATTGATGCAGCCCAGAATTGCATTGGCTTTTTTAGCTGCTGCATCACACTGCTTTCTCTTTTTTAAATAAAAAACTATGGTTTGCCCTGCTCTATGGGATGCATCCCGTGGCAGCTCTGCTAAGACTTAGGTCTATTAATTTCAATGGGTCTAACTCTGGGTAGATCTTAGTTGGGTGGAGCACTTTGTTCTTATAGCTGTTTGCCTTCAGCTTCTCCCATTCTAAGGCTGAGCTATCGCTAAGGAGATAAATCAGTTTTGGAGAACCACGTCAGATTTCTAGTGGGAAATCCCCTGCTGGTATGGTCCTCCATACCAAAAAGAAGAAGGAGAAATATCCACGCATGAAGAAAAGTAGTACGTCAGGGAGAAGCAAGTCTAGAATATGTGCAGGGAGGTTTAATGCGTGCCATGCACTCGACCCCAAAAACAAAAGAACCCAACCCATTTGTTGTCTAAAGCGATTCAGCCCAGACACAGGTTGACAACCTCACTGAGAACTAGGCTAATGAGACTTTCTGCATGATGAGACACTAAGCATGCCCTAACAATATTTGAGCTTCTAGCAACCAAAAAAAAATCACAAATATGTGTCGTCCCCTCCACTTATAGTGCACAGGGCATATTTTTGCTGCAGGGGATAGCTTTGTTCCTTGTTTCCCTATTATTTATTTATTTTACAGTTTTAAAATAGTCGTTCTGGCTAGATGAGGGCTGCAGGAGAAAAAAAGGGGTGGGGGGTGGGCATGCACAGTCTCTTCCAAGGAATTAAAGAATAAAACTGAGCTATAGGGTTCATTGGGCAATGTAGCATTGCAAAAAACAAGTAAGTCTTGCTGTTTGTGGACGACACCATAAATTTAAAGCACGAGGCTTCCTCCGAAGAAACCTGGAAACTAATTTATTAAGGGTGCTGGGAACTGTAGTACTGTGAGGGGTAAACTACAATTCCCAGGATTCTTGTGGGGTGGGTAACCCATGTCCTTAAATGTGCTTTAAATATATGGTGTGGATGTGACAATATATACCTTTTATATGGTTTGTATTTCCCCTTCCTGTCAGCTAACAGGAAAATAACCTTGACGAGAATCCTGCTTGCCACAACTGAAATCCCCAAGGGTGACCCCACCATCTGTTGATTAAATATTTCTGTGCGATTACAGGTTTGTTGATGTTACATACATCCGATGGCAAGAGAGAAGACCCACCGCTGGTACAAGATGCTGAGCTGGTTCCTCTTTGTCTTCATAGCCATCACAGCTCAATTAATGACTCACGTCCGAGGTCAAGGTAAACTTAACTCTAAGAAACAATTACATTTCACTAGGGCTCTCTGATGTGCAGAAAAAAAAGGGCTCCTGTGGACAATTCACACTCTCTCATTAAACAGTGCATTTGGAAGCATTTTAGATCAGGGAAAGACAACATGGTGCCAACAGAAGTGAACTCCAACTCCCATCATGCCCTGTCGCAATGGCTAATGCAGTAGCCAGGGATGATGGGTTTTGTAGTCTCACAATTTTGCAAGTCTCACTATGTTGGCTACCCCTGATTTAGACAAACTAGAATGTTTCGATTGGAGGAGTGGCTACTTTGAATCCCAGACAGGATGCAGTGTTTGTGTTTTTGTGCAGGTCATACTATTCGTTTTACTGTACTTCTGAGTGCATGTGGACCATTGTTCTAGGAAGCAGGTCTGGATAATAGGGTACCTTCTTCCTCTACCCTAAAATAAGTTATTATTATTTTTTGCCAGTTCCATGAAACAGGTGTGGAATGTATGCAGCCTTCGCCAGTCTAACGCATGCCCTCCGTATTGTTCAAAGTTTCTGTTTTCTAGCACCTGCTTTCAATAACTGATCACTTCTGCTTGGTTCCATAACAGCTGTTTTTTACTTTTAACAAATATAACAATACTGAGGCCATGTTTGCCTAGGAACTGTGACCCTTTTTGACAACTGGATGTGTGCAGGGGTCTGTGATATAGTCTCCCAGGGGGAAAGTAGTGGCGCAGTGGAAGAGGAGAGGCAGAAGAGGAATCTCTAAATCTCTAAATCTCCAGACTTGGAGTCTACTCCAAGAAGGTATTGGTGGGTACCAAATCTGTGTCCTGCAGCCATCCAATTCTGTGCTGTTTCAGGTCTTATTGGAAGCTGTGTGCCCCACTCTCCCTTATAGTGCAAAAGACTATTCCTTTCTGTTTATGAATATAAAAAGGGTAAAGGGGACCCCTGACCATTAGGTCCAGTCATGACCGATTTTGGGGTTGCAGCGTTATTGGCCGAGGGAGCCGGCATACAGCTTCCAGGTCATGTGGCCAGCATGACAAAGCTGCTTCTGGCGAACCACAGCAGCACACGGAAACGCCGTTTACCATCCCACTGTAGGTTACCTTCCCACCTATTTATCTACTTGGACTTTGACGTGCTTTCGAATTGCTAGGTTGGCAGGAGCTGGGACCGAGCAACGGGAGCTCACCCGGTCGCGGGGATTCGAACAGCCAACCTTCTGATCGGCAAGCCCTAGGCTCTGTGGTTTAACCCACAGCGCCACCTGGGTCCCGTTTATGAATAGAGGTGGACATAAATAACTAAGACTCTCCTGGTACTTGAAAATCAGAGCTGCAATCCTAACCCCATTTACCTGGTAGTAAGCTCCACTATATTCCATGTATTCTAACTACCTGACATTTAGAAAGTACCTAAAGGCAGCCCTGTATAGGGAAGTTTTTAATCTGTGATATTTGATGTATTTTAATGTTTGTTGGAAGCAGCCCAGAGTGGCAGGGGAAGCCCTGCCAGATGGGCGGGGTATAAATAAATAAATAATAATAATAATAATAATAATAATAATAATAATAATAATATTGTGGCTTACTTCTGAGTAGGGATGGTTTGGATTGTGCTCTAACAAATTTATTATGACATAATAAAAGTCCAATTTATCGGATGCACAATGAGTCATCCTCAGCTGTCAGGTATATAAACACATTGGCGCAAAAAGTTAAAAGCTGGAATCAAATGAAAAATGTACTGTCTGTTAAATGTGTGCAGAATAAGACCACTGACCCTTCACAACAGCAGGATTGGTAGACTAATACATGGTTACCCTTCTGGAAAGAGCTGGGCATGCTTGTTTATAAGTGTTTATCAAGTGCTTCCCAAGTTCGTAATTTATTTCTACTAATCTACTTTACGAGTGCAAGATCTTATGCACTTTATGGTCCAGTGCTATGTATGCTTACTTGAAATTAAGTTGATTTGAATCTACTGAATTTACATCCTGTTCTTGCATTCTGAAAAATGTAAGGCAGAAAAGCGAGGTGGGCCAGGAATGGCGATGCTAGCAGCCGGAATGAGACTCTGCATTTGCTTGTCTGCACACTCTGCAATTCAAACAATATAAGAGGGGGTGGGAAGCTTTTTTAAAATAAAATGAGGTTCTCTTCTGTATTATAAACCACCAGCTTTCTGATTCACACACTGAGCATTTCAGACCACCTTCCACGTCTGTCGTCAGGAATTATGTTTCTGGAGCACTAACAACAACAATGAAAAATGTCCAAGTTTCAATATGATCTGCATAAACCATAAGGCCTTGAACCTGTCTCTCGCCTCCTTTTGGATGAATGCTTTAATGTCGCTGCTGGCCATACGCTTGCACATTCCTGTGAAATCGCTTAACAAGCCTGAGCTTCTGATTTTTATCAGCTAACTTCACTGATACGTAGACTGATTCTTTTTCTTCTTTTGCAAGAAGTGAGATTTTATTCCACAGGCTATAAAGGTGCTCCACAGAAATAAAGATTCCCTCTCCAGGTTGGTGGCCCTGAAGTCGTTCCAATCAATATATTGTTGTGTTTGTCCAAGAGTTAGATTTATTTATTTTTGTTTTTGTTTTCAACTTTCTCTAGTTGTATGTGCTTTCTGGTGCAGGAACGACAGTCTTTGCATAACTAAGCTAAATACTTGATTTAAAGGAACTGTTTTGGCCCTTATATGGTCAGTTATCGGCATGGAAATTGCCGGGTCTCGTTTCTTCTCTCTTTCCATTTGAAAGAAATATAAGCAAATGCTTGGCGATAATCTAGTTATGTAAAGACTTTTCTGCACATTTCTTCTAGACTGTTGTGTTGTAGGTTTCCAGTATATGCACAGAAACACCTGGCTGGGTTTGCCTTTCTTTTCCTATTTGTGTTGGATGAGTGAACGGTTCAAGGGTTCTGGAAATGTGGCTTGTTTGGTGACGGCTTCCTATCAGTGATGTTGGTGCTCTTGTTTCTCTGATAGGAAAAGGGCCATAGCTCAGTAGCAGGACCCATGTAGAGTTGCTAGCATCTAGAGCAGTGGTTCCCGACCTTTTTTCGGCCATGCCCCACCTAAGCATCTCTAAAATCCTGATGACCACCACCACCACCACCAGTGGTCAGGGATGATGGGAACTGTAGTCTCAAAACATCTGGAGGACCGAGGTTGAGGAAGCCTGGTCTAAACAGCCTTCCAAATTGCCCCCCTTAAAAATCAAATTGCCCCCCTGTCGGGCGTATGCCCCATATTGGGAACCACAGATCTAGAGTTAAAAAGATCTCCTCCAATAACAGTACTGGGGAAAACCTTGGCCTGAAGGACAGCTGCCAGTCAGAGTAGAAAATACTGGGTGCGATGGTCTATTGGCCCAAGCCCCAGGATTTTTACACCAAACCCAAGATCTCCTTTCTCTCCCCCCCCACCCCCACTTTCCAAAATATTGCATTGCTTCTATACATATAAATGACCAAATGCAAATATGTGTTGCGGGGCTGCACATTGAGTTGTTTTTTTTTTTAAGGACCTTGCAACGCCCCTGTGGTACAGTGCTCAGACTCAGTAAGAGGCAGGTGTGTGTTTGTGTATTGTGCATATATAGTTGCGTTGTACATTTACATACATACATATATATATAGTCCTATGAAAGAAAACGGCTGTTATTCAATCTAAGATGGCATGCACATTGCCCATTTAAAACACAAAAGATTGAGATGGAAAGATTGAGATTGAGATGGACACAGTCCCTAACAGAGAAGAACGGCAGATTAAATTGATGGACTATGCCAGGCATAGGCAAACTCGGCCCACCAGATGTTTTGGGACTACAACTCCCATCATCCCTGACCCCTGGTCCTGTTAGCTAGGGCAGTGTTTCTCAACCTTTTTTGGGCCACGGCACACTTGTTCCGTGAAAAAAATCACGAGGCACACCACCATTAAAAAAGTTAAAAAAATTTAACTCTGTGCCGCCCTATATTATAATTATGACTGTAAGAAACACTTGCCAAATATTGCTTTCCGGCGGGTTAGTGATGTGTATTGGCGGCCGCCAGGCTCGTTTGCACTGAGCTTTGGGAAAGAGGAGGAGAAATATTGCTTTCCGGCGGGTTACTGGTGTCTATTGGCGGCCGCCAGGCACGTGACAATGCAAATCGCCCTTCTCGTCGCCGCACGTCGCGGCACACCAGCCAGCGTCTCGCGGCACACTAGTGTGCCACGGAACAGCGGTTGAGAAACGCTGAGCTAGGGATGATGGGAGTTGTCGTCCCAAAACATCTGGAGGACCGAGTTTGCCTATGCCCGGACTGTGCCAAAATGGCAAAAATGACCGGAAGAATAAGGAATCAGGAAGAACATTTTTTGAAAATAAGGAATGGGGAAAATATATTTTTATCTTAAAAATCATTGCAAACCATTAAAATTATTGGTAGAATTGGAATGACGCTTGTAGTTAACACCGGGCTATGGTTGTAATGGAGATTTAATAGAATAGGATTGACAGAGAAGATGCAGGAGGAAAAAAATAACATAAGGATCCACAAAGGGGAGGAGAGGGAAGTCCATGGGAACTTATGGAATTCTCTTTTTGTTTTGGTTGTTTGATGATTGTTTGTAAATTTCAAAACTTGGAATATATAAAACACAAAATAAACAGTTCATTAGCAAAATATGCTAAACAACAGAACTGGCCAGGGGCGTAGGAAGATAGGGGTGTTGGGGGCAGCGCGCCCCGAGTGACGCGATCCCAGGGGCGCCCTCGCCGCTGCCCGCCCCAAAACGCATGCTCCGCCCCAAAACGCGCTGCTACATCACTGTGCATGGCGCGCCCCGCCCCCAAAACGCATGCCGCACCCCGCCTCCAGAACGCGTGCCACGTCACTGGGGGCACCTGCTCTCCGCCCCCCGGTGGCGGAGCATGAAGCTCCGCTGCTGGAACTGGCGTATGGTGGCGCCAGTTCAGTGAAAACTAGTCTTATTCAGCCAAATACATGACTGATGCCCCATCGACCCTCTACATTTAAAGCAGTAACAGCCATGACTTCCCTCAAAGAATTCTGGGAACTGTAGTATGTTATGGATGCTGAGAGTTGTTAGGAGACATCTCTTCCCCCTACAGAGCTGCAATCCCCAGAGTTCCCTGCGAAGACGGATATGTTTTCAAACCACTCTGGAAATTGCAGTTTTGTGAGGGCAATAGGGGTCTCCTAACAATTCTCTGCAATCTCAATGAACTACCATTCCCAGGATTCTTTGGGGGAAGCCATGACTGCTTAAAGTGGTGCTGTGGTGCTTTAAGTATGTGGCCGAATTACACTTACTTGCCAGGGTGTGGGAACCGAAATGAAATCAGTTAAGGCTACTTTGTAAAGGAGCCTAGAAAAGTTACTAGCCTGAAAACATTTTGCTACACCCCCTCCTACAGTAGCTTTTGCCTTTCTATAGTGGGTGGAAAGGAAGGGGACTTTTGTCCTCTGGCGGCCCACCTGGTTCCTATACTGTCCACAGAGGAGGGCCAGACCACTGCATCCTTTCCATAGCTGCCAAGTTTTCCCTTTTCTCGCGAGGAAGCCTATTCAGCATAAGGGAAAATCCCTTTTAAAAAGGGATAACTTGGCAGCTATGAATTCCTTTCACGCACACCCCACTCCTTCAATGGCTTAGCATCTCGTGCACCTGCATTCATTCATTCATTCATTCATTCATTCAAAGTATCTGTATTCCGCTCCTCAGCCAAAACGTTCCAGAGCAGCTTCCTTATCAGTGAAAACTACACAGTCCCTGCCCTTGGTCTTACTATCTAAAAAGACACTGCACAAAAGGGAAAAAAAGGGATGGAGGTGAAAGAAGAGAACAAGTGAATTCGATTCATTGTTGCCTATGGCTACCAGGCAAGTGATTAATTACAAGACTGGGTCTGACCAGCAAGTGCAGGGTCTCTTAATTTATATCCAGACAAGTCTCCTTGCTTCTACTTCATTTGAGAGCTCTTTCTCCTCCTTTTCTATACTGTTTTACCTGACAAATGCTACAATTGTATGCTTTTGCCATTGCCGTTCTTTCTTTTCTGTGGGGGGGTGAGGAAACAACCTGAAAATTGTTTGGGGGCTCCTGTTGCGTGTGGAGACCCTACAACCTAGGCCTAGAAATAAATTCAGACATGACTCATATTTTTTTGTTTGGTTTTGGGCAGAATTTAGGCCACAACTTCATTGTTTACAAATCAAGTGAGTGGTTGCATAGGCTCTGGTTCCCAAAGCTACCTAGGTAGCACAGACTCAGGGCACCCACGAGTCAGCATACAGGTTCACACCTGGGACGGGGAACCCATCTGGCAGGGCCAGCCGGGCCCTGATTCCCCCACATGTGCCCAGACACTGGATAGGGCACCCACTGGGGAATACCAGCCATTGGTCAAATGGATTCCTTTAGAGGAATACCTGTTTTGATAGGGTAATAAGGTCTCATTCCACCCCTATCAGCATGAACCAGAGCCTATCCATAGAATCATAGAATCATAGAGTTGGAAGAGACCACAAGGGCCATCCAGTCCAACCCCCTGCCAAGCAGGAAACACGGCTACGGCAAGATCTGAACCCTGGCCTCCCAGGTCTCCTAGCCCAGGTGTGGTGAACTGGGTCCAGACAGGGGGCCAAATAATTATCTTTCCTCTACCTCCACTCTGCAGGCAAAGATTGACAAGATGTCGCAGAGGAATAGCAGTGTTCAAAGACACAACACAGCATTTTCTGGGTTTGCAAAGGCCAGTGCCAAGGACTTAGCAGGTGGCCATGTATTTAGCTGCCCCACAGCTGATGTCACATGTACTGTCAGATGTAGGGCGAATCATAGAATCATAGAGTTGGAAGAGACCACAAGGGCCATCCAGTCCAACCCCCTGCCAAGCAGGAAACACCATCAAAGCATTATTGACATATGGCTGTCAATCCTCTGCTTAAAGACCTCCAAAGAAGGGGACTCCACCACACTCCTTGGTAGCAAATTCCACTGCTGAACAGCTCTTACTGTCAGGAAGTTCTTCCTAATGTTTAGGTGGAATCTTCTTTCTTGTAGTTTGAATCCATTGCTCCGTGTCTGCTTCTCTGGAGCAGCAGAAAACAACCTTTCTCCCTCCCCTATATGGCACCCTTTAATATATTTGAACATGGCTATCATATCACCCCTTAACCTTCTCTTCTCCAGGCTAAACATACCCAGCTCCCTAAGCCGTTCCTCATAAGGCATCGTTTCCAGGCCTTTGACCATTTTGGTTGCCCTCTTCTGGACACGTTCCAGCTTGTCAGTATCCTTCTTGAACTGTGGTGCCCAGAACTGGACACAGTACTCCAGGTGAGGTCTGACCAGAGCAGAATACAGTGGTACTATTACTTCCCTTGATCTAGATGCTAGGGTCTCATTCCACCCCTATCAGCATGAACCAGAGCCTATCCGCAACCTTACAAGTTTGGATTGCTCAGGTACTCAGTCTTGTTTGTTTGTATTTAAATGCATATGCTTGCTCAGAGGCTTGGGGTGGTAATAGTAAGACCCCATTACTGTATTAGGGCATTTTCACCCTCACCAGCAGAATCACATGGTGCAACTCTTTCTAAAGTGTACCACTCAGACTGCAGAAAAGGGATTGTATGTTTCATTGTTAGTGCGTAGTGTGAGAGCGAGAGAGCACCACGTCAGGGTAAAGGCAGTTCAAATATGTCTGGAGTGGTAGAGCTTGGAGAAGCTATCTCACATATATGATTCTGCTGGTCATGTAGCTTGGTTTCTGGGAGCATACCTAACTGAGATGTGGCAAAGCTGGCCTATTCTCTGTAATTCCTCTCTCTGACTCCATTTATCCACCTCATGTTGCTTGTCTCTGCTTGCCTGAATCGCTCAGTTGCTGTCATGTATATTAAATTCCTTTTGAGGCTATATACAAGACCAGTCACTTCTCACAGTTGCTCAGATAGACTGGGGGAAGTGTGGTTGGGCATTAAACTGGCCTGATGTTTTAATGGTAGGATTTATGTATGTCTTGTGTGTGCGTGCGTGCACACATGATACTTTTCTGGTTTGCTTTGGGGCTCAGCTTCATTATTTTAAAAAAGTTAACACATACATAAATTATGTGAAGTTGCTCTGAACTGCTGGGATGTTCAGGCACAGGGAAGGAAGGCCAAAAGGTGCCCTCATGTGAGACTTTTGCAGCTCCTGATCAGTTCATGCATGGATGTGCACGAACCACACGCCAGAAGGAGAAGCCTTTTAATACCATTTCAAGCACAATGGGTGTCATTTCTTTTGCTGATGATGCACATACCTGCCAAGTCTCTTGTGGAGAAATCTGGGATCGGCAGCCGCGCGACACCGGAAGTTGCGTAGATGCAACTTCCGGTGTCGCTTTGCCCATCTAAAATGGCCGGCGCTAGCATTGGAAGTCGCGTCTATGCATTTCCGGAAGTGCATAGACACAACTTCCGGTGCCAGTGCCGGCCATTTTCGGTGCCCATCGATGGGCCCAGTGACACCGGAAGTTGCGTCTACGCACTTCTGAACATGTGTAGACGCGACTTCCGGCACCAGCGCCGGCCATTTTCTGGTGCCCATAGATGGGCAAAGCGGCACCAGAAAAATGGCTGCTGACAGGAGCCAAAATGAGGGAGATTAACGGGAGAGGAGCTGAAACAGGAGACCGCTGGGAAATGGTAAGGAAAAACGGGGGTTTCCTGGGAAATACGGGGTACTTGGCAGCTATGGATGATGCAGCAACCTCACCAAGTTGAATGGCTGAGATGGGAAGGAGCAATAGGACATTGCAGTGGAAAGCTTGAGGATATTGTAGGGTTCGGAGATTGGAGCTTTTGGTTTGGCAAGGATGAGCGAGGCAGGCATAGGCTGAAGGTGAAATTGCTTGGAGGTTTGCCACGTTTAGCAGAGGAAGGAGTGGTACTGGGTGGAGAAGGAGAGTTGCTCATATGCCATCGCACTCCGGGCAATTTGCGAGGCTTGTGCCTTGCTAGTTATTTTGAGCTCTAAGGCAAGTCTGCACAACTTGTCTCCCCAGCCAAACCCAGCCCACCAGCTGCACAGGATGGCTTTCTAGATCTCTGACAACCTACTGTCTCTACAGCCTCAAGCAGCACCTAACCAGAGGTTGTTAAGCTCCTGGTTTGATTGAGCGGGTTGCAAATTGTGCAGGGCTGGGCTCAGGCAGATCTGTGATTCTGATATCGGGAATAGATGTATTTGGGGAGGGTACACTGTGGAACATCTTTTTAAAATGTTGTAAATGTACCGGCATACAGGATCGTCAACACAGACACATCAAATAAATTAACTGCTATGGCTTTTCCACACTCTCATGGGAATTCTGGCAATTTTAAATGGTCTGGAAATTCTCTGGAACGGAATTTCAGAGGACTAAAATTTGTAGGGTCCATCGGTGGGAAGCCATGTCAGTTGAGCATATTTTTGTTTATTTTGTTAAAAATGATTGCTTTAGTCATTTGCCAAAGCGGTTACAGAGTAGACCTCTTCTAAGTGGCATTCTGCCTAAAACTAAGGGACATATAGCACACTTAATTGCTGGTAGTCTCGGGAGCTCCAGACAATCAGTGTATTCCATGTTGTTAACTTGGTCCACCCACCACCCTTTGAAAATTACAATGCTCCTTTTTCCTGCATGCTCTCTAAAACATACTCAAATTTCATGCCCTCCCAAGTCTTTCACAATGTGACCTTGAACAATCTCCACTTCCCGACCCTCCAGGAGACCCCCGAAAGCTAGAAACAGCCCATTAGAATGTCCCCTGCACTATAACATAACCAAGAGCATATAATACACACCAAAATAAAGTTTGTGCGTTGACTTTGCTTGCTAAACTAGGATTTTTTAACCTCTAACCCCAACGTTTCTTTGTCTTTCCCTGTGGTGACAATAGTGCTTTTTTTTACATTTATTGTGTAGCTTATGTCTTTGGGAACTGATAATTCACCTTGACGTATTTCAACGTCATTTTACAAACTAATAGACACTCACCACGGGACTCTCCTGATAACCCGCGTCCTTTGTCTTGTCTGAAAATTGTGTCGTCTCTTGTTTAATTTGGATGTCTGTATGTGCTGTAATCTTAAGATTTCAATAAAGTGTGATAAGTCCTTCAGTGCTTATATTTTTGCTTCCCTTTCAGTGGCCCCGCCGTCGAGATTAAGATACACTGTTGTTGCTCATGACAGTGTTCAGATTTCATGGAAAGCCCCTAAAGGGCAGATTGATGGATATAGACTCCTCGTCACTCCAAATGCAGGTAAATGGGGAGGGGGGTGAAATGCTACCTTTTCCCTGTATCGACAGTTTTCAAGCTGAGCTCCAGAGAAACTGATGAGGGATTCGTCCATTGAGGATGAGACAACAGCAGCACATCCTAGGCTTTTTCTAACAACTCCATTTATTTCTTTTACAAGTCACTGAGCTGAATACCTAGACTGCTTCTGCACTAGGACTCCTTGGCATTGCTGAGGGATTGTTCTTTCATTCTAAGCTATTGTCTTGGCAGCAACAGCAAAGACCCTCACTCCCCACTTCCTATCGGATGCTTTGCTCTAAGGAAAACAACAGGCATTGGAGCCCACTCATAGGGGCTGAGGTCCCTTCACCTCCCCCCAATAAGATATATGAAGGGGCTGGGGCCCCTTGAAGTTGATGGACATTGCCATTCAAATAGTGTGAGTGAGCCCCGTCGTGTGATCAGTTATGCAGGGCATAATCCCCCTGCCCCGTATTTTATTGAAGTTGGCACCCCCGGTGACAGCGAAATGCTCTGAATAGTGTGGGATAACACACTGAACCCGAGCTCATGGTTTAACTCTGTCCAGGCTAACCGCAAGCTTTAACCATGGCTTGGCTTGGCGAGACTTGCAAACCAGGCCTACCTAGGTACCTTGTTCACTCGCATGGTCTGCTTGTGCAAAGGCCTTGGAAAAGGTTTACAGCTGAAGTTGGAGTTACCATCATAGCTGCCAAGTACCCCGTTTTCCCCGGGAAACCCCCGCTTTTACTTACCTTTTCCCGGTGGTCCCCCGTATCACTTCATCTCCCGTTTTTCTCCATTATTTTCTCCTGCCGGCGGCCTTTTTTTCTGATTTGCCCTTCTATGGGCACCAAAAATGGCCGCCGCCAGCTTCAAAAGTCGCATCTACGCATGTCCAGAAGTGCATAGATGCGACTTCCGGTGTCGGCAGCTGCCATTTTTTGTGCCCATAGATGGGCAGAGCGACACTGGAAGTTGCGTCGACACACTTCCTGACATGCGTAGAAGCGACTTTCGAAGCCGGCGGCGGCCATTTTTGGTGCCCATAGAAGGGCAAAACGACACCGGAAGTTACGTCGACGCAACTTCCGGTGTCACACAGCTGCCGGTCCCGGATTCTGCAGTCCGGGACTTGGAAGGTAAGGTTACCATTATGCCAGCATGCAAGACTCCGTTGGCTGAATACTCACAGTATTATTGTAACCGAGGGGGAAATTGCATGTTATACACATCATGCAGCCTGGATTCTTTTGAAATTTGGCAGAAATTCAGCATCATCATGCTGTTGCTGCTGAGCGCAGAACTGCAGCCTTTAGCAAGCCCTTAAAAAAGAGAGAAAAGAGTTGGCGCTTCCTTGCACACATCTGTGTGTAACTTGTAGTTTGCCCTTGAGGATAATGTTTGCTGAAGAGATATTATTCTGGCTGTTGCTGCAGAAACTCTAGTTGTAAAGAAACCGAGAAGTTAAAACTTGCATCATGCATCAAAGGTATATTTGGGGGAGAGCAACATATATTTGGACTATTCCTCTAAACCTACTCTTTCGCCTAGTTAAACAATGTTTGCATTAGGTTAAAGGCTGTTTATTGAGAGCATGCCTTATGTCTACAATATGCCTGTTCTGTTCTGAAGAGTTTGGCAGTTAACAGTTTTGAACTGCAAACACGGAGCTGCTTATAACCAAACTGTTAGGGACAGTGCTTGCATTTGATGCGTTGCAAACCTGAGTGATCAGCTGATTGTCTGGGCTTGCAGAACTGAACTTTCCAGGTGCAACTGATCGGTGATGCTTCAAAGCCCTGTCTTTAACTTCCTCACACCTGATGTCGTGTGATACATAAGGCATGGCTTGGCTGAGACAGCCTCATGGGCCAAATGGGGAGGTCTGGCAGGCCTGACTAAGCCTGTGGGCAGGAGGTTGCCATTGTCATGTAGCAATTCCAAGGACCAGACATTTTGCAATCCACCCCATCAATATGGTCGCAAGCTTCTTGCCATGCCAGCTATATGTATTGATGCAAACATTTCTCCCACAGTGTTCAGATTGGGACTTTGCTTCTGCTGCCTCCGGGGCTATATGGGACTTGTACAGATTTTGACCTAACTGCCAAAAAGTTTAGCCTTCACCTGTTTTTTAAAAAAATAATAATAAGTTTTTGAGAGTCACTATCTGGCAACTTTAATCTTCCCTTTCTGGAATTATGCCCATGCCTAAATAAACTATCATTCTTTGCAATACAAGCTATGCCAGAGTCTCTGTTCCTTTCTCTTTCATGAGACTTAAACCCTTAGGAGCCCTCCCTCTCTAGCCATAGAACTGGTTCCAGCATACTTTAGGCATGCTGCAGAATCTTCTGCAACAGACAGGTGTTGGATGCAGATAAGTCTTCTCTGGAGGGGAAGGCTTGCAAGCCACCCACTTATAGGGATGGAAGGACCTGTCAATTTCATTTCGCTGAGTTTTTCATTCTTTCAAATTTCAGTTCTTTACATTTTGCAGAAATTGCAATTACTTTTTTTTTAATCCTCATAAAATTCACCAGCATTTTAGTCTGAATTTCTCCTAATAAACACACTGGCTGTATGCAGTTTTGACTAATGTACACATTTTTGCAAGCAGTTTTCCTTAATGTAGTGTGTTTTTGTTATTCTTCACTAATATCATCATTTTAATGCACTCTTTCCCCATTACATGAATCTTTCTAAACATTTTTTGGTTGGGGAACTGCATTGCAAAATTTGGATAGTTTCAGAAAGTCCACATTTGATAGATTTGACTTTAAATGTAGCCAAATCAGATTTCTTCACTATTTCTTACTTCCTTATAAACAGACCTTGTCCGTTTGCATTTGGTCATATTAGGGGTGGTGAGTGATGTCCTCTTGTTACATGCCAAGATGACTCTAAAGTTCATCAAGTATGAATTCTCAAAAATAATACACACAGGTCACACTTTATGAATGTTCACTGTGCAACAATTCACTCATGCAAACACAAGGAATTTGTACCCAAACCTCACTATATGCACTGCAGAGTCTGTGGTTGGGAACGCATTAGAAATTTCCCCGTAGGAATCAATGGAACTCATCAACTCATTATGTGAATGGAACTCATCAACTTGCTATGCAAACACTTGCATAACGGATGACTTCCAGGGAATGCATTGTGTTCATAAATCAGGACCTGCACATACAGCTTCATAATGTGGGTCGAGCAATCATTCTTGAATGTTGCCTTAGGAATGTTTAGAATCATAGAATCATAGAGTTGGAAGAGACCACAAGGGCCACCCAGTCCAACCCCCTGCCAAGCATGTCTTCTTGACATGCTAGTTTTCTACAAGCAGCACTTTTTATTTGGGGTTGATATGCAGCCATACAGACTCCATCCCTTGTGTCTTGTAGTGTATGCATTTCAACTTCATGTTGTGCTTCATGTTATGGAAAGGGATCCCAGATTGCTCAAGGCTCTGTAGCTTTGCTACCTGTGATTGCAAAGGATTAATGAGTCATTCCCCAATGAGGAGACAGGTAGAAACACGATTTAATGCTGTATGTTCCAACTTACGCCTAGGAAGTATCGTATTGTGTCGAGGAATATATGAATGCATAGAGCTGCTTATTTATGTATCTCCATATCCAAGCTGGAATCTAAAGAGGCTTTAATAACTGCTTTAGGATTTTGGAGGGGTTTGGGTGGGGTGTGGGTGATGGAATGCAGAGTGCCTTTTTCCTCGGAAAGTTACACAAAAAAAGTTCTGGAACAAATGGGACCGTTCTGATTTGGTACAAGACAGCTTTGCATGTTTATATAGTTTAACTGTGGATTTATGTTGCCTTTACGAAATGGGAACATTGCATGTCACATACAAAAACGTGGATCTCTGTGCTATTTTTGTTTTTAAATTAAAAATGCAACTCTGATCTTTTCCCCCTTTTTGGCAGGTGGAAAAACCAACGAGCTCACTCTTCAAAACAATGCAAACAAAGCAATTATTCAAGGCCTTATCCCCGATCAGGGTTATACGGTTCAGATTGTGGCGCTTGCTAAGGATCAGGAAAGCAAAGCGGCTCAAGGCCAGTTCCGAAGTATGTTTTCTCTCCCGTTATCTACGTTTCTCACAGGGCTTTGCAAGAAGCTGGTTTTCGAGATGAGCATTTGAAATGGGTTTTGCAATGGGGAATGTGTTCTTTCTTGGCCTGTCATCACACCGCAGAGTCTTGGAATCAAGGATCCAAAGTCGAAAAGAAACGCTGGTGCAGACATGGGGGGGGGGGCAGATTCAACTAAACAGTTGTGTTAGCAGGAGCCACTGCAATGAGTCCTGCTGGTGCAACTGGGGCTTACATCCCCCCCCCCCACTTCCAACACAACCCACAAATCAGCTTGGTGGAAGGGCAAGAGAACCTCCAGAACAGTGTGTAGCAGGAAGAGTGGAGAGTTCATTCCGTAATAGTGTGACATTGATTTGCACCCTCTGAGCTCTTCCCTGGGCAATGCAGCCATACTTTATTTAGTACTTAGAGAACTCCAGCTTCTCCAGTTCCAGCTTAAAGCTCCATGGTAGAACACATGCTTTGCATGTTCCAAGTTCAATCCCTTACACCATAAAAAATGAGGATGGGGAAAGAGATAGTTTAAAATACTAACTAATAAGTGGTGGGAAAGACCCCTTCATAAGACTCTGGAGAACCACTGCCTTTGGGGAAGGGCCATAGCTCAGCAGTAGAGCTACATAGAGTAACATGCAGAAGATTGCAGGTTTAATTCCCAGCATCTCCAGCTAGGGCTGCCCCTGTATGCACCTCTGGAGGGCTGCTGACAGTGTAGACCATACTAAGCTAAATGGACCAACGGTCCAAATTGGTATATGGCAGATTCTGTCTTTTTTATGTACCAATCACAGTACAGTGGTACCTTGCTTTTCGAATGTAATTCATTCCGGAAGCCCGTTCGAGTTCTGAAATGTTCAAAAACTGAAAACTCAATAGCCAACAGCTAGGGCGCAGGATCTTGCACTCAGCGGAAGCCTCGTGGCATGTTCGACTTTCAAGGTTTGTTCGAAAACTGAAGCATTTACTTCTGGGTTTATGACGTTCGAAATCCAAAATGTTCATCAGTGTAGATGTTCGAAAACCGAGGTACCACTGTACATAATATGGAGTACTAAGGTACCTGTCTGAATTCTCCCAACTCCAGACACTGATCTTAAAAAACTCTGAGCTGGAGCATATACCAGGGTTGCCATATTCCCAAAAGTGAAAATCTGGACAAAGTTGTTGAGCCTTTTATTAGGCCGAAGTTGTTGAGCTTTTTCACATTTTTTAAAGGATTTAACAACAGCAAAAAAATCACCCCCCTTGACAATTCTGCACAAAAATACTCCTGGACGCCATTTTTCTTCCCGATTCCTGGATGTTTCCAGGAAAACCCAGACGAATGGCAGCCCTATCATATACCCTCTAGGTGCAGAGCCAAGTATGGTTGTGTTGTCATAAGAAACGGCCAGTGGACTTCCTCCGTCAGATGTAAACCAGAGTACAGGTGGGATCCAATACTTGTGGTGTGTGCATTAGCTCAGAGATTTTGGTAGCCTGCGACATCCCTCGCAAGCTCACAGAGCAGGCTCTCCTTTGCTACAACCGAATGGTATGACGTGGATGCTTATCCGATATGCAATCAGATCTTCCCTTCCGTGTCTCTGCCTCTTGCGGGGAGTGCTCTCTCTAGCTGATTTTTGTGCCCATTGGTGCTGTGGGTGGGTCAGTGGCAATGACCACATGTTTGCCCCTAAAATATACGGGCAGGGCCACCTTAACTATATCTGGCGCCCTGGTGCCAAGATCCCTCCGGCGCCCCCCGTGAGTGAGGCAGGCAGGAGGGGCGCGTGGGGAGCTGAGAGGCGTGGAGGAGGCAGCCCCAGGCTCCCGCTCCCTGCATGCCTCCAGAGAGTGGCCTGAAGCCGCTCAAAAACTGAGAGGCGCGGAGGAGGCCCCAGGCTCCCGCTCCCCGTGCAAAGCTATGGAGGCGCGCGGGGAGCGTGAGCCTGGGGCCGCCGCGCTGCGCCTCTCAGTTGTTCAGGTGGCCCCAGGCCAGCGCTCCCTGCGCACCTCTGGAGAGCGGCCTGAAGCCACTCAACAGCTGAGCCACTCAACGCTGAACACCAGCGTTCGGCGCCCCTTCCGCGTGTTGGGCAAAATACGCACCAACTGAGTGGCAACAGCGGCAGGGTCGACGAAATAACAAAGTCATCTTCAGTATCTTTGCTTGCTTTTATTTACAATTATATACACCACACTCCTCTACTCCTTTCCTCTCATTTCACAATACATCACCACCACCACACCCATGAACCATTTGGGTAGCTTAAATACAGAATTCAAAATAGTCAATTACCCAATCACATTACAGTAACCAAACTCTACCTTCAGTTATTCAAATTAGCAAAAGCTCACAGGTGTGTTAACATTCAGAACAAGGTTACAAACACACATCTCTGTGTAGCACCATTGACCACATCAGTCTTAAAGGAAAAACCTAACAACACGCCCCTGATGGCCAGGCGCCCTGGCGCCTTGCACCACCCAGCCTGGGCCTAGGGATGGCCCTGTATACGGGTCTGGACCCAGAAGGTAACCCTGTGTCCATTGGCAGAGGCCTGATCATTGCAGATGAAGAGAACCTAGTCCAAGCACTCTCAGAGCCATTTCTCAACGTAACTGGCTGTATTATTTGATATAACACTCCAATGCAAGAAACCCGCCAAGCCACATGCTGCTTTAAAGTTAAAGAGCAAACTGTTGAATGGTTGATCCAGGCTCTGAGTTATTAGCTGTGGTTGTTTTCAGAGTTGCTTAATTCCACCGGAAAAGCAAGGTTGACAGTGTGATTTAGAATGCAAGGCTGACAGTATATTCCAAAGCTTGGCTTTGGTCTGTTTTTATTGGCTGCAGCGAGACATCCTCATGGCAGCATAACGGCTTGTCTGAATGAAATCAGACATCTTGTGCCTCTTGGAGCCCGCCTTTTCTGTCTTAAATGTGGATGTGCTGTAAGTGAGAAAGAGTTCCGTGGGCACCTTAAAGACTGACATGTTTGCCATGTCAAAATCTTTTGCCGACGACAGTTATCCTGAGTTGCAGGGAAATATGTACACATGTTTGGGTGGCATTGGGAGGAGGTGGGAAACAGTGAAGTCAGCAGAGGGAAATGAAATGCTAAAAAGTAGATGCAGTGATAAGTGTCTTATTAACAGTGGTAGTTCATCCAAAAAATAAACACAATTGTGTTGACAACACAGGTGTACCAACATCGGTAAGTCAATTAACACATGCAGCATGATGAGGAATTCATTACCTTGTGAAACGCCCCGAGATCTTTTGATGAAGTGCAGTATATAAATCTAATAAATAAAATAATCCCCCCAACAACCCTTATCCCAAGTGTAGATATACCTGAAACTCAGAATAACAGGTCATACATCTGTTAAAGTAGACTGCAGTCCACAAATAATTTGTTAGTCTTTAAGGTGCCCTGTGACTGCTTTTGCTTCAGGTGACAAACAGAGCGACTCTAAGAAATGTGGTATGTAGTTAACATTTCTTAAGACCACTGAGATTCAGCTTTATTTTAGCGGCCGATTCACATAAATATTATTGTTACTATTATTTTTTATTTCATTTCTAAACCACTGAATATTTTTTAAGATCAAAATCTCAAAGCGGTTTACAAGATACATTAAAACACTGAAAGAAAACTGTCCAGAATAAAGCATTACTGAAGAAAGTATACATTCAAAACAGCAGAACTAACAGGAAGCTAAAATATCATCTCAAAGATTTCAAAATAAAACATTACAAAGGAGGTCAGCTACGGAATGCATATTAAACGCTGCAAAGTTAACAGTTTTTTTTCTACCTTAAACATTTCAAAAGAAAACATTACCAAAGGAAGTCAAATATAAACTGCATATTTAAAGCAGCCTAAGTAACAAGAGAATAAAATAATGTGTGAACAAACTGGAGTTTTACAAACTTGTGTTTGCAAATTAAGTGTATTGCGTATATCCTCACTTTGTAACCAAGGTTTGGTGGCGATGCCTTTAAGAGCGTCTTTTCACTAGCAAGCCATAATACGTGAAAAGGCCCAAAGGAAGGATGAAAAATATAAAAGGGGAAATGTATAACTGACAGATCAGTAGCAAGACTGAAAGAGGGCCATGAGCAGAACATGATTTTTTAATAAGATGCAGCCACCTCCTCCCCAACAAATGCTTTTAATAGATGGCTTTTATTAAGTCAGTTACACAATAATAGAGGCATGGTCTTGCTGCAGTATCATCCGATACACTATATTTAGTTTTCCACATTTTAGGAGGACTGTACAAATTGGAGAGGATTCAGAGGAGACTGACGGCAATGGTTTTTTTTAGTTTAGTTTAGTTTTTTAAAAGAATTCAGAGATATAAGAAGCATCTGAAAGGGTTGTTTCTAGTCTAATGAAGAACAGATAAGGGTAACATTAAAATAATTCGGCAGAAACGCCAAGAACCATTTCTCTTCATTATAGCTTGGAAAAAAGACAAGACTTTCATTAGCACTGTATTCGCTATTAGCCAATAGTTAAGGGGTTGGTTTAAGATTATACTGTAAAGCCTTTTAGGGTTTGGATACCTAAAATACTGCTTCCATTGCAGTCTCTGAATATTCAAATCAGTCATGCCTTTTTGAGTTGGTTCTCTGCTCACCAGATTTGGACATTAACGGCTCAGAGAGAGGAATTTGTGACATCTGTCGCACAAGTCTGGGACTCCTGAAGACTCTTTTCACATGGGCTGGCCTTGGGTGCGAGAGTTAAGCTCTGTTGCATCCTTGTTGCCTGCTTTAAATGTCTTGTGCAGATTGGGCCTCAGCCATGCATTGTGCTAAGCGAGACCAGCCTTTGCTGACCTGATGCCTGCCAAATGCCAATTCTGCTCATTTTGCTGGCGAACGGTTTATTTTGTTTTCTTTCTTTTTAAAAAAATCTGTTTTATTCTATTTTTGCCAAAAATTATTTGGCAGCTGCTATGGGCCCAAAAAGAAGCCTAAACATTTTAATTCAAAATTAGAGCATGGGAGAAATGGAACACAAACAGCCACATGTAGCACAACATGGTAATCTCATATAAAGAATCCCATTTTATCACTGGGGTGCAGGATTTGTTATGCTTAGGTGTTCCTGTTTTAACTCTGTCCACCTTTGCAGTTAAAGATATTGAGAAGAAGAAGGAGACCTCGGCAAAACCCAAGGTGAAGCCTGCCATCCCAACGAAGGATATTGAAAGTACACAACTTCCAGAAGTAGAAGGTCAGAGTTTGTGGGGAAGGAATGTAACACGGCAATGTTTTCAGTGTTTTCTAAAGCAGGCCACATTGTAATATACACGGTGGGCATTGTTGCAAGCCAACATTTCGTTTTGTTCTGTCTCAACCATTACTCACAGCAGTGACTTTTTAAATACATCGTTAATTATTATAAGAACAAAATGCTGCACATCAGTAACGATAATGTATTTTGGTTCAGTTCCAGTGCTCTGCACACCTGTTAAAGCAGCAAATTTAGTAGTGGTGTTCGTAAAAGTAGATCCGTTCCGCAAGTCTACATTCCAATCTGAGCATGGCCCACCAGATGTGGAGTTGGGAAGTTTTCTTCAAATCCTCCCCCATCCATAGACTTGGCCAAGTAAGGTTAGGATGTTGAGTTGTCTATTAAGATAAAAACCAACAGGAATGTGTCCTTGGAAAACTCCATGCCAATCAACTTCCCAATATGTAAGCCTTGAGCAAGAATGATGTCATTTTCTGATTAACAAACTAGGTTTGTCAAGGGTAATGGTGTCTTTGTGTGCCAGTGTAGAGTATGTTTATAATAAGACATGCTTTGTGCTTAAATGGCTTCTGGGAGCAAATCGGGTATTTTTTCATGCTATTATAGAATTCAAAACACATAGTCATTATTTGGAATGTAAAAGGTGAAAGATTTATATGATCTGAAGAAAAACCAGATTCAGGAAGTAATCCAAACTGAAGATCCCCAGGGATGGGCTGATTTTGGAATAGGTTGACTGAGCTGTCTCAGCCATAGATACTGTGATTTCATGATATATCTTTAGGCACCAGGTGAAAACATTCCTTTGTAACCAGGCCTTTGGTTGATTAACCAATATATGGCCTTTGTCTTTCTGGGAGGGGGATAGTTTTTGCCTTATTATGTATTATGTGTTCTCATTTTTATATTTCTATGTTGTGAACTACCGGATGAAGGCCGGTATACAAATAATAATAATAATAATAATAATAATAATAATAATAATAATAATAATAAAGGTTGGCTCAGCTGGAAGTACCAGTAACTCTGCTCCTGAACTGAGTTTTGAATGCAGGTGAGTTACACTGGCATAGTTTAGCCCAGCGTAAATCAGGCTGGCTTCCTGTAGTTTGGATTGCTCCGTCAGACTAGTCCTAAGCACGCTTACTTGGGAGTAAGCTCCATTGACCCCAGTGGGATGTGCTTTCAAGTATACATGCATAACACTGCTCTCTAGGAACAGGGTTACACAGATTCGTGGCGAATTGATCTATCAATGGCAACAGGCTATGTTTGCTAAGTCAAACCTCCCTTTTAGAGAGTTAGTACCCCTTTGAATGAAAGAGAGGAAAGCAATCACCTTTATTTGGAATGTAAAAGGTGAAAGATTTATATGATCTGAAGAAAAACCAGAGTATACAGTACGCCACCCTTCAGAATGGACGTAGCCCAGTCGATTTATGAATAAAAACGTGAAATGCAGAATAGGTTACATAATAAGAGAAATGGTTCAGCCTTAGAAAGTTCAGAGGCATTTTTTTTTTTGTAGCCGCTATTGGAAAGCTAATGATGAACATTGACCTGGACAGGTGAGTCCAGTTCTGATGTCCTGAAAGGCAAATGGTTTCTTTACTAATGACTGATGGGAGCTCCCTGGAAATGTAACCACGGTTTACAGAGTGTTCAATCATCAACAGAGTCTCTGTTCTTCTGGTTTCTATCCTCAACCTTCCCTGGCCAGGCACTTAGCTTCTCTTCACGCTTGCATAGTTTTAAGCTCAATGGCCCACTAATCCACTCAACCCATTTTGCCAGGATCAGCTTCTCTCTCCAAACAAGAGAGTGATTCCTTCGGTCGCTTTCCTGAGCTTCCTTGCGTTGAAAAATCTTTTCTGTGCAAGATAAAAGGGGCAGTGGGTTATTTCTGCTCTCACCGTTCCTGAGTACACGTGGCATAAAACTCTTTTAATTATACCCCGCCCATCTGGCCGGGTTCCCTCAGCCACTCTGGGCGGCTTCCAACAAAATATTAAAATACAGAAATCCATAAAACATTAAAAGCTTCCCTAAACAGGGCTGCCTTAAGATGCCTTCTAAAGGTCTGGTATTTGTTATTCTCTTTGACCTCTGGTGGGAGGGCATTCCATAGGGTGGGTGCCACTACCGAGAAGGCCCTCTTCCTGATTCCCTGTAACTTCTCATAGCGAGGGAACTGCCAGAAGGCCCTCAGCGCTGGACATCAGTGTCTGGGCAGAACGATGGGGGTGGAGACGCTCCTTCAGGTATACTGGACCGAGGCCGTTTAGGGCTTTAAAGGTCAGCACCAACACTTTGAATTGTGCTTGGAAACGTACTGGGAGCCAATGTAGGTCTTTCAGGACCGGTGCTATGTGGTTTCGGCGGCCGCTCCCAGTCACCAGTCTAGCTGCCGCATTCTGGATTAGTTGTAGTTTCCGGGTCACCTTCAAAGGTAGCCCCACGTAGAGTGCATTGCAGTAGTCCAAGCGGGAGATAACCAGAGCATGCACCACTCTGGCGAGACAGTCTGCGGGCAGGTAGGGTCTCAGCCTGTGTACCAGATGGAGCTGATAAACAGCTGCCCTGGACACAGAGTTGACCTGCACCTCCATGGACAGCTGTGAGTGCAGAATGACTCCCAGGCTGCGCACCTGGTCCTTCAGGGGCACAGTTACCCCATTCAGGACCAGGGAGTCCTCCACACCTGCCCGCCTCCTGTCCCCCACAAACAGTACTTCTGTCTTGTCAGGATTCAATCTCAATCTGCCTTTGGTGCCTCTCCGAAAAAGCCTTTTTTGTTGCCTTGTGTCTGGTTGTCTTGTCATGGTTCTCCAACTATGTTGCTCCAGTTATTTCGGTGGAACAAGACTAAACTTGGCGGACAGCTGCAGGGGCTCTGGAGCGTCACTTTCATTTAGAAGTTGTACAAGTTCCTTTTTTTTTTAAAAAAAAGACATATAAAAATGTTTTTGGAGGGGGGGGGGAGGAACTTGACTATCAGTGCGAGACTTAGTTATATTCTTTAGGCCAAGGAATAATAATTCTGTTTAAAGGACCTGCCCCTGATACTATGATGCAGGCACAAAATAAACTCCTCTGTATGGAAAAGAAATCAACATATGTCAGTGTATTTATGGCTGTTTCTTTTCCACATGCAAGCTGCGGAAAAAGCAGTGTGATGGAGAACAGGGATGGGGACCCTGTGGTCTTTCCAGATGTTGCTCGGCTGTTGTTGGATTTCAGTGGTATCTTGAAGGCTTCAGGTTTGCCATGGCTGGAACAGAGACTAGGGATGGGCACACCCAACATGTGCAGTGTGAAAGTATTCTCACATGTCTGGTCTTTTTGGTGAGTTGGGAACCTCCCCTGCATGTGAAAATAGGCTCCACTGGATTGAGCGGATGAAACCAATGGTGGATTCAATGCTCAAGATGGTGGATTCTGAACGTGCCCTAGAAGGAAGTGAGGGGCAGATGGAGCTTGTCCAGCTGGGAAGGGAGCCCACCCAGGAAAAGGAAAAATCTGATGCTAAACCTGCTGCTTTGGTTGAATTGTGCACCCTGCCTTGAGATCATTTTTGACATAATAATAACAATAATAATAATAATAATAATAATAATAATAATAATAATAATATTTTATTATTTATACTCTGCCCATGTGTCTGGGTCTCCCCTTCCACTCTGGGTGGATTACAACATATATAAAACATAAAACCAGTAAGTTTCACCGGCCTTATTCTTACCGGAAGAATAAGAAATCAGGATAACGAACTTTCTATAAAAGAATGGAAATGGTTTGTTGAATATTTACAGATAAATTGTAAACCGATAAGAACATTGCAACAACCTGCAGTTTTATAAGAGCATATATTTAAAGTAGATGAATAAACGAGCAGATTAAGTTAATTTGGATATGCAGAATATATTAAAAATAAATTTGAGGAACGGCAGAAAGAGGGGGAAGGAAGTCAAGTTTTGAAAGCAGCCCTTTCTCTCCGTTCGTTCCTCCCCCCCCCCACCGCCGACAGAAAGCACAAATCCCGGGGTTGCCGGCTCTGTCGGGTGGGGGGAGGGAGAAGCAATCTGATCCTCTGCTTCTCCCTCCCCCCGCCTGACAGAGCCAAATGCCAGCTCTGTTGGGCAGGGGGAGGGAGAAGCCAAAGACCGAGCGGATCTCCTGCTTCTCCCCCCCACCCGACAGAGCCGGCAACCCCGCAGCGGGGGCTTTTCGCCGTTTGGCTTCCCCCCAGGGGGAGGCAAACGGCGAAAAACCCTGCCATGCCATACTTCGGCTCCGGGACTGGCTTCGCGGTGGCGGGAAGAAGGGGAGGAATTCCTCCCCTTTTTCCCGCCACCGCCAAGCCAGTCCCCCAGCTGAATTGCCCGCTGCTGCTTCAACTTCCTCGGCTACGGCAAGCAGGCAGACAGCTCGCCTGCTTGCCTTTGCCGAGGAAGTGCTGTCCCATGCTGGCGGTGTGTGGCAAGGCGGCGGGGGGGAGGAGCGCTTCTCTCCCCCGCCGCCTCGCAGCGCACCTCCAGCATGAGACGGGGCTTCGGAGTGGCGGTTGTCGGAGCGGCGGTTGTCGGTTGTCTCTGCCTCCAATCCCTGTGTCCCTGGGGCACATGCGCAGTAACCCAGGGACACACGGAATCTGGACGCAGAGACACAGGGACTTTATTATATAGGATATATATATATATATATATATATATATATATATATATATATATCACATTAAAAAGTTCCCAATGTCTTCAGATGTCTTCTAAAAGTTATGTACCATAGTTCTTTATCTCCTTGACTTCTGATGGGAGGGCATTCCACAGGGTGGGTGCCACTAGCGAGAAGGCCTTCTGCCTAGTTCTCTGTAACTTCCCGAAGACCCTCAGAGGATGTGGAGATGCTCCTTCAGATGGTGTGTTATAAACCTGTTATTAAGTGAATAAGAAAAAGTGAATATATAATTATGCACCCCCCATGAGCCTCCACTGCTTTTAAGGTATTCATAAATGATCTGGAATCAAGGAGGAAGCCAAGTTCGTATGTTGATGACACCCAGTTTTTCAGAATGATTAAAATCTGGGTTTAAAAACAACAACAACTAGACAACAGCCTCACGGATTCTCATGGAGACCTCAACACATGAGGTGGGGTGTGTTAACTCTTCTCTCCCAAGCAACCAACACTTCAGCAACGCCCCCCCCCCCACTTTGCACAGTTAGTTTTAGAAAAAAGCTCCCATCTATGCCAACATGAGCTTTCCTCCCTGAATGCTAATTACAGCACGGGGGGAGGGAAAAGATTTTATTGGGATTCTAGCTAGAGAGAGAGTCCCTTTGTGCGGCCATTCCAGTAACAACTTCTCTCTCTGTGTGTGTTGTACACACACACACAATTGTAATTTATTAAAGAAAAACCAGAGATATAGCTGAATGTACCTAGTACAGTCAAACCTTGGTTCTCGAACATCTTGGTTGACGAACAAATTGGCTCCCGAATGCCAAAAACCCGGAAGTAAGTGTTGCGCTTTTCAAACGTTTTTCGGAAGCCGAACATCTGACGTGGCTTCTGCTTGAGTGCAGGAAGCTCCTGCAGCCAATTGGAAGCCACAACTTGGTTTTCAAACAGTTTCAGGAGTCGAACAGACTTCCAGAATGGATTAAGTTCGAGAACCAAGGTACCACTGTACGTTAAGCCTAACACGTCCTGAACTGCATGTAGGCTTCCAAGAAGGAGCTGGAGGACCACTTTTAGAAGTAGTATAGTGGTACCTCGTGTTAAGTACTTAATCCGTTCTGGATGTCCGTTCGTAACAGGAAACCACTCGTAACAGGAGGCGCACTTTCGCTAATGGGGCCTCCTGCTGCTGCTGTACCGCCGGAGTGCAACTTCCACTTGCATCCCGGGGCAAAGGTTGCAACAAAGGGCATCTACTTCCAGGTTAGCGAAGCGCGTAACCTGCAACATTCGTAAGAGGGACAGTATGTAACACAAGGTACCACTGTATGTCGATTTTTCAGTCTGAGCTAGTCCTCCTGTGCACTTAATGCTAAGGTACCCATTGAAAGGATAGCAACTCCTCTCATTAAAAAATTAAACTATAGTGAAACCTTTTCACCCAATTGGCAAGGATATAAGAACGATTACAGAATGACAGAGCTGCAAGAGACAATATTGATTACTTGGGGTTTCCATTTAAATTAAAAGGAATTTAAGTTATCCCTCAGGTTTAATCTAAGCATGCACACACAAACATATGCAATCAGGTAACATATGCCCTAATCCTAGAAGAAAGTAAATGATCTGATAATATTGAGAACAAAATGGGCAACCCTTTCTTGATCGTTAGAACAGCATATGAGAAGATTTTGATCTAGCTGTGTGTTGTTTGGTACACTTCTGCAGTGTGTAGTATACGGAAAATAAACCACTAACTTTGCGTTGTTGTATCCTTGAGCCATTATCTCTGTATATGCACACTTTTTGAACTCTCGACTCATTCTATTTTACAAATATGTCCCGTATGTAGGTTGCAATGTGTGTTTTTTCCTGGCTGCACAGAGTCCCCCTCGCCAAATTGCATAAGTAAAGAAAAGAAAACACACAATATATCTTAAGACATCCTTCACATAGACTAAACATCTAATTTAAGTTGCCAGCTTTTAGTGGAAGGCTGGAGTTGATATGTCCATTCACCCTTGTGTTTAAAGCACATGATAATACTTGTCTCCAAAGAATGTTGTCAGGCTTAATTAATTTGTTGTTTGCATGTCACGAAGTGCCCATAACTACTTGAACTGTCAGTTGGATTGAGAGAAAATGTGTGTGTGAAAAGTAACTGTATCAGCATGAGTGAAGCAGGTTAAAGCACTATTAGTATCTCTCTGTCTTGTAGACAACTGAATATATTATTATAAGTTTACATTACTAGTACAGCATGATAAAGTGTGAATTTTAGAAATATCTGCCGTAGTTTTGCCACCACCTGCCTGCCCTCTGGGTGTTGAACTTTGAAGGAGGGGGGAAGTACAGCTAAGGTCAGTGCTGTCAATGGTTCTTTCAATGCCTGGGGCAGGCTCAGAATATCCTCCTGGAATCAGAGCCTCGAAAATCGCACTTGGGGTGTTACTCCAACTCCTCGAAAGATTCCATCAACGGTATCTCCGAACAATTTTACACATCACTTGGGAAGACAGGCGAACTAATACCAGTGTACTGGAAGAAGCAAAGGTCACCAGTGTTGAAGCAATGATTGTTCAGTGTCAACTTCGTCGAACTGGTCATATTGTGCGGATGCCTGATGATGGTCTTCCAAAGCAACTACTCTATTCCGAACTTTAAAATGGAAAGCGTAATGCTGGTGGTCAACAAAAGAGGTTTAAAGACTGTCTCAAGGCAAATCTTTACAAATGTAGTATAAACACTGACAACTGGTAAACACTGGCTTGTGAGCACTCCAGTTGGAGAACAGCCTTTACCAAAGGTGTCATGGGCTTTGAAGAAACTCGATCTCAGGACGCAAGGGAGAAACATGCTAAGAGGAAGGCACGCTTGGCAAATACACACCGTGATCAACTCCCGCCTGGAAACCAATGTCCCCACTGTGGAAGGATGTGTGGATCCAGAACTGGCCTCCACAGTCACTTACAGACCCATTGTTAAAACCGTGTTCATGGAAGACAATCTTACTCAGCTACGAGTGATCGCCAAAGAGTAAGAGAAGATTATATATATATATATATATATATATATATATATATATATATATATATATATATTAGGTGGCAAAGGGTTAAAACTATATAATAGGAGTTATCCTTGTGCTGACCCCTGTGGGAGTCATTAGTAAAAACTGGAGGGAGAGAAGAATGTGGACCTTGAGGAAAACCTCTGGTAAAATTCCAAGGGCTCATGGCATTCAATCTGCTTCTGCTCAGAAACGCTTTTCTTTTTTTAAAAAAAGTTTGCTGGTGGCTGCTGTCTAATCAGCAGCTGCAGCCCAGAATTTCTCCCATCTTTTCCCAGCCAACATTATTCAACCCTGGAAGCTACATGAGCAAGCAGAATGTGCTGGGCTGTGTTAGGATGCAGGCACAAAGCCAGGGAGCATGTGCTAGTCTATGCCGCTCTCATGGCTGCTGCCTCCATCAAAGACCAAACCAGGTGTGATGTGGATATTCTGCATCTGCAACTTTTTTTTTTGCAAAACTGAAACTCCGATCCCTTTTCTTGTTGCAATGATAAAAAATGGGGGAGGCAGGAAGTGACTCCGGTTCTTTTTAAAATGTTTTTATTGGTTTTACATATAATCACATTAAAAGGTAAAGGTACCCCTCTTACCATTAGGTCCAGTCACGGATGACTCTGGGGTTGCGGCGCTCATCTTGCTTTACTGGCCAAGGGAGCTGGCGTTTGTCCGCAGACAGCTTCTGGGTTATGTGGCCAGCATGATTAAGCCGCTTCTGGCGAACCAGAGCAGCGCACAGAAACAATGCATCATATCCTCTTATTTTATCTCTTTGGTTCAACTGAGCCTAACGACTTCTCTCCCTCCCGTCTGATGGTTTACAAAATTAAACTTTGCATCTTTACATTTCACTTCGTTTCCTATTCTTGTTATATTCTTACCTAAAATATTTTATTATTCAACCTGAATAGGTAGCAGTTTCATCTTACAAATCTTTAGATAACCCTGCTAGTGGTGTTAATTGCTTACAGTTGTCTTTCAAATATAAATTTGTTCCAGAAGTGACTCTGGTTCAGGACTGCAGGACACGAGGAAAGGGGAGTTAATCCCCTGCCCTATCATTTTCCTACTGAAAAGAACCCACCCCTAAGGCTGCTATGTGCTTTCATTGTTAAAGCTGTGATTATGCCCCACTGGAGGAAAGGAACATATTTATTATTTCAGTGGGTTGGACTAGATGACCCTTGGAGTCCCCTCCAGCACTACAATTCTACAACCCCTGTCCATTTTGTACCTGTTTTTGGTGCACCTGGGGGCAGATTTCCTATCACTCCTCTCCTAGAAGTGTTGACCGGGAGTTGTAGTCCAATACTTAAGGAATACCTAGGTTAAGATGATTAATCTTATTTCAATTTTGATCAAGTTGATTTTTTTGTGTGAACTGATTCCTTTTGCAATCCTAATGTTAGAAACAAACAAAACTCCCTATTGGATCTTTAAATCAATTCAGGATTATCAGTTGTTGTTCAAGGGTTGTGAAAAGTTAGTGTTGGCAACTTACCGTAAGTATACAGTCTAAACTTTTAGTTAAACATTCGCAGCCGTTTATAAGAAAACTGGGAAAGAGAAACATTAATTAAAAACATCATCACACAAGCTGCACCGCTTGCAAGAGGCAGATGTGGCTTTTGTTCCAAGGAGGCTTTTGCTTTAGATTATTGCCAAAAGAGACATCTCACATACTCAGTTGAAATACAGCCCACAAAACAATGAGCTCAAATTGGAGCAGCGGGAATTTATCATGGCTAGGGGTGATTTATGGTAAAATGCAATTAAACGCACAGGATACAAGTACATTAGTATGAGGGATGGACAAATCTGGCCATTTAGGGAGGTTTTCTGCTTCCCATTTTTTCTAGCCTTCGGTTAAGTTTGCTGCATTTCTGCATCGGTTTGCATTTTTAAAAAATGTAGTTGCAAAAAATAGTATTTTATTTCACATTTCTCCTAAAATGGCCTCCCTCATCCAACTTGCCTGGTTCAGTTTCTGCCTCTGATTCCTGACTTCTCTCTGCCACAGACTCTCCCCACTCACCAAGCCCTGTTACCTCTTCATCTTCCGACATCTCCTCTTATCCCTCTGACCACTCATCATTCTCCCACCACCACTCTGTGCCCATAGATGGGCGGAGCGACACCGGAAGTTGCGTCGACGCACTTCCTGACATGCGTACAAGCGACTTTTGAAGCCGCCGCCGGCCATTTTTGGTGCCCATAGAAGGGCAAAGCGACACCGGAAGTTACGTCGATGCAACTTCCGGTGTCACACGGCTGCCGGTCCGGGATTCTGCAGTCCGGGACTTGGAAGGTAAGCTTCTGATGCAGGCCAGTCCTTTCTGGCTTCCTTTCTCTTCCATTCTTGACTGAGCCCCCTCATGGAAAAGTGGTGGTGTAGCCCAGGAGCATGCAGAGGGCAATATGCAGAGGGCCAGAAGAGCATGCAGAGGGCCAGAAGAAGATCTTTCCTGGATCAGACTAAATATTTGCCTAGCTGCATATGCTTTTTCCAACCAAGGCCAACCAGCTTGCTTCTGAGAACCCCACATGGAAGCAATAGCCCTTGCCCACGGTGCCTGGAATTCAGACAAAACTTGCCTCAGTCTGGAGGCTCTGTTTAGCTGTCATGCTTCAACATTATTTTCATTTTGCAGCCAGGTGAAAGTGCACCTCTTTGTCCAAGATTTTGAGGTGAGGTGAAATGCATTGGAGTTGTGTTGCACTGTGCCTTCTTCTCCCAAGTGAATTTTATTGGCTGTTATGTGGACAGTTCAAGCACCTACCTCCTGCCCTGCCCTTCTGTGTTATAAAGAAGAAATATGAAGGGCTTTGAAGACCCAAGTTTGAGCTGGAATCCAGCCTAAGAAAACTAGTTGGACGTAGAAGCTCCACAGCCTCAGAAAATGGCCTCTTTGCTATGCTGACTGTTAACAACCGTGCATCAGTTCAGTCTATAGATATTTTTTATATCATTTTACAAAAAATATTTGGGATTCTTTTCATCTATCTTTAGGCGAAGCATTGCCCATAAATTTCAAAGAGGGGGAAGCAACACTTTGCTCTGGACTGTATACAGTAACTCCTTTTTGGAAGCTGTGTTGATAGCCATTCAGCGCTTGGTACTGAATTACAGCCAATTGCGCCAATCAATGAATGATTAGTAAAACCAGACCATAAATCTTACAGTGGAACCTTCTGTTATCTACATGCCAGCAAAGAGAAAACCAATATTGCCCTGCTCGTCTTTCTCTAGAAATCACATATTTAGCAAGCCGCTATATTTGTGGTTGGTCATACCCTGACCAGCATTTATTAACACACACCACAGTGCGGATGGGCATAGTATGAAGGCATCATCCTGCAGAGCAGGGATGGAAACGCTTGGGGTACTCCAGATGTTGCTGAACTCCGAGTCCCATCAACCACAGCCAGCATGGCCAATGGTCATCATGGCATTGTGGGAAAGATTATGGGAGTTATACAGTAGTTGCAACAACATCTGAAAGTTTCTTACCCTAGCATTAGAGCAGGCTTCCTCAAACTCGGCCCTCAAGCTGTTTTACTACACCACTGGTCCTGCTAGCTAGGGATCATGGGAGTTGTAGGCAAAAAACATATGGAGGGCCAAGTTTGAGGAAACCTGCATTAGAGTGTGTTGTAAGTGTTTGGAACATAGCTGCCAAGTTTTCCCTTTTCTCGCGAGGAAGCCTATTCAGCATAAGGGGATTTCCCTTAAAAAAAAGGGAGAACTTGGCAGCTATGGTTTGGAACCAGTGACCAAAGTACTTTAGCTGTGTTACCTGCAGTGCTGTTTTTCTAAAAAGAGAGGTGCCGAAACTCACCGTGAACACCTCCCTTGTTCTCTTATAGTGGCAATGGTGCCCACCTAAAAGGTGCTGGAACTGAGTTCTGATGGGTTCTGGCTGAAAAAAGCCCTGGTTACCTGTAGGAGTGTTGTGGATTGGTTGGGCACAAGAGGAATGGTGGGAGGAACCAGCTGGGTTTCCCCCAAGGGAAGAAGGCTCAGAGACCTGGGATTGGTGGTGGGACGATGATGAGTGGTCAGAGGGAGAAGACTGGGAGAAGGAGGTGTTGGAAGCTGAAGAGGCCACAGGGTTTAGTGAGCTGGGAGAGTCTGTGGCAGAGAGAAGTCCAGAATCAGTGATAGAAGCTGAAGCAGGGGAGGAGGGAGGCCAAGAGGCAGAGATGGGTCAGGCTGGTGAAGAGTCAGGGGTCGTCGTCCCCGCCTGCTGCAACAAGCTCCCCTCCCCTTTGTCTCCCAGAACCAGAAGATGGATGAAAAGGGCAAAGAAGTTATCTTTGTGCAGGTGCAATCTCTGACTGCTTTGGGGAAACCCTGGAGAGGAGGGGACTTAGACGACTGTTGGAGGCAGGAACCTTCAGTCTCAGCAATTGCTTCATGGGGGCAAGACCTACTGGAGATGAGTTGCTTTGCTCATCAGGCCTGACACTCCTGTGCAGATCCTGTTTTTGCTAATAAAGAATGAATTTGAACTTGCTCAGTGTGATTTACTGCTGGCTCCCTCCTGTCAAGGAGGTTGCAGGTTCCATCCCTGCTATCTCTTATTAGAAAGGTTTCCAGGTAGGAATGCAATAACAGGGGGCTAGTGCACTCAAGCAATCACTTGTATCAAGAGCTCCAGGTAGAACATGCTGTAGATAGCATGCCATGGGGTCATTTGTGCAGTATTGATATCAACCTTTTTGTGGGTCAGCTTGTGTTAATCATTTGACACATTCCGATTGAGTAGCTCCATTTGCCAGATTTTTGTTTCTGCTTACCGCATCACCAGTTTGTGATTGTTGTACTACCGTTTTACTGTTTGATCATGGATTTTTTAAAAAAAGATTTTACGTGGCTTGGCTTAAGTGGGATTGACTTTAAAATGTCAGAAAGTGCATTTTTGTAGGTGTTCAAACAAACAAAAACAAATGCTTCTGATGAAGATATTTTCTCTGTTGTCTCGTTAGCACAGTGATTATATATATATCTGCAGTTTTTAATATCTCACTGTTGTCATTCCATTTTAGGATCTTTCAACACCTGATGATAAATTCAAGTGAAATGCTAGGAGAAAATCAAATATATAAACTTAGTGGGTATGCGGAAGTAGCAGTTTTATGAATAAAAGCTTTGAACAAGTTCATTCCAACTGCAAAGAATTATAGATGTTCCAGACTTCTGTGGAAGCGCAATATGATATGGGAGAAAGTCGCTAATGCTCGGATGTTAATATAAATCTTGTGGGATTTAATAATGGCTTGCTTTGTTCTGATAATTTTGAAATAAAATATTGTGAGGAACGCAGTTGTAAATTTCCTCAGCTGCTGTCATTTTGCAAAATGATTTATGTAACCAAGCTGAATTTATTTCTTCTGCATAATTGTAATAGCTTCACACACCACACCAATTGTAACTATCTTAAGAAGCAGATAATTTTGAGCTAAGAATGAGTGGGCTCCAAAGTCAGCCTACTTTAAAAATGTGTAATGGGAACATGAAGGATTTAATGCTTCAATCCACAGCACTCTTGAAACTGAGCAATTAGATCTAAACCATTTTGCTCCTAATTACTTGAGTTGGAATACATAGGTGGAAGCAAGTATTTTAGCTTAACCTGGTCCCATTTCTTACTGGTGGGGTAATTCAATTCGATTAAAGTACCATTCAATGCATTTGATTTGGGGGCAATCCTATGGCAAGTGTCAGGGGATTGTTGCAGCTACTCTCGAGTAAAGACACTTCAGTTCACTCTATCTTTCAGTTTTGTTGTCCATATTATTTACAGGGCAGAGATAGCAGAAAACATGACTGCCTAGTCCGATTCAGAACCCGGAAATGGCTGCTTCCGGCTCTTCGGCCAGCATAAAAGCCTGGGCACCCCAAAGCGCCTCCCCCTAGCCCTGCGTGTGGACGCGCACCTCAATTAGGGCGCCAGAAAGGGCTGCGTTCCTTCTCCCGTCCTCTGGCTGGAGCGTTGCAGAGGCTCCGGCACCTCGCTGTGCTGCCCTTCCCTCTCTGGTCAGCTGGGTCAGTGCCTTGGCTCTGACGCGTCTGAGAGCCCTCTCTCCACCCCGCTCCATTCCTCATTCCCTCCTCCTGACCCGCTGCTAGTGCTGTCACTAGGCGAAGTGCTGGTCAGGATGACAGGGGGAGGGTCCCTGTAAGGAGTCCCCCTGACAACAAGGTCCACTGTTTATGTGAATGTTACGTCTTGTGTGTTTGCCGTATGTTACAGTATGTCGTATTGTCGTATGCAATAAAAATAAATGAAGAAAATGTACACATTTTTAAAAGCTGCTTAGGGTGTAAACCTTGATCATCGGCTCCACTCCAGTCACTCTGATCCCTACTGAAATTAATATCTTTAGAATGGTGTCATGAACCTTTCCTATGAGTTTCACTTGAGTCTCACAGTCACACTTCTGGTATTGATTAATTCTTCCCTTTTCTTCCATCGTAGCATGCGTCCGCTAGAATTGTGAAAACGAGATCATGTTTACTTTTCTTGCATCAGATTATCCCCTGTTGTATACCCTAACTGCAATTGCACACTTGCAAGCTGATCCGGTTATTGTACTATATTTAACCTATTGCGTGCTGTAAGTGTCTATAACAAAATCATTTTCATTGCAACATGTTTGTGTATTTGCATTAGCTTTTATGTGCTTGCATTGTTGTTATCTCTTTTTTTATTGCAAATACGTACAAATCAAAACTTACAAACTTGAAAAAGAGAAAAGAAATGGAGAAAGGTTACAAAAAAAGGAGAAAAGAGGAAAAGAAAAGAAAAACGAAAAAGAGAAACATAAATAAATATCATACACCGATACAGTTAAATCTTAATAAAGAAAAAAGGAAATCATAAATAAAGTGACATTAAGTCATTCATTATTAAACTAATGCTTTACAGATAAAACACATATGCTTTAAACAATTACCTCTTCTGTGTCATCCATTGTTATCTATCATGGTTGCTTAAAAATAATAATCAGATGAATTGTGATAAAGACTGGAGGCTATTGCCTCCATTTCCAAAGCCCTTCTGCACATCAGATTGCTTTTACTGTTTTCATAATAATGCCAGCAATATTAATGCTGTGTTGACAGTGCTGCATTTTGGAGATAAGGTGCTAATAGTTTTTATTAAGTGTCCTAGGGCTGCATATGTCTTGACCTTTCAACTGCTGTTGCTGACTCTCTGCTCTTTTATTGCATTTGACCAACTGTGCATGTATTTTATTCTGATTTTACTTCTGTTGTTTTCTTAACAGGCACCTGGCAGGTGTCCCTCTCGTCTGCTTTTCCTTTCAGATCCATCCACTCGCCTCTATTTGTTAGAAATCTTTGCATTCTCAGCTAACTTGAGGCTCAGTATTATAAACTGGGGTTTCAAGGCCCTTGGGTCAAACAGAAGGGCAATTCCTTTGTCACCTGCAAGAGACTTACTTGCCCATTAATATAACAAGGCCATTAGACTAACAAGAAGGCTGCTCCTACGAAAATGCAGCTGCTGAATGAATTGTTGCTGTTTTCTCCCCAACAGGTTCTTGGCAATGCAGAGAATTTCTGCAAGCCCTCCTTGGAGTCAAGAACTCTGTTATGTGTTTACAGAAGTATTAGATATATATATTATATTTAAAGGAGGAGGAGTAGGGGAAAAACCTCTGCTGGGAAATTTTCATGGAGTAAGCTCTTTCGTTTGCTGTTTTGTAATTGACAGAAAACCAATTTAAATGCAAAACTCCAGCCGTCGCAGACATAGTGATCTTAGTGGATGGTTCCTGGAGTATTGGCAGGTTCAACTTCCGGCTTGTGCGTCTTTTCCTGGAGAATCTGGTTTCTGCCTTCAATGTGGGATCTGAAAAAACAAGAATAGGTAATATTTCAAAATGTAGGGGTTTTTTTTGGGGGGGGGACTCAGCCCCTTGTGACTTGAGTATCTAGTTCTTTGTATCTACAGTTTGCCTGCATTTTTGTTATTTGCATGCAATTAGCAAAAATATGGTGGCCTTCAAATGGACACTGAAATAATTGGTGAGAACATTATACACGCAGGTCCCACAATTGGAATGCTCCATTATATGGAATTTCAATTATCCGAACAGAGAGAATGGTGCCCAAACCTCGCTATACAAATTAAGCCTTGCCATATACAAACCCTCTCCAAATGCATATCGCCCAACATAATGATGGGTATTTTGTTAGTATTGTAAGCAAACCTTATGGGATGATGTGCTTTCCTTTCTTCCCCAGGCCTTGCACAATACAGCGGCGACCCACGGATAGAATGGCATCTGAATGCCTATAGCACAAAAGATGCTGTTTTGGAAGCAGTGCGTAACCTACCATACAAGGGTGGGAACACCTTAACAGGTAACAAGTATGGTTTTATGCACTTCAATAATGTGCAGAGCTCCCCAGTTATCCTATTGATCTGTTATCCTATTCATTCTTTTGCATGAGGAGTAAAAATGGGTCTGTGTTCTTGCTGTAGTTTGGTTATAAGGTCAGTGAAAGGCAGGGGTTTTTTTTTTTGTCTGCAGTATGTGCAGGAATTCATGTGCCAAACTCTAAATCATTCTACCGTAAGTGGTATCATTAGGTTAATAATAATAATAAAGACTACACTACATTGAAGGAGATAGGGAAGGATGTTTATCAACCCAACTATTCAAGCTGATGCAAATTAGTTATATTATTTCAATTTTGAAGGGTGCATCTTTTGAAATGTTGGTCCCTGCTTAATTTACTGAATTGATGTGTTATTTATTTTCGCCAGCAGCATTGTGTTGGGAGTTGTACAGAACATGTTGGTTAAAAGGCCCCTTTCCTGTAGGCTTGCATACGACACAGTGCCCTGTGTTCACCTCAAAGGAGGGGGTTGGAAGCATCTGCTTTCTTGTTTAAACTAACCACAGTTCATCATTGCATCCAAACCACTGTGGTTAGTTTAAACGATGGCTTAAACCAGGGGCGGGCAGCTTGTGACCCTCAACTTAAAGTTCAACAGCCCTCTTTCGATGAGACGATCAGTTCTAACCTCTGACATCCCCTGCAGCCCACTGAACTGGGAGCAAGCAAAGGAGAACAGGGTTAGCACCACCCACTTTGGCCTTTTTTCTCACAAACCACCTGCATGTAGCCCCTGATAGGCTACATTCAAAGGAATGCAACCCTCAAGAGAAAATGTTGCACACCCACACGTGCGGTTTAAACAAACCACAGTTCCTTGCTCAAAACTTACAAACTGTGGGTAGACGTGTTGGTCTGCCGTAGTCGAAACAAAATAAAAATATCCAGGACTTAGATGGTTCCATTCCCCCACTCTGCTAAGTGCCAGAGGAAGAGACGAGAATATTGAGCACGAGATTCTTGCATAGTCTAAACCATGGTTTAGCTGCTAAACTTTAGCATTATGTCAATATGCTAAAGCTGCTAAACAATAGCATTATGTCAGGAGATTTGGAGCACCAGGTTGCATCCCAGATTGGTTTGGTTTGGCTCAGGGTGACTGCAGCCCATCTAAAAGGATACTGAGTAATATCTGTTAGCTTTAGAATCTTAGTAAGCTGAAAGAGGAGACTTAAAGGATTTCCCTTGAGTAACTGCAATCCATGGTTCAGCCCTGAACAGGATCCAGTCTTTCCCATGAGTAATGATTATTCACAATACCAGGCTTAAGAGCCTCAGACTTCCAATTAGTCATATGGAATCCCAGCTTCACACTCCCACTGACAGAACATACCAAAGGCCCCACCCCCACCCGCCGGTGTACAGCATTTGGATACATATTCATCAAATTATTCCTTTCCCAAATCCTTGATTTAATTTAATTTGTCACTCTTCAACATCCCTGTTGTTTTTGGGAAGGTCGCTGAGGAGTTAGTAGTAGAGCATGTGCTTTGCATGCTAATCGGTCTCTGTATTGGATCTGAAATTGTTTTAATACAATTAAGTTTGTTTTAATTGTGTCATATATGCCATTGTGGGAACTATTTTTAGGCTGTGTGTGTGAGAGAGAGAGAGAGTGAATGAAAGAGATTGCTTACTAATGCATCATAAGAAGCAATTCATGAATGAAATCAATAAATCAATAATAATAATAATGCATGCATATACAGTGGTACCTCAGTTTATGAACACAATTGGTTCTGGAAGTCTGTTCATAAACTGAAGCGTTCATAAACTGAAGCGAACTTTCCCATTGAAAGTAATGTAAAGTGGATTAATCTGTTCCAGACAGTCCGCGGAGTACTTAAACTGAAGCGTTCATAAACTGAAGCGAACTTTCCCATTGAAAGTAATGTAAAGTGGATTAATCCGTTCCAGACGGGTCCGCGGAGTACTCAACCTGAAGCGTACTTAACCCAAAGCATGGGTGTAATTGGTTCCGGAAGTCTGTTCATAAACTGAAGCGTTCATAAACTGAAGCGAACTTTCCCATGGAAAGTAATGGAAAGTGAATTAATCCGTTCCAGATGGGTCCGCGGCGTTCGTAAACCGAAAATTCATAAACCGAGGTGTTCATAAACCGAGGTTCCACTGTAGTCCCAGGTTTAATCCCTAGTATCTCCAAGTGAGACTTGGAAAGCTCCTGCCTGAAACTCTTGAGAGTCACTGCTGGTCAGTGCAAAAGACAATACTGTGCTAGATGGAGCAATGATCATCTGACTCAATATAACTCTATGGTTTTGAAGTAACACATACACACACACACCCCAATTTACAGGTCCTGCTTCATTTGTTTTTATCAGCAGATTGGTGCATTTATTAAAAAAATCTGTGCCCAACTGTTCCTCCAAGCATCATCTTCTTCTTCTTTAGCGATCACTTGCAGCCGAGTCAGATTGTTTTCCATGAACACGGTTTTAACAGTGAGTCCATAAGTGACTATGGAGGCCAATTCTGGATCCACACATCCTTCCACAGTGGGGACATAGGTTTCCAAGTGGGAGTTGATCACGGTGAGGGTTCGCCAAGCGTGCCTTCCTCTTAGCACATTTCTCCTTTTCGTCCTGAGCTCGAGTGTCTTCAAAACCCATGACACCTTTGGTAAAGGCTGTTTTCCAACTGGAGCACTCACAGGACAGTGCTTCCCAATTTTCTGTGCTTATACTGCATTTTTTTAAGATTTACCTTGAGAGCATCTTTGAACATCTTTTGTTGACCACCAGCATTATGCTTTCCATTTTCAAGTTCGGAATAGAGTAGTTGCTTTGGAAGCCGATAATCAGGCATCCGCACAACATAGGAACTGAATCTTCCCACCCCTGCCTTAGAGGGAGGGTACCATCTTTTCCAGCATCTCATTTAAACACACTGACACTCCCAGCTATCTATTAACCATTAGCTCCCACTGAGGAAACATGAGCCAGCTATTCTGGACTATTTGCTATCAATCCATGTAACAATCAGCCAGAAGCTTTTAACTTTCTATATATGGTCAATTTGGGTAAGGCTTTCCTCTCTCTCCCTTTTCAAACAGGCCTCGCCTTAACTTTTATTTTGGAAAACAACTTTAAGCCTGAAGCAGGTGCAAGACCCGGGGTCCCCAAAATCGGTATATTGATCACAGATGGGAAATCCCAAGATGATGTCATCCCGCCTGCCAAAAACCTGAGAGACGCTGGCATTGAATTGTTTGCTATTGGTATGTATTCTTGTCTTATTGATTAGCTTTGGAAAGTGTTTTCTCTCCTTGGAACAGGCTTGTTCGGCATTCCATTCTCACAGTGGCCAACCAGGTGTGGGAATTTTGGGTGGTGGCTGGGAATCTGGAGTGTGAATGTGAGAACTCTCACTGAGTTGAGGCTTGCAACTTGTGGCGTTTCTTCCAATGCTAGGTGTAAAGAATGCTGACGAAAACGAACTGAAGGAAATCGCCTCTGAACCAGACAGCACTCACGTCTACAACGTTGCTGATTTCAGCTTCATGAACTCCATTGTGGAAGGTCTTACCAAGACCGTGTGCTCAAGAGTTGAAGAACAGGAAAAAGAAATCAAAGGTAAATGAGGAAACTTATGACAGAGCACAACGAGTAACCCGTATTCCATTTCACGTAGTTAAAATGATTGTTTTTAATTGCCTAAAACTTAGGAACTTTGGTAGCCACTCTGGGGGCTCCTACAGATTTGGTCACATCCGAGGTGACAGCCAGGGGGTTCCGTGTGAGCTGGACTCATGCGCCAGGCAAAGTGGAGAAATACAGAGTTGTCTACTACCCCACAAGAGGAGGACAGCCAGAGGAGGTAATGTTGCAATGAATGCTCATGCGCTTAATCATCTGAATGTGTGTGTGTGTGTGTGAGAGAGAGAGAGAGAGAGAGGGGGGGGGGAGATGGAATTCACCACCTCAGAAAATGATGGAGTTGGCCAAGACATCCTTCTATGTAATCAAACATCCTGTGGCCACTCAAGGTGCCTGCAGGAAGCCTACAAGCAGGCCCAATTGATCTGCTTTTGGCCCAATCAATCCGTTAGATTTCATGGCTTTTTTTGGGGGGGGGGTGAGACTTTGGCACCTAAAATGGCTGCCATGCTCTCGCATTAGAAAACAGGATGCCCCGTTTTTTTCTGGGACACTTGTGGGTTATGCATAGCTGCCAAGTTTTCCCTTTTCTCGCGAGGAAGCCTATTCAGCATAAGGGAAAATCCCTGTAAAAAAGGGATAACTTGGCAGCTATGGTTATGGGATGCCTCTATTTTGGGCAGGGCATGAGTAGAGGACTCTTTGGGGGGGAAGGTGGAAATCTTTAGTGGCTGCTAATCAACTGGCATTCTCCTTTCACCAGTCATTTCTCTTTCTCCTGGACGCGTGTTAAGGTTCATTTCCAAGCAAAGGAAAAAGCCTGATTTGGTATGAATTTGATTCGGTCTGTCTCGTCCTACAGGTGGTTGTGCATGGCAGTGTTTCAACGGCAGTGCTGAAAAACCTGATGTCTATAACTGAATACCAGATAGCTGTTTTCGCCATATACATTACTTCTGCCAGCGAGGGCCTCCGGGGTACTGAAACTACGCGTAAGTAAAGGAACAGAACAAAGAGTCAGTGCGTATCTGTTTCTGAGCTGTGCCGAGGCTGGATTCTTTCCGCCTTAACCAGGCATTCTAAACCTTTGATGTGATGAGACAGAACAGTGACAATTCACTAGCTCTGCCTGCCTCCCCCCTCCGTCGCCCTCCCAGCTACCCCCCACAAGTTAGAGGCAAACATCTGCAGTGGAAAGCCTGCTCTGCTTGGAAAATCCAGGTTATGGAATACATGTAATAATAATAATAATAATAACAACAACAATAATAGTTTATTTATTTATACCCCACCCATCTGGCTGGGTTTCCCCAGCCTCTCTGGGCAGCTTCCAACAAAATATTAAAATACAATGGTCTGTTAAACAATAAAAGCTTCCCTAAACAGGGCTACCTTCAGATGTCTTCTAAAAGTCTGACAGATGTTTTTCTCTTTGACATCTGGTGGGAGAACGTTCCACAGGGCAGGTGCCACTACCGAGAAGGCCCTCTGCCTGGTTCCCTGTAACTTGGCTCCTCTCAGCGAGGGAACCGCCAGAAGGCTCTCAGCGCTGGACCTTAGTGTCCGGGCAGAACAATGGGGGTGGAGACACTCCTTCAGGTATCCTGGACCAAGGCAGTTTAGGGCTTTAAAGGGCAGCACCAACACTTTGAATTGTGCTCGGAAACCTACTGCTTCCATGGGTTTAAAAATAGGCTGCCCACTTCAAAAGTTCTCCCTCCAGCTGTTGGAGGGTGGTAGGAATGTATCTGAATCAGGAATGTATTTGGTTGATGGAGCTGGTACCTTGGTGTTCTCTCTCTCTCTCTCTCTCTCTCTCTCTCTCTCTCATTGCATGAAGGGTTTAGAATACCTGAACAGGGTTTCTGCAATGCTTCCAGTACATTTAGTAACTCCAGGTTTAAGAACATGAGAAGAACCTGCCAGATCAGGCCAATGGCCCATCTAGTCCAGCATCCTGTTCTCCCGGTGGCCAGCCAGATGCCTTATGGGAAGCATGAGTTGGGGAGGAATTATCTCCTTCCCCCTGTCATTCTCCTTTGGATAAGTTTACCTGTAAAGGTGCCCCTCTCCCATGGTCAGGCTACATAATGCTGATTTTAAAATGTGAAATCTGAACTGGGGATGGGTGCTCTCTCAAGAAAAGTTATTGGGGGAGAATCAGAGGCAATCCTGTCATGTCAGAGCAAATGCTTTACTTTCTTAATGAGGCAGTAAAGCCCATTCATTGGGATCTGACCACCTTACTTTGAAATAGAGTGGTACTTGCATGAGAAAGACCCCTCTGGGAATAACCAAAAAGCTTCTGCGTCAGGAAAATGGTTAGCATATGAACTGTTTTCTCTGACATAGTAACTTCTTTGTTCTCAGGTGAAGTCTGTTTCATTTAAGAGCCACCCCTTGCAAAAAGTGCTTGTAAAATTAACCACAAGCTTACCTTGCTGTCAAAAGAACCCCAAGCTTGTAGCTCTGGCCTCAGTTTGACTTTTCACCATGCATGAGGCTTAAAGTGTCTCTTGTTCCAGTTGGCTTGCAATGAGAATGTTAAATCCACATTAACCCAAACCCACATTTGCATTAGCAGTTGCTACCCTCTGGTTTCTGCGCTAAGAACAAGTGGCCGGAATCGACCACGAAGCCTCACTTGACCAGCCTTGGCCTATGCCAAGTACCACACAGTTCAGTAGGACTCACTCCTAAGTAAATATGCACTGGATCACAGCCTTGGTGTGCTTTCACTCAAATAAACCACACCTGTCCTTGGGGGTCAGCTTTTATCTTGTTGCTTGTTGTTGACTAGTGAGATTAATCCTCCAGCCACAAACCAGCAGGGCTCCTGATAAGAACTTTCCCTCCAACTCCTTCTCTGACGGTTGATTCTAGGTTGTTCAAGTAAGGGAATGGAAGGTCTGCTTCCATGCCTGGTGCCAATCCTCAGCTATCACCCAGGAAGGAGTAATTATGTGGTGCTTGTGCCTATCATGGTATTTCTAGAAGTGTGTGTGTGTGCTCTGCATTCCAAGCAGCATGCAGAAGAGTCTTTTATTTATGCTTAAGCACCATATCTTTCGTGATGCTTTTAAGAGGTTTGTGTCTTGACATGCTCTTACCTACAGACCCAGTTTTATATTTCTTCCTTTTCTTTTTTTTGGAAAAAGCATTTTTGACGAATACCGCTGCTTTATGGGGGCAGCTGGATGCGAGAGATTTCCTGCATCTTGCTGCTTCCTCGGTGCAAACCTCAAAAGAATCTGCCTACAAATGAAGGCCTGTGTCTCCTGTGACTGGCAGAAGCTCTGGGGCCCGTCATCTGCTAGCCAAACCTTTAATGGGAAATGCCATTCAATGCCATTTCAGGACTGATCCTGAAAAGCAGGTGGTCCACCTCTGAGCTTATACCCTGCCCTCACAGGGCTGCGGTGGCGCTGTGGTCTAAACCACCGAGCCTCTTGGGCTTGCCAATCGTAAGGTCGGCGGTTCGAATCTGTGTGATGGGGGTGAGCTCCCGTTGCTCTGTCCCAGCTCCTGCCAACCTAGCAGTTTGAAAGCACACCAGTGCAAGTAGATAAATAGGTACTGCTGTGGCGGGAAGGTAAATGGCGTTTCTGTGCGCTCTGGCTTCTGTCACAGTGTCCCATTGTGCCAGAAGCAGTTTAGTCATGCTGGCCACATGACCCAGAAAGCTGTCTGTGGACAAATGCCGGTTCCCTTGGCCTGAAAGCAGAGATGAGCGCTGCACCCCATTTGTTGTTGTTTAGTCATTTAGTCGTGTCCGACTCTTCGTGACCTCATGGACCAGAGCATGCCAGGCACTCCTGTCTTCCACTGCCTCCCGCAGTTTGGTCAAACTCATGTTGGTCGCTTCGAGAACACTGTCCAACCATCTTGTCCTCTGTAGTCCCCTTCTCCTTGTGCCCTCAATCTTTCCCAACATCAGGGTCTTTTCCTGGGAGTCTTCTCTTCTCATGAGGTGGCCAAAGTATTGGAGCCTCAGCTTCAGGATCTGTCCTTCCAGTGAGCACTCAGGGCTGATTTCCTTAAGAATGGATACGTACTATGGACCCCATAGTCAAATTCAATTAGACTTAACCGTCCAGGGGTCCTTTACCTTTATTAGCTATACCTCGCTCTGTTGCATCTCTCAATCCAATCACACCTGAGGCAGTGACACAACAGAAATGGCTCCCACCAAGGGAGGGGCAGTGAATCATACAGAGACCCTGCGGGCAACATCTGTGTAGGTGGATCATTTGGGAAAGAGCTCCATTATTCCCAGTGGGACTTACTCCTGAGTTGACATGCGTTGGACTGCACTGCATAAGAATTAAGTTATGTGTAGGCCAGGATTTGGTTAATGAGTAACTCCATGGTAATATTGCTGCATACTGACGCAGTAACATCACATCCCATAGCACCTGGCGCACTTTCAAAGTCACTTTTCAAGTTCTGACTAAGCCCAGCCCTATACATTTTTCAGAACTGATCGCACAACTGCCCAAGGCTGAATGTCTCCAAGCACTGTTTTAACAAATCTTTGCTTGAGTGTCATAAAGCAATATTCTGGAAATGTGCAAATAATTAATCACTCCATTTCATATATATCTTAATGCTGCCTTTGAGAGTTTGCGGGGGGAAATATAGTTTACATATTTGACCTCATTGGAAGATGGTGACAGATTGAAATGAACGGCAAATATGAAAACCTACACATATGTGTATAGGTTGCAGGAAACGAAATATCGACTGAACAGCCATCCATGGAGATAAATTAATTCATGCCATGAGCGTTAGAGACATGGAAAATATTAAAGATAAGTGCATGTTTGGTGTTGGTGGGGTGGTCAGACCAGGGATGGAAAAACTGTGATCTTCTAGACCAGGCATCCCCAAACTGCGGCCCTCCAGATGTTTTGGCCTACAACTCCCATGATCCCCAGCTAACAGGGCCAGTGGTTGGGGAAGATGGGGATTGTAGTCCAAAACATCTGGAGGGCCGAAGTTTGGGGATGCCTGCTCTAGATATTGCTAGACTCCGAATCTCATCAGTTCTGACCATTGGCTGTGCTGGCTGAGGCTGTTGAGACTTGGAGTCCAAGAACATCTGGAGAGCCACAGGTTCCCTGCCCTTGTGCAGAGAGAAGTGGTCAACAATAACATCATGGGAGACCCTCCAGAGTCTTATAACATATCCCAGTTATAACATCCACGTTCTAATGAAATCCTAATATCTACTAAACCTAAACCTTTTGCACTATGCCTCCATCACCATATTAATCCCAGTAAGATAAATGAGGAATCTAACAGAAAAATAAGAAACATGATCCAAAATGACCAATAATTAGAAGTGCAATTATATTTTCAGGCAGTACCTCCCATACATATAGCAGCACAAAAGAAATACAGTGGAACCTCGGTTTATGAACACCTCGGTTTATGAGTTTTTGGTTTACGAACGCCGCGGACCCATCTGGAACGGATTAATTCACTTTCCATTACTTTCGATGGGAAAGTTCGCTTCAGTTTATGAACGATTCAGTTTATGAACAGACTTCCGGAACCAATCGTGTTCATAATCCGAGGTACCACTGTAAGCTATTTTGTGCCTCATTCATCTTAAAGCCCTTGCATCAATCATTTGCTGCAGCTCTTCCTTGTCAGCACTGTTCAAACAAAGTTGGTCGTTCATTCCTGAGTCAAAGAAAGCATTGAATTTACTGTTAGAGAATCATTTTTATTTCAGCTGCTCTCCTCTAAGTAACTGTATATTGTTTCCCCACCCCACCCCCTGCAGTCGCCTTGCCAATGGCCTCGGATCTGGAGCTGTATGACGTGTCTCACAGCAGCATGAGAGTAAAATGGAACAGAGTAGCCGGTGCAACCGGCTATATGATTCTGTACGCTCCTCTCACGGATGGGCTGGCTGCAGATGAAAAGGAGGTGAGCTTGCCAAGCGGCACCGTTCGCCACTGGAATAAGGTCATGGGTTCGAGCTCCACATTGGGCAAAAGATTCCTGCATTGCAGGGGGTTGGATTAGATGGCCATTGCGGGCCCTTCCAACTCTATAATTCTAAGGACATGATGAATCTTCTCATCAAAGTGTGTGCTTATTTTCTTGAAAAGTTTCACTGCCTCCACAGAACACTTTTTTTGGACTTACATGTTCTTCTAAAAGCAGGATGTGTAGACAGTGCCTAAACCTTGTCGCTGTGTGGATGGGTGTGTATAGAATTTTTTTCTGAATTGTGGCTGCAGAGGAGAGAGGTGAAACTCATTCCCTCCCAGCTTGCTGTGCTCGCAATTACCTGTAATTTATTGATTAAAGAAAAACCAAATATGTAGCTGCATTCTACACACGAAACATGTTGTTTTGGCCCTTGGTAATTTCTAAGATTTAGTCAGAATTAGAGACAGAGGAGAGTATTGATTCATTACACATTTAAAGCCACCCCCCCCCAAAAAAATTGCACTTTCTGAAACTACATGTGAACCAAAGCACAACTATCCCTTGAAATTCACACACACCTGAATTTTGCGATGCAGTTTTCCAACCGAACAATGCTTACAAAACAATGTATATATTAGTGGAAAGTGTACATAAAAATAAAGAATTTATTGAAAATAGCACACCAAAATGCATCAAATTGGGGGAAATGATTTGCAGAAATGTTTCACGTTAGCCAAGCTGGCATATAAAATGTATTTATTAGGATAAAACTGCATTAGGGTAAAACTGCATTGAAATACTGGTGGATTTTCATTAGGATTTTTTAAAGGGTGGGAAAATCACAAATAGCTGTAAAATGTAAAGAGTTGAATTTAAGATCAGCAGAATGAGAAACTGCAAAGACTGGAATCTTCAAATCCTTCTCTCCATTGTCAGAACCAGTATGCATTTTCTTGACTTGGTGAACAAAACCTGCCCCTTTAGACAGTGTGAAGGGGCACCATCTCTGCCCCATTGCTCAGTTTGTGTATTTGAAATTGCATTTATTCCCATTCAGAGAAGGAGACTTAACAACATGCAAAGGCATGCAAGGCTCTGGTAAGGGTGTAGAGAGCTCGCATAGACTTGTGCTTTGTTCTTTGCATGATCTGTAGCTATGGGCATGTACCCCCTACAATGGAAACTTGCTGAAATCAGCAAGCTCGAGAACCTCACCCTATAGACAGATTTTCAACAAATAAGTCAGCCTTTATTGTTATTATTATTACTACATCCAGTAAAGAAGCTCAAGGGGACAGAAAGACTCACTTCAAATTGCAAACTGCATTAGCGGTAACTAAACCTCACCCTATGGAAATAATTCTTAAATACACTAATCATAGCTGCCATCTCCACAACCATCTTATTCCAGCTACCATTTTGAGGTGTGTTTTCTTTTATTGTTGCAACAACAACTGCAATCTCACAAGGGGAACCTTGAGGCCTTTTGTGCAGAGGTCTCCTCATCTTCCTCCTCTCACCTGCATACTGGGTGGTTGTTTCTATTTCTTTCTTTTCTTTTCTTTTAAAAAAAAATCTTTATTTGAATTTAAAAATTAGACACATACAAATCAAACGAACAAATCAAATAAATCAAAAACATATTGAACATATCATACAAAAAAACAAAATCTTACAACTTAACACAAAATCATTAAACTTCCACCTCTCATCCTCTCGAGTCATTAAAGTATTTGCCTTTACTGCATTCCTATGTCTCTTAATTCAACATTTTATCTCATCACATCACATTCTATAGTATAATAGTTATTCAGTACGAAGCACTAGAAATAAATCCAAGACCTCAATGTGGGGCATTGTTTTTTCATATATTCCCCAAATTTCCCCCAGCTTTGATAGAATTTTTGTTTGCTGCTTCCTCTAATTGAATCTGTTAGCTTATCCAAATCTATATAACTAAATACTTTTTCTTGCCATTCCTTAATTTTTGCTGCTTCTTGTTTCTTCCAATATGTTGCAATCCATATTCTTGCCGCAGCAACTGCATAAAGGAATAATTTCTCATCTTGTTTATTTATTCCCTCATCTACCATTCCCAATAAGAAGGATTCCAGATTTTTCTTTATATTATATTTCAATTTTTTTTAATTTCTTCAAAAACCTGGTTCCAAAAAGCTTTAATTACTCCACCATGCCACCACATATGCATGAATGTTCCCACCTCTTTCCAACATCTCCAGCAAAGATTATCCTTCGTTTCATACATTTTATGTATTTTAATGGGTATCATATACTATTTGTAGAACATTTTAATCATATTTTCTTTGATCCCCTCCTCAGCCGTGAATTTCCAAGATTTCTTCCATAATTTTTCCCACTGTTCAAACTGTATGATTTCCCCCAGGTCTATCGCCCATTTGGTCATTGTTTCCATTGTTTACCATTTCATCTTTAACCTCCCAGTCCAGCAATACGTTGTACATATTAGAGATGATTTTACTGTTACTTTGTACTAAATGTACCTCCAATAGGGAGGGGCTGGGTGGTTGTTTCTAGTCCTTAAAACGAACCATTGTACTGTGTCTCTGTGGGCAATACAACATGTACTTGGTTCTGACTCAAGATCAGATCCCAAATGGTACTCCCACCTCTGGATAAAGCCAACACTTTCAGAAGTCTTGTTGTACCTTTAAGATACTGGTTCCAACCTTCCCATGTCTCTTTCTCCATCTTGGTACTTCTCCCTGAGGCAGATTCCTTCACTCTCATGCATCACAAGGCTGGCCTTGTATGTTTTCCCTCCATTTCATATATTCAAACCTCAGTTGCTGCTTCTCCTCTGCAAAACTGTATCAGGAGGCAGTGATTTATGAGGGGAAGTGGCAGACAAAAGGGTGTTTAACATTTCCCCCATAACACACCTCCGCCCAGTTGCCATTTGTCTCCCAAGAGTTCTGGATCTGTGATTCCACTCCCTCCTTACTTGGCTTTGCAGAGGAGACTTTCAAGTACCCAAAATTGACTAAATAAATAAGGCCTCTCCCCTCCCCTTGGGGAATAAGGCCTCCCTCCTCCCCCTTTTATGCTGCTTCTTTGGTTTTATATATGATGAACCATCCCATTGTTTCATCCGCAGATGAAAATTGGAGAAAGCTCAACAGACATTGAACTGGAGGGTCTTCTGCCCAACACAGAATACACGGTCACAGTTTATGCAATGTTTGGAGAGGAAGCCAGTGACCCGCTTACAGGACAAGAAACAACATGTAGGTGATTCAATGCTCCAGGAGCAAAACTCTAGGAGAGGTTTGCTTGTTTGAAAATGAATTTCTGGGATTAAAGTCTGGTGTAGAGTATTGATTCCCACAGGCATCATTTAGGGAAGGCAGGTGGGCACCATTTATGAATATCCCCCAGAACCACCAAAATATCTGGTTATGATGGAGTAGAACAAAGTAACCACAATGCATTGCTTCTTCTTTTTGTTTGTATTTAGTTTTAAGATATTGAAGAGCATTGTCCTGCTAATTTTACCCTCCATGAAAATATTTTCTTTGCCCCCCTGGGCAGAGACCTGCCTTATCTGAGTCACATCATTGGTCCATCTAACTCAATATTCTCTGGACTGATTGGCAGGCGTTCTCCAGAAGGTAGCACCCCTCTCCATTCCATATAAGGAAGCTAAATGGACTAGCAGTTCTTCTTACATCACTGCACCTGAAACAAACAAACATGACAGTCTGGCAGGCTGGGTACCATACATTTCTCTGCCTTCCATCACATGGGAATGGTCAGGGGCCTTTAAAGTGATTGCTTCTTCCTGAGGCAGTCATTTCAATTTGCCTAATGGTAGGGTTAGCCCTGGCTAGATTACTCAGGCCCCCGATCTTTCAGTTCATAGGGGAGGTTCATGTGAAACTCCTTAAAGGTAAAGGTAAAGGGACCCTGACCATTAAGTCCAGTCACGGACGACTCTGGGGTTGCGGCGCTCATCTCGCTTTATTGGCCGAGGGAGCCGGCTTTTCCACGTCATGTGGCCAGCATGACAAAGCCGCTTCTGGCAAACCAGAGCAGCGCACGGAAACGCCATTTAACTTCCCACCAGAGTGGTACCTATTTATCTACTTGCACTTCGACGTGCTTTCAAACTGCTAGGTTGGCAGGAGCAGGGACCGGGCAACGGGAACTCACCCCGTCACGGGGATTCGAACCGCCGACTTTCTGATCGGCAAGCCCTAGGCTCAGTAGTTTAACCCACAGCGCCACCTGGGTCCTGTGAAACTCCTTAGGTCCTTGTTATTACACGGGTGTAATAACATGTAAGGCACAGTTCCAGCGGAAGTATCTCATGTGCTGTCTCTTTGATTCCATGCCAATCCAATGTTTTCATTTTCGCATGGCTTGCGCTGAACATTTCCCTAGAAAATTGTGTCTAAAGCCAGAAGTTCCTCAGCTGCTACGTTTTTCTGTTGTGTTATGAAAGGATCCAGACTTTTTCATTCAAAACAGCTTATGCTAGTAAACATGTAGTCATGAAATCAGAGAGTGAGTTGCATGCAACGTTACAAATGTGTGCAAGGAAAAGAGGTTTTTAAATGTAAATAATACAGCCTTGTGAGACTGTGGTTTGTTTTTTTCTTCGAGGGGGTAATACAGTGCTTAATCCTTTCCCAGCTGACTGGGTTGTTTTTGTTTTTGCTCATAATTACTTCCAACTGCTTTCTTCACTATAACAAGGATGGGAGAACCTGTGGTCCTCAAGATATTGCTGCACAACAGCTCTCATCCAGAGGTCTAGGGGGACCTACACATTATACCAACTTCTCCCAAAGAATCTTGAGAACTGTGGTTCATTCCTTACAGAATTGCAGCTTCCAGTACCTTGGACAAACTACAGTTCCCAGGATTCTTTGTGAGGAGTCATGTATGGTGTGTTTGCAGCCAGAAATGATGGAGGCTGTAGTCCAAACAGTCTGGAGAGTTTCTGGTTTCCTCTCCTTGCTCTGTTGGATTCGAGATGCATTTTTCTCCATGAGAAGAGGGATGTGACAGACACAGAGCCATGATTCTGGTTGAGAGGGCCACTGAGTAAGTGTTGGTGTACATAAACCGCACTTTAAACTCTACCTGGACAGTTCTGCTTTAGACTGCCAGGGAAAGAGGGATTTGTATGTTTGGATTCCCTCCGATGAAAACAAATAAATAACCCTCCACGCAGAAAGAAAATTAGCATACTGTATTTTTCCGTAGATAACACGCCCCTGTGTATAATAATGCCCCCTTTTTGGGGGGCCTCCAAATTAAGAAAATGGGAGGAGATTGTATCCATGTATAAGATGACCCCCCAATTTTAAACATATTTTTTTAAAGAGAAAAGCCTAGTCTTATACATGGAAAAATGTGGTATATGGCATGTATGCACTTTGTTACACGGGGAGAAAAAAGCATGCAACTTGCACATTTTGACAGTCTGAAAACATTCCCAGGGGCTGGTTACATACCAGCTGTTGGAATGATTGCTGACTTCCATTGAAGTGATTGGGACTAATTCAGCTTGAATTCGAGCATATGAAGTTCATGTTTTCTTTTCAATGTGCTTTCTTTCTTTCTACATGTTTAAGAGATACAGATTTTTTTTATTTTTTTAAAAAAAGTTTGTAATTTGAACTTCCCTCTATCTTTTCCAGTACCTTTAAGCCCACCACAGAACTTGACGTTTTCAAATGTGGGACACAATTCAGCAAAGGTCACATGGGATCCTGCTTCTAAAAAGGTGAAAGGCTATCGGATTATGTATGTCAAAACAGATGGCACAGAAACCAATGAGGTAAGCAGATTTTTAGAAACAGGTTTTTGTTTTTTTTAAAGGAGCAAATGTATTATCAAATACCTATATCCTGTTTGCAATCTGTCAGTTACTGATATCGTAATTAGATTTAGTACGGTACTTCTCTTTGCGTAAGAACAACAGCTCCATGCCCAGAGGGATGCCAAGGAATACCACTCACAAGATAACCTTCTAGAAACTCAGAAGACGCCACGAAATATTTAAATGATTCAATTTAAACAGCAGAAAGCCACAAAGGGGGCAAAAATGGCTTGAAAGGAGCAGGAAAATGGCACGCAATCTCAGGAGTATTTTTAAGTGCAATCCCATGATCCTTTGCACTGACCTTTGAGGACTGTGGAGAGTTAGAGTTTGAGAAAGGAGGTTTGGAGGGACCAATTGGATGGTGTCTACAAGCTTTTTCGAAGGGCCCCCCCATGCGATTTTATGTATATGTGTGGTGCCCAGGAACATAACCCCCGCCTAACTGGGGAGACACCTGCATTTTTGTTTGATAAATGTGTTTCAAGGCTTTGAAAAACGTGCATGTCATAACCTGGATTCCACCCCTGCTCCCTGAGTCCATCTTTATTTTCTGTTAGCCTTGATGCCAAATTTTCCTCTTCCTTGCTACCAACCCTGTGGGTTGAAAGTAGGACGGACCTTTCCAAAGGTGGTTAAGGAGCAACTGCGTGGCTCTTGAAACAGAAACACCACTTTGCGGTTTGTTTGTTTTTTAAAAAAAATATGTCTTACAGGTGCTCTGCTTCCTCCCTCCCTTCCAAGCCCTGGTGGTCCATTTCAGCAGCAGGATCTGGTATTTTATGACAGTGAACAGGAGAGGAGTATAGCACCCCTTTCTCTCCCTTGTCTCTTCCCTGTAGCTGAAGGCGGGTGGGGGGGTGGGGTGGGGGGAGAGGAAGCACTCCGTTTCTTGCTACAATACGAGGCTTTTGCCAAACCACTGAAGGGTACATTCTGGCGTCCAGAAGGCTGTCTTCAGCTGTTAGGAAACTCACACAGCTCAATACAAGCCTGCCTTTTGCATCCTGATCTAGACAGTGCAATCCAGCTGAGTTTTGCCTCTCCACATGGTTTCTGATTGACGGGACTCCTTTCATTTTGCAGGAAGAGGTTGGCCGTGTTTCAACACACACTCTGCAGAGCCTGACATCCCTCACTGAGTATACTGTAGCTATTTTCTCCCTCTATGACGAAGGGCAGTCTGAGGCACTCACTGGCAGCTTCACCACAAGTAAGTCTGGCAGCATTTCTGAAATTCTGTCCAAGCGCAACCGTAATATTCCTTCGCTTTTCCGGGGAAAAAAGTAATTGCAACAGTCTCGCACTGCAATTTTATTCTTTTATTTTTTTAAGGAAAAAAGAAACGTAATAACCCCTCGACTTTTCATTCACCCGGCAGTTTAGAAACTTGAAATTAAAAGAAATGCAAATATCTTCTAAAGGTAGCTACAGAAAGAAAGAGAGGCATTTAAATGTTGGATAGCTGGAGGCAAGTTGGGTTTTGCCAGTTTGCTGAATACATTATGCAGATGAAGTAAACTCCTCAGAATTCCTTTCAGAAAAAGTTTCTTTCCAGCATTCAGTTGCATTGGGGTGTTCTGAACCGCAAAAAACAAAACACAATTCGGTCAAATTTGAACCTCTTAAGGCTAAGCAATGCCCTGTGCCAAAGAACTTAAATGAAAACCACTCCATGAGATTCTGTCCTCCTCTCTTGGTTGCTCTAGTTTCTGGAAATGGAACAAAGACATCCCAATTAATTCTACCATGTTTATAGGCAGGGCCGTCTTGAGCAGATCGCGCGCCCCGGTGCTGAGGGGCGGAGATCGCTCCGCCGCGCGGCACCCACCTTGCCAGGCCGGCGCCCAGCTTACCAGCCCCGCGCCATGGTGCACTGCGCCACCGGGGGTCTACGAAGAGCCGGCCCTGTTTATAGGGTGCCTTGGAGAGCTTTCCTAGTGCTTCTCTTCAATCAACTCAGTAATCCTTATAACAAGTTTTCTTTCCGATGTGATACTATCTTGCAGAAAAAGTTCCATCTCCCCAGTATCTGGAAATACACGAAGTATCAACAGACAGCTTTAGAGTCAGCTGGAAGCTGCCATCCTCAGACGTTGCCCTTCTTCGACTGGCATGGATTCCACTGGGTGGGGAAGAAGGCGAAGAGGTGACTGTTCTTACTTCTCATGTGTTATCCTGTATATTAACAGCAACCTCATGCTCCAAGTACAGTTGTACCTTGGAGTTCAGCTCTCGAACGTTTTGGTTCCTGAATGATCGAAACCCGGAAGTGTTTTGAATGTTATTTGGGAAGCCAAACGTGTGACGGGGCTTCTGCCGCTTCTGATTGGCAGCAGGAGCTTCCTGCCGCCAATCGGAAGCCGTGCTTTGGTTTTCAAACGTTTTGGAAGTTGAACAGACTTCCAGAACAGATTCCCTTTGACTTCTAAGGTACGACTGTACTGGTCCTTTTTCTTTTGGCCAAAACGAAAACATCTGTGCACAAGAGGGAACTATGAGCAGGCTCAGGGGAAACTGAGGATTCACAGAAGTGCAAAAACCCTTTAATATTAATATTTAATATTAATTTTTTATATCTATCCTGCGCATCTGGCTGGGTTTCCCCAGCCACTCTGGGCGGCTTTCAACAAAACATTAAAAGGTAAAGGGACCCCTGACCGTTAGGTCCAGTTGCAGACGACTCTGGGGTTGCGGCGCTCATCTTGCTTTACTGGCCGAGGGAGCCGGCGTACAGCTTCCGGGCCATGTGGCCAGCATGACAAAGCCGCTTCTGGCGAACCAGAGCAGCACACAGAAATACCATTTACCTTCCCGCTGGAGCAGTACCTATTTATCTACTTGCACTTCGTGCTTTCGAACTGCTAGGTTGGCAGGAGCTGGGACTGAACAATGGGAGCTCACCCCGTCATGGGAATTCGAACTGCCAACCTTCTGATCGGCAAGCCCAAGGCTCAGTGGTTTCGACCACAGCGCCACCCGTGTCCCCCTTAACAGAACGTTAAAAACAGAATAAAACATCAAACATTAAAAACTTCCCTAAGCAGGGCTGTCTTCAGATGTCTTCTAAAAGTCAGATAGTTGTTGATTTCCTTGACATCTGATGAGAGGGCGTTCCACAGGGCGGGCACCACTACCAAGAAGGCCCTCTGTCTGGTTCCCTGCAACCTCACTTATCACAGTGAGGGAACTGCCAGGAGGCCCTCAGAGCTGGACCTCAGTGTCCAGGTTGAACGATGGAGGTGGAGACGCTCCTTCAGGTATACTGGACTGAGGCCGTTTAGGGCTTTAAGGGTCAGCACCAACACTTTGAATTGTGTTCAGAAATGTACTGGAGCCAATGATGGGGGAAAAGAGCAACTCTAAGGAGGGGGCAAACCCCCAAAGAGATTGATGAGGACTGAACATATTCTTTTTTAAGAGTGGGAGTAGGGATGGAAAACTGGAGGGGGGGAAAGGCGAGGAAATGGAACGGAGTATTCTGGAAATGGGCATGACTGGCTGGCTGGAGCAATCCACACCGCAACATGTTATTGCAGGTCCCAGAGTTGTATGTATGAGTCACAAATCCACTGAGCAGCTGAGACGGATGATTTGTCTTTCTATCTGCCGTTTTGCCTCCTTCAGATCGTTCTCAGCGGAGAGGTGGACACGTACGAGATCGAAGGCCTTCTGCCAAGCACAGAGTATGAGGTGTCCTTGGTGGCCATCTTTGATGACGAAAGTGAAAGTGATGTCATTGCTGTCCTTGGGACCACACGTACGACAGGAAAAACATTGCAACCTTCTCTCTCTCTCTCTCTCTCTCTCTCTTTCTCTCTCCACCCCCGCCCCAGGGGCTTAATTTCTAGAAAGGGAGATGGCATAGCTCTAGTCTGTCTGGGAACACTGCTCTGTGAGCTGCAAAAACACAATTCCACAATTCCCTGATACACGGGGTGGTGGGTGGGGATGTGAGGATGAGTCTTTGCAGTCACTCAGCACCTTCTCAAGAGCATTTCCCTCTTTCTCCACTTAGGGAAGTTCCGTAGCTCAGTGGTAGAGCATCTGATTTACACGCAGAAGGTCCCGGGTTCAATCCTTGGCATCTCCAGGCAAGGTTGGGAGAGGCTTCTGCCTGAAACCCTGGAGAGGGGCTGCCAGTCAGTGTAGACAATACTGAGCAATAGGGATCAATGGTCTGACTCGGTATAAAGGCAGCTTCCTATGTTCCTATGCATTCCAAGATAAGCTTGGGCATTCAAAATTGACCTCTGGTATGCCAGGATATGTATCAAGCATTGTCTCATGTTAAATGACGACATTATCAATCTATTAATAATTTCACCCATCCTCTCTTCCATTGTGCGGACCAAAATATCTGGGATGTGTGGAAGGGAACCCTGCCACAGGTTTAAAAAGCAGGAAGTTTGGGGTGGAGAAGCTGTGTTTGTGTGCTGCTGAATTTCTGCCAGTCTGCAGCTTTACCCAAATCTACCCACCTTCTGCTGGATCAATAATGTAGACAGTATTTGTTACAGGAGAAAAAGTGTTGTGGGTGGTAGAATTTGGAATAGAGAAACTGCAGACAGGGCAAAGCTTAAACACTCCTCCTCCCCAGCCCTTCTCTTTTTCAAATTCCCCTCTCCTGAAGCTGCTTTTCTTAAAAAAGAAGAAGAAAAGAAAATAGGGTACTGGTGTAGTAAGTACTATATTACGGCCTAGTACTTCGCTGAATTCTTACACGCTTAAAAGTGCAGCTTTAATGTATAGGTGCCTGCGAGACTGTTGAATTCATCTTTAGCGCATGCGCTGCCGGGGTGCAAAGATCCGCCCAGCGCCCCCAAATTTAGTTTAGCCCCCAAATTAACTTTTATTATGCTTATGTCACTCTTATCATTTGATAAATAGCGCTCACACCTGCGCGGCTCCAAAAGGAGTTTGTTCTTTAGAAAACCAGCTCTTCTAAAGAAGACAAAAAACACATTGGGAGTCAGTTTAAAGACTCCACGCATGCACTTATGGTCTTAGGGAGGGGTCTGAAAGATGAGACGGGGGGGCATTGTGCGCGTGCGTGGGAGAGCCATCTTGGGCAACCTTTCATTGTGGGAGCAACCTTATTTCTAGAGGAACTGGGAGGGCCCTTGCAAGCGCGCCTATATGAGTTCTTCTTGGGAAGGTTCCAGAGCCTGTGCGCGCTCCCGTCGCTAGATAGGCGCGTTCTCTTTCTGTCTGTCTCCCCCTCTTTCCTGTCACTCCCCCTCCTCCCGGTTTTGGTGAGGGAGACTTTCCAGAGAGCTCTCCCTGCAGCAGCATTAACGATTTCTCTAAACGAATTCGAACTGTAAGTGATGAAATTAAAACACAATTTGCAATGTTTCACTCGGGGTCAGCGGCACCTTTGACTCGCACCGCTTGTCTGCCACTGCCAGACAAGCGGTGCGAGATCAGTCGTGTCAAGCGTGCCGCCGACCCCACTGCCACATAACAGCTCAATGCGATACACTTAGGCGGCTTCAGTGGCAGGCGCCTGGCCCCCCTCAGAATTCGGAGCCCAGGTGCCCCGCACCCCTTGCACCCCCGGGTAAAGACGGCCCTGGTTGAATTCACTAAAATGTTCCCATATTTCCACAGCCAGTAGATAACTGTATGCGACTGGCATGAAGATGCAATTGCTAAAATGATGTTTCGTATGAAAGGTTCCATATCATGCTGTTTCTTTCAGTTGAAGTAACAACTACTGAAATGACCACCATAACCACGACTAGTACCACAACTTTCCGGCCTACAACAGCAGGTACAAAATATTTTTTTATTTGAAGATGAAAAATATCGTAAATATTTGTACAGCAAATTTTTGTCCTCAATATTATTGGGCCTGTTTGTTTTTTGGCAAAAGTAAAAAAGGGAAAGGGAAGGGAAGGGAAGCATGCCAATATGTTTCAAACAGATTTTCAGAAGGTGAATTTTCCTCACATATCCCCACCTCTAACTTAAAATTCTCTTCAGAGGCCCTGCAAGTGAAGTGTGGCTGATGGCTCTTAGGGAGAAAGTCTTATCGGGGTTGGCACCCCAGTTATGGGAAAGTCTCCTCAGAGAGGCTCATCCGGTCCATTCTTTATGGATTTTTTTGGTCCTAGTACCTCATTATCCACTTAGATTTTTAGAACCTGTGATCTTAAAACCTGAATCTGTACCCCACTGGTTACTTATATGGAAATGTTTGCACTGCAATGGTTTTATAATGTTTCTTAATTATTGTATTTTACTGTAGTATCTTCCTGAGCTAGACAACTATGGTATTGTGCGGCCCCCAAACTCTCTGTGACATTAATAAAATTCAGTTTTTAAAAAAGATTTTGAAAACAAACACATGTTTGATATCATTTCAGTCTTTCGAACAGGAATAAGAAATCTCGTCATAGACGACGAAACTACCTCAAGCTTGAGAGTCAAATGGGACATTTCGGACTACAACGTTCGTCAGTTCAGGGTGACATACCTCACCGCTGATGGTGATCGGGGTGAGGAAGCGGTAAGAACGGTTGGTATGACTTTTCTGTATGGCTCAATTTAGAGTCTTAGTTTTCATAACAAGGAGGCAAATGACTTATCCTACAATGGCTAAATGCTAGCAGACGCCCTGAGTTATATCTCACACATAATTATGCTTGTGTGGCTTGTGAGTTTATAGATACTTGCATGCTTACAATGTCATCAGCGCATGTATTATTTTGCAGTTTCAGCAGCAAAAAATTGGCAGGATAGCAAGGGACGAAGCAGCAAAAAAATTGGCAGGATAGCAAAGGATGAAGGAGAGCAAGTACAAGTAATCTTTTGTTGGAAGCCGCCCAGAGTGGCTGGGGAAACCCAGCCAGATAGGCGGGGTATAAATAATAAAGGTAAAAGTAAAGGGACCCCTGACCGTTACGTCCAGTCACAGACGACTCTGGGGTTGCGGCTCTCATCTCGCTTTACTGGCTGAGGGAGCTGACGTTTGTCCACAGACAGCTTCCGGGTCATGTGGACAGCATGACTAAGCCGCTACTGGCAAAACCAGAGCAGCGCATGGAAACGCTGTTTACCTTCCTGCCGGAGCAGTACCTTTTGGGCGTGCTTTAAAACTGCTAGGTTGGCAGGAGCTGGGACCGAGCAACGGGAGCTCACCCTGTCATGGGGCTTCGAACCATTGACCTTCCAATCAGCAAGCCCTAGGCTCAGTGGTTTAGACCACAGCGCCACCTGCGTCCCTCCTCAAATGCCAAGACCTGGTCAGCTAGGGTCACGTCCATCTACCTGTTCACACACAGGGGGAGGAAGCTCCAGAGCAGGTATGACAGGAAGTCCTTCCTCTCTGGAGCCACGTTCCCCTGTGTGTCCGTTCTAGGCAACAGGAAAATGTTGTACTTGACTGCTAGTAGTAACACATCCCACAGGATCATCTAGTCATCATGCAGGAATATGCAGCTATCCCATACAGATATCAAACCTGCAACCTTGGCATTATCAGCATTACAATCTAACCGACGGAGCTATCCAGCCTAGGCTCGACTTACTTTTTTTAAAATGAAGGCTCAGAGTCTGGGGAACCTTCCCGGAGGCACCACTGGATGTTACTATCTACATCGTGCATGCCTTTGTGCATGATAATCTTGCATGTGTTGCAGTTAAATTCAGAAGTCATGGCCTGCATTGTATGACAAACCCACACAGCATCGGCATTTTCACGTTGGAGAGTGTACAGTGGTACCTCGGGTGACAGACGCTTCAGGTTACAGACGCTTCAGGTTACAGACTCCGCTAACCCAGAAATAGTACCTTGGGTTAATAACTTTACCTCAGGATGAGAACAGAAATCGTGCGGTGGCGGCACGGCGGCAACAGGAGGCCCCATTAGCTAAAGTGGTACCTCAAGTTAAGAACAGTTTCAGGTTAAGAACAGACCTCCAGAACAAATAAAGTTCTTAACCCGAGGTACCACTGTGCATGGATGTACATGGCTTTTCTTTATCTAGAAGCTAGTCCACCGGTGCAGAGGAGGTTTAATCACCTAAAGTGGTCCTGTGGCTTGAGAAGCTCTGAAACAGATGTGAAATACAGAAGTTAATCATAGCTCTTTTTGTTTTGTTTTCCCTGACTAGGTAATGGTCCCTGCAAGGCAAAACAGTTTGCTTCTTCAGCCTTTGCTCTCAGACACTGAATATAAAGTTATGGTTACCCCCATCTATTCTGACGGGGAAGGTGTCAGTCTGTCAGCTCCAGGGAAAACTTGTGAGTACAAAGGTTTCTCTTCCTGCAAAAGTTGAAATATAAGCAACTGTCCCTTTTTTAAGCATGCCCTGCCTCTCCAGGATGTACTGAGAACCATTTCGTTTGTAATACGTTTTCATTTTGCAGTGCCCCTGTTTGCTCCTCAAAATCTCCGGGTCTCTGACGAATGGTACAACCGATTGCGGATTAGCTGGGATGCCCCTCCGTCTCCCACCATGGGATACAGGATTGTATATAAACCTGTGAACAGTGAGTGTCTAAAATGGTTGCTTATGTAGTTTATTAAAATGTGTGGTAAATATGTTAAATCAGGTGTGTGAATGCCACTCGCCTAGGTATTGTTCTCACAAGATAAGGTGGTAGACCTGTGCTACAATAATTCCATCCTGAGAAGATCCCACATTCAGTCTGACTGTCCACGGAAAAAGGATTCCTGGCCATAGAAAACTAGCATTTCAGGAAGATGTTGGGCCAGAGTGCTTTTTCCTAACATGCTAGCTTTCTGCATGCAGGGATTTTTATTTTTTATAACGGGGGAGTGCTTAGTCATGCAAATTCCCAACTGCAGTCCAGACAGAGGTATACCATCTTATCTACTGTCAACTAGTCCAAGGTTATTTATGCTCAAGTCACTCTTGACAAATAAGAATTCCATTTAAGAAGCTAGCCGGGTTTGTGTGTGTGTGTTTTGTAAACTGGAATAAAGTTGGTTAGAAGAATATTTCATTCTAAGAATGAGCATGATTTTATGTGATCAGAAGTTAGTACAGTGGTACCTCTACTTACGAATGTTTCTACTTACGAATGGAGCTCCATCCGCCATCTTGGATGCGGTTTAGATAGGATTTTTTCTACTTACGAATTTTTAGATAGGGTTGCTTCGACTTAGGATTTTTTTCTCCCAATGCATTCCTATGGGATTCAACTTACAATTTTTTTCTACTTACTTCAGTTTAAAAGCAGCCCTGTTTACGAACGATTCAGTGCACCGGAGGCAGGAGGCCTCATTAGGGAAAGCGCGCCTTGGTTTAGGAACGGTTTTGGTTTAAGAACGGACTTTCAGAACGGATTAAGTTTGTAAACCGAAATTTTGCAGTATCTTCAAGCTGTATTTCCCTGCCTAAGTCATTTACATTCCTCTCGCTTTCTACAGTCCCTGGACCAGCCCTGGAGACGTTTGTGGGAGATGATATCAGCACAATCCTTATTTTGAATTTGCTCAGTGGAACTGAATACAGCGTTAAAGTATTTGCTTCCTACTCAACGGGATTCAGCGATGCTTTAGCCAGCGTAGCCAAAACATGTAAGAACCCTCAACTTCTTGTTATCCAATTTCTAATCTCCACTGGCCATATTTCATTGGTAACCTTAGCCTTGAATTCCAACCACTGAAGGAAATGTTTTGCTTGCTCTTCAGCATGATGTTCGTTCTTCAAGTTTAAGGTACATAAAAGCAAAACGTACAGAACAATATTAATAACAAACAAGACAGACAAGTGTGAGAAAACCCAAATTTTAAATCAACGACAAGTAGATTCTGCATCTAAAGAAATGACGTTTTTTTTTTATCCCATTTCAGTGTACTTGGGAGTGACAAATCTGAGTGCTTATCAAGTCCGCATGACAAGTATCTGCGCTCAGTGGCAACTTCAAAGACATGCAACAGCATACAGGGTTGTGATCGAATCACCTCTTGGTAAGTCATAAGGGCATAGCATCAGTGTGATGCCATAACACCTGTCAACTACTAAGATACTATGTTGCCTGATTCATGATTAATACCCACTTATCATATTATAGGGACGCGGGTGGTGCTGTGGGTTAAACCACAGAGCCTAGGGCTTGCCGATCAGAAGGTCGGCGGTTCGAATCCCCGCAACGGAGTGAGCTCCCGTTGCTCGGTCCCAGCTCCTGCCAACCTAGCAGTTCGAAAGCACGCCAAAGTGCAAGTAGATAAACAGGTACTGCTACAGCGGGAAGGTAAATGGCGTTTCCGTGTGCTGCTCTGGTTCGCCAGAAGCGGCTTTGTCATGCTGGCCACATGACCTGGAAGCTGTACGCCGGCTCCCTCAGCCAATAACGCGAGATGAGCGCCACAACCCCAGAGTCGGTCACGACTGGACCTAACGGTCAGGGGTCCCTTTACCTTTACCATATTATAGCGAAACTTAAACAAAGATTAACTCTCATGAAAGTGACCCGCCTTGCATGGAACGTGAAGATTCCTGGAGAAAAGATCATGAGAATGTACTCCTCCCCCCAGACCTCCTTGGTTATAGCTTTTGGTTTGTCTGGAATCAAACAAACCATAGTCCCAGGTTCAGATAAAATGTTAAGTCAAACCATGCCTTAGCTCACAGCAGTGCGGCAGCAGCAGGACTGGAGAGAGAGAAAAGCAGTTGCGTTCTCTCTAGGAGCATGCACGATTGCACATTCTTGCTAAGTCATAGTTTGGTTTAGCATTACCAGCTAATAGAATCCCCAATGTGAGGAGGAGGAGGAGGAGGAGGATGATTTGCTGTGCTTCACTTCATTGTGTTACTTTTATTTTAGACCAAAGTCCTTATCTTTAAATAGCTCCATTTCTAATTTCAGATGGGACACAGGGGGAAGCATTACTTGGTGGAGGAACTCCTAGGCATTGCTTCTTTGAACTCGTTCCTGGTACAGAATACAAAATCAGCATCCATACGCAGCTTCAAGAAATAGAGGGACCTGCTGTTAGCATAATGGAGACCACTTGTAAGTATACATACCATTGGAATTTGGTTCATTTTGCCGTCATCAGACAAATCCACTGACCTCCTTCACACCTGATTTCCTAAACTTGGCACTGTTATCTGATACAATTGCATCAGGGACTCCATGGCTGCCTTCTTCAGACACAGAAGGATCCATCACTAACCTCTGTGATTGGCAGGCCATATGTAGCCTCTGGATTGGCTAGGCCTGGTATAGGCACTAGGAACTGGGCGTTTTGACTTTTGCCTAGTCAGCATAGCAGGACCTTTTACCTGTTGCACCCCAAGCCTTCAGTTCCAACACAGAAACTGCCTTTTACCAGGACAGTCCATTCATTCATCCACCTGGCTGAGTGTTGTGGCAGAAGCTGTCCATGGTTTCAGATGGGGGACATGCTTTTCCTACCAAGGGACTGAGATTTGGGCCACTGCACATTCCAAGCAGATGCTCTACTACAGCCTTTCTCAACCTTGGGTCCATATGTGTTGTTGGACTACGACTCCCATCATCCTTGACCACGGGTCCTGCAAGCTACGGGTGATGGGGGTTGTAGTCCAACCACATCTGAGGATCCAAGGTTGAGAAAGGCTGCTCTACTATATTGAGCTATGGTATTTCACCATGTCCGGGAGATTCAAGATCACGGGGATTCTGGACTGCTGGAAAAACACTTCAGTACAGCCCTGGCCTGACTTTGACACAAAGAAGACAGGTGTGTGTTTGGGTCTAATATTATGCATATCTAATATTGATTAAATTCCCCCCTCCAAACGCCCATTTCCTACCCTCTGCCTTAGGGATGTGTATTGATTGTTTGCGGTAAGTTTCAATTTGCTCTCACCTTCCTTCATAATCTTAAACTTGACTCAAATGCCTGTGTGGTGCTAAAGACTGCACCAACCCTGCAATATGAACTGGAAGGAGCACCGCAAGTTCTATTTCATCAGTGAAATTATATGCATTTAGACTTTGCCAGTGGATATGGTCTGTGAGGTCTTCCAGATTTTCAGGCAAATCTTTGCAACCATGACGGCTAGCAACTCCTTTTTGAAACAGATGAAAGCTGAGATTCTCAGCAAGCCATATTCTGGGCTCAGTACAATATACTTTTGTGAGCTGTGCATGTAACAAAATATTCACATTTTCTGCATTCTCCCAACATCCCAGCAATGCTTTCACAATTAACTGGCTTACACAGTCAAGCTTCCTCTTACTGTTCTTTTTTTCCTGTTTCTAGTGCCGTTCCCAACCCAACCACCACCAACTCCTTCAACCACCACTCCACAACCTACAATTCCTCCTGCAAAGGAAGGTAAGCTCTTTCTGTAGCAGAGTAACGGGTGTGAACGATGCATTGATTTTTTTAACGATTATTCTATTTTGAAAGCTGTTTCCCCCCCCTTCCAGGGTAGAGCTCATAGCTACTCAGTGAGATCCTAATATTTATTGGGTTCCATAGGCAGGTTTACACATGTCAAGGAGGAGAGGCATCACTTTAGAATGGGAAACCTGCTATCTTTTTTGATTCCAAAGTACTTTGTATGTCTTTAGTTTGCAAAGCCGCGAAGGCAGACCTTGTCTTTTTGGTGGATGGCTCATGGAGTATCGGCGATGACAATTTCAACAAAATAATTGGCTTCCTGTACAGCACTGTGGGAGCTCTTGATAAGATTGGCCCTGATGGAACTCAGGTGAGTGAGTGAATGTGAGAAAAAATTAACAGGAATCAAAATGTGAGCAAAGATTTAATTAAAAGGAGGCTTGGAATGGTATGAATCAAAATGCAGTATTATGGCGAATGCTTTTGAAATGCATGCGGTGGGATCTTTCTTTAGATCTGTAAATATTTATATTCCAGAGTGTCATTAATTCCTCTACAGAGACTCACTGTGTTACTGAAATGCCCCTAACAGCTCAATTCCAAACACACCCGCCTGCAAGTTTATGACGTAGGTTATTTTTTTTTGCATAGCACACTTCCGAGCAGGTCTGTTGAAATTTGAAGGCTTGCTGTGGTCTTCAAAGTGGGCCACACAAGCTGACTTCAACACGACTGGGAGATGGCAGGTGTTCACATAGCGCCTACTGGGAGGACTAAGCCCCTTTTTCTACACAGGATTCGGTGAGACCCATTGATGAACAAAGTATCGTAGAGAGCAGCTGTAAGCTATACTGGCCACTTCTGTTCAAGGGAGGAGGGTTCAGTGAAAATGCCCATTCAGTTTACCTCCCACTTGCCACTGTTTCATTCTTCTTTGACTAGATGGTGGTCTTTAGAGAGGTGGACACATGAGAGAAGAGGAGTCTGGTGTCCGCGTTTCTCATGACCCAAGCAGGAAGTGAGCAGGTTGGGTTTGACACTTGGTCCTTCTTGCCTCTGGTGCAAGTTATAGAGATCTTGAGGGCAGCAGTGCAGTGCAGGGGAACACATCTCCTGGGATTTTGCAGACCAAGAATGCATAGGTGCCAACTCCCAGATTGAAAAATCCGGGATCGGCACTGGAAGTCGTGCTGTGGCCATTTTGGAACTGGGCAGAGCAGCACCGGAAGTCGCTTCTACGCATGCTCTTTCCATTTCCAAAATGGCCGCAGTGCCAGAAATCACTTCTGCGCATGTCCAGAAACTCCAGACATGAGCAGAAGGAGCCTCCCCAGGCCAGTAAGAATCCGGGGGATTTACAGGATTTTTAAAAATCTGGGCTGCCAGCGGGAAACGGCTGGAAAAATGGGGGTTTCCCGGGGAATACAGGAGACTTGGCAGCTATGAGAATGGTTATGTTATCTGCCAGAGTACCATGGTAACTGATATGCCCTCCTTCCTTTGGCACTGATAATGAGGCTTTCCAGTTTGTTTGTGATAGATTAGCACAGAAGGAACAAGAGAAATAGTCAAGCAGAGGCTGCATTTCAACTAGCTGAAGATCTTTTATTAAAGCCACTTCCGCCAAGAAGAGGAGGTTGGATTGCGGGCAGTCACGACCCCGCCATGCGTGCAGGGGCTGGGTCCTCAGCCCCTGTGCGATAGGGCGGATTACCATCCGCGCCGCTTGCATGTCCTACGCCACGAGTGTCAAACACAAGGCCCGGGGGCCAAATCCGGCCCGCCAGACCTCGTCATGTGGCCCGCCGAGCACCCCAGCCAGCGGGACCCAGCAGTGGGACCTTGCTGCTGAAGCGCCGCGCCGACAAAGCGCCGACAAACAGCTGGGGCCTGGGGGGGTAGAAAGGCGGCCCGAGCAGCGCTGTGTGGAGCACCCCGAGCCACAGCAGGAGAAGGAGGAGGCAGCTTGCCGGGTCAGCGCCCAGCAGCGCCGCACGGAGAGTCCCGAGCCTCTGGGACGCAGCAGTGCTCTGTAGCACTTTGAATCCTTCTCCTGCTGCCATGGCTCGGCGCCTGGAAACGGCTGCTGCTGCTGCTGCTGCTGAAGCACAGACAAAGCACCCAGCAGTGCCGTGTGGTGGAGGAGGAGGATTCAAAGTGCTACAGAGCACTGCTGCGTCCCAGAGGCTCGGGACTCTCCGTACGGCGCTGACGGACACCGACCCGGCAAGCCTCCTCCTCCTCCTCCTCTTGCCGCCGCCTCCTCCTCCGCCTGCCACGGCTCAGCCTAATGAACGTGAGCTCAGCAGCGGCTCAGCCTCACGAACGTGCAACTCTGAGGCTTTACGCACGTCTCCTAAAACGGACACCCGCTGCCTCACACTGCACGGGAAATGCTTTTTGCCCCTGGGTCCCTTTGCACTCTTTTCTGGCGCTGAATCAAGGCGGCGACCCCCCTTCCCTTTCTTCCTTCCTCTCTCTCGTTCGTATTCTTTCTTTCCCTCTCCTTCCTTCCTTCTTTATCTCTGTCTTCTCTCCCTCTTTCTTTTTCTTTCCTTCTTTATTCCCTTCCTCATTTCCTACTCTTTTTTCTCTCCCCTCTTTCCTTCCTCTCTCCCTCCTGCTCCCTCTTTTCTTTCTTCCTTCCTTACTTCCTTCCTTTCTTCCTTCCGTCCTTCCCATCTTTCTTCCTCTCCTTCATTCTTATTCTTTCTTTCCCTCTCCTTCCTTCCTTCTTTATCTCTGTCTTCTCTCTTTCTTTTTCTTTCCTTCTTTATTCCCTTCCTTATTTCCTGCTCTTCTTTCTCTCCCCTCTTTCTTTCCTTCCTTCCTCTCTCCCTCGCACTCCCTCTTTTCTTCCTTCCTTCCTCCCTCCCCTCCCCTCCCTCTCCCTCTCCTCAGAAACATAGGATGCTGCTTTATACTTCTGGCCCTTAAACCCTGAGACCAGGAGAACAGCTCCAGTGAGTCAACCTCAGCCAGTCCCTTTGGTGAAGGGTGGTGGCTCACTGGCAGAACATCTGTCCTGCATGCAGAAGGACCCCAGCATCTCCAGGTACCAGTAGCTCTGCAAAGCTCCTGCATGAAACCCTAGCGAGCCTCCACCACCCAGTGCAGTTACCAAAAATCATTTTTCAATAAATTGTACAATAATTGTACATTTGAATATCTACTTGCCATTATTCTGACTATGTTAGTTATTACTTACATTATTACAAAAACAGTAATAATTGAATGCAGTGACAATAATTTATGATAATAAAGAGTGGACACATAGTCCTACAGATACAACCGACCCTTTGAGGGTGACAAAACTGCTGATGCGGCCCCCGATGAATTTGAGTTTGACACCCCTGCTATTTAAGCAGGGCATGGGCAGGAATCCCCACTCTTTACCCCCGCTCATCAGCTGCATCGGTTTTCCCGCCCACCCACCCTCTACATCTTTTCCTTTGCCCTTGCTATGGACCTTGGTTGGTCGCCGTTGAGGGGCCTGGTAGGAATTTTTCCACTTGGCAAATTGGCACCAGCCATTTGGTTTTTCGCCTATCTCGTAGCAATCCGTAACAACTCTTGGTTTGGCGGTTAGGCATTGGAATATTACTTTGGAAGTGAGGAGGGGAGGTAGCGCCATCACCTGCCCCGCAAATGGAGGGCCATTCCGTTAAAGGATTCTGGTGTGTGTGGCCCTGTCTGAAGCCTAAGGAGGTTAGGGCCTATCGGTGACCCCAGGGGGAGTTCCTAGTCAATGTGCATCACTGGGCTTCTTGGCTGGTGGTTAATCCTTCCCGGACTCCCAGCACACAGGCTGGGGTCAGATATAGACGGCTAGGGTCCAATGCCTAAGCCAATACCGCTCAACATCCGTAACCAATAAGGTTGTGGCCCATTAACCTTATTTGATGTGTCACATGTCATTATTTCCATGGGGGGTGGGCGGGAGAGGGACGTTGCCACGCAAAGCTCTGTGTGTTCTACAAGCTGAACTTATGCAGCCAGATGTAAACACCACTAAGGGCAGTGGAGCTTACTGGCAGGAAACTATGTCTAAGTTTGAAGTTATGCTGATCCCAATATCTTTGGTATTATATACTACTGATCTTTGTATAACAATGGATCTACACAGCTGCCTGCATTTTGGGACTCTCCTTGGAGGTGTCGCTGTGGTGGCTCTCATGATGAGCCTCCGAAACTTCAAAAATTTACCGCTACCTGGGAGGTGTAAGTGTGTCTGAGAGTGTGGATCCCAACCAGCTTTCACTTGCCCCTGCTGTGTCTGCCATAAATGAGTGAGATGTCTTTTCTATGCAGGTGGCCATTGCTCAGTTCAGTGATGATCCCAGGACCGAATTTAAACTGAATGCCTACCGAACGAAAGAAACACTTCTGGAGGCCATCCAGCAAATAGCATACAAGGGAGGGAATACCAAAACAGGTGAGCTACATTGCCAGGTAGATTTTGTCATTGCTGATTTCAACAAAGGGGGTCGTCGGGGCCCTGCTTTTTGTGGAGAAAGTTGAGGTAGAAATTAAATAAATACACTTCTGCACGCTGTTTATGTTACTCTCTTTTTCTTCTTCTTCTTTACAGGCAAGGCAATTAAACATGCTCAACAGGCCTTATTTACTATTGATTCAGGGACCAGAAAGGGGATCCCAAAGGTTTTGGTAGTGATCACAGATGGGAGATCACAGGATGATGTGAACAAAGTCGCCAGAGAGATGCAGCTAGATGGTAAGAACATAGGGACATAAGATAAGCTCACCTGAATCAGACCAAACTCCCCAAGCATAGCTGTCAAGTACCCCGTATTTCCCAGGAAACCCCCGTTTTTCCTTACCATTTCCTGGCGGTCTCCCGTTTCAGCTCCTCTCCCATTAATCTCCCTTATTTTGGATCCTGTCAGCGGCCATTTTTCTGGTGTCGCTTTGCCCATCTATGGGCACCAAAAATGGCCGGCGCTGGCACCGGAAGTCACGTCTACGCATGTCCGGAAGTGCGTAGATGCAACTTCCGGTGCTGGCGCTGGCCATTTTTGGTGCCCATAGATGGGCAAAGTGACACCGGAAGTTGCGTCTACCGATCCCGGATTTCTCCGTGACAGACTTGGCAGGTATGTCCCCAAGCAGGACATGAATGCAATCGGCTTCTGTTGCCCATCTTCCCTCTGATATTGATGGTAAATGGCCATTTTCTTATGAATTACCTGTTCCAACTTAACTGTCTCAGGAGGCCTTTCATAAAATACAAAATTTAAAAGCAAGTGACAAAGTAGTGATTGGTTTGCTTGATGTATGTTTTAAAAGGAAGTAATTTGCAAGGCACATAATTGCCTCTCTCTCTCTCTCTCTCTCTCTCTCTCTCTCTCTCTCTCTCTCTCTCTCTCTCTCTCTCTCTCTCTCTCTCTCTCTGGCTTCTCTTATGCTGATATATGCAGACTCTTCAACCATCCACTAACCACTTTTATAGGTGTTCTCATAAAAGTCAGGTAGAGAGAGTCAAATGAGCTTTCTCACCGTATCAGTGGTTTTTGCTAGTGTGGGATAAAATGCGGAAGATACTGCAATTATTGGAGTCTCAGGTCTCTTTCTCTTCTTTGATGCAGAAGTTTCTGTATCTGGGGCATGGGCCATTAAACTAGCATCCACCAAACTAAAAATAAATTAAAATTGTGCACCAATGGTTTCAAGCCCCTAGTCTGTTGCATTGTGTTGGCACAATGGTCAAGACACCCTAACTTGCAGGACTGGTGTGTTGGCAAAGCAAGTGTTAGAATTAGGTCATACGTTATTGAAAGAAAAAAAGGGGGAAATTAATCTGTGTGCTTCTTTGTCTGTTGGACACACTACGTAGTTTCTGTTCCTAAAATAAACTTGGCTGGTTGAAGGGAGAGAATTCCTTTTTCTTGGCTGGCTAAAGGGAGAGTCCTTTTATGAAAGTGCTGAAAGAGTAATCTGATGATGTTTATTGGGGTGGAGGAGTGAAATTGTGCCTTCTGGTGCGCGATGGAGAAAACTGGTTTTATTTTTCTGTACTGCGTTTAGTTAAAAGATTAGCAAGAGGAACGGTTGTTGCATCTGAGGCTTTTTGTGTTTTTTTCTCCCTCCAACCTAGGGTTCAGTATATTTGCCATTGGAGTAGCAGATGCTGATTATTCAGAACTGGTTAACATTGGCAGCAAGCCTAGCGACAGGCATGTCTTCTTTGTGGACGACTTTGATGCCTTTAAGAAGATTGAAGATGAACTGATCACTTTTGTCTGCGAGACAGCATCAGCAAGTCAGCGATTAAGACTTCATTTTTTATATGCTTCTGTTTATTGCCCAAATAGCATATAAAAACGATGCTTTGCTAACTGTGGTAGTGTATGATACTCCTGCAGTATGATACTTAACAGTTGAACTCTGTGCATTCGAAGGAAAAGCCGCTGAACAATTATGTACTTCACCTTTTCTGCGATCCTTTTTGCAATCAAACCCATGTAGCAGAATGTGCTTCCTGTCACATTTCAGATTAGGGTTGCTTCCACACTCACTGCCCTGGCTCCAAAACATGACAGCAGATGCTCTTACTTGTAAGTAAGGAAGTGGCCTTTATTGGCAGCAGGATTCGGTCTCAGAGCTCTCACAAGGCATAGGGTTGGCAGAGAAGAGCCTGGTCTAGGAGCACGTGTTGAGGTTCCCGAGTCCAAGATCAGTGATAACAACAACAACAATTTTATTATTTGTACCCAGCCCATCTGACTGGGTTGCCCCAGCCACCCTGGGCGGCTTCCAACAAATATAAAAGAATAATAAAACATCAAACATTAAAAGCTTCCCTAAACAGGGATGCCTTCAGGTGCCTTCTAAAAGTCAGACAGTTGCTTATCTCCTTGACATCCAACGGGAGGGCATTCTACAGGGCGGGTGCCACCAGGAGCGTACGAAGGGGGCGGGGGGCACCGCACTCTGGGTGCCACCCGGGGGTGACAAGATGGCCCGCTGCCTCCCCTCCCTAGCTGTAGAGTGGCCGAGGGTGTGCGCACACCTTCCGTACAGGCTGCTGCACATGCTGTTGGGCGGTGTGCCCCACCCCGGGTGCCGGAGAGGCTTCCTCCGCCACTGGGTGCCACTACCCAGAAGGCCCTCTGCCTGGTTCCCTGTAACTTCACTTCTCATAGGGAGGGAACCGCCAGAAGGCTCTCGGAGCTGGATCTCAGTGTCAAGGCTGCACAGGCTACAACTTTTTTCATGCTCACCTGTCAACCTTTAAACCTAGGCTGGGGCAAAGCCCTTATGTGAGAGAATCTCTGTTCCCATGGGATGCAATTGGGCACAATGTTTGGGTGGGAGCATCTCCTTCCTTCTCCAGAGGCGTTGCCTTGTCTGAGGAGAGAGTGTCAGACCCACTTCTCCAACTGAGTCCTGTGCGGTCACCCCAGGCAGCGGCTTGGAGCCATGCCCGGACTCCAACAGCTCTCTCTCTGCCACAGGAGGAGAGGAAGGAGCAGCCGGGACTCTCAACAATGTTTATCAGAGGGAGGGGAGGGTTTCACCTGCTCCTCCCTCCCCCCCCATACCTTCTCATCTCCCTCCTCGTCTGAACCTGAAGGTGAGGAGGGAGTCATGACAACTACAGCCCTGGAATGTTTCTGAGGCACTGTTTTTCCACAGTTAACGGGGACTAAAATGAAAACAGAGGTTCCTCATAGCACTTGCTATTTTTTATTGCTCCTTAATTAAAATTTATAATCCACCCTTCCTCCCCAAAGGGAGCCCAGAGTGAATCACAATAATACAATTACCGTAGCTAAAAACCAATTTAAAAACAATACTTTAACATATTGCGGACTGAAGTTAAAGCCAACAGTGTAAAATTATCATTGTTTACTGGAAGTTAGATGTTCATTGGTGTGTGTGTGTGTGTGTGTGTGTGTGTGTGTGTGTGTGTGTGCGTGCATGTGTTCTTACAGTGCCAAACTGCACATCAAGGTCCTGGTGTCTATTGATCTCATAGCACAGATTTTGGTTTCCATTTAGAAATATGTCGTGTAGCCAACAATTTTTCTCTCTCTTTCGAGGCTTAAAGATATTCTCTTCTTCCTTTTTGCAGCTTGCCCATTGGTTTATAAAGATGGCAACAGCCTAGCAGGTATAGTATTTCTATACATTCCTTCTTCCTTCCTTCATTTACATTTCTGTATTGCCTTCCTGCCAAGGCACTGAAGGTGGCTTACAAACTTAAAGCACAAATTTAAACACGTGAAATTGGGAGTGGGGAGGGACTGCCTGGAGCAGACCTCACTGTATCTGCTTCCCTAACACTCCCTTGGACTCTTCATCTTCTGTTACAATAATTGTTTAAAGCAGGCATCCCCAAACTGTGGCCCTCCAGATGTTTTGGCCTACAACTCCCGTGATCCCTAGCTAACAGGACCAGTGGTCGGGGAAGATGGGAATTTTAGTCCAAAACATCTGGAGGGCCAAAGTTTGGGGGTGCCTGGTTTAAAGGATTATATTTCTCATTTGCAGATACTTCCCTAACTGACATGCCTACTACTACTAACTTAATAATAATTTATACCATGGGATGCGGGTGGTGCTGTGGTCTAAACCACTGAGCCTAGGGCTTGCCGATTGGAAGGTCGGCGGTTCGAATCCCTGCAACGGGGTGAGCTCCCATTGTCCGGTCCCAGCTCCTGCCCACCTAGCAGTTTGAAAGCACGTCAAGTGCAAGTAGATAAATAGGTACTGCTCCGGCGGGAAGGTAAATGGTGTTTCCATGCACTGCTCTGGTTCACCAGAAGCAGCTTTGTCATGCTGGCCACATGACCTGGAAGCTGTCTGCGGACTAACGTCGGCTCCTTCAACCAGTAAAGCGAGATGAGCGCCACAACCCCAGAGTCGTCCGCGACTGGACTTAACGGTCAGGGGTCCCTTTACCTTTATTATTTATACCCCACCTATCTGGCTGGGTTTCCCCAGCCACTCTGGGCGGCTTCCAACAAAAGATTAAAAATACATTTAAAATACTACTGCTCTGGGAAGGTTTATTGTTCAACTGTTAAAAGGGGCAGTCACATAATGAGACTGTCTGGCGCACTCTGCCAGGGCCATGTCAATCATTCATGGCATTAAACACACACACACACACACACAATACAGGACTTCACCTTGCAACAAATCTAGTGAGGAAATTACTGCTGGGCTCTGATGGTGAGAGACAGCAGCAGCTTCATTGAGCGTAATGATTTATGTCTGATGGTTGCCTGAACGTGTCTGGGCAAACCTTGGGCTCTCTTCTCTCTTCTCTCCTCTCTTCCTCTCTCCTCTCTTCCCCTTTGACAAGGGATTGAAGAGATCAGAAGCTTTTGCTTCTACGTTTGACTAGTTGCAATTTAGCGCCCTGTCCAAAACTGATCAAACTGGTAGTTAAACTATAGTTTACTGAAACAAGCCCACTTTGAAGCTGTCTTCTTTCAATAAATCATAGTCAAGAGTTAGTCACAGTCAGGGTTCAGATGTAATACTAAACTGGGGCTAATTGAAGACGGAACTGAAATCTTCCAACCTTTTTAGAGCTACAGTGCAGGAGCAGGGAAGGGAGAGAACATGAGCATGAGAATCATTCCTGCACCAATAAACTATAGTTTATCATTACACCGAATGCAGTCAATGATTGGTCAGGGTCACATAGGAGAGTTCGGGAAGACTAAGCACCTTGGAACAAAGTCTCCAACCTAAATACTTCATTCTCGGGGCCAAGCTGGCCTCTTACAGTATGCACAAACCCCATTGAAGAACCCGAGCTAGGAAAGACCATAATGATTCTATTGCAAATCTGTTTTTTTCCATGGTTTTCTGCTGCTACTGCTAAACTTAAAGGTAAAGGTAAAGGGACCACTGACCATTAGGTCCAGTCGTGACCGACTCTGGGGTTGCGGCGCTCATCTCGCATTATTGGCTGAGGGAGCCAGCGTACAGCTTCCAGGTCATGTGGCCAGCATGACAAAGCCGCTTCTGGCGAACCAGAGCAGGTGGGATGTGGGTGGCGCTGTGGGTTAAACCACAGAGCCTAGGGCTTGCCGATCAGAAGGTTGGCAGTTTGAATCCCTGCGACGGAGTGAGCTCCCGTTGCTCAGTCTTAGCTCCTGCCAACCTAGCAATTCGAAAACATGTCAAAGTGCAAGTAGATAAATAGGTACCGCTACAGCAGGAAGGTAAACGGCATTTCCGTATGCTGCTGCTAAACTTACAGCAGTATAAATAAACATGCATTTTCTAGAGCTTATGCTTTGTATTTAAAAAAGTTTAATTCCTGTCAGGCACCTTGTACGCTTGCTTCCAGCAACTCCTGAAGCCAAGCCGGTGCCATATGTATTGCTCTGCCTCCCTTTGGACTGCATTAGCGAGGCTGAGAGAGGGGTCTTCTTGTCTGGGCTGCCCAGGACCTCCATACATACTACCCAGGCTTATTTATGCGCCTTAGAAGGTCACTTCAGTGCTTCTAATGCAGCGGTTTGACTTTGTCCTCTCTAGACAGATGAATGCTGCTGCTGCCACCAATTCCTGCCATTTTGTTCAGCAGCTTTCAGGAGGAGAATTCAAGAATTCAGTACTGGGCTACATGAACCAATGGCCTGACTCAGCACCAGGCAACGTCATGTTCCAATCACTATTCGCTGACAACCTTTCCCACTTTACCTTTCAAGCACCATTAAAACATATGACACTTGAGCAAGTTGACGACCACCTTCTTACATTATTTTATAGGGTTTTGTGATGTGAAAGTTCCCAGGGAACTAGTAAACTTAGCAGTGGTATAAATCTTTGGTCATTTTCACTCCCAAGCCACATTAAGAGAAGTCAGTGACATGTGTTATGTTTTTCAGGATTCAAAATGATGGAGATGTTTGGTTTGGTGGAAAAAGAGTTTGCAACAGTGGAAGGGGTTTCTATGGAGCCTGGAACATTTAATGCCTACTCCTGCTACAGACTGCATAAGGATGCTTTGGTTTCCCAGCCAACCAAGTATGAACTGTAGATGTATTCTTAAAACATGTTGTATAATTGCAGCCAAATCTCATGGAACCTAAATCATAGCAACATTTTCTAAATCTGCGCCTGAATGCAGGATTTATAAGAGCAGGCCCTACCATTAGGCAAGAGAGGCAATCCACCTCAAACTCAGATTTTGAGTGACAAATTGTGAGTGAGATCCCATGGGGCTGTTCATTCCTCTCCTCCCTCTGCAGCCCCATTGTGCACCCCCAAAATCTGCTTTGAATGATTGGAAGAGCCTCTGGAGTAACAGAGTGGCATTTGAGTTTCTGCCTCAGGGAGCAAAATATCTGTTTTGGGCCCATCTCAGAAGCTCTGTATGGTATTTAACCATTACAAAAAATAGCAAAGGTTTCAAGTTATTTGGGGGCATGGTGGTAAATGTTTTCACTGCTGAAAAGGTGAGGGTTTTTATGGATGCAAATGAAGCAATCTCACTAAGCAAACAGGGCAGTGTTTTGGGGGAGAAGATAGGAAGAAACTGCAGTTCAGGAAAATGCAGAATGGTAGTGAGTTACTTATTTGTGTGTTACTTATTCACATGCTCAGGGTTTCCCAGCTTTATCAGTCAATCAAGTGGAAGATCTTCTGCACAACAGAATACGTTTTCGTGTGCAGATTTCCCCCCATCACATGTGCAAGTTTCTCTACATCTATAGAATTCTCTCTCTTCCCCCCCCCCCCCCGCTGCCAAGTGTACCTGGTTGTTTATGAAATAGGTGTCCCAATTCCAAAATCTGCTTGGGAGGCACACTCCCTCTCCACTACTGGCGAGAGGGGATTTCCTTAGCTCTCCAGATGTCACATTCCTGCCTCCTGTCAGTCATTTGATTGGCAGGGGACGGGGTCGAGTGTAAGGTCTGTGGGAAGCACTGTTCTTGGAGCTGTCTGGATTAGGGCATCTGACTAGAGTGTTATTATTCTTGAACCAAGCTTTTGCTTGCTTCCCAAGAAGAAGTCATGGGCAGAATCCTCCTTCCAAACATTTACAGTAAGCATCTCTCCTGTAATGCAAGTCTGCCCGGACTGCCTCTGGAATATTACCAGTATTAATCTTTACCTTGGCCAAACCAACGTGCTTGCCCCTTTAAAAAAATATCTGCATTCATTAAAATCCCTCATCGTATGTCACACTCTGGCATGAGGGTTGAGTGTTGAAAACACGAGAGAGAAGCATATTGAGTTTCAGAGAAAGTTGAGTCCAAGAGCAGGATTTAACTTGGGAAGGGAAGTATGCTGCTAAGTGGAGAGATAAAGCTAACTCAACCCATGTGTAGATTCTGAAAATGGTGGTGATTAGAAAAGGCAAGGCTTGTGGGAGAGCACAGATTGTAACGTGGCACTCGGTGCCGGAAGAAGTGGGAACTTACAGGGTGGGTTCAGCATGGCACGCTTCCAATTGTTCTGTCTGCACAATGATTTGTGCTTGCCAGATGGAATATTTCCCCCCTCCCCCTGTTCACTGTTCTCTGCATTCTCCTGCTCCCACACCGGAGCCAATTTCAGGGGATGCAGGAGACATATGGGACGAAGCTGTATCCCAATGTAACTGAAAGACCTACATTGGCTCCCAGTACGTTTCCAAGCACAATTCAAAGTGTTGGTGCTGACCTTTAAAGCCCTAAATGGCCTCAACCCAGTACACCTGAAGGAGCGTCTCCACCCCCACTGAGGTCCAGCTCTGAGGGCCTTCTGGCAGTTCCCTCACTGCAAGAAGTGAGGTTGCAGGGAACCAGGCAGAGGGCCTTCTCGGTAGTGGTGCCCACCCTGTGGAATGCCCTCCCAACAGATGTCAAGGAAATAAACAACTATCTGACTTTTAGAGTACATCTGAAAGCAACCCTGTTTAAGGATGTTTTTAATGTCTGATAGTTTTATCGTGTTTTTAATATTCTGTTGGGAGCCGCCCAGAGTGGCTGGGGAAACCCAGCCGGATGGGCGGGATACAAATAAATTATTATTATTAGCAGTAGTAGTAGTAGTAGTAGTAGTAGTAGTATCCTGGGGTCCACGGGAGTGCTCCACGACCATCCACTCCCCGCAAAAGTCCTTGTGAGGTTGTTTTTCTGCACAAGCAGAAATCTTTGTGCAGGGCTTACCACAGACAGGTCTGGTTAGGTGAATTCTGCCCAAAACAAATTGCATTGGTAGGGAACCTTAGGACTCGGACCAAATGTGGCCTTCCAGGTCTTTCCATCTGAGCTTCAGAACTCTCCCTAGGACACACCTGCTCCCCAGACTACCCTCCCTCTCCTCAGGCCCCACCCTTTACAGATCTTGCTCTTGCGTGGCTCCTTTTCCTTGACTAGATGTGATTGCAATAATGCTCCTTGTTTGCCTGGATGGAGAGGGTGTGTGTGTTTTGGGGTTCAGAAAGCTCCGGCTTTCATGTGACAGAAATATAGCCTAGTGTACAAAGGTTAAGAGTCCTTTTGCCTTTGGCTTTGCCCACTTTTGCCTCTGGTCCCTCACACTCCTACCGGCAAACAGACCGTGGAAAGTTTCTCACAAGGAAATGTGACCCTCAGGCTCAAAATATATCCCCGTCCCTGCTGTAGAACATGCCATGTTGTTTTGCAAATGTAAGTCATGCTTAGCCGGAATGAAACAGGTCGGCAATGTGCACACAGCCCAAGCTGAGAGTTAAAGACTGTAAGAAGTGTCTTTATTCCTTTCACAAGATGCCTCCCTCCCCCGTCTTATATGTTTAATTCCTTGTTAAAAACATGCTCTTGAAAGATCCTCTGAGCCTTTGAGGTAAGAGCAAGACAAAAGATTACTTTATTCATGCGAGAATAAATTACTGCCACTGAGTTTGGGCCATACCTGATTGCACAGAAATTAGGATTCTGTGTTCCAGTGCTTGCAGAGTAATGCAATGTGTTCAAATTCAACCCTGCAGCTCCAAATGCTACCTGGGACGCAACACTGTGCTTGATGTTTCATTCGCTTAAGTGGTGTTGAGTTGTGCACAAGGTGGATAGCTCTCACAGTAACTCTCTGGTTGGTCTCTGTCAAGTAACTGGAGGAGGAAATGAAATCCTATGAAACGCGGTTCCTGCATCATAGGCTTCACTTCAGCAAAGGCATTAAACATCTTCCCTTGGCTGCCCTCCTCAAACCACTTCCTCTGGAGTTGTCCCGAAGAGATGAAATTGCCCCACGGGAGCAAGTCTGAAGGATGCAATGTGGTTAGACTCTTCTCTGCATGTCAGTTTCAAGATGTGTGAAATGACATCACAAATATAATTATAAAAAAAAGTTTGTGGCAGTCAGCCACTCATCTTCTTACAGCTTGAGGGTGGCTTAACTAGAAGAGGCAAGTCTACTGTAGCCAGACCTCCAGGTCATTTAATTAAAAGTTTTAAAGGAGAAATAGGTGGTTATGTGTAAAACTGAGAATACCGTGGGTTCCCTAGTTTAAATGTTTTGGAATGAGGCCAGTGAGAGTATTGCACTGCTTTCTAACCTCACTGGAGTAGACTTCCTATCTGCAGCTGTCTTCTTTTCCACAACCTTTTGGTTTTGTAATCCAGATAATCAGCGAAGGGCCATGTCACAAATGCATTGAAAACTATGTTTGATTTTTGGTAATGTACGTGTTGAGTGTGTGTGTGTGTGTGTGTGTGTGTGTATGTATGTATGTATGTATGCATGCATGCATGCATGCATTGTCATATAATAAAATCAGACATAAGGTGGCTTTCAAATAAAAGATATAAACCACAAAAATGAACAACAAACATAACAGTAAAAAAAAGCAGCAGTTTGAAATTACAGTGGAACCTCGGTTTACAACTACCTCTGTTTATGAACGCCCCCATTTACGAACGCCGCAGACCCGGAAGTGTTTACATCCGGGTTCCGCGGCGTCAGATGTGCAGATCGCTTCTGCGCAGATCGCGCATGCGCAGAAGCGCTCTATTGGCGCTTTGCGCACGTGCAAAAGCGTGCCTTCGGGAAGCGAATGCCTCTGTTTACGAACGGCTCCGTGGAACAGATTGCGTTCGTAAACCGAGGTTCCACTGTAGTGCTCTTTGGTTCTTTCCCTTTCCTTTTGTCTCAGAAGTGCTAATTCAAGAAGATAGGAGCAATTACTACTGGGGTGGGGGTGGGGAGGTGTGCTTTCAGGACCCCATTTCCTGTGATGACATCAGTTTCTGGAGCCTTATTTTCCTTTTACAGATATCTACACCCAGAGGGACTTCCTTCAGATTATACCATTACGTTTCTCTTCCGTATACTCCCTGAAACGCCCGAGGAACCGTTTGCTCTCTGGGAGATTCTGAACGAAGAATATGAGCCGCTGGTTGGAGTTATTTTGGACAGTATGTTCATTGTGCATTTATCATGGACCTTGATTCATTGATTTGGTTTGTTTGTAATCTGCCTTCCCATTCAAGGAGACGAAGGAAGTCATCACTGAATTGCATGCCACACCCCAAAAGAAAGTTTTAACTTGTACCCCTGTACATTGTTCCCACGCCCTTTTATGATAACCTACCGGTACTTCTATTTTCTATTTTATCATTTTGTTGAAGCCTTTAAAGAAAATAAATTACTCAAAGGGGTATCTAAGTTGATGTTCCTCTTTTTAAAAACACTATAAGCATATATCTCTGAAACGTGTTCTGTCTCATGCTCTACAGATGGTGGCAAAACATTGACTTTCTTCAATTACGACTACAAAGGTGAATTCCAGACTGTCACTTTTGAAGGACCTGATATAAAGAAAATATTTTACGGAAGTTTCCATAAGGTGAGATTTGATGAGACATTGGGGGGGGGTGATCATGTAAAAAGAATAAGTGATAATATTCTGAATTTTCTGGTTTTGCTTTGTCCCTACCGAAAGTAGTGCTTGAATTAGCATGTGTATCTGTTATTGATTTAAAAAAACAAACAAAACCTGAATTAGCAGGTGTATCTGTTATTGATTTAAAAAAACAAACAAAACCTATACGTATCTTCCTGGGCTTTTTGTTTGTTTGTTTGTTGTGTTTAACATAATTTTCTTCCCTCAGTTGCATGTTGTCATCAGCAAAACTACAGCTAAAGTTGTGATTGATTGCAAACAAGTGGGTGAGAAGATGATCAATGCGGCAGGCAATATTACTTCTAACGGGATAGAGGTACTGGGAAGAATGGTTCGATCGAGAGGGCCAAGGGACAACTCTGCACCAGTAAGTGAAGCAGCTTGGTGTTTTGAGCTAAAAGAGAGCATTTCCTTTTCTTTTCTTTTAAAAAAGGTTGCCCTATTAATATAGGGTTTGTGATGTAATGTGTGTAATAAGAAAGAAAGCTGCTAATTGGTTATTTAAAGAAATGTTTGCCTGAGAAATTCTGGCTCATATAGAAAGCTGACAGTGAGAGGATTTAAATTTCTGCCTTGGGTATCAGGAAAACTCTTTTTAATAAGCTCTTAACATGCTAGGTATGATTTCATGCCTAGATACATTGATGCCTATAACACCCACATTGAATAGTTTCGCCAGAAGGGCACCATGGACAGTGATCATGGGAGCTGCCGAGAGATCTAAAAGAATCAACAGGGTCATGCTCTCCCTGTCCCAGTGAAAGTCATCCCATGGGACCATTTCCACCCCACCCCCCAAAAAAATCTGAAACCTGATCAAGGTGGATCTAGAAAACCAGTCCCATCCAATTGTTTCTGGAGTTGTATGGCAACCACTTGCTTGAGTGCAATGTCAATCACTGGCCTATAGTTTATTTGGGGACTGGGTTAGGGTCTTCAGTGGTGGTGGTTGAATTATGGATTCTTTTCGTGAAAGTGGTACAAGCCCCTTTTAACAAGACATTTACCTTCTCCTGGACTCATTGAGACACCACCGAATTGTTGGAAGTGAAAGAGTTGAGCATACATATTTGCTTTGGATGCCTTCACAGATTGGACTTCGTTAAGTACGGAGTCCATATTGTGGTGAATGCGAGCAATTTTATCCTCAAAATGTATTGCAAATACGTCTTGGCTTGCTACTAAAGGTACCGACATATCTCCCTCTTGCAAAGGGCCACTGGATGGCCCTCTTGCTTCTTGATCATGAGTTCTTAAGTTGTATGCAAGTATTGGCATTCATAAACTTGTGATTCTAAGAAGAACGTTGCCCCTATAGTGTTGTTTCCTCCAAATGATTTGATATCATCCTTTTGCAAGCCACCAAACCCTCCTTCTCTTATCAAGACTGGATCCCCCTTTCTTCATCCCCAAAAATGTTCTCAGGAACAGTACCATTGCATTCTGGGGATTAGAGAATGGAATAAGCTGAAGATATAGGAGGAGAGGTGGGTTTGTGTCAAAGTTGGACAATTTACCCATGGCCTTTGACCTTTCCTGAGCAGCTAAGTTCCATGAAACCTAATAGGACAAAGACTCAAAATAGACCTACTCAGTGGTTTTTTTCTGGGGGGACGCAGGGGGACACATACCCCTAAACATTTTGTGACTCTACGTTTGGCCTCATTGAGGGGCAGTATTTCAATATGAGTAGGAAAATGAGAGTACGCCTAAACATTTTTTAAAGAAAAAAAAGCACTGGACCTACTGCTTCTGGCCATTTGACCATGTTTATCCCAAAATTATGCTAGAAGAAGAAGAAGGAGAAGAAGAATTGCTTTCAGGCCTCAGGCTTAAATATGGGAATGAATACATCAAGCCTCACAGAACAATTGAACAAAACAACCTTTGTGACTACATTCCAACAGGGAATGACAAAGATGAACTTATAAAAGGTTGCAGTTAAAGAGCCTTTTGTACAAAGAAAAAGAAAGAAATGATGGCTTTTGTTAAGAGAGTCAGAACTGTACGAAGGATAAATGACATAGCAAAATCTGCACCCACAGAAAAATGCTGGTTGCCTTCAAGTGAATTGGTTGGTGGTTATGTAAGTCCGCAAGCATGCATTTCGAAACACAGCTCCGTTGCTCCGTAATGTACACTCAGTTACATCAGTTGCAGTGTTATCCTAAACATCAATAAAGCCTGTGTTGTATGATGCAAATTCGGGGATCCCAAGTTTTAAGGCTTACTATGGTTCAGGCAGGTAAATCCCCAGATGTGCTCATGTCTTCTTTGAGCCTAGTCTTCTTTGAGTCTAGTCCCTTTTCACTGGGGTCAGTCATGGGTTTGCTGCTCCTGGAGGGATGGTATATTCTTTCTCAACTATGCCTGGCACCTTGATTACAAATTAGGAAGCTATTTTAATGCAGAGAAACGCAGCAGAAATCATTGTTAATCAAAATAAATAGCATTCCAGCAGCTCCGATGTCTTCTAACTTGCCGTAATCTACTGTAATGCTTTCGAGGCAGCATTAATATTCAGTTATGGTGGCTAGGCCTTGTGATATTTAAATCAACTTATCAAGATCCAGGTGGCGCTGTGGTTAAACCACTGAGCCTAGGGCTTGCTGATCAGAAGGTCGGCGGTTCGAATCCCTGTGACGGGGTGAGCTCCCGTTGCTTGGTCCCAGCTCCTGCCAATCTTGCAGTTCGAAAGCACGTCAAAATGCAAGTAGATAAATAGGAACCGCTACAGTGGGAAGGTAAACGGCGTTTCCATGTGCTGCTCTGGTTTGCCAGAAGCGGCTTTGTCATGTTGGCCACATGACCTGGAAGCTATACGCCGGCTCCCTCGCCCAATAATGCGAGATGAGCGCGCAACCCCAGAGTCGGTCATGACTGGACCTAATGGTCAGGGGTCCCTTTACCTTTACCTTTATCAAGATCAAAGAGCACCCCAGACAACTGATGCCTGCATATGTGCAGACTGTGATGCTCACACGTACATACGCTGACCACAAGAAGGCTTCCCTCTTTATGTTCTTTGAAGAGGACCTCTCCCCCTCTTCAGATTGAGCTCTTTCCTCTCCCTTCCATTGAAATGAATGTGTCTGCTTATGCACATGCAAGAGCTTGCATGTGGACACCAGCAAATTAGGACAGTATATTTTTTGCATTTATGTTGTGTGTTTTTAAAGCACCCTAGAGAGGCCGTTTGTTTATTCTGTCCAAATCACACACATGAGTTTTACTGCTGTTCGGTCCAATCATTCACAGGACCTGTTTTGAACAGAGACATTGGATTCTTATCTCATTATACATGATAAAGCGATCTTCAGCCATCTCAACCCTTGCTTTTTCATGCAAAACCATTTGCAGTCGTTTTCGGTCATCAACAGCTATCAGTCAGTCAATCACCCACTTCCACCACCCTTCTGAGTGATACCCCCTCCCCTCCCCACCCCTTCTCTACATAAGCGCCTGGGGACTCCTATTTCAGTGTATCTGAAGAAGTGTGCATGCACACGAAAGCTCATACCAAAATAAAAACTTAGTTGGTCTTTAAGGTGCTACTGAAGGAATTTTTTTAGATTTCTGTGGATTTGTCTGCATCTGAATCTTGACCACGTGAAGTTTAAATGTAAATGTCCAGGAGTAAATGCCTCGGAAACAAAGAAACCTTTGTTTAGCAACTCAGCTGGAATAAGAAAGAGCAACCCAGATCACAGTTTAAAGTCAGAAGAATGGCTGATTCAGCCCGTTTCACCGTCAATGTAATAAATCAATTCAAACCACTGTTTCTTGGTAATTTACTAAAATGAAAATAAAAATGCAATATCACATTGCATCCTTGGTCTGAGTAATACTAACCTATGAAATGGAAGAAACCCACTTTGAGGTTTTATTACAAACAAGGAGTATAAAAGGGTTGTGAAATAAATAAATAAAATAAGGAAATAAGGGCATATTTGTTTTCATTTGTTGTGATTGGATGAATTCCTGTGAGCACATAGAAGTATCAGCAAGAGGCATATTATGTGAAACAGTTGAAAAGATGTAAATAATAATAATATATCATGTTTAGTCTGTGATCCCCTAAGCACACGTACAGGGGATTTATATAGAACCTATTTCTAAATACTAGTTTTAAAATTCACTCTTTTTATTAAGTTTGTAAAAATATTTTAATATGTGAAATGCAATGATCTTGTGGAAGCAATCCTATACAGTACACAAGAAGCTGCCATAAAGCAAGCAGGGGTACGTTAAAAGTTCCTTGGGAAGAAGGATTGATTGCTAAACTCTTCTGGGAATTGTGGGTCTCTGAGGTGAACAGGTGGTCTCCTAACATCTTGCAGCAGCCTTAACAAACTAGTTTCCAGGATACTTTGGGGGAGAAGCCACGACTACTCATTCTGGTATGATACTTCTTTAAATGTACAGTACAGATAGGGCCTGTGAGCAAGCATTGCTTCAAGTCAAACCCACCACACCAGGCTTCCTCAAACTCAGCCCTTCAGATGTTTTTGGCCTACAACTCCCATGATCCCTAGCTAGCAGGACCAGTGGTCAGGGATGATGGGAATTGTACTCTCAAAATATCTGGAGGGCCGAGGTTGAGGAACCCTGCACTACACTATTAAAAGCCAAGCATCTATGCCAGCAGCTGCATAGCTCCATGCTTTGAGAGCCAGTGTGGTGTAGTGGTTAAGAGCGGTAGACTTCTAATCTGGGGAACCGGGTTCGCGTCTCTGCTCCTCCACATGCAGCTGCTGGGTGACCTTGGGCTAGTCACACTTCTCTGAAGTCTCTCAGCCCCCCCCCCCACCTCACAGGGTGTCTGTTGTGGGGGAGGAGGGGAAAGGAGATTGTTAGCCGCTTTGAGACTCCTTCGGGTAGTGATAAAGTGGGATATCAATTCCAAATTCTTCTTTGCAAACTGAGCTATCAACTGATCGTTGAGGCTTGCAAAGGACTGTGCAAACACCAAGGATCAGCTGGTTGTCAAGACCTTTATAGTGCTTGTATTGCCTTGTGCAAGTCCCTTTGGCCCAGCCATGTTTCCACCTGCTCCATGTCTGACATCACATATGAGGTCAGATGGGTGTGGCTTGGCCAAAACAGCCTTGTTGTGGGTCAAGGGAGGAAGACCAAATTAGGTCTGTAGGCAGGAGGGTCCCTCCCCATCCTCCAATCTTAAGGAAATTCTTTTATTGTTTGAGATGGCTCTCCTTCATCAATCTTCTGAAGCGACTACATCTTAAGTTATATTTCCCCTTTTTTCAAAACCAGTTCCAGCTGCAGATGTTTGACATCGTCTGCACCACTTCATGGGCCAACAGAGATAAGTGTTGTGAACTTCCAGCTTTGGTAAGCTTTTTAAAACTTCTGTTTCATGACATTGTTGGATTTTTTTGAATAATCAAGTTACTTTAGAGCCGGTCTAATGTAAATACTGTCTGTTTAAGAGAAACAGGTGCCGGTGTTTCTGTTAATTGCTCACAGGCATGGGCTCTGCTTCTTGTATATAAGGCTCTGCCAGAAAGCCTTCTGCATCTCTTAGATCTTTCAGTTTGATTCATCTCTAAGTAGATCACTCTCTCAGTTGTTCTCAGTTTAAGAGATTCCTCAGTTGAATCTTAGTATGAGAGTTGCTTAGTTATAAAGCTAGTTTACTGTTAATTCTTGGGTAGTTTAATGGGAGTTATGTGGGAGTTTGTGGGAGGTTTGGAATGGGTTGAAGGTTGGAATGTTGCTAAGAGAGAAAGCATTTATTTTTAGTTTAAAGTCTCTTTAGAGTCAGTTTGTATTTCAGTTAAAGAAACCCAACCGTTTATATTTTCATCTGCATACTTTTACAAGTGTGCAACTAGTAAGGGGTTTCATATAAGGGAGATAATTCCCTACACTCTTGGTGGTGTTTTCTTGGCCAGGTCAACTTCTGACTGCGTATACTCTGCGTGAAGCGTACTTTAAAGGGCCGCTGTAAAACTGGGATATATGATTTAGGTTAAGCAGGTTTCAATATCCAGTTTTCTCCAATATTATTATTATCATATATATATTATTCTCCAATAGACATGTGGTTCTAATTTAATTTGAGATTAATGCAGATTAATGCCTGATTTGGAATCTACCAAACCAGCCATGACAGGGCCTTCTTTTTCTCACCAGAGGGATGAAGAAAGCTGCCCTGCCCTACCTCATGCTTGCTCCTGTTCTGAAGTCAGCAAGGGAGCTAATGGACCCCCTGGACCACCAGTAAGGTTTTAGTCATGTTTTATCTCATGCGTGACAAAGTTTAACATGGACTTATTTGAACTAAGAAAGGTCTGCTGCTTCGAAATAGTCTCGTGTGTTTGGTGGCTTATGTAGTCTCAGTTGGTTTGCAGTTTAGCCAGGGCCGGCTCAAGACATTTTGCCACCTGAGGCAAACCACAAAATGGCACCCCCCCCACCTGCTGCCAGGGAAGAAGGGGTGAATGAAGATCTCCATTGGGAACAAGGAGGGGAATCAAATCACCCTTACCAGATGGTTGAAGTCGAAATCAAGGGCCATCACGTGGGCATAACATGGACATAACGTGGGCATCATGTGGACATAAATCCCCTGTATCTCTCCTGACAGAAGTCATCACACACGATGACCAAAAATGTTTTAAAACAAATTTATGGCTGCATATACACTGTACCTTTAAAACACATTAAGCGTTACAATTTAGTTTGCTGGCATGCTTGTGGCTTGTAAAAATCACTCAAGTCTACTGATATGCTAAGTAAAGTCCCATGAGAAATACACCACAATTTTTCACTGGAGATAAAATGTCTCATTCATTCCACCCAAATCGACCAGACAGACAGGGTGGAGGTGGGGGAAGGGAATCTAATTCCTCGTCATGTTTCGATTTGGACAGAAAACAAGTGTGATTTGGACTTTTTATTTCCTCTAATAATACTGGAGTTGGTCCAAGTTCAGCAAATTAAATCAAAATGTGGAAAAAGAAATATAGCTTTTCAGAGCTATGCGCTTATGTGCATGTGTGTCGGCAGGCAAATCAAGGTGTGAGCGCAGCAAACAGCAGTTCTTCCATGAAAACAAGGCACACAAAATAGCTGACTCTCTCTCTCTCTTTAGTATCTGTGTTGTTGGATAGTCATAGAAGCATACGTAGATTAAGCCTAAATGGTTCTCCTCCCCCAAACCCCAGAAATGTGGAGTCCATAATATTAATAACTCGTGGCATGAAATCATGGCATTACAACAGGCAGTGTTGTGTATTGCAATGATCCTTGGGCTGGATGTTCAGTGCATCTGTTTGGACAATACATTCAGGGAAACATTACCTTGGGTTCCTCTCACCCACAACCACCCCAAGCCACTGTCTGTGGAAATAAAACTCATTGTTATTTGAAGTCAGTAGCTGGTTTCCCTACACTACGGCACTGTTCCTAAGAGAATACTGCTGTACGGGAAGTGGTAGACCTTGGGCCTCAAATTTCAATGCCAAAATTTGGTTCCCCCAGCCTCTCACCTTTCATTCTACATCACAATTGTGGCGCCCCCACCCCTAAGGCTTCACACCCAGTGTGATCGAACCACTTGTGCTCTCCTAAATTCATCTCTGCTACTGGGCCCCGAACCAGGAGGGGGCCCAGACTCTGAGTTTTTATTTTAAAGTAAGTTCCTTGCGGAAGGGACTTCCTGGTTCATTCTGAAGACAATTTTGGGTCTTCCTTTGGGTGTGTGTGTGTTGGATTCTATAGCACTCATACATCCTAGGCCTCTCTTCACTCATGGGCTTAAAAAACCTGAAAGGAGCAAGCAATGAGGTCGTCATCATTTCTATCTTGCTTTTCCCCCTCAAAAGAGTCCAGGGCAGTAAATACAGTTACAACATAGGCAACCCTCCTCCATTGTCTGAATGGAGGATTCAAAAGAAGATACAGATTTCACAAAGGATGTGGAAATTTTACACAAAGGTGTGTCCTTTGTTGTATACAGTGTACTGATCCCAGAAAATTCTGTTGTTCTTGTTATTATTTATTAATTTTGTATACCGCCCAATACCTGCAGGTCTCGCTCACCCTGTTCCTTGTGGTTTACTTTTCCTCAGAAGCAAACAAAACTTGCCCCGTGTCCCTTATAGTTTAGCAATCCAGCCTCCATTTGTAAAGGCCCATTCTGAATTCTGGCTATCGGTCATGTTTAGGTTTGACAGAATGTTGAGAGCTGGTTGCAGAGAGAGAGAGAGAGAGAGAGAGAGAGAGAGAGAGAGAGAGAGAGAGAACGCTGGGAAACGGGAGGGAGAGAGATATTCTAAAGCACTGGACTTCATCCAGTGAGTTTGAATCCAATTATACAAATATACAACTTGTGTACAAGTCAGTCAGACGACTCAATTGCAAAATTCAGGAAAATAAAAAGGAGAGCTGCAATTCAGTTCGTGCACTATTTCAAGAAGTGTGACTTAGAGATATTTGCATGAAAATTGGGAACTGAACCCCCCATCTCTGTTTGACCTTCATGTGTTGCTGTTCTCTGCTGTAGAACAGCACCGTAACTTGATGTGAGGAGATAACCTGCTTTTAGTAGACTTCCTAGTCTCCTCTTTTGAAGCATTTTATCAAATATTGAAGCACGGCTTTCGTTAATAATTTAGGGAGGAAAATAATATGTACTTTTCTTTAAAAAGGAAGAATTGAGGTATTGGGGATTGTGGGATATCATCACTCTCCCTCAAAATGAACTTGGGTGCTGAGTGCCGCCAGGACTAGAGTCAAAACATGGACACTAAGAAACAAGAGAGAAGTGACAGCATTCACTGGGGAGCCTGCACATTTGCTGAAAGGCAACAATTCCTAAAAGCAGGAGAGGCTGTTGAGGATAGTGAAGATTCGGTAGCCATAGGATGCTGAGGGTCAACTGAAAGGCGAGACAAGAAGTGAATGGGATGGCATTTCCTGGAGGAAGGCATGGCTTTAACCTGAATAGGAGCCCACCTATTTTGAGGAAATTATGTGCAGCAACTTTGTTTTCTTCTAACTCTAAATGTGTTTTGCAGGGTGGTCCAGGTCTCCGAGGTCCAAAAGGTAGCCGAGGTGACCTTGGCCCAAAGGTAATTTGCCGTGTTGCTTCTTCTGTTGCTTCATCTTTAATGGGTTTGTGATTGCATGGTAAAAAAAATTGATTTGAATATTCTGTAGGTATAATCCGGGTCCATAGATATTTCCCCCTTGGCGCAAGGGAGACTTGTGATTTCTACCTGTTCTCTTTTCCATTGCATTTCCTCAACCACAGATGCTATTTGCAGAAACTTTCATTGTCTGTTAGGGTAATGAGAGGAAGAGTCTCTAATAACTGCATGGATTTCTACAGAAAAATTCAGAAGTGCATTCATTGGGGGGGGGAATTATGAATGTAGAATTTATGAATGTAGAATATTTTTATGAATGTAGAATTACATTCATTGGAATTACATATTCCTTGGAATATTTTTTTTGTTTAGGAGCAGATCTACATGCAATAAATATTTTGCTTTATCCAACCAGGCCTTTGCGGAGTTAATTAATGTGTCACTTTAGTTTAGTTTGGAGGGAGCTGGAGGCTTTCTAGTCAGATGAGATGGCTGTTCCTCTAATACATCATGACATGATGACCTTTTTCGTTCCAGGGACCAGATGGACCTCGTGGTGAAATTGGAGCTCCTGGTCCGCAGGGGCCTCCTGGCCCCCAAGGACCAAGTGGACACTCCATCCAAGGACCTCCGGTAGGTTCTGAACAGTTGACAGCTCGGACTTATTTGCACCACAGCAGATAGAGTTGCCGGGTTTTGCAAAACAGTGCAATACTTGAGCTGCAACAAAGCAGTGCTAGAATCACTAGGTGCTCCCAGAGGACGGGGGTGGGGTCTGCCCTATGGGGGCAATATTTGACAAAAACCGGGAAGATCCAGGTGAATTTTGTTACATAGTTCAAGCACTGGTTGAAGGCAGATTTTGGATCCTGTTTAGTGCCCTCTGATTCAAGAGTCTTTCAAAGTCTCCCCAAATCATTAGCAAAAAAAAAAAAAAGGAACAGAATTATCCCTTATACTGTACCTTTAAAGCACATTTGAAGCACATTTTTATTCATGTTTTTGATCCAGAAAAGGTCAATTCCAATTGATTTCAGTGGGAGAATTAAGAACCCGCTTTACTTGTGAAATCAGTAGAATCTAAAACTTTGGTTAGACTTCTTCTTCCCCAGAAATAAATCTGTAGCTCACAGTTTTGTACCTCTGCTTTGATGAAAGAAATGGGATAACTGGACAAACAATGTGCCACCGGTATGATTAACTCTGTGGTCATTTATCAACAGGGAACAACTGGTGAAAAAGGAGAAATTGGGGAAATGGGTCGTCCTGGCCTACAGGTTGGTATGACTCTGCTTCCCAGCTCTCAAACTGCTGGAAATGCCTGTTCATGAGACCCCGTTTGTCTTGTTGTAATGACAAGCAGAGGGTAAATGTTGTTGTATCTTTTGAAATGTGTTACCTTTCATGCAGGGGGTTCCAGGAGCATCTGGCTCCCCAGGACGAGATGGAAGCCAAGGCCAAAGGGTAAGACTGGACAAGTGACTCCTGTTTTGCTTCTTCTCCTTCCTCTGGGCATTCCTTTCTAAGATAATGCTCCAACCCCAGGAATCGCTTTCTGTTGATTTATTTTTCTTTCTTTCTTTTTAATTTCAAGTTTTCTGATTAGTACATTCAACAAGGAAGAAGTTATAACACATTCCCCAAGCCAGCCTGTAGAAATAAACAGATCAATTTCATGATGGATTGCACATACAATAAAATATATAGCTGAGGGCAGATTGGATTGCTGTTTCGAGACTGTTTCAAAATGGTAAAAGCCAAACTTTTGGTTTTTTAAAAATAAAGTAAGAAACCCTTAAGAGGGGTTTTGTCCTTAATTAGATTCAATCCACTGAGGAATATCAAGTCAGAACAGACCCATCAAAAACAATGGGCACAACTAAGAAGTCCCTTAGGGACACGGGTGGCACTGTGGGTTAAACCACTGAGCCTCTTGGGTTTGCCGATCAGAAGGTTGGCGGTTTGAATCCCAGCGACAGGGTGAGCTCCTGTTGCCCGGTCCCAGCTCCTGCCAACCTAGCAGTTCAAAAGCATGTCAAAGTGCAAGTAGATAAATAGGTACCACTCCAGCGGGAAGGTAAACGGCATTTCCATGCGCTGCTCTGGTTTCTCCAGAAGCAGCTTAGTCATGCTGGCCACATGACCCGGAAAAACTGTCTGAGGAAGTGAACAAATGCCGGCTCCCTCAGCCTTTAAAGCGAGATGAGCACCGCAGCCCCAGAGTCGTTTATGACTGGACTTAATTGTCAGGGGTCCCTTTACCTTTACCTTTAAGAAGTCCCTTGATTTCAGTAGGTCTACTCAGAGGTATGACTCTTGAATTTGCTTAACCATATCAGGCAACAGGATTAAATAAGACCACATTCCAAACTCACATTAAGGTAATTATTCTAAGCCAGGCCCCCCCAAACTGCAGCCCTCCAGATGTTTTGGCCTACAACTCCCATGATCCCTAGCTAACAGGACCAGTGGTTGAGGAAGATGGGAATTGTAGTCCAAAACATCTGGAGGGCTGAAGTTTGGGGATGCCTGTTCTAAGCAGAGAAATATGGAAAGAAGGTCTGTTTAAACCAATGGTACCAATTTCACGAGATTTTTTTAAAAGAGCAGGACTGCAGGGCTGTTCAAATTGATCAGCTCTTAGACTACATCTAGAAACAGATCTTGGGCTCCTGCAATTCTTTCTTGCTCTTTCTCTGCTCCCTTCATTTCAGCATCACAAAAAACCCCTCTGCAGTCCTCAGACCTCTCAATTTATATATGCCCTGCTGAACCTCCTCTGGAATTAAGCTTTAAAACCATGAAGGATAAGCAAAGGGAATTCTGGCATCTGTTACTTATGAGAAAGGTGGTAATATAGATCTATTCCCTAAGCCTCTCTTTGCTTAATCCCTTTCTTGCCATGTGCATTTATTGTAGCGGGCCTTTCGCTGCATCCAGGCACTGCAAAGCGAGGGCTTGCTTTAGTCTGTCAGCTCAGCAGACAATCCCGCTGCTATGAATGAGGGGTGTGTGTGCCTGTGTTTGTGTGTGCGATTCTGGACAGCAGATGCTGTCCAAGATTGACTTGGCTGCAGTCGCCCCACGCTAGTTTCGTTTAGTCAGGAATTTCTGTGCCTTGCTCCAAGAACAGCAATGAGCGAGTTCCTACGCCTGGATTTGGGTCTTTTACCAGAAATACTGTGTCAACCCAGCCACGCCGAGTGGCAGCTGATACGGTCCTGAAGCCCACACTAGAACTTTTCATCTCCTTTGTTGCTCCAACTCGTTGGCTGGGACTCCCGGCATTTGCAACCACCATTTGCGTTTATTTAAAGAAAAAGATGGACTACAAAGGAGAGGGTAGGGGAAACACAGATGGAGGCTGGCAGGCCAACCAAAACATTTTTTTTAAAAAAAGTCAAAGTGGGCCTTGTTGCAGATTTGGTTGGATCCCAGGTCTGAAAAAGCTGAAGGCTACTGCTTGCTTCAAGGAACGGTATCCAAATAGATCGCATCACTGGCGAAAGAAATAGAAAGGAACACTCTCTTCTCCGCACAAATGGGAGACATACCAGAGGTCAGAGTGCAAAATCCAATAGATCTGAATGCATTCTAATGGACATGTTGAAAGAGTCTGAGCCAGGAAAGAGGTCTGGCTGGAAGAAAACAAACCTGGTGGAAACCGATGGGTAGGAAGGGGTTAAGAATATCTTCCAATGTCTTCTTCCCTGCAGATTTCCTTCCATCTGCACAGGCAGGGTTGCCAGCAAATAAAGGAGTGGGAATCCCCATTTTGCTGCTTACGGTCCAATTTTGATCTTAGAATCTAACACCCCGCAAAAAAATCATAAATGGGAATGAAGTATTGTTCTGCTACAGCTGGTTTGAGGCTAATGCAAGTATAGCATTAAGGGGAAAGACTTGAATTTCTTTTATTTTCTAACATCAACAGTGTGATGCAGCAGCTAAAAAAGCCAATGCAATTCTGGGCTGCATCAATAGCAGTATAGCATCTAGATCAATTACCAGACCTTTAGAACGCCTCTCAAGGCAGCCCTGTTTAGGGAAGCTTTTAATGTTTGATTTCTGTATTTTAATGTTTTGTTGGAAGCTGCCCAGAGTGGCTGGGGGAACCCGGCCAGATGGGCGGGATATAAATAATATATTATTATTATTATTATTATTATTATTATTATCATCATCATCAAGGGAAGTAATAGTACCACTGTATTCCGCTCTGGTCAGATCTCACCTGGAATACTGTGTCCAGTTCTGGGCACCACAGTTCAAGAAGGATACTGACAAGCTGGAACGTGTCCAGAGGAGGGCAACCAAAATGGTCAAAGGCCTGGAAACAATGCCTTATGAGGAACGGCTTAGGGAGCTGGGTATATTCAGCCTGGAGAAGAGAAGGTTAAGGGGTGATATGATAGCCATGTTCAAATATATAAAAGGATGTCATATAGAGGAAGGTGAAAGGTTGTTTTCTGCTGCTCCAGAGAAGCGGACACGGAGCAATGGATTCAAGCTACAAGAAAGAAGATTCCACCTAAACATTAGGAAGAACGTCCTGACAGTAAGAGCTGTTTGACAGTGGAATTTGCTGTCAAGGAGTGTGGTGGAGTCTCCTTCTTTGGAGGTCTTCAAGCAGAGGCTTGACAGCCATCTGTCATGAGTGCTTTGGTGGTGTTTCCTGCTTGGCAGGGGGTTGGACTGGATGGCCCTTGTGGTCTCTTCCAACTCTATGATTCTATGATCTGAAAAGTCCCATATTTCCCACTCACTTACAGATCTAACACAGTGGTGCAGTCGCCCAATAGAAACACATTTCCCTTCCTTCTCTGCAGTCTGCATTTCTGGTTTAAGATTTATACCTGCCATTTGATAATCCAGGAAACAACATTTTGTAGCAACTCCTGAAAGTTTCTAAATGCTGGCTTGTATCTCTTGTTGGAGGGACTGCAGAAGCAGTGCTGCTCCCCCAACTTCAAACAGACTGCTGCTTGACTTAATTTATAAAAGACCCATTTTCACACCTAACAAAATACAGTAGGAGGAAATTCCACAACGGCCAAAAGATACAGAAACAGTGCCAAGGTAAATATGCCCAGAAGGTTTGCACGGATATATTATTTAGCAGCTAAACAAGAGATAGCAGCAAAACCTGAAAACGTATCATGTGGTATGATTTTCAAACAAAAGCTAGAAAGAAACTCAGGTAGAGGCATATCTTTTCACTATCATTCGAAGAAGAATTGACAGAAAAGTTAATTCACCCCAGTCTTCAAAGAACTGGAGGTGGCACTGTGGTTCGGAAGCACCAACAGGTAAGAGGACAAACAGATTCCTAACTTACTTTGTTGCCTCTGAACAGTGGCTGCCCAGCTCACATCAGTGTTGTGTGTTGATGTGCAAATCCCTAGTTCTTTTGGAGTTTTCTTGGACATTAGGGACTTCCAGACAGTTGCTATTTTCAAGCAGGATTCCATCAAATACTAGCACAATACCAGGTCGCACAATTCAAGTTGATTGCACCACAAACCTGCTTCCCCCCCCCCAAAAAAAACCCCACAGACTTTTGGTGACAACGAAAGCAATGGGCAAAGGGCGGGATAAACAATTGTTTGACACAACATCATATATAACCTCCCTGCAAACTGATCAGAACGAGCGCTCAGTAAAAGCCAGCATCATCTAACCGCCCCGAAAACTTTGCAGAAACGAATCAGGCTTAATGCTTAAAAAACTGGTCGTGTGAATGGATTGGTTTTGTGCTTGTCCTGAACATCCTGTAGAGAACATCAAGAGTTCTGTGGAGCCTGGGATTGTGGCCTTCCTTGTCTTAGTGATCAATACTGTTCTAGTCTATGGGGAAATTGGCCCTGCGTCTTATGCAGGATAAAAAGCAATACTCTAATTTATGTACTTGCCTCTGATCTAGGGCCTGCCAGGCAAAGACGGACCCACTGGCCCTCAAGGGCCACCAGGGCCTGTGGTAAGTAAAAATACACCAAATTCTAGGTAACGTGGATTGAGTATTTGATATGGTAGGAAATACATGTTTATTATGTAAAGTAAGAAACAGCAGTATGCAATAAGGGGGTAACAAACCAGAAATGGAAGCTGAGGGAAGCCGGGAGGGAAGGGGTGAAGATGTGAAATATGTATGTTATTGATATGAGATGTTTGTAATGACAGAAAAGAAAGTTAATAAAAATCTAATTTTAAAAAAATAACTATGTAAAGGTATCTACAGTATTGTATGTGCTAGCTAAACACCAGAAAATACAGGTATTTGGTGTTGTGAGGATATAGGGAAGCCTCCATGAATAAACTAATTTGGGGTAGTCCTCTTGATGGTCCAGCTTGTGACAATCTTAAATTTAGGCTGCATCTCACCATCTTCTGCAGAGGTGGTTAGGCAAGACGCATTGAGTGCATCCTTAGTTCCGGGGTGAGAAAATGCCAACTAGGAAACTTAAATGGAACACAACTTTAATGCCATCCAACTTTGGGAGACTGAAAATTGGGGTGCAACGTGCTTCTGGGTGTGACCCATGCCAAACAAAGTGCAGGTGGGGGGAGATCTTGCGTGGCATTCCAAAATGTGCATTTTTTTGCACCACGCAGGACCATGACCCACCCCCCAAAGCACTTTTTTCAGGGCAAAAGCACAGCCTGAGAGCATGTGAGATCACAACACCCCAAATGGCAGCAAAAAAGAAGAAGATGTGTCCTGTCCCCCCCCCCAAGGGCCCTTGGCAGGTATGAACTTTATCTGTATGGGACTGTATGGTTCAATTGGTATATGGATGTGTTGTCTTGTTCTCTCTGTGCAGGGAATACCTGGTGCGCCAGGTGTGCCAGGAGTCACCGGCAATATGGGGCCACAAGGCGATTCTGGAGCACCTGTAAGTAGTAGAACACTTTACTGAACGTATCGCTATGGCCATCCTTTTTGAGATATTTACCACACAAGTTCAGTACACAGGATAAGCTCTACCTTAGGATTCACAACAGTGCGTATACAACTTCCCTCCAGGGCCTAGCTGGTGTCAGGAGCAGGTCAGCTATAAATCACACGGAGTAAGTGAAGTTAACTCTTTATTAGAAGAAACAGGAGCTGCTCAGTGGTGCCAGGCCTTATGAGCACAGCAACTCTTCCCAGTAGATCTGGCCCCTAGAATGTCACCTAGAAAGGAATGTGGCCCTCAGGCTGGGGGAAAACACCCTTCCTTGATCAAGGGAACTAAACATCTGCATGGACACACTCCAGATTCTCACAATGATACCATACTAGCACTTCACCTGCCAAACTTTGAAGCTGTGTATGGAATGTGCAGTGAGATATGATTCAATCCCATTGTCAGAATTGCTCCTATAATATGGCTCGGGCCCACTGACCTGCGGTCAATACATTTACAAAAAACACCTATTAATCACAGAAGCAGAAGAAAGGGCATGCACACAAATTAATTTTTATTCTTTTTTGTTACCCCGCAGGGACTTCCTGGACCAAAAGGCGAGAGGGGTGAACGTGTAAGTGCATTGTAAATACAGAACTGTACAGAGAGCACAGCAGGCTTATGAATTACTGCAGTTTTTAATTCTTTAAAATAGCTATTTGTTTGCCTACTATATTTACAGCTCACCTTTCATCCATGGAGCTGGAGGTATGCCCTGAGAAGCTCGGTGGGACTTACTTCTAAGTGGACATTGCATAGTATTGTACTGTACTGTTGAAAGCCAAAGGTTACCATGGCAAACTGTGCAAACAAATCAGGACAAAGGCTCAGTTAACCGTTAATTTGCAATCATAGAATTGTAGACTTGGAAGGGACTTCTAAAGGTCATCTCAGGGAGCTGGCAGGTGTTAACATGTGATTACAATGTTCTTATCACACAGGGAGACCTCCAGTCCCAAGCCATGGTACGTGCAGTAGCCCGTCAAGTATGTGAACAGCTTATCCAAGGTGGGTAAAAAGAATTTCCATGTTACAATTCTAAAACGCAGTTGTGGAAGTTGTGATCAAACAACCCACCAGCCCAAGTATGGTGGCCCACTTTCCATTACTGTCAAAATAAAGCTTCATTGGGACCAGTTGTTGAAGGGCAAGTTTTTAGGATCTGCCTTTCTTTGCAGGTCACCTGGCCAGGTATAACTCCATCTTAAACCAGATTCCAAGCCAGTCTGTCTCAACACGAACTGTCCCTGGACCCCCCGGTGAACCAGGAAGGCAAGGGTTACCGGGACCTCAAGGAGAACAAGGATCTTCGGGAAGGCCAGGATTTCCAGGCAGTCCTGGCCAGCCTGGAAGACCTGGTGAAAGAGGTGAGTTGTGAACATCGAGGTTTATAAAACTGGAGCTTGCATGAAGGGTACCAAACACAATAAACTTATGTCTGAAATCAGAGGGTACAAGTAAAGTGGGAGAGATATAAATAGTTTTTAGTTCCTGGATAGCATTAAGTGTGATTAAAAAGAAACACCACACCATGCTGAATTTTTCCGAAATTAATTAATCTCTGAGCAGCAATAATAAGAGTTTCTTTTTGGGAACTGGCCTTTCAGAAACAGTATTTCATGCCTAGTATAATTCTGTATAAAGCATTTATGAAAATGGGGTCAATTTGCTTGATAACAGCCTATCAAACCTTCCTTTTTCCATAGCATTGGGTGAATGGGTGTGTGTATAATCTTAACCATGTTTACTCAGAAGTAAGTCAAATTGAATTTAGTGGGACTTGGCACTGTGGTCTAAACCACTGAGCCTCTTGGGCTTGCTGATCAGAAGGTCGGCAGTTTGAATCCCTGCTACGGGGTGAGCTCCCGTTGCTCAGTCCCAGCTCCTGCCCACCTAGCAGTTGGAAAGCACGCCAGTGCAAGTAGATAAATAGGTACCGCTCCGGCGGGAAGTAAATGGCGTTTCCGTGTGCTGCTCTGGTTTCAGTGTTCCGTTGTGCCAGAAGGGGCTTAGTCATGCTGGCCACATGACCTGGAAAAACAGTCTGTGGACAAATGCCAGCTCCCTTGACCTGTAAAGCAAGATGAGCGCCGCAACCCCAGAGTCGTCTGTGACTGGACTTAACTGTCAGGGGTCCTTTACCTTTTTAGTTTGAGGAAAGTAGTGTTAGGATTGCAGCCTAGGGGTTGCATTCAACTAAGTCGTACTTAGAGTAGACCCTCTGAAGGCAGTTTCTGCATGTGCTGTAACTAGAGGGAAGTGAGGGGCAGATGGGGTTCATCCACCTGGGGAGGTACGGTAGCCCAGGTATGATAGGGGAAATTCTTAATCCCAAAGCTCTGCTGCCTTGCAGGATATCTTCAGGAGAAGAAAGGGCTAAGGAGTAAACCCTACACAAATCTGGAGTGGAGTCCCTAAAATGGTTGGATGGTGCCTCATAAGGCTCCGTCCAGCAACTCCTGCAGCCAAGCTGGTGCCAAACATATTGCTCTGTTTTCCTTTGGACCACATCAGTGAGTCTTGTCCTCTGGGCAGCCCAGGACCTCCAGACACACTGCCCAGGCTTGTGTACTGAAGAGGTCACTTCAGTGCTGCTAATGCAGCAGTTTGACTTCAGAGGCACACTCCATTATCTCTCGAGACAAATGGATACCAATAGATAAATAAATGCCAATAAATTTATACCCCACCTTTATCCCTGATGGGACTGAAGATGTCTTACAGATAAAAACATGAACCGGTAAAAACACAGAAAAACAATATATAAAAAACAATTAAACATTGATAGAATTTTTTTAAAAAGACATATATAAAAATCTGTTAAAAGCATACAGATAATTACCATAAAAGCAGCACAGCACCAACTCTTTCATTAAAAGCAGTCAGTTCCCCAGAGCCAGTTGGAATAAGAAAGTTCTTCATCTGCCAGTGGAAGGTCAATGATGAGGGAGCCAGTTTAGTTTTTCTAGGGTGTGAGTTCCAAAGCCTGGGAGCAGCAACCAAGAAGGCCCTGTGCAAGGATGTCACTTAAGCAATAGGGTTTTCCCCCTTGCCCCATAGGAGGGGTGCTCCAAAAGACTCTTCTGTTTTTTCCTGCAGCAACAGACTAACACTGCTCTTCCTGTGGAAATTGTTGAAGTGGAAAGCCAGTGAACTGTATTTTTCCTTCGCTGGTGCTGTCTTTCCCATATAATTGCATAATTTTTACGGCCTAGTTTCATTTTGTTATTTTAGTAACTACAAATAAAAGTTGGACACCAGTCAGTAGCACTGAGACTGAACAGGAAGGAGCTTGTTTTCCAAACTTTACAGCAGGTGGGATTTTATAACTGAGCAGTTTCAGCTGACTACTTCCCATTGATAGTTAAGGGAAGTTGGAGTCTGTGTGTGTTCCCTTTAATATGCCTCCTGAAATTATTGCAGCCCCATTTGTGAATGATGGATCTTATATGGTGAATGATTTCCACCATTTCCCCAGAATGAGGAAGTGTGGGCATGGCAAGGGGGAAGTAACTTGAAGTAACTTGAAGACAGAATCAATTAATCTGTGCTATCCCAAAAAACGCTTTGTGGAAGGAACGGATTTTGACAGGGAAAGAAGGTATTTCGGGTATAGCTATTTTTCACCCAATTCAAAATTGCAGTACAATAAAAATGCAAGGTAAGAAATAAAAGAAGCAATGAAAATACAGTATTCAGAGGTAGTCCTTCAACAGTGGAGGCAGAACATAATCATGGCGTGAACCTGTCAATAGCCTTGTCCTTCACAAATTTGCCCAATCCTCTTTTAAAGCCATCCAAATTGGTGGTCCCCATTGCCTCTTGTGGGAGTGAGTTCCATAATTTATGCATTGCGAGGGTTGGTTTTTTTAAATTGGTCCTGAGTCTTCATGTCCATCCATTGTTACCTTTAACTCTCACCTCCCTCCTAATAAGCTCTTTGTGGTGGTTTTGCTTTAGTTGTTTGCTCTGTAATGTGCCAAAAATAACTTAAAGGGGCAGCAGTACAGAGGGCACAGAAACAAGGGTGGGTGTGTTTGTGTGTGTGGAGGTGGCAATAACCTCAGGGAGTTTAAGCCTCCTGACACTTAACTAGTTGAAGGCTTAAATCCTGCATACACACACAGCCCTGAGTGTAAGTTTAGAGTGTTACAATGCATCGAGAAACAGTCTGGAACCTGGTCCAAAATTCTTAACCATTCCGACAGAGGCTTGGACTTACTTTTGAGTAAACAGGCATAGGTTTCTTCTATAGTTTTGCTATCCTATGCACACTTTCCTGGGAACAAGCCCCGTTAAACTCAGTGACTGGTATTCAACTATGTTTTACTCAGACCTGTTGATATCATTGGACCCAACTTAGTCGTGTTCATTATTTTCATTGGGTCTCCTTTCTGTAAAGTGTGGTTGAAAAAAAATCACCCAGTGGTACATATTTTTGAGTAGACATGCAAAGGATTGCACCGTGAGTCTTTTGGGAACAAATACAACTTACAGCCTAAGTGACTTCGAGTGCACAATATGGGGGTTGCATTGCGTGTTATATTCCCTGTGCATGGAAGCTATTTTGCATGCTGTAAGGGCAGCTCTTTGGTCATTTCTGTGTGTCAAACATCTTGCTCAGTAGTCATGCTGTGGGCTCGTATGAGGAAACCTTTAAGTGACCTCTGAAACTGCCTCCCACCTAAAAGAAGAAGAAGAAAGAAAAGAAAACCAAAGTCTCTGAGGCCATAATTCTAATTACTTCAGTGTAAGAGGAGAAAAGATTTAGGAGGGCGAGCTTGTCAGCCCTAGGTTTCTATGGCAAAGCTGAACAAAGAGAGACATTGTTCGGTGGTACAAGGCAAAAGAGGGTTGAGGTAGGAGGGGAAGGGGAAGTTGGAGACAAGAAAGGGACCGATTCACTGTTAAAGGGGGTAGACTAAAGAGTTGTGGGATGCTGAAGGAACTGCCTGAAAAAGCATAATTATTTGTGCCACTTAAGCAAATGTCTTGGAGTGTGGAGAACTTAATGCAAGGATTAGGGAGATGTACAAGATAAAGGAGGGCAAACGATGTTTTGGATTGTAGTGATCATTCGCAAACACGCAACAGCAACTTTATAGCCTTGTCTGTAGCTTGCAGGGAACCTGCCAGGGAATTCTGCAAAGGCACAATAGTTTGTGAGAAGAAGAAGAAGAAGAAGAAGAAGAAGAAGGAGGAGGAGGAGGAGGAGGAGGAGGAGGAGGAGGAGGAGGAGGAGGAGGAATGGGATCAAAGTTCTCTCATTCTCATTATTTTTGTTGCTAAAACAGCTGTCAAAGCAAAAGAGACTTTTTGGCAGGACTTGCTTGGAATTGAGATATATGAACATCTTCACCAGCATTAATGGCCACGCTTTCTAATGTCAAAAACTGGTCCCGGGCCAACGCAGAAGTAGGGCCAACTACATTGCATAGTTCAGAAAGCTGACCTTTGGCTAAAAACTGCTTATGTCAGAGTAGTCTTGCAAATGCCCCGTGGAAATAAGCACCCTTGAGCTTGTTGCACAGTTTCAGTTCATTTTGGTGGGACTTGCACAGAACCTCCCAGTTGATTGTGCCATTAAGAACATAAGGAGAGCCCTGGTGGATCAGATCAAGGGTTCACCTAGTCCAGCACCCTCAGATGCATCTCCATCCCCATTGTCCAACCCAGACACTGAGGTCCAGCTCTGAGGGCCTTCTGATGGTTCCCTCCCTGTGAGAAGTGAGGTTACAGGGCAGAGGGCCTTATCAGTAGTAGCACCCACCCTGTGGAAAACCTTCTCATCAGATGTCAAGGAAATAAGCAACTATCTGACTTTTAGTAGACATCTGAAGGCAACCCTGTATCAGGAATTTTTTTAATGTCTGATGTTTTACAATTTATGTTCTGTAAGCTGCCCAGAGTAGCTGGGGAAACCTAGCCAGATGGGTGGGGTATAAATAACAATAACAATAACAATTATACTGTCAGGGAGGCTAGCCAGATGCCTCTGGAAAGCCCACAAGCAGAGCTTGAAGACAACACCCCTCAGAATATTAAGAGTCCCTATCAAAACTTAATTTACAGATCTGTGAATTTGCCTAATCCACCTTGGTACAACCAGAGTCACTTAGCAGCCATTGCTTCCTCTTCTGGCAGGCAATCACAAAAGTTAGTTTTGTGTTGTGGGGGACATTATTTCCTCTTGAATGTTAAGAAGAGTCCGATGAGTCACACCAAAAGCCCATCTAGTCCAGCACTGAATTCTCCCTGTGGCCAACCAGAAGATTATGGGAAGCCAGTTAAGCAGGACTAGACAACATTCTCCCCACTTGTGATTCCTAGCAACTGGCCTCCTGGCCTCCAATGAGGTAGCTCAGCCGGTAGGGCACGAGACTCTTAATCTCAGGGTCGTGGGTTCGAGCCTCACATTCGGCAAAAGATTCCTGTGCTGCAGGGGGTGGGCTAGATGACCCTTGTGGTACCTTCCAACTCTATGATTCTGTGAGGTGGAGGCAGAACACAGCTATTGTAGCTAGTAGCCACGAAAAGCCTGATCTGCCCTGATTTTTATAGCCATCAAAGGTGATGGAACTGAATCTCTCCTGAATCTTTCAACATTCATATTCATTGGATTACCCCAGCTTCCAGTATTCTCCTTTGTGGTTAGCCCTGTCCATAAAGTTGCATTATCTGTGCATGCAAGACAGCCACTGGTGACATGACCCATCGAGAAGTGGCTTCCTCCAAGCTTGGGTTAAGTGCCCCAATGGACAGGGGACTGTGTATAAGTTTAAAAGGTAAAGGGACCCCTGACCATTAGGTCCAGTCGTAGCCGACTCTGGGGTTGCGCGCTCATCTCGCATTATTGGCCGAGGGAGCCAGAGAATAGCTTCCAGGTCATGTGGCCAGCATAACAAAGCCGCTTCTGGCAAACCAGAGCAGCACATGGAAACGCTGTTTACCTTCCCGCTGTAGCAGTTCCTATTTGTCTACTTGCACTTTGACGTGCTTTCGAACTTAGGGTTGCTATATTTCAAACAGACAAAATTCGGACAGAAATGTTGAGTTTTATTGGCAAATAGGCAAACCAAAATGAAGTTTTTGAGAAGATATTTTAAAGGGAAATCGCCATAAATGACGCTGCTGACAGGGGTTGCCATATGTCTGGATTTTCCTGGACATTTTTAGGTACCCGGCCACTGCTTCCAATTGCAGCATCCTGACTATGTCCGGAAAATTCCGGGCATGGCAGCCCCAGTATAAGTACTGTGTTACCCTAGCAAAAGGACAGAACCAGGCTGCTAGCTTCACATCCCCCATGCTGGATTCTTCCTTGCTGTTAAAACTAGATATGATCTCAGTGAGTCTCCTGCCTAAAATTTTATTTAGGCTGTTTGAGAATTTGGATCCCAATGTCCTTCGGGTGGAGGCAGGGGGAGAGAAACAAGCCATAAATAATGTCGAAATAGCTAGGAGATGTTCATTTGCCTGGATATGCATGTTTTGAGCAGTCACTCAGCCTGAGAAGCGGTAACTCTCAAGGCAAGGTGGTGAAAAGGATTTGGGAGAAGCCAGCTAAAGTTGAAGTTGGGGAGGCGTTAGGGCTCTTAGCAGAACTGTTCTGTTCAAAAGGGGATGAAATTTCACCCAGATGGTTAATTGCTCTGGTGGGAATGCATTTAGCAGAGGTGTTCGTTGATCTCTGTTTGATTGTATCGTTTGTATCCCACCTTTTCCTATATAATGTTGTTCCAGATTATTTAGGTACTGCACACCCTCTGATCCTTCCTACGCCCCCAGAATGCTAGTCTTTAAACTGAATGGAGTAAAAAAAAAGACTATAATTTATGTTTTAATAAAGCAGTGGAAATTGTCGTAAAAGGAGGCTCTCTCCCCTTTCTCTTCCCTCTGGTTCCTATCTGCAAATGAGCTCCTCATTAGCATTTTTCCTATCCAAAAAGCACCATCAATTTGTCGTGCCACTGCAGATAAGAGGCGGGATGAAATCAAGATGATGCAAAGGAAGGAAAAGGCTCTCTGAAGTCCTTTTTTGTGCTTCTGCCAACTTAGATAGCTTACAATTCATTCCTGCACTAGCAGTTTACTGACACTAAGCACATGCTTCCTTGATGAGAAGTTATTTTTAATACTCACAAACAATTCAAAGTTTTTGTTTTTAGAAAAATAAAAGTTAGTAATTCTGAGAGGTAAACTATGTTAGCTTGCCAGCGACTGAGCGAAGAAGCAGCTTTTCAATGGCTCGACTTAACCAAAACATACTATGATTGAATTTATAATGTTGACACCCATTGTTGTTGTTTAGTCGTTTAGTCGTGTCCGACTCTTCGTGACCCCATGGACCAGAGCACACCAGGCACTCCTGTCTTCCACTGCCTCCCGCAGTTTGGTCAAACTCATGTTGGTAGCTTCGAGAACACTGTCCAACCATCTCGTCCTCTGTCATCCCTTTCTCCTTGTATCCTCCATCTTTCTCAACATCAGGGTCTTTTCCAGGGAGTCTTCTCTTCTCATGAGGTGGCCAAAGTATTGGAGCCTCAGCTTCAGGATCTGTCCTTCCAGTGAGCACTCAGAGCTGATTTCCTTCAGAATGGATAGGTTTGATCTTCTTGTAGTCCATGGGATTCTCAAGTGTCTCCTCCAGCACCATAATATAACCTTCTTTATGGTCCAGCTCCCACTTCCATACATCATTACTGGGAAAACAATAGCTTTAACCATACAGACCTTTGTTGGCAAGGTGATGTTTCTGCTTTTTAAGTTGCTGTCTAGGTATGTCATTGCTTTTCTCCCAAGAAGCAGGCGTCTTTTAATTTTGTGACTGCTGTCCCAAGCTAAACACTGTCAGAGCAGCGCTGTGCCACAATTTTCACATGCCAAAATGGGCCTCCTGGTTATCTCAACAGAGGGCTGTATTCAGCTAACCCATTCCGCTGGGGCGGTGTGGCTTTCCTATCTCTCCCCCCGCCCCGAATGCCCTCTGCATCTCCCTTAAATCTGCTCTGTAGTGTCAGGCGTACCCCCCCCCCAAAAAAAACAACCAGTGTCAGAGAGCTGGGTCAGATGCAGGTCAGCACACAAGACATTCCTGGATCAAATCAGAAGCTGGGATGGCTTTCGTAATTCCTGGACTGTCTCCGGAAAATTGGGATAGTTGGAGGGTAGTTTATTTATGGCTCCTTACAGTTCCAGGGCATGTGACACTGTCCTCTGCTTGCAAAATTTTGGGGGCAGACGTATCGCTTCATGTCCATTCAGTGTGTGTCTTGCTGAAATCCTGCAACTTTTTATACCACAAATGCGTGTTGTTGTTTGGGATCTTAGGGGATACTTTTTAGCAAGATGGAGCTGAAGATTTTGTGGTTGATTTTTGTGGGTGTGCTGTGTTTTCCTTGCTCTTTTTTCCTGTTAGAATTGTTTTATATTTTGAATGGAATTGTCGCCCGCTCTGGGGTCACGTGATGCTGAACATTTACCGTATAAATAATAGAAACGTTTCAAATAGCGCTGGGTCCAAGGCGGAGGTCTGGAGAATCACTCTTGTGCTTTTGCCGCTTGCCTGTACTCTCTGCTTTCTAAGTTTAAAAGCACACATTTCATAAAGCTGGCCTCCTGAATGCATCTCTGAATCTTTAATTATAACAGAAAGCCATGACCTCAGCTTTCCTGTAAGCTTGAATATGATAGCATCGGTCCAAAAAAAATGAAACGGAAAAAAACACACCCCAAAACACTGGGATACCAGCCTAGGAGCTTGGCCTGGTTTTTGCTATAATAGCTTTGCTTAGATTGTGCCAAATCACCTGACTGTGTCTTGCCTCTGCAACGACACTGTAAGATATTCAGCCTCATTCTCCACCCAGATGAGGCCCGGGAGCTTACCGGTATCATCCACTAGTTAGTTTAGGTTTTAAGGCAACTAACCGTGCCAACATCAATTCAGTCTTAATATATTTTGGTTAAGTTGGGAACTGTTGCTACAGACCATACCTTGTAAGGGGCCTATGAGAGTGTGATCTTATTATATATACGGTTACAGGTAGGTAGCCGTGTTGGCATGGGTCGAAGTAAAATAAAAAAATTCTTTCAGTAGCACCTTAAAGACCAACTAAGTTTTTATTTTGGTATGAGCTTTCGTGTGCATGCACACTTCTTCAGATATCACCCTCCCCTCCCCACCCCCTCCCCACTCCTTCTCCACATAAGCGCCTGGGGACTCCTATTTCAGTGTATCTGAAGAAGTGTGCATGCACACGAAAGCTCATACCAAAATAAAAACTTAGTTGGTCTTTAAGGTGCTACTGAAAGAATTTTTTTTATTATATATATGTATTTTTAAAGAAATATCTCCCTGAAAACTTCATGGTTCCCTTGGTTGTCTTTTGACGATCCCCCCCCCCCCCCCGGTTGCAATCCTTTGCTCATGTACTCGGGAGTCAAGACCCATTGAGCTCATTGGCGCCTGTGATCTGGTGATACACGTGTAGGTTTGTGCTCTGAGAGCTGTAATGAACCCGGAGCACATTCTTTAAACAAAGTCATTTTGGCAGCCTGCAGCATTTTTGTTCTTCGAGGGGAAGTTTAGAATTTCACACCTTCTCTGCTCAGCAACTTTTGTGGGCTGTGAGTGAGGTGATTCTTCTTGACCCGGGTCTAGCGCTGTGCTGAATTGGAAGAAATATTCCCGCTGTGCAGTTAAACGCTGCAGAAAATGTGTACAGGTGGATGCAAAGGAGTTGCGCGGCGCATCTTAACTATTGAGTCTTAAAAGAGAGCCATTGTACCTTCTGGCATTGATTAGTGACTTCACAAAGCTATAGCAGCGAAAGAGAATGAAGGAAGACATCGTTTTTACATTTAACAGGCTGAGCTTGTATCACCTGCTCTATTTGAGCTCTCTCTTTTTGTTAAAAACATTCTAAAACCATCCCTATGCAGCTTAAGGAATGAGTTGCGCTTACAGGAACATCCAGTAATGACTGTTACATCAAATTATTGGGAAGTGTTCTGATATTCCTACCGTTTCAGAGGAGGAAAATAAAATCCTTGAGCGTCCCATTATAGCAAAACTGGCTAGCTACTTCAGAGTTAAAGAAAGACAACAATATGCTTAAGAAAATGCGGTTTGTTCAATTATCAGAACAACGAGGCTCATTCTTTGACAGATGCATGTATTTGGAATGCTGTCCATTTGAAATTTGGTTTACCTTGAATATGTAAATATTTGTCTTATTGGAACCACAAAAACTACAAGAAATATATTTCAGTGATTCTAATAAAACCAATACTGAAATTAAAATAAAGATCAATTTGACAGCATTCCAAATAAATGCAATATCTGTTGAAGAATGACCCTTTACATATAATTTATTCTTATTTAAGCTTAAATGTGCAGCATATTGTGTGTATATGTGTGTGATTCAAGTAGGAGTGGGAGGCCAGCCAGTCTTTAAGGTGCCACAAGACACTTCTGTTGTTTTTGTTGCTAAAGACTAACACAGCAAACTCTCTGGAAATTGTTCGTTTTATTGTTGGCATCTGTCTGTCTTGAGAGACAGTGGAGGTGTGTCCTATTCGGGGTCAAACTGTTGGGGAGTTACAGCACCTACTATGGCTGTAGAGTCCGATATTGGAGTGACAAGTTTTATTGCAGCTGGGGCAGATGAAGGTATCCGGTTGTGCCGCTGCAAATGCACCATGGCATTTCTTCTCTTCTCTGCTAAACGAATGTCAACAATAGCATACAAAATGGGGGTTTATGCTTTAACCAGAAGATTGAGGAGATCATGCAATGGGAAAGTGGAGGCCAAACCAGAACTGTTTTGTGAATCGACATAGCTTTAATATAAAATACGTTAGCAACTTCTGACTACCGTATCCCAGAACGGTCTTTATTTTGCTGTATGTCAGCAATGTCTTCTAAAGTGGCCCAACAGGACTGCGTAAAGAGCCACTATAACAGGAAACTAGCTATACCAACACCTTCCAACGAGGCTGTAACAGAGGACGCAACAGAGCCATTTCTCCTTAATTAATAAAAGATGCTCACGGAGAAGCATTAATCAACTCCCCCCTTCCCCATCTGTTCTGATTTTTATACTCTCTTCTTAACAGGTTTACCGGGAGAGAAGGGAGAGCGAGGGAACCCAGGTGTTGGGACCCAAGGCCCCCGGGGCTCACCAGGGGCAGCAGGTAAATTCACCATACTGACCATATGCCCAAATGATATGCAATGGTCAATACAATTAAATGTGCATTCCCACGCATAATAAACAACAGTCGGTACAAAGTAACGTCTGGATCCTTTACACAGAGTGGCTGTATCATAAAGAACATGTGTGCAATCATGTTCGGTTACTCAGGTAGTCTATACCTGATGTCTATACCTCTCATTCTGCGGCAGTGGCAAGGTGACGTTCTTACTGCCGCTTCTCTGTTCCATGCAGGGCCTCCAGGCGAAAGCCGCACAGGCGCCCCGGGACCACAAGGTTCACCAGGTCCAAGAGGACCACCTGGCCATACAGGTGCTCCTGGGCCGCATGGCACCTCAGGGCAACCAGGATACTGTGATCCCTCTTCCTGTGCTGGTTATGGAACAGGTGGTGAGTATGTTTTTCCAGGTTAGCCTCCCCCCCTCCCCACTTTGCTTCCCAGAAATGTCTTCAGAATGAGGTAGCTCAGTCAGTAGAGCACGGGACTCTTAATCTCAGGGTCGTAGGTTCTAGTCCCAGGTTGGGTGAAAGATTCCCGCGTTGTAGGGGGTTGACCCTCGTGGTTCCTTCCAGCTCTACGATCCTAGCGCTGAACTGTATTTTTTGTGATGCTCGATTTTCAATAAGTTGTGGCTTCGGGAACGAGGGAAAGGATCTGCAAAATCAGAAACAACACCCCCTCCTGCAGTCACACCTGTTTGCAGCCATTGCTCTCCCAAGTGATTTGGAAGCTATTCTTTTTACCTGAAAGGACCTTGTAATTAATTGCCCCAGCCCGCCAGGGATCTCATTGTCAATGTGATGGTGCCATGGGGGCGTGCAACCTAACCAGCTTAGCTACTTGGTCTCGGCAGCGAAGGCAAACAGAACTGCCCTGCCTTCTCTCCGAAGACCCTCGAAAGTGCATTTGGACACATATCTGTGGGTGCACTGAAGTACACACCCTTGTATTCTGACACAAATGTGCATCCGGGCCACTACGGATACAAAGTTAGTGGGCTTCCTCTTCCCCATAGACACACCCTTCTGAGCATCCCCTCCATGTTCACATATAAAAATAAAACATTTCCTGATCAGTCATTGATACCGTTTTAAACACTTCAAAAGAAAGCCATGCGCAGAATCTCAATGCATACAAAAACAACAAAGGCATATTAAAATCACAGAGACGTGGAGCATGTTTGCATGTTTTCTTACTGTAGGGACTTTTAGTTGAAGGGAGGGGATCCTAGAGAAGTTTGGGGTTTCTTTTAATTTTTTTAAATGTCAGTAAAGTAGCCAGGGTGGCCTTCCCGAAGCAGGGAGTTCCAAAGATGAGAACATAATGCTGAGGCTGGCTTCCCTTCCAAGGAAAGAGAATTCCAGAGAGCTGTTGCCACCGGGCTAAAAAAAAAAAACCCTTGCTGGCTTCCTTCACAATGGTGGCAGCGTTAGTGTAATGCGGTAGAAAATTATGTCAACTGATCATACTCTTTACCTAGGAGGCTCAGAGGAATAGAAGGAGAGCCTTCTGGATCAACCCAAGGGCCCATCTAGTCCAGCCTCCTGTTCACACACAGTAGCCAATCAGTTACCTGTGGGATAGCCTGTAAGCAGGACCTGAACCCACGAGCACTCAGTTTCCACCCATTGGTATTCAAAAGCATACAGCCTGCTCCGACTGTGGAAGCAGAGCATAGCCATCATGGCAAGCAGCCATCCACAGACTTCTGCTCTGTGAATTGGTCTTGATCCTCTGTTAAATTGGTGGCTATCCCTGTCTCCTATGGGAGTGAGCTGCTTAGTTTAACCCAGGTGGTGCTGTGGGCTAAACCACTGAGCCTAGGGCTTACTGATCAGAAGGTCGGCGGTTCGAATCCCTGTGACGGGGTGAGCTCCCGTTGCTTGGTCCCAGCTCCTGCCAACCTAGCAGTTTGAAAGCACGTCAAAATGCAAGTAGATAAATAGGAACCGCTACAGCGGGAAGGTAAACAGCGTTTCCATGTGCTGCTCTGGTTTGCCAGAAGCGACTTTGTCATGATGGCCACATGACCTGGAAGCTATACATCGGCTCCCTCGGCCAATAATGCGAGATGAGCGCGCAACCCCAGAGTCGGTCACGACTGGACCTAATGGTCAGGGGTCCCTTTACCTCAGGCATCCCCAAACTGCGGCCCTCCAGATGTTTTGGCCTACAACTCCCATGATCCCTAGCTAACAGGACCAATGGTCGGGGAAGATGGGAATTGTAGTCCAAAACATCTGGAGGGCCGAAGTTTGGGGATGCCTGCTTTACCTTTACCCTGTCTCCTATGGGAGTGAGCTGCTTAGTTTAACTATGCATTGTTTGAAGAAGCGCTTTATTTTATCTGTCCTGAATCCTCTGACATTGAGCCAGAGGCCGTCTTAAGCATATCGGGCTCCCTGGCGCCATGGTGCGAAGATTGCTCCGGCGCGCCCCCCCGCCCCATTTCCCACTGTGGCTGTCTGGCGGGCACAGCGCGCAGCACCCCCCTGCGCCACCCAGCCTTGCCTTAGAGCCGGCCCTGCATTGAGCTCCATTGGATATCCATGAGTCCTAGTGTTAATGGGAGAGTGCTTAGGAGAGGAATCATAAACATTGTAGTCTACTTCATTGGGTCAGGGAACATGCCCAGTTATCTCATTCAAAGAGGAAAAGCAACCTTTTAACCTTGTAACTGAAGCAATTAAAACCCCATATAAAAACCAAAGAGCGTGTGAAGTGCAGGGCGTTTTGTTTCTTTGTCTCTTGTGCTTGTCATGTGCCATTGTCACATTGTCTAAAATAACCCAGTCCAAGTTTCTTGAATGTCTTGTTTGTGTCATCCATCTCCTGGTTTTAACCTGATCTGCCTTGGGTGGTTGGTTGGTTGGTTTGGAAATCCGAAGCTGAGAAGCTCCTCGTTCATGTTTGTCTAAACAGCATGGGAGACCTGAGTGTCACTAACTAAGCCTCTTGTAATAATCTGAATTGGCAGTGCATATAGTTGTAATTCATGAATAACAGTCTTTTTTTTAAAAAAAAGAGGAATCGGACTAAAATACCCCCATTGCATGGAGAGATTGTGTTGTCTTGAACAGTGGTTTTCAAATGGTGTTCCTTGAGAGCATTATCTGTGACTGGCTCCGCCCATTTTACCTTTGGCCACACCCACTGTTGGCATTATCATCTTCTGCCAAACATATGTGTGTGTGTGTGTGTGTTGGGTGAATTGTCAACCAAGCCTCAGAATTCTCTGCAACATGGAGATTTCCCATGGTAAGCAAACTGATACGAAAAACTCCTCAAGGACCTTGAAAAACACTGTTTGGTATCCAAGGGGCCATGGAAGGAAGGGGTAGGAATTTTGACACAAGTTCATGTACTGCATGTGAATGTTTTTTTTATTCTTTCTTGTTTCGGTTTGCAAAGCATGAAGCAAAGCCTTAGGTTGTACTTATTAGTTTGAGACTCAGTCTTGGTTACAGCTTAAGTCGCAAGATTAACCTGTAGTTGAACTGGCCTCGGAGACCTTTGTTTGTTTCACTGACCTGTATGTATTTCTCTGTTGTTCACCTGCTCCTGTCCCTCTTCCCCTCTTCCCCCCACCCCTCATCTTGGTTCGTTTTCGATTTCCGAAGGCTCATTCCCTTACAATGGCTACCCATACGGAAGGTGAAATCGGGTAGAGTCTGGTTTTTCTTTCTCATATGGACGAAGGTCAGAATGGCAACTACTGAACAGCCCCCATGCTTTCCCACCAGCAACACCGAATACTATTATTATCACCACTAACAAAGGATGCCTGCTCTAGTTTTCTTATGCTTTCTGCTAGAATTAAAACACTTGGCACATTTCTCCACGGTGCGCATTGCTAGGCACAAGCAACCATTGGGCAGGCTGTTATCCAGAACAGGGTTGTATCAAAGCCCTGGGAGAGCTTTTGGAAAGGGAGAGCTTCACTTATTTGAGCAAAACAAGTGGGAACGACAACAAGTTATTGCAGGTTGGAGTGTTCCTATTTAGGCCTCCAGCAAGCCAGCCAGATCCCATATGCAGGATTCTCCATTGAATCACGGTCTTTTGCTTTAACTTTCCCCCCACTGAAATAAATGAGGGCTAAACACACTTAATCAGGGCTGGGTTGTGTCTACTGGTTCTTAAGCTTCTCCATGTTCCCCACCCCCCACCCCTAACCACGCTGTGTAACAGAAAACTCATATCTAAAACAATTAGCGCACTGTTACTGCTGGTGTCGGTTTCCAACTAACAGGAAGATCATAAATCTTCCCCCATTCACTGGTGCTGATTTAATCTTACAAGGTCGACTGCTTTGCAAGTAGAAGTAGCCGAGAGCAGCCTTTCTCAACCTTGGCCTCCCCACTCCCCCGATGATATTGGACTACAACTGCCATCATCCCTAGCTAGCAGGACCAGTGGTTAAGGATGATGGGAGTTGTAGTCCAACCGCATCTGGGGACACAAAGTTGAGAAAAAGGTTGCTCTATAGAGAGCAATATTCAACCAAGCTCCTAACGATTGCTTCTATTTTGCTTTCCTCTTGCGTTAACTGTGCGGCTCCTCTTGGCGAGTTAAGGTGGATATGGGGACCCAACTGATCAAGAGATCCCTGTCGTGCCGTTACCGCACAACTCCTACCAGCTCTATGACTCCGAGGACCTTTATGATGATGACGATGATCAAGAGCCTTATCTAGTGCATGGATCCTACCACCACCCGCAGTCCCCCTACCCAGCACCTCGCCTGGCTCAGCCAGAGTTCACACCTGTGCGGGAAGAAATGGGGGCTCTCGAACTGAGATCCCCCGGAATAAGCCACATTTCAAGAAGAATCTCCAAAAGAAGCACCGGTTCTCTGAGGCTCAAGAGGAAGGTTAAGAAAACCTCTTAACGAACTATTTCTTTTTCTCTCTCTGTGCATTATATACATGAATCTTTTAGGCCTCTGTCCAGTTGCCTAATGTTGTCGTGGGAATTGTTTACAGGCTCATATGTTAAAGGGAAAAAAGGAATATTGTACATTACCACTTTGGAAGAATGGGGGTGGGGTAGGGTGATAGCGAATTTCATTGCATGCCAGAAGTTATTAGCTTTGTAGGGGTTTATTGTTAGATGGAAACTCCAAGGGACATTTCTGTAGATCTTTGTAGTTATTGTATTAGAATGGTTCGATGCACATTTCAAAACACTCCATCACCAGCTGATATATCTGAATAAGTCAAGGAGCTCATATCACTGTTTCCTGCTTTCTGAATTTCTCTGCCTGAATTTTGATTGTGTGCTTTACTTGCAAAGTAACCCTTATGAAGCCAACTGTGTTGGTTGATTTTTTTAAAATCATTTCCTTCGAAGATTTATATAAAGTGGGATTTTCTTCCCACAGCATTCTTATTAAATACCTATTAGAAACACACTAATAATTTATTGTGGGTCTATCACTACTCCATTTTTATATACAAATAAACGTGGCAAACTTTTATAAATAATTTCATCTGTTGTGTTTATTATTTTTAAGAGCCCACGACTGTGGTATGAAGTTTAATCTGGGGATTCCTGAGATCTATAAAAAAAATAAACATAAACACCTCCATCCAAAAATCCTCGCAAGTTCCAGTTGCGAGATTGCTCTGTCCATGGAAGCATTTCTGCTTGACTCTTAGATGTGATTTCTGCATTGCAGGGGGTTGGATTAGATGATTCTACAAGTTTCACACTTCGCTTAAAACATAACAACTCTTCTAATTCTTCCCTTGCTGGATTGGGATACGTATGTCAGACAGTTCAGGGCCATTTCACAGCTCACAAGATGTACCTCTGGACTGATTTGGGAGAGCATGTTGCATGCATGGGGGAAAGAGAGGACGAGAAGTTCTGTTGTACATGCATACTTCCTAGTGCTGATGGTAGTGGCATAGCGTGGGTTGCCAGTGCCCAAGGCGGGTGGGTGGGAGGGAAAGGGACGGAGTACACATGTGCACTTAACTGCCTAACAGCATCCGCCTCACCCAGGACATCACAGCCGCAGAGATAAGAAAAGAGGGGTCATTCTGTTGTCCAGAGAGGTCACTTCCTGGTTAACGTGGAGAAGCCCAGCAGAGCCCAGTGACGGAAACACACAGCTGTATTGAGACAGCACTGGGTGTTGAAATTTTGCACCCCTTAACAATTTTGTGCCCCAGGCAACCATCCCTGTGCCTCCTGTGTCCTCGCAGGGGCACACCAGTTGAATAGCACCCTAAGTTTTCAGAGGGTTTCTCTGCCTTAGCAGAGGGGCAATGCTGTTGCTGAGTTTTTGGCACTTTCCACAACACTGGCATGGACCCCAAATGCACCATTCGAACAACATCAGTTGCAGGTAAGCAACCTGTATTTTCTGCGGTTTAACACCTAAGCATTTGTTGTACAATAACTCCCACTTATTACCCATCTAATCTTTATTCCCCCCCCCCAGCTTAGTATGCTACAAGCATCTGTCTTGTTTATCTGAAGGGATGCTCACCTCGAGTGTTTTAGATTTCTCATGCCTGTGTATCGCATTACTATGAGAAAATATCTCCCCTGCAATTGAAAACCTTTTCCCATATAAAACTTGCTTAAAGACTGTCATGAGCTATTCTCCAGCAAGATGGCCACATATGTCTATGTGCTGCATATTTATTCCAGAAATGGTGTCCCTTGTAGCCAACTCATTCCTCTCATTCTCTTATAATTAGGTCAGAATATGTTGGAAATCTGAGGCTGCTGAAAGGCTCTGATTATTTTCCCCACTGATAATTTATGTCAGAAATGTTGGAATGATATAGTATAGATTAATTGATTCTGATTACATTTCATGCCATGATGTCTGTACATTCTTATGCTGCTATTCTTTGCCAGAAAATGCTGATTTCTCAAGCTTCTTCACATCAGAAGAAATAAACGAGAGGGTCTTTCTTCTAGATTTTAAAAGCAAATTGGTGGCCTCTTAGCTTGATCTACACTGGGATCTAGAATAGGAGGCCTTGGCCCTTTGCCGTGCACTAGAGTTCTGATCCAGATCATCAGGCCTCAAGCACATGCTATTTGCAATCGGGTTAAAGCTTCCATTTGGTCCAATGGGAACTTTGATTTCCAGTACATGCTCACATTCTCGTTTCATCTGTGCTGCCTTGGTCATGTCCACAGAATGGAAGATGGCAAGATCTCCAAGGATGTGCTCTGCAGGGAGTTGGCTTCAGGTACAAGGCCTGTTGGCAGATCAACTCTGCACTACAAAGATGTCTGCAAACGAGACGTGAAGGCTAGCAACATCAACCCTGACAAGCTGCATACTGACAAGCTGGAACGTGTCCAGAAGAGGGCAACCAAAATGGTCAAAGGCCTGGAAACAATGCCTTATGAGGAACGGCTTAGGGAGCTGGGTATGTTTAGCCTGGAGAAGAGAAGGTTAAGGGTTGATATGATAGCCATGTTCAAATATATAAAATGATGTCATATAGAGGAGGGTGAAAGGTTGTTTTCTGCTGCTCCAGAGAAGCGGACACGGAGCAATGGATTCAAACTACAAGAAAGAAGACTCCACCTAAACATTAGGAAGAACTTCCTGACAGAGCTGTTCAGCAGTGGAATTTGCTGCCAAGGAGTGTGGTGGAGTCTCCTTCTTTGGAGGTCTTTAAGCAGAGGCTTGACAGGCATATGTCAAGAATGCTTTGATGGTGTTTCCTGCTTGGCAGGGGGTTGGACTGGATGGCCCTTGTGGTCTCTTCCAACTCTATGATTCTATGATTCTAACCCTGCTGTGTGGGAATCCCTTGCAGACGACCGCAGTGCCTGGAGGCAGCCAGGTTGTGCATCTGCAGCAGTGACCAGCAGAGGAATGACGGCTAGGAGGAGCGCAGACAGAAGAAACACCGTGGTGCACCTGTATCAGCACAACCGGAGGCCTTCATCTGCCCCAGCTGCAACAAAACATGTCTCTCCCACATCGGTCTCTACAGCCACAGCAGGCATTGTAGCTGTCCAAATGGAAGGTACGCACTTCCATTGTCTCCCGAAGTCAGACGAGTGCCAACTTCTGAAATAAATCCATGTCTGTGTTTCCCAAACTAAGATGCTGCAAGACCTGAGGTGTGCCACGTTGGACAGCCAGCACTCTATGGCTGTCAGAAGCGCTGGAGTCAGGGGCAGGGAGAGTGAGGAGAACCTATTTGGTACTGATCTGCCTCCTCCAGACCAATATACTGTACATGTATCATCAAGTGGGAGTAAGGAGGTACCCAAGATGCTATAGCAGCAGCTTGCACTGTATCTGATAAGCACAGGGAGAGCCGCCCTAGAAACGTCACCATTGGCCCAAATTAGGATCCACCCACCAGTCTTGACTACGGCAAACGGAACAGTAGGATGCAAGCAAGGACTAGTAAGTGGGCGATCCTACAGTTGCCAGGAGTCCTTCCCATTGCTCTGGAAACTGATTAGGCAAATTAAGCAGATATATTGGCTGGCTCCCAGCTAAGGTTGGTTTAGCCGATTCCTGCATTGCAGGGGGCTGGATTGGATGACCCTCTGGGTCCCTTCCAACGCTGCAGTTCTATGGTGGTATGAAATGAAGTGAAACTAAGTTAATCTGGATCAAATATGAATAGAGAAATGGAATTAGGCGTGGCTCCAGTTTCAGTTGCACCAGACGGCAAAGTCTGGGAAACAAAGTACTGGAGGTGGTAATAAATCAATGCTGCCTCTTAATGAAGACATCTTACAGTTTGTAGGCTAAAGATCAATTTTGTACCCAAAATGAAATGGAATCCCTGTGCACACACACACACACACTCCCGGCCAAAGATACACTGCACCCAAATTGCCTCAGTAGACACACATATTGGTCCACATTATGTTCCGCGATGCTGATTTTTGTGGCTCTGGTAAGGTTCCTAAAATTACATACTCCATTATATCCTGTCCAAGATTTTGACAGTATGTTTTAACCCAACTCCCCACAAAATCATGACCTAATATTGCAGCTGGTGGGTTTTTTTTTTGCAGTGATTAAGATTTACCTTAGATGAATATCTGGTCCATTAACTAAGCATACAGTATTAACAAGCAATCTGAAAACAGAGTAAATTGCAGTTCATGACTGACTGGCTGTAGACAGCATCCAAGGATATGCCAGGACCTGTTGGAATTGTTCCCAAAATTAAACGTGAGAGGGAATGGCTCCTAGTATTTCATATGCTGTGCAGGATTACGTACGGTGCGAGCCCAATTTGCTAAATGGCCCGCAATGTAAATATCTGCGTAAACAGTTATGCAGGATTGACAATAGGAGGGCCAGAACTTCCTCTGAAAAACTTCCGCACCGAGAGAATGGCTCACTATCCAACAACAAGCAGAGAGAAGACTCGGAACGACAAAGAAAGTAAAATAAGATACAGGATTATGCCCAAACCTTGCTATAAAACTCTGCATATTCAGATTTACAAACAGCCAGAGTTTGCCCATTTCCTTACATGTTTGTGCTTTGGCGTCCGTCATTTTCAGGCAGACACCATGCAGGGAGGTCGGACAAAGCACAATTAGAAATATTCTCACAGGTATCAATGGGAATCGTGAATTTGTTATGCAAACGCTCGCCTGATTTCCAAGGAATGCATTGCGTTCCGTAAGCAGGACCTATGTATATGTGAGCATATTGCCGGCCTTACCTACCTACCTGTGGAAAGTAACACATTCCTCTGTTTGACCAGCTTGGATAAAAGATTTTTTTTTAAAAAAAAGTTAAGTGGACAACTGAGTAGACTTGGGGAAATGCTCACAGAGAAACTGACCATAGTTTGCCAGGAGGGCAGAGTGTCCAAGTCGCAGCTTTTGCGTGAGAACGATCATAATGAGCAGTGAGCTATAATTTTTAATGACGGTTGTGCTATGCAGGCTATATGAAGTTCACACCGCCTATTAATCTCTCACTCTCTTTCCCCTTGACCAAAATTTATCACTCGCAACTTGGCTTCTTTAACTCCAGCCAACAGTGCTAAGACCTAAGTGCATGTCATAAAACAGGAACAACTGCCAGAACATTTGTTATGGCCACTGGGGTTGACTTTTTGTAGTGTCAGGACTAAATCATACCCGTAGTCTTGATAACTATATTCGATTTGTTCAAATAATTGATGTCATAGGAAAACTGCGTTGCACCCAGGAAAGGAGAAAACATCATGCCCTCTGATAACAGTTCAGTAACAATGCCCATTTTGCAGATTTTTGAACATTTTTATTTATCATTTTATACATGTGCCAAAAGAAGCAAGAGGCAGATGTGTAGCATCAAGATTTCTTCCAAAACCCAGTCATTTTTAACCTTAGGAGAGTTGCCGATTTTGCTAGATGTTCCAAGAAGTCAGAGCAACTCCAAAGCATTTAACACAGGAGGAACAACTGAGAGGGCCTAACTCAACACCTACACTGTAATTTAGGAAAAGATGCTGTGTTTTGCCGAAGCAGTTCAAAACACATTCTTCAATAGACTGAGCAACCTGGGAATCTCAACAGCTCTGAGCATTGCTCCCAGCAGGGCCGGCTCTAGGCCTGCCCCCGGTGGCGCGGGGCGCCAGGCCACCAGGGGTGCCGCTGCACCCGCTGAAAGGCATGGCTGAGGCTGCCCGAGGCGCGCCTCCGCTGTTCAGCGGCTTCAGGCCGCTCTCTGGAGGCACGCAGGCCTGGGGCCGCCTCCGCCGCAAGCAGGGGCGTCGCAACAGGGGGCGGGCAGCACCCCCTGGCCCAGGGCCGGCCCTACGGCAGGCTGGGTGGCGCAGTGCAGTGGCGCCCGCCCGCCGCGCTGGGAAACGGGGCGGGGGGGGGGCGCCAGAGGGATCCGTCTCACCACGGCGCCAGGGTGTCAGGCATGCTTAAGACGGCCCTGGCTCCCAGTCTACCGGTGGTCCAAACATCCCCACCTCAAGACACACACATTAATAACGTGGCCAGAGAAGCAACCGTTGTACCGCTCCCATCTGTTGGGAGTCAATGGGAGGGGAATGACTTACACCAGATCTTGTCCTCTCAAAAGATTCCTGCCGAACAAGAAGTTCAAATTCAGTCTAGGTGTGCTCATTCCATAGGCATCCAAGACACACCTTGCTTTCCATGGCTTGAATTTTGCTGTCAAGAGTCTTCTGGAACTGTTCCAATATGTTGGAGGAGGGGTCCGACAGTAGACATTTCACTGCTGCAAAACTCTCCCCATAAGCAGAGCGGCATTTCAAGGGTTTTCAGCCTAGAGGACCTCAGGAACAGAGCCACACCCCGTGTTAAACTACACTGGCGCTAATCCAGACCTATGTACCTAGCAGCAGTGTGCTGAGTGTTTGTTATCTTTTGTCTTTCAGTGGATGGCGAAAACCATTCTCTTTCGTTGGGCATCAGAATGTTGCTGTGTTTCTTCTCTAGTGTCCTTGCTTCTATGTAATTGGTTACTGCATTGTGGTGTACTGAGCTGGAGTGCTGTGGTTTTTATTTTTGTTTGAACTTTAATTGCATGCATTTTTATTGTTTCTGCTTTAATTGCTTGCATGCATGTTGCTCTAGAGGCCTATGGAGAAAGCGCAGCAAACAAAACAAATTCCAACTATAGCAAGCTACCCAATAAATGGTTGGTGATGTTAACTTATGCACTGGTAAGCTACCTTATAGGTGAATCCAAGTTTAATGTCACTCTCCTTTTTGGCAGAAGGGAGTACGGCACTGTCTCTAATGACAGTCCTAGCTGTCTATCAACCCTGTTCTGCACCCACAGTTCCCGCTCCAGGATGTGTGTACAAAAGTCTTTGCTAGAGCAGGACGCCTAAACTTAAGTGTGAGGTCATTGGCTAACTGCAGGCTGCAGCAGGAATATGACAATCTAGCAGCCAGCACACTTGCTCAAATGTTTTACGTATTATACAGTTACGCGTGCCACAAAACAAGTTCACCCAAAGGCCAGAACACTATATAAAAAGATGTAGATACTGCAGTTAATTTCAGAAAAGTATTTTTTATTGTCAGCCCCGTTTCCCCGTCCACGGAAGAAAAAGGGGATTACCAAGCATAAACAAATGAAGTAATACTGCCCTATACCTGGGGGGGAAAAAAAATCAAGTTTACTTCACAGCAGACTTTATGCAATTAGCTAAACTGTGAAATGCTGGATGGCTTTTATCTTCTAGAAGATGAAGTATATGGGCTCCTGTTCCCATTCTTTCACACTCTTCCTGCTACAGTGGTCGAAAATCTTTAGGTCTGCAAAAAAAGAAAAAAGAAGCAGAAGCAGGGATGAATAAATATGCTATGACAGCTTGTCACATAATACAAGAAGAACAGATCATAAATATTATTATGGCAGTAATATTACTATTAGGGACCCAGGTGGTGCTGTGGGTTAAACCACAGAGTCTAGGGCTTGCTGATCAGAAGGTCGGCGGTTCGAATCCCTGCAACGGGGTGAGCTCCCGTTGCTCGGTCCCAGCTCCTGCTCACCTAGCAGTTTGAAAGCACGTCAAAGTGCAAGCAGATAAATAGGGACCGCTCCAGTGGGAAGGTAAACGACATTTCCATGTGCTGCTCTGGTTCTCCAGAAGCAGCTTTGTCATGCTGGCCACATGACCCGGAAGTTGTCTGCGGACAAACACCGGCTCCCTCGGCCTATAGAGCAAGATGAGCGCCGCAACCCCAGAGTCGGACACGACTGGACCTGATGGTCAGGGGCCCCTTTACCTAATATTACTGTTATTACAGGTTGGGAATCTGTGGCTATTCAGGCAGGACTACATGTTCCTCACCCTTGACATATTGGCAGCTAAAATAATAGTGCATCAGTTTGTGCTATGGAAAAACATGTGTGAAAAAATGAACCAAAAAAGCAAGCAGAAAAATTAGGAGGTGGTCATTTATGGAGTTCCCTGTAACTTACTGCTGCTCATCTAAAAGAAACTAGCAAAGTGAACTCTAGTCCTGGTCCATCCCACTCAAAACCAAACACTCTCTCTCTCTGCAGCTAAAGTAAGATGGACAGTGGACCCTCTGGATATGAATTTAATTCATTCCAGGGGTCCGTGCGCACCCTGAAAAATCAGTATCCGGAGGTGCCGTTTCTGCGCATGCACGTGGAGTGCTTCTGTGCCTGCGTGAGCGGCAAAATACTTCCGAGTTTGCCACTTTCACAACCCGAAGTTTAGGTTACTCGAGAGTAACGTAACCCGAGGGTCTACTGTATTCAACTTGCGTTCTTCTCAGAACAGACCAACTGAGATGAATGAGTACGACTCAAGTTAGCTCCATTAATTTCAAGAGACCTACTCGTGAGTGAAACTTAGTTGCCCACCACTCATGGGAAATAAACTAGCCATTAGCAGAGATAAACGAGATAACTTGAACATACAGATCGAGAACTGCATAATATGCTGGATATGAAAACTGGGAAGCATCTTCAGATCATCTCGTTTCGCAAATACAACAAGGGAGGAGGCAGCCTCCAGTTCCCATGACCCAGGAGAGCTCAGGGTTCTGCTGAGCAGATGGGAAATGCAGAAATTGGCAACCACATTGCTCAGCTGATAAAAATGAAACCAGGCTGCATGCATCAGCTCAAATCAGTATACCACACAAGTTCTCCAATGATCTGGAGGCCAGACCCTGCTATTTACGCCCCCCCCCACCAAATATGGCAGTTATTAAAAAGTGTTTATAATAGACATAGACTGAACTTGAGGTAGATGCTCACCAGGCGCTGCTACATCGACAAATATTTAATTAAGTTCTTTACCCTTCTCCCAAGTGATGCATGGGAATCCACTGGTCAGCATTACGGAGTTGCTTCCCTCCCTCCCTCCCATTCTCTGTTTCTGCTCTTGCAGTGGAGTCATGAGCAGACAGCCATAAAAGACAAGTGCTAATTGGAACATTACTATGCTGTTTCGTTACCTGGGACTGCGGACAGGCCAAGGTCAAGGCATCCGAGGCGAGGGCTCCCTGGCTAAGAGCCTGGAGCCTTTGAGGTGGGAAAGGCTATTCTGCAGCATTTCAGAGTCAACACCAGGTATCTGAACACTGACTGAGAAGCAGCTGCTGCTCCAAATACCACTTTTTCCTCATTACCAAAGGAACCGTATCAGTGTTAGAAACTGAGATATGAATGGAGTGTCTAGGCACACTTTTTTAATAACAAGAATACAAAGTTGAAAATGAATGAACTGCAGCTGAAATATTCTGTTCATTTTTCACATGGTCCACATAGTCCTAGAGTTAATGTGCCCCGAATTAAATGTGCTCAATCCCTTTCTCTGAAACCCTGTTAGGTTTTCAAAAGCTACTGGTACTTTTTTTCTCCTTTCCAAATACAGCCCAGGGCCAAAGAAGACTGCTTCTGGCAGTGGAGGTCTCTGTGTTTTGTCAGCAGGAATATAGACTTACGAAACAAAACATCTCCAATCCCAAGAAAGCCCTTAAGAGCATTAATCGATATCCCTATGAGCGACGGCCATATAAAACCTGGCACATTCCTCTTTCACTCTCCGAGTTTCCCTTAACAAAATATAAAAATTCTTCTGCACTTGGAACAAACCAGCACAGTGTAACCAAAGAAAGTACATGACGTTTGACAACTGGAAGCTGTGGGTTAGAAATCTGGGCAAATGGGTGGAGAGGGAAATTGGTTTAGACGATGTATGAATAAATGGGTGCCTTACAGGGCTTGTGAAAGCCTCTCTCTTCATCAGAGGATAAAAAGTGGGTTGAGATGAGGGCCACTCTGTTTTTACCAGTTCCTCGCCACCCTACTGTGCCCATCAGGCTATAACTGAAAGAAGCACCTGATGTGATCGCAATTAATTTAACCCATCAAGCATTAGTAACTTGCAGCTTTGAAAAAGTAGCCCAATGGACTGATCTAGAGACCTGCGTCAGGTACCACCACTTCTGCTATGGATTCCTTCTGCGGCTTTGGGTAAGGCACTCATTTCCACTTCAGTCTGTCATGTTAGCCATGTGCCTTAGCAGGAGTCATGGGAAGGCAAGCACAATTAAAGCCCCCCGTTCAGTTCCTGGCATCTGATATATCTACACTAGTGGCCAAAATTATGGAAACCTTCATAAAATATATTGCATTACATTCTTCATTAAATTATCTTTCCATTGATATATAATTTTATGGTATTACTCCAAAAGAAAGTGGTGCTATGAGCCATCAAACCTTGGAAAAACACTTTCCCCAAAAAGGTTTCCATAATTTTGGCCACTAGTGTAGTTTAAAAATGGTCTCAGGGCCAAGAAACAACATTCTCCAAAACCATGAACAGCCACATAGGGTAGATAATACTGGCTTCGATGAAGCAATAGACTGACTCGCTTTAAGGCAGTTTTGTATGTTCGACAGCCACTATTTTAAAGGAACAAAAACGTCCCAAATTAAACAATGTCTTCCCGTCCCGTGTACGATGCTATTTAACACCCCCACTGCCTTGTTAAAACGTATTTTCAGTGGGTACGAAAAATACGTGCGCTAGAAAATTTGCTGATGAAACTGCTGAAATAAGTGAAAGCAAACCGTGGTAGTTTTTAGCCCAATCTCAATAGAGTCACTGTGGGGTTTGCTCCTTAGCAAAACCACAGGCAGCGCATTCCAGTTAAGGTGACCCTTTTTTTTTTTTGCCTAGCAATGCTCTGCAGACCAAAAACTGGGGTCTGGCTGAAGCTGCATGGTGGGAGTAGCAGCCTATTTTATTTCTAACAGCATAGTAAACATAATTAACAAGACTCTGCAGCCTTTAATGACAAGGCGTACCCCCACATCATTTCAATGCAAATAAGCACAAGGGCTGATAAAACTGGCACTGTGTTGTATAAAGGCAGGAAGCATGCCCAAGAGAGCAAGGAAGCCTCCCCGTGTTCCTATGCAAAGCTAGTTTTAAAGAATGCCAAAAGATTTTCACATTAGCTATCATGGATGTTGAGAAGGAGGGCGAAACCCTCTTCTCCATCCTAATTATGAAAATACAAGGGGGGGGGGAAAGGAGGGATCAAAGCATAGGTCTTTATCCAAATGGGATGGGAGATCCAACACATAGAGATAAGCCAACATTTTACTTGGATAAATGGGAGTTCTTCCTTCTTTCTGGATTATAGTGACACAGAAGGTGACCAGATTTCAAAAAGTAATGGAATCTTTAAAAATGTTTCTCAGATTACCTTCATTTAAAACTCCATTACATCACAACATCAAGGAAACATATTCAACGTTATGTCAAAATTAGCACGGCCAATTTCCCCTTCACTTCTAACACGTACCTGAAGACTACCACAGCTTTCTTAGCTGTCTTTAAGTCTATGAAACATTACCCCACAAATACAGAAATACCAAGATTTGTCAGCAGAAGTTGCTTACTAAGCCAGCAATATGCACCTGGCATGACGATTTTGAAGCCTTCAAAATTGCATTTTTCCCTATTTGCCTGCAGGTCACCCCTCTCCTTGTCAAGTGAGAAAAATGACCCCCCCATCCATGTAGTGAGTGGCAGGTATTCATCACCTCCTTGCGTGGACAAACCAGACTTTTCTGACAGGGCTTAAGTTTTTCTGAAGCACTGCATGAGGACAGTGCCTTGCAGCTAATCTGTTAGCGGTGTACACCAACAATCGGACACGAAGAGATATGGAACAGGACAATCGCGAAGTTGAAAAGGGCACTAATGAGTTTGAACTCCCGTTTGCGTGAATGGCTGGGAGAACTTTCCCAGACATGGAATCAAAACAAGACACTTAGAAAGTCTCTGCAGAGTTGTGCAACCGTTTCATCCACAGGGCTTCTCCCACTTCCATTCATGTGTATTTCTTGCAGAAATAACTTCCAAGTGTTTTACAACCCATGGCTGTCACCTGAGGGCAATGCCAGTCTTGCCAAACAAACAAACAATATCAACGCACTCTCTCTACCAATTCTGCACTGAAATTAGGGGTTGGGCAATTTCTGCAGAAAAATCTGCTGAAGTCTGAAGACTGGGTGGTTAAGAAATACTAGGCTTCTGAGCTACATAGGACTCCTGCCCAGTTCTAGTACAGCAGGAGGACAGCCAAAACTGGAAGTAAGAGGAGATGCAAGAGAAAAGGGAGCCAAAGAACGGTGCACAGAGTGTGCACCCTGAAAGAGATCCCTCTCATCTGTGCTATCCAGAATTGGCCTCTACAGTCACTTACGGACTCATTGTTAAAACTGTGTTCATGGAAGACAATCTTACTTGGCTACGAATGAAAGAAGAAGAAGAAGAAGAAGAAGAAGAAGAAGAAGAAGAAGAAGAAGAAGAAGAAGAAGAAGAAGAGAAGGTGGCAAAGAAAGTGGGGGAGGCTAAGCAGAGTGCAAGAATATGTTTCTGAAAGGAACAGAAAGAGACAAAAATCTGCACACAATTCAAAACGGCCAACCAACGCTGAAATGTCTAATATGCATCTTTGAGCTTCTGGTCTTATTAGGGTGAAAAGGGACCCGAAGAATCAAGATCCTTGTGCTGTCGCCGGTTTACATTTTTTCTGCCAATAGAATTGAGTATGAATGCAAGGTACCCCCAGTCTGCTCCCCAAATGCTCCCTTCAAAGCTGCACTGGCCCTGACACCCCTGGATGACAAGGAGAAAAGAAATTCCATCTCCTTCAAGAACTTGAGATCGAATCAGGCCATTTCCTTTGCTTTAGACCAGTCTTTGTTCTAGCTGCAGTCGAGAAATTAAAAACCATCAAGGAGAAAGCCACGCTCACAAGAATGTGGAGTTATTATTAGTTGATGACAGCAATGCTGCCCGGTAATAACGTGTCACTACTTCTCTTTCAGGCTTGCTTAACAAAATATGTTTTCAACAGGTTCTCTAATGTTCTATTTTATCTGTATATAGAGAGGGGAGGGTGGGAATGCATATACCAATTTATTTCAGTCAATGTAATCAGTCACGTACCACACTAAGCCAAACCATAGCTTAGCGCAAATGCATGGGTTCTGGCAGAGGAGACCACAGCCACTTTGCAGCTCCTCGATTGTTCCTCTGCTACATCATGCCATGGCTTGTCTTGTCTTAGCATGTTGTCTGAATCTGGGCTTTGCGGTTCAGCTCTTGCAAGACCCAACTGTGAGCTGCATCCAAGGCTCGTCTATGCTTTACGGCTCATGGTTTGTCCACAAGAGCGAAACGACAAGCTCAGGCTCAGGCGACATGCTAAGCTAAGCGCAGCGGCAAAATCACCAGGGGAACAAAAGTGGCCGAGATCTCACTGGGAGCCTGCATCTTCACACTATGACATAGTTTGGCCATGGTTAATTACACTAAAACGCTCTACAGATTTGCAGGATATTTTTATTTATTTGTTCGTCATATCACAAACTGAATCCTAACATTGACAATATGAGATCTCTCACTCTCTCTTATACACACACACACACACACGTATGGGAAAAACTGATTTTAATAAATGAATACAGAATACTCGCTACTTAAGGAAAGTATTGAAACTGCAAAGAGATAGAGGGAAGTCAACCAACATAGAAGGGATTCAAACTAGTTTTCCGGAACTTGGTGTACAGAATAATCAAATGACTGTTTGTATCCTTTGAATAATTTGGTGTATTTGACTATTTTTTTTCATTCCCCCCTTTATATTTTTTTCCTTTAGTTATGAATATTTGGATACAATGTTTAATATATTCTTTCTTTGTAATTTTTAAAAATGCAATAAAGATTTTTTAAAAGATCTCTCTCTCTCTCTGTGTGTGTAGACAGATAGATATTCCAATATTCTGCTTTAAATATTTTGTTTTAAATACATATTGGGTGAGCTTTCGCTGACACAGAAGCTATTGAGTGGGATTCACCTAAGTGAATCTTACGTTTCATTTGAACCAACCTTTTTATTTTCTTGCGAGTTCAACATACCATATTTTTCTGGCTATAAGACCCCCCCCCCATGTATAAGATGCCCCCTATTTTGGGAGACTCCAAATTAAGAAAACACCCCTCAGCACTACTACCCATGTATAAGACGAGCCCCAATTTTAAACCTCATTTTTTTTGTTTAAAACAACAAACAAATATGTTTTTCTTGCATCTGATCTCCCCTCCTGCCTGATAGCCCCAGTTGCCTTTGAAGTGATCAAAGCCACATCATATTTGCAGGTGTGTTTACCTCATCAGTGGCATTTGATATCCCAGCTTTGGTCCTCCATCTGATGTCAGATTGGAGATGCATAGCCAAGAAACAGCTTTCTTATCTTAGCAGATTTGTGGGAGCCAGCCAGCTAGCCAGCCACACCTCCCTATAGGAGACAAAGCCAAAATGGCAGTACTGCTCTATAGTCACAGGCCAGATTAGAACCAGATTGGAACAGGTCCTGTGTATATTGAGTCCCATCAGGGGAAAAGCCAGGGTATAAATGCATATATTACGATAACAACATTAAGAGAGCAAAGTTTTCAAGAATATACGGGTGGGGGTGGGTGGGAAATCAATGCATTGCTTATTTTTTTACCAAACAATATTCCTGCTTCAGTTCCTTCTGTATCTGTTTAACTACAAGACAATGTAAACATTTTCCCTATTTTGATGTGCCTCTCGTGGTTCACTAGGCAGGACATATGCACTTCATCTGACAGGAACAAAATTGGAATTTTAACCGGGGGGGGGGGGGGAGAGGTTAGAGAGAAAGGCAGTGGAAGACTTAAAGAGGGGTGTGTTACACGGATAAAGAAATCATGGGATTAAGTTTAAACAGCCAAAAAGGCTTCTCTGTGGATTTGCTGACCTTTCGGATTCTTAAAATTTTATTTTGAGCAGCACTCTGGCACCTAGCCACTGGGCAAATTTGAGGGCTCCAAAGGAAAGAAGTACTCTTTTGAAGTACCTGATTACCTGTGCAATGTTTCCCCAGGGGAAAAGCAAATGTTGGTACTTAATTGAGATAAGTTCCTTCTCTGTAGGGAGAATTGGGATCTACAGGTATGTTGTAGCCGCTGGCAGGAAGTCTTTTAAAAAAAACTTTGAGGATACTTCAGGGGAGAAACACAAGCCCCTCGTTTCAGTTCAACTCATTCTTAAGCAAGTAACTGCAATAACAACTAAGGAACAGGAGAGGAACACAGTGATTTCAAAGGAACATGCTCCCCTGTTCACTGCATGAAAGGAAAGGTTCCTTGTGGCCCCTTTAACTAGCACAGGAGAAAGGGAAAAGGGAAATAACCGTCATATGGGCTGAGAAGGCCAGAAAAGCTGGGAAGGAAAGATAGGAGGCCCCTGGACCTTGGGGAAAGTCTCATACTCCACTGGGCAACCCTCCGAGACGCCATGGGGAGGTCCGAAGTCTGTCCTGGACAGGCAATCCACTCCCCCAACTTCCCGGTACCTCCTGAAGTGCTGGAGCCGCTGGATCAGGCCTTTGCAGTTTGCCCCAAACCTCCTTGGCTTGGGCTGCTGCTAAATTCAAGGGAATTCCAGGCCCCTGGGTTCCCAGAGTGCTCTTCATGGTCCTCAATTTTCCCCTACAGGAGAAATAACCTCTGTCCAGGCTTAGGCTGCTTGCAGCAAAGTACTTAGTTAATTTTCTATCCCCTAGAGTCCATGGTTTTTGCTTTAGTTCCCTCCAATGCAAAATCTACTTAGGCATGTAACTCAGAGCTCAACATTTCTCACTGCAATTTGCACTTAATGCAAGATTTGTTGAGCAGGTAATTAATTGTGGCATTCATAGGGGCACTCAAGGATTAAGCAGATTTTGAACTGGAGACTCAAATCAATTTGGGTTCAGGCTTAATAGGCTGGTTATAAAATTTACTGATTAGCTTCTGCTCAAACCCAAGTTAGAATGGTTCGACTTAACCTGCCACGTAACAGTTTCCAGAAGAAGCAGAGTGAAATCCAATAGCTTTTATTTCAGCTTCCTGTCTCACACTTGCATTCATGACTGAAAGCAACCAAAATGGAAAATGGGTAAGAAAGCATCTTGCTAACGCAGCCTGGACAGAACGAAAGGATAGCTCAACAGAGGGGAAAATTGGTCACGTAAAACTTAATAGTCAACAGTGTCATTGCACAGTTCAAAGCACCTCAAGTAAAACAGAATACTGTACCAAAAATGTGGCCTTGCTAGCCAAGCCAAAATTTATGGTCACCAAGTTCCTTCATGGCTTGGCAGAAGTAACATCACTGCCCAATATCAGTCAGTTACAGACTCTCACGCCCCAACCCACCCGACCTGCGAAGAAAAGAGCTGGGGAGCATGTTGGCTTTTGTTGATGTTTGGCAGAGCAGCTCAGAGCACCTCATTTGAGCAGCAGCCAAATAAGACCTGCCTCTATTTACTGTGGGGAGGAATGATGAAGAGCACGCCAGTTTCTTCTGCTGTTGCTTGGAGGGGGCGGGGGGGGGGGGGGAAGAAGGGGAGACGTTCAGGGTGCTTCTGCTGAGCAGCAACCATCCTTTCCAGCTCTGGGTGATTTGGCCATGCAGCTGCCAAACAACCCCGTCTTCCTCCCAACCTCGGAGCTGGGGATTGCTACACGGCTGTTGGGATGATCACGCTTCAAAGTTGCAAAGGAGGCTACTCATTTGGCACGCACAGCAAATGAAGACACCCATTAAGCAGTGACCCAGCTAAAGTTCTGCTCCCACTCCTGAGAAACAAAATCCGAAATAATTTTGTAGAACTTTTGCTATAGAGAAGCTGGAAAACACAGTCACGCTCAGCTCATCTTTCCTCTGAAGAAACCAAACACGGCAGGTAAGCAGGCACTCCCACAGAAGTATTTTTTAGCCATGCCTGATTCCCTGGGACAAGTTATTTTATACTCAGTCTCTCTCAGGCAGCTGGAGTGAAAGGGGCCTGTAATTTTCCAGTTAAAACGGTGCCTAATATTCACAACTGAAGGCAGAGACTTTTCATGCACATTTTACTAATTATAAGCTGTGCCGTTAAGTACCATTTCCATGCTTAATGCCACATGCCATTTCTCTGCGTTAAAACCACTGGCTTCCTGTAACCTTCTTAATTGTGGTGGTAACAGACTCCCAACTTCACGCCATAAAACTGCAAAGGTCTAACATTAGCAGGATTTTTATGAAAACATCTCCTGGCTTCCATATGAGGAGAAGCACCAATATCAATTTGGCTGGAGTATTATGGCACCTCCCAACCCATTTCCACTCCCGCCCCCCACTATATTTTTTTCAGAACTCTTCCTTTCTGCACTAAGGATTCTTGCCGCCTCTTAATCCCCTAGTATGTAGTGCTTTGATTGCTTCTTTGTTCTTATGTAACAAGGGGTCAAGTGCTTTCCCCCTTTCTCAGCAGTGGGAAGAAAAGCTTTCTGACCTCCTCTCTCACTTCCTCTTTTGGGTTAAGCAAGATACAGTCATACCTCGGTTTAAGCACGCCTTGGTTTGAGTACTTTCAGTTTAAGTACTCCGCGGACCCGTCTGGAAGGGATTAATCCACTTTCCATTACTTTCAATGAGAAAGTTCGCTTCTGGGTAAGTACGCTTGAGGTTAAGTACGGACTTCCAGAACCAATTACACTCATACTTCGGTTTAAGTACGCTTCAGGTTGAGTACTCCGCGGACCTGTCTGGAACGGATTAATCCACTTTCCATTACTTTCAATGGGAAAGTTCGCTTCAGGGTAAGTACGCTTCAGGTTAAGTACAGACTTCCGGAACCAATTGTGTACTTAAACCCAGGTACCACTGTACTTAAATGTTTCTTGAGTGGAGAGGGGGACTCTGAAGGAGAGTCAAGCCTAATAGTGTTGTAACAGTCACTTCTGCAGAAACAAGATAAACTTCATATTTCTCCCCATCTTGATTCTGAAGGGAAACGCTAAGCCAAGGCCTCTTGACTGCTCAGATACCAAAGGGGTCCAGGACAGGAAATCCAGTAGTCAAGAGGCAGATACCAGTGTTCGAAATTAGCCAGGCACCAGGCGCATTTTGCACCTGGCTTTTGACCACTTGCGACCAAGTGAAGATATGCCTGGGTGCCAGAATGGGCCTGACATCTCCACTATCTGGAGGTGCATGCCTGGGGATCCTTGGATCTGGACTAATACCCCATCCCGTAGAATTCTATCAGTTATATTTTATCTGCACAACTGGAATGAATTTCTGGAACCAGAATGCTTTTTCTGTGCAGCCTGAGCAAGAGCTGTTGCCATTAAGAAAAAGAGGTCAGAATAGGGCAATATCTGTGTGGACGGTCCCTGGATCAAATGTCTTTTCTTCTTTAAGTTCTCAAAGTTCTCAACCTAGCTCAAGGCTATGATATGAACTAGCCCAGGCATCCCCAAACTGCGGCCCTCCAGATGTTTTGGCCTACAACTCCCATGATCCCTAGCTAACAGGACCAGTGGTCGGGGACGATGGGAATTGTAGTCCAAAACATCTGGAGGGCCAAAGTTTGGGGATGCCTGAACTAGCCAGGTGTCTTACTGAGAATCAATCATAGTCAGCCCATCATTTGAAAAACAAGACTTTAGAGCCATCTTGCCCCAGAATGGCAACCAGACATTCCATTTAGAGACTATGGCCTTGGTTTAAGTAGCCATTTGGCCCCTAGCTTAAATATCTGAGTTTCTAACACTGGTCAGATACACGTATGTCATGCACACATACCTGCCAAGTCTCTCGCGGAGAAATCCGGGATCTGCAGCCGCGCGACACCAGAAGTTGCGTAGACGCAACTTACGGTGTCGCTCTGCCCATCTATGGGCACCGAAAATGGCCGGTGTCGGCAGTCGCGTCTACGCATGTCCGGAAGTGTGTAGACGCAACTTCCGGCGCTGGCCATTTTCGGTGCCCATCGATGGGCAAAGCGACACCGGAAGTTGCGTCTACGCACTTCCGGACATGCGTAGATGCGACTTCTGGTGCCGGCCATTTTCTGGTGCCCATAGATGGGCAAAGCGGCACCAGAAAAATGGCTGCCGACAGGAGGCAAAATAAGGGAGATTAACGGGAGAGGAGCTGAAACGGGAGACCGCCGGTAAACGGTAAGGAAAAACGGGGGTTTCCTGGGAAATACGGGGTACTTGGCAGCTATGCATGCACAGTAACCACCGAGCTGTGGCTCTCACATAGCCTCGGGAGGAATTGTTTCCACAACACCAGTTATCCATTTGTTTCTCATCTTTTGTGGGCAACAATCTATAAACAAACCTTTTTAGGCAATCAAGGAGGAAAGAGGAGAAAGAGGCAAGGGACAGCCAGGAACCAATGGTGAAGGAACTAGCAGCTCAGGCATCAATTCTGGTAGACTCTTAATTCCTTGCCTTTTTAGCTATTATAGTGCTCACCAAGGTATCTGGATTTTGAAACACCCAGAAATATAGCCAGATGAAAGTATGCAAAATGAAGTTAAGTTTATGGAAATCTGCATGCTTTCCATTGTTCCATACACTGGGTGCAGACATAAGGATATATATTCAGCATTTATATATTGGTGTTTTTTTTTAATAGATGTTCAAAGTTCTTCAAATACAAGCTTCCTTCCTATGTTATAGACCAAAGAGGGCTACATGGCCGTTCAGTATCACTGTTCTGACATAGTGGACTGCAGGAGGAGAGAGAAAAGCAGCTAAGGGAGTTTGTAGTTATGGCGAGTCTTGGCTCACAGTCTAAGTACATACACCAGATAGTATTAGAAGAGTGAAATGCTTCACAGAGGGGAAAGGGTCAAACACCTGGACTCTCCTGGAACTTTTTCCTCGACTTGCCATTATTCCAAAGTTAACAGACTGTAAAGTCCCATTTGGAAGGAGAATGGCTTTAAATAATCAAGCTCATAGGGAACCAGCTCCAGCTCTTGAGAATTCTCTTTCGGGTGGTCTCTGTCTGTCTTTCTGATTCTCTCTGTCCTATGTAATCACAGCATGGAATAATTTTGCATATGCCATGATAAGATGGAAATACCGTACTTGTAAACAGCAGTACATTTTAAATTCTGCTCATTAGAAGAGCGTAGTAGGATTGAGAAACAGGTAGGAGCACACTAAGTTTCCAAAACGCTTTTTATCTCCTCCCTAAAAAAAGAAGAAATTAAACCCATAATATGCTGAAGAAATAAAATAATAATGTTATTACTTATAACCCGCCCATGTGACTGGGTTTCCGCCACTCTGAGACGCTTATAGCTTATATAAAAACATCCAGCATTAAAAACTTCCCGATACAGGGCTGCCTTCAGATGTCTTCTAAAAGTTGTGAAATTCTTTATCTCCTTGACATTTGAAGGGAGGCTGTTCCACAGGGAAGGCGTCACTACCGAGAAGGCCCTCTGCCTCGTTCCCTGTAACTTCGCTTCTTGCAATGAGAGTACCAGCAGAAGACCCATGGAGGAGGAATATCTGTTTTTAACTTTTCCTTTCTTCCTGCAACCACAATGCCCAACAATCTTTATATATATATATATATATATATATATATATATATATATATACGAGAGAGAGAGTGTGTTCCAAGGCTCAACAGTTAATGAAGGTGAAGACTCATTCAGTGAGCAAAATAACTTTCTTTAGATAAGGCAGAATTATTTAAAAGCATTGCAGTGAAAGGGAGGCTCCGACCCTGCCATATTTTGCAACATAAGAACCTACAAAGAGCCTGTGGAAGACCAGCAAGCAGGATTTGAGCACAAGAGCATTCTCCCCTCCTGTGGTTTCCAGCAAACTGGTATTCAGAAACATTACTGCCTCCAATTCCTGCTTGGCAGGGGGTTGGACTGGATGGCCCTTCTGGTCTCTTCCAACTCTATGATTCTAATTGCCTCCAATTGTGGAGGCAGAGCATTGATTTCTTATGTTCTCCCATCACTCTTGCATCACATGCAGAGAATCTGAACTGAAACTAAGATCAGTATGGAATTCTTATTTAGAATTCTGATGTATGGGCCTTGCAGATACAAAAAGCTACTACTGTACAGGGGTACCTCGTGTTACGTGCCGTCCCCCTTACGAATGCTTTGGGTTACGCGCTCCGCTAACCCGGAAGTAGATCCCCCTTGCTGCGAACTTTGCCCCGGGAAGCGAGCAGAAGTCACGCTCCAGTGGGAGGCGCCATTAGTGAAAGCGTGCCCCATGTTACGAGCAGTCCTCTGGAATGGATTAAGTACGTAACACGAGGTACCACTGTAATCATATAATGTTCCAGGAAGCTCATCAAATGTTTTGCAATACATTTTACTCCTGCGTCATTACTGTACGTTGATATCTCAGCAGCGGGTCTTTTACTAGCAGATTTCTGGGGTGGTCAGAGGTGGAGATCCAGGCCCAGTTGCTTCCTAGATTGTCATTCATAAAGGTGGCACCACGCAGAATGCATAGAGCTCAGACCGACCGCTGCTGATTCCGATTGCATATTTTTATAGACGCAGCGGCAGTAAAACCTCTATGGCAGGAGAGGTGGTGGCAGGTTGTGGGAAGAGAAGAGGCATCTACCCTGCACTCTGCGTGGGTAGCATCACCTCAAATGCCACCAAAAAGGCAATATTCTAATGGGAAGATATTGAGCTTGGAAGGTCTGTTCCGCATGCTAGGTTTGGCTCTGGTGCCCTTCACAAAACACCCTTAATATTTGATGCAAGTAATGGTTTCAAGATTGCATTCCGGTTTGGCAAAGGAATATTTCCTCACCTTCCTGCTTTCTTCTCTTTGTAAATAACTTATAAAGCTTAAGGCACATATCATGACTGCTTTCAAGGCTGCAACTTAATCCACCCAAAGCCTTACAAATACCTGTGTCCCACGCGAAAGAAGGCTACAGTACTATATTTTATAGGTTAGGCCATTGTGTTTATAAAACCATTCTGAAAACATTTTCCTAGAGGACCAAAAACAGACATGCCTTGATTTCTATTATTTTAAAAGGAGATGCACACACACACACACACACTCTCTCTCTCTCATGAAATAAGAACAAAATCTACTCTCAAAGTGATCCAAAAACTGAAGGGACAAATCTATATGGCCTATCCGTCTTCATCTTTGCTTCAAAGGCATTTCTAAAACATTTCTCTAGCCGCTTAGAGGCTAATGCATTCTTTAAAAGCTAATCCATCACGTGCGATTATAAAAGCCCCGTGCAAGGACTTTTAGACACTTACGGATTCCAGAGCCTTGGGAAAGCATCGATTTCCTCTTGCGTATATTCATCAAACCTCTTGGGCACTTTGCGGGGCTGCGGAAGCACCTCTACAAGATTCTTGCGTATTTCTTCGGGGATAACCTGAGGAAGAGGAAGAGGGAAACACAAACAGCCACCAGCCATCAATTACATCACTTCCTTTCTGAAGCATGAGTGGGCAGCCCAGGTGCTCCTGGGCTCCAGGGATGATGAAAGACATAACCCAACACTTGAAAGCCCACAGGTTGCCCACTCCTGTTGTAAACCTGCCCACAGACTGTCTTGCCAGAGTGGTGCATGCTCTAGTTATCTCCCGCTTGGACTACTGCAATGTGCTCTACGTGGGGCTACCTCTGAAGGTGACCCGGAAACTACAATGAATCCAGAATGCGGCAGCTAGACTGGTGACTGGGAGCGGCCGCCGAGACCACCATAACACCGGTCCTGAAAGACCTACATTGGCTCCCAGTTCGTTTCCGAGCACAATTCAAAGTGTTGGTGTTGACCTTTAAAGCCCTAAATGGCCTCAGCCCAGTATACCTGAAGGAGCGTCTCCATCCCCCATAGTCCAACCCAGACACTGAGGTCCAGCGCCGAGGGCCTTCTGGAGGTTCCCTCGCTGTGAGAAGCCAAGTTACAGGGAACCAGGCAGAGGGCCTTCTCGGTAGCGGCGCCTGCCCTGTGCAACGCCCTCCCACCAGATGTCAAAGAAATAAACAACCGTCTGACGTTTAGAAGGCATCTGAAGGCAGCCCTGTCCAGGGAAGTTTTTAATAACTGATGTTTTAATGTAATTTTTATCTCCTGTTGGAAGCCGCCCGGAGTGGTTGGGGAAACCCAGCCAGATGGGCAGGGTATAAGTAATAAATAATAATAATAGTTGTTGTTGTTGTTATTTCTACTGGTTGGAGATGGGAGAGGCTTCCAGATTTACCCAGTCAGATGGAAAACAACTGCTGACAGTCCTGCCAGCAGCATCCTGCAGAAAACCCTGCTCTGGAGGGCAAGGGTACTAGTGGCTTTGTATTCAAAGGCCTGTGGATTCCCTAAGGGGCCTGACCCCTGAAGAATCTCTTCCTCCTCTCTTGCTTCCCCCTGGCCCCTGTGAGATGCTGGGGCTCAGCACGCAGCAGTGGTACCTCCGCCCTACTCTGCTGCAGTTGGGATAGCTCTGCAAGTCAGTCTGTATTGACAAAATCAACGAAGTGCGCAGTGACATCTTATAGGGACAACAAATGGACTGTTTTCACAGATGGGAATCTACTTTACCGGGTACATACAGTGGTACCTTGGTTCTCAAACGCCTTGGTACTTGGAACAACTTGGAACCAAAACACTGCAGACCCGGAAGTAAGTGTTCCGGTTTGCGAACTTTTTTTCGTAAGCCGAATGCGCTCCCTTTTGAGTGCCACACTTCCGTTTTGAATGTTACGCTGAGGTCTGTCTGTTTTTGCTGTTTATTTTGCATTTTTGTGGCTCTTTTTTGGTGACTGTGTGGAACCCAGTTCAGCTACTGAGGGATTGATTTGGTGACCGCAGTACATGGTTTATTGCTTTCATTTATGGATCAATGGTCTTGTTAGTAAAATTCATGTTAAATTGCTGTTTTAGGGGTTGCTTTTAAAAGTCTGGAACCGATTAATCCATTTTGCATTACTTTCTATGGAAAAGCGCGCTTTTTTTGGAACGCTTTGGTTTTGGAACAGACTTCTGGAACGGATTAAGTTTGAGAACCAAGGTACCACTGTACATGGATTGAAAATGTAGGTTAGAATTTGCGTGGGTACAGTCGAGATTGGTACACAAGAAACAATACTGGCAACTAACTTACATCATCTGCAAAGATATGCAGCCTTTGCATCATAGTTCTTCTGAGAAGGTTTTTGGGGAGCATGCCATACGTAGCCAGTTTTACAATCTGCAAAAGAAAACACATAATATTGGCTGCCTCAAGGTCTCAGAAATCTTCAGCCAGCTAATACAGAATTGAATAAGGATCCTTGAGATCCTTCAGCCCCTTTCCAAAGTATGCATAACACACAGAAAAATATTTTGTCCACTTCTACTTTTTATTATTATTATTACATAAGCATGCCTTCAGATTTGGAGTTAAGAACTCTTGGAGTGCATTATAATAAGAACTGCCGTGTCGTTTTGCATCTGGAATTTCTTTCTCGTCAGGGCAGTTTCAACAGTTTTACGCCTAGGATTTTTTTGCAGTAGAAACTACTATATTTTCCAGGCGCTTTTCTGTGTGTGCGCATTGAATCCTGAATAAAAGCCACAAAAGACGCCATAAATGTTAGTTTTCAATAGACAGTTTGCAAAGCCGATAAGAGTAATGCAATCTGGAAGGAACATAAAAGCCACAAGTAAAAAGCCAGAAACTTTCACTTCCAAGCTTCAAGCGGTCATGTGCACTTCTTTCAAATACAATGGAGAGAGCTTTACACATTTCCACATATGCCGGCAGAGTGGTTTTACACAATTGCACTTCATATTACAGTTGGCTTAAAAAAACAACAAAAAAAACCTTGGCTAAATTAAGGGAAATTCAAGGTATTTTTCTTTTGTTCAAAGCAGGCCCCTGGGGTGCTCCTTTGGATCAGGGGGAGAGAGATTCAATCCTCGCCCTGTACTGCAATGATCCCCAATACTACTCAAATTGCACCCCTGTATTCTGCCTTTATGTTTCCCCCCTTCCAGAGTTTATAGCTGCTCTGGGGACATGGGTTCATTCCAGACTCCTGACCCAAGCTGAGCCACCCTCAAATATGCAGCTAGGGGATTCAATCACAGAGTTTTCTCACGTAAAGTGCAGTTGGGCCCTCTTGATGACATGGTTTGGACTGGAGGGTTGTATTTATTTTAGAAATGTATACCCCTCACTCATCACCAGTGCTCCCAGGTTGGCTTGCAAGCACAAATGAAAACTATAATGCAGCTAATAAATATACTCCCATCAATAAAACACGGAAAAACCACCACCAGAGATTTATGAACTTGCACTTACTTATAGGGGGAGGGGAACGTGGTATGGGAGACTTTTCAGTTGCTTATGTCCTCAGGACTCACCGTCAGCCCCAATAACATCAGAATAGCAACATCAGTTAACAAGGCAACATCTACTTCACCTTTAATTATTTGATTGTTGTTATCATGTTCTTTAGCAACAAATTGCCACTTCTTTTTAAGTGAAACGTGCTCTCTGCTGGATCGCGGCACAACTTGTGAATAGGAGTTAGATGCATTAACCAAAGCAGGGAAAGATTTAAGTCACAAATGAATTTCACTCACAAATTGAGATTGTGGGCTTATGGATCCCTTTCTCAACCCATGCATAGTTTGTCACCTTCTGCATAGTCTGTCACTGACCCAGGTTTGGAAGACTAGCACTAACCATAATTTCTGAATTCAGACGTCATGGTAGACAGTAAACCACGCGCAAAGGGTGTGGGGGGAAGAACCCTTTCTCAGTTCTCCAAATCATGGTGTGGGGCATTGTCAGGACAAAGCGGACACTAGCTGAGTCAACCGACTCTTGATTTCAGCTGGTTCACATTCTTCAAAAAAGTAGTTCTGTGGTTCTTCAGTTTTGCATTTCTATTTACATGTGTCTTGGCCTGTACATAGGAATTAGCAGCTGAGGAGCATTATGGGGTGAGGAAGTCCAACTCCTTGAAATCAGGGACTATGAGATGGGGAACCCCCTCGACAGTGAGTCGAGTCCTTGGGCTGCTATCCCTCTTCTAAAATATAATATAAAAACTCAACAGGGGGGGGGGAAGCAAAATGCTAACATTAAGCAGTTCCTGAAACATTTGGACAAGCTCTCTAGTAAGGAACTAATAAAACTGCCAAACAGACAGCTGTGAAGAATGAATATATATATATATGTGTGTGTGTGTGTGTGTGTGTGTGTGTGTGTGTGTGTGTGTGTGTGTGTATAAATACACCCATATAATAGTTGGAAAGGCAGAGATTTGGAAGAAGTAACTAAACTTTCCAAGAAATCTGGCCGACTCATTATTATTTGAGAAGACATTGGTACAATGAAGCAAATTCAAGAAGAAAAATCTGGTTCAAAAATTGAATAATGCTGTTTGATTCCAGCACACAAAAAAACACTGGAAAAGTGATCTGTTAAGAGAGATAGTGTATGGTATCAGCAAAAAAATGGTGTAAAGAAAACCCAGTTATTGATGGAAGTCTTTGGATAAAGTGCCATTCTTCTTTTAAATATAATAATAATAATAATAATATTAATAATAATAATTTATACCCCGCCCTCCACAGTGAGAGCCAGGCTCAGGGCGGCTGACATCAATAAAATATGCTGGTGAGAGCTGGTTTGCTAATTGACTAATGGAAGCATTAGAAGCAAAAAGTTGCCTGCATCAGCCCTAAATACCGTATTTTTCCATGTACTGTATAAGACGACCCTTTTTCTGATTTTTTTTGTGATAAATTGAGGGTCGTCTAGGAAGGTGCCTTATACCAAACTGGACCCCCTAGTCTATCTAGTTCAGTATCTTCATTGATCGAAACCTTTGAGAATCACTGCCAGTCTTTTCCAGCCCTACCTAGAAATGCCAGAGATGGAACTGGAGTCTTTCTGCGTGCAAAGTGCAAACTTCCACTATGCTACTGCCCTTCTGAGTCATTGGTTTTGTAGTTAAAAGGTTAGTCTCAGACTGGGAAATCTCACCTTCCCAGAAGAACTACTGTATTCAGAAAGAGTAACAAAATGGGTGCACATTTAGGCAGAGAGGTTGTCTTATATAAACAGAAGAGATTCATCTTAGAGAAGAGAAATTAAAAGAAAAAGTATTACATAGCAAGGAGTATAATATAGGAACCATGCACAGTTTTTCTGAAATACATAGAATTACGGGGGTGGGGTGGGGAGGAAACATTATAAAGGATTAGGCTACTTTTCCACTTGTAAAAACTATACAGTTTTAAGCTAAATGGACTTGCATGCCAAATTTGATAGACCTTAGTTCCAACTGCCTTATTTCTGGATTTCTTCTACAAAACAATTTGACTTCTAAAGTAGAGTTGTGCAGCTGTGTTTTTTGCAATTATCGCATGGTGGAATGGAACTTCACATCTTTCCCCACAATACCTTTCCAAATACATGAAGAGAAGCCATTTTTATGGTTCAACAACTGAAATAAGTGTACATTCATTCCCAAATGAATGGAGCTCTTTCCGAGACAAGACAAACTTCTTAAACAACACAGCTGATTACAGCTCTAATCCTTACATAATTTATTCCAAATTTTACTTTGAAAACTGATGCTCCATTCTGCACTTTTAGACAACTGCAGTATGCAATGTGCCCCACCCCCAATGTCCTTTTCTGCAAAGCCCTTTTTACATTCATCTCTCTGCTTCATTTTCTTTTACTAGTCTCCCAGTTGATCTTCCTATTTGCCCTAAGCTCTCTTTCTCCAAAATACTCTGCCTAATCAATGTACTCAGCTCTGAATATTGGGATAGAGGAAGACAAAACCAGAGCTCATTTGATATTAAAAGCAGACCTTTTAATGATTTTTTGGAACAATATTTTTCTCCACTTGTTCCTCTGTTAGTCTAGTCTAAGTTTCTGCTGAAAAGTTATTAACAGGAATAGTATTTGTTACATTGGTCTTCATTGCCTGGGTCCTGACATAATCTATGGTGGGTTTCAACAACTGCACTGCCTTCACATAATCCAGCAGCACAATTTTTCCATGTCTAACTTTGAGGCATGTTAAGTTATGCTGCCCTCCAGTGTTCACTGGCCAACACGTGCAACTCAAATAAAAAATAAAACGGAAAACCTTTTTGTTATGAAAGGCTGATGTAGTCAAAGAATCTATCATTCATCTGTAAGCACCAAGTCAGTTTCTGAAAACTTTTATTTTAAACTGCATCTTTAGTACTGCTGCTGCTGCTACCGGTATGTGACTTAACTACCAGTTAGCTCATCTAGGAGAAGAAAAACTCTGATCCTAAACCTCCACTGCCTTGCGGAATATCCATGGGAGGAAAAAAAAGGCTCAGGAGTAAACCCTACACAAATCCCTAAGGACTCATAGAATCGTAGAGTTGGAAGAGACCACAAGGGCCATCCAGTCCAACCCCCTGCCAAGCAGGAAACACCATCAAAGCATTCTTGACATATGTCTGTCAAGCCTCTGCTTAAAGACCTCCAAAGAAGGAGACTCCACCACACTCCTTGGTAGCAAATTCCACTGCCGAACAGCTCTTACTGTCAGGAAGTTCTTCCTAATGTTTAGGTGGAATCTTCTTTCTTGAAGTTTGAATCCATTGCTCCGTGTCCGCTTCTCTGGAGCAGCAGAAAACAACCTTTCACCCTCCTCTATATCACATCCTTTCATATATTTGAACATGGCTATCATATCACCCCTTAACCTTCTCTTCTCCAGGCTAAACATACCCAGCTCCCTAAGCCGTTCCTCATAAGGCATCGTTTCCAGGCCTTTGACCATTTTGGCCTTTGACTCCTCCTTCTGGCAACTCCTGCAGCCAAACATATTGCTCTGTGTTCTTTTGGATCACACCAGCAAGGCTGAGACATCTGGGCAGCCCAGAATCTCCCCAGAGGTGCACTCCATTACATCTCAAGACATATGGGTGCCAATAACAACTACCACCTCTGGGGAGATCCTGGGCTGCCCAGACGTCTAGGCCTTGCTGATGTGATCCATGAGTAGTGTAATCACACAGACTCAATGCACCAAGTACCCAAAAGAACATGGACAAGTGTGATAAAGATCAAGGATTTAAAAAGCTGGATTTAAGGGTTCATTTATTAAAACCACTGTGAAATTTCCCTTTTAAAAAATTCGGCTAACACCACAGAATCTGAATAACGAGAGGAGGGAAGGCAGTTTGACAAGAGATATAGAAGCTGTTCAACCACAGGGAAAAGCAAGGCAGAAGGCATGGAAATGAGAGAACAGAAAATTAAAAAGTTTGGTGTAGAGACTGAGAACTGTAAAAAGAGGAGCGGAAAACTGATGTTGGTGGAATGCATGGGATGGAGCCAGAGGTGGGGCTTCAGAAGGCTGGGGCAGCCGCAGCTTCAGAAACGAAATAAACACACAACATTTTGAATTGCATTGCATTGTGGGCACTTGCTGTAGAGTGCCTGTAATGTAATTAACCACCCTCTCAGTCCCATATAATATAGCCTCATAATGGCACTTCCCATCCCTGCAAAAAGAGAGAGCTGACCACAGAGTGCATGGTTACCCTCAAAGTATTACTGTATGTCCAGTAGAGATATCACAGTTTTATCATTCTAATCTCATGCAGCAAGCCCCTTCAACTGCAAAGATGTGACAATCTCTTAATGATCACATGGGAAGGCTCTCAATGCTAGGACCTGGCCACTGCTTCATGTGGGAAGCAAATAGGATAGGAAGGAGCCAAAAATGACTTTGAGGGTTGGTACCCCCGAGATGGTGGGATGCAGGTGGCGCTGTGGGTTAAACCATTGAGCCTAGGGCTTGCTGATCAAAAGGTCGGTGGTTTGAATCCCTGCGACGGGGTGAGCTCCCGTTGCTCGGTCCCAGCTCCTGCCAACCTAGCAGTTCAAAAGCACCTCAAAGTGCAAGTAGATAAATAGGTACCACTACAGCGGGAAGGTAAATGGCGTTTCCGTGTGCTGCTCTGGTTCGCCAGAAGCGGTTTTGTCATGCTGGCCACATGACCTGGAAGCTGTACGCCGGCTCCCTCGGCCAGTAACTCGAGATGAGCGCCGCAACCCCAGAGTCGGTCACTACTGGACCTAATGGTCAAGGGTCCCTTTACCTTTACCCCCGAGATGAGAGCACCTGCCACTGTAACACACATGTGAGCTGCCACTTCACTTGAAATGAAGGCAGAAAATTGCAGAGGGAAGTCATTTAGGGAGGTAGGACAAGAAAGCATGCTCACTTACTGCAGTTGGGTCCCTTAGATGAAGGTTAGCTGCCGTCACCTGTCTGAAGCCACCAGGGTATCTAGAATACAAAACAACAGAATCAAGAAAATTCAGAAGCGTATCTAAATAAGAGAACGATAGCAAAGACTGCCATCTTGCAAATAAAAACATGCATATGCTGTACTGTAAGCTTGCTCACTAGTGAACTGCATTGTTTATGGTTTTATAAGTATTTTATTGATGTTGATTCATATCATCTTGTCGTTTCATTGATATTTTCAGAAGCAACCATATTCACGTGACTGATTTGTGTTAACTGTTTTCCATATTGAATTTTAAATGGCTGTATCCTGTCCTGGGACTTGCTGGTGAAGGGCAGATGAGAATAATATTAATAACTTGTATGTTATGTTATGAGAGCTCCGAGTTTGGAGCTGGAAAGGATGGCGGGGCTTTCTGGATTGGCCCCGTGTACTTCAGCAATGCAGCGGCCAAACATCCCCTTGCCTCCTTCCCTCCTTTGGAGCTGGAGAGGCAATTGTCTCCATCCACTTCTGCAACTCGAAGGTTAGAAGGAAGGCTCAGACTTGTTATGGCTGCTAAAGGATGACAGCACATTTGCTGTAGTGAGTAAAAATGTAGAACACCCTGTCATGGGGCTATTTGCTAAAAAACACACCACACTTTACTATGGGAGTTGCACAAGCATTTCCAATATAGAGTACCTCGACTTACGAAGACCATCCGTTCCGTGGTCATCTTCGTAAGTCAAAGTCTTCGGTTGTTGAAGCACCCGTTCTGCGCATGCGCCGACGGCGCGCGCCACTTCTGCGCAGGTGCCTACCGCGCGCGGGGCGAAAAAACCTCTGGGTTTGTTGACTTCGGAAGTCGAAACCTTCGGAAGTCGAATCGTTTGGATGTCGAGGTACCACTGTATATTAGCATACCTTATACTAAAAATACAAAGCTTCCCTTTTCCAACTTTCTAACAGTAACAACGTCCAAAGCCATTTACAGAATATCCGCATTTTACCAACAGTACTGATTTGTTTCATGTTTTTAATCCTTCGAAAGCTTACCCAGTATGTGATGAATACACCTTCTGCTCCCATTTGTTGCCGGAAAAAGCAATGTGCCTTGTGTTTATTATGACAACATGATCTCCAAGGTCACCTTAAAAGAAAAAGGTTCTCAGTTAACAGGATCATCAGCTACTCCAGGTGTATAGCACAATTTCCTCTAGACAAACCATAAACTGTAACCAAGGACAAGACACTAAGTCAAACCATGGCTTAGTTCACAGCAGTGCAGCAGCAGCAGCAACAACAGGACCTGAGGAGGAGTACAGTAGCGATGACCTCCTCTTCGGGAGCCTGCATACTTGTGTGCTCATGCTAACCATGATTTGGCTTAACATTATGTGTGAATTGAACCCAAATCAGGGAAGTATCTATGATCCTGCGCAATGTTGAGGTAACACGCCTCAAAAGCATTAGTTTTCATGGCACCCATTAGTGGCAAAACTCCTTGCAAGTCATGCCCTCATTAGCTACAGAGGGGTGTGTAATTACTGGCGGAGGAAGAGGAGTGCGGGAGTGCCCCGCCCCCGGCAGCTCGATCCCGGCAGGGTGCCATCGCGGCTGCCCTGCCCCCAGGACGCGCCCCCTGCCCCTACAGGCAGTGCGCCCAGCCCCCGGGACGCACATCAGTCCTGCGCCCACCTGCTCTCCGCCCCTGGTGCTGGAGCATGAAGCTCTGCCACTGTGTGTAATGTGCAGCCAGCTCAATTCGTGAAGCATGCATTTGGTTTAGGTTTCAAAACCATTTCAGCTTTTTTAAGGGGAAGAGAACCTAAGAGTAATTCTGCATTTGCTCTGCATCTATTCTCAGCTCTACTACTTACAAAATATATTCTACTCATATGGTTATCCTACATCAAAATGTGTGTATTTCACAGATAAAGGGGCTGGGATCCTTGCAAAGCATGCTGAATTAGATGGGCCTTCATAAGATTCAGGAAAGTACTTAAGAAAGAAGGCATAGCCGGGATCATTCAACACAGATTAAAAAGGTAAAGGGGCCCCTGACCATCAGGTCCAGTCGTGTCCGACTCTGGGGTTGCGGCACTCATCTCGCTCTATAGGCCGAGGGAGCCAGCGTTTGTCCGCAGACAGCTTCCGGGTCATAGTAAGGAGATGCTATGCAATGTTCTCATTTTGAAAATTTACATGCAGACTGTTGTTAAACAACAACAAAATGGTTATGCAAAACTCAATTCATTCCACTCCAGCTTTAGACTGGGGTTTGTCAAAGTGGTGCCCATAGGAGCACTCTCTGGCCACAGAGACCCCCTCTAATGCCCTCTAATGTCCACTATTTGTCCTCCCTCAGAAATTAGGTTTGAAAGAATTCTATTGTACCCAACAGAACAGGTTACAGTGTTTGTGGTGCCCACAATTCCTCCAGCCTAAAAATGTGTTCATTGGCCCCAAAAGATTGTTGACCCCTGCTTTAAACAATAAAAACAAATCAGTGCCGATATAGCAAACATTTGAATCCCGAGCAGAACTCACTTAGTGCATGGTACACAGGCTTATGCTTCCCCTGAAGTCTGATGGCAGTGATGGCTGCAATTTTGCCTGGCGGTTGCATCTTCGCATCTATAAGATACCAGGCTCGAGCAAATGTGGCCCATTGCTTTAAAGGAATAATGGATCGTGGTTAACATATAGAAATATTATTATTCCTACCAAACAAAAATATATGTGCTCATCTCAGTGAACCATCCCCAGCACACATTATTTGACCCATATGACATTAAGAACTGTGGTTTGTCTATTAGGACTGGTTGCATTAAAATAAAATGCAACACCAACCTGCCTAAAGAGACATTTTTGCTGCCCTGGGACACAGAAGATGGTCAACAATGATTGATCAGAATCCAACTCGTAGTTGGAAAGCAACAGCGGCATCCATGCAATAATTTCTCCAGTTTTTTTAAACCTCAGTCCTATGCAGTATAGGAGCACCAACATAACTGAAAATAATAGACTTAAGTGCACCTAACTCTGTATAGGCTGCAGTCCTGCGCACACTTACTTGGGAGTAAGTCCACTTATAGTCAGTAGGAATCAGTTCCAAGTAAGCATGCATCAGGCTGAAGCCATATTTTAAAAGGTCATTCAGAACCAATTCAGATGTAAAGAACAACATTATTATTATTATTATTATTATTATTATTATTATTATTATTCAGTAATAAAAAGAAAGTTCTGTAGCATGTTAATACATACGGTGTAAGCCATAATTAGAGTTCATAACATAACCCTCAATTAATGGGTTACGTGGGGGGGGGGAGAGACCACTTGTCACATGCAGATGAGCATAACGAGACTCAGAGGTAATTTCCCTTTAAAGCTGTGGCTCTCCAGATTTTCTCTGATTCCGTAGCATTCAACAGCCCAGCCAGCATAGCCATTGGTCATGGTAGTTATAGTCCAGCAAAAGTATCTGTAGGGTCACAGCGCCCAGCCTACTGGAAGTCTGCAAGCAGGGCCCAAGTGCAACTTGTGACTCCCAGCATACTGCCTCTGACAGTGGAGGGCAGCACATGGCTGAAATAGGCAAGGACCAGGCAAGAGAAGGCGCAAGTCCCTTGACCTGGTCACTTTTCTGGGGAGTCTACACAAGGAGGTGCCCCTGAAAGCCTACACTTCCGGAAAGAGAAAGAAAACAATAAGCATTGCATTTTTACACCCAGAAGGAAATGGAGAGACACTGTTATAAGGCACCCCTACCTCAATGCTGGAGGCAGAACATGGTTTTACCTAAAGAGCTTGCAATTTATACAACTGAGCAATCTCATGGTTCCCACGTTCCCACTAGATATACTGTATATGAGTTTATTTGGTAACGTTCATGGATTATTTGACATATCTGGTACCAAATACAAACCTTGCGTTCCACTTTGGGATATATTTTACACCACCTGTTCTGCTCTAAGCATTTATTAATTATTATTATTATTATTATTATTAACGTTGTGATCTCAGGAGGAAGTGTGGTACAGTATACCAATTCAGTTAACAGCAATAGCAATAATAATAACCACGTGACTTTATTCATAACTACATCAACCCATTTTAGCAAGGGTTACAGATCCATTGTCGCCCCCCCCCCCCAGCTGCCCGATTTAAAACGGAAGACACATTTGCAGCGCGCCGGTTCCCCCCCCCCCCAGCCTTTTGCAATACAAGAAAGGCAGCGCCCCCTCCCCGGCTTAAAGAATGCGGATTCACTCCGCATTAAAGCGGGCAGCCAGCCCTGCGTGGTGCCTTTCCGAGGGCTCGAAGGCCGTACCTGCGCGGCCTTGGTGAAGCTGGCCATGGCGGCCTCGCCGTCCAAGGGGCCTCTCTTGCCGGCCGCGAGCGGAAGGAAGGCGGCGAGCGGCGGCCGAGGCCTGTAGCTCCTCCTCGGGAAGCGGAAGCGGCGCCGCCGCCGCCGAGGGGAAGGCGAAGGGAGGCGGGAAGCGGGAAGCGAGCGCCCGGCGGCGGCGGGACTCACTGCCATGGACCGCCACCTCCTCTTCGTGAACTGGCGAGGCCGGCGAGGGGAGGCCGGACCCGAAGGCCGCCCAGGTGCGCGATTCCTTCCCGTGTGAACCTCGTCGGCTTATGCCAGGTTTCGTTCACGTGTGCGCGTGTGAACTTCGCGTGTTTGTCGCTGGTTTAGTTCACGTGTGCGAACGCCGTGTGTTTAATCACAGGTTTAATTCACGTGTATGCTTGTGAATGTCGTGTGTTTATTGCAGGTTTAATTCACGTGTACACAAGTGGATTTCATGTGTGTTTATTGCAAGTTTAATTCACGTGTACAGGTGTGAATGTCGTGTGTTTCTTGCCGGCTTAATTGATGTGTACACTTGTGAATGTGTGTTTATTGCAGGTGTAATTCACGTGTACACATGTGAATGTCATGTGTTTCTTGCCGGTTTAATTGATGTGTACACGTGTGAATGTGTGTTTATTGCAGATGTAATTCACGTGTACACATGTGAATGTGTGTTTGTTGCCAGTTTAATTCACGTGTAGACGTGTGAATGTGTGTTTATTGCAGCTTTTATTCACGTGTACACATTTGGACCTTGTTTGCTTATTGTCACCCTCCCATACTGGCATGTGAGCCTCGTTTCTTTATTGCAGTATCATTCACATTTATGTGTGAAACTTGTGTGCTTATTGCTGGTTTAATTCATGTGTATGTAAATGAACCTTATTGATTTATTGCAAGTTTCATTCACATGTATGTGTGTCAACATTGTGTGTTGATTGCAGATTTAATAAACGTGTACACATGTGAACCTCATTTGGTTATTGTCACCCTGTTTCATAGCTATAATATACTAGAGATATTTTGGCATGCATGCTACTGTAAATTTAAGGAATGCTTAATCAGGATGGAATGTGGATTATTGTGTTCCTATGATGCTTCTTGCACATAAACTAAAATTCGTATTTTGCAGGTTTGACTGCTGAAAGTATTTATAACTTATTAGAAACAAACTGCAGTACCTCACTAAACACAAAAGTTGAAGATTTCCCAGGTAAGTGAAACAGCAAATATTAGCATATGCCATGTTTTCAGACATTGGGGACTCACAGGGGATGGGTAGGTCCAACATGTGTTGCTTGTGAACTTCCCAGAAGCATCTGACTTGCCACTGTTGAAAACAGAAAAATCTTTATAAATTTTAAATGTTTTCAGGTCTGTGCTTTAGATGCCGGTTACGGTAATTTATAAAGTCACAGCAGTCATTTATTGAGGGCCTCACAGATTTAGTTAACTGTATATGGCCACTAGAAAACAAGGAGAAACAGCAGCGACTCGCAACAAAGAAAAGAGAAGGATAGTTAATAATGCAACAAAAAGACAATTGTTTACAGTAATATCTTGCATTTTGTTATTTAGTGTATATTTTTTGACAGCATCTTGCAGTTCTTCAGTCAGCCTTTGCAGTCCATTAAACATATCTAAAGAAGGAAATAGGGTTTGGATACAAGGTATTAATACGCTATCTATCTATCTATTCCTGCTTATTTTTTAGCATGTTCACTTGTTGGGACTCCAGGTGTGAAGGGATGGTATTTTGCAATTCAGTCAATATGTGGGTTTTCTCAGGTGAGTTAGTACAAGCTGCATCATTATCTATTCTACAATGTTAATATAACTTCGCCAACCCTTATGGAATTTCCTTTTGATTGGGTAGTTCTGCAGTTGTGACTGGGAGGACATCAATTTTGACCTGGAGACAGATGAAAGCAAAATCTCTATTCAAAGAAATATTGAAGCATGCCTTGGCGATTTCCAAAGTTTTGAGGACGACGACAGTAATAGCCGGGAATCCCTATCCCTGACTGAGTAAGCTGATTCAGTATTTGATAATACACCCAAATAGTATAGTTTAAGAACCAGAAAACCTAGGCTGTAAACCTAGGGAGGAGGCAACTATTGCCACTGTACAAAAATGGAGCTGGGATACATACCAGGGAAGAACAAGGGCAAGATAGCTTGTCTTAGGACGCTATTAGCTGAACGAGAACAGTGAAATGGCCGGGCTGAGGTCAGAAGGCCTGTGTGTGTTTTATAAGGCGCAGGTCAATTCTGTGTCCAGGGCAGCTGTCTATCAGCTCCATCTGGTAAGCAGGCTGAGACCCTACCTGCCTGCAGACTGTCTCACCAGAGTGGTGCATGCTCTAGTTATCTTTTGCTTGGACTACTGCAATGCGCTCTACGTGGGGCTACCTTTGAAGGTGACCTGGAAACTGCAACTAATCCAGAATGCGGCAGCTAGATTGGTGACTGGGAGCGGCCGCCGAGACCACATAACACCGGTCTTGAAAGACCTGCATTGGCTCCCAGTACGTTTCCGAGCACAATTCAAAGTGTTGGTGCTGACCTTTAAAGCCCCAAATGGCCTCAGTCCAGTATACCTGAAGGAGCGTCTCCACCCCAATCGTTCTGCTTGGACACTGAGGTCCAGTGCCGAGGGCCTTCTGGCGGTTCCCTCGTTGTGAGAAGCCAAGTTGCAGGGAACCAGGCAGAGGGCCTTCTCGGTAGTGGCGCCCGCCCTGTGGAACGCCCTCCCATCAGATGTCAAAGAGAAAAACAACTACCAGACTTTTAGAAGACATCTGAAGGCAGCCCTGTTCAGGGAGGCTTTTAATGTTTAATAGATTACTGTGTTTTATTTTTCTGTTGGAAGCCGCCCAGAGTGGCTGGGGAAACCCAGCCAGATGGGCGGGGTATAAATAAATTATTATTATTATTATTATTATTATTATTATTATTATTATTATTATTATTATTACTACTACTACTACTACTACTACTTTATTTTCAACCAAATGAGTCCCTTAGGATAATTCGTAGGAAGCATAAGCAGTGAGGCAATACAGACACACCAGTTTTACAATGCAGTTGTGATATGGAAGCCTTTATAAAGAGGGCATACCTTTTGAGAACTTGGCTAGCTTCTTCGGTTGTCAGAACATGTGAAATACATTCATGGGCTTTGAAAGTGGCTGTAATGAAAGCATGATAATGTTAGGCTGTTATGAGGCTGCATACAACAGCAGTTTCGAATAGGTCTTGGCCTTGTAAGCCTGGCAGTTTCTTGGAGAGGTTTGACTAGTTGAATGTTAAAACATTATTTATTTCAGATATAAATGCTGCATGGCAGGTGTTGTTAATTTTACAAGAAAACTCTAAATGCCAACACAAGGGGGAGCCGGTGTGTTGATCACTGAAACATGTCAAACAGAAGTCGCTTCATCTCTTTAGCCTGAAATTCTAAACATACATACAGTAGTTACGAATAATCCCAACTGAACTTAGTTGCGTTTGTTCTGAATAAACGTACATCGGATTGTGTTATAAGTAGCAAAACAGTGTTAGTAAATGACTTGTTGGAGGGACATTTTTTTAGAGTTTGACTTGGCATATGACTGCTCTAATAACCAGTGAATAATTTTTAAAAAACATAAAATTTAAATCATGGGTAGGCAAATTAAGGCTCAGGGCCCAGATCTGGCCCAATCGCCTTCTAAATCCGGCCTGCAGATAGTCTGGGAACCAGCGTGTTTCCGGATGTGTGCTTTTATTTAAAATGCATCTCTGGGCTATTTGTGGGGCATATGAATTCATTCATTCTCCCCCTTTCAAAATAATAGTCCGCTCCCCCCCCCCCAAGGTCTGAGGGACAGTGGACCGACCCACTGCTGAAAGCATCCTTGCATGGATGTTTCCATAGGATCTTTATGTGATCCCTAATCCACCTCCCTAGATGGGTTCTTTTAATAACAGCCCCCTTGGTAAGAGAGGCCAAAGGCATTGGTAAAAGGTAAAGGTAAAGGGATCCCTGACAATTAGGTCCAGTCGTGAACGACTCTGGGGTTGTGGCACTCATTTCGCGCTATTGGCCAAGGGAGCCGGCGTACAGCTTCCAGGTCATGTGCCCAGCATGACAAAGCCGCTTCTGGCGAACCAGAGCAGCACACGGAAACGCCGTTTACCTTCCCGCTGTTTATCTACTTGCACTATTTATCTACTTGCACTTTAACGTGCTTTCGAACTGCTAGGTTGGCAGGAGCTGGGACCAAGCAACGGGAGCTCACCCCATCGCGGGGATTCGAACCGCCGACCTTCTGATCGGCAAGCCCTAGGCTCAGTGGTTTAACCCACAGCTCCACCAGACATCAAATAAGAAGTGAGCCTACTTGCCTGTTTCACACACTGAAAACATGTTGATACTTTGCAATTCTAATATGTGGATTGCATAATGCTTGGAATATTTCAAAGCATTTTATTCCTGAAAGATGATAGCTTATTTATTTTCAATGTTTGTGTTTCAGTCTCTATGAAGAGTCTGCAGAGAGTATACATCTGTTAGCAGATAAGCTTCCTGCTCCTGGTAATCTTTTTTTAATAATCGAATCTTTTCCCCTGAAATATCTTTTTTTTAAAAAAATGCATTTGGGGTTTAACAGATCTATTCCAATTTTATTTTATTTTTTCTATGGCGATCCTTATTCAAGTAAGCATGCATGTTGTCACTCCCTTCTGTATATAATCCTCTCTTATTTGGCAAGTAGTTTTGCATTGCTGGAAAGTTTGGTTCTTTTACCAGCTGGTGTTTGTGCTTCTGTTTATGTATTTCCAGCATTCATAGTCTGGGAGCAAAGTGGCAATAGGTTTCCACATTAGAGCAGCCTGGTAGAAGAAATACAGTATGGCAAAATTTAGTTTTTTAAAAAAACTTAAAAGTGATCAGGAATCATAATGGAAATAAGTCAACACTTTATCTGTGCCTATTGTGATAGACTTGCAAAATGGACTTGGAAGATGATGATGCTTGCTGCAAACAGAGCTGAACAGTATTTATTTAGCCATTTTTATATCGCCGAGTTATCTGTGCCTTCCAGGGCTTATTTACAGATCTGTGTTAGAGGAATGAAAGGAGGGTCGTGAAGTAAGACGCTTGATATACAGTGGAAGGAAAATTGGAACTGCAAAGGTATCAAGAAGCTTAAATGCAGCTTTTTCTGGGGTTATCTGTAAAAGATGGAGCATAACAGTGAAGGTGTGATGTCAATGTTAGGTTGCATCTCTTAAAGCATCTCGCTAAATTTGAGTGTTCTACAACTAGATGTTTGAGAAATGCGGCAAACAAGCCTATAACTTTTGACAAACTGCTTGATAATAGCTTTTTTGGGGATAAAACAGCTTTACCCTATCTTGTGCTTAATAGTGAGGGGTTTGTGTTATATCTATTGTAATTGCTTCTACAGGAAGAACAATGGTTGATGTCATATTGCATTCTTCAGAAAGAGATGCCCCTAGATTAAAAGATTGCTTACCTGCCATTGGTGCCTTGAAACACCTGAGAGAATGGCATGGAGCAAAAATAACTATTGTAGCAAGTGAAAGAAAAATGTGAGTAGTGCCATTTAAACAAGAGAACTAATTTTAGTGTTTATGTCACTTTATGTAAAAATATTTGAACATCTCAGTTCATAAATTGTAATATTTTGGCAGGGACCCTTACAAACAAAATGTACCGTATGTTTCACTCCATAAGACACACCTGACCATAAGACGCACTTAGTTTTCAAAGGGGGAAAGCCCCGTTTTTGTGGGGATCAGCTCACAGTTGTGCAGCTTCTTTTGCAAAGAGGAAAAGCCCAATTTTTAAAAGGATCGGCTCAAAGTTGTTGAGTTTACTTTGCAAAGGGAAAAATCCTGTTCAACTCACAGTTCTGCAGCTTCTGATAATCTAATCAGCCAGATAATCCAATCAGCCAGTCACATGTTGCTGGGGAAACAGCCTCCCTCTGCAGAACATTCAACAATGGAGGCCTGGGCAAGGGGGTGGCCGGAAGGGAGCTAGCTTCCCTTATCTCCCACCCCAATCTCTTGCAACCAGCAGCTGAGGGGTTTCCTCTTTCCCTCTTGTTAGCCTTTAGCTCTTTCTTAAAAAAAAAAAAAGCACGATCTGCTTTTCAACCCTGGGCAATTCGGCTCCAGGGACCATGCATTCGCTCCATAAGACACACAGACATCCCCCCCTTACATTTTCGGAGGGAAAAAGTGTGTCCTATGGAGCGAAAAAATACGGTAAGTTTGCACCAAAAGAGAAAACAAGAGCAGCATACTTCCAAAATGTTGACTAAAGCGTTGCATTGTATCTTTCTGGTAGATTTCTTCTCTGCCTTGATGTATGTTTAAATTGTATACAGGGTTTGAGGTTTTTTCCGGCGATAATGAATCGTGTTCTCAGGTGTCAAAGTGAACTTGTCATGCCCATCAAGCTGCCTTTTGATTTCCTAGAGGGCTAGGAAGTCTTGAGCTAGACACCTGAATGCTAAGGGAGATTTGTGAGACCATAGAATTTGAGTTATAAGATCACTGAGTGATTTTGGTTAAATGAAGGCATATAGATAATGCCCACAACTACTAAGATATATTACTTTTACAAAAGATAAAAGCAGTACTGGGCTGATAGCTGGTGTTGTACCGTTACATTGGAGTTGTAAAGATATAAAGATATGAGTAAAGAACGCATAACTCACTCATGTTTTCTTTCTGCAACAGTTGGCAGAAAATCGCAGACTATCTTTCTGCAGATATTGTGGCTCCTGAGAATCTAAAAAATAGCATTGATTCAAGAGACCTGTGGAGAGGAAAGATTCAGATATGGGAGCGAAAGGTATTGGTGTGAAACCTGTATCAGACTAATGAAAAATGCATGCTGAGTTCGTACACGGAAAGGCTTCAAAGCTCTTGATTGAATTTAGTGAATCAGAGAAAAACTGTGTTGCTTTAAACATAGTGATCAAGGTGTGTGTGGCTGAAACAGCCTAGCGTTCTTGTTTGGGTGGGCAGAGCTTGCAGGTTTGAGATAGCAACCCAAGCATGCTAACTCTGGATGTGCTTGATCGTGCAGATGAGCTGCAATCCCAGAAAATGTGCTCCCCCCTCAGTTGTCAAATTGCTTCCCTGGCAGAGCCCACAAAGTCCGGTGCCAGATAGGACACAGGAAGGAGATAGGGCTATCCGACGACGGCATGCTTCAAGTTCCCTGTGAGAGAAACCTCATTTAAGCACCATCAGTCCGTAGCAAAAGGAAAAACAAGGAAACAGTGGGGTCACTCAGAGGAGAAGATGGTGAAATGCAAACAGGGGACAGAGAAAGGGCAGAACTCCTCAATGCCTTCTTTGCCTCTGTCTTCTCCAAGAAAGAAAACAACGCCCGACCTGAAGAATATGGAGCAGATGATTCAGCAGGGGAAACACAGCCCAGAATAAGTAAGGAGGTAGTACAAGAATACTTGGCTAGTTTAGATGTATTCAAGTCTCCAGGGCCAGATGAACTACATCCAAGAGTATTAAAAGAACTGGCAGAGGTGATTTCAGAACCACTGGCAATAATCTTTGAAAATTCCTGGAGAACAGGCGAAGTTCCAGCAGACTGGAGGAGGGCAAATGTTGTCCCTATTTTCAAAAAGGGGAAAAGAGAGGACCCAAACAATTACCGCCCAGTCAGCCTGACATCAATACCAGGAAAGATTCTAGAGCAGATCATTAAGCAAACAGTCTGTGAGCACCTAGAAAGAAACTCTGTGATCACTAAAAGTCAGCATGGGTTCCTGAAAAATAAGTCATGTCAGACTAATCTGATCTCATTTTTTGACAGAATTACAAGCCTGGTAGATGAAGGGAACGCTGTGGATGTAGCCTATCTTGATTTCAGCAAGGCCTTTGACAAGGTGCCCCATGATATTCTTGTAAAGAAGCTGGTAAAATGTGGGCTAGACAATGCTACCATTCAGTGGATTTGTAGCTGGATTACTGACCGAACCCAAAGGGTGCTCATCAATGGCTCCTCCTCATCCTGGAGAGTAGTGACTAGTGGGGTGCCACAGGGTTCTGTCTTGGGCCCAGTCTTGTTCAACATCTTTATCAATGACTTGGATGATGGGCTTGAGGGAATCCTGAGCAAGTTTGCAGATGACACCAAGTTGGGAGGGGTGGCTAACACCCCAGAGGACAGGATCACACTTCAGAATGACCTTAACAGATTAGACAACTGGGCCAAAGCAAACAAGATGAATTTTAACAAGGAGAAATGTAAAGTACTACATTTGGGCAAAAAAAATGAAAGGCACAAATACAGGATGGGAGACACCTGGCTTGAGAGCAGTACATGTGAAAAGGATCTAGGAGTTTTGGTTGACCACAAACTTGACATGAGTCAGCAGTGTGATGCAGCAGCTAAAAAAGCCAATGCAATTCTGGGCTGCATCAATAGGAGTATAGCATCTAGATCAAGGGAAGTAATAGTACCACTGTATTCTGCTCTGGTCAGACCTCACCTGGAGTATTGTGTCCAGTTCTGGGCACCACAGTTCAAGAAGGATACTGATAAGCTGGAACGTGTCCAGAAGAGGGCAACCAAAATGGTCAAAGGCCTGGAAACGATGCCTTATGAGGAACGGCTTAGGGAGCTGGGTATGTTTAGCCTGGAGAAGAGAAGGTTAAGGGGTGATATGATAACCATGTTCAAATATATAAAAGGATGTCATATAAAGGAGGGAGAAAGGTTGTTTTCTGCTGCTCCAGAGAAGCGGACACGGAGCAACGGATTCAAACTACAAGAAAGAAGATTCCACCTAAACATTAGGAAGAACTTCCTGACAGTAAGAGCTGTTCGGCAGTGGAATTTGCTGCCAAGGAGTGTGGTGGAGTCTCCTTCTTTGGAGGTCTTTAAGCAGAAGCTTGACAGCCATCTGTCAGGAATGCTTTGATGGTGTTTCCTGCTTGGCAGGGGGTTGGACTGGATGGCCCTTGTGGTCTCTTCCAACTCTATGATTCTATGATTCTATGATTCTATGATTCTATGATTCTATGAGTCACTACAAGTGCAGTGTTGTTGTTGTTTGTTGTTGTTTAGTCGTGTCCGACTCTTCGTGACCCCATGGACCATAGCACTCCAGGCACTCCTGTCTTCCACTGCCTCACGCAGTTTGGTCAAACTCATGTTCATAGCTTCGAGAACACTGTCCAACCATCTCATCCTCGGTCGTCCCCTTCTCCTTGTGCCCTCAATCTTTCCCAACATCAGGGTCTTTTCCAGGGAGTCTTCTCTTCTCATGAGGTGGCCAAAGTATTGGAGCCTCAGCTTCACGATCTGTCCTTCCAGTGAGCGCTCAGGGCTGATTTCCTTCAGAATGGATAGGTTTGATCTTCTTGCAGTCCATGGGACTCTCAAGAGTCTCCTCCAGCACCATAATTCAAAAGCATCAATTCTTCGGCGATCAGCCTTCCTTATGGTCCAGCTCTCACTTCCATACATCACTACTGGGAAAACCATAGCTTTAACTATACGGACCTTTGTATAGTGCAGTGTGTTAGATCTCAAATCTGCATGTTTATGATGAATCCAGGGCCTTGAATCCACCTTGGATGGTGAAGATACCCACACAGAGGGACAGAGGAGTGAAGGCGATAGAAAAGCATATTAAGCAGTAAAGAGGCATGAGGCGCACAAAGGAGGCAAGTCTCCCATTTCCTGTTGTGCACATGACTTCCTCTCTTCTTACCGCAGCAGGAGATTTTGAAGTTGAGTGAGGAATAATACTTGTGCGTTTAAAGGAGGATTAGATGGCAGCATTCTGATCTTGCCTCTATGCTATCCACTTCCTTCCCCAGAAAGAAGAGCAGGGGATGTAGGTGGGACCAGCTTTTCTGAGCACACAAGCAAGGAAAAAAGCTATTGAAAGTGTTTTTTTATAAAAAATAAAATCCAGTAATGCATTGTTTTTAATTCAATTCGTTGTGTTTTCTTTTTTCACTTTAAGTGTTTCTGACTAATTTAAAAAGAAATAAATGCAACTCCTACTATAGATTTATTTTTATTTTTTTGCACTTACTCTTTTCTATTTCTGCTTTCTTCAGTTTGGATCTGAAATTACTTTTCCGGACTTCTGTATAAAAGGCACTGCATCAGGAAGGCAGCTCGGCACCTTGGCTTTAAATTCTTACTTTACTGCCGATGAAACTGGACGTGCGCAGAATACTAATGTTTGTTTGTCGGAGGTATAGCCTGTGTTTTTACGTGTCTTTGAAACTGCACTTCTCCTCTTTGGGAATCAACAGTGGCTAAATCTAGGCAATAGGCATGCGATAAAACTGAAGATTTGTTTTAAGGAGACTGGGAAACATTCACAGGCAAAAATTAAACAGAATATTTGAAAAATCTGGCTGCAGGTTCTCTCTGTGCTGAAAAGGGGGGAGAGGATCACACTTACCTAAACACATGAAAACCACGAAGGGAAGAAGACAAAAAGTAGGGAAGAGAAATGCAAGCAAATGTACCAACGTGTTTAAAGCTTGGCTGCTGTTGGGGATAAAAAAAAAGGATTATTTTTGGTCAAGAAATTCAGTTGAGCCTAGTTTGTGCTCATCATGGTTGATTTTCCTTTCCATTACGTTGTGACTTGGCCATTTCAGAGGGTATTTTGACTATGGGGCTTTTCGACTGCAAGAGAAAAGGGAGTGCCGAAACCTCTGTGTGTGGTATTTTCTGGCCATAAACATATAGAATCATCTCATTTAGAGGCATTGGTGGTATATGTGTTTGCCTAATATCCCTTTCATTTTTTATTTCTTCTCAGGTTTTCCATTATTATTGCCCTGTGTTGAAATTTGTACAGATAGTGATGTTGTCCCATCTGCCTTCATCTTTAGTCTCGGGTCTTCAGTTTGAGCTGTATCCTTTTGCTACCAGACTCGTTTTGTGTGATTTAGATGCTTTGAGGGCATGTAGAGAACGAGGCTCTTATATCTCCGGGCGGTGGGTTTGAGCCACACGTTGGACATTGCTAGATGACCCTCGGGGTTCCTTCCAACTCTACAATTCTGTGATTCTATGAGGAAATGGTTCTTTAACTCTCTGTGTAGGAGCCTGGCAAGAACCGATGTTGAGGAGAAATCTCTGCTGTTTTGGAATCAGATTTCTTCTCTGCGTGGAAAGGTATATTGCATGGGTAGGCCCAATCGCCTTCTAAATCCGGCCCGCAGACGGTCCAGGAATCAGCATTTTTTTTTTTTACATGAGTAGAATGTGTCCTTTTATTTAAAATGCATCTCTGGGATATTTGTGGGGCATAGGAATTCGTTCATTCTCCCCCCCCAAAAAAATTTGGCCATCCCCCCCCCAAAGGTCTGAGGGACAGTGGACTGGCCCCCTGCTGAAAAAGTTTGCTGCCCCCTGGTATATTGTCTCTTGCAGTGTTTTTTTCTGGGGGGACACAGTGGGGCGCATACCCCTAAACATTTTGTGAATCTAAGTTTGGCCTCATTGAGGGGCAGTATTTCAATATGAGTAGAAAAATGAAAGTATCCCTAAACATTTTTTTAAAGAAAAAAAGCACTGGTCTCTTGGGAAAATTAAGTATAATGTTAAGTTTTATATGTATACTGGTCTCTGGTGTGTCACCTTATTTCTTGGGTAAATATTAATAAGTAATGAGCACATTGGCTTAAAAAGAAATAAGCATAGATTCCATTTGGGGTAGAGAGTTTCTTGGAAAGATAGCAAGTGCTGTGCTTTGCAGCACAGTAGTATCTGAGGACTATTCACAAACTTTCTAAGTATAAATTATATATTTGATGCAGTGTTTCTCAACCTTAGGTCTCCAGCTATTGTTGGACTACAAAACCCATAATCCCTAGCTAGCAGTACCAGTGGACAGAGATAATGGGAGTTATAGTCCAACAACAGCTATGCGACTCAAGGTTGAGAAGCATTGATTTAATGAATGTAGCTCTAAACTATTGTCAACAAGCCAAAGCTCACAAACGATGGTTTGATCCTGGCATGGTTAAACGAACCATAGTATAACCATGGTTTCCATGAATTCAGTTTAGAACGGTTTGCTCTGGTTTAGTTTAAAAGTGAAAGTGAAAGCTTCCCCACTTCTCACAGCTATAGCAGAGGCGAGAGAGAGACTGCATGAGCCCATGGCTCCTTTAGGCCCACTCAGATAATCCTCAACAGTAGTTGAGTGTTTTTACTGGAAATGCACATCATTTCTAAATTACGAGCCATATGCCTGGGGTTGTAAATGTATGGAATAAAGAAAAACGGGCATAAAAGTTCAGTGTCTTTCATATCCAAAATACAGGGGGATATGTGCCCTAAAGTGAGACTGCAGTTTGCAACAAGAATCAAGCAGATTTATTGGTCTGGATGTTGTTGCATTCACTTGATTCAGGACATGTAAAAGGCATTATTGCAGCCATCTTATATGTGCAGATAAATGTTCACACAAGTGACCTGTTTGCATGACCCCCATAATGCAGGAGGAAGGGATTAGCGAAGTTGCTCTTTTGTGACGAGAAGCCGTGGTTTTGCTTCTCATTTTCAAGGTAGAACAGCATATTTTTTTTGTCATCGTATCGACTGCCCTTGAAGGATCAGTCATACTACCTGACCCTTTAAAAATCTTTCTCCTGTGATGTTTATTTGGTAATGGAAAAGTGTATATATGCTTTTTCTGCAGGTAGGAGCCTTATTTTTATTGCCTTGCAGAGTAAGCAGCATGTTGATTCCTTTACCCACGCAGCTGAGGACAAAAAAATGGAAGGAATATTTAGCCCAGAAACCCAGACTCATTAATGGTAAGTTGTCTTTCTTTACCACATTTGCACTCTTTCCCTGTCATGCTGGCCCACTTTTTTCAAACCCCCCCCCCAAATTGCTCTTTTTTCTCTTGAAACTCTTGGTAGATCTTTATTGACTGTATATGAACCTTGCATAAAAACAATACCTCTTTTGAAGCTTTTTTTTTAAAAAAAGCAGTATAAAAAAGAAATGCTTCTATTTCCTTAAGATAAGATAAGATATCTTTATTGTCATTGTCCCCTTGCGGGAACAACGAAATTACTCGGTTGCTACATCCACTCAGATAAAGCATTCCGCATAATCCAAAATTACAAAACCTAATTAAAAACAGTAAATATAATACAAAATAACATGTAAAATAAGATGACTTCAAAGTCCAGGCTTTCCATTTAAGGCCAAAATCGCTCTAGAGAAGAAACTGTTCCTGAGACGGCTCGTTCTTGCCTGCATAGTTCTATATCTCCGTCCCGATGGCAGGAGCTGAAAGAAATGGTGACCAGGGTGCGTTGGATCTCCTGATATGTCTAGTGCTTTTCTGTGGCACCTGGTGGTGTAGATTTGTTCTAAGGTGGAGAGTGAGTAGCCAATAATGCTCTCTGCTGTTTTAATAATTCTGCACAGCCCTGCTCTATCCTGAGAAGTACAGCTTCCGTACCACACACACATAAACCGTACGTGAGCACGCTCTGTATGGCACAGTGATAGAAGGCAAGCAGCAGCTTTTGTGGAAGATGGTTTTTCCTTAAAATTCTCAAAAAATACAGTCTCTGCTGCGCCTTCTTCACAAGCCCCCTTGTATTAACACTCCAGGACAGATCCTCCTGTAACTCAATGCCTAGAAATCTAAACGTTGTTACCCTCTCCACACAAATAAGAGCTCATAAACTAGGATGACCTAATAACATAACTTTGTATGTGTTTACTCAGAAGCAACCCCCAGTGTATTCAGTGGGCTTGCTTCCTAGCCAGTGGATATAACATTGCAACCTAAATATATTGATCTGAATAATTTATAATAATAATAAAATAATAATAAATTTTTATTTATACCCCGCCCTCCCCAGTCAAAAACCGGGCTCAGGGCGGCTGACACCAACAGAACTACAATAAAACATAAAAACAATTAATTAAAATACAGATTAAAATACAATGTTAAAATTTAAAGTGCAGCCTCATTTCAAGTATTCCATAAATCCAAGCCATGAGGGAGGAAAAACACAGGGGTCAAGCTGAGTCTAACCCAAAGGCCAGGCGGAACAGCTCTGTCTTGCAGGCCCTGCGGAAAGATGACAAATCCCGCAGGGCCCTGGTCTCCTGGGAAAGAGCGTTCCACCAAGTTGGGGCCAGTACTGAAAAGGCCCTGGCTCTAGTAGAGGCCAATCTAGCCATCTTATGGCTCGGGATCTCCAGAATATTGTTGTTTGTGGACCTTAAGGTCCTCCGCGGGGCATACCAGGAGAGGCGGTCCCGTAGGTACGAGGGTCCCAAGCCGCATAGGGCTTTAAAGGTCAAAACCAGCACCTTAAACCTGATCCTGTACTCCACCGGGAGCCAGTGCAGCTGGTAAAGCACTGGATGAATGTGATCCCGTGGCCGGGACCCTGTAAGGAGCCTCGCCGCGGCATTCTGCAGGTATTCTTTAAATTTATGAAGAAATTGTGTGTGTGTGTTTAAAATTAACGAAAGTTTAAATGTATTTACTTCTCTTATTAGAGGAACCCTGGCTATCCTAAATCTAGAACTTATTAAGATTCATTCTAGATTTTCTGTATGTGTTTATTGGACAAATGACTGTTTACTTTAGTAAGGTCTGAAGTCTTTAGTTGCACGACTTCTTGTTTTCTAATTAGTTCCAGAAGTTGAACTGAAAGGAGAAACTTGCAACTATTATTTCTTGGTACAAGGCAACGGCTGTGGAGGTTGCAAAGCAACATTGATCTATTCAGCCAGTCAGATCAATGGATCACTCACTCTTGCAAAAACAACCGGAAAATTAACCACAAAGACGGGAGAAACTAAAGCATGTAAGTATTATGGCGCATGACTTTCCTTCCAAGTAGAACAAGATGTGGACTGCACCAATTTCCTTTTTAAAAATAGAGATCTAATATATTCAATGTTTGGAGTCTTAGATCCAAGATAATAAGGATATTAATCATTTAAACCAATTCTAACTTCTAAGAACTAATCAAGCCTGTGAGCTTGCTTATTAGTTCAGTCGGGGAATGAGATTTGTGTACAGGCTTGTTCTCCTGAGTGTTTTCTCACTGATTTTGATGAGACAAATCTTGGAATGGCTATTGTACACACTGCTATTACAATTGCACGGGTTAGAGCAGCTTTTGCCAGTCTGCAGCCCTGCTGGTGGGAGTTGTGGTCCTAAACAAACAGAGGCCACCAGGTTGTCAAAGATGGGGTTAGATCAGGCTTCCTCGAACTCGGCCCTCCAGGTGTCTTTGGCCTACAACTCCCATGATCCCTAGCTAGTCAGGGATGATGGGAATTGTAGTCTCAAAACATCTGGAGGGCCGAGTTTGAGGAAGCCTGGGTTAGATGTTTTCTTTTATTGCATTTCCCAGCAAAATATGTCTCCGATTTAGAACATTGCAGGGGGTTTGCTAGAGCTGGCCAGGACATTGGTGACTTTTTCCGTGTTTGTTGATGGATCAAACAGTATGTGGGCCCATCTTACCAGTTTCGGAAAGTTGCTAATAAGCATCCCATTCATATTTATTCCCAATTGGGGGGGGGGGAGCTTTTTCAGGTATAGAAAGGGATCAGTCTGAATATAGAAATACATCATTGAATGTTAATAATAGTACTTATTAGGCATCTCGTTAAGCATTGTCAGTCGCATTGTTAGATTTCATAATCCAATATAATGCTTAGCCTGGTAAAGAGGAGACTGGGAGGAAATATAATAGCCATCTTCAAATATCTCAATGGCTGCCACATGGAATAAGGAACAAGCTTGTTTTCTCCTGCTCTGGGGGCTAGGACCCGTACCAATCGATAAGTTGCAAGAAAAGAGATTCTGGCTAAACATCAGGAAGAACTTTCTGATAGTAAGAGCCCGTTTGGCAGTGGAACGGACTCCCTCAGGAGGTGGTGGACTCTCCTTCTTTGGAGGTTTTTAAGCAAAGGTTTGGTGGTCATCTGCCCAAGATGCTTTAGGTGAGATTGCTGCATTGCAGGGGGTTGGACTAGATGACACTTCGTGTCCCTTCCAACTCTACAATTCTATGATTGTATATTGCTTTCTGTCATAAATGATCTCAAAGCGGCTCATGTGATTCTAAGATTCTAATTTGATCAGAATTTTTTAAGAACACCTCTCCTCTCTCCCTCCCCTCCCCTATCAACACAGTTTTGTTTGAAGAATTCATCAGATCTCTCCCACATTTCTGCGGAGAACAGATTTTACAGAGAGAGAAGAAATTGGCTCGTGCCCAAGCATTGGCTTTGAATCACTGCCGGAGTGAGTAACAGAGAGAAGAGCGAGTCGGTGAACTGATATAAACCACATTTATCTTAATTTGGAGTTTAATTTGACACTATTTACATTTATAAGCCCTGGAGAAGCTCGTAAGTTCAAATATTGTTTAAAAGAGTTGTCATTAAGAAAAATTACAACCGTACATCAGGTAACTCTAACCAGGCTTAGGATATTGCCCCCCCCCACTTTGAATAGCTTCAAATCACATATTCTGTTTTTTTTTTTTTGAGGGCAAGGGAGTCTTTGCCTGCTTGCAGAGCAGATAGCCCCTCTGCTTGCAGGGCAGGTAGCTAAATCGGAGAAGGAGCGATGAAAGTTTAAAACAAAAACCAAATACCCAGTAGAGATTTTGTTGTTTCAACGGGGCACAAGTAGTCTGTAGGAACACCAGGGTAAGTGCTTGGTTGTATATTGTTGGAACAATCACTCTCCTTACTGGACCTAAGGTAATATGAAGATTAAATAAAAACATTTATAAATAAGCAAGCAACAAATAGAAAATAGGGCTAGTCATGAACCCAGTGCTCTACACAGTGAGAGGAGTGTAAATGATCAGAACAGGCTCACTTCGGATTGTCCGGGGGGGGGGGTGGACACTAGGGGAGGCAGAGCTGCCCTTCCTTCTCCCTACCTCATGGATTGATTCAAGTCAAGGAAATAAATGCCTCTGTACCGCTGTACTTGAAATTCAATCCCATTGGGACCATTGACTTCCTTCTCAATTTGTCTGAACCTCGTTAAGATTGGCTTTTAGGCTGCAATCCTATACAGGCTTACTTGGGAGTATGTTCCAGTGAAACCCCACCAAGATCAATGTGGTGGGTATTCCCAAATAAAATAAAAAATGATGCCTGAATCTTACTTCTGCTGACTACAAGCACCTTCCGTTTTCTTCTGAACAACAAGCTAAGCGCTAAGGGGCATATTTTGTTTTTAGTACCCATTTGACAAAAGCGCCACGTGAGGCCTTGGAAAAAGGAGCACCCCCTGCAACCTGTTTTTTAAAGCACATGTGGGGAGCAGCCCCATAGCCTTCAACTACAGGAGCGGCAGAAGCAGGGGGAGAATATAGCTGCCTGCTTTGGTGAATTGATAGAGCAAATAGCTAGGCCTTAGCAAATGGCCGCGTTAAAAAAACCAACTTAAAGAAGGCTGATCACCGAAGAATTGATGCTTTTGAATTATGGTGCTGGAGGAGACTCTTGAGAGTCCCATGGACTGCAAGAAGATCAAACCTATCCATTCTGAAGGAAATCAGCCCTGAGTGCTCACTGGAAGGACAGATCCTGAAGCTGAGGCTCCAATACTTTGGCCACCTCATGAGAAGAGAAGACTCCCTGGAAAAGACCCTGATGTTGGGCAAGATTGAGGGCACAAGGAGAAGGGGACGACAGAGGATGAGATGGTTGGACAGTGTTCTCGAAGCTACGAACATGAGTTTGACCAAACTGCGGGAGGCAGTGCAAGACAGGAGTGCCTGGCGTGCTATGGTCCATGGGGTCAAGAAGAGTCGGACACGACTAAACGACTCAACAACAACAACAACAAAACCAACAACACTTTCCACTACTCCTTGCCAAACTTCCTGTGGCGACTGTGGGAAGTAGACACAAAATTCATGAATTAATATGCCTCGTTTGCTGAATTAGTGAATGGTTTGCATATTGTGTAGATTACACTGTTGAGGTTTGTGACAACCGAGGGAGGGGAATTCTATCCGTATTGCTTGACAATTCGTTCTTGACTGGTTCCTTCTGGTTTCCATACTGCACCAGAATCACCGCTTGTCTTAATCTAGTTCAGTGAATCATGAAGACTTCATTTAATTAAAAGAATACCTTGGAGAAAAGTGCATTATTAATAGTCTGCTAGAAACGACAAACATATATTGTTGTTATTGGTTGTAAATGAGAAGAGATTACTGGAACAAATGCATTTCCCTCCCTAGGTAGCTTTTTGTAAAGGTAATATTCACCTTTGCCTCCAGGTTGCTTTTTTTTCCTTGGCAGCAACATTCGGTCAGAGGTGATGTTGTTACTTTAGTAAATTGTTATTGATTAACATCACTATAAACCTCGCGTTGAGAGTACCATGTCAGTAACCAAAGAAGAAGAAAAGCTGAGCTTTTGTGTTCTCTATTGCAGAAAGGCAGGAATCTGCCAGACAGCTCCCGGTGGTTTCAAGTGACGAACTGAAGACCCTGCTAACATGTACCAGAGAACATTTTTTAGAGTTGTGGAGCACCAGCCAGCTAAATCGTCCTGTAGCACCTGTCAAAGCCAAAGTCGAGGGTACAGGTTGTGGTAGGCATAATTTGGTTGCATAGTTATTACCACTTGGGAAAATGCTGGCTTTTGATACTTGAGGTGTATATTTTAGGACCCGCCTGATTTCTGTGATTGTCAGTTTATTTAAGCTGTTTTTAATTTTGTGTTTCAATGTTGCAACCCACCCTGGGACCTTAGGGTGAAGGGCAGGTAAAAGGCGAAAGATTTATACGATCTGAAGAGAAACCAGGAAAAAAGATTTATACGATCTGAAGAGAAAAATATATATATAATAAGTATAATTGGAGGTCAAAGGAAAGTAGAAATAATGTAAATAGTAGAAAGAGAAATGTGTTTGTATTAGTATGGGTGTTTGAATTTGTATGTTTTGTGATTGTATCTGTGCATGTATGTTTACTTTACTCTTTTCTTATCTTTTCCTTTTTTCCTTGATTGCTTTTTTGCAAATCTTCATTTTAATCATTTTAATCATTAAAGACTTTATTAAAAAATAAAAAGGGTGAAGGGCAGGTAATGAATCATCATCATCATCCTCATACCTTGGAAGTCCAACGGAACTTCCAAAACGTTCGGAAACCAAAGTGCGGCTTCTGATTGGCCACAGGAAGCTCCTGCAGCCAATTGGAAGCTGCGGAAGCCCCGTTGGACATTCAGGTTCCTAAAGAATGTCCACAAACTGAAACACTCACTCCCGGGTTTGCGGGAGCCAAAACGTTCGAGAACTAAGCTGTTCGAAAACCAAGGTACATCTACCTATCAATCATGACATTATTTCCCTTAAGGACATCAGGGAATGTGCTTCCCCCTTGGCGAGAGCAGGGAAACAAGCTAGAGAGCAGCAACAACTGGAGAACTAAGCAAGCCAGAATGTGAAGACGTGATTTAAAGTTGATTTAAAGGGGGGGAAATTAAAGCTGATTTAGTATCCTGGCTTGTTTAGAAGCCACTAATCATACTTTCCCTCTTCAGATGTAACAGGAAGCTGCAGTAAATAGCAGCTTTCTTGGCTTGGCTGGAGTGAAGCAAGTGAAAGAAGTTTGTTTGTATCTTGGCTTTTTAATATTATTATTCATCCAACTTTTGAACCACACTCCTTCAAATCAAGCTCTTAGCGTGGTTTACAATTGTGTCATGTAAAACAGCCTAAAAGCAATAAAGCATAGATTATAACAACCACCAAAAATGTTAAAGGGAATGCTCATCAACAGCCTGGTACAATGCCAGCAGAATTAAAGCAGCAGGCCTTAACCAATCAAATCAGATTCCTCCAACAGCCTGGGTGAACAAGTGTGCCTTAATCTGGCACTAGAAACGCAGAGATATAGGATACAGTGGCTGACTTCTCTCATCTTGAAGGCCACATTGAGGGTTCACCAACTTTTTTGAGGGCTGTGCGCCAGCACATGGAGCACACACAGTACACAAACACAGCAAGGAGTGGGGGGAAACAAGCAGCTTAATTCCAAAAAAGAGGTGCAGTGGGAGGGGGGGGGGAAGTGTGCCTTAATGAGTTACCAAAAAAGTGGTGTTTCGTTGATTTATTTGTTTGTTTGAATCCCATTATTCCAATCGGTTGAGCGGAGCTTAAGATCGACATTCAAGTACAAAATGCATAAAGCAAAATGCACAGCACGTGCTTTAGACAAAAGTTAATATTTTAAGATGCTTTTCTGATCTTGCTGTGTTCTAATGCTCTTCATTGATCATTCCAGCTGTTTGCTTTTGTTGATGTTGCAAAGTACAGCCAGAGCTAATAGGATTCATTATAATTTTGCAGGCAGTAGTTGCCACAGGCGTTGCAGAATCTGTACAAAACGCTTAGAAAAATGCAAACTGGGGTTATACAGGTTATAATCCTGCTTGGCAGGGGGTTGGACTGGATGGCCCTTGTGGTCTCTTCCAACTCTGATTCTATGATTCTAGGACTCCCATGAGGAATAATGGGAAGCTGGTAGATTCTCTGCTACATCTAGATTTTGCAGTGAGTTATGGTATTGTTTTGACTTTATTCCTCCCCCCCCTCCCCTCCACCTCCAATGTCTCACATTTAGAGCTGAAAGATTCAAATCCTTTGAAGTGGCCAGAAAGAAATGTCCTGCAGAACTTGGAAAGCACTGAAAAAATTAAACGAAAAGCGAGGTAACATTAACATGGCTTAAATGTTGGCAGTTTTTTTTTTTTTGATAAACCGCACTACCTTTTCAGCATCAGCTATTGGTGTAGTTAGTGATTTTTGTTCATCGCTTTTGTTTTCCTCGCCAGCGTTTCTGAATTACTCGCCCGCAAAGAAGGCCCAAAGGGCCCTGCAATATCACTTGACGCCAAAGAGCTGCTGAAGTATTTCACCCCAGAAGGCCTGCCCATTGGGGATCTGCAGCCTTTACACGTTCAAAAAAGGTAAGGCTTTGTTATGCATACAACACACTGTTGAATAGTTCATTCTTTAACGTGGTGATCTTGAAGGCTTGAAGGTGGTAATCTTGAAGGCTGGGATTGCGTTTTTGAATCTATGCGAGACATTTTTTCTAATATCTCTTTAAGGTGCCTAATAGTAATTTCTCCACCGCTGAAGGTGTGCACCTGCAAAATCAATAATGGGACAGGGGTGGGGAATCTTTTCAGCTCCATAGACCATTTCCTTATCAGGATTGTTTGGGGGGGGGGTGTTGCAAGTTTGACAGGTGGGTGGGGCTGCCCACCTGTCAATCACCTGGCATCATTTGAGAGTTGGGTTGCCCCAACCACTTGTCAAAATCCCTTGCGTGGAATTCCCACATGCCAGCTGCCCGTCAGGCTCTTGGGAACTGCAGCACAAGGAGCATTGCAGTTCGGAAGTGCTCAGCGTAGGCTAGCAAAGCGCTTTCCCCCCTCCCCTCCCCCTGAAGGGAGCAGGGAATGTGAAGCCTGCGTTTTACAGGCTGTGCATGCCTGCTTTCTGCTTTGGAACAAGTGCACACAGCCAAACTGAGCAGGATTTCTCCCAGCTGTTTGTCAGCTGTCCAGCAGGGCTTAAATCCTGCTGCATTGTCTGTCCACGCTTGTTCCCTGCTGGAAATAGGCACGCAGAGCCCAAGAAAGCCTGTAAAGCAGGCTTATTTCAGCGCTCTCTCCCAGAGCGAGTGCAGAAACAAGCACTTTGCAAGCCCTAAGTTTTTTCCAAGCATTGGCTTGGGTGGCATGGGGTGTGGTGAGGAAGTGTTTCTCTCAAATAGCCTATAGTTGGGGGGGGAGGAAGGGGGTCGCTTTGTTTGTTTGGCTGTGCATGCCTGCTTTCTGCTGGGAACAGATGTGCACAGCCAAACTGAGCAGGATTAAACCCCGGCTTGTCAGCTGTCAATTGGGTGTTAACCCCTCCTACTTTGACTGTGCATGCCTGTTGGTTGCTGGGAGCCAGGCACCCAGGACCAATGCAGAATTGAATTGAACCCCACCTTCCCGCCCGCTAGCTGAAAGCATAAGTGACACCCACCGGTTGAAAGGTGGGTGTGGTTTGGGGAAATCGGCCTCACGGGCCAAGATTGGGCCATGGGCTGTAGGCTCCCCACCCGTTGCATATTATGAATTGAGGTTTCACTGTGCCAGAGTAATTTTAGTACTATGGTGCCAATGTGGCAGACAGTTGCTGTTCTTCCTGCAAAAGTTATCCTCCGTTCTATAAATAAGCCATAGCTGCAAATTAAAATCAATTCTTTCTCCCTCCCCACCCGGTTCAGTGAAAATACTTTCCTTCTGACGCCGCAGCTGACTCCTCGAAAACTCAGAAGCTTGCCCTTTGAAAAAGCTGCTGGCTGCCATTATCACAGCATCGAGTAAGTTCCTATATAAGTGAGTGATGTGAACTGTTCACTCGGTCCTCTTACTCAGTGTAAATCCAATGTACACACACACTTCACATTTGGTCTTATTATTATGCGAGTGGAAGCATCATTTGAATTTGCTAGCATCTTGCAATAATTAATTGTCTGGAATGAAAGCGTTACGCCTTTGATTTGAATAGTTATACGTTTTTATGGTAATGGGTGCTTAAGATGTTATGACAGTTAACTTTTCACTTTCAAATCAAAGCAATAAGGAAAATTGCTGACAGCCCATGAATTAGGTCTGTGGTTCTATTATGCCAGGATGGGAGGTAGACAGCGGAGGAGGCCTTGGAACAGAGAATATATGCTGTGATGCCTACATTAGAGGATATTGAGCCCAGTGATGGGCTGAAGCTCCGTGCACATCTTCTCTAACAGCAGCTCTGCATACTCACAGAGGCTGTTGTGTATTCATGTACTGTATTTATCTGGATCCTGCAATGGGAAGCACAGCTGTCCTGGGCTTCTGGCGTTTTTGAATCATTCCATGCTTGGAAACGGGGCCCCTATCAGATAACAGAGGAGCAACCACCATTTTCTTTAGAAGTAGCAGGTCGATCATGTTCTCTTACACTAAAGAGAAAGCTCTTGGATAGTTTTATCACAGTGGGTGTCATAGAGTCTCATGTAGTGTACCCCTTTTGACATGAAGATGGCTCTAACTTACTAGTGGGAAATGCTCTGAATGTATCGGACTGCTCGCTAGGTATCCAGTATGGCACAAGAATGTTGAAAGTGGATTCTTTTCTGGGAATGCCGCAGTGCCCTGTGCTTGTGAGGATGAAGGTAAATCTCAAGAATGCCCAATGCATAGTAGCAGTGGTGGAACATTCCAAGAACGTCTTATTAGAACCAGGGTATTTCTACTCCTCTCTCTGCAAAATGGCCATCTTACCGAGAAGTCCTGGTATGAATGGGTGAAGTTTAGTCCTTTATGCCTTTGTCCTGGATAATAATTATTATAATTATTATAATTATTATTATTATTATTATCGTTATCATTATCACTGATGATTGTCTGCCTTATTGAAGTATGAAATAGAGGAAGAATTAAGTAGAACAGGCTGCTTCAGACGGTTTAGTATCTACTTCAAAGGACTTTCCCCAAGCTTTCATGGACTAAGTTGGTGGTTGTCATTGATCGTTAAACACTTTGAAGGGTTGGGAAGCGCATCGTGCATACTGAGAAGCAGCATTAGTTTCTTACAGAAGCTCTTTTCAGTAGCTGAATACAAATGAAAGAGGCAGTTTGGGGTAAGCAACAAACCACATACTCCATAATTCCAAATAGATTTCCATAGCACTGTAGCTGTGCAGAGCCCATGGCATTAGGTGGTCACCTGCCCTTCTCTCTTTTATTTGCATGATGAGACCTAAACTCAAATTCAGCAGTAGTCAATCTTGGCGCCCTCCAGGATTTGTGAACTACAATTCCCAGTGGGAGCTGTAGTCGACAACAACTGGGCGTCACTGCATTGACTGTTGCCGGTCAAATGTTTTGCTTTTGGATGTTCATCCCAGGGCACTGTATCCGTTCCAGAGTTCAATAGGACTTGTAATCCTTTTGGATTACACCCAGTATACCTGAAGGAGCGTCTCCACCCTCCTCATTCAGGCCGGACACTGAGGTCCAGCACCGAGGGCCTTCTGGCGGTTCCCTCACAATGAGAAGTGAAGCTACAGGGAACAGGGCCTTCTTGGTAGTGGCGCCCATCCTGTGGAATGCCCTCTCACCAGATGTCAAGGAAATAAACAACTATCTGACTTTTAGAAGACATCTGAAAGCAGCCCTGTTTAGGGAAGTTTTTAATGTTTGGTTTGATCGTGTTTTTAATATTCTGTTGGGAGCTGCCCACAGTGGTTGGGGAAACCCAGCCAGATGGACGGGGTATAAATTAATTATTATTATTATTATTATTATTAATTGGTGTCTGGGACTTGTAGCATTTGTCTGCCTCTGTCTCTCCGTGTTTGTGTGTGTGTGTTTTGGAAAGTAATGCCAGCTGTTTTTCCATTACTTTATGAAATCCGTTTAATTTTACTATTTAGTGTTCTATGATGGCAGTAATATTGACAATTTAGTGACAAGAACCAGAGGTGCAAAGTGCATCGTGGGAGAGCCAAACGCCATCTTCAGCAGATTGTGGAATGCTTATTAGCACCCGAACATTTTAGTGGGGCTGTGTACAAAAAAAAAAGGCAGTTTGGAATTTCTTGGGTTTTGTTGTTGTTGTTGTTTCTATGTTTCTTTGGTGCTGCGCCTGATCAAAACCAATTTGCATAACCTTTTCCCATTGTCATGAATGATCAGACACAGCTGGATTGTTTTGGGGGAGGGGAGAGAGAAGGAGAGGAAGGTGTTGCCATAAAAAGAGTGAGCAATTTACTCAGGATAAATTAATACGTCAGCTCTGTAGAATGGGCAGCAAAGCTTAACTCGGAATACAAACAAGAAAACTCAAAATACCATGAAATGGATAAGCAAGAAGCTTTTTTTGTCTTATCAGATAATGAGCTTGTTTCTAGTGGCAAAATTGTATTCATTACTTACGTTGATTAAAAAACTCTCTTTTTAGGGGAGGGAATAGACTTCAGGCTATGTATGACAATATTATCTTGGTAACAGAAAATGACTTGATTTGCCCTGACAGTCTGGTGGAAGCGCGATGTACTGGTGCTCAGATAATTATAATAGCCATGTGCCTCCGTGTTGATTGAATCGTCAGGCAAGCCAATCCCGCCCATCTTATCTGCTAAAGTGGAAAGTATATGCTTTTAGGCATAATGGCGAAATGGAACCTCCCTATTGAGAGAACAAGTGATCAGAGAATGGTTATTGCCCCTGGGTCCTATTTGTGGACTTCATGGAGGCATCTGGTGGGTCACTTTTGGACTCAGAATGCTAGCCAGTTGTCTAAGCCAGAAGGACTTGTCTTCTTTTCTAATCCATATGTGGATATGCTCCGTTGATTGCTATATCTGAGATTGCTTTGTGCTCTGGGATTGATTCATCCATGCCTGTTGGCAGCAAATATTTGTAGAAGGACCTTCTTTCACCTCGGTATGGGACTCCACAATAGCTGTCATCACACACATGGCATCTCCTCATCTGAGTGAGTCTTTAAAACAGTCCTCCGAGGGATAATACTTAATAATAATTTTGTATAGTGCATGCGAAGCATTTACGAATAGCAAGTCATTGTTGTTGTTTAGTCGTTTAGTCGTGTCCGACTCTTCGTGACCCCATGGACCATAGCACGCCAGGCACTCCTGTCTTGCACTGCCTCCCGCAGTTTGGTCAAACTCATGTTCGTAGCTTCGAGAACACTGTCCAACCATCTCGTCCTCTGTCGTCCCCTTCTCCTAGTGCCCTCAATCTTTCCCAACATCAGGGTCTTTTCCAGGGAGTCTTCTCTTCTCATGAGGTGGCCAAAGAATTGGAGCCTCAGCTTCACGATCTGTCCTTCCAGGGAGCACTCAGGGCTGATTTCCTTCAGAATGGATAGGTTTGATCTTCTTGCAGTCCATGGGACTCTCAAGAGTCTCCTCCAGCACCATAATTCAAAAGCATCAATTCTTCGGCGATCAGCCTTCTTTATGGTCCAGCTCTCACTTCCATACATCGCTACTGGGAAAACCATAGCTTTAACTATACAGACCTTTGTCGGCAAGGTGATGTCTCTGCTTTTTAAGATGCTGTCTAGGTTTGTCATTGCTTTTCTCCAAGAAGCAGGCGTCTTTTAATTTCGTGACTGCTGTCACCATCTGCAGTGATCAAGGAGCCCAAGAAAGTAAAATCTCTCACTGCCTCCATTTCTTCCCCTTCCATTTGCCAGGAGGTGATGGGACCAGTGGCCATGATCTTGGTTTTTTTGATGTTGATGTTTTTTGATGTTGCAAGTCATTACTATCCCCCATTTTACAGATGGGGAGGACTGAGGCCGAGAGACAGAGGCTTGCATAAAAGCTTGCCTTGTGCAACGAGTTCATTCATGGCAGTTCAAATTGGGGGTTACACGATAGATGGAATATCCATTCCTTCATTTTATTCGTATGCTGCACACACACGCACACCCCATGCTCAAAGCAGCGTACAACGAAGAAACGGGGGTGCATTTCAAACAAACACTACAAAAGCAATTTCATAATAACACAGAAAAACATAAACTTCGTAACAGCATTGCTGGAAACATGCCGAGGAAGAGAACAGTTGTAAACCATCTGGCTTCTTTTAGGCTGGAATCCAAAACCCACTGACTAGGAAGTAAGCTCCACTGAGCCTAGTGGGACCTACTTCTGAGTAAGCATGCATAGGATATACAAATAGCATTCTTTTTGATGCCAGCGAATTGTGGGTTGAGGTGTGGTACTCTGCAACTAAGGTGGAAGGCGGTTTGATCCATGAGGTCAGTTTTTACCCCGTATCATAGCAGACTGCAGGAGGACCTTTTCAGAGGTTCACTAGCAATTCAAATAAGGGGAGACATTCTCATACCGAAACGTAAACAAGGGGTACTAAGTTATCCCTTAATTAGGAAAACACCTCCGTTCTTCTGCAATACCTCTTCTCAAGCTTCTGAAGCTATTTCATATTTCGCTTTAGATACTGCCTGGACAACAGGAGAGCTTTGGAGAGAGACGTGGGGTTTGCTGAACTTCAGACTCGCCTCATCCGTTACGAAACACAGACTACCTGCACAAAGGAGTCCTGTCCTGTGCCCTGTGCGTTGAGCCCTCTGCCATCTCCTGCGGTTTTGTCAGAGCCCGGGAGTGTCCCCGATGGGGAATCTTTGCAGAGGGAGCTGCAAACAGAGGCATCCAGGTTAAAACGCAGATCAAAGGACCTGGACGGCTTTCATCCCAACAAGAGGTAATATGCAGTGGCGTAGCTACCGTAGCTGCTTAGGCATCCAGGCTCGGGCGTTCTGCAGCTGCCCCCCCCCCAGTAAGTGGCCGCCCAGTGCGCCCCCACCTCCAGCTATGCTAGTGGTAATATGCTACACTTTTTAAAAATAGAAAAAGTGAGATATTTTGAGTATGTGTAAATTCAGCTCTCTTTTCATTCCGAAGAGCGCTCTGTGGCATAATGTTCAGATAATCTTAATCCTCTTTTTCTAATTCTTCCCTCCCTGCCTTATTTTTCCTGTGCGATAACCCTTTGTTAGCTTTGAATATGTTGAAACAGGACCTGAAGGCATTTTTACTTAAGCTCCATAGGGCTGCATGGTGCAAGATGCCGAGCGAGGGTCACGTCCCCACCAAACTGGTTCTGTTTAGATAAATCACTGCCAGATTGGATGAAAGATCAGATGCAGAAATGTGCTATGCTTTCTCTCCTGTTTCAGATGGATAATTTTTAATTGCTGGTGTCTGACATGATTTGAGGTGTTTTAATGACAAATCGAGCCACTCACAGAACAGAATAATCTTAACATCTGTTTTGTTCCCTCAACTCTTCTTTCTAGGTTGCTGAAATCTGAAAGTACAGATTCTCTCTTGTCCCAGGCAAGCGGAAGCAGCGGGAGTCGCCATTCAGGAGTTGTCACAAGGCAATGCCAGGAGATTTCAGTCCCCCTGCCTTCAATAGCTGTGAAACAGTCTCACAGTCACATGCATAAAGTAGCCCTAAAGAGCAGCTCAGGAAGCCAGAGGTGTGGGGGGAAGCCAGAAACATTGAAGCCCACAAGGGAATCAAGATCTCAGAAGCACACACGGGTAAATAACTTTTCCCAGGTAGCTAAAATTGAAGTTCTGTCTTTGCTTTTGCTGTCCCTGGATTAAATAAGGCAGGACGGAGATTTGAGCTTTGTGTATTAGACCTATCCTCTTTGGCCAGTCTTTCGAGTCTCTTCTTCAAATTCCCATGCTGCTCCTGTTGCCAAGAAACTCAGTTCCGCTTGTACTCTGCACACGCCCCAAGGATGTGTGTATTTTAGTTTTGTTCTGAGCAGTGAGCAATAGCACCGCATTATAAATAGTTCATATTGCAGAGTTAGTGCACACTTTCTTAAGCTCTGGGAAATGCTTGTTTATGCACTTAGGCAGCAGAAGACAATATCCATTTTATCCCTAGATGGAGAATAGTTTCAGTACAGAGAACTGTCAGCTTAAGTAATTAGTCAAAGGGGGGGGAGAGACATTAAAGGAGGATAATAAAAAACAACTAAATAAAAATCCAAACAAGGATGTTGTGTGTGTATGTGATAGGTTTTTTTTTCTAAAATGCCTAGCAGCTAGTGTTTCATCTTCAAAGGACAATATGAATATTTTATTCATATTCCTGTGAGGTAGGTAAACAAGCGATCTGTTTGCTTGTTCAAATAAAAAAAACAGAATCGGAACAAACTTTGTTTCTTGCTCTAGCATGAGGGGGTCACGTCATAATTACATCTTTCACTGGGACATCTATCATGTTTTAGCCTGGCACCTAAGCTGCAAAAGATACGCAGCAAAATGTGTGTAGGTGTCTGCATGCAAAGTACAGTTTATATTCACCAGGCAGCTTTGATATTTGCAGCTTCCTAATTTTTGCTTAGATGTGTTACCTGTGAAATGCTGCAGGGCTGAGCTGAGAAATGCTGGTGCCCAGCATTTAGTAGCACTGTTTTGCTCCGATAAAAAATGTGGATTTGAAAGTGGGGCGTGTTGGGCGTTGGGCCTCAGAAATGCAATACATTGCCAATGCTTCTCTTCAAGATGCTGAAGGAGGTGGTGGCGAAAACCCTCAAGGAGCACGGCATTGTTGAAGATCACAAGTGCTTTGCGGCGTGCAGCCAGCGTCTGTTTGAGATATCCAAGTATTATCTAAAGGTACTTTTCTCCAGCTTCCGCATGCGCAGAACAGTGTGTGATTGTTGTTATGGTTTGATATGTTGACAAGAAAGGGTGGCATGTGTGATATACCGTACTTTTCCATGTATATTTGGCGACTCAAATTTTTAAAACAGGGGGAGAAGGCACAGAGTTGAGCTTTTTGGGGGGGATTACGCAGGCTTTTTTTTTAGAGGGGACCCGCACACATCCAAATATCTGCCTCTCCTCTGTCCCCTCGCCGACAGAATCTGCCAATCGCCCGCCCAGTTGCCACAGTGTCAACCTATGAACACCAGCCATTGATGCAGCAACCAATAACACGCCCAGTAGCTGCTGACAGCTGAAGCAGCAACCAATCAAACGTCCACCCTATGCACTACCCATGTATAAGACGACCCCCACTTTTTAGCATTATTTTTAAAGTCTTCTACACGGAAAAGTATGGTATTCTGCAAAGTGCCCTCAAACTGGCCTTCTTTTTATCGACTTAGAATCGTAGAATTGTATAGTTGGAAGGGACCCCAAGGGTCATCCAGTCCAACCCCCTGCAATGCAGGAATCTTTTGCCCAATGTGGGACTCAAACCCATGAGCCCAGGATTAAGGGTATTATGCATTTCTGATAGGGATGAGCCAAAGTGCCTTGTTCGGTGTCCTTTTTCATTCCATTTTGTGGCAGTTTCCAGGCACTTGCTGCAATCAGATTCACATTGGTTGAATACTATCCTCTGTGCCATTTTCCTCCACCTGTGCTCTTACAGTCCTCAGCCCCGCTCTGCCCCATTTGCCCATGCTACCGTTTCATTGCATAGGTGACCCACATGGTTTTGATTAAGCATTGCAACACCGCACCTGGCACAATGATTTCAGGAATGCTCACACACGAAATCTGGAGGTTTAAATAGCAAAATGGGTTCAATAGCAATGTGGACAAGCAAGAGAGGAGTGCAAAGACAAGACGCAAAAATGTGCTAAGAGGACTCAGTAGCCAGGGGAGTAAAAAGAAATAAAAACACTTGAGCATTGGGGTTTTTTAATTTTAATTTTGCTAGTTTGTTTGGCTGTGGAATATCAAAATTTGGAAATGTTCAGTACAGCTTTTGCTACCATTTTTTGCCATTTCCAGTGTGATTAAAAATAAAATAAAATCAAAGAAGCTTGTATCACCTTAAAAAGTAACTCATTTATTATGGCATAAGCTTTTATGAACTACAGGCCAGCTGTCATCCATTAAAGTTTATGCATTTTGGTGTTACTGTAGTGCTTTGTTTTCCAGAGTATTAATACATTTATTCCTTCTTGCTAACCTTGAATCTAACACTGTGATCAATTAAGTTTTTTGGTTGTGATGTAATATGGTTCTTATTTAGGATCTGAAAACATCTAGGGGACTGTTTGATGAAATGAAGAAAGCTGCAACCAGCAATGTTAAACAGGTGAGACTCTCTTACGTGTCCATGTGTCCAGGTTATGTTTTCTGTGCGGGAGAATGTTACTGAGGCTTGGCTTGGCTTATCAAAGTGGTTCTCAGGGTTATCTAGATTGAATTGCCTCAAATAGTGGCTTCATTGGGCTGCTGGATGAGTCTGTAAGATGACCAAATTGTCCCCTTAGTATTAACGTGCGAAATGTGACCTGTAAAATGGTTTGTTTGCCCAGCAGAATATCTGCCTTTGTTTTGCGAATTCAGAGTTTGGTAATAATTGTTGGCTATCGTTTTTGGTTTTTTTTTTGAAGATCCTTGACTTATAAAGAACTGCCCCAGTATTAATTAGATTCAACATTTCTGTATTACATCATTTTACACCTCTTAAGCTTTGTTTTATGTTCATTTTTAATTCTAAGTGCATTTCTTGGGATGTGTTTACAGGTCACTGAATGGGTTTTAGACAAGAGCAAGGAGAAATGACATGTGCTAAAACCATTGCCATTCCAGGATGGAATCCCCTTTGAGCAAGCACAGCACATTAAATGGACAGCTTGGGAGTGCCTTGTTATGCAGTGAAAGTCCCTAAACCCAGTGATTCCTGCAGTGTAATACCCTCAAAGATATCTGGCATTTAAAAAATGGCTTTGAATTGAGCCTTGTGTGTATATATCTGTGTTTGTGCATATTTATACACACACACACACATTTATTATTTCGAACTGTATAAATAACACAATCAAATCTATGCTGCTTCTTTTTTATATGTGGCTTGTACAGCTTTTTTATTTAGAAAATAAAAGCCAGGTTTCTAAGTGGTTGGCAGTGTTATCGTCTTTTCCTGTTTGCCTGATTTACTAGGCGCATAACTCTGTCAGTACCTTCCTTGTGGTTAACCAACTAGCCATTAAAGTTTTACAAGATAGACAAAACCCTCTTGCGCTTGATAACAAATTAAGTGTCAAGAACAGTGGCTTTTGTTGAAAAACCCTGAACCAAAAGGCCACCAGGAGGAATATTCTTCCTCTAGACCTGACCCCTGACCCCCATAGATGAACCAAGATGAACCAGAATGCCTTAGTCAAAGCAAAGGTGTGCACAATAAGGTTCGGCCAGTTTCTGAAGATTCAAGGGAGATAATTGTAAAAGGAGACTTACCTAGAATAATTGCTGCTATCAAGCCAAAACTCAGTTGTAGAAATTCCATTGGGGTTAATCAAGCTAGCGTCACGGAATGCAACTATAATGCTTTCTCAGAGCATTCTGTTATTGCCATATAAATTATAACCCCACAAAAAATCCAGTAAATGAATTTTTTATTAAATATAGTATTTTTTCCTCTAAAATATAAATATTTTAAACTAAATTCTTACAAATCTTGAGTAGCGCCGTATAATTCGTTCTATCAACTCCAACCAAATATGAGTCGATCCAAAATCTGTATTTAATTTGTCTATAAATATATAACATTTTTTTTCTCTTTGCAAATTATTCGCTTATTCTTTATATTGTAATCTGAGCACCGTAAATTACATGACATACTGTGTTATTTATTAATTGATAACTAATAGATAAATTCTGATTATTTACAATGCAGGTATATCTATAACATTCCAGTGATTTTTTTTTTTTAAAAAAGTGTTTAAGGAAGTAGCACAGTATAATTTACACATGCATTGACTTTCCCTACAATACGCAGTAATTCTGGGTTATTTTCTTTCACTCAAATCCATAAACGCTCTCCCTTTGCAATTTCACTTGTATTGAATGAAGAACTTGTATTTTGCGTGACGATGGCAAGCGCATGGGGTTGATGGCTCTCCTTCTGCATATTTGCATGTTCTTTTATTTTTCACAAAAGGAAAATTTTTAGCCCAACCTCACATATCCCTCTATCATCCTTCAACTGACATGGACACCTTTATTTCACTTATAGAGATCCCTTACCTGCAAAGATGTTCCTATGCTGTAAATGCAGGACCAAGACCTACCCCTGGATCCATTCCACTCCTAAGTCCATTCAAGTGAAATGTGGAAGCCCATAGAGCAGGCATCCCCAAACTGTGGCCCTCCAGATGTTTTGGCCTACAACTCCCATGATCCCTAGCTAACAGGACCAGTGGTCAGGGATGATGCAAATTGTAGTCCAAAACATCTGGAGGGCCTAAGTTTGAGGGTGCCTGCCGTAGAGTCTTCTGTGCCCTAGATCAGGGAAATACTACAGTGACAGACCGCTATTATACTACATTGGAAGACCACTATAATCATATCCCTCCCTTCTCAAGGGCTTCAGTACTTTCCCTCCTCTGCTTGCACCATGCCAGCATTTACCATCATTAACAATTACACCAGTGCCAGGCATAGCTGTTATTAATGCCAAGCACATACTCTATAACCAGGGTTTTATTATTAGCTTCAAATCCTGGTTAGGAAACTCTGGCTTAATGCTCAGTTCTGGACGAAGTTAAGTGCATGGTGTGCTAAGCAACATTTGATCCGTTTGCCATGGTTAAGATCTGCACCGTAATACGGATCCCGTTTGGTATCTTCTGTGTGTAAAACAATGTATTTCCCCCATGTACAAAAATAACTCTAAAAAGAGATTTAGTTGCCGTGTCCCACTTCCGGGAAACAATTAAAATGAAACACAACTGAGCTCCCTTTTGTCTGTCAGAGGGAATCAACATCGAAAAAATTAGCAGTGTTTTAGGAAGCTTGGATAATAAGGATAATTGTTATACTGAAAGCCACCAGCTCAGGGTCTCCCGATCGCATTTTCTGCCTTTTTGTGTGTGTACAAGATAGGGTTTTAGTGTTGATGCATTTGGAAGACTGCATTCAAGCAATATCCTTTGTGGGTCATATCCAACCAAGTCATATTCAGAGGAGCCCCATTGACATCAATGGACAAGTTAGTCATGACTGAATTAAGTCAACGCACTTCCCTGGGTCTGCTCCAGCCCAATAAAATGGTACTTTGCCATGGTGACTGGCTGCTCCCGAGTGCTGCTGGTGTTATTACACCGCAGCAGTTCAGATCTATACTTGGATCAAGAAGCCAGCAAATGGGAGTGAAACGGCATAATAAAGGGTTGCCAAGGTTTGTTGCTGGGAAGGGAGGAATTAAAGAACCCTTCCCTTGCGCTGTTGGCGGAAAGCATCACCACTGAAGGACCTATAGCCGAAGCTCAATTCAAAATGAGCCTCCCCATCTTAAAATTCTTCCAAAAGGATCTTCACTGCCTTCAGATTAAAACGGATTTGAAATGCATCACATAATTTCATATATACTGTTTCTCTCAACACAAGTTATTACTGTTAACTGAGCAATTCCATTTTACGAAAGTCAGATTTATTAAGTGACCGGTCACAGCGGCTTCTACAGCCAAATGTGGCCATTGTAACCCTTAAGCTGCAGTATTTAAGGACACTTCTGAGGTTCCCCCCTGCTCCGGTCATGACTGACTGGCTTAGCAATGCTGCCTCAGTCTGACCTCTCCCCCTGGGAATAGTGCCCTTTTGTGCGATGTTCACAGAGAACTAGATTTCCAAACCATTCCCACCTTTGTCTGGACAAGCAAACTACTCTGCTGGTGCATCAATGGCAGGAAAGTGGAGTTTTCTGAAAACGGAAAGATGGCTCAGCAGATACAAAGTCCACGGTTGCACAAGACCTTGACAACTTTTCACCAGATCTTCTGTGGATAAAATGCTTACTGTGTTCTCCTAGCCCTTATTTTCACTCATCAGCGGTTTTCAAACTTCATACTCTCAGAACCCCTGCCCACATCTGTGTTCAACCGAAGCTCCTCACCCACAATGGGCTGCAGATTTCAGGGATGTTTTGGGGACACACTTTTATCAGTCCAGAAAGACTGTCGGGCCCCATCTGTGGGGAGCAGTTGTCATGTCACATGAACAGAGAGGGGCACCCTAAAGTTGACCGTTGCTCCACTGCGGCTGGGCGATGCCAGGGAAAATGGTGGGCTTGCTTTATGTTCAGGGGAGCTGTTCTCACGTCGCTGATTTTCTAACTGAGGCATCCCACACCACAGTTTCTCAGAGCCCAGTTTGAAAACCACCGCTCTCTGAGCACTGTTACAGGCACAGTTATGTATACCGGAAATGCCACACTGTAGTATTTAAGCTATTTGCTCCTTCAATATTTATTTATTTATTTCCTTTATTTACAAGCAATCGGTTTTATTTCCCCTGCAGTGTGTTAGTCGAAGCAAATGTCCTGCTCTCAAGCGTCTCGGCAACTCTTGCTCCTTTCTGTGCTCCATTTTGGTAGCTGGTCCAAACGTGGGCATTGCTCCTGTGCAGAATAAGATGTCCCTTGCCATTTAGATTGTGCAGGCAGCCCCTTCGTTCTTCCTTCAGACTGTGCTTACGCTACCAACCCAAGTCTTGTAATCTTGGCCGAAAGGAATGAATGAATGATGAACACAATTGGCTTTGGGCAAGAGTGAAGGTCCAGTTGCTGAAATCGGAAGAGAAAAGAAGTATGAGCTGCGGGTCGACTCAATAAAGGATGTACACAGAAGGAAATCTGGGTTGCGTCCGAAGGGACCTTGCTAACAAAACGAATGGTTCCGTAAGCAGAAATGGGATCTTTCGATGCAACCCACGATTTTATTTTTGATTGTATCAGTATCCTTACACTAAGCTCAAAACTAGAATGAAAGCATGCATTACTTTGAAGGTGATATAGTTGTAGATTATGCAGGAGGCTAAATCAGACATGTGGTTCATAGGGCTGTAAAAAAGTGATTCTGCAAAGCAACGGCTGGAGAGGCGAAATGTAGCTCTTCTCTCTCCTGACTGCGCAGCTGATCCTTGTTTTTGCTGATCTTTTGGTAGTTGGAGCAAGGGGGGGGGGAAAGAGAAGCTAACCTTAGGTGCACCTCTAGTAGCTCGTTTCAAAGTAAAGGAATAGGACATAGCCTATCCTTTGTGGGAGAAGTTGCCCATCTAGCTACTGATAAAGAGGAGACAACTGTCCTAAGCTGAAAATGAGTGTGTGCTTAGAAATGGGATTCCTTTAGCTGAGCCATCGCCATTCACTTTCCAGGAAAAGATAAGGGGAACTTTACATTCAAGCTCCATTGTTTCTCGTAGGTTGTTTGCGGCCCGGCCCCTGTGCAATGGTAATGCACATTAAACCTGCAAATTAAATAACTTTGCTATACAGTAGGCCTATAAATACTTCAATCAAGCGAAAGCTGTGCGTATTTGTTTTTGTATATTTTACACAAGCGGCAGATATTCTTGCTGCAAAATTTGTGTTGCCCAGGATCAGAAACGTCATCTTTAAAAAACCTGTAGCGTACACTACAGCCTTGCATATTTACCTTCAGGCCTGCAAGGAGCTGTCTCCCGATTACTAGGAATTGTGACATGACACCTGCTTTTTCAAAGACTTTCCAAATTCTTAAGCACCTAATTCTGCACTATCACTGTCACCCAGTAACAAAACGTTTACCGAAGGCTCAGATGCTACAAATGACAACCTATATTCACAGCAACGCGGGGAAAATATAAAAATAAAAATCTTACAATTTCTCCTTCCTTTCCTCCAAAGTCTAAGTAAAGCATCCGAATTCCATCGTCTGAGGACATTTTTAGCTTCTCGTAGGGAAACTGTAGAATGGTTTTGGGAAAGGCACCATCCCGGGGTTCGGCTGCGAGGGAGAATCCGTGTTCATAATGAATGGTCAAACGGCATTCCTGGCTTTTGTAGGTGCAAGCTGAAAAGAAAAACACACACAAGTTGGTAATAGTTAATGGGTGGGGAGGAGTCATGAGCCTATTTGAAGCCTTTTGAATATTTTTGTTCTAGCTTGCAGAGAAGCTTGGGGATAAGGAACTCATTGGCTCCATGACAACTGAAAACAGGCTCCGATAACTGCAAGCAGGAAAACAGCGTAGCACTAATATTTCAGTATACGTGGCTGAGCATCAGCAGGAGCCAAGAAGATACCTGGAAGGCAGGAAGCAATACCGACTGCAGCTGTATTTAATAGTAATAATTAAAAGTGTGTGGGGTTAGTAGGCTCTCTGAACCTGCAAATTGGTCCCAACCAGGCAAAATTTATGTGACAGGCGCCTTGGCTCACAAAAGCTGGGACTCAAACCAGGAGCCACCTGGTCTGTGAACTAGTCTTCCTTATGGCAACTGGTGGTCTGGGAGCCCAGCCTCTGTGGCTTGCAGCAGAACTCCTGAACTGGAGGGTTCTCCTTGATTATATAATTCAGGTCTGCATGAACCAAGACAGGATGAAAAGGCTCTTAAAACACACTCCTCCCTGGTACGAATAGCAGCACACATTGTGAGAGAACCCTTTGCTTTGCTCACTCCTGGATATAGCAGACAAAGGGATCTTCAGCACCCCTTGGCCATTTGGACAGCAAACAGACCAGAGGTAACCAAAATGGTGCCCTCTTCTCCCACCTTGGGGTCATGGCCCCTGTTTCAAAGGCTAGTTGCTGACTGTGGCCCTATGGCTTTGGCTCACCGGCAGTGATTTCCATTGAGAGTTCTGCAGCATTGTGACAACCCTGAACTATGCTCCGTGTCCACAGCGAGAGGTCCCTGCCGGTCTCCGTCCTGAAGAGATGGCTTTCGATTCCTTGCCGCGTACCCGTACGGGTAGCAAAGGACAAATCCATCCCGGCCTGGGGGGAGCCTTTCCCGGGTCCTGAATGTACCAGCCTAAAGGAGAATGAATGAAACAGGAAGCTGGCGTTAGAGGGAGGGATCACAACAGTAGATTCCCTGCTTGATACGCAGAAGGTCCCAGTTACAATTTCTGCTATATAATTCAATTTCACTTAAAACTAGAGGTTGCATCAAGCAGACGAGATCGGATCAAAGTATATTATTCAATATTTCCTTGCAAAAGCCGCGACTCTTTATCTAAAGGTGGCGAAACGATTAGACGAGAAGCAAGCATTTCCTGGAACACCATTGAACTTGGAAATTTGATAGTGGCAGGACTGTTAGGAAAGGTGCTGGTCCAAACTTCTGAGGCGTGGTTTAATCTAAAGGTAACTTTGTCAACATGGAATGGGTACATCAACTTTCTTCCTGAAGAATATGCTAACTAATCCAAAGGGTTGGATAATTGTTCTGCAATCTGACTGACTGCGCCATTGCAAACTCACTTTGGTAATTTTAATAAGTAACCTTGAAAGCGTGACTCCAGACCACAGGGATCTCAGGCGCTGTTTCCACCATATCACCCTTTGAACAGACACGTTTCATCTCTACCAACTGAGGTCTCTAACTTAATTGCCTCCATTTAGTAAGGAAGCCTCCCACCCGTGGCTGCGAGTCACAAAGTAAGAGGGTTTCTGCAGGGTAAGAGGCACAGCCATACATACACCTTTGCGGACAAAAGATGGCCCAGAATCTTCTGTTGCTCAACTGCAGCTCTGTGGTAGGCAAGTCAATATGGGAAAGGTTCCCTCAAACGGCATAGGCTCTTCTGTTACAGAGGATGTTTGTGCAGGCCTAGCCAGGTCACAACAAAAATCCAAAGGGGAGGTCTACCATGAAAGTGTGATTTCTTTCCTTTTCTTAACAGCATTTGCGGCTGTCTATACTCAAGGGAAACTGGGAGTAGCAAACCTTTGCCACATCTTGGTTCAAATTTGATAGGGTCAGGGCCGAAACTGCTCTCTAAGGAACCAGCTCAGCTTCTCAGCCAGCCGGCTGACCATCCTTGGAGCATGTCACACACCTCCTGTTCGTGGGTTTTACCTTTTCTCGAAACCTTCCAAGGAAAGGGAGCCCACAACCTCTCCCATCAAGCCGCTGGGTCAGAATTCATTTGCAAATCTGACACTCTTGGGCTTCAGCTCTGCAGAAACAGAGATGGCCAGCTCATTACAGAAAGTAATTGCAATAATTGTCCCTCGGTAGTGCTGGATTTGCCCTTGAGCTCTTTGAGCAGAAGTATGTAAGATGAGTCTGACCAAAGGCTTTTCTAGTCTGGCATCATCCTGTTCTCCACAGATACTCTTGCTTTATCAACACTGCAGCAGGTACCAGCCTGATGTGTGTAACACATAAAACACTAGTTTAATGCAGTGGTTCTCAAACTTATTTCTCTGAGCCACATTTTCAGAATAAAAATGTTCTCACGGCACACTGAATTGTTTATAAGAAATACACTGGGAAACAAAAAGAAACAACTCCTGGCAGTGCTTGATTTATAACACAGAATCCTAGAATCCAGCTCATTTTCAACATATTTTATCACATGCTTAGAAGAAAAAACGAAGGAAAGGATCAGCATGAGGAATGAGAGCCAAAGAAGCATTTGGACTCATGTTTCTGTAGTGGTCCAACTGAGCCAATTCAATTAAAAGCAGTTGATGTTACATTCAGAAGATAAGGGAAAAAGCCACAAGGCATTTTTGCACATGGGTTTAGTAGCGCGAGAGGAACCCAGAACATTTATTACTCATGTAAGCAGTGCTTTTGGGGTGTTTTTTTTTCAACCCTTCAACAATCAGGGCCATTTGGAAGTTGATGAACAATTGATATAGTAGAGGGAACTGTATGAGCTCAGAGCTTTCAGCTCTCGGTGAGAGAGTTCACCTGAAGATTAGCCAGATAGAGAGACTTTGACAGGTAAAAGGTCCATCTCAATACGGTAGTACCCTGGGCGTGTGCATTCAAGGACCAGCACTTCCCAGCAGAGGGCACAGGAGAGCTAAAAATTCCAAAACAAACTCTGCTTTTCTCCAGCATGCTTCTTCCTGATGGGACTCAAGGAGATGTAGACCCATGGCTCATTCTTAAAGCTTGATAAGGATGGAATAAGTCCATTTCCTGCCCATGTCCTCTCTGCGTGGGTTCCCCCCCCCAAAAAAAAATTCTGAATTAACCTGAGCACCTTTTAAACCCACAACCAAATCTGCATCGGAATATTGTCACTCAAGACTGCATTCCTGAAAGTGTTTTCTTTCGCAACACACATTTGAAATGCATTTTGATGCCTTTTTTTAAAGCTGAGAATGCTGTCAAAACAACCAGTGTGTTAGGAATCACTTATCTCCTTGTTTATATAGCAGCCAGTCCATGGACCACCAACTGGGAACCGCTAATGGATCTAAGGGATAACCAAGTTTCAATTCATACACTAGTCTGGGATCAGATCAGCCCACCCTGGAATTGGCAAGGATTCCTCAGTTCCTCAAGTACTGCAACTTGCAGAGGATTCACATCGTGATGGTGAAACTCGCTTGCTATTCTTTTTAAAGCTTACCTGCAGCCTGGATTTTCCAACTAGATTTGAGGTACAGAATGGTGTTTAGAAATGCAAATAGTTTGGGGAATTTCCTCCCCAAACAAAAATCCTAAATTTGAAACTGGGATTTGCTCTAAATGGCAGAGCACCTGCAGAAGGTCCCTTCTAAATCCGGCTCGCGGACGGTCTGGGAATCAGCATGTTTTTACATGAGTAGAATGTGTCCATCTATTTAAAATGCATCTCTGGGTTATTTGTGGGGCATAGGAATTCATTCATATTTTTTTCCAAAATATAGTCTGGCCCTACACAAGGTGTGAGGGACAGTGGACCGGCCACCTGCTGAAAAAGTTTGCTGACCCCTGGCGTAGACAGTACTGAGCTGGAGGGACCAACTCATAGAATGACAAAATTGTAGAGATGGAAGGGGCACCAAGGGTCATCTAGTCCAACCCCCTGCAAGGCAGGGATCACAATGAAAGCATCCATGGTGGAAGGCCACCCAACCTCTGCTAAAATACCTCCAGCAAGGCAGCTTGCTGTGCTCCGAAGCACTTTCATTTCTCTCTGAAACAAACAGCTGCACACTTGTGGCAATTTAGTTGTCATTCCTTGAGTGGCTGTCCTAAGATGACCCTCCTGTTGGTACAAAGAAGGGATTGGGTGTTCCGGACGCTCTTACTAACTTGCTCGGGGTCACCGAGAGGCTACAGAGTCCCTCGCGCCACCGCTAGCAGGAACATGCAGACTCGCCAGCCTTGTAACATGAGAACATTCGTGTCTTGTGCAGGAATCCCGCACTATTTGGGCGGGTTAAGTCTTCTGCAAGCCGGGGCCAACACTGCCTCCCACATTTGTCTCCATTTGCTGTCCTCAGATATCTGAGAAATGTTTCGCCTAGCGATAGCTTGGCAGCTGTCACTACGTGTGGCCGGCTCGAAGCTAGTTGCACGAGAGCATAGCCTAAGCCACCAAGTGCTCAGAAAAAGAGTACCTTTGGTAGTACACAGTGTTTTGACTGGATTGTGTTCAGAGCCTCACAGCTTCAGCCAGAAAATGGTCCATGCATTTGGTGAACTGGGCAAGCTAGGAGCTAGATGGCTCCTTAAACCTAGGTTAGGGGCGCCACAATGGAATGCACAAGAATGCAAAGCTGAAAATGAATGAACTGCAGCTAAAATCTTCATTTTTCACATGGTCTACTCCTCATCTGAAGACTGCAAAAAACAAAGCCACGCTTCCCCTGCCCACCCCCTAATACCCTGTTTCTCCTAAAATAAGACATACCCATAAAATAAGCCATAGCAGGATTTCTAAGCATTTGCGCAATATAAGTCATACCCCGAAAATAAGACATAGTGATAGGCGCAGTTCTGGAGGGCCCCAAGGAAGAGGCAAGGCTGGACGCGTCATAAAAATAATAATACATCCCCTGAAAATAAGCCACTGTGGGGGTTTTTTAAGGAAAAATAAATATAAGACGGGGTCTTATTTTAGGAGAAACACGGTATTCTTATGAGGGCCTCTTCTCCAGCCTTCAGAGAGTGGCTGGAAGTGGAGAGGCAGGAAAAAGGTCCTCCTTTTGTTCCAGCAGTGGCAGTTTTAATCTGAAATCTTAGGCGCAGTACCGCACCCAGAGCTCAGAAACTGCTCACATTGATGAAGTTCCCTGTCGCAAAATGCGCCTAGAACAATGGGAGTTTTGAATGCTGAAACGGGATGGTGTTCAACTAACATGTTCCACTAGTGCAAGGATTGCTACTTGTGCAATGCAATTCCACACACACCATGTATGTCCCAAATCTGCTCTGGAGGGTTGGGGAAACCCCCAGAAGAGATTTAGGGTGCCCAGGGGGGGGGGAGCTTGATTGCACAAGTGGAAATCCTCGCACTGCCGGAACACATTACTCTGCACCAGATTGGATATAACCTAACAATAATGGAAAACGATTGCAATGATCTTTATCAATAAACTAGTATCAAGCTAGGAAAGAACTTCCTCATGCTTTATGCCAGATGTGGTTTGGGCTGTGGCTCCCACAAACATTTGGGGTACAACACGGACTGAGAAGTGAGCCAAGCAGCCTTATGAGGAACAGTTGAAGGAGCTGGGTACGTTTAGCCTGGAAAAGAGGAGACTCAAGAGGAGATATGATGGCCATCTTCAGTTATCTCAAGGGCTGTCACATGGAAGAGGGAACAAGCTTGTTTTCTCCTGCTCTGGAGAGCAGTACCAAAACCAATGGCTTCAATTTATAGGAGAGCAGATTCCGAATAAACATCAGGAGAAACTTTCTGATAGTAGGAGCCCTTTTGACAGTGGAACGGACTACCTCAGGAGGCTGTGGACTCTCCTTCCTTGGAGGTTTTTATGCAGAGGTTGGATAATCATCTGTCCAGGATGCTTTAGCTGAGCTCCCTGCATTGCATGGGGTTAGACTAGATGACCCTTGGGGTACCTTCCAACTCTACAGTTCTATTATTCTAACCAGCAACTGGCTGAAGTTCCTACTTGAATTTTTCTGCATGTTTTAATTCATTTGCGGTTCACATGTCTAAGGTGGCAAGCATCCCAGTGTAACCCCTACCCTAGCAGCCTGAAAAAAAAATTGAAGTGGCTTTGCAGAAGTCATTATTTTTAACTTACTAGCTGGCCTGTTGATAGGAGTTGCAGCCCAAAACCTCTAGGGTACCAGGTTGAGGAAGTCTGCTTTAGAATGTGCCCATAAGCCATAAGCCAGGTCTTTGTGATGTTCCCTTTGTCCCACCTTACCCATCTACTTGTTCTTACTTCCTGACACTCTATGGCAGGGACGTCCAACTCCCAATAGACTGTGATCTACTGACAGTGTAAAAAAACTGGCAGTGATCTACCCATTGTCGTTGGATGGATCAAAGTTGTTGAGCTTTTTTGGGGAAGCCAAGTTGGTTGAGCTTTTTTAAGGGAGCAAATGAATGAATGGAACTGAATACATGAATGAATGGAACTGAATGAGCATTGCGATATACACAGAACATAATCAAAAGTTGAATCCTGAATCCCCAGTCTGATAGTTGAACTTAATTGGATGGCCCACTTTTTTGCTAGGAAGCAAAAGTTGCTGAGCTTTTTTAGGAAAGCCAAAATTGTAGAGCTTTTTTTGGGGGGGGGAGTAGATCACTGAGTGGCCAGAGATCTACCAGGAACACCCCATGATCTACCAGTAGATCATGATCCACCTGCTGGAAGTGCCTGCTCTATGGTAACCAGCTGTTCCTCTGTTATCTCCTATCCCAATGGAAAACTGTCTTCCTTACTGCAAGCTTGCATCTCTGGTGGAAACAGCTGGCAGCAGAAAGAAGCATGAAGCGGGAGTAAAAACAAAAAACAAAAAACAAGGATGATACAACACCAGCAATGTTTTTGGAGGGCTTGGCAATATCCAGGGCTGATCTGCCTCTTTGGTGGCAGCAGTATTCCAGAAATGGAGCAGCAATAATAAATTATAACGCTCCCAAGCAGAACTTATTTACATACTAAAACGTTACAGAATCAAAGAGCAAAATTCCGGTTCCAAAAGCAAGGCACACATGGAGTACCAGCCAAAGAAAGCAAATCTTACAGGCTTATAAAATCATGAAGTGCACAGAGACGGCAACAGGAGAGAATTCTGCTTCTCCTTCTTTTCCAACAGTGGAATCATGAGCTACAAAAAATGTTTTGACACAAGGCAAAATCCTCTGCATTGACAAGGGACACACAGGGCCAGCCTCTGCAGAAGTATGCAAATACGATGCACAACGATGTCATGCAGGTGATATGCACCGCTCCATGAAACTGGGAACACTGCCTTTCCAGGGTACCTGGCCATGTGAAGCACTGGGATACACACAGATCTGCATTTGAAGACATGCACAAAGGGAGGCAGAGCTTGCTGCTTACCGCCATATATGCATTCATGGTTCACAGAAGGCCTTTGCTCCACCTCCACCCCCAGATACAAATTAAACACCACCTCCAACTCCTTGAAAGATTCCATCAAGGGTGTCTCTGAAAAAATCTACACATCACTTGGGAAGATCACCAGTTTCCTTCAACATCAGCTTCATTGGACTGGTCATGTTGTGCAGATGCCCGATTATCATCTTCCAAAGCAACTACTCCATTCCGAACTTAAAAATGAAAAGCATAATGCTGGTGGTCAACAAAAGAAATTTAAAGACTCTCTGAAGGTGAATCTAAAAAAGTGTAGTATAAACACCGACAACTGGGAAACACTGGCCTGTGAGCGCTCCAATTGGTGAACAGCCTTTACCAAAGGTGTCACGGGCTTTGAAGACACTCAAACTCGGGACGCAAGGGAGAAACCTGCTAAGAGGAAGGCACTCTTGGCAAATCCACACCGTGATCTACTCCTACCCGGATACCTATGTCCCCACTGTGAAAGGACGTGTGGATCCAGAATTGGCCTCCACAGTCACTTATGGACTCACTGTTAAAACCGTGCTCATGGAAGACAATCTAAGTTGGCTCCGAGTGATCGCCAAAGAAGACGACAAATTAAGAATACTTGAAGAGGGTTTCACTTTGACAAATGTTTCTCATTCACCTTAGAACAGAATACCGAACCCTTCCTAAGAAAGGAAGCTGTGCTCTACCTCTACAGAAGTAGCCTCCAGATACCAGTAGTTGGGAATCACAGGTGGGCAGAGGTTTGTTGTGCTTCTGCCCTGCTTGTGAGCTTCCCAAATGCATCTGGTTGGCCAAGGTGAGAACAGGTGCTGCACAAGATGGACCACTGGCTTGATGCAGCAGGCTCTTCTTATGCCCTTACTTTACTGCCTCATCAAAACCCATCAGCCTTGTCTAAGAGTCACCAACAAAGTGTCCTTCCAATGTTGCTGGACTACAACTCCCATCATCCCTGACCATCGGCCCTGGGAGTTGGCATCTCTATGTCTCAAGAGACAATGGAGTGAGCCTCCAGGAGTGAAGTCAAACTGCTGTGCCAGAAGCACCTGTCGGGGGATTGTTGCGGCTACTCTTGAGTAAAGACGCTCCAGTCCGCACTGTCTTTAAGAGTTTTATTGTGCATACTATTTACAGTGCAGAGATAACAGAAAACATGACCGCCTAGTCCGATTCAGAACCCGGCAATGGCTGCTGCCTGCTTTTTCGGCCAGCATAAAAGCCTGGGCACCCCAAAACGCCGCCCCTTCGCCCTACATGTGGGAGTGCGCCTTAATTCGGGCGCTGGAAGGAGAGGTTTCCCCTCTTGCTGGCTGGGGTGGCGCCTGGGCTCCGATGTCTCACTGAGTGCCCCATCCGCTGACCCTTGACCAGAGCAGTGCCAGGGCTCAGACACCTCACTGAGCCCTCTTCACCCTGCTCCATTCCTCATTCCCTCCTCCTGACTCGCTGCTTGTGCTGTCGCTGGGCGAAGTGCGGGTCAGGATCACTGGGGGAGGATCCCTGTAGGGAGTCCCCCTGACACACCAAAGTGAGCTCCCCAGGGCGGACGCCTGGGCAGTGTGTATGGAGGTCAGGGGCTACCCATCCGACCCCCCTCTCAGCCTCGCTAATGTAGTCCAAAGCAGTGTTAGAAACTCAACTATATAAGTTAGGCATTTATGTCCTCTGTGACATCAAACATGTCTGGCTTGCCCTCTGTGATGCCAGAGCTTATCAACCATTAGCTATCTGACTTTTAGAAGACATCTGTTTAGGGAAGTTTTTAATGTCTGATGATTTATTGTATTTTTAAAAATATTTTGTTGGAAGCCGGCCAGAGTGGCTGAGGAAACCCAGCCAGATGGGTTGGGTATAAATAAAATGATGATGATGATGATGATGATGATGATAGCGGCCTGCGAACATGACTCAGCAGCTCAGGTCAGCGCACAGTTGCTAGTTATGGAAGCAGGGACAAAACATCAACAAAGGTACCTGGTGGCCAGCAGAGGGTATGAATGAAGAGGACCAAACCAAGCCTCTTTGATCCGTGGCATGCTCTCGTACATCAAGAGATCCTTCTCAGTCAGTACAACAAGCACAGCTTTCCAATGCCTCTCGTTCTCTCCCAGCACCTGGGGGGGGGGGAGAAAGAAGAAGAAATGGTGCCTGTGAAATGGCGGAAAGGAAAGAAGTCAATTGCCAGCTAGTCTGGAGTGGGGGGGACGGAGGACAAGAAGCACATGCTGCCAGGAAGGCAATGAGTTCATTGATTTAATCACTTCTCTTTTATGCATAGCTCCCCAAGAGTGCACTGATTTGCGTAAAGTTGTCGTATGCGTAGATGTAAATCCAGAAGTAACTGCTATAATTTCAATACATAGGGAAGACCGGTCGACATATGCAGTCTGCAGTCTAGGTACAACAAGGGAAGCTACATTAGACTTGAGTCTGACCAGTACTGTCCAGCCTGAATGGCAGAAGGTCTCCAGTATTTCAGACAGGGAAGAACCCCAGCTGCATGTTCTCTACCACTGAGTTCCAGCAACCCAACAGGTTTGCTATGGGCAGCTACAAGGACTCTGCTCTCTTCTTCTGATCCTTTACCTTCAAACCAGACTTGACCAGACAGCCCTCCAAATGGAGGTGGCCTTCAGAGGACTATCCTCTGGAAGACCTTCAATTTAGAGGACTGTCCTCTGACTGCTCTATGTATCCCACATTTAAGGAAAATATCCCCCCCCGGGGGGCAAATCATTCAAAAATTAGCTATTGCTGCCATGTTTTTCTTTCTAAACTCCAGGTTTCTTGCGGGACACACATTTTGTTCTTAAATCAAGTGACTTACGCAATCTAGACTTTGCCAAATGGTTTAAAAGCATATTTTCAAACTGTGAAGCTATTCGATAATTAAATTAGAGTCCTGTTTTGGAAAGTATAGAGTCTGTATTTTTCATTAATTGGAAAGGGCCACTCCAATTATAATTCCTTTTTATTAAACTAATTACACAGTATCAGCAAGCTGAAAATTTCACCAGGCATTCAGTCTGTGAGATTTAAGCAAAGGGTTTGTTGGTTTTGGGGAAGTCTCATGTTTCATAAAGACTAATAGTTTTCATGATATAAAAATCCGTTTTCACTAGATTTACAGACCTGCTACGAATAGAAACTTTTAAAGAAGAGAATTTTTGATTTTTTTGCTTTCGTTTTCCTGTTTGAAAGAAAATGGGTTGTTTTCTTTTCAACAAATTTGCACTGCTTTTATAACGTATAGGAAAATAAAGTATGTTTTCGAATAAACAATATAAAACGGAAAACAAAGCCTAGGTTTAAAATAAAGTTGACATTCTGGACAAGTGCCTAATAAACATCTTCATGAAGGGATCTACGGTACTCAGGTGAGCACATCAGGTAAAGAATTGAACCAGTGCATTAAATTTTATTTCCGCTTTTCACATTTCAGAGTATAGGGGCAGCAGAATTAAAGCTGCTATAAGGAGGCATCTCTGCTTAAAAGGCTGGGGGTAGAGACTTTCCATATTCCTGTATGTGAACAAAACCATACCATACCATACCAAAACAAAAGAGTTTCTGACACTACCAGGCAACTAATCCCTTTGGATACTCTGCACAGTGTGGAGGTGGCCCCATTTTGGCAGGTGTTAAGATATATATTAGGCTATGTATTTTTATTTCTTTTCTTGCTGGTTGATGAATGACAACGTCCACATTTATTTTTTTTAAGTAGATAATCTTGATTCAAGTGCAGGAGGCGATTCCGAATACAAAAATAATGAAATCTGATTGGCCGAAGCAAAATAACCTGCAATGCAGAAACGCATCGCACGACATCTATTCTACAGTGTCCTGTCTCCCTCTGAGCTGCATTTGTGAACTCACTGAAACCAAGGCGATTTCCAGCGGTGGAGCTGATTAGAGCAGACAGCCGTAAGCACAGGATGTTGGGTACATCCCACGCGGCAGGAAACTGGGCCGCACTATACCTCTGACCCCAGCCACAGACGAAGGAGGCAATACTGGGGGAATTATTTCAAGAGGGAAATGAAAAGAAGCGAAGGGCTACATTTCCAGCGCTAATCTCTTCCTGATCCCAATGCACACTACAATGCAGGCTTGTGTCGCTATCAGATCTGGGCATTTGCCAAGGCATACAAAAATCCCCGCAGGGCACAATAGGAACTGCTGGAAGTACCTAACAAAACCAGAGGTGCAAGTTGAAGGTGGGGAAGGGGGGAGATTATGCAGCCTTGGCTGTGGGGCCATGTTGGTGCTAGGAGTCTGAATGCTCAGGGAAGACGGCAGCAGATAAACGCATAATTGCAATGATTGATTGATTGATTGATAATAAGTTGTGGTCCAAATTTGTTTGGATCGCCAAGCTGAGCACTCTTAAACCAGCTTCACTTAACCGCAGCAGCACTGTCATGTAGCCGGACCAGACTGTCTACAAAGCATCGTGACTTCATAAAAACACTACATGATCCTTGATTGTCTAGGATTCCCTGATTGTCTAGGACTAGGTTCACTCTAGAAAAGAGAATGAAACGGCAGCAAGTTGAGGAAACCAATGGCAGCAAGGAAGCAAAGTGGAGATTCAGATTAAATTAGGCATAGGGTGGGATATGTAGGAGGGAAGTCTGCATTAGGTGAAGTCTTGGGGTTATTTCGGACTCAAACCTGTCCATGGAGGCCCAGATTAATTCTGTGTCCAAGGTGGCTGTCTGCCAGCTCCATCTGGTATACCGCCTGAGACCCTACCTGCCTGTGCATGCTCTGGTTATCTCTCGCTTGGCTACTGCAATGCGCTCTGCATGGGGTTACCTTTGAAGGTGACTCAGAAACTACAACTAATCCAGAATGTGGCAGCTAGACTGTTGACTGGAAGTGGCCGCTGAGACCATATAACACTGGTCCTGAAAGACCTACATTGGCTCCCAGTTTGTTTCTGGGCACAATTCAAAGTGTTGGTGCTGACCTTTAAAGCCCTAAACAGCCTCGGCCCAGTATACCTGAAGGAGCGTCTCCACCCCCGAACACTGTCCTCCTCTTCTGCTAGTTCCCTCACTGCAGGAAGTGAAGTTACAGGGAACCAGGCAAAGGGCCTTCTCGGTAGTGGCACCCTCCCTTCAGAAGTCAAGGAAATAAACAACTATCTGACTTTTAGAAGACATCTGAAGGCAGCCCTGTTTAGGGAAGTTTTTAATGTTCAATGTTTTATCATGTTTTTACTATTCTGCTAGGAGCTGCCCAGAGTGGCTGGGGCAACCCAGCCAGGTATAAATAAAAAATTGTTGTTGTCATCATCTAGGGCAGCAGCAGCAGCAGAAGAAGAAGAGTTTGGATTTGATATCCCGCTTTATCACTACCCGAGGAGTCTCAAAGCGGCTAACAATCTCCTTTCCCCTCCTCCCCCACAACAGACACCCTGTGAGGTGGGTGGGGCTGAGAGACTTCAAAGAAGTGTGACTAGCCCAAGGTCACCTAGCAGCTACATGTGGAGGAGTGGAGACGCGAACCCGGTTCCCCAGATTACGAGTCTACCGCTCTTAACCACTACACCACACTGGCTCTCACAGCAGCTCATTGCACAGCTGTAATGAAGCACAGCATCTTCTACATAAACTTTTTTATTGCTGTATTTTTCCTCCTGAGTTTTTGGGGGAGACCTCTGAGAGTCAGGATCTCTCTGGTGCTTGACATATGAGAGATGACAAGATCACAACCCCCAAATTGGCCTCTATGTTCCTATTGGGTTTAATCAATTATCTGAGACAAACCATTGCTTGCAAACTAAATGCTAGATACTCTCGACGTTATAACTCAAGTCTATGTGAGGTAGCAGCAGCAGGATTTTTTATTTATTTTTAATCTTCTTCTACCTGACAGTTATGTGGAGTTTTAAATTAGATATGCACACCACAAACGGATGGAGTGCAATGCAGTATTATTTCCTCCAGATTACTGAACGATGGAAGATTGCTAAGGCTGTCAATCTTTAAACCAAAATCCTATTAGGAAATTACATGCTATCTGCAATGGAGACTCTAAAGTTTAATGCTTTTAACTTGGCTCTCGAGTTCTCTGGGTGTTTTCCGTATTTTTGCTACACAGTGCTGCAGTATTCCATGATCTGAAAAGCCGTGTTCCTCTGACACGCGGATAACGTTAGGAACATAGGAAACTGCCCTTGTTCAGAGTCAGACCATCAGACCATCTCGTTCAATGCTATCTACAATGACTGGCTTCAGATTGCAAGCAGAGCTCATCTTCCCGTTAATGACCAACCAAGATGCTAATGGGAAGCTCACAAGCAGAACAGAACTCCCCCACGACCATTACCAAGCAACTGGGATTCATAAAACATTGCTGCCTCCAAAAGTGAACACAGAACGCAGCCATCGGAGTTAGTAGCCATTGCTAGCCTGCGGGGACCCATCACAGAATTGTAGAGTTGGAAAGGACCATGAGAGTCATCTAGTCCAACCCTGTGCAATGCTGGAATCTTTTCCCCAATCTGGGTCTTGAACCCACAACTCTGAGATTAAGAGTCTCATGCCTTACCAACTGAGCTATCCTGTGGCAAGAGCCACAGAGATGAGCAGCATAGGATGCAGCCCATCTCTGGCTCAGTCAGCTGATTCCTGGCTCAACCAAACCCAAACCCGGTCCAGCCAACATATATTGGCCCAGTATACATGAAGGAGCATCTCCACCCCCATCGTTCTGCCCGGACACTGAGGTCCAGCACCGAGGGCCTTATGGCAGTCCCCTCACTGCGAGAAGTGAGGTTACAGGGAACCAGGCAGAGGGCCTTCTCGGTAGTGGCACCCGCCCTGTGGAATGCCCTCCCGTCAGGGGTCAAGGAAATAAAGTACTACCTGACTTTTAGAAGACATCTGAAGGCAGCCCTGTATAGAGAAATTTTTGATGTTTGATGTTTTATTGTGTTTTTAATATTCTGTTGGGAACCGCCCAGAGTGGTTAGGGAAACCCAGCCAGATGGGCAGGGTATAAATAATAATTTGTTGTTGTTGTTGTTGCCCATTCTGGCTTAGTCAAGGTTGATGTAAGTCAGGGGTCAGCAAGGTTTACCGTGCCTGGGCCGGTTCACTCCAGTGGAGATCCCTCTGTGGGCTGGATTGCGTGTTCGTGTGAGCTTGTGCGTCCAGCAATTTCCGGCATCTGCATCTATGCCAATGAGATTTCCAGCGCCGCAAAAGCGAGTTCCCGCACCGCGCTGGTTTAGCACAGCGCACGGGGACTCGCCGAGCGGGCGGCTCATGGGCCGGTTAAAACGCCCCCCAAGGGCTGCATGTGGTCCGTGAGCCTTAGGTTGCCGACCCCTGATGTAAGTCCTAAAATGGGGAGTTTTGGAGGTGGGCCTTAGGATGGATCTGAAGCCCATTCAGCTTGGACACTTGACCTAGCAATCTGGCATACAGCACTATTTTACAGAATCAGGGGATCATAGAATCGTGGAGTTGAAAGGGACAACAAGGGTCATCTAGTCCAACCCCCTGCAATGCAGGAATCTCAACTAAAGCATCCATAACATAAGGCCATATGACCTCTGTTTAAATGCCTCCAATGAAGGAGAGGCTTGTTGGCTAGGCTGTGACAGAGCAGCAAACCCCACTGTTGAACAGGGTTTGAATCCGCTGTCTCTTTACATTGCCTTGCTTTACACCAGCTTCTTGTGCATAGGATAACTCCCTCTGTCTAATCTGTCAATCCTCTTTTAAACCACTCAAAGGCAGCAGATCTTTGGGGTTTCGGGCAGCCGTCTCTCTCAGCTCCACCTTGAGATGGCAAGATTGAAACTAGGAACTTCTGCGTGTAACTCATCCTATATAATAAAGTGCAAGTGTCTCTGCGTCCAGTATTCCCTGTGTCCCTGGGTTTGCGCTACTGCGCATGTGCCCCACAGACACAGGGATTGGATGCAGAGACTGCACGCACACACACGTGCGCGCTCTCCCCACCCCCCACCCCTCTGCCAACCGCCGCTCCCAGCTGGACAAGCGCCTCACTGCGCGAGGAGGCGGCTGCTTCCTTTGCCGCCACCGCAGAAAGAGGCCAAATCACGGCCTTCTCCTGGGCGCCCGCTGCCCTCCTGGGCTCAGCGGAGTGCCCCGACGAAGCGGCGGCCGTGGGAGAGGCCAGCCGGCCCCCCCCACGCGCCGCCGTCGCCAAAAGAGGCCGAATTGCAGCCTTCTCCTGGGCGCCCGCTGGCCAGCTGGGCTCAGCGGAGCGCTCCGACGAAGCAGCGGATGTGGGAGGGGCCGATCAGCCCCCCCCCACGCGCCGCCACCGCCGAAAAAGGCTGAATGTTCTAGCGCCCATTTATTAAACGGGCTGAATGACACTAGTCTGCCATAATCTCCCAACTTCTTTTTCATTCTGCCTATAATCATGATGAGGATAATAAAACTTGTTCCTAAAGTTTTACCCGTTGATTAATCAGCCCATTAAACCGAGCAGTCCTCATCTGCACAACTGTAAGGTTAAATACATATATACATACTTTAAAAATAAAACTGCTGGTATTGGCAGATATTCTCCTTTTCCTTTCCTCGCTCTGAAATCTCTGAGTCAGATCTCCCTTTTTCCTTTCGGAGCCAACTTGCTGGTCACGAATCGTTTGAGGTAACAGGTGCATAACCATTATCAGATAGCATTTTAAATATGTGGGGGACTTTCTCATTCCTCTGGATATGATCCCAAACCACATCCCAGAGCTGCTGGTTATCCCTAGTAAAACATCCAGGCAGCTGTGAAAAGCACTTTTGAACCATGTAAGGAGTAGCTCAGGCTGGATGTTTCTTTAGGCCTTTGGGAAAGTCTGAGGGTAACCAAATGCAAAACAGCTGGGGGAGTAAAGAACAACTGTAGAAAGCCCCTTCCCACGAAGATAAGCCTGCGATAAGAATGGCTAGATTTGTCTGCAAAAATCAAAGCATGTTCCTCTTGATGAAATGGGTCCAAACTTTGGTCTCAGCTGAAAGCAAACGAGGACCCCAGACTGATCCACAAACCATTTAAGGACTGTGCTTAGATCTACAGTCGTACCTTGGAAGTCGAATGGAATCCGTTCCGGAAGTCTGTTCAACTTCCAAAACGTTTGAAAACCAAATTGCAGCTTCCGATTGGCTGCAGGAAGCTCCTGCAGTCAATCAGAAGCTGCGGAAACCCCATCGGACGTTCGGCTTCCAAAAATAGCTCGCAAACCGGAACAGTCACTTCTGAGTTTGGGGCGTTTGACAACCAAGGTACGACTGTATATATATTATTTATATTTATGTTTATGTTTATATTTATTTATTTAAAAAATATGAATTGCAACCATACACAGTGGTACCTCGCAAGACGAATGCCCTGCAAGGCGAATTTTTCGCAAGATGAATGCGTCTTGTGATCTGATGGTGACTCGCAAGACGAATTCATTTTGCGAAAAATTCATCTTGCGAATCGCGGTTTCCCATGGGAATGCATTGAAATTTAATTAATGCGTTCCTATGGGCACAAAAAGAGATTTCAATGCATTCCTATGGGAAACTGTGATTCACAAGACGAATTTTTCGCAAAACGAATTGACCCACGGAACGAATTAAAATCGTCTTGAGGGGCATCACTGTATACAACCATAGAAGAGACATGACTAAAATATATAAGCCAATTTTAAAAAAGTTTGCAACCATAATTAAAAATAAAGATAATTAAATAATCTAAGACCAGTTTTTCCTGTTGAGGTCAGTGAGGCTGAATTGGGCTTAAAGCCAACCATACTTTGCTGAACTACGAAATCTTCCAATAGCTTCTCTAGGCACATATCTGTTTATACTTAATCTCAGTGAATCTTCAGCCTTGGTTCATGTTCCAGCTTCCCCTGGTATGTGTTGCGTCCACCTTCTGAAAATGGCCAAGTTTGTACACCACAGTAAACCATAGCTAACACTGTACCATGAACGTGGCTACAGAGCAGCTTTGACTCCTTGTTGCTCACGCTGGGAGGTAATAAACCATAATCCCTGCCTTGGTATCACATTCGAAACAGGGGTTGCGGTTTGCTTTGCCCTTCTGAAAACTGCCCAGTTTGCACACCATGGCAAACCATGGTTAGTGGTTTACTGCTGGGTTGTCTAACTCAGGCATCCCCAAACTGCGGCCCTCCAGATGTTTTGGCCTACAACTCCCATGATCCCTAGCTAACAGGACCAGTGATCGGGGAAGATGGGAATTGTAGTCCAAAACATCTGGAGGGCCGAAGTTTGGGGATGCCTGGTCTAACTCCTTTAAGTTCATCCTGGGAGGAAACAAAGCACAATCCCTGGCTAAACATGACATCCAGGCAAACCATGATCTCCAAGTCCTGACTTTGTCTACAGGTTGTGGTTTCTTGTGAGTCAAACCATGTTCCCTGGGTTTAGATGCAGTGCTAAACCACAGGCCATAGTTTGTATCTTCCAGGGCAAGCAGATGCAAAACTGCTCATGCACGGTTGTTGCTGTTTTTTTTTTTTTTTTTTTTTTTTTTCCAGTTTAAAAACAACTTTATTTCTTCTTTTAAAAGTCATACAAGTGATAACTCATAAAATGGCAGTAATTACATAAAGTAGTCAAAATCAAAAAGCAAAAAGATAAGATGGTGACAGACAAATCAAAAGCACAAAGCATACAAAATACAAGATACAAAATGCAAAAAAGAAAACACAAAGGAGAGAGAAGAAGAAAAAAAAAAAGAGAGAGAGGAAAAAAAAAAAGAAGGTACAATTTCGAAGTACCATAAAAAGAAAAAAGAAAAAAAAAGAAAAAAAAAGAGAGGGGAAATATCCCACAATAAAAAGAAACTTCCAGATAATGAGATCGGTTTCCTTTCACCATTCCTAAATCATTGTGTTTCTTCCTTGAAATGATTCTCTTTAATAATTATGTGTTTCTCAAATATATTATACACATATTTTTATTCATTTCATTTCCATCTTCCCTACTTTAAATGTTTATCTAGCAGCTTGTTGTTTCTATTCTAGGCATATCACCCATTTTGAGCTTAATCCCTCTTTGTGAAAATACTCTACTGCATAACTCCATTCCGTTTTTAATTTTTGTTTAGAAGTTTTCCTAATTATTGCCGTTATTCTGGCTAAATTCATATATTCTACCAATTTTAGATGCCAATCTTCAAGTGATGGGACTTTATCTCCTTTCCAGTTTTTGGCTAGTACTATTCTTGCCGCTGCACATGCGTATAGGAGGAGACTTCTCCTATCTTTGGGGGTGTTCTCAGGTAGCAAGCTTAGGAGGAAGGTCTCGGGTTTTTTTTCAAACGTCCACTTCAACATTTTTTTTAATTTCTCGTAAACGTTATTCCAAAATATACTCACTTTGCTACAATTCCACCAGCAGTGAAGATAATCTCCTGCTTCTGCTTTACACTTCCAGCATCTATCAGATTCCTTTTTATATATCTTGGCTAATTTGGCCGGTGTCAAGTGCCACCTAAATACCATTTTCCATATATTTTCTTTTATCCCCATACAAGCCGTGAAATTAATATCCTCCCCCCACAATTTGTCCCACTGAGAGCTATAGATCGTTCTTCCAACACCCTGCGCCCATCTTATCATTACGTGTTTAGTCATCTCATCTTTCATATCCCATTCAAGTAAATGTTTGTAAATTTTTGCTAAAGACTTTGTGGGGTTGTCTAATAGTAATTCCTGTAATTTTGATCTATTTTCAACAAATCCAACCGCTTTGTGTTTATTGAAGATGCTTAACACCTGGCAATAATGTAGCCAGCTCAGACAGTATTGTTCTATTTGATGGTAGGGTTTTAATACATATTGGTCATTAACCTTATCTACTAATTCCTTGTATGTTACCCACTTTCCTCCTTTAGGATCTTTACTCATTGAGACCATCTCCAAGGGGGAGGTCCACCAGGGGATTTTGGGTTCTAAAAGTTCCCTATATTCATTCCAGACATTCTGTTGTTGCTGTTGTTTAGTTGTTTAGTCGTGTCCGACTCTTCGTGACCCCATGGACCAGAGCACGCCAGGCACTCCTGTCTTCCACTGCCTCCCGCAGTTTGGTCAAATACATGTGCAAATATGGCTGAGATTTCTGACAAACAAGTCGATTTCTGGCCTCACAATTCCGGTGGCTGCTCTTATTCCACGCAAAACCTTCCGGAAGGGGGCAAGATCTTCCTTCCTCCAATCTGCCTTGTGACCTCATTAGAAAACATGCTTTGATCCAGAGCTACATAGCTGCCAAGTTTTCCCTTTTCTCGCGAGGAAGCCTATTCAGCATGAGGGAAAATCCCTTAAAAAAGGGATAACTTGGCAGCTATGCCAGAGCTATGGTAGGGGGTTAAGAGGACGGAGCAGCTCCTTGACTCTTTGCTTTGTGTGTGAAATGTTTAAGGCCGGCGCTGACAATTGACCTCCAAGGGGTTTTTTCTATCTAGTACTTTCCTCTACATTCCCCCGCCGCCATGTTCAAGTTCCCTAGCTTTTTTCTTTCAGGGCAGGATCACTTGGTGCGCTCCTTTCAAAGGCTTCTTTCACCTCATGCTCCTTCCTTAGCTGTTCCTAAAATATACCCAGGCCATTTTTAAACACCTTTGCCTTCATCTCTCCCCATTATGCCTTCTGCTTGGAGGTTCTGTGCTATTTCTTCCCTCTCTCCCAACTTCTATAGGCTTCATGGGGAGAGACCACAACTCAGCGATGTCAAAGGTCCCAGATTCCAAGCCCTTGTAGTACGTCTGGTTAAATATTCAAGTTGCAGGGCAGGCTGGGAAAGAACTCGGGATGACACTCTGGACACCTTTGTTGGAAGTTATGCTGAGCCGAGCACAGGAAAAGCTTTCCTCGTCTCACCGACGGCTAGGGATCCTGCTCAACTTGCCTTCCAAGTTCGTCCGTCCTGTGTCCCACTTTCTGTATCCGTGCAAAAGTTACCATAGCTTAAGAAAACAGGGAGCTGAGCCAGAGAGCTTCCCATTACAGTGGTACCTCGGTTTACAAACACAATTGGTTCCGGAAGTCTGTACTTAACCTGAAGCGTACTTAACCTGAAGCGAACTTTCCCATTGAAAGTAATGGAAAGTGGATTAATCCGTTCCAGACGGTCCGTGGAGTACTTAAACTGAAGCATACTTAACCTGAAATGAACTTTCCCATTGAAAGTAATGGAAAGTGGATTAATCCATTCCAGACGGGTCCGCGGAGTACTTAAACTGAAAATACTCCAACCGAGGCGTACTTAAACCAAGGTATGACTGCATATTCATTTGTTGCTCCAGGCTTTTAAGCTGTGGTCCCTGCTTTTGGGAAGGCAACATTCCTTTGGTCCTTATTGGCCAGTGTGAGCAATGCACAGGCAAGAATGGCATTTGGCAGGCTGGCCCTCTGCTTATTCTAACCTTCGGTTGCCCAACATCCTGCTGCCGTCAGATGGTTTCAGCTCAGGCTCCTTGCTCCTTGCTTGTGGGGTTGGAGTGCCGTGTTTGCTTTTCTTTCCTAATCCTTAAATTGAGGTAGATGGCAGAGAGGCAGAACATTGTTGTGTGCTGGGATTCCAGCCCAGGGCTTGCTGCGCTGTGGTTGGAAATCAGAAATCTTACAAACTTCAGCACAAAGCAGATGCCTACAACTTTCTAGCAAGCAAGTTTTTCAGGCTCAGTTTGCTCACAGTTTAGCATTAGGTTTGCATTGCAGTGCACAGGCATGCATAAAAGCCCTCCACCATAGGTAAAAGGTAAAGGGAGCCATGGACGGTGAAGTCCAGTCAAAGGCGACTATGGGGTTGCGGGGCTCATCTCGCTTTCAGGCAGAGGGAGCTGGCGTTTCTCCACAGACAGATGTGGCCGGCATGACTAAACTGCTTCTGGAGCAACAGGACACTGTGACGGAAGCCAGAGCGCACAGATACGCCGTTTACCTTCCCGCCGCAGCGATACCTATTTATCTACTTGCACTGGTGTGCTTCTGAACTGCTAGGTTGGCAGAAGTTGGGACAGAGCAACAGGACGTGGGTGGCACTGTGGTCTAAATCACTAAAGCCTCTTGGGCTTGCCAGTCAGAAGGTCGGTGGTTCAAATCCCTGCGACGCGGTGAACCTCCATCATATAGGCTGCATGAATCACTATAAGCATTTCTGCACCCATAGGACATTGAATCACAGAATCATAGAGTTGGAAGGGACCCCAAACATGATCTATTCCAACTCCCTGCAATGCAGGAATATCAACAAGAGCATCCATGAGAGATGGCCATCCAACCTTTACTTTAAAACCTCTAAGGAATGAGAGTCTAGCACCTCTCCACTCCATTCTACAGCTCTCACTGTCAGAAAGTTCTTCCTGATGTTTAGTCGGAATCTCATTTCTTGCAACTTGAAGCCATTGGTTCAGGTCCTAGCCTCCAGAGCAGGAGAAAACAAGCTTTCCCTCTCTTCCATGTGACAACCTTGAATATATTTGAGGGTGGCTATCCTATCTCATCTCAGCCACCTCTTTTCCAGGCTCCTTCAACCATTCCTCATAAGGCTTGGTTTTTAACACGTTGGCCATTGTGATTGTGATCCATACTACAAAAGGAAATATGGAAAATAGACCTGCTCTGTGGCCATGCAAAAGTTGGGAGCGTGAGATCCAAGCTTGTTCTTGAAGCAATAAACTATAGTTTACTGTTGCTTTTGAACACAGCCATTGCCTAACACTCAGGTGCTCCTTCCTATTTCACACCCCTTTAAGTTCCTTTATGATGTAGTCATTTTTTATATATATATAAAAAGTTAGAAAAAAACAAGGGACAGAAAATGACTTGTTTCCCCACCGTTGATTACATTGTACAAGCAGTAAACCTGCGTTCTGCACCACTGTGCCAATGGCCCACTTCAATTAACATGCCAGCATGGTGCGTATTTCTTCCTTCTTTAAAAAGCCCTAAGGTGATCTTGCAATGTGCTCTGCATCTAAATCACCTGAGGTCTGAGGTTAATGTCCACAGCGTACAACTCATTAGCTGCGCGTTACTGTCCAAGCCAAACCCCCCACCCCCAAACTAACATGATTGATCCAACCACATGCTTAGTCCTGGGACTCGTTCTCAAATGAGAGTTTATTGCAAAAGGAAAGGTCAGCACCTTTGCAGAACGTTCTTTCCTATAAATGTTGCAAGCTTTTGCTTTTCGAACTAATCACTGGGGGAAGGGCAGAATGACAACTAATACAGAGCCTCATTAAAAATTGAGAAGAGAGACAGGGAAGGGAGAAAAGGAAGCTCTGCTGTGGCCAGTTCCTTTCTTCTTACCTCTGCTTGAGAATATTTTATGTTGCAGTAAGCCTTACACCACGACAGATGCTTTGTCCACCTAACCCAATGGCTACAGCTCTTATGGGTCTCAGACAGGACACTTAATTCATTTAGGGGAGGACCGTAGGCAAGAGCACCTTCTTGGCATGCAGCAGGACCCAAATTCAATCCCCGACATCTTCAGGTAGGGCTGGGAAAATCCTAGAATCACTACCAGTCAGTGTAAGCAACATTGAGCTGGATAGACCAGTGGTCTGACTCAGTGTAAGGAAACTTCCTATGCTCCTGCAGGTGATATGATGTTAAGGGTTCCAAGCACATCTGGTCATATTGCCATGGATTGGTTGGACGCAGAGGAATGGTAGGAAGAACCAGCTGGGGAACCGCCAAGGGAAGAAGGTTCCGAGCCCGGGGATTGGTGGTGGGACAATGATGCAGGGAGAAGCCTGGCAGGAGGAGGTGTAGGAAGCTGAAGAGGTAACAGGGCTCAGTGAGCAGAGAGAGTCTGTGGCAGAGGGAAGTCCAGAAGAAGAAGCTGAAGCAGGAGAGAAAGGAGGCCAAGAGGCAGAGGTGGGTCAGGCTGGTGAAGAAATACAGGTGTCTTCCTCTCCTGTTGCAACTAAGCCCCCCCCCCCCCCCCGTCCGCCAGAACCAGAAGAGGCATGAAGAGGATGGAGGGAAGATTGGTGACACAGTCTCCGATTGTTTGGCGGGGGGGAGGACTTGAAGCATGGTCTAAGCTGCAATGCTTCAAAGCATCTTTGTAAATAAGATGATGGCTTTTCTTTTCACTAGCTGACATTTGCAGTGTGACGTGAATTACTGCTGGCTAAGACCGGCAGCTACAAAGGACCACTGCCAACCGAAGCGTTGTGCATGAAACATTTATGCCTTTCTTTCTTTTTTAACCAAAACTACAAATGAAACTGTGATCCAATTGCCATTTGGGTAGTGATCGGTCGCTGTTCTTCGAGGCACATGCAACTACATGGGGAAATCATGCATATGTAGAGCCCAATTTTAGCCATGAACATGGTACACATCAGAAATCTTGGAAAACGGAGACTTTGAAAGCTGTCCCAGTATGCTATACACAACCTGCTTTTTCAATCATTAGAAGCACCCCATATTATAGTTACCAGTGGCAGTCACATGTAGATAACCACACTGAACCAAAGACTCTGTGGGAAAGGACTAAATGTGGGTTTTAAATTAACAAACCGTAGCAATCCCGCATGGCTGGATTGCTCTTCACAGCAAAAGCTGCCTAAATTTGTCAGGTTCTTCTCTGAAGTCCCAAGAGCTAGAATCCTATGTTTTGGGTTTTTTAAAAAAAGCATAAAATCATAGCCTTGCAAAGAATCAAAGGGCTGTCCGGTTTGTTTGAGGGGTCCCGGGGAGCACCTTGCAAGAATAACAAACAAAACCAATGCCGCAGTTTATTTGTGGTAAGTAACCCCTGGCACTTCATCACAAGATCAGAAGCAGTGACCTCCAAGGAAAAAGCAAAGGGCGCAGGTTGGAACGACAAGCACGAGATGCATACCACACAAAGGGCACCCCAGCCCCAAGCATTACCAAGTGTTATGAAAGCATCACACGTTGGCATCGGCTTTCAGTTCTGGGTACTGTCCAAGATCCATGCCTCTTAAAGCCCTAAATGGGCAAAGAGCTCAATATCCACTGGGACCAACTTTCTCTTGCTAAGCTTCTGTCTTAATCAAGAATGCTGAGTCTGTGGGCCCAGGGCAGGGAGAACAGCTGAGGTACCTTGAAGTGTCCATGCGAATGTTGCTAAATATACTGCCACCACCTCCAACCGAGAGGTTGATCACGATAGAATGCCCAAGAGGGAAGGTCTGGTCTGCGGACAAAATGAGGAACTGGTTACCTTTTCTGCGAGCCAGCCGAGGTGCCTGATCTCTCGAGCTCCAGCAATTCCTGCTTTGCCCAGCTGATCTTTGACCTCCGAGATGGCCTTAGGAATGAGATCGCTGACACAGGAGTGGATGGAGTGGAACCAGGCCTGTGCTGTGGCGGAATCCTTACTTCTTAGAACCAGGGTGTGCCTGGCATCTGGCGAATGAACTTCTACAAGCCTGAAGGAGGGAAAATAGCAGAATCAGGATAACAGCTGGAGGTTTAGTCTCAAAATATTTAGGGTGGCTATTGCAAAGCAGCCCAGTCCTAGGAACCTTGCTGAAATACAAGCATTAAATATCCATATGCCTGTCTGTCTATCTATCTCACTGCAGGTCATGTTTTGTGCAAATGGCACTATTATATTCCAATAGATCAGGGGTGTCTAACTTCCAAGAGACTGCGATCTACTCCCACTATAAATAAACTGTCAGTGATCTACCCATTGGATTGACCAGAGTTGTTGAGTCTTTTGGGGGGAGGGTGAGCCAAAGTTGTTGAGGTTTTGGAAGGAGATATCAGAGTTGTTGAGCTGCTTTTCTTCTTCTTTTCTTTCTTTCTTTCTTTTTTGGGGGTCGATCAATGGAGATCACGCAATCGGCCAGGATCGGCCAGGGACAGCCCACGATTGACCAGTAGATCGCGATCGACTGGTTGGGCAGGCCTGTGATAGACTATTGAATATTACTTTATTTGATATAAGTTGTTCCATTTTAAAATTATGTTTATTATTATTATTATTATTCATATTGCATCGGATTTATTATTGTATATTTTGCTGCTGCAAACCGCCTTGTGTATATAGGCAGGCTGTATACAAATTAAAAAGCGAAAAGAAAATGAAAATACCGGAGGGTGTGCATCACTAAGTTTAAATTCTAGTTAGCAAAGTGAAGAGGAAACAAACAAGCCACAAATCATCACAGGCTGGTTGTGGTTGGCTTGAGTTAACTACAACTTGAACAGAACTGGATATGCTTTGTTCAAAAGTAGAAACGAAAGTTTTCAGCTTCCAAACCTTGTGCTCAAGAGCAGAAGAGCCCACAAGGGCAGCAATTGCTGCAGCTCAGTCACGTAAGAGGAAAACATTGGAACTCTCCTCAATGTGCAAGAAGCACCCTGGGCCCTTGAGGAAATTGTTGTTGTTGGGGAGTGTGTCCAAATAGCAAAGAATACACTAGAGTTAATGCACGTGGTACTTTGCAGAATGACACGTGCAAACAGAGGAGGTCGCTTCCCCCAAGGGATGTACAGCTGAAATTTTTGAAAAGTGAGAGGAACCATAGAATCACAGAATTGTAGAGTTGGAAGGGACCCTGAGGATTATCTCGTCCAAAACCCTGCAATGCAGGAATAGGCAGCTGTCCCATACGGGGATCGAACCTGCAACCTTGGTGCTATCAGCACCTTGCTCTAATCAACTGAGCTATCCATGCATCAGTAACAAACACCATTATTGACTAGTAGCAGGTGTCCAGGGCTTCAGGCAGCATCTACAGGTGCCTGGAATTGAACTTCTGCATGCAAAGCAGATGCTCTCCCAGTGAGCCCTTCCACATACAGGAGATTTCCCTACCCATCCTGTCCACATAAATACATCAATATGATAGGTACGGTCGCCGAGGTGCCACGGAAACGTTTTGCAAGCAAGAAGCGTCTGCCAAACGGGCGGGACAGCTCCGATTTGAAAATGGCTTAAAACGCGTTATGCTCCTTGGCAATCTGCCTTCTGGAAGGCAACATTTATGTTTATCTGCTATTTGGCGATAAAAGGTCCCTTTTCTACTCTCCCTGGCCTAGAAATATCTCAGGCAGGGGCCACAGCTGTGTTTATCCTTACACGCCACCGCAGTTATGCAAACACAGCATGCGGAATGGCTTTTGATAAAACCCACACCAGCCCAAAGGAATGGCACATTTAAGCGCGAGGTGGCTGCCATGATACACACTCGGCCACGCACATGAATGGTATCATGTTTTCTCAGTGGCTGTTTGGCGAACCTCACAAAAACAGAGAGTCCGAGTTGCCAGTGTTTGGCTGATTGATATCCAGCACCCTTTTAAAAATGTGTTGGGGGGGGGGAGGGGGGATTACTGGGTTTTTCTTGTTTTTATTTTCATTATGTATTTTGTGTTTGTAGATTGCAATTTTATGTGGATGTACTGCCCTGAGACCTGCAGGCATAGGGCAGTATATAAATTTAAATTTTTGAATGGGCAACATAATGGCAAACAGGATTTAACATATGCATCTGCAAATTACAATCGTAGCCTCCCTTGTCCATAGCAGAACCATTCCAGCTTTCTATTATTGGTTTCTTTGTTCTCCTGGCCACATCAAACAAACACCTAACTCTGGTCAGTGCGAGTGCCTTGGATGGCGCTGTGGTCTAAACCACTGAGCCTCTTGGGCTTGCTGATCAGGTCGGCAGTTCAAATCTCCGCAATGGGGTGAGCTCCCGTTGCTCTGTCCAGCTCTTGCCAACCTAGCAGTTCGAAAGCACACCAGCGCAAGTAGATAAATAGGTATCGCTGTGGCGGGAAGGTAAATGGCATTTCCGTGTGCTCTGGTTTCCATCAAGGTGCCCTGTTGCGCCAGAAGCGGTTTGGTCACGCTGGCCACATAAAACGGAAAGCTGTCTGTTGACAGCTCCCTCGGCCTGAAAGCGAGATGTGTGCCACACCCCATACTCGCCTTTGACTGGACTTAACCATCCAGGAGTCCTTTGCCTTTTTAAAGAGACCCATCTCCAGCAACGCTCACTGCAGCTCCCATAGCATCGCCCCAACACTTACACGCACAAAGGGGGTGATCCCATGGCAAAATCTCCTGGGATGACCAGCTGAGGATGTAGCGATCTCTGGCTGTGCCGGCTCATTCTTGCTCTGCCAAGCTCAGAAAACTCAAGTCCCCAACCCTGACTCAACCAAAGATAAGCCAACATAACATGCTCATCCTGGCTCAGCCAATGTAAGCACCAAAAAAAAGGGTTGCAGAATCAGAGAGGGGGAATGCTTAGGCTGAATCCTAAGTCAATACAGCTTCATCTGACAACTTGACAAGGGACACTATTGCCAATGCTTGTTTCCCCTCTTGTCAGGGTTCGTGCAGAGCAGCGGCAACGGCCCCACTGCAGAATGGGTTTTCGATCCGGGGTTAACTTTTCGCTGGCTTAATTTACACCATCTTGCTTTGGACCAGCTCCTTGCGCACAGGATTGCTCCAACACACACACACACACACAATTTAGGTTTTAAAACGTCATTTCGTACTATGGCTGCACCATGGTCGACTTCAGGTTATTTAAAACTTCCCTACTTCCGTATATGGATGCAAGCCTTACTTCAAAGTTGTATCAAAGACGATTTCCAGACGTATTATTATGCACATAGCTGAAGTGTATAGGCTCTGTCAGCCGGCTGATTTTGCTTTTATGGGCATGGATGGCCAAGTTACTTTGCTAGAGAGCATGAACATGTCATGGGCTGCGTTCTAAAATAGCAGAGCACTTCTCATCAGAGCAGCGAGGTATGCTCAGGGACATTGACGCAAGACCCAAACTCCGTGCCAAGAACATGATGCAGATTAAGCAGCAGATTTGCATCACTTGTACAAACCATTTGTTTTTATTCCAGTATTTGAGATTTCCCTGGGTGGGTTCCTCTTCGATACGCTCCCTGAGCAGAACATGTGAAGCAGAAACTTGAATATCTTTCCTATTACTATTCTACCTTCCTTTCCCTAAGGCAAAATGTCCAAAAAGGTACTATCTGATAACTGAATAGAGGAAACAAGCCACATTCTGCAAGTATTGGGTCTTAAAAAACAACAACCCTGTAGGCACTGAGGCCTGAAATTGGACAGCTTGCTTATGAACATAAGACGACCTCTGCTGGATCCGATGGCATTGGGGGGCTGCAGGGGAGACTCCCCCCACAAAAGGCCACAGGATGCCAACTTTTGTCTTACAGGAATTGTCTGGGCTGTATGTGTGTGTCTGCGGTGATAAAATGCAACACAATTCAACATCCTATATTTTAGGCCCATCTACACTTCACATTTAAAGCAGTATCATACCTCTTTTATGGCTTCCTCCAAAGACTCCTGGGAACTGTACTTTGTTAAAGGTTCTAAGAGTTGCCAGGAGATAACCCAATCCAATCCACAGGGCTACAATTCCCAGAATGGCTTAACCGTCAATCCCTCTTCCCCCAGGGAATTTTGGGAAGTAATGGATTAGGGAGAGATTCTAACCAAAACTGTCTGAAGTCTTGGAACAGAAAATGATTTCATCCCTTAATCTCCACCGACAATGGAGTAGCCAGTATTTTAACTAGACTCGTCAACATCACAAAACTGCAGTTATGTTTTGATTTGGGCTGGAGCAGCTACAGAAGCTGCGGGAGGTCTCTCAAAGTGATTTCGCAAGACCTTCTCCCCTCTCATTTGGGGAGGGCAGGGAATACAGGACACAGCAAGGTTTCCCACCGCATCTGATGTTGACTGGAGAACATCAACTGAGACCTCAGAGTTTCCACAGGAAATAAACGACACAAGAACTGATAAACCCTCTTTGAACATGTGGGAGACTCAAAACTACTCGTTTCCTGCAGATAGCAAAGGTTATTCGTGACGGTGTGAGCTGTATCTAAAACAGAGCATTGAGCGAGAGTGAAGCTCTCTTTCCCCAGGGTCTGAGAGTCATGGTCAGTTTTGAAGCCCTGAGAGCCCAGGCCTGGCTCCATTCATAGCAATAACATCAATGATGGATTGCAGGAAGAGGGCGCCATTCTCAACTTGTTGTCATCCAATTAGTCTCTGAGACTCTTGCCACCGCAGTGGATGGAGCAAAGGGCCAGGTAAGGGCAATTCTCAGAAGAGAGGCCGATTATTAAACCACTCTGGGAACTGTAACTTTGTGAGGGGAGTAAGGGGCTATTGACAATCCTCAGCATCCCTTTTGTTGTTGTTTAGTCGTTTAGTCGTGTCTGACTCTTCGTGACCCCATGGACCAGAGCACACCAGGCACTCCTGTCTTCCATTGCCCCCTGCAGTTTGGTCAAACTCATGTTGGTGGCTTTGAGAACACTGTCCAGCCATCTCATCCTCTGTCATCCCCTTCTCCTTGTGCCTTCAATGTTTCCCAACATCAGGGTCTTTTCCAGGGAGTCTTCTCTTCTCATGAGGTGGCCAAAATATTGGAGCCCCAGCTTCAGGATCTGTCCTTCCAGTGAGCACTCAGGGCTGATTTCCTTCAGAATGGATAGGTTTGATCTTCTTGCAGTCCATGGGACTCTCAAGAGTCTCCTCCAGCACCATAATTCAAAAGCATCAATTCTTTGGCGATCAGCCTTCTTTAATGATCCAGCTCTCACTTCCATACATCACTACTGGGAAAACCATAGCTTTAACTATACGGACCTTTGTCGCAAGGTGATGTCTCTGCTTTCTAAGATGCTGTCTAGGTTTGTCATCACTTTTCTCCCAAGAAGCAGGCGTCTTTTAATTTTGTGACTGCTGTCACCATCTGCAGTGATCATGGAACCCAAGAAAGTAAAATCTCTCACTGCCTCCATTTCTTCCTGAAAACTATAGTTCCCAGGATTGTTTTTTTTTTGGGGGGGGGGAGATAGCTGTTTAAAGTGGTATCACAGTGTTTTAAATTTAGGGTGCAGACGTGGCCGCAGCTGAGCCAAGGATTTCCACAAGGATTTGAGAGATCCAGCTGTTCCGCTGTCAAAGCCACAAGAACGGCTGCTTTCCATACTCCTAGCCCTCTCCCTAAACTGGAAAAACTTCAGCTTTCAAGCCCCCTTCAGATGGAGAAGTGTTGAAAGCCAACGAACTTGCAGCCAATTTCTTTAAAAGCCTCTGTACTGGGTAGGAACAAAAAGCTCATTGATGTGAAATGGTGTGTGTGTGTGTGTGTGTGTGTGTGTGTGTGTGTGTGAGAGAGAGAGAGAGAGAGAGAGAGAGAGAGAGAGAGAGAGAGAGAGAGAGAGAGAGAATATTCTCCTTTTACTCCCTACCCCCACCCCTTCCCCTGATTTCATTGGTTTCTTTTATTTCTTTTTGGTTAGCAACTGCGAGAGAGACAATGGCGGTGCTGGGGTGCAGCTGGTTCCACATATGTTTAAAACAGGGACCAGCAAGCCTGCCCTATTTTTAGCGCCAGGAAGCAAAGGACCATGGAAGTCCCATGTGCCGTTCTGCCTTTCTCACTTCCCTTGTGAACAGAAGGTTCCCAAGCCAAGGCAATTCAAAATAATATGAGGATTTTAGGCCCCCCGCCTTATCAGGGTCAAGACTCTACATCTTGTAACCCTAGGGCAGGCATAGGCAAACTCGGCCCTCCAGATGTTTTGGGACTACAACTCCCATCATCCCTAGCTAGCAGGACCAGTGGTCAGGGACGATGGGAGATGTAGTCCCAAAACATCTGGAGGTCCGAGTTTGCCTATGCCTGCCCTAGGGCCTTCTCCCCTTGCCCGTTTCCTTTCTAGAAGTACCCTATTCCTGTCTCAAAGCTCTAGATGAGATTCTCTTGCAAACCACCTCCAGTTTTAGCTCCTAACCCATCTTCTATTTCTCCACCACCCATTGTTGCTCAGATCCTTGCTTTTTACCCCATCACACTCTTTCTCTCCATCTGCTATTTCCTTTAACCACCTGCTCCTGTCTCTCTCTCACACACACCCCTCTATGCAACATAGCGCAATCCTCTCACCCCTAACTTAATGATGGCAGCGTCCTTCCACATGGAGTTGGAATGTTCGCAATCATGCCGTGCCACCATCCCGGCTCAGCCAGTTTGCTGAATGCAGGCTTCATTGCCGGAAGCGCAATGCACTGTGCAAACGGCATTGTTTCACTGCGCAGAAGAGGAATTTGTCCAAAATGTTAACGTTCTTTCTTTCCAGAATTCTCTCGTAATGTGGCAACATAGGTGGCTAACCCACGGCGACACCAAGCAATCAGCTGGCCGACGATCTACAGCAGCATCAAGCAATTTCAACAGCAAATCAGCTGGTCTGGAGAGGCCTCGCGCATGACCCAGTCAGGTGATTTATAGGAGCATTGTGGGTACCATTATTAGGCTTCTGGGGAGAAGGCAGGGCTGGGTAAACTATATTCCCTGTACAGTGGTACCTCGGTTTAAGTACACAATTGGTTCCGGAAGTCTGTACTTAAACTGAAGCATACTTAACCTGAAGCGAACTTTCCCATTGAAAGTAATGGAAAGTGGATTAATCCGTTCCAGACGGTCCGCGGAGTACTTAAACTGAAGTGTACTTAACCTGAAGCGAACTTTCCCATTGAAAGTAATGGAAAGTGGATTAATCCGTCCCAGACGGGTCCGCGGAGTACTTAAACTGAAACTACTCACACTGAAGCGTACTTAAACCGAGGTATGACTGTACATGTACCAGATATGCTTGTGTTCTCTGTGGGTTTCTCATGATCACTGTGAGAGCTGAAGGCTGCTCTACATGGACTTTCTTTTCTGAACCAACAGAGATCCTCTTATGCGTATATAGTGAAACAAACATGACTGCCTGACCATCTATCTGTGGCATGCATTCTCCCCCCTGCCCCACTTAGAAATATTATCTGTGTGAGAAAAAAGGGATGTTGGAAGCATCCTTCAGTGAGTCATAAGAAAGTAGCCCAGCTTTGAAAAGGCTAGGTATAGTTTGGAGAGGTGTATTTGCTCGTACTCTTTCTCGATCTGGACCAAAAAAAAAAAAAAAAAAGCTTGCTAAACCTGTTGCATGGTGAAGTCTTTGCAGAACACCAAGAGATTCCTGAACAGTGGGGTTGTTACAGGATGACAACATGGGAATTTTCACCCAATTAAGATAATCTGGTAGAATGTGTTCATCTGATTCACTTCAGCCAGCAGAAATCACACCCACTCATTAGCACACTAGAACTGTGTGAATTCTTACATACTTTAAGGCCTAGAACAAAGATCTGGTGTATAGACTTCCACGTGGTTTTTTTTTTAAAAGAAAAAGAACAAGAAAAAAGAATCACCCAGAGAATAAGAACAGCCAGCTGAATCAGGTCAATTTGTCCATCTAGTCCAGCATCCTGTTCTCATAGCAGCCAACCAGATGGTCATCTGTCATGGATGCTTTAGTTGAGATTCCTGCATTGCAGGGGGTTGGCCTAGATGATCACCGGGGTCCCTTCCAACTCTACAATTCTATGATCTATTGTACTTTGTTTCTTTGCTTAGACTAAGTAGTTATCTTTCTTAGTATATTATAAAAAGATACCTTGCAATGGGCATGCGTTTTTGTATATCTATGAATAAGTATCAATAAATGAGCTAATTAAACAAAAAATGGAATATTAATTTTCAAAATGGAATATTTGTAGAGCCACATATACCATTCCATAAGGTTGATTTGGCTGTACCTGAGTTTCTATGAATTCGGGATACACACCCCAATTCATCATCATCATCATCATCATTAGTAGTAGTATATAATGATGATGATGATGATGATGTAATGATTTGTAAGTGGTGATGATGATGATGATGATGATGATTTTGTATAGGGCTCATCCACCTTCTGTTTATCCCATGAATTCTAGTCGTGGGTCCAAGAAGTTCTTCTGCTCCATGGATTCCCTCCCCCCCCCCGAAAACGCACTGCTTACCACTGAATCAGAAGAAATGTCAATCAGGTTTCTCGCGCATTGACTTTCATTCCGATTCAGCAGTACATTGCAGGCTTTCCCAAAGAAAGCAGCAGGATGGAACTAAATCCTCTCGAACCTATGACTAGAAATCAAAAGACAGATGGAATAAATCATGGAATAAACAGAAGTGTGGCCCAGCCCCCGGGTGAAGAGGTTGGTGCTTCTTTCAATCTGTCGCTTTTGCGTAAGTGCATATTATCTCTCCCCTCCCCGCTCTCCAAAAGGTCAAACACCTACCCCCTGCCCCGCCAATTTCCCCGCCAACCCCCATTACCTGTTTTCTGGGTCCGACACTGCCATGTTCCGTGTCACGTAGCACATTTTGAGCGGGATCGTCTTCTTGTCTCTGTGGATGGAGAGGGAGAGCTGCGACAGGGGGTCTGTGGACGCATTCCCCAGCCGCGGGGACTCAGGTGGGGGGGTCTCCCAGCCGATTTCGGAAACCGGAGACCCTTTCTTGACGTAGGGGGTGGCTTCCCTCATGTACTTCACTGTAGCAAAGGAGCAAAGAAGAAGAATGGAAGGTGAGTAAGCGAAAAAATGTTCCGAGAGCCAAACTCTCCTTGGCTGAAGCACTAGACCATGAGTAACTCATGTGGTGCCCTGTTGCCTCCATTGGCCTGGATGACCCTCTCCTGCTTAGCCCCTCAAGACACTTCCTTACCCAACATTCAGGGTCAAATTCATCCCAGACGAGACAAACATTAAGGCATACTTGACAAGGAGAGCGCAATGACGCGCAATGAGCGCGTAGAGTGGGGTAGGAGAGCTGAAAAGAACCAATACATTCCGCATCTGGCAACCCATGTGTCCCTTTGGTTTCAGATAGTACATGGGTAGTAGAGTCTGAAAAACCCAAGACACAAATTGTCACAGCCCTCTAGCAGCTTTACCAGAAATGAGCCTCGGTCCAGTATACCTGAAGGAGCGTCTCCACCCCCATCGTTCTGCCCGGACACTGAGGTCCAGCACCGAGGGCCTTCTGGCGGTTCCCTCGCTGCGAGAAGCCAAGTTGCAGGGAACCAGGCAGAGGGCCTTCTCGGTGGTGGTGCCCGCCCTGTGGAACGCCCTCCCATCTGATGTCAAAGAGAACAACAGCTACCAGACTTTTAGAAGACATCTGAAGGCAGCCCTGTTTAGGGAGGCTTTTAATGTTTAATAGAGTACTGTATTTTATTTTTCTGTTGGAAGCCGCCCAGAGTGGCTGGGGAAACCCAGCCAGATGGGTGGGGTATAAATAATAAATTATTATTATTATTATTATTATTATTATTATTATTACTGCATATCGCATTAACTCTGGAAGTGTATACAGTCATCCCTTGGAAGTCAAACAGAATCCGTTCCGGAGGTCCATTCAACTTCCAAAGTGCAGCTTCTGATTGGCTGCGGGAAGCTCCTGCAGCCAATCAGCAGCTGCAGAAGCCCCGTCAGACATTCAGTTTCCAAAAACAGTTCGAAAACCGCAACAATCACTTCCAGGTTTCGATCATTCAGGAGCCAAAACGTACGAGTACCAGGGTGTTCGACAACCAAGGTATGACTGTACTTGAACTATGCCTCCTAGATCAAAATATACACAGGAGGCTTGCTTTGTTTGTTTGTTTGTTGCCTCCTATGTATATTTTGCTCTAGGAAGCACAGTTTGGTAAGAATTGAGGATACACTTCCAGAGTTAACACTAAATACATTACGCACAAACATACACACACCAAACTCAGTTTACTCATTGTGTTGACTTAGCAACAGTTTTAAAGAGGCAAGAATCACTCTTCCTACAAGTCAATCAAAGCCGGACGTGCTTTGACCGTTCTTAAGAACGGCCACCAAGCAACTGCGAAGCAAACCTACTTCTGGCCTTGCAAAGCTTAATGCTTTGTGGAGCAACTTGAGCTAAGCTCTTTAAAATGCAGAAGAGGAGAGGAGAAGGGATGGGGTGGGAGACCAAAGCCAGAGAGAGCAACTCAGACTGAAAACTAAACAACAGGCTGGAACATTCAGATGTGAACGCAGTTCCCAGGACATTGTCAACAAGAGTAAAACATTCTTCCACTTCGCCCTGCCAAGTCACTGCTTTCCGTACAATTCGAGAGTGGCATCCTGACCAGCTCCCGAGCCCTTGCAAGGACGGCTTGCAAAAAGGCTGCAAAGGGGCTTTCCCCAGTGTGAAGAACAAGCGCCTTGAATTAAACACGCAAGCCCAAAGCTATCCTAGGGCAAGCTCTGTCCATGCCCTCAGAGCAATTGTATTCCCTCAGAGCAGGGCTGGGCAACCTTCAGGCCTCTAGACTTCCTCTGTCTAGCCCTCAAAACTCTCCCCAGACAACAACCCTCACTGGTCCTGTTTAACATCCTTCATGTGTTTTTGCCTGTCTGGAATGTGCCTTTGGACTATGCTCATTTCTTTCGCTTGTCCGGATGAAGGAAGGAAGAAGGGTGGGCAGAAACTAGTCTTGTGCACGAAGGTAAAATTTGCATTCATTGCTCTGCTCACTTTTGCCTCCACTCACTTCCGATGGCCCTCAGAAGACTGGCCAGAAGGAACCACGGCCTCTGATATGAACAAGATTCCCCAGCCTTGTCCCAAAGCATTCACGTACCATGATATGATGCTATCTAAATGTGGTATACAGATACCCCCCCCCACCTCCCTCAAGCTGGTTTTGGACCAGCAACCACCTAAGCAGTGTCGTCATATCAGAGACAGGTGCGTGTGTCTCTCTCTTTTTTTGAATAACTTATATTTTTATTATGATGCGTGTATCTTATGGGAAGGGCTGTGGTTCAGTAGAAGAGCATCTCCTTTGCAGTCCGAAAATCTCAGGTTCAATCTGTTTCTCATTTCTCGATTCTTAAATTCAGCAAGTCCCAGTTGAACATCAATTTGCAATTTATTTATTTTTTTAAAAAGCAAAGCCTGCATAAAAACTGGCACGGATTTTTCCATGACATTTTGCTCAATAATAGGCATTTTTTTTGCAAGCCATTCCCTTGAATATGATACATTTTTGTATGCTACTAATCACTAATATATTGATTTTTGTGTGCGCTTAGATTATATACTTTTTTGGCAGGAAAACCACAACACAAAATTCAGAGGAGTGCAAATTCGAATAACCACGTTTTAACATAAAATCAATTGATTTGTGTTACCACAAGCCCAATAGTGCATAGGATTGTACATTTTCTGGAGTTCTGCTACTCCACTACACCACAAATATACTCTTATTTCTCTATAAAAATATTATTCTGCTGCCTTCTTTCCTTCATCCATACTATATTTGTCAATTTAAACATATGTACAATTTCTCATAAGTGCACAATCCAGTCATCAACCGTTGAAGTTCTTATTTTCTTCCAATTTGCAGTAACCAACATTCGAGAAGCAGTTAAGAGATGCGCTCACATTGTGATGCCTTCAGATAACACTGAGTGCTTTACAAAACTGGACAAAACAATCAAGGGGTCTAATAATGATTGATAACCTGTTATAATTTCAATTTTGTTTATTATGTCTATACAATTACTTATTTGGGGGCAAAACCCGAAAATATGGGCCATATCTGCGTTTACTGTCTGGTAGCTCCAGCACATATTCCTAGCATTACTATAAATACCTTCAAGCCTTTTCAGACTCTTAAGACCTGGCAGTAGCCAGCGGTGAATGATCATAACATCTTCCCGAAGGGTACAGAATTTTTCAGAAATACATTCCTGTTTCTTTTATGATTTGAAGTCCAAGCAGCCTGATTTTCTATAAAGCTATTTTTGTTCATTGTACTCCAACTGCCTCTCTGAACTTGAAGCTTCTATGGCTTTAAATGCTTTATGTTACAACATAGCCCAAAAGTGTCCTGGGGGAAAAAATGGCATCCCATTTTTTTCCTCATGAGAGGATGGCAGCCATTTTGGGCGCCGTGATCTCATGCGATTTCATGCTACGATTTCACCCCGAAAAAGTACTGGTGGGGGGCTGTGATCTTGCACGGTGCCCCAAAACACATGTTTATCAGGGCGCTGTGCCTGATGAAATGCTTTTTCAGGGGGAGGGGATCACGGTGTGAAATTGTGTGAGATCACAGCGCCCAAAATGGCCGTCCTCTTGTGAGAAGAAACAGGAAGATGGCGTCCCAGAAGGTAATTTTTGCCTTCAATGTGTTGGAAGTTATGGTTGCACACATGGTAAAATGACGCTTTGGTTTTACACAGGAAGCATGATACACCAGAGTGAGTCTGGTGTCTCCAAATTCCAGATGGGTCAGAAGCATGAAAGAACAGCAAATAATGGTGACATCTGTTGTGTGAACTTTGCATTTTTACAGCCCATCTGAAGGTGCAAGGCTGGGAGGATGGTTATGAGAAGCCCCGATTGGCCTCCCTCTCTGCACTTCCTGCTTTAAAAGCCCAAATTCTGCATTACAAATCCCACATGTAGACAGGTATTGATGGCCATGTTTCAGTTTCATATTAGCTGGCCTCTTGTCCTGTCAGGAAGTGATGCATTGTGGCTTTCAAAGAAGTTCAGTAAAGTTTATCAAGCAGACAGGATCCGTTCTTGTCTCTTGCACCAAGTGTTTTGACAGCCAACCGTACAGTGGTACCTCGAGCTACAAACACCTCGGGTTACAAACACTTTGGGTTACAGACTCCGCTAACCCGGAAGTAGTACCTCGGGTTAAGAAATCTACCTCAGGATGAGAACAGAAATCGCGTGGCGGCGGCGGGAGACCCCATTAGCTAAAGTGGTATCTCAGGTTAAGAACGGTTTTGTCACGGTCCGGTCGGCGGGCGTCAGGACCAGAGGCAAGATGGTGCTGTAGAAGCAGGAACAGGTGCGGGGCTGAGGGTCCAGCAGCAGGCAGTTGCAGGGTCAAGGAGCAAGGCAGAGGCGAAGGCTCAAGGAACAAGAAGCAAGGCGAAGGTCCAAGGGTCAAGGAGCAAGGCGAAGGTTCAAGGAACAAGAAGCAAGGCGAAGGTTCAAGGAACAAGAAGCAAGGCGAAGGTTCAAGGAACAAGAAGCAAGGCGAAGGTACAAGGGTCGAGGATCAAGGCGTCGACAAGGCAAGGGTCCACGGAGCAAGGATCAAGACGTCGGCAAGGCAAAGGTCCACGGAGCAAGAATCAAGATGTCGGCAAGGCAAGGGTCCAAGGAGCAAGGATCAAGGTGTCAGCAAGGCAAGGGTCCACGGAGCAAGGATCAAGATGTCGGCAGGGCAAGGGTCCAAGGAGCAAGGATCAAAACGTTGGCAAGGCAAGGGTCCAAGGAGCAAGGATCAAGAGGCCAGATGCAACCAGGCATGGATAGCGTTGCTGTGGCAAAGAGCTGAAGGGAAATGCTGGGCTTTTATCCTTCCCAGCTCCTGCCACCAGGTGCAGTGAGGTATCAAGTGGCCTCACCTGAGTGACCACTCCTTGCCTCTCCAGCACAAGCTGAGGCAGGCCCCAGTCCTGCAAAGCACTACAGGCCCCAGAGCCTGACTCCTGCCCATATTCCTGACAGGTTTCAGGTTCAAATTAAGTTCGGAACAAATTAAGTTCGTAACCAGAGGTACCACTGTATTAGGAAATACCCACTCTGCCTCAGCCTCTGTTTTGTCCCTGTATGGATCATCATTTGTAATAAGCTGTGATTTAGCACAGCCTTTGCCAGTCCTGGTGCCCCATTGGTTTTTTTTTTGGGGGGGGGGGCTACAGTGCTACCTCAGTTTAAGTACACAATTGGTTCCGGAAGTCTGTACTTAACCTGAAGCATACTTAACCTGGAGCGAACTTTCCCACTGAAATTAATGGAAAGTGGATTAATCCATTCCAGACGGTCCACGGAATACTTAAATTGAAGTGTACTTAACCTGAAGCGAACTTTCCCATTGAAAGTAATGGAAAGTGGATTAATCAGTTCCAGACAGGTCCGCGGAGTACTCAACCTGAAGTGTACTTAACCCGAAGTATGAGTGTAATTGGTTCTGGAAGTCCATACTTAACCTGAAGCGAACTTTCTCATTGAAATTAATGGAAAGTGGATTAATCCGTTCCAGACAGGTCCGTGGAGTATTTAACAGAAAGTACTCAAACCAAGGTTTACTTAAACCGAGGTATGACTGTACAAATCCCCCCAGCCAGCATGGAGTTGTGCAAGAGCTGTACTCCAGAAACACCTGGAGGGCACCAGGTTGGTTAGACCTAACCCGTGTTAGAAATTAGCCAGGCACGTTTTGCAACTTGTGTGGCTCCAGTTGCAACCACATGGAGATCTCTGGATGCCAGGCTGGGCCTCTCCATCTGGCTGGCTTAAGCAAGTAAGCAGAAGATGCTATTTATTGCATTTGTATTCCACCTTTTCCTCCAAGGAGTTCACCCCCATTCCTCAGTGAATCCCTACAACGACCCTGTGAAGTAGGCTAAGAGGCTATGACTAGTGAGCTTCATGGCTGAGTGGGGGATTCGAACCCTGATCTCCCAGCTTCTAGTCCGACACTCTAACCACTACACCACCCTGGCTTCCTGCAGCACTTCTGCAATGGGGCAGCTCTATAAATTAAGTTGGTAAATAAACATGGCGAAAGCAAAAGGTCACTTAGAGAAGGACCTGAAATATTTTTTTCTTGAAGCTTGGATTTGTTTTATTCTGGTTTGTTTTATTTGGTGTTTTAATAAGTTGTAAACCGCTTTGAGATTTTTTTCCCTTTAAAATATAAAGCAGAATAGAAATGAAACGAATAATAAAAAATAAATTTCATTGCAAAAAAAGGGACCTAGACATTCTGTTGCGGCGACTGCAACACAGGTTGAAGGTGGCCTTTGGTGATTAGCTGACATATCTGGGTTCCAAAAACTTCCTCGGTTTCTCGGCTCTAACCTGACCCAACACTTACAGACACATGCAGGCTAAAAGCGCCATCTAAAAACTCACATCGCTGACCCCACAACCTCTTTCAGGCAGATGCTCTAATCATCACATACTAATTAATAATCCACGGTCTCTTTGTGTATGGCAAATTTTTAAAAAAACAACAATAATATTGCGGTCAAGCAATTAAAATTCCAATGCTCAGTTCCTTCCTCAACCCTACTGCCGGTACTTTCACCCTCCACGCCGAAAATGACAGGAAATGAGGAAGCGGCAGTTGAACAAATTAATCCTCTGGCACATGCCGAGGGCTCGGCGTTTGTTGCTTGCTTTGCAAGGCAAGGCAGTGCAGTGTTTCAAAAGAGCACTTCATTTGTGCGCAATCCTGCCAAGCCTCCAAAACGTTTCAACAATTAATCCTTTGTTACTCTTCGCAGATGACATTTGGGGAGGCGGGGAGGGGGGACGGAAGCAAAGAAGAAAAGCATGCATCTAACGAAGGGAAGTCAATATGGCAAATTTGATCAAATATATCAGACTGAGAAGCTTCTGGAGCGTCTTATGACTCAGGCAGGTTAGCAAAAAGCGGCAGCGGAAACAAAAGGGGCTACAGTTCATTGTCTGGGGAGGGCCTGTAGCTGAGGGGTGGAGCAACTGCTTTGCATGTAGAAGGTCAGGATCAATCCCCAGCAGCTCCAGGTGGAACTATCTACGTAACCAGAATATTATCAATCAAAGATCTGACTAAGAGCCATCAGTCCAGCTTAAAGGAAGTCATCTTTGGCAGCAGTCGCCTATTGAGATTCTTCTTCTTCTTCTTCTTCTTCTTCTTCTTCTTCTTCTTCTTCTTCTTCTTCTTCTTCTTCTTCTTCTTCTTCTTCTTCTTCTTCTTCTTCTTCTTCTTCTTCTTCTTCTATCACTCATAGCCGAGTAAGATTGTCTTCCAAAAGAGGGTTTTAACAGTGAATCTGTAAGTGACTACAGAAGCCAATTCTGGACCCACACGTCCTTCCACAGTGGGGAGATAAGTTTCCGGGCGGGAGTTGATCACAGTGAGGGTTTGCCAAGCGTGCCTTTCTCTTAGCGCATTTCCCCCTTTCGTCCTGAGTTTGAGTGCCTTCAAAGCCCATGACACCTTTGGTAAAGGCTGTTCTCCATGAATGATGGTGGCCACAACCTCCTCAAGCAAAAAACTTGGAATGGAGGATCGCCTTGAGCCTGCAGAATGCCAGAATTCCATCAAAAACCGACTGGATCGGAGCAAGTTTCGTCAAGCATCATGCTTCCCGCAATAGTCGACACCCATCATGGGTAGGTACACCCTCAGTGCTACCTTTGGGCCAAAACAGGTGAGCCAACCCTGTTCAGTAGCTTAGGACCTGGCATCAGGTAGACTACCCCTGAACATGGAGGCTCTGTAACCTGTCACGAATCGCTGAGTGGAGCAAGCACATATTGTTAACGCCCCTCCCTCCAGTTTTAAAGCCTATGCATGTACGGATCTCCTCCAATGGTCTCCCTGGTACATGGCAGAAATTCACAGAAGCCTGAGAAAGAAGCAACAACGGTTTTGGAGGGCAAAACACGCAGCCACCTTTGCAAAGCTTCCCCCAAAAGGCCCCAATACTGGGTAACAGAGAGACCTCCGGTGCTCTCCTTTCCCTCGCTACATAAAACCTATTTCTGTTTTACCAAGTCAGATGAGCAACTTGATAATTCACAAGGGGCTTGCCCTTTACTTCGCAGAAATGCCACAGACCAGGAGTCCAGGCATAGCGCTTTCAGTATGTTTGAGTGAATCTCAAATATTTGCAGAGCAGCATGGCAGGGAACGGCAGGAGTTGCGAAACGAGACAAACTTATTCTTGCAAAATGATTTCAAAAGAAGTTTTCTGTTCGTGGGTACCTACCCGTAAATTCAGAATCTTTCTTGGCTGCAAAGTAATTTATGCTTCCTGCAGTTGAAATATTTCATTTCATTTCATGTTGAGCATCTGGACCCTCTACCTTTGAATATTTCATTCCCAAATTGGTTGGCAACCTCTGTCTTTCCAGATGTTACTAGACTCTAAACTCCCATCAGCCCCTGCCAGCATAGCCAAAATTGTTTTTAAAAATATATTCAAGATAGGAGAGAAAGACTAAGAGGGCGAGGGGGGCCATGAAGCACTGAAGGATGGAAGTAGTTCAGTAAGTTTACACAACCAGGAACTTGGTTTGTAACGTTACAAAATAATGAAAGCTACAAGACACTTCCATTACATATTGAGATGGACGCCTTTCACCATACCCCAACGCAACAAAGGATTCTTCACTTTGGTAGGGTCATAACAGTGAAAGCTCATTGACCAGTATTTGTATATAGACTGATAATGTATTTGGCCCAAATTTAATCCCACGGAACATTGACTTCAGTTCCCCATGCTTAAATGTATTAGCAGTCTCACACCCAGCATAGCTCAGGAATCCTAAGAAAGCAAATGATTCGCAGTTTCTAAACCAATGTTTAAAATCAGTGTAGGCTCCACGGAAGCATAGAATTGTTGAGTTGGAAGGGACCCCAAGAGTCATCTAGTCCCACCCCCTGCAATGCAGGAATCTTTTTGCACAACATGGGGATTGAACCCACGACCCCAAGATTAGGAGCTATCCATCCGCCATCTTAATTTAAAGTGGCATTCAACTGTATACAAACACAGACCAAAACCTGCTCCTTGGTCTTCGGAAAGCACTATGCAAAATTGGGTTACGAACGATACAAATGGATAGCAAGCAGGCGAGTCACTTTTCAAAATAAACAGCAGACTGGCAGAAGGTACCCAGAGTTGCCTGGAAATTCTAAAGGGCCCAAAATGACTGTGAGTTATAAATCAAGCATTTTGGTCGCCCTTTTCTGAACCTTTTCCAACTCCACAATATCCTTTTTGAGGCGAGGCAACCAGAACTTTACACGGTACTCCAAATGCGGTTGTGACATAGATTCATACAATGGCATTATGATATTGGCAGTTTTACTGTCAATTCCTTTCCTGGCATTTGCATTAAGCTATTAACGATGACCCCAAGGTCTCGGCAAAAAGTGTGGAGAGCTGAAGGAGGAAGTTGGATGAGCGAAACTCTTTCCCGCTTCCTCTTTTGGCTCCATGTGCTTTTTCAAGGCTCAGATTTATTCTACCGGAGCTAACTTTTACCCAGTTCCCTTAGAAAAGCAATATGTGTGTTTTCTTGGGTGACCTGATCAGGGGAGGGGGGGGTGATCAGAGGAGATGGCTCTAAAATCCACATGTACACACAAGCAAAAAAAAAGCTGGCAACGTCTGACTGGAGACCAGTTTCCTTGTTCACACTTGGATTGTGACAAATTTCCTGTTGATGCACCATTTCTGGGCATCTGCATGTTTACTCAACAGGATCTTTCCAATTGCTGCATTTTGGACTGCAACGACTTTTACCCTAGGGAAAAAAATTGCTTAATATGTCTAGGCAGGTTTTTTCATTGTCTGGAAACACATTATGTAATCTGGGTGCTTTACTGAAGTTGTTCCTGATTCTTTGGGCCCTGCTGTCATAGAATAACCCTTTGTCCCTCCACCAGTTTTCGCTTTGTCGTAAGACCATTTATTGGGATTATATGAGTGAGCAAATATGTCTCACTCATATGAGGCGCCTGTATGTCACATGTTCTTGGCAATGAGACAGTATTTGCCTTACCTTCTAACAATCACCGTTTATCTCAATTAGCCTTGGTGTTAGGAATACTTTCATAACTTGCAGATAACCCCTATCGTTACACCCGTACGGCATTCGCTGGCAAGTGTCATTATTCGTTCGAAATCTCTTGCCTGAACATACTGAGGACTAGGAACAGAGGCCCACTCTTTAGAAACCGTCAGAATAATGCCAGTAATCAGAGAACTGCAAGTTCATGATAGCCATGTTCAAATATATAAAAGGATGACATATAGAAGAGGGTGAGAGGTTGTTTTCTGCTGCTCCAGAGAAGCGGACACGGAGTAATGGATTCAAGCTACAAGAAAGAAGATTCCGCCTAAACATTAGGATGAACTTCTTGACAGTAAGAGCTGTTCGGCAGTGGAATTTGCTGCCAAGGAGTGTGGTGGAGTCTCCTTCTTTGGAGGTCTTTAAGCGGAGGCTTGACAGCCATCTGCCAGGAATGCTTTGATGGTGTTTCCTGCTTGGCAGGGAGTTGGACTGGTTGGCCCTTGTGGTCTCTTCCAACTCTATGATTCTATTATTCTATTCTAAGTTAATTTAACCCTTTAAAGCAAGTGGGCAGGAAAGATCTACTGGTAGATCTCTGTCTGATTTGCAATGATTTCTGAGTTCCATGTCTTTAGCTGGAGGGGAGTTAAAAGTCGTGCATTTCTCTCTGTGCTCCAATTCAGTTCTGGTGCTCAATGAAAATTCCTGGACTCATAGTGCTTTGCCTTGTACATCTTCTGAACCAGGTTCCCTCGGAGGTTTGGGAGAGGTGGCTTGGAAGAGGGCTATCTTTGTGGCAACCTCTAGATCAGGGCTTCCAAAAAATGGGTCTCCAGCTGTGTTTGGACTACAACTCCCATCATCCCTAGCTAGCAAGACAAGTAGTCAGGAGTGATGGGAACTGTAGTCCACAAACAGCTGGAGATCCATTTTGGGGAAAACCTTGCTCTAGAATTGTGGAAGACTCTCACGCATTCCCAAACAGATGCATCTAGCATCTTCCTTGTATAGCTCCTGCCCCATGCTGAAAATGCGCCACTTACCCATGGGAGTTAAGGTATTTTTGTTTCTGTGTGACCCACCTCTGTTGTTGAATTTATGCTGTTCTGCTCCATTTGGAACAGTTTTACTTGTTTTATAATTACAACTGTTTAATCCATCTTTTTATAATTGTCTATTCTGTTGCTGCAACCTGCCTGGGGACCTGATGGCGAAGGTGGGGAAGACATTTTAGGTTGTATTCAGTGTTTGTCATCCTCAGAGTAGTTTTGTTGTTGTTTAGTTGTTTAGTCGTGTCCGACTCTTTGTGACCCCATGGACCAGAGCACGCCAGGCACTCCTGTCTTGCACTGCCTCCCGCAGTTTGGTCAGACTCATGTTGGTCACTTCGAGAACACTGTCCAACCATCTTGTCTTCTGTCGTCTCCTTCTCCTAGTGCCCTCAATCTTTCCCAACATCAGGGTCTTTTCCAAGGATTCTTCTCTTCTCATGAGGTGGCCAAAGTATTGGAGCCTCAGCTTCGCGATCTGTCCTTCCAGTGAGCACTCAGGGCTGATTTCCTTAAGGTCCATTAATTTCAAGGGGTCTACTCTGAGCATTAACTACACAAGATGCTACCTTGCACTCTCCCTCTCCCTCCTTCTCTTTCTCGTGTAAAAAAAACCCACCCCAAAACAAAGCAGATTCCACAAGCCTTGAGTCCACCCAAAAGTACATTAACAAGAAGTTTAAAAATTTATCTGGGAAGCTATCTGGAGTTTGTCCTTATTCTCCAACTTCCCTGACCTTTTGTCTCCTTTTTTAAAATATGGTGAACCTGCAGGGAGAAGTTTGTGTTGTTGCTTACTTGAAACTCTCTCTCTCTCTCTCTCTCTCTCTCTCTCTCTCTCTCTCTCTCTCTCTCTCTATATATATATATATATATATATATGGTGTCCAGCACCTATTAGTGCTTTTTGGAGGGTTGGATTATATGACCCTTGGAGTCCCTTCGAATCCTATGAACTCGGGGCACCAACTCTGTCCATCTGAGCATGAACCAGAGAAAGACACAGAGAGACAGAGTAATAGATTGCACTGCTCTCATCGACTATTAAGGAATGAGATAGCTTAGTTGGTAGAGCAAGAGACTTATAAACTCAAGAGCCATGGGTTCGAGCCTCATGTTGGACAAAAGATTCCTGCATTGCAGGGGGTTGGACTAGATGATCCCTGTGGCCCCCTCTGACTCTACAATTCTATGATTCCATTATACACCTGGCTGTATAATGCCTTATATCGGCCCCAATCCTCTCCGAAGCCATGTCATTTAGGAAAGGACAACAGAATAAAACAAATACAGTGCTGGTTGCCATCAGCAAGCTGGCCTTTAGGGTCCTTGCCACTCTCAATTTGTCTCCTAGTTTTTAAAGGACAATGAAGTCCTAGCTTTTCTGCAAATGTCACAGTGAGATAAACAATTTAACATTTATAATGTATCCCATCTGCAGCTTCTCAGATCTCCCTCACCTGCATGCAAACACATGGACACAAGTTCCCTGGGTGCTCCCAGGGTTAGAAAACCAGGTATATAAGCTAATGCCAAACAGATGATCCATAATCCCCAGGGTCCCTTTCTAACTCTATGATTCTATGAGTTATCTATGATTGTGTTGTGGCGACTGCAATCTAGCTTTAAGGTGTGGTTAGCTTGTATATATGATGGACTGTATATCTAATGGATTGTAATCCAGACAAAGTGAGGCAGGAGTGAATCACACCGAAATCAATAAAGTTTTCATACTTAGCTCTGTGATCACGTTTGTGCACGCAACTTGTGCGCATAACTCCCATTTCAGTGATGTGATCAAGGGATGACTCGCAGGTGCGAAGCAGCTTGCAGCCAAGACAGCAGAACATTTCTGTAACCACTGTTTAAATCACGAGAGGAACGCGGTTTTATGACTAGCACCTAAAACTTCAGCTCCCGAGTTTTGTGTTCAGGAGAACTAGAGACGCATCCTGGCTTCCAAACAATTGGGGACATCATCTGCTTTGCATGCAGAAGACCCCGAGTTCAAGTTGCAGTATCACTGGATAGGGCTGGAAATGTCCCCTGCCTGAAACTATGCAGAGATGCGGTCAGTCAGTGTCGGCAATGCTGAAGTAGATGCGCCAATGGTCTGATTCCGTGTAAGGACATTCCCTAAGTTCCTAACAGCTTGCAGGCAAAAAAGAAAAGTACTCCATTTATTCAGCAAGACAAATTCTGCACGCCTGATTTAAACAATTATATTTCACATTTTAAAATTTCCCCGATTCTGCCAGGACGTGTTACTCTGTCCAAAGATGTTGACTCTCACCTGCTGGGAGTCGTTTATATGCTTCCATTGAGTTCTAAAAAAACCGATACTGCAATTTCCACACAATTCATCTTCCTGAGTCACTGACTCTTATCAGATAACCGTTGCCGGCACAGTCCTTTTAACACCTGTCTTTCCCAAATTGGTGTTCTTATCTTGCTATTATGGTAAGGTTAAACCGATAGTTCTGCTTCTTGCGTTCCATGTGAGAAACCTTAGTGCATTTTCCCAGCAAAGAATACAGAAAGCCAGGGTCAGTAAACAGGAGAACTAAACACTAATAAAGGTTTTTCCTAAACTGTGCTGCACACTACAGGGCTGCTTGCTTGAATGCCAGGTTACCCCTCTTGAGAAAAAAAACCTCCCTGCACATAGAAAATTAGCGCACCCGTCACCCTGACATGCTACACTTCTATGTGCAGGGAGTGTTTGCATGTGGGGTTACCAAACAAGCATGTGACTCGCACTTCTGTAGCCCAAAGCATCATGTTCTTTGAAACTTTGTCTTTTTTGAAAAGCGTGTTGTAAACCTCATAATGGAAAACCATGTTGGTGAAAGAAGGAACTCTACAGCGCCATCTGGTGTCACCGTGTTATAACACATATAAAGCGCTTTTTCTTTACTAATGTAGCTGAGTTCTGCCTTTGGTTCAAGAGTCAGAGCTAGAAAGGACCATAAATGCAAGACCAAAAATGGAAAGAAGCAGAAGTCCCAACAAAGGAAGAATGGATACAAAAAACTTAAGGAATATGCAGAAATGGCAAAACTTACTGGAACAATAAGAAATCAAGATAACAAACTTTTTATAAAAGAATGGAAATGGTTTATTGAATGTTTACAAATAAATTGTAAACAGATAAAAACATTAGCAGGCTCATTGTAATAACCTGCAGTTTATAAGAGTATATATTTAGAGTAGATAATTAAATGAGTAAGTTAACTGAATTTGGATATGCATAAGATATTAAAAACAAATTTAAGGAACTGCAGAAAGAGGAGGAAGTCAAATTTTGAAATGTCAAATTGATTGTAAAACTAATGAAATGTGTGAATTTGAAAGTATAAATTAAAAACTAAAAACACTAAACAAGATCAATGGCCAAACGGGCTACAATGAAGAGGATGTTGCATGTGTGTTCATATGTGTGTCGCATGAACATAGTGAGCAGGTATGAAATATCTGTGCTGTTAACATTGTTCAGTAGAGCACGGGACTTTAATCTCAGGGTTGTGGGTTCGAGCCCCATGTTGGGTAAAAGATTCCTGCATTGCAAGGGGGTTAGATAGAGGACCCTCAGGATCCCCTCCAACTCTAGCACTCTATGATTCTACGGCCCCCATTATTCCACCATGCCAAGCTTACTCGTTGAGCCTGAGAGGCAGACGCTTGGGGAGCCTGAGAACTTCTTGCTTTATTATTTTGAGCAGCTGAGATGTTTAGTGCTGTGGAGGGGGACCATCTCCTGCCCTCTTTCCACAGCTGTTGAAGAAGGCAAGGGAACCTCAACACTATTCGTGCAGGGAATCGAGTTCAGAGTAATCTCAGAAGACCCTCAGAAGAGTGGAGAGAGGAGGCTCATGGCAAAACCAAATTCTGGCTGGCTACCATAAAGAAGGCTGATCACCGAAGAATTGATGCTTTTGAATTATGGTGCTGGAGGAGACTCTTGAGAGTCCCATGGACTGCCAGAAGATCAAACCTATCCATTCTGAAGGAAATCAGCCCTGAGTGCTCACTGGAAGGACAGATCCTGAAGCTGAGGCTCCAATCCTTTGGCCACCTCATGAGAAGAGAAGACTCCCTGGAAAAGACCCTGATGCTGGGAAAGATGGATGGACAGTGTTCTCGAAGCTACAAACATGAGTTTGACCAAAATGCGGGAGGCAGTGGAAGACAGGAGTGCCTGGCATGTCCATGGAGTCAAGAAAAGTCGGACATGACTAAACGACAACAACCAAGGCAAGGCCAGATTTAGGAACATAAAATCATAAAACTGTAGAGCTGGAAGGGACCACAAGGGTCATCCATGTCCAGCCCCCTGCAAAATGATCTTTTGCCCAATGTAGGACTCGAACCCATGACCTTGAGAGTCAGAGTCTCATGTTCTACCAACTGAGCTATCCCAACTGGATGAGAAGTGGCCTGCTGGATCTGCCCAATGGCCCATCTTGTCCAAGAGCACTCTGCCTTCCCTCTGTTTCCAGCAACTGATTTTCAGAAGTATCTCTGCGGAGGCAGAGCAGATCCATCAAAGCTGGTACCCATGGATCTGTTGACCCACTGCAAGTCACAACACTGCACCCCATCCCAATTCTTAACCGTTCTGCACTAAAACAAACACCGCTTCAATCTTCCAAAGGGAAATCTGAGGCCAAAGAGGAGATTCTGTTCTACCGGACATACTATCCACTCCCTGGCTTCAAGGCCAGGTCTTGATGTCCGTGAGAAAGAGTGGGAAACATCCCTGGTATTTAAGCTCATATTTTATCACTTGCTCCGCTCAGGTCCTGTTTCGGAACAAAAACACAGCTGCAATGTTAGCTGAACTGGTCGGGACGGCTTGTTACGGCCACGCTCTGCACAGGAAGGAAAGAGGCTCCTTGATTATTCCATAAAATGTTGCCTTTACGGCACTATCTAAATCATAAAAGCAAACCGTCTTCTTATCTCAGGTTTTCCCCCTCGCAGGCTGCAACTCATTGCTGTGTTCGCCTTTCCCTTCAAAGGAAGCAACAATATATTGAAAACGAAGTCAGAATCTCTCCAGAGTGTTTAAAAGAAGAAGAGCCCAGGCAGGCAGACAAAATTCACTGTGGCTTTCTAGAAATTTTACCCTTTAGAGAACGGCACAGAGGCGGTTTGGCCTGAGGGGAACTGGAATCTATGATCTGCCAAATGCCAAAGGTTATAGAGTCTCTCTCCTCATTTCCCACTCTCCTGTGAGCCTTTATTCCTTGAAATAAATACCTATGATATAGTGCATATTCTGCCATCTTACACACACACACACACACACACACACACACACACACACACACGTTGCCGCTAAGAATCTTAACTTTTTACAAAAGAAAGTAAAACCAAATTTCTAGCCCCTTTGGCTAAGACATGTGCGACTGTGCAAACTTCAAGAAAGAAGATTCCACCTAAACATTAGGACGAACTTCCTGACAGTAAGAGCTGTTCGGCAGTGGAATTTGCTACCAAGGAGTGTGGTGGAGTCTCCTTCTTTGGAGGTCTTTAAGCAGAGGCTTGACAGGCATATGTCAAGAATGCTTTGATGGTGTTTCCTGCTTGGCAGGGGGTTGGACTGGATGGCCCTTGTGGTCTCTTCCAACTCTATGATTCTGTGATTCTATGATTCTATGACTGTGACCTGGTTTGGATGTTAAACCCTAAATCCCATGTTTAGTATTATGTGCCTGGACTTGCTCCTGTTTCTTCTTCCAGAACAGTCAAGATGAGGAAACAGGAAGCAGCTACTTCCATTTTTCAGCTCACTACAACTTGCCATTTCACTCAAACTCTGTTTGGTTTTAAGGCTTGGCCTGCGGTCAGAGAGGTTATTAGGGGCAGGGCTGAGTTGAGACGTCGGTGAGACGAGGCACTTCGGGCTGCCTCTGAATTGCATGAACAATTCCAGGTCCTTAAGTTATTATGGTGGAGGCTTCTCCATGGGGTCTGACACCTCACTCAGTAGAGCGTGGGACTCTTAATCTCAGGGCCAAAGGTTCGAGCCTCACATTGGGTCCAAAGATTCCTGCATAGCCAGGGGTTGGACTAGATAATCGTCAAGGTCCCTTCCAACTGTATGATTCTCCAGGGTCAGGTGGGATCCTGACCATTACATCTGGACACAACTTACCGTATGTGTCTCTCAGAAACCAAGCAAGAATTTCACATGGCACCACATCAATGGCCTGCATAGCTCTTTGTAGTTTCCCCTGCCTTGCAGAAGCAGAAAATATTGCGCAAAACAAACGCAGAAATGGGCAAATCTGCTCAAGTTGCATACTTTATGCTGGTCACAGAATCCAGCTTCTCCTTGCTGGAGAATTTTAATTTTGCTTTCGCAATGAGTCTATGCACAGCCCTTATTATTGGGCATGCATTTTTATTCCGACAGCGGCGTTGGCATTCCATTGATGGAGAGCATTCTGAGCTAATAATTTTGACTGTAATTTCCAATTGAATTAGGCACACAAACCCCTTTTACTGGAACACTTTATTGGCAATGCCAAGTTCTGAGCAGAAGCAGGTTTTTTTTTCCTGGATGGAGAAAACAAACAAACTACAAACCCAGTTTTGCCATCTGTTCTGTAAAGTCAAGACCAGCAACACACGTCCTCCAACACATCCCAAAGGGAAACTGAGGTCTGGTCTATGTTATTTCTGTTCACGATTTACGAGTTGCTCGCCATCATAGATATCTCTAAAAGAACACAGGACCAGATCAGAATTAACATTCCTACCATAATATGCTAGAGGTAAAAGAAGACGGTCTTCACCGCACGCCAAAATTCATATAATGTCAGCACCTGCCTCATCCCCCCTGCGAAGGTGTTGCATAATGCGGGAGCTATTGCGCCGACTGCTCTCTTCTGCATATAGAGATTTAATATATTTCATAGACTTGTCGAGCAGGAAGGGACCACAAAGGTCATCTAGGTCAACCCCTGCAGGAATTTTTCGCCCAACATGGGGTTCAAACCTACGACCCTGAGATTAAGAGTCTCGTGCTCCACTGACTGAGTTACAGAGGAAGGGCCATATCTCAATGGTAAGAGCATCTGCTTTGCAAATTCCAAGGTTCAATCCTCAAGATCTCCAGGTGCACCAGAGAGAAACCCTTGCCTCAAATCACAGAGAGCTGCTGCCAGTCAGTGTAGACAATATGGAGATGAATAGACTATTTCATGATTTTTTTCCCCATTTATATACCACCTTGCAAAGATCTCAAGGTAGGGTACATAGTTCTCCTCCCCATTTCACACACACACACACACACACACACACTTTTACAATATTCATTTAACCTTAAAATATCAATGACTTCCCTTCTTCTCTTTCCATGGTTCATTTTGCATAGCATAAATCCCTGCATATTTTACATAAACTAACATTCAGTATTCCATCATTACATCCATCAAAACTCATTTACACTGTTGATTTTATCTTAATGCTGCCAACGTTTTCAAGTATACACCATTTCCCCCATATATTTAATAAACGTTTTCCAATCTTCTTTAAACGTATGTTCTTCTTGTTCTCTTATTCTTCTTATTCTATATGTTAAGCCTGCAAGTTGTGCATATTCTGTCAACTTAAGCTGCCGTTCTTCTTCGGAGGTACGGTACGTAGGCTGAGAGGCAGTGGCTCCAAGGTCACCCAGTGAACTTCATGGCTAAGTAGGAGATTGCATCTGCGTCTTCCCAGTCCTGATCCAGGCCTCTAAACCCAGGACTTGGTAAACTTTGCCCCCCCCCCAGCAGTTGGTTGCACTGTAACTCCCATAATTCCTGGTACCACTGGTCCTGCCAGCTGGATTGCATGGAATTTGGACTCCAACAACATCTGGAGTGCTCAAATCCCTGCTCTAACCACTACCCCACACTGCCAGCATTCTCTCACTTCATTCTGCTGTGTGTGCAGACCAGGCACAGGTGGTAAGAAATATTCAGCAGTATTTGGCTGCCGCCACTGCAATTCTTCTTCTTCTTCTTCTTCTTCTTCTTCTTCTTCTTCTTCTTCTTCTTCTTCTTCTTCTTCTTCTTCTTCTTCTCCTCCTCCTCCTCCTCCTCCTCCTCCTCCTCCTCCTCCTCCTCCTCCTCCTCCTCCTCCTCCTCTGTTCCCTGTTCTAACATAATCCATGCAAATTCCACTTCATGTGCATAACTTATACAGGACCCACAAACGCCAGCTTTGTGTGGGGGACAGAATTTGGGTTGGAACAGATTCCCTCTCCCCTTCCCCACTTTTAAGCATGGGGTGTCCTTACAGCATTGGATGAGAGCTGTAATAACAGAATGTATCAGCGACCTGGTGGCCTTGTTTACAGCCAGCTCTGGGTACTCTGTGGTTCATCGAAACTAAAGGACAAAAAGAATTATGGGAGACACAGCGATAAGCCACAGCAAAAAGCTGTGGGAGACTAATGCTTACTTCCAGATCCTTTATTACCACCCAACTCAGCCTGGCAATTACGGACTAGTAAATCCTCTAGAATCATCCAAACGACGTGGATATGTTGCAATTGTTGTTTTAAACAATGCAGGCTTCATCGCTGTTAATCTACTGCATGCACTTCCACAATTGCGCTCATGTCCTGCTTGCAGGTTTCCTGCAGACAAGGGCTGGGCAATATCTGGCTTCCAACGTTGTGATATTCCGATATATCACAATGTCTGAAATAAGGACGGAGCTCCATAGAGGCATTGGCTGGTTTCACAGTTTTTCCTGCATCGTGATTTTTGACAGTGCCTGCTTTCATTGATTTGCAGCCTCCTGTGAGATTAGATGGGCTGGATTAGATCCAGATCCTTGATCTAGATCCTGGCCAGATCCAGTGCAACACTTCTTAAATTCTTATGACCTACCTGACTAATTGGCACGAGCAACTTCCAGAACGGGGTCCCTTTCAACTCTACGATTCATTTCTGCTGCACATCACAAAGGTGTTTTTTTTTAAAAAAAATTCATGGAAATTGTTCCGTGTTTAAGCACAACTCTCTCTCCAAAACCACATTTTTGTATGCAATTTTGACTAATGTGCACATTTTTGCAAACAATTTCCCCCAGCGTAATGCATTTTTGAACACGCTGTTTAGGTGGAGAAGGGCATTGCAAAATTCAGAGGCGTGCACATTTTGAAGCCTAAGCCGTGTTTTGGTTTGCGTATTAGTTCAAAGAGCGCCAATTGGGTTGTTTCTCATTAAAATGAAAAACGAAACTGAAATTTTCCATCTGTAACAACCTGTGACGTTTGAGGATGTTGTCAGAACTGTGGAAATGAGTCATGCAATGGAACGTCTGAGCAACAGAGTTAGTGAGAAAGAGCGGCAAAGGCTTGGGCTGGCTCCCCTGCAGGTGTAGGTGTGTGTGTGTGTGTGTGTGTGTGTGTGTGTGTGTGAGAGAGAGAGAGAGAGAGAGAGAGAGAGAGAGAGAGAGAGAGAGAGAGAAAGAACTGGAGGACCATCGCCTCCTGCATCAGCATGCTTGCTACCTAAATAGCTGATGCAGAAGACTTTCCCTGCATCCCGTCTATGTTCTCTGTAGAAGCACCCAGTTTGTGCATCACCTTGTGAAAACCTTTCTAGCCAGGTAGGCAAACACTGTACACATCTCAAATTCCTTTGCTCAATGTTAAAAACACAGGGAACAAAAGACAGTGGCTTCCACCACAATTTTTCTTCCAAAGTACTGCTACACACAGCCATTCTGTTAAGGTTCAGTTGAGACATAATGCTGAACCATGGTTAATGGTAAGCATGGCTTGCCACCTTCAGGCTGGTTAGCATCCCAAGCATATGGTAGAACCATAGTTGTTGAGTCTGCCAAGCTTTCCCTGGAAGGATGTAAAGAGAGAGATACCAGCAGGATCTGCTTCATAACTTGCATGTAGGTAGGGAAGGAAATTGCCTACCTACAATTTTCCTCAATGCAGCTGTAGTACTTAACCATGGTTAAAGAAAACCAATAAAATCATGCCTACGTGGAAGCTGAATAATAATAATAATAATAATAATAATAATAATAATAATAATAATAATAATGGCAGCCTTCTAGAAGAATCAAAATTGCCTCTCCCTTTCTCCAACTCCGAGGGATAGTGTTAGCTGGATTCAGCACTCTGGCACAGCCCCGCTTAAGAATTTTGTTGACATATTCATGTTGCTCTTTAATACCAGGCCCAGCATAATCAATTTCCACTTGCGAGTGATGACTCATGGAAAATATCTGCTAACATAAAATGAAACAAGTGCTATACATGGAGAGGAACAGTGGACAAAGTGGACATGAAAGGCTCAGCAGATTCCACTGGATCAGAATGTGTTTGATTTCAACTTGAAAGACACACACACACACACACACACACACACACACACACACATATATATATATATATAGAAATGTCAACTAATTGCACATTCTTAAAAGCTGATGCAGCACTTTTGAGAATCTAGGAAGCAGTAAGACGAGTAATTATAGATGCTTACAGAAGATTCCAGAACAGGGAGTCTTTGCAGCATAGCAGTGATGAGAATGAGCAGTAAGGCGGAGACACTTTGTGCAAATCTCAGTTCAGCCAGGAACTGAGCACCTTCCTCAGCATTGGTCTACCTTACAGGGTTGATGGTCAGTTGACAAGATAATGCATTTGAGGCACTTCAAGTACAGTGGTACCTCAGTTTAAGTACACAATTGGTTCCGGAAGTCTGTACTTAACCTGAAGCGAAATTAACCTGAAGTGAACTTTCCCATTGAAAGTAATGGAAAGTGGATTAATCCGTTCCAGACAGTCCAGTCCGCGGAGTACTTAAACTGAAGCGTACTTAACCTGAAGCGAACTTTCCCATTGAAAGTAATGGAAAGTGGATTAATCCGTTCCAGACGGTCCAAGGAGTACTTAAACTGAAGCGTACTTAACCTGAAGCAAACTTTCCCATTGAAAGTACAGTAATGGAAAGTGGATTAAACCGTTCCAGACGGGTCCGCGGAGTACTCAACCTGAAGCGTACTTAACGCGAGGTATGAGTGTAATTGGTTCTGGAAGTCTGTACTTAACCTGAAGCGAACTTAACCTGAAGCGAACTTTCCCATTGAAAGTAATGGAAAGTGGATTAATCCGTTCCAGACGGGTCTGCGGAGTACTTAAACTGAAAGTACTCAAACCGAGGCATACTTAAACCTAGGTATGACTGTATCTAGAAAAACCGCTATATGAATACTAACCATGGTAAAAGTTTTTATGGCATTATCCTAATAATATTTATACGCATACTCTCGCTCTGCCTTCAAAAAATCTCAGTACGGTTTTCCAGGGCTTGAGCACTTCATCTCTTGATGGCGACTCCAGAAAATATCTGTTTTTGCTACTGGTGTTCTGGAGATGGCAGCAGGACCTGTTTCACTAACCCTGTCCGCAGAGCCGCCCCCAAAATTTTCAGCCTGTTGTGAGAGCAACTGCATGGCATTTTAGCAACTTCTGCAATTGCTCAATTGCCCAGAATGACGATTACTCTCCTGAACATTTCATTTGAACTGGACTGGGTCTCTCCTATAGTTTCTAGGTTAAGTCACTTATGGAGAAAACACTGTGCTAAGTGGAAGCAAATTTTACGGTGAAACATCCTTTTGCGAAAACAATCCACTTATGTTCAATGTTTCCTAATTCTGATGAAGATCAGCAAGTTTTTATTGTTGACACAGCATGGCTCAAGGTTTTTTTACCTACCTTAAAAAAATAATGATCTGCTTGCAGTAAAAGTGGAAATAATTACATCAGAAGTTTCAGGAAAACAAAAATTCACAAAGAACGTAAAATGTACCAAGCCACTTGCAAAAACGAGGCTCTTTGGGGCAACTTAAACCAGGACAGCGACTCATCAAGCAATATAGTCTAACACTTGGCTGAAACTAAGCAGGTTTAGGTCTGGGTCAATGTCCTGATGGCAGAAAGGCTGCAAATCATTCGACAGAACTAGGGAATGTTAGAAACTTGGATCTATAAGCTAGCAAGCAAATGGCTCCTTAAACCACGGTTGCAGTCGCGAGGGTGCTGGGGACAAAAATTTAAGCTGGGGTGGTCATCTTAGCCAGGCTGTTTTTTGTGAACTTCCTGGAGGTTGGCGAACCCAAAGAAGGAATGGAAGCAGCCATCTCAGAGAGGAGCCTGCCTTCAGAAGATAAACAGAACCGTCCCATTTTATTTCCTTTTTAAATGCTTCGTGGCAATCATTCAAATTGTTAAACGTGCTGCTGTTGCAATTTTGTCCAAAGCCTGGCCGTCTATTGAAGACACAATGTAGGCCTTTGTTTGCCACCAGTCGAAAATATGGCATGGCGGCAAAGGCTGAAAGAAACACAAAAGGCTCTTTAAAAAAGGGGGAGGGAAACAGTCTAAGCTCGTGGCTGAAACCTACATTGCTAATGTAATCCTTCAGTGGTTTCCCAACGAACACTTCCTCTGGTGCATTAAGACATTGCCATTGCCATGACCCTCTGGGATAGATCAGTTGATAGAATTTGTTGTTGTTTAGTCGTGTCTGACTCTTCGTGACCCCATGGACCAGAGCACGCCAGGCACTCCTGTCTTCCACTGCCTCCCGCAGTTTGGTCAAACTCATGTTGGTAGCTTCGAGAACACTGTCCAACCATCTTGTCCTCTGTCGTCCCCTTCTCCTTGTGCCCTCAATCTTTCCCAACATCAGGGGCTTTTCCAGGGAGTCTTCTCTTCTCATGAGGTGGCCAAAGTATTGGAGCCTCAGCTTCACGATCTGTCCTTCCAGTGAGCACTTGGGGCTGATTTCCTTCAGAATGGGTAGGTTTGATCTTCTTGCAGTCCATGGGACTCTCAAGAGTCTCCTCCAGCACCATAATTCAAAAGCATCAATTCTTTGGCGATCAGCCTTCTTTATGGTCCAGCTCTCACTTCCATACATCACTACTGGGAAAATATGTGACCCATAATCTCAGGGTCAAGGGTTCAAGCCCCATGTTGGGCAAAGTGATTCCTGCCTTGGAGAGGGTTGGACTAGAAGACCCTCCTGGTCCCTTCCAACTCTACTATGATTCTATGGGCAGAACGCTGAGATTTAGCCAATTAAAGATCCCTTTGGGGAGATCTGGTGGATAAGCTTCTCTCACCATCATATTTGGAATCACAGAACTCCTTCCCACCCCCTGCCCCGCCATCAGATTGACTTTGGAGCGTAGTCAGTTTTTCACTGCAATGCATGGCTTAGCTTGCTTTCGGAGGAGCCAAGGAAGTATTTGCTCCATAAGGAACACTGTAACTCAGGTGACCGTCTGCACCATAAATCTAAAGCACTATTAGACCACTTCAACAGGAATGGCTTCCTTCAAGGAACCCTGGGAACTGCAGTTTGTTAAGGGTGTCAAGAGTTGTCCAGAGACCCCTTGCAGAGCTACAAATCCCAGAGTGGTGTAACAATCAATCCCTCTCCCCGGCGATCTCCAAATGTATGGGGCAGTATTCAACTACAAAGTTGCGTTAGTACAATGACTTTTAGCTGTACAATGTAACTTTGCCAGCCTCTCCCTTCCCCATGTATCCCCCTGAATCTGCTCCAGGGATTAGGTGTGTGTGTGTGTGTGTGTGTGTGTGTGTGTGTGTGTCTGTCTGCATGGATGGGGGGTTGGAATATCCCCAGCGATACCAACTGCTGATGTTTCACTTGCAGTTTATGGAAGAAAAACTTTCTTTCCCTTTGTAAGAAGGGCAATCCAGGCAGCTGTGTTATTTACTACTGAACAAGGTGCATCATCAACAAGATTATAATGCCTCCTGGGCCATTTAGTGCTGGCATTGCACTGCAAACATAGTTCAGGGAACATAAGCTTTGCTGTTCTCAGATTCTCTCTCTCTAGTCTAATTTGTTGTTTAGTCGTTTAGTCGTGTCCAACTCTTCGTGACCCCATGGACCATAGCACGCCAGGCACTCCTGTCTTCCACTGCCTCCCGCAGTTTGGTCAAACTCATGTTGGTAGCTTCGAGAACACTGTCCAACCATCTCGTCCTCTGTCGTCCCCTTCTCCTAGTGCCCTCAATGTTTCCCAACATCAAGGTCTTTTCCAAGGATTCTTCTCTTCTCATGAGGTGGCCAAAGTATTGGAGCCTCAGCTTCACGATCTGTCCTTCCAGTGAGCACTCAGGGCTGATTTCCTTAAGAATGGATAGGTTTGATCTTCTTGCAGTCCATGGGACTCTCAAGAGTCTCCTCCAGCACCATAATTCAAAAGCATCAATTCTTCGGCGATCAGCCTTCTTTATGGTCCAGCTCTCACTTCCATACATCACTACTGGGAAAACCATAGCTTTAACTATACGGACCTTTGTAGGCAAGGTGATGTCTCTGCTTTTTAAGATGCTGTCTAGGTTTGTCCTAGTCTAATAATGCCACTTTTTTTTTTAAAAAACAAACTTTAAAGAACACAGGGTTTGCACTGAAAAGGGGAACTAAATTACCTATAGCCCTGTCATGGTCATGTGTAGAAGATTCAGACAAATCCTGAATCTCTCTGAAGAGCCTGGAATGGAAGAAATTTGGGGGCAATTCAGGCAGGGCCGGATTTAGGTTTGATGAGGCCCTAAGCTACTGAAGGTAATGGGGCCCTTTATATGTCTAGCTGTCCTTTGTCAACAACAAATTGCCACTGTTTTTTGTGTTGAATATATGCTAGCAGGCGGTGCCCATTACTTACATCATAGGACCCTAACACAACACAAAACACTGTTGCTGCATGTAGGTTTTATTTTATTTGTTTTTTATCTTTTATTTTGGAAATGTACATCCAGTTTAGTTTTCTTTTAATTTTTTGGGGCCCCCCAAGAGAGTGGGCCCCTAAGCCAGGGATCGGCAAGGCTGGCGGTGGGCCGGGCTGGTGCAGCGCAGCACCAGAAATCGCGTCTGCGCATGTCCACGGCACTGGAAATTGCTTCTGCACATGTCCAGACACTGAAAATCACACCTGCGCAGAAGCGATTTCCAGCGTCTGGGCATGCACAGGCGCGGTTTCTGGTATCTGCGCATGCACAGACGCAACTTCCGGCCCCGCTTGGCGAGTCCCCACGCCACACTGGTTTAGCGCAGCGCGGGGGGGACTCACTAAGCAGGCGGCTCGGTTCGGGGCGGCTCGTGGGCCGGTAAAACGATCTTCGTGGGCCACATCTGGCCCATACGTTGCTGACCCCCACCCTAATCTATAGCTTGTTTAGCTTATACATAAATCCAGCACTGAATTCAGGGATTATAATTTTTTTAAAACAACAACAACAACACCCATTGCAAATAGCATGCCTGCAAAAAGGGAAACGCTTGTTCCCAAGTGCCATGCATCTTGCTCCTCCCCATATTCTGGCAGCCAAATTTTGCACCGTTTAAAGATTACAAACTGTCTTTAAAACCAAATCCATGAAGATAGCGCTGCAATTCCACCTGGTAAGGTGGCCTCCTGCGTATCTCCTTCCAATATCTCCCTACCAGTGGCAGTTCTCTTGTTTCCCTATGGTGTCGAAAACATCTCAAACAAGAACTGAGAAGCGCCGAGCTCTGTGCTTTGCTGCTTCGTGCAGAACTTCAGGTTAGAAGGTCCTCGGGGTTATCCCGTCCTCTGTGGCTCTGCCAAGCCACACAGTGCATTGGTTCCTCTGACCTGGCAGAGCTACAGTCGATCCATCAGTTTTATTGCAATCCAGCAGCCAGCTAATGATACACAAAATCAATGAGAGCAACAGCTACTGGTGGCATTCCAGGAGGAGTTATAAAGAGAAATATAATGGCGGCTGTAGAGGTCCGCTGCCAGGGATATCTGAGCTACCTCTCAGAAGTTTAATGAACAAAAATAAAAAAGGGGGAAACAGCCTGGGAAAGATGGTGGCCATCTGTATTCATTAAGTGTCTGCGAAATGCCTTAAAAAGTGGAGTAAATTAATTGATTAGATTGTTGTTGTTTAGTCGTTTAGTCGTGTCCGACTCTTCGTGACCCCATGGACCAGAGCACGCCAGGCACTCCTGCCTTCCACTGCCTCCCGCAGTTTGGTCAAACTCATGTTGGTAGCTTCGAGAACACTGTCCAACCATCTCATCCTCTGTCTTCCCCTTCTCCTTGTGCCCTCCATCTTTCCCAGCATCAGGGTCTTTTCCAGGGAGCCTTCTCTTCTCATGAGGTGGCCAAAGTATTGGAGCCTCAGCTTCAGGATCTGTCCTTCCAGTGAGCACTCAGGGCTGATTTCCTTCAGAATGGATAGGTTTGATCTTCTTGCAGTCCATGGGACTCTCAAGAGTCTCCTCCAGCACCATAATTCAAAATTGATTGGATTGATTAATTGATTAGATAGCTGGCCAAAAAAAAAACCCCAGGATGATAAAAAGTTATCATTTATTTAAAAATATTAAAAGGTGCCTTTTAGGGACAAAGTATCCAAAGGTAGCTTCCAGCAATATGTCACAATATACAGTTGGCTCTATCGGCAACATGGGATCGTAGCTTCAATTTGGAAAGTCTCTACCTGCTCGTAAAGTTGTTTGAGAAATCTCTTCCCGGTTGTGATTAATGGTGGCTCTTCCTCTAAGCCCTTTAGTATCTCTATTTATTTAACATACCCTTTCATCAGTTTAAACAAGTCCTTCTTGCAATATATTCATTTGAATGATGACTTTTCCCTTGGTTTTGTTTTTATTAAGGCAGAGGAATTGTCCATTTGCACAGGAGGAAACTAAGCTGAGTTGCAAAGCTCAAGAGCTGCTCCTCATGGCCAACATGCCTCATTTACAATATGCAAATATATTTAATCAATTAATTAACAATTAAGTGCTTAGAAGTCAAGGCAATCCATTAAAGGGTCAGATAATCCCTTAAAAACCTCAAATCTACCGGGCTGATCATCCTAGCTTTTTTTTTTTTTGTAATAACGGGTGCTGTTTCTTTCTTCTGTGAGTACAAAAAAGTATGTCAACTTGCACACAACGTCATTTGACAGAAGAGTCTAGTGAGCCATAGAGGCGACTGTGAGGAAGATCAGACACCAGCGGAAAATCAGACATGCTATGACGCTTGTGATCCAGAAAAAGCTACCTATTGTGCAAAATGATATGCTCTAAAAATATACAAAGCAACACACCCTAAAAATGACAATACCCAATGAAATAAAACTGTATTAACAAATGGTACAGGACAGCAGTCACGAAATTAAAAGACGCCTGCTTCTTGGGAGAAAAGCAATGACAAACCTAGACAGCATCTTAAAAAGCAGAGACATCACCTTGCCGACAAAGGTCCGTATAGTTAAAGCTATGGTTTTCCCAGTAGTGATGTATGGAAGTGAGAACTGGACCATAAAGAAGGCTGATCGCCGAAGAATTGATGCTTTTGAATTATGGTGCTGGAGGAGATTCTTGAGAGTCCCATGGACTGCAAGAAGATCAAACCTATCCATTCTTAAGGAAATCAGCCCTGAGTGCTCCCTGGAAGGACAGATCGTGAAGCTGAGGCTCCAATACTTTGGCCACCTCATGAGAAGAGAAGAATCCTTGGAAAAGACCCTGATGTTGGGAAAGATTGAGGGCACTAGGAGAAGGGGACGACAGAGGACAAGATGGTTGGACAGTGTTCTCGAAGCTACGAACATGAGTTTGACCAAACTGCGGGAGGCAGTGCAAGACAGGAGTGCCTGGCGTGCTATGGTCCATGGGGTCACGAAGAGTCGGACACGACTAAACGACTAAACAACAACAACAACAACAGGATCTAACTATAACGTCCACACTGAATACAGCTGGAAAACTTAGTATTTTAACCATTTTTAATATGTATTAAAATGAGCTATATTTTTTTAAAAATACCCAATACCACAATTGTATAAAAATTATTTAGGTGCAAAAAGCACAAAGCCATCTTATTATTATATTATCACCATCATGAAGATTTATAAACCGCCCTTCAACACAAGATACCAGAGCTTTTCACAAGATCAACTAGCTGTATACATTTTGTGATATATATCTATATCTATTTAATCATAATCTATAACAAGCATGTAAGCGTGTTGTCACGCTGTAGTTCGCTTGGCCACAGGCAGGTGGCACTGCGAAATACAGTGTAACGAAAGACAGTGAGTGGGCAAGCCATGGAGGGGAGCAAGGAGGGCAGAAGCAGCCCCCCATAAACTGGCTCTTCTGCCTGCTAGGGGTCCAGGCTGGCTGGCACAGCTACTGGGCCCCTTTGCCCTTCCCAGCCAGCCTAAATAATTTAATGCTTCACAGCCGAGATCAAATGGGGGAAAAGGAAGATAACCACAAGATGGCCACAGAACAAGTTATCCCCTAAACCAGTTGTTGCTAACTAAATTAAATTTTAAGCAAATGTGCTCCACCTCCAGCAATCAGATGAGGAAATGTCAGCCCTTTTAAGTGGACACCAACTCCCAACAGGCCCAACTGGTATGGCCAAATGATTTATTCATTTCCTTTGTATTGTGTACTATAAATTGTGACATTTTGCTGGAAGCTACCTTCAGAGGGTTTTTCTCTGAAAGGAGCTATATGAATATTTAAAATAACTTAAAACTTAAAACAAAACAAAACCCTATCATCCAAGTATCCAGTTGTTTCAAAATGCTGGAGTTGGAATAAATAGTCTTTAAATTTAATTTAGTTTGTCCCAGTTGGTTTGGGGAATACCTTGATACAGCCTCTCAATAGGATACTTGTGTCCCATTTTCTGAAGCCAACAGAGAAATATGGAAAAGGAGGCTGCGGAATTATCCTTACGGTGGCAGCAAATGAAAATATTAGGAATGTAAAGTGGATCATTACGGTGTTTCAGCTAGGAATATTAAGTGAGGAGATCAGGGAAGGGGATAAGTGTTTCTTTATGTATGCAACCACCATAGCTGCCAAGTTATCCCTTTTTTTAAGGGAAATTCCCTTATGCTGAATAGGCTTCCTCGTGAGAAAAGGGAAAACTTGGCAGCTATGAACCACATCCGCTAGACTTCTCATAGCAAAAAGTTGGAAAAGTGTACAAATTCCAAAGATAGAGGATTGGCAAATTAAGTTAATAAGATATCAGAATATGGCGAGGAAAATAGGAGAAGCTAAAGGGATACCTGAAGATAAAGTCGATAAAGATTGGGGAAAATTTAATGATTATAAGAAAAAAATTGTGGAAAACGCCAACCTCTTAGCAGATAGGGGAAGGGTTCAAGTAATATAAATAGCCAAGATATAAACTATCTAAAAAGGTATACAAAAAATTCTTTTGGGAAACTAATGCTGAATTAGAGAAAAGGCTGCAAGTCACACAGGGGGGTGGAGGGTGGAGGGAATTATTTATTTCGTTTTGTGTGGCATTCTTTTGTTTCTTTCTCGTATTTTGTTGTATTATTATTTATATATAATAATAATAATTAGTTGTATATTATTATTATTATTTGTATATTTATTTATTTATTATGTTTTGGAAGTATGTTCTGTTTTATTTCTTTATTTTTCTTTTCTGTTATATTTTAAAAGCTCATTTTATTATTATTATTATTTTAGTGGATCATTACGGGATACTTCCCAGCAAACTCAGCATGGGGCAGGTGGTGGGCAAAAAGCAAAGTCTTGACAAAAACAATGGAACCATTCTCTTCTCAAAAGTAGCCAACAAGAATCCTTGAGTTATATCAAAGTCAGATCAATCAAGCCCAGATCAAATGAAAAGCAGAAGAAGAAAAAAATACTTTATACTAAGCATTTCACTCCCTTTGGGGTTCAGTTTTCCAGCAAATGCCTCTTTGAACCCATCTATCCAAAGGCTTGCCTTGATTCATTCTTGTGCCAACTCCTTAAAAATTGCTTTTATCTTAGGATGTTTTAACCCAGATCAACTTCTAGACTGGCAGAACATACAATGAAAAGGACAGTTTAGGCTTACATTTGAGCACGAGTGATATATTAAAAGCCTGTGTAATTTCAATCCTTTTTTTTAGAGGTTTGCAAAGCTGAATTGCTTCTCCTTGCTCCAGGCTCCCTTCTGTTTCTTAATGGATTCTTTACTAAATCTATAAGATAACACCGGATGAGTTGCAGATATTTAAACAGGAAACCAATTAACTTAATGTAGCCACCACCTTTGAAGTCTCTCTAGTTGGCAACGTTTCCCCCCTTTTATCTGCTTTTTCTCTCATAATATATATGTGAACCAAAGAGAGTTGCGAAAACTGGTTTGTCTGTTTTTCCTTTACTCAGAAATTAAGGGTTTTTTTAAAAAAAATATACCACTGAATCAGAAATTCTACCAATAACCGATTATAATGTTGCCATCTTAAAACTTGCGCTTTGATTATTTTCTATGACTTTCCCTGACAACTGAAATGTTACGCTCACAAGATGTCAAAGAGGCAGGTGCAACGTTTATGGAGTCACAGAGCTGATTTGCAAGTGTTATTTGCTGGCTTTGTCTGGCTGCAACGCTGAACTATGGTTTAGGCTAGCTTCCTGTGGAGGGGTTCTCGTGCACTCCCCCCCCCCCGGGTTGGGCTTGCCAGTCCTAAAGATCTTGGCCTACTGGGCTGAAAAGGTTCCCCACTCTTGCTGTAACTAAATTCATTATAACCACTTTGCACGGTTGGCTGGTTAGCTGCAAATACGTGTCCTGGAGCAACTACGGCAAAGTTTGCGCATTCTTGAGCTAAAGCATGGGTGGGCATCCTCTTCTTTGGAATACTTGGCAGGGGCGGCGAAAGAAAAAATTTCTTAATCAGTCAGCATTCTAAGCAGCGAGCAGGGCAGAAGCTGTTTCACGGACTGGATTGCCACGATCAAGCTGTCCTGGAACGGAAGGGTGAGCAACTGCTCCTCCTTCAGTAGACTGAAAAGCCAGTGAAAAGCCCTTCAGGATTATATCACTTCAGAGTTCAAGGCGAACTAATGCCAGTGTACTGGAAGAAGCAAAGACCACCAGTATCGAAGCAATGATTCTTCAACATCAACTTTGTTGGACTGGTCATGTTGTGCAGATGCCTGATGATCGTCTTCCAAAGCAACTACTCTATTCCGAACTTAAAAATGGAAAACGTAATGCTGGTGGTCAACAAAAGAGGTTTAAAGACTGTCTCAAGGCAACTCTTTAAAAATGTAGTATAAACACTGACAACTGGGAAACACTGGCCTGCGAGCACTGCAATTGGAGAACAGCCTTTACCAAAGGTGTCATGGGCTTTGAAGACACTCGAACTCAGGACAAAAGGGAGAAACGTGCTAAGAGGAAGGCACACTTGGCAAATCCACACCCTGATCAACTCCAGCCTGGAAACCAAAGTCCCCACTATGGAAGGACGTGTGGATCCAGAATTGGCCTCCACAGTCACTTACAGACTCATTGTTTTGTGTTTATGGAAGACAATCTTACTCAGCTACGAGTGATCACCAAAGAAGAGATACAACATGTTTAAACACTCAGAATCCCCCTGCATGTGCAATAGGTGCATGTGCATCAGGGACAAGGCTAGGCTGGAATCTTCTAAGGTGTTAGCTTTCTACATGCAAGGAGTTTCTGATTTGACACAAACGTGCCACCCTCCACTACTGTCGTCATCATCATCGTCATCATCATCATCATTATTCCCCACCTATCTTACTGGGTTTCTCCAGCCACTCAAGGTGGCTTCCAACATATATAAACATATTTTAAAAATGGGACATTAAAAAGCTTCCCAATACATAATTTTGACAGTTTATTATACTTTATTATAATAATAATTTCATTTCTATACCACTTTACAGTAATACCTCGGGTTACGAACGCGATCCGTTCCGGATCGCAGTTTGTAACCCGAACGCTGCGCAAAGCGCCATTTTGCGCATGCGCAGACCGCGCGCACCGCTTCTGCGCACGTGCGCGCGGCGGAAACATTTCCGGGGTTGCGCAGTTCATAACCCGAACTGTTCGCAAACCGAGGTGTTCGTAACCCGAGGTACGACTGTATAGTTAAAGGGGGGATCTCAAAGTGGTTTACAATCCACATTAAAGCATCAAATAAAACAATCCACAACAAAATATTACTGGAGAAAGTCAAATATTAAGTGTTTATCCCAAACAACATAAATAACAGGAAGTTAACAAAACAATCTTGGAAACATCTCAAAAGAAAACATTTCTAAAGGAAGTCAAATATAAAATGCACAAGTACATCCTTTTTGGGAACATTTTGCTGCTACTTGGTTAAGTAGTTCAGCTTAGCTTGGATGAAATTGCTGCACATCCAAAGGTTCCTACCTACAACAAGCAAAATAACACCACGGAAAAAGTGGATATGACCGGCAAAAGAAACATGAAAGTACATCACTGGCCCAGAAAACATGCAAGAACATAACCTGTCTTTAAATGAAATGCTCTTTTGTTACATTTTAATGTACAGTGAGTTGCAAATGATTTATTATTATTATTATTATTATTATTATTAAGTAGGCAGAAAAGAGAGGCTTCAGGTACCTCGTGCCCTTGATCTCCTCTTGTGCACTCAGGTAAGCCATGGTTTGGCTTTGCATGGCATACAAACCAGGCCAATGCAGAAATCTCACAACAAAACCCAGGCATGAGAGTCTTAATCTCTGGGTCATGGGTTCAAGCCTGTTATGTATTCAGTGGTCTGTGTTTACCTGAGCTTGAGTCTGGACTAAGGATTCTGAGCTCCTGTGTTCTGATTCGATACATGTTGTCCAATCACAGAACATTTCAGGATTTTGGCCTCTGCCATTGGCCCTTGAACTCTGAGCTGTGATTCGCAGTTTGGAAGTTTAGATACTAATCATGTTGGGAGTGGGAGTGGCCCAGATTTTCAGAATTGTATATAAGTACAGTACTGTAGTCGCTTTGCCTGTATTTCCCAGCTATGTAGTTCAATAAAGATTCTTGCTGTTATCACTGTGCCTTGCCTTGTGGGAACCCACCTATACATCAAGCTCCACATTGGGCAAAGGATTCCTGAATTGCAAGGAGTTGGACTCAATGACCCTTGTGGTCTCTACCAATTCAACAATTCTATGAGAACATATTGGGCTGTGTCACTTTTAGCAGAAACGGCATATATTGTACATCACAAATTGCCATCCTCCTGATATTCACCCAGATGCCTTTCTTATGAAAAAGGCCTCGAGATTGGATTAGCGTTCTGGAATCCAATCATGCACCTGGCTTCAACAATGAGGCTATGTGCTGCCGTCACTTCCTGACCAAAAGAGCCTGGGAATTCTTGAGAATGTCGCTATTCAAAAGCTTTCTGCCTTCAGGGAAGCATGTCTGCATCAGCTTGTTTGCAGAGGGCTCCCTCTGAACATCGCAGGCGATTCTGTGGTACATAATCTAAACGTGGAGGTGAGCAGATTTCAGACCTGCGATATTTCGTTTTCCTTTCTTTACTGAAACCCTGAGGGGTCCACCTGTGGGAAAATAGAACGGTGGAGGGCCAGAGCCCAATACGAAAAAGGTGGCTCAGGAAGCAGAGCCAATAACCAACACCGAGGGCAGAGCCAAACCACAGTGGACTTCGACGGGCATAGTTTCAGTCACGACAGCTGCCATCTGCACTGGCACAGCGCAGGCAAAGATCTTACAATAGCTAGACCTTAAACCCAGTAGGAGGGACCCAGGTGGCACTGTGGGTTAAACCACTGAGCCTAGGGCTTGCTGATCAGAAGGTCGGCGGTTCGAATCCCTGTGACGGGGTGAGCTCCCGTTGCTCGGTCCCAGCTCCTGCCAACCTAGCAGTTCGAAAGCACGTCAAAATGCAAGTAGATAAATAGGAACCGCTACAGCGGGAAGGTAAACGGCGTATCCATGTGCTGCTCTGGTTTGCCAGTGCTGGCCACATGACCTGGAAGCTATACGCCGGCTCCCTCGGCCAATAGTGCGAGATGAGCGCGCAACCCCAGAGTCGGTCACGACTGGACCTAATGGTCAGGGGTCCCTTTACCTTTTTAAACCCAGTAGGGGTTGCCAGCATGGTGGCTGCAAGGCCCAAGGTCTCAGATGCTGGAAGTTGTAGCATGATTCCTGCAATGCAGGGGGTTGGACTAGATGACCCTCTGTGTCCCTTCCAATTCCATTATCTGGAGAGCACCCCCCCAAGCTAGTTTATGCAATCTGATTTAGCCACTTACTTGCCTAGTTGCCTCTAGGAGAACGGTTTCTCATTTCAGGCAATTAATACACTACAAATGGCTAACACAGATCTCCTTGGGGAAGTGTGCCTGCAGCTTCTGCAGCGCAGATTTACTGAAGTATATTATTATTATTATTATTATTATTATTATTATTATTATTATTATTGGGACGCGGGTGGCGCTGTGGGTTAAACCACAGAGCCTAGGGCTTGCCGATCAGAAAGTCGGCAGTTCAAATCCCTGCGACGGGGTGAGCTCCCGTTGCTCGGTCCCAGCTCCTGCCAACCTAGCAGTTCGAAAGCACGTCAAAGTGCAAGTAGATAAATAGGCTACAGTGGGAAGGTAAACAGCGTTTCTGTGCGCTGCTCTAGTTCGCCAGAAACGGCTTTGTCATGCTGGCCACATGACCTGGAATACAAAATGAGAATGCAAAATACACAATAAAACCAATAACCAATACCAACAAACCAATAACCCCCGTCCCACAAACACATTTTAAAAGCTGTAGAATGTTAATCAGCCAAATGTCTGGCTGAAGAGAAACGTTTTCACCTGGCACCTAAAGATATGTGCCAGGTGAACATCCCTGGGCAAAGCATTCCACAAAGGGGGAGCCACAGCAGAAAAGAAATAATTCTCTCATTTACTGCTTAACGAAATTTCCGCTTAACGAAAGGATTTTTCGAGCGGAGGTTGCCTCGCTTGACGAATGTGTTTTACGAAAAATTCGTCTAGTGAATCGCGGTTTCCCATAGGAATGCATTGAAATTCAATTAATGCGTTCCTATGGGCAAAAAAAATTCAAGGCATTCCTATGGGATTCGCTAGACGAATTTTTCGTTATAAGAAAAGACCTGTGGAATGAATAAAATTTGTCTAGCGAGGCACCACTGTATTTATTTTTTGATCTCCAGCAATTATGATTACCTAAGCTAGCAAGCCCCTGCTAACTTCCCACCAATTTCTCTCCAGTTAGCACGAGCGAATGAGCTGCTGTTCGGCAAATGGATTTCACCACCTCAATCTACCCTGCACCGGTTCCTTCCTTCGTTTGGGGTTAAAGATCCCACAGAGCTACGCCATGCCATCAGCAGGAAATGCTAGAATATCAGACAGCTTTTGGCCCCGGCAAAGAAAAACATTCCACGGTTTATTACAACTGGCTTATGCTTATTCATTCTCGCCACTTCCCATGTGATAAGCAGGCTGCTTTAAGATCTACGGCAACTATGAGGAGGATTCCAGAAATTCCACAAGGACAGAAAGACGCAGAGGAACACAAGCTGATAAACATGCTGGAAGTTTCCCCCCAGCTTCTGACAACAATACAGCACATTTGTAGTCTGGGAAAAACCCACCAGTGGGGGAGGCAGGTTTTTTACAATGGCATAGGGACCCCCCAATTTCCATACATTCATATTTCAAAGACTGCAGACTAGTTCAAGAGATTTACTCAGGCATTTCTGGGACAGGCCTACACAAACCTCAGGCTGACATGCCCCCTCTTTCTCCACATAGGGAGGCTGAAGGCACCTGCTTTTGAACTAACCATAGTTTTCCCATGATGCGCAAACTTAGGAAACCCTGGTTTGTTTTAACTGTGTTTAGTACAGAAACCAGGGTTGTGACTAGTTTCCATGTGATCCAGTGAGGCTCTGAAGCTGATCAGGATTTGAACCAAGGTACCTCCGTCCTGGACCAAGGCAAGCACTTCGTTCAATGCCCTACAATGGATTCCATGCTGAAAAGGATCAAGCATGCCAGCTGGCCTATCTTGCAGGAATTATACTCGGTCACACTGAATCTGTTTTGCCTCGGCACAGGTTTTTCGATTTGCTTTTTTAATTCATACAACATATAGGACCATGCTAGTAACTCAGCGCAAGCCAGCTACTAAAGAACTAACTGGTTTAGCCAATATTCATTAACTGGGAAGGCCCCTGTTCCAAAAAGGGGGGGGGGGCATTGGAAGAAGCAAATGCAGCTTTGTTAAAGGAACACAATGCCTATGTATAACACAGTGTTCCATAACCCAGACAACAAAGCCAGGGTAATTCAGATTCAAGCAGGTTGTTCTGGGTCACTCTACTGAGAACAAAAAACTTACCAATTAAAGGCCCTGCACAATCTTACGATAAAGCTGGACAGTTATGTGTTAGAAATAAACCACAAGCTTTTGACGTTGTTTAGATGTTAAGATAACCGGTGTGTTTGCTGCCATAGACTCCTTTAGGAAGAAGGGTGGGGTATTATTCAAAGAAGCCAACAAACAATATGCATGGCTTATGTTTAGGGCTGGTCCCCAAAGGCTATACACCCCAAATCTATTTGTGAGTAACGATCCAAAGTAAACTCAATGGCTTTTATTTCACACCCAGAAGTTCTAAAGCTTTACCAAACATCTCATGCCTGGAGGACGGCAGGTCTTATGGCTCCTTCTTCTTCATGCCATAAAGAGGAGGGCCATTCCGAAACTTACTTTTCTTTTCCAAAATGTTTATGGATCCAATGACTTGTGGGGAGTGGGGATTTCTTTCCTCAAACTTGGCACAGGAAGCAAAGAAACCGTGGGTAACAATGATCTTGACATACCAAATCTTACATACTATTTTTATGATATAGCTAACATTTGCTATTGCAAAATCCTTTTGCATCTGTAATAAATGATGAAGAGTTGGATCTTGATGAACATTCGGGGGGATCATTGTTCGCATCTCAGCTGACTCAAACCCTGGAGAGGCCTGCAATGCACTCTCTGAAGACAGGCTGCAAAAGTCACAGGAGGAGAACCAAGAATCTTACTCAGGGGTTGGCAACCTAAGGCCCATGGAGGTCGTTTAACCGGCCCATGGACCCCCGCCGCCCACTCAGTCGACTCCCGTGTGCCGTGCAAAACCAGCACAGAGCAGAGCAGGGACCACCTTCCGCGACGCTGGCTGGCTCCTGCAGCCAATGGGAAGCTGCGCACGCCTCCTCCGTGCCAGAAATAGTGTTTGCTCATGTGTGCGTGTGCGCACACTCCGGCCCACCATGTCTGCGTGACCGTGAACCGACCCAAGCCACAAAAAGTTTGCCAACCCCAGGTCTTACTCATAAGCACTCCAAATTTTTCCTTAGTCCCAACAACCTGGTTTCATGGCATACCGAGATTGTGTCATCAGAGAATGTGCTTGGATTGAAAAACCAAAGGCCTTGAAAGCCTAATGCTTCTCTCCCCACCCCCCACCCCCACAAGGTGTCCACCTCTGCAAAGCTACTGGTGTGAAGAATGGACATAATGACCCCAAATCTGGGCTTAGCTCCAGAGGCAAGAGACTTGGACAATAAAACCGCATTGTACTGGCAAGATCAGGCACTTTAGAACCCTAAGAGGTGCCTTTTGTTAAGGGTTTCTGAAAAGGAACAACGTCTCCCTCCCTCCTCCCACCCCATCCCAGAACAAATTTACTACTGAGTTTCCAAGCAGTTACGGGGACTGCAAAAAACCCCAAACCAATCCACTACATGGGGGGCGTCAGCTGGGCGCCTGCAGGCACCATGGCACCCGTGAAGGCCATCGCTGGTATTCCCAGCAGGAGCCAAAGAATCTGAACTTACTTTTTCTTTTTCAAGTAAGTCTCCAGTCCTCCTAGGAAGAAAGTTATGCAACAAAATGTGCAGATACCCTTCTGGGGAATTTTGTGGAATGGACCAGCCTGGCTGCTCCTGCCTTTCTGTGTTTTTAGCCAATGGGTGAAGTCAGGGCTGGAATTGGTAAGGCAACAGGAATCGCTTGGGTCTTGAAGAGCTCCTTTAGTAGGTGGTTTGAGTATACAGTCGTACCTTGGCTCCCGAACGTCTTGGGAGTCAAACATTCCTGCTCCCGAACAATCGAAAACCAGAAGTGAGTGTTCCGGTTTCTAAAACTTTTTTTGGAAGCTGGACATCCGTTGTGGCTTCCGCTATTTTTTCCGCGCGCCTGCGCAAACGAAAACCAATCGGAAGCCGCGCCTTGGTTTTTGAACATTTCAGAAGTCGAATGGACTTCCGGAACGGATTCTGTTCAACTTCCGAGGTACAACTGTACACGTTTTTGCATGCATGTACCATCCTCAGAACATAACCCTTGCGTAAGATGCAATTGTACTGTATACTGCTATTTAAAAAAATATACATCAGGAGGTTTACAAAGGTCACACATAAAGCCATACAAAAAAAACAAGAACACATTTCAATTTTTGAAATCAGAGATCAGATAACTGTTATGGAACTATTCTGCAGTTTTACACTGGGCCGCTTGGAATTAAAAAAGAAGGAAGGTTTGCATGCAGTGTAGATTATTTCTAAACTCACATTCATTGACTGTGTTTGTTCAAATCATTATTCAGTTTCAATTGATGCCAAAGATGGACAAACATGAGGAAAGTGAGAAACAAGAGTTGACGGTTGCGTCCGAAAAGGCCTTAACACCACGCTGCAGGAGAAAAATGCGTAACAGACACCAAAATTGCATTTTCTGGGCCAGATACTTGAACTAGTTTCATATTCTGCAGTTTTCGGAAGGATTTGAGGATAGAAATGTGCTGGGGGGGGGAATAAAAATAAACATGCCGCCCTATTGGAAGGAGAAAAGGGGAAGAAAGGAATATCAAGTTCACAAATAACTCCTTGCAAGCAGAGGCACCTGGTCCGAGAAGCATACATTTTAGTGCCTGCAGAGGCAAAAGACTCTGCATTCCCACTGCTTTTCTGACACTTCAGCAGAGCTTCATGCGAACAATGAGACCACTGGCTCAAACTAGAGACCCTGAACTGGAGTGATGGTCACTAACACTGCCTTGTAAGGATGAGAAAGAGCATATTTCAACTGCAAGCATTACTGTATTTCACCTACCTATTTTTAGCAAGCTATTATTAATGGTAAGCAAGAAATGCAACAAAATGTTACAGCATGGCGCACTCTAGGCAACCAACCATGCCAAATTCCATGCTACGCCATTGCATTGCCCCCCCCCCCCGGTTCTGTATCCAGTCACTGTTTAAGCATTCCACAGCTACCTAACATGCTCAGCCCTCCGTATATAGGATTAATAATCTAGTAAAACAGTATCATTACCTGATAAAGATTGCAGTTTGCCAAGAGCTCTTGCAGATAGGTTGACCTGCAAATCTTAATAAGTTAATGACTCATTTCAGTGGTGATTAAGGCACAAGGAAGGAGAAAAGGACCTTTCGCCCATTTTTGGTGCACACCGCAGGGTTTGCAGAAGAAGAGAAAACTATTTAAGGGAGCAGGGAGCTAAGAGCGAATGGGGGCCCCCAAAAAGTGCCCAGTGAGGACTGAGCATGCTGGACAGCTATAGAAAGCTGGTTGGCAGGTTGGGGCAAGAGAAAAGAGAGAGGAAATGGTGGAGGATGAAATGCAAAAGGTCAGAAAAGGCTGGTATTGTGAACAGAAGCACTTTTCACTGGGCAGCATATGCTTACAATGAGTCTGCCAAGCCTCCAGAGAGCTTTCCGCTGCAACCCCTGTGACCAGAGGTCTCTCTAGAAAAGAAAATACAGATACTGTGTAAAATGCCCAGCAAGTGTCCTGGCACCCTTTGTAGTGAACCACAGTCAAAAAGCTCAGATTCTTACAGTAAAAAAAACCACACAAACTAGCAGAAGCAACTCCCAAAATGCTTGAGGGCAGAACTTGCCGTTTTGCTACATGTGGTCGATGCGGACTGCAAGCCATCTCCCTTCCAATTAATTTTTATGACAATGCAGATGTATCACAAGGAAACTCCTATTTCATACATGCCTTTTATTTGCCTAGTTTCCTTCCTTCCTCGTCTTAAAAGCACCCAAGCCAGTTTGGGCTTGAATTTCCCCTCTTCCTTTAAGAACTGACTGTTTTCCATTCTGACCCCCCAGGAACTACTGTTTATTCCATGAACACACAACAGAACAAAAATGCATAGAGGGAGAGTAGAGAATTTGCAAGCGCTTTTGGAAACTGGGCTTGGGAGCAGAATGATGAATCTGTGTTACTTGTTGGTCAACTGCGTTCTACCGCACTTCTAAGCAAACGTCTCAATTACAGGGGCGGGCAGCATACAGCCCACAAACCACAGAGTGTCCGTAAGGCACTTTCATGTGGTAAGTTTACAGCTTGTTAGAATCAGCCAAAAGAAACCCTTCCAACATTGCATGGATTCCAAGGTGCACGCTCATATACAATGGGACTTGCTGCCTAACCTGAAACATACCTCCTGAGGAGCAAGTCTCATTCACTTAAATAGGTCCAAGTGTGCTCAGGGTTGCATACTAAAATTAAACTAAGGACTCCATTTGTACTGATTTCATTGGGGCTTATATAGAGATATAAGCTAGGGGCCAAATGACTCCTTAAACCAAGGTTGCAGTCGCCAAAATGGAATGTCTAGTTCAGGGGTCCCCAATCTAAGGCCCGGGGGCCGGATGCAGCCCAATCACCTTCTAAATCTGGCCCGCGGACGGTTCGGGAATCAGCATGTTTTTACATTAATAGAATGTGTCCTTTTATTTAAAATGCATCTCTGGATTATTTGTGGGGCATAGGAATTCGTTCATATTTTTTTTCAAAATATAGTCCGGCCCCCCACAAGGTCTGAGGGACAGTGGACCGGCCCCCTGCTGAAAAAGTTTGCTGACCCCTGGTCTAGTTGATCAAGTCTTGTTTTTAAAACAATGGACTGATTGTGATTGAATCTCAGTTAAACATCTGGCCAGTTAAGATGACAACCTTGAGCTAGGTTAAGAGCTTTGAGAACTTAAAGAAGGAGAGTCCCTTGATCCAGGGACAGTCCACAGATATACTGGCCTACTCTGACCTCTTTTTCTTAATGGCGACTGCTCCTGCTTAGGTTTGCACAGAAAAAGCATGTTGGTTCCAGAAATTAATTCCGATTGTGCAGGTGAAATATAACGGATAGAATTCTACAGAATGGGGTATCAGTGTTTGAAAATAGGCTAGAGCCAAGGATCCCCAGGCATGCAACTCCAGATTCTGGAGATGTGAGGCTCCATCCTGGCACCCAGGCATCTTCATTTGGTCGCAAGCGGTCGAAAGCCAGGTGCAAAATGTGCCTGGCCGATTTCGAACACTGTCAAAGTGCCCTTACGCTTTTTCCAGGTCATATAAGCGGGGTCTAAAATCAAGTGTGAAATGATTAGAAGCTAATGTGATGCGGAAAGTCCAACACTGGCCCATGCTGCAGCCACACCTACAGAAGACCATTCGCAAAAGTCCCATGAGAACATTTCATGCTTTTCTGGATGGAGAGAGGCATGGGGATAATTGCATTTACAGTGGACGCTCGGGTTGCGAACGTGATCCGTGCGGGAGGCACGTTCGCAACCTGCATCTGCGCATGCGCGGGTCGTGATTCGGTGCAAAGCACGATTTAACGCTTCTGCGCAAAGCACACGCTGAAACGTGGAAGTAACCCGTTTCGGTACTTCCGGGTTCGGCGCGGAGCGCAACCCAAAAATATGCAACCTGAAGCGGCTGTAACCCGAGGTATGATAGGACTGTAATAATTTTATTATTTGTACCCTGCATATCTGACTGGGATGCAGACACTTTTGGATCTCATTGTCTGGAAATCAGCCTGCTGTACAAAGGCACTGAGCAGTTGCTCCACCTACTTTTGCCCTTAGCTCCACCCACCTATTGTGTGTGTCCCGTCCCCCCGTCCCCCGAAGGTTTGTCATAAGGGAATGTGGCCCTTGGGGTGGAAAAGTTTGGCCAGCCCTGATCTAGAGGGAGACAATTCTCCTCCTACACCAGAAATTGTGCGATTTTTTTGGCCTGAGAGACACATTCTCGTGTCAGAGATGCTGCAAGGCTTTAAAAAAAAAAGCGTAAACCAAGAGGAGGAGAACTTGGCCAACACCTCTAGAACTGTCATAAAATAATGCCCTGCAATTTTAAAAAATAATCTCAGAAATTTCCCACGCTTCCCCCCCCCCGCAACTTTCAATGGTGTTTTCATTCCTTCCCCCTGCAACATAATATTTCTTCAGCTTTACTACAAATAGCTGAAGACGGCTTGAAACTGGAGAGAGAGATCTCCAGCCCAGTATCTTCCAGATGTTTTCGCTGATCACGGACCATCTTTAGCATAGGAAGAAAGCCAAAAAATTATCACAAAAACCCCAACATATTTTATTTTTTAAAAAACTAACTTCCCTATCCCTTCCACCTTTTGCAACTCCCTTGGTAATGTAAGATGAGGGAAGGAAGGATCATTGGGGGGGGAGCCTTCCTGCATGCATAATAGATCTCCTTGGAAAAGGGTTAGAATTCAGTGGAATTATGGAATGTAAGCTTGGTGCTTATGTTGCCTCAGAGTTACTATATGCGGTTAAGGAACACATGTTTAAAATTCAGGCGCTCTGCACACAGAAAAAGCCACAGGCAGAAATACATTCTCTGTACATAAACCATCTTTTATTTTTGGAGAAGTTTATTAGGTTTATTAAAACACTCCTAGGGATGAATTCTATGCCGCGTAGAAGATACATGAGGTCTTAAGATAATATTCTTCAATAAAAAGAATATAAATCTTTACATGGCCCTTCTCCAACTCCAGGGAAAGTAGATTTCTCAGAGGAGGCTTTTCGAGTGTTCCAGCAACCCCACACGATTCTCATTTCCCTCCCACCTTCTGCATCTCATACCGGTAGCAGAGCTGACTTAAAGTAGCGTGCTTTTTGCCAGTTGGTTGGGGGGGGGCTCCCCTATTCACAGCCCCCGTCCCTCAGTGAATCTACCTCTACGTCACCATTATGGTACAGTGGAACCTTGGTTCTCGAATGGCTTAGTTGATGAACAAACCGGTTCAAGAATGCAAAAAAACCGGAAGTAAGTGTTCTGGTTTTCAAACGTTTTTCAGAAGCCGAACATTCAACATGGAAGCTCCTGCAGCCAACTGGAAGTCATGCCTTGGTTTTCGAATGGTTTCGTGAGTTGAACGGACTTCCGGAATGGATTAAGCTCGAGAACCAAGGTTCCACTGTATAAGTAGCAGGGACCGCTCTGTCATCCTAGCCTGAATACTGTCACCAGCTCTGCTCCTAGGTAACCTGATTTGGTCCTGATGATGATTATTATTATTATTATTATTATTATTATTATTATTTATTAAATTTCTATAACGCTCTTCATGTGAGGATCACAGGGCAGTTTACAATATAAAAACACAAAAATACACAGTAACAAACAAAACCAGTAACCTCCACACACTGTTTAAAAGGCCAGAATTCGTTCAATGAGCCAAAGTAATGAGAGAAGAGAAACATTTTTGCCTGGCACCTAAAGACGTATAATGAAGGCGCCCGGCGTGACTCCCTGGGGAGAGCATTCCACCAATGGGGGGCCACTGCAGAAAAGGCCACCCTCTGGACCTCTCGCGGAGGAGGCACACAAAGACGGGCCTCAGATGATGATCGCAGGGGTCCAGCACTTTGACCAGTGCAGTCAGGCCAAGATACATGTAATATGGTCAAATCATCTGAGCAACCTGGTCGCTGAATTCTGCACTAGCTGAAGTTTCCAAACCATCTTCGGAGGCAGCCCTACATATAACACATGGCAGTGATCAGACCTAGAGGTTATCAGAGCGTAGACAACAGAAGGAAGGCTGTCCCTGTCCAGATATGGGTGCAGCTGGGCCACCAGCCAAAGCTGAGGGACACCACTCTGTGCCACTGAGGCCCACCTGAGCCTCAAGCAACAACGAAGGATCATCCAGAAGAAGTACCCCCAAGCTATGAACCTGCTCCTTCAGAGGAAGTGTAGCCCCATCAAGAGCAGGCCACCCCCCAGCTATCTGGTCTAGGGAACCACCCACTAACAATGCCTCAGTGTTACCTGGATTGAGCTTCAGTTTATTGGCTCTCATCCACTCTGTTACCGAGGCGAGACAACCTGGTAGAACAGGGGTTGGCAACCTAAGGCCCATGGGCCACAAGCGGCCCACGGGGGTCGTTTAACTGGCCTACGAGCAGCCCCCAAACTGAGCCACCCACTTGGCATACCTGCCAAGTTGCTGTGAGAGAAATAAGGGACCGGGCCGGAAATAGCAGACCGGAAGTAGCGCTGCCGCCATTTTGGAACTGGGTGGAGCATGCTCAGAAGTGACTTTTGATGCTGCTTTGCCCAGTTCCAAAATGGCCACCGCGCCAGAATAAACCAGGAAAAAAGAAAAAATCAGTTTTTTCAGCTAGGAACAGCTGGAAAAACGGGGATTTCCCAGGGAAAACGGGAGACTTGGCAGCTATGCCCACTTGGTGAGTCCCTGCGCACTGCGCTAAACCGGCGCAGCATGGTGCGGTGACTCGCTTCTGCTGTAGAATCACATCTGCGCAGATGCCGGAAATCGCATCTACGCAGACGCTGGAAATCGCAGGCGCATGCGGCCACGCACGTGCGCGATGCAGCTCACAGAGGGATATCTGCTGGAGTGAACCGGCCCAGGCGAGGTAAACCTTGCCAACCCCTGTGGTAGAAGTTATACATCCACCTACAACTCGTTGTGTTACACTTTTGGGTGCGTTTCCCTGTCACTTTCCTAACCACAAAAAGTCATTTTCTAAAGTTGGGTTTGCTGCAAGAGAGTGCTTTAGTCCACTTCAGTGCATAAACCTAAACTCCCCCTGCCGAAACAGTGACAGTCTGGAGGCAACCTCACACATCCGCTTTTCTCAAATGCCTGAAATGGAGCAAGGACAAAAAACCCACCAGGGGATTTCTGCTAAGCATTTATTGTACAGGAATGTAGGGATCATAAAGCCCGGAGTCAGATGTGCAAGTTATCCAGCTAACAGCAAACGCCTAGGGAATAACGGAGGACGTGCTTCTGTCCCCTTGTGTGTACGCAACAGACTTATAAGGAAATACTTCAGTTGTGCAAACACTACAGCTATGCATTCTTTGCTGTACAAGAGTCTCGCTGCGCAGCCCTAAGCCGGCCAAACGTCGTTCTGAGCAGCAATTGACATTCCATTCCTCTCTGCATGCCTCCTTGCCTTTTCCCTACCCACTTTGCAATTCTTTAGGCCATCAACATTGCCAGCATCCAAATCCTTTCACCAGCACTTCCTCTCCAATCCCCTTCAATCTCCAATCCCCTTCAAACCCCTTGCCCTTTCAAACGTAGGGGGCCATGGCTTGGCTTTTGGAAAAAACAGGGGCTCTGCAGTATTAATTGAGAACCACTGCTTCAAATGCATAGTAAAGATAGGACCCAAGACTACTCCCACTGTACCCAACGATCAATTACCACATTATGCACTATGGCAGAATCCAACAGGTGGGGTACACTAGGCTCCACACACACATGCCAATTCAGGGAGCATCGCTCCTTGTTGTACAGAGATTTGGGTGGGCAGACATTTATCAGCCCTGTTTTTAAGCTTTTAATGTTTAATAAATTATTGTATTTTAATACTTCTGTTGGAAGCTGCCCAGAGCAGCTGGGGAAACCCGGCCAGATGGGCGGGGTATAAATAATAAATTTATTATTATTATTATTATTATTATTATTATTATTATTATTATCAACAACAACAACAACTGGGTGCATTTTACACCCTCGTGCCTAGCACCTTTTCCCCGATACATTTCACATTGTTTCGTAGAGAGCTCTCTACTGCTTTTGCACTATAATGTAATCTGCAAGTCTCGTTCTTGATTTGTTTCTCTGCTCTGCCACCCAGAAACCTATCCCAGGGCATTCCCACTATGCAATAAGCCTTCATCATCAGAGGTAAAGCGCCTCAGGCCTAGAGGCCGATTGCAGGCCGTAGAACTCCCCTACACCAGGGTTTCCCAAACTTGGTTCTCCGGCTGTTTGGGGACTACAATTCCCATCATCCCTGGTCCTGCTAGCTAGGAATGATGGGAGGCAGCTGGAGACCCAAGTTTGGGAACGCCTGCCCTGGACCGCCCCCCCCCTCACTGCTGTTGCCTCACTGGTTTTTGCCAGGCTGAACTGTGTCCCTTATGTGTTTGGACAGAGGGTGAAGAGGGTGTGCAGAAACTAGCCTACTGTACAAAGTTAACACCGGCATCCATGGCTCTGCCTGTTTTGTTGCTTCTGGTTCCACCCACCCTGGAATGCGGCCCTCAGAATGTTGTTCAGAACGGAATGCGGCCTACAAGATGCAAATGGTCCCCCCACCCTAGTGTATGGCTTGTCTGGTCTATCAAATCTTATTGATGCCTTCAGATCACCGCACCCGTATAAATTGTGATCTCACTGGTCATTGGCTACTTCCCTGCCGAGCAAAGGCACCAATTCCAGAAGGGCCGGCCTCAGCAGAGCCACAAAACCCTTGTTTCTTCTGCAAAGCTGGCCAGCAACCTTATTCTGCTATACTCTTTTTGTGAGCTAGAGAAGGAGTGGGAAAACCTACAGCCATCTTTGTGTTGCTAAACTACAACTCCCAACATACCCGACTACTGGCTGTTTTGATTGTGAGTCTCGTTGTTCGACAACACCTGGAGGGCCAGAAGTTCCCCGCCAGTGAGCTCGAGCCTTCGTTTGACAAACGGGGATCTCTTCTAGATCACATAAAATACTGCCGCAATTAACATGTTGGGGTTGGACTAGATGACACTCGGGAGCCCTTCCAAACTCTACAACTCTGTAATTCTGTGTTAGCCTTTAAGGCTCCAGCAAACTCTTGGTTGCTTTTACGGCACACCGCTCGAAGGCTTCCCAACTTGCACTCTCTGGAGACTGAGTTAGTGGCATCCCTTTGTCCTGCCAATTTTCTTCTTCTTAATCAGGGAAGACGTTCTGGAGGTTTGACTTCTGTCCATATCCATGTACGAATTTCCTACCGTGCTGAGTGTTTTTAATATGCATCCACCCCCCGGGAGGCCACTTTTAGGGAGAAAGGAAGATAAAGGACACAGGCTCCAAATTGCCATCTACTGAAATGGGAGCTAGATCGTTCTCAGTGTGAGGTCTGAGCCATCTCCCTCTCTTTGCCCACACTTTTTTTTCGGGGGGGGGGGGGACCAGTGGATGTAACTTCTGATTGCAGTTAGGAAAGAAGGTTTCAAAACAGGCCCAGCAAAAAAAAAGATTGCTCAGTGCAGGGGAAGCCAGATCTCATCAAAAATTGCTTCGAAGGAACTTCCGAATTTGCACAATACTTTTTTGCAGAGGACAACACACACACATCCAACACACCCTTCCCTCTCTAGCCTTGTAGCCTGCAAAAGCTTTGTGGTAGTGCCTGGTACACAGCACTCATGGCAGGAGAGACTTAGTCAGAAACCGAATCAATGTACCGTGTTTCTCATATTATAAGACATGTCTTATATTTATTTTTTCCTCAAAAAAACACACTATGGCTTATTTTCAAGGGATGTCTTATTTTTTTCCTCCTCCTCCTGCTGCGGCCGGCATTGCTGCTGCGCCTATCACTATGTCTTATTTTCGGGGTATGGCTTATATTCCTTGAATGCTTAAAAATCCTGCTATGGCTTATTTTATGGGTATGTCTTAAAATATGAGAAACAGGGTAGAATTCAGGGAAGGGCTGTGACTCAGTAGCAGAGGATCAGCTTGACATCAGTGTTAGAAACTCAGATATATAAGTTAATCGCCAAATGTCACCTTAAATGGCTGCAGTCGCCACATTGGTATGTCTAGTTTGCCAAAGCAAACAAGATGAATTTTAACAAGGAGAAATGTAAAGTACTACACTTGGGCAAAAAAAATGAAAGGCACAAATACAGGATGGGTGACACCTGGCTTGAGAGCAGTACATGTGAAAAGGATCTAGGAGTCTTGGTAGGCCACAAACTTGACATGAGTCAACAGTGTGATGCAGCAGCTAAAAAAGCCAATGCAATTCTGGGCTGCATCGAGTATAGCATCTAGATCAGGGGTCCCCAAACTACGGCCCGGGGGCCGGATGCGGCCCAATTGGCCTGCCAATCCGGCCCGCGACGACCCCCGCCGCCTGCTCTTACGGCGCGCAGCGCGGCAGCGCTCTTCCGGGTCGGGAAAAAAGCGCCAAAAATCCTTTGTGCGCATGCGTATGGGCCTCTCCCGACCCGGAAGAGGTCATTTCTGGTGCACTTCCGGGTCGGGGGAGGCCCATACGCATGCGCACAACGGATTTTCGGTGCTTTTTCCACCCTGGAAGCGCGCCGCTGCGCCAGTAAGCGCCCGTGCGCATGCACACTCCCCCGCCCGCCGGCCCGCACAGGCGCGCGCTCTCCCGTCCTCCGGCCCGCCGCGCGATCGGCGCGGTGGGAACCGGCCCAAACGCCGGTAAGTCTGGGGACCCCTGATCTAGATCAAGGGAAGTAATAGTAACACTGTATTCTGCTCTGGTCAGACCTCACCTGGAGTACTGTGTGCAATGGCACTTATTATTATTATTATTATTATTATTATTATTATTATTATTATTATTACTATTATTCATTACATTTGTATACCTCTCTATATTTTAAAGAAAAAAATCTCAAAGCAGTTTACAACACATTAAAACATCAAGTAAAACAATCCAGAACAAAACAAATTCAAGCTTCAAGGAAAATATTTCGGGATCCTTCTCTGACATTTTGATTTCCTCATATTTATTTACCTACTTAATTCGTACAATTTCTCATACCGGTAGCAAAAGTACTCTAGGAAGCCAGTGTGGTGTAGTGGTTAGAGCATTGGGTAGGCAAACTAAGGCCCGGGGGCCGGATCTGGCCCAATCACCTTCTAAATCTGACCTGCGGAAGGTCCGGGAATCAGCGTGTTTTTACATGAGTAGAATGTGTGCTTTTATTTAAAATGCATCTGTGGGTTATTTGTGGGACATAGGAATTCGTTCATATTTTTTTTTCAAAATATAGTCCAGCCCACCACAAGGTCTGAGGGACAGTGGACCGGCCCCCTGCTGAAAACATTTGCTGACCCCTGGGTTAGAGTGTCAGACTAGGACCTGGGAGATCAGGGTTCAAATCCCCACTCATTCATGAAGCTCACTGGGTGACCTTCCGTCAGCCTCTTAACCTACCTCACAGGGTCGTTGTAGGGATTAACTGAGGAGGCAGTGAACTATGTACTGCTTGGAGAAAAAGGTAATATATAAATGCAGTAATATGCTCTTCTGCTTACCTGCTTAAGACAGCTGGAGGAGCCAGCCAGAAGGAGATGTCAGTCGCCAACCTGGCATCCATGTGGTCACAATTCAACCAGCATCAGTAACAAAACGCGCCTGGCGCCTGGCTAATTTCTAACACTGCTTGGCGTGAAACAGGTCCTAGGTTCAATCCCTAGCATCTCCTACAAGGACTGGAAGAGACTCCCTGCCTGAAATCATGGAGAGGCGCTGCCAGTCAGTCTAGACCAGGCACCCCAAAACTGCGGCCCTCCAGATGTTTTGGCCTACAACTCCCATCATCCCTAGCTAACAGGACCAGTGGTCAGGGATGATGGGAATTGTAGTCCAAAACATCTGAAGGGCCGAAGTTTGGGGGTGCCTGGTCTAGACAATACTGAGCTGGATAGTCAAATGTTTTCCTTCCAGAACCTGACTGCAGGCAGGTGAATAGAATTCTATAAGTGCATTGAATTATTTAGGTGTGGTATCCCCCCACACAACATCTGGACTACAACTCCCATGTTGGCAGGGGCTGGGGAGAGCTGAGGAGAGGCAAGTTATCTTGCCTAGAGCTTCTCAGTTATTCTGGAGTCATGCAGAAGGCTGAAAGGCAGGAGCCGGACTTCTCCTTAATGAGATACTGGGTAGAATACTGCCTGCCTGTTTTCTCCTTATATCTCCCAAGTAAAAAGGAACAGAGACTTGCTTGCTTGTTTTTAAATGAAAGCTAAATTTCAGGGAAGCTTTTTTCTTTTCTTTTCCTGGGGACACAATATGCAGCCAATTTTCAAAAACACACTCAAATTCCTGCCCTACTTCTGCAGGCACTGGAATAGTTTAGGCTTGTAAATCTCACGACAAGCAAAGGAAACTTTTATAAATTGAAAAAGCAGTTGGTTTCCCCCCCCCCCTCAGGTCCTTATGCCACCCTTCCCAGCCATTGTCACAAAATTTTGTGTGCAGACTGGTCATTTGTGCAGACTAACTTGCACTGCTAGCAAAGTTGTCAACAACATCGGGATGGTCCCTGGTTTGCCTCCTCTCTCTCAAGAAAGTGTCCTTACTCTGGGTTTGACCTGGTTACCTTCTGGGCCCTTAAAGTTTGCTGCACGGCACTAAACTTAGGAGAGAGGGACTCGCCTCTCGAGATACCTTCATATTTTGCTCCTCAAGGAAATGCAGCTGCCTCCAAGGTACAGCATGTTCAGGCTGGAGTGTGAGTTGCTGCAGCTGTGGAAAAGTACTTCAGAAAGCAGCGTTTGCTCACATCAATCATCGACTAAACGGCAAAGGCCAAATTCTCTCCGAATCCATCCCCACGAGGTTGTGGCAGAACGTGGTCCCCCTTCTGTGCTCCCTGCCACAGCAGATATTTCCAAGAACTGCCAAGCTCACCAGAAGGGTGGAGGAGGCAGTCAAATGAAGCCTACCAGAAGGGCAGGAACAAATGAATGAGCTGGGCCCGTCTCTACAGGATTGCAGGGCAGGGCTTTTGCTTTCCGTTCTCGCAACACGCAGAGTTCATCAGCTTTGGCTGCCGAAGTCTCGGATAAAATGCTCACTCTTCATTTTTTAAAAATTTTTTTCCTTCCAGCAGCACCTTAAAGACCAACTAAGTTTATTATTTTGGCATGAGCTTTCGTGTGCATGCACACTTCTTCAGATACACTGAAATAGAAGTTCATTTTAAGTTTGTTCCGGGACCGATATGAACTGAAACCAAGAATTCTTCCACACCAAAATACATCGCCAATGCCTTCAGTCTGCAATCAGCTGTCTGCAGCAAATAGATTTTAATTAATCCTTCGCACCCTCTCCTGTGGCAGGCACTCAGAAAATGTGCGGTGCGCAAAAAGAAAAACATCATGCATGAATCGATTGGTCGAGATGAGAAAGGGCTAACTGGCCATGTGCATAATGTAAGCAGGGTGGAACAGTTTATCTGGAGAAAGTGACCCGTATATTCCGGCGTACAAGACGACTGGGCGTATAAGACGACCCCCCAACTTTTCCAGTTAAAATATAGTGTTTGGGATATACTCGCCGTATAAGAAATACGACCCGACTTTTGAGAAGATTTTCCTGGGTTCAGAAGTAGTCTTATATGCAGGAATATACAGTAAGTGCCTAAATTTCCAAGATTTTAGTGGAATGTAAGCAAGCACCCTGGGATCGTGCATATAGGAGACACACACATGGCCTTCTATTAAAGGAATGCTGAAGCTCTTAGTCTTTTTTAAAAAACAAACAAACCCAAAAACCAAGAGTTTCAAATGAGACAACACAATGCCAATTATGTTCTCAGGAGGATCGGGGATCAGAAAGGATTTTTTAAAAAGAGGGGGGAAAAACCCACAACAACTCTCAAATGTTTGAGGGTTCTCTCTAAGCCAGTCTTCAGCAAGCCTGATTTGCAATTCTGGACCTTGCCAGTTATAGCAGTACCAGGGCTCTGGGTCATGCCAACCAGATGATAGGCTTAGCCAAGGAAAAGCAGATGTCACACGACCTGCAACCTGCCAGGAATTGTTCTCTGCAAATGAAACACCGCACCGCGCAATGCAAACCTCGCTTTGCCCGCCTGGGCATCTGTTTAGCAAACGTGTCCATTGCCAGACATCCAAGTAGGAATGAGCAACCCAGGGCCAGATCCAGACCCCTGCAAGTTTCTAGTTTGCGAAGGAAGCAGAGAGCTGCAACAACAGGAAAGCAAGGTGTGTGGTGCATGTGAAACAAACTTCTACAACTTTCCTTGAAGAGGCCCTCCCATGGCACTAGCTCCTGAATAGACTTTAAACACCATCTCTAAACTGAACCCTCACTTCCGGGTTTCAATTGTTTGGGAGCCAAGGCGTTCAGCTTCCAAGGTACGACTCTACACCACCTCCAAGCCAGTGTTTGCAATTCCCCTCGTGCCAGGCATGTTTTGGGTACAATTGCGACTATGTGGAGATTTCCAGGCACCAGGTAGCGACTGACATCTCCACGTTGAGCCAATTTAAAAAACCTCTGCTTTAGTCCATCATTAATACCATTTCCATTTCCACTTTGTGTGTTTCTCCTCCTTGCAGACTGGGACAAGTGAATTATTTTAAGAGCTAGCTACAGTCAAGCAATGTAAGTGAGATCACAGAATCGTAGATTTGTAGCGTTCGAAGGGAGCCCCCCCCCAAGTGTCATCTAGTCCAACCCCCTGGGACAAATAGACATTCCCTTGTGGCGACCGTAACCTAGGTTGAAAGTGCCATTTGGTGTCTAGCTTACCGTATTTTCCCATGTATTAGACCAGGTTTTTTGACTCAAAAAACACATCAAAAAACATGATACCACTGCGTGCGGGAAATTATTTAGGGAGTGTTTTCTGCCCGCAGCTGCGTGGGAGGGTGGGGGGAGGCTCAATAACTTTGGGCCATCTCACCTCATTTTCCTAAAATTGAGTCCCCAAAAATATACAAGGGGGCGTACTATAGATGGAGGGGGGACACGGTATATATCCAAGTTCCTTACCCGGCAGTCCAAGCTCCTTGGAGGAAAAGTGAAATACAAAAGTAATACATAAATTATAATCAATTACAAACTAACAAAACCCATTGATTTCAATGCAGCTTAAAGTTCAACTCACTTTCTCTGGATCAGGGCCAACCATGCACTTCAACACATTTTGCAAGGAATGCAGTGTGGCGCTAAGCAGATCGCTGTCAGTGCAAACATTTCTGCTTGCCTGGAAGAAGGACCTGCTCTCACCTGTTGACCTTCCACTGACAATGGTTCTGTCAATTCCACATTCGTTCACATACAGCGGTACCTCGGAATCCGTTCTGGAAGTCTGTTCAGAAACCAAGGCGCGGCTTCCGATTGGCTGCAGGAAGCTCCTGCCACTAATTGGAAGCCCTGTCGGACGTTCGGGTTCCAAACAACGTTCGCAAACCAGAACACTCACTTCCGGGTTTGTGGCATCCGGGAGCCAAAACGGACGACTATCAAGGCGTTCAGGATCCAAAGTACAACTGTATATGCAAATCATGTTGACTGTGTTGTGAAGGATGTATTCAAGCTACCTACAACTCTCCAACTTCCAAAGTTTTCATAAAAGCCGCTTGTCATTGAACACATGAATCCACAGTTTTTCTTCTTCCTTATTAACAATACGAGTAACTGAGGTTCACCCGGTCAGCTAGTTAGGTTCTATTGGGGTGGTCAACTTTTTACTGCTTCCTGCTCCTATGCATTTCACATCAGCTTGATCTTCTGACACTCGTAGATGAATGATGAATAACGTTCCATGTGCTTCCTTCTGCATACCAAGCTTCTGTTTAATGCAACAGGTGTGTGTTGATTTTGTTCTGGTCAACTGACAACCCAATGCCAGACTTTCTTAGCATCACTAAAGTTTCAAAAGAGGATTAAATCTCTAGACGAGAAGGGGGAGGGCGCAGATGCCTGTGTAGTCTCTTAGGACATATGAGTTCTATGAAACACAAAAGCTTGCAAACTCCAACCCCGTGCTCAGCTGATCCAACTACAGAGAAAGTTTTACGGGCTTTATAACTTCCTGAAGCATTCTTACTCCATCATTCTGTTCCAATCATTTTTCGAGGCTTCAAGTGCTGCCATATATTTGAGGAAACCTTTTCAAAAGAAAGCAGGAGATTTCGAGTGGCGTTTTGCCTGTCAACCTTCTTCACAAATGCCAATGAACTGGAGGTCAGGAATCTCTGGGACAATGAACTCGTGTGTGCAAGCAAGTTATCACCAAGGGCATTTCCTCTCTCTAAAAAACACAAAATGGATGTTTTGTTCCTGCAAGTTTTTGCTGTTTGGCTCCTGGGGGTCTGAGATCACAGCTTGCTTTTAACAAACACCAAGAAGAGAGCAGCAGAAACTTTTAGGTGTGACCCTTCTTCCAAAGTCCCATTTCGGAAACCTTTAAAAAATGTGGTCCATAGTTTTCAAAGTTAGGGAAGGAGGGGCAATTAAGACAAAGATTCCCATAATTTCTCTTGAGAGCTGACAATTATCATCTCTGTTCTTTTACCCCCAGTTTTCTCTAACATGGTGGCGTCCATATTATGTTGGACTACAGCACCCACCTTCCATGAATCAGCCACATTAGCTAAGCCTGATGTGAGTTCCAGCTCAAAACAGCTGGAGGGTAATGGGCAGAAGTTTTGCACACCCAAAGTTGTGATTTCCTCAACTTTGGTCTACAGGGCAGTGCCCTTGCAGGAGAACACTGTTAACCTTTGCTTATCACACAGACTGCTCCTGCTCAAACAGAGCGTGCAGGACAACCTTGTCACTCATCTCTGATCAAGCTTTGAATCTAGAGTTGCACAACCCTTAATCTCTGTGAGTCTGGAGAGAGATGGGTGCCCTGATGCAGCAGTTAACCTTTTATTTTCTTCACATGCACGCAAAGAGCTCACATTCGTGACCTGAACGACTTCCCACAAGCATCACTAAATCTTGCATGCTCTTATTTGGAAGGAAGCCTCACCTCGTGATTAAATATCACTGGGCCGTAAGACAGCCTTTTTTTAAAATGCAGGAGGCCTCGAGGGTTTGTTGACAGCAGGGTAAAAAAGCAAACCATTTTGCATGCAGCATATAGCACCTTCTTAGCCAATGCAGTTCTGACATCTGTATTCACATTTTCAGTTGCGGGGGCAGACAGACAGACACTTGCAAAAAGAGCTGAACTTTAGAGTAGTTTAAATGAACAGTGCTCCTCGGATATGAGGAAACAAAAAATGTCCAGCCAAGCTTGCTTTATCTACTACACACCTTGCCAGAAAGACCTGATCTGACCCACTGTTCTCTGTTTCAACAGATAAGATGGCAAAGTTCTAGAAGTTAACCCCTTATTAACTTACAAGGTGTCACACAGGCGGGGTGGGGGAGTGGGGTGGGGGGAGAGAGCAGAGGGATCTTCCGAAAGCATCACCCAATTGTCATCCTGAACCTGAACTTTTTCTTTTTAAGTAAATAAATAAACAAACAAATCCACCTCTCTTTACCTTTGGTGAAGCCCCTAATCCTGTTTTTCCAGATGTGCTTGCAAATGGCTGTGAGAGGCTGTCAAACGTAACATTGAAGGTATGTTTGCTCAGCTGTTTCCCCCTACTCAGATGATACAAATCCTTATGCTTTTTACACACACTGAGTCGTTTCAATATTCACATACGAAGGCTTGAAGATTCCTGTCTACCCTTGACTTTTGTCCTGGCATATTCTACCTCTAGACCAGGCACCCCCCAAACTCGGGCCCTCCAGATGTTTTGGACTACAATTCCCAGCATCCCTGACCACTTGTCCTGTTAGCTAGGGATCATGGGAGTTGTAGGCCAAAACAGCTGGAGGGCCGCAGGTTGGGGGTGCCTGCTCTAGACTGTCTCTCATTTCATTTTTTAAATTTTATCTACTGATTATTTTGATATCTCTCCAAGGAGATGAAGACATGGTTGTCTTCCCTCCTCAACTTTATCCTCACACAACAATCCTGTTAGGTAGGCTGAGCTGAGAGGTTATTTGGCCCAAGGTCGCAAAGTGAGCTTCATGGCTGAGGGTGGGGATTTTATACCTGGCCTCCAAGCATCCTAGCCCAGAAATTGAACCACCATACTATGCAAGGCAACACTGCACATAAAAACATGCAACTTTCCCCTAATTTTCCTCTCTCTCTTCTTTCTACAATCCAAAGCCAGAATCTGGAGTGAGCAATTGGGAGCAGAGGTGGGGGGGGGGGTTGCAGGGAGGAGGGGGGGGACCGAACACTTAACACTTTCCCTGCTGCCTGTTCTTTCTGCTCCAAAGAAGGCTCCACACATGCACAAACCAGGAACGGTTTCTCGGAGAGAAACAGAGAGAGGTCCTTTCCGATCTCAGTTTGTAGCACAATCCTATGTGTGTTTACTTAGTAGTAAATCTCATCCTGTTCTGTCACATTCATTTCTCCCAAGTAAGTGTGTGTTTAGGCTCCAATTAGGGGATTAGCCCCTAATTGTGTGTTTTGCTTCAACCCCAAACGCCTTAATAGAACCAGGCAAAGAACACATGGCTCTCCTCACCTGCACAGTAATAACAAACCATATCCTAGGAACTTAACACCATCATGTGTTTTCAGGGCGGAGGCTCAATACCAGCAAGAGAATGATAAGAGGTGCTCAACCAGCTCTGGTTAGGAAGTCCTGCGGCAGTAGCTTCAAAACCCACCTTGCCAGTTCCCAAAGGGCTCCAAGCACAGCAAAATCCAACGCCTTTCGTTTTTCTCATTTATTTTTATTGTTACTATATATCTTTAAAAGATAAACATTCAGCGTAACAAAGAACTTAAACCCAAAGTGCCCTTTAGGGGATGATCCACCATGCATTTACTCATGAGCAAGCCCCGCCAAACTTGTCGATGTGACAGGCAACAGGTTGCACCACAGGGGTGAGTATAGCAACGCTAGCCAAAGTGGGGCCCGCCAGATGTTGCTGGACTACAATTCCCATCATCCCACGGTAAGTTGCGAGTGCAGCTGCATGTGGAAGGCACCCACCCTGGCTACCGCCAAACACCACAGGCAAACACTATACCGTGGGTGTTTCTGCAAGCAAGTGCAGCCAACTACCTTCCAATGCCGTTTCCGATGCCAACGGGGGAAATGCTTTGCAAAGTCAGAGCGGCGTCAGCGCGCGCGCACATTCCCATGCACCCCCAGCAGGTGGACACGACGTTGCCCCCCAGTCCATCCCGGGTGCCTTTGACTCAAAGCGATTAAAAGCGCAAGAGCGCCTCTCCGCATCTGAAGAGCGCCTCTGGCGCACAGCTCAGATTTAAACCAAAAACAAGGCTTTTTCTCACACACAGAACACACGCGCGAAGCGTTTCACGATTTGGAGGCCAGGGCTGTGCGCTCTATCAGCTCACTATTCCCCCCCCCCCGCTCCGTCTCTTTCTTAGGAAACTTTGCAGGACTTGGCCCTGTTAACCCCTTACCTTCCAGCGCCACCTCCTTGCCCGCCTTCTTGAGCGCTTGCACCGCTTCGTCGTGGGTGGCGTCGCGCAGGTCCGTGCCGTTGACGGCCAGGATGGCATCCCCGACGTAGAGCGCCTGGGTCTGGTCGGCGGCCAGCCCTTTGAAGATCTTGCTGATCAGGATGGGCATCTTGTTCTCCTTGCCCCCCTTGATGCTGATGCCCAGCCCGCCCATCTCCTGCTTGAGCACCTTGACGCACCGCTTCTTGTTGGAGATGGTTTCGGGGACTTGCTCGGGCAGGTCCGTGAAAGCTGTGCGCACCCCGCTCATCAAACCCGATTTGGGGCTCATGTCGCCGCCGCCTCCCCCCGACGGCGACTCCGGAGAACCTCCGCCGGAAAGGCTGCAGGCGGCCGAGCCGCCCCCCGACGCCGGACCCAGCGCTGCCCCGCTGCAGAAAGTCCCATTGCCGTTGCTACCCGACGCCCCGATGCCGTTGTACGCGGCGGCGGCGGCGATGGGAGCGCCACCCTCGTCGGCGCTCAGCACCAGCGCCTCGTCGCTCAGGCTCACCAGCACCCGGTGCCACCGGTCGCGCACCAAAACTTCCAGCGCGCCACTGCGCTGCACCCGACCGACGCCGCCTCCCCCTCCGGCCGCCGCTACCGCCATCTTTGGAGCATTTCTCGAAGCACCATGTGATCGAGGGCGCGCACAGACAGGCGGACGGGCAAGGGAAGCGAAAGAGGGCGCGCGGAGGAGCGCGCAAGACTTCTCCTCGGCGCCCGAGCGAAAGAGAGAGAGAGGCGTTGAGGACCGAGGGAGGAGGAGGAGAGGGAGGGACCAGGGGGAGCCCGGAGCGCTCCCAGCCTTGCAGCGTGGCGAGCCGAGGGGAGGAGCAGTGGGGAGAACCAGGCGGGGTGGGGGAAAAGGACGGACGGGGCGGGCGGAAGGAGGAAACTCCGGCGCAAGGGCGCAGGAGGCAGCCCGAGTTTGGAGACGGGCGCGTTGCTCGAGACTTCGGAGTTAGTTAAAGCAGAAGGGCTCCCGCGCCGCCGGCCCGGAGAGAGGGAGAGATCAAGCATTTCCTGGAAGGGCAAAGCTTGTTTTTGTTTCGAGATTCTTGAGGTTTTAAGTTTTGCGTACAAGTATTTTAGTGTGGTGAGCCGCTTTGAGACCTAGGCGATGGAAAGGGGAGAGAGAGAGAGAGTGTGTGTTTAACAGAACAAACACAAGTAAATAATAAGCTCATCGTGCCATAGGAAACGTGGGGCTGCTTTAAAAAAAAACACCCAGGTTTTATTATTATTAGACGGAGCTGGGTGCATCGAATAGGAGGCAGAAGAACCTTGCGTGACCTTGGCGTTGTTAATCGTGCCTCGATTTAAGGGCACTCCTGGTCGTGGCTGCTCAGAAGTAAATGCTATTTAGTTTGACGGGGCTTACTCCCAGGTAAGTGGGGATAGGATCGAGGCCTCAGCTTGCGTCACACTTCCTGAGGTTGTGTGGAAACAGACTGCCTTTCTCTCTCTCTCTCTCTCTCTCTCTCTCTCTCTCTCTCTCTCTCTCTCTCTTACACATACACTGTTCTGAGCTCCTTGAAGACAGGGTAGGATGTCACCCCGTTAATGTTCTTATAGGCGAATTCACGGAGGATAAAACTATCAGTTGCCACAAGCAATTGTGGCTATGCTCTGTCTCTATGACCAAGGCAGCATAGCCCTGAATTCCAGTTCCTGGGAATTGCAAGTGGGGAGAACCTTATTGCACTCGAGTCCAGCTTCCGGGCTACCCAAAGCCATGTAGTTGGCTACTCGAACAACAGGGTGCTGGACTTGATGATCCTGTTTCCCAAAGGCGTAACTAGGCTCCCTTGTGCCCTTGGCAAAAAGCCTTATCAGCGCCTCCGAAGCTGGAGAGACCATGGACAAGAAACATGCCTCACCTGGCCTCCCAGAGCAGTGCAGGAGCAGCCCAAGGAGCGGGCAGGTAGGCAGGCTCATAGCCACTCCGAGACAGAGTGGAGAGGTGTGATTTGTACAACACCCCCCCCCTCGGGCCTGCACCCTTGGCTGGGGCCAACCTAACCAACCCCTAGGTTGGGATTTCCCAAACCTGGCTCTCCAGCTTTTTTGGACTACAATCCCTATGATCCCTGACCAATGGGGTCCTACTAGCTAGAGATGATGGGAGTTGTAGTCCAAAACGGCTGGAGACCCAAGTTTGGGAAACCCTGCCCTAGGTACGCTCCTGCCTTGGCCTGATCCAGCAAAGATCTTCTCTTGTTGTTTTACCGGTATATAAATAATAATAATATAGTTCCAGGGAACAACAGTTTACACGTTATTGTTTTTGTTGGCCTTAACTAATGCAATAATTAGTACCTACCCAACTGTTACTTCTGGATTCTTTTTCCCACCATTGTCATTCTTCTTAACTGCCTCGAGTGTCTGGCACTGGCTCCCGAAAACCCAGTAGATTTCAGAGTTTGCCAGGCTCCACCCACAGCTTAGCAGATTCCACTGTCTCACAGTGGAAGTGTTCAAGCAAAAACCCTTACGTATCTCACACACTGAGCGCAGTCTGAAAATTGGCTACTGGCTGGCAGAGAGCTGGTGGTTCTAGGTGCCTGCCCTCTTAGGGGAGTGATGCTATCTGGTGCCTGCTCTTGTTGCAGGTAGTCACGTGCTTGGCTACCAGAGCCCGAGTTTCCCCCTTTCTTTTTCCCTAGGGTAGATGTTGCGTTTTTGGCCGTACAGAAGCTGTCTGAACATTCCCCTAGAATAGGCCTGTAGAACAGAGCCAACCTTAGCACCTGGGCAGCTGCTGCAGAGCCTCAATCCAGCTCTAGAACATTCTTTAAAAGAATAAAGAATCCGTCCCAATGCTTCGAGCAGTGCAAGCTGCCAGTTTAATTTCCCGCGGCAGTTTTGCTTCAGGGAATTGTGAAGAATTAATGCAGCAGCCTCTGCCCAAATGGCACTGCTGTTTGCTAGTGCGCACCATTGCTACTAGGCAAGTCCACCAGGGCCCAACAGCAGAGGAAGGGCTCATCAGAGGAGATGTTGCCTAGCCTCCTCAAATGGGGAGCCTGCCCTACAAAGGGTGTTTGCATGTGTGCATGTGCACATAAGCAGAACTTGTACTGTTAGAAAATTGAGGCTGGGCTATTATTAATATTAAAGATAAAGGGACCCCTGACCATTAGGTCCAGTCGTGACCGACTCTGGGGTTGCGCGCTCATCTCGCATTATTGGCCGAGGGAGCCGGCGTACAGCTTCCAGGTCATGTGGCCAGCATGACAAAGCCGCTTCTGGAGAACCAGAGCAGCACACGGAAACGCCGTTTACCTTCCCGCTGTAGCGGTTCCTATTTATCTACTTGCACTTTGACGTGCTTTCGAACTGCTAGGTTGGCAGGAGCTGGGACCGAGCAACGGGAGCTCACCCCGCCACAGGGATTCGAACCGCTGACCTGATCAGCAAGCCTTGGTTCAGTGGTTTAACCCACAGAGCCACCTAGGTCCCTAATTATTAATATACATAATTATAATTATTACTACTACTACCACTATTATACAGGTGAAACTCGGGAAATTAGAATATTGTCGAAAAGTGCATTTATTTCAGTAACACAACTTAAAAGGTGAAACCAATATATGAGATAGATGCATGACATGCAAAGCAAGATATCTCAAGGCTTTATTTGTAGTAATTGTAATTTATTTGTTGTTAGGTGGGTCAATTATAAATGTAATGTAATTAATGAAATGTAATAGCGATGTTTATTTTTTGTATTATTGTAACTTTGTTTTATTACTGTGGAATTTCCAAAAGAAAGCATTTGTAAAAATTAAAATAAAAATAAAAAATAGTAAGTTGCATTACTGGAATAAATGCACTTTTCGATGATGTTCTAATTTTCCGAGTTTCACCTGTATTTATGTGTCGCCCACCCAACTGGGTTGCCTCATCCAGTCTGGGCGGCTTCCAGCAAAATATGAAAACACGATAAAAACATCAAATATTAAAAACTTCCCTATAGAGGCTGCCTTCAGATGTCTTCTGAAAGTCATATACAGTGGTTACAAATGCTTCAGGTTACAAACTCCACTAACCCAGAAATAGTACCTCAGGTTAAGAACTTTTGCTTCAGGATGAGAACAGAAATTGTGCTTTGGTGGCACGGCGGCAGCAGGACGCCCCATTAGCTAAAGTGGTGCTTCAGTTTAAGAACAGTTTCAGGTTAAGAACAGACCTCTGAAATGAATTAAGTTCTTAACTAGAGGTACCACTGTAGTTCTTTAGCTCCTTGACATCAGGTGTGTGGGGGGGTGCTACTACCAAGGAGGCCCTCTGTCTGGTTCCCTATAACTTCATGTCTTGCAATGAGGGAACTGCCAGAAGGTCCTCTGAACTGGACCTCAGTGTCTGGGCTGAAAAATGGAGGTGGAGATGCTCCTTCAGGTATGCAGGGCCGAAGAGGTTTGAGGCTTTAAAGCTCAGTACCAACACTTTGAATTGTGCTCAGATATGTACCGGGAGCCAATGTAGATCTTTTAGGACCAGTGTTATATGGTCCCAGCATCTGCTCCCAGTCACCAGTCTAGCTGCCGCGTTCTGGATTAGTTGTAGTTTCCGAGTCACCTTCAAAGGAAGCCCCATGCAGAGTGCATTGCAGTAGTCAAGATGACCAGAGCATGTGCCACCCTAGAAAGACAGTCTGCAGGCAGGTAGGATCTCAGCCGGCGTACCAGGTGGAGCTAGTAAGACAGCCGCCCTGGATTCTAGTTCAGCTGCAGTGAAGAGGTAAAGCGAAGGCTATTCCTACTGTTTTGGTGAGAGTTAAAATCCATCTCAAAGTATTGTAACTTAAACTTCAGCCTTCAGCAAATTTTGTTGTCAAAAGCCAAACAAGCAATCCTAAAAATAAATGGTTATAACTAAAGTGTTGACATATCCTTAGTTACAGTGACATTCCATCCCTTCCCCGCCAGCCTGATTTGCTCTGCTAGTCTTTTTCAAGCGTTGATTGCTTCCCAAGGTGGCAAGCGTTTTTGTTTCCAGGAGGGGCTTTGGTTTGTTGCATTTTTATATATTTAATCAGCTGCATCTGTTGCTGCATTAAGAGGCACATTGCTTAAAATGACCAGATCAAAGGTTGGGTGGTGGTTGTGACAGCAGCTGTTGAGCAAATTGGAATTCTTAGCATAGTAAGAGAGAGGACAAGAAACAATTCCACCTGTCACCACTTCCTTTGTCCGCCTGTCAAAGGGAAGGCTTGTGCAGAAAACAACGCACCACTTACTCTAAGCTTGCCTGCTTCACTCAGCAAGAGCAGAACAGCGAGCCTGAACTTCACCTAGAAGGAAGCTCTTGACAAATTCTAGAGACCCTTGGTTGACCAAATCATCCAAGGAAGGTTGAGGGACACTAAAACAGAATTTAATTGAGAGTTCCTTGGTGTCGTGAAGGTATGCAAACCTATAAGAACGAGAGCAGCTAGAAGCAAAGTGTCCTGAACCCTTGGCCTACCTGGTGGCTAGTCAGTATGTCAAGTTAAAAGACCATAGGTCAATCCATGGAAGCAAAGTTGAAGGTCAATCCAAGTGGGCCAAATCTAAAGTCCAGAGTCCAACACAGTCCAGAGTCCAACACAAAGCTCAGTCCCATAGAGGTCCAGAGGCATCCAGGCCAAGGTCCACCAACATGGGCAGTGTCACGGTCCGGTTGGCGGGCGGTTGAAGCCCTGGCTGAGGACGTCAGGACCAGGGCAAGATGGTGGTGTAGAAGCAGGAACAGGTGCAGGGTTGAGGGTCCAGCAGCAGGCAGTCGCAGGGCCAAGGAGCAAGGCAGAGGCGAAGGTCTGTGAGTCAAGGAGCAAGGCGTCGGTAAGACAGAGGTCCAAGGGTCGAGGATCAAGGCGTCGGCAAAGGCGAGGGTCCAAGGAGCAAGGCGTCGGCAAGGCAAGGGTCCAAGGAGCAAGGGGCCAGATGCAACCAGGCAGGGATAGCGTTGCTGTGGCAAAGAGCTGAAGGGAAATGCTGAGCTTTTATCCCTTCCAGCTCCTGCCACCAGAGTGGTCTCACCTGAGTGGTCACTCCTTACCTCTCCAGCACAAGCTGAGGCCTCACCTGAGTGGCCACTCCTTGCTTCTCCAGCACAAGCTGAGGCAGGCCCCAGTCCTGCAAAGCACTACAGGCCCCAGAGCCTGACTCCTGCCCATACTCCTGACAGGCAGCTGAGCAGACACAGTATCTCTGCTCTGATTGCCACTCTGGGCTTTATGAGGCAGGTGACCCTCACCTGTTCCAAGCCAACTTAAGCTGAGGAATCACACCTCCCAGAACTAGCGAGCCCCACCTGGTCAAATAAGGAGCTGGACTGGGGGTCCTTGCCTGTTCCAGCCTCCTAGAGCGTATCTCCCAATGCTCTGTACACCTCAGAGCCTGCCATGTTCATGGAGATGCTCTGGCTCTGTTGATGGGTCCTGCTGCTCTGGTTCCTGTGCATTGACCTCCATCCCCTCTTGTCACCCTGTGAGTACTTCCTTCCCCCACGGGGCTCTTCCCATGCCATGTCTCAAACCAGCGCTGGCTGCAAGGGGTTCAGCCTCTCCCAGATTTCAGGCAGAAGGCCCTATTAGGCCTACCTGGAAATGCCGGGGATTGAACCTGGGGCCTTTGGCATGCAAAGCAGATGCTCTGCCGCGGAGCTACAACCCTTGTCAAATGTTGAAGACAGTCAAACGCATAGCCAGATGACATTCCTGAAGCCAAAGCTGGAAGATGTTTCATCTACAAAGTGCACAAAAGCCGCCGCTTCAATTCAAAGAGCCCAGCCATATAAACGAAGAGAGTGACCGTGAAAGATGAAGGAGAAAATAGTTGCATTAGCATCTGGGCATTTTGAATGGCAAGATTTCCCCCTGAACAATGGCCCCCATTGAGGCCGTGAGTGCCTGCATTGTGTCTGCTACCCATCAGACAGGCATCACTTTCTTTTGAGCAGCTGTGTGCTCTAATTGGAAAAGAAAAGGCTCCCAAACTCATAAAGGGTCTCTCATTGCAGCACTGAAAAATCACTCTGGAACAGAACTGAGTCAACTGCTCCTGCGCTTCTCCGCCCCCTTGATCATCTTGGCATCATGATGATCATAGTTTTTTGTTTGTTTGTTTTTAAACTGCCAGGATGCTTTTTAAGACCTTAAGCAGCATGGAGTCGCAACACCTGAGGATCGCCTCTTCCTGTTTACACCTGCTTATAATGCTGGCGCTTCTGTTTTCTAAAGTTCCCTTTCTAAACCCACGGGATTCTGGGTACCCCTGGCTGCTGGAGTCTGCTTAAGGATTTCTCTCAGCATTGGGACCGTTCCTCGTTAGGCCCAAGGGATAAAATCATAGTTTTCACCTCATCCGATTCAGCAGGCCCACAAGCCTCATGCTTATTCTCCTGCCGCACCTCTTTTCCTCACAGTTCCCATCAGCCTCAGAAAGCATTGCCAATGGCCAGGGATGATGGGAATTGTAGTTCAGAAACATCTGGAGGGTTGATGTTCCCCCACAGCTGGAGGAGACCCTTTGCTCCCATCACCCAAGGGTACCAAACTGTCTCCGCTCACTTTTACCATTTATTATGGCATAATATTTCAGCAACCGATCACAGTTTTGTACGTGTCCTTCCCGTTGCAGCCCTTTGTTGCCATAAATAACACTCATGTTTGTATCTGAACCTCTCCCACTAGACTTACAGTGGGATTCCACCCAGATTTATCTGCCAGCTTTCTGCTATTTCTCAAGTCTTTCCCAATAAGTAATATCAGCCATCTCTGTGTAGGGGTTGCATTCACACTGACGCACAAAATCAACTCATGATGAGGTGAAAGAATCTTGCCATGGCTTTCACACATCACAAAGTGAGATCAAGAGGGCAGCAAACAACTAGGAGATCAATCAGGGCTTTTTCCATTTTAAAATGCTGTAGTCCTCTATACCACTTCTTGGTGTAGATGGCAAATTGTTGGAAACTTCCTCCCAGTTAATGCTCATTCCATATGAAAGTCAGGCAGAAGTCTAGGATAGATCTGCATCCGCTCATACCCTGGGTTTTCTAACAGCAGGGAGATCATTCAAACATATGTTTCCCCAATTGCATCTTTTAGTTATACAGTCGTACCTTGGAAGTCGAACAGAATCCGTTCCGGAAGTCCTTTCAACTTCCAAAAGGTTCAAAAACCAAAGCACGGCTTCTGATTGGCTGCAGGAAGCTCCTGCAGCCAATTGGAAGCTGTGGAAGCCCCATCGGATGTTCGGCTTCCAAAAGAACATTCGAAAACCGGAACTGTCACTTCCAGGTTTCGATCGTTCAGGAGCGAAAATGTTTGAGAACTAGGCTGTTCAACTCCCAAGGTACGACTGTACAGTCCTAGAAACAAGCTCTTGTGAAAAATTCTATGATTGTTATTAGTAGTGGTGGTATTAGTGGTGGCAGTAGTAATATATCACCTTCCACTAATATGATGTCTTCAGGTGATGTACACAATATACAAGTATAGTAAAAAAAATCAGTTAAAATCAGCACAGAAAATAACAGCAAATTAACTGAAAAAAATAGGAGGAAACACAGCCATGGTATTTATCCTGCTGGGAAAGATTGCCAGAACAAAAATGTCTTCAGCTACAAATGATAGAATACAGTGAGAAGATGCTAGTTATTATGATGTTTCATTCAGCTCGTTTCTGTGACTTACTTGTGCTGGATCTACATCATTCAGCATAACTATTGAGGTGCAGTGGTAGTCTAGAACCAGTCTCCATAAATCTTTGACGGTGTTTGGTAAAGGATGCTGGGTTTACGATAAAAGCTGAAGGCTGCATATAGCTCTGTAAAACAAAAGAAAAGATCATTCCACTGAGCAAAACTGTCAGGATTAAAGCTTTAATAAGAAAGAATCAGATGCAACAAAGGGCACTAAAGTCTAAGGCAGCGTTTCTCAACCGCTGTTCCGCGGCACACTAGTGTGCCGCGAGACGCTGGCTGATGTGCCGCGACGAGAAGGGCGATTTGCATTGTCACGTGCCTGGCGGCCGCCAATATAATTCACTCAACCCACCGGAAAGCAATATTTCTCCTCTTTCCCAAAGCTCAGTGCAAACGAGCCTGGTGGCCGCCAATACACAGTGCTGACCCGCCGGAAAGCAATATTTGGCAAGTGTTTCTTACAGTCATAATTATAATATAGGGCGGCACAGAGTTAAATTTTTTAACTTTTTTATTGGTGGTGTGCCTCGTGATTTTTTTCACGGAACAAGTGTGCCGTGGCCCAAAAAAGGTTGAGAAACACTGGTCTAAGGGCATTAATAGTTGACAGCAGTATTGAATAGCTTCAAAACAGCATGGGAGAGAGAAACAGAGGACATGTACAGACATGTTTATTAGCCCAACTCTACTGGTGAAATCTGATGACTTGCTAGACTTCATGGAAGGGGCTGCTGGATTATTCAATGGAGCAGTTTTATCACCACTGGACAGGGACATGGCTGGTTTCAAGATCCCACCTACACGAATGGAGCCTCAATATACACTGGTGCTATAGTAGTATTATCTTTTTTTTTTTAGAATAAAACATCTTTATTGATTTTTTAACAGAACAAACAGAACAAATATTTTCATCTCACAGAAATAAAGATTTTCATTAAACAAGCTACAAATTTGTTTTCATTATTATTACCCTGATGACTTCCCGTCACCTCCCATAGCGCGACTCTTCTTTTTTGCGAAGTACATACTTTTCTCTTCGTCCTCTTATAATCTCTTTTGTACACCAATAAATCCAATCATACCGATAATTCTTTTAGGTTCTAGTATTACTTTATAGACCAGTCATTCTAAGGCTGCCATGGAAATTACTGAATGTCCATTTCTCTCTTGCATGTATCTCTTAAACACATCCCATTTTTTGGTAAACATCTGTTTCGTAACTCCCCTTAAGTTATCTGTTAACTGAGCCAGTTCTACCATATCTGACAATTTATTTTGCCACTCCTGGAGTGTTGGGAGCGTATCCCCCTTCCACCTGGCCGCTATTAATAACCGGGCTGCCGCTGATGCATATAAAAAAATCTCCCTATATTTAGCAGGTAAGTCTCTGTTCAGGATTCCCAACAAAAAGGCCTCTGGTCGTTTTTGGAATGTTAATCTGAAGATCTTTTTCATTTCTTCATAAATTGTATTCCAAAACTCTCTAACCATCCGGCATCCCCACCACATATGCATAAAATCTCCTCTCCCTTCCCCACACCTCCAACATCGATCTGATATGTTCTTATACATTTTAGAGAGTTTGGCAGGTGTGAGGTACCATCGGTAAAACATTTTGAACATATTTTCTTTGATGGAATACGACACGGTAAATCTCATGCTGTTTTTCCAGAGGGCCTCCCACTCATCAATCATTATCGTACGCCCGATGTCCTGGGCCCATTTAATCATAACTTCCTTTACCGCCTCTTCCTTGACCTCCCAGTCAAGCAAGAGGCGGTACATTTTTGATATAATTTTGTTATTGTTGTCAAGCAAAATTTTTTCCAATTCTGTTGGTTGATTATTAAATCCTTTCTTTTTATCTTGTTTAAAAGTTTCGTTTAGTTGGTGATAGTCTAGCCAACTCGTTAACTTGTTCTTAATTTCTTCATATGGCCTCAACTTAAATTGACCCTCTTCAATTACCAATAATGATCTATAAGTTACCCAATCGCCTTTCATGTTCTTTTTTTTGACCGCTATGGCTTCCATAGGGGATATCCATGATGGTGTTTTGGGTTCCAATAACCCCTTGTATTTGGCCCACACTTTAAAAAGGGAGCCTCTTATTATATGGTTGGTGAGTCCTCTATGCACTTTGTTTTTATCATAATTTAGATAAGCGTGCCAGCCAAATCTTAAATCAAATCCTTCTATGTCGAGGAGGTCCGTTTTTTGGAGCAGAAACCAGTCTCTCATCCACAGGAAGCATGCGGCCTCATAGTATAGCTTAAGGTCCGGTAGGCCAAACCCACCTCTCTCTTGGATGTCAATCAAGAGAGTATGTTTGATTCTTGGCCTTGCACCTTGCCATATGAATTTCGATATTTCTTTCTGCCATGATGTTAAATATTTCGTACCTCCTAATATTGGTAAGTTTTGAAACAGGAAGATAAGTTTCGGAAGGACACTCATCTTGATTGCTGAGATGCGTCCCCAAAATGACAATTTTAATCTGCTCCAGATCTCCATATTACGTCTTATGTGTTCCCATGTTTTTATATAGTTATCCTGGTAAAGATTAATATTTTTAGGTGTTAGCCAGATCCCTAGGTACTTAATTTTGGAAGAGAATTTTAAGTGTGTTAATTTTTCAATTTCCGTCTTTTCTTCCGAGGTCAGATTTTTGGCCAGGAGTTTCGTTTTTTTGTTATTTAATTTAAAACCCGCCACTTTCCCGAATTCTTCTATAATTTCTAATAGCCTGATTGTACTCTCTTTAGGGTCCTCTGTCGTAATTATTAAGTCATCTGCAAATGCCCGCAGCTTGTATGTTCTACTACCAAGTGTTACCCCCTTAATCTCCTTCTCTTCTCTGATCTTATTATTTAGAATCTCCATTATTAAAATGAAGATCAAGGGAGACAGGGGGCACCCTTGCCTAGTTCCTTTGTTTATTTCACATTCTTCTGAGATGTTATTATTTACCAATATCTTTGTTTTTTGTTTATTATAAATTGCCTGAATCGCATTGCAGAAAGACTTCCCAAATTCCATTTGTTGGATGGTGGCTGTCATAAATTTCCATGAAATCTTGTCGAATGCTTTTTCAGCGTCGACTGAGATCAAAAGGCTTGGCTTATCAATTCTCAAATCCAGATACTCTAGGATATTTATGATGTTCCGTATATTGGTTTGCATTAAGCGCCCAGGGAGGAATCCCGCCTGGTCCTCATGTATGATTTGGGCCAGAATTTTCTTAAGCCTGTCTGCCAAGATACTGGCGAACAACTTGTAATCGTTATTTAATAACGAAATGGGCCTATAATTTGAGGGGTGGGTCAAATCCACCCCCTCTTTTGGTATTAGAGTAATATAGCTCTCGGCCCACGTTCTTGGCAGCTCTCCTCCCTCCAATATATTATTCATTATATCCTTAAGCGGTTCTATTACCGCTTCCTCGACTTTTTTATAATAGATTGCGGGTAAACCATCAGGGCCTGGCGTTTTCCCTGATTTGGCTTTTTTTATTGCTTGACTAATATCGAAAGTTGAGATCCGTGCGTTAAGTATTTTTGCCTGTTCCTTATTAATTTTCCTCACATTATTTTGGCCCAAATATTGATTAATTTCTTCGATTGTTTCTTTTCCTTCTTTATATAGTTCTTGATAGAAGTCCAGAAATACTTTTTCAATTTCTTTTGGGTTATTAGTAATACTATCCCCTATTTTCATCTTATTGATAATTCTTTCGTTTTGTCTTTTTTTCAATTGCCAGGCTAATAACTTGCTCGGCTTATTAGCCTGTTCGAAATTTTTCTGCCTCATCAACTTTATTTTCCACTGGATCTCCTCATTCAATATTGTGGAATATTGTAGCTGGAGTGATTTAAGATTTTGTTTTAATTTTTCATTTTCAGGATTTTTATAGAGTTCATTTTCATTTTTCCTAATTTCCTCCCAGATTACTTGTTTTCTTTTTTCCTTTTGTTTGACTAATATTGCATTTTGTTTGATAAAGAACCCTCTTATCACTGCTTTCCCAGCGTCCCATACCGTTGTACTTGGTGTTCCTTTCTCTAAATTTAGGGAAAAGAATTCTCGAAGAGTCTTTTTTGCTTTATCTATTACTCCTTCGTCATTCAATAAGGATTCATTTAATCTCCACCTTCTTGCTTTGGGCCCTTCTTCCTTAAGCCAAATAAGGACCGGATTATGATCGGATAGGGTTTTGGGTTGGATCTCAGCTTTATGTATTCTTAAGGTAAGTTCTTTAGGGATCCATATCGCATCTATTCTGCCCGCTGACTTATTGGGCTCAGAGAAAAAGGTGTATTCTCTTTCTACTGGATGTTTAGCCCTCCAGGCATCATTTAAGTTTAATGTTTCCATGGTTTGGCTAAAAATTATCGGCAATTTAGTTTGCTTGGAATCCTGGTTACTTTTTTTTTTTGTCCTATCAATATCCGGTGATGTGACCCCATTTAAGTCTCCCAGTAAGATTATCCTCTCTCCCACATATTCTAATAACTTTTCCCCCAGCGCATTGTAAAATTCTTTCTGTCTTTTATTGGGTGCGTATATTCCTATTATTATTATCTTTTCTCCACGTATTGTTATTTCTACAATCACTATCCTCCCTTCCGAATCATTAAATAGCAATTTTGGTTCCAAATATTCTTTTACATAGAGGACAACTCCTCTCTTTTTAGTCTTATCAGCCGAAATGAATTCACGCCCTAATTTCTTATTAGAGAGAACTCTAATATGTTTTTGGGTCACATGAGTTTCCTGTAAACAGGTCACATCAATTCTTTGCTTAAGTAGTTCATATTCCACCTTATTTCTTTTGGTTTTATCATTTAGACCGTTCACGTTCCAAGTCAATAATTTTAGATTCATTTTCTTTTATTTGGTTATCTCTTTAAAAGTTTATTAATTTATTTGAACTCTTCTTTTCATTAAAAAAAAGTGCAGTCAAAGTAAAAAGAAGTTTTTGAGTCGTTATATAATAACCAATAGTTACACAAATACAAACTTATATCTTCATCCAATTCTTTTTAACTTTGTTCTATCTCTGTTGGGTTATCAGAATCCGGATCTAATTCTGGATCCTCCGCTCCTCCGCTTGGCCTTCTTACAGTTCCTAAATGTTTGACTTCCGGTTTCCCGCAGCTCGCCTCCGGACGCGCTTTCAGAGAGCTCTGAAACGCGCACTCATTAGAGGGCAGAAAAGGGGGGTATTGGGCTCAAAACCCCCCCAAAAAGGCTTTCGGAGGGGATCCGGAACCTGGCGGTCGGCAGCAGCGTCGGGAGGAGTCCAGCGCCGGACTGGAAGGTGCGGCGGGAAGAACCCCCCCCAGGACGCCTGCCTCATCGATCCTACCCTTGGTGAGGAAGCCCGAATACCGGAGCGTGAAGGCGGTGGAATTTCCATTCTAAGAACCCCGACCATAAACTAATTTGGCATTGTCCCCCTGGGAAGCTCAAAAAAACAAACAGGGGAATTCCGGAGGACTGTGAATTGAGGAGTTTAAGGTTGGAAGGTCGGGAGGGGATTGGAAAAGAAGAGGAGGGAGTCGCGCCTGTAGTGCCTTGTGTAAATACCAAACGCTGTAAGAGTCAAAAGGAAGAGAATACTGTGTAACTTTGAGTGCTGCACGTGGATCAAATACTGTTTTTTTTTTCGTAAACAAAGTAGCGGAGAACCTTAGTAACAATATCCCAGGGGAAGCAACTGAAGTGAACACTTGGTTACCGATAAACCCCTTAAAATTACAAATTAACTCTCCCTTCTATCGGACCCACTTCCAACTGGGAACGTTAAAGGGCTGAGAATGGAGAGCGGGATGTTGTAAACCCAACTTGCGCCTCCGCTCCAGGACGCCAAGCTGATTTAGAAATAGTACTGTTTGGCAAAAGAACAGACTGATTTCCCGGCGGCGAAAAAAAGGGGAGCCAAAACCAGGATATGTCTCTTGGTGCGGACTAATTGTGGGAAGATTAAAAACAGTCTTGGAACCAAGGGCTAAAAAGACGCCGATGGGAACTTTGATTAATTAAATAATCCTCTGGTGGAACTATTATTTCTTTTTTTGGAAAAAGAGGCTTTGAAGGAGTGGTTGAAAGAGAGCATTGCCATCTAGTGGACAAAACAGTATTGCTACCAAATATACTGAGTCATCATACGCCATTTCCTAGTTCCCTTAATGGGTGACTAAGGAGTATTGATCATCTTGGCTGATTACAGGAGGGGGCCAACCGGTGGAAGCCAAAGGAACAGCAACACGGACCTCCAACAAACACCAACCCAAGCATCAACTTCAACCTGCAATCATATTTGGGAACTTTTAAAGAACTTTGCCTAATCTACAATTGTTCCTTTGCAGTCAGTTAAAGCATTGCTTAAGTCTTTAACTGCTGGATATTGCTCTTTTTTGTGTTTTTTGTGCCCATTTCCTGCCTTTTTCTCTATCTTTTTTGTTTTTTTTGTTTCTCCTTCTACTCCTTTGGTTTTCTATTTCTCTATTTCCCTTTTCTTCCTTCTTCTCTTTGTCCTCCCTTCCCCCCTACTTCTTTCCCCTCTTTTTTTTTCTTTTTTCTTTTTCCTTTTCTTCCATTCCTTCTTCTCCCTCTTTCTTTGCCTCTTTGTCTCCTTCTTTCTTATTTTTTTCCCCCTTTTTCTTCCTTCCTCTTCACTTTACCCCTCTTCTAATTTTAAACTTGTTGGTACTTCTACCCGGCGCTACCTGAGAATATTAACACTTCACATTCTAGATCTATATAGATATTGGCAAGGGCGTACCCACCATGCGGCAAGTTAGGGCAGCTGCCCTACTCTAGAAGCAGGGCTGGTGGGCAGAGGCGGAGCACAGCCCGGCGGAGCGCGAGTTCGCCATTCCCGCCGCACCGCGCCGCACCCTCCCTCCAGCTCCCCGGCGCGCCCTCAGGCAAGGCCAAGCGCAGCGGGGAACCAGGGAGCGCGGCGCGGTGGGCGGGAACGCCGAACTCGCGCTCCGCTGGGCTGGGCTCCGCCTCCGCCCACCAGCCCTGCTGCTAGGGAGGGGCACAGCCCGGCGGAGCGCGAGTTCGCCGTTCCCGCCCGCCGCGCTGCGCCCTCCCTCCAGCTCCCCGTCGCGCCCTCTGGCAAGGCCAAGCGCGGCGGGGAACCAGAGAGCGCGGCGCGGCGGGCAGGAACGCTGAACTCGCGCTCCGCTGGGCTGGGCTCCGCCTCCGCCCACCAGCCCTGCTTCTAGGGAGGGGCACAGCCCGGCGGAGCGCGAGTTCGCTGTTCCCGCCCACTTTGTGGCCCCTCCCCTTCCGTGCCTTGGCCCCTCCCCTTGCCCCCCCCTAGTTTTGATCCTGGGTACGCCCATGGATATTGGAGGTCTAGGATAAGAAGTGGAGTGATTGGCTTGAGTTTTTGTACAGGGGAGACAGGAACATCAGTGAGATATGGGGAGCAAAAGAGCGCAAGCTACAGCAGTAGCAGGAAATGTTGGGAACGCTGGTAATTCAGGTAGAAGAGGCTCCGGTATAGATAATGACGCCTCTATGGATGTAAAAGAACTAATTCTGAGCCTCAAAAGAGAATTTACAGAGATGAAAAATGATATGAATGAAAAGCTGGATACTTTCGGAGAAAAAATAGATGGAAATGCAAAAACTGTAGCGGAGCTAACAGGGAAAATAAATGAGGTGATGACGAAAAATCTAGAACTTACAAAAACTGTACAAGAGCTAAAAGGTAGAGTAATTGGATTAGAGGAAACAGTAAGGAGACTTCAAAATGAAAATAAGGAAATGAAGAGGGAGGGGGAAAGGGCAAAAAAAGATATGGTGGATATGAAAGAAACCCACGAGGCTGTACTGGATGCAATTGCTATGATAGAGATGCATAGAAGGGAGAAAACCCTGAGATTTAGAGCAATTCCCGAGCAACCAGATGAACAAATAGGCAAGAAGATGGCCATAGAATTAGCGAACTGGTTGGAGATAACTGAGCAAGAAATGGAACAGCACATAGAAAGGGCATTCAGGGTAAGATCGAACATTGCAAAGGCAAACAATTGGCCGGGAGATTGCCTGGTAACATTTAAAACTTTGGATATCAGAGATAAAATCCTCCAAACCAGTAACAAAAAAAGATTGCAGATTGATGATAATGACATAATTATACACAAGATAATCCCGACTAGATATTTGAAGAAGCGTGAAAAATTTAAACCATATGTAGATGCTCTTAGAGGGAAAGGTATAACCCATAGGTGGGAATTTCCAGAGGGTTTCTCCTTTTTCTTCAAAGGGAAAAGGCGAAAGTTTGTTCTACCAGAGGATGCATCGAAATATTGGAGAAAATATTCCAAATATAGTAGTATTATCATTGAACCAGCAGTACCTATCACTCTTGAAATATGCACATTCAAGGACAGAGAATGGGCACTTGTTATGTCTCAACAGGAAATTGAATTCCACAGAACAGGGGGCAGCCAAACTAAAAGTATTGCTTGGAGTTGCTTAATACTGGGTCTTACGAATATGGAACGTAGAACTGCATTTACTACATTTCTTCTTACACTAGGTTTGGGCAATACAAGATGGTGGCCTGTAAGCAAAATGGAGACCCAGGCCACATTTTCCAAGCCATTTTGTAAGCTTGGTATTTGGCTGAAGGGAGTGGCTAAGGGAAATACTCCTCATACTCCAGTATGAAGTGACCAAGGGAAGCAGCTGCAGGAGTGAATCAACCAGTGGTATTCCCCCTAAACAATGTGGGAAATGTTGGGATGCAACCCTTGGCTCCCACACTGTGACTAACACTGGTAGCCCCACAAACCGTTCTCCTGAGCTGTGGCCGGCCAAATTCCAGGTGGCCAATGGAAGCAGCTGGTGCAGACCCTCAGGGTGTCATGTCAGGCTTGTGCATGACAAAACCAGGAGATTCTCAGCTTCTCCAGACAATCTGCATATTGAACACTCATCCTGATTTGCTTGCACAAAACTTACACTGAGATTCGATTGTCTCAGGCCTGTCATCTAGCATGCTTTGGATTTGTTTGTGGGACGGTTATATGACAGCGAGCATCCGAGCTGGATTCGTTCTGATTTGCTTGCAGGCTGTTTACACAACTTCCTATTAATCATTTGCTCATTCCACACTGTTCCATGCCTATCCCCTACCTGCAAAAGTTCAGTTTCTTTTTTAAAGTGGTTATGTTACATTAGGGCAACAGAGTGCTTTAATCCACTTTGATTGCGGAAACCTCTAATCCTTCCTGCAAAACACTGACCTTCCAGAGGGACCCTCTGACAGGTACCTCCAGAGAAAGCAAAATCATGCAAGTCTGCTCATCCACTATTAGAAAGCCACCCACTCTTTTTTTCTGTTTGTCAGTTCATTAAACTGAAATTTCAAAGCAAATAGTGGGGGTAAAATAGTGGTTTGAGCACTGCCTAAGCGCCACAATTGCTCCATGAAGACTTTTCACAGTGCGCATTCTTACCTACCAGCCCCCAGCCGCATGTCCTATGACATTTGGCAGCTCTGGACGCTACGCTTTGCGAAACGCCTCCTCGGAGAAGTGACAGACGTCTCGCTGGCCGACCTTCTGGTTTTGACATGCGACGCAGACCACTCTTCGCCTTTTAAAAATGAACAGCTGCATGCCCCTGTTTCCCCCCTCTCCTGTCTCTGCACGTCCTGGTGCCACCTGCCAAAAGACGGTGTGCCCGCCTTCTGACATTTCTCAGCATTTGTTATGCCGTATCTGCCTCTGCTTTGCAAGAGAGAGAGAGAGAGGAACAACAAGAGCTCGTTTTGTCTGTCTCTTGGCAATAGCACACAGAGTGCCTGCCAGCATATTTTTTATTTCTCCTCTGAGGCAAATCTCTTCTTCAAACGGTATTCATGATTATGTTTGTACCATGTAACAAGCGAGGGTTCATTTGTAAAGGAGAAATGTTGGAGCTCCAATACAGTGGTATTGCGTACGTTGCCAGTCCCTCGGGGCAAAGCAGGTCTTGTACCCCCTAACCCGCAGTTCCTGTCAGGGCCAGGTGGCAGTGATGATGGTGGGGAAGGGTCTTCCCAGCAAAGAGAGGGAAACGGATAGTGACAGCGGTCATTTATTTTATTAATATTAATTATTTCATGGTTTTTTACACCACTTGATTGCTGTTGTGTTGTTGTTGTTTTTTTAAAAAAACAAAACCTCAAAGCGGTTTATTTTTCTTTGGAAATTTTGCACCTCCGCAAAATTTTGCGCCTGGAGAAACAGCCTCTTGCAGCCCCCCCCCCAACGCTACACAACTGCTCCTATACAGTATAGCTTTAGAAAAGGGGGTAGAGCAGAACCTCGGACACATGGGCCAATTGTGGCCCTCCATGGCTCTCTATCTGGCCCTTGGGAGTCTCCCTGTGTCATATCCTCTCACCAGCCACAACCTTCACTGGCCCTACTTTTGTTGATTCAAATTACGATAAATGGGATTCCGGCTAAATATTATGAAGAACTTCCTGACAGTAAGTGCTGTTTGCCAATGCAACTGACTAGCTTGGAAGATGGCAGACTCTCTTTCATTGGAGGTTTTTAAACAGGGGTCAGATGACCATCTGCCATGGATTCTCAAGCTGTGATTCCTGCATTGCAGCTGGTTTGACTAGATGACCCTTGGGGCCTCTTCCAACACTACAATTCTATGTTTCTATGATTCTACTTCCTACATGCTGGAATGGAGCGCTCCTGGTTTCTGATTTGACCCCTGAATGTCCTGCTTCTCCTTAGGATGTCCCTATTTTCATCGGAGAAATGTTGGAGGGTATGGAGTTATGTGACCCCCCCCCAAGCCAAGGCAATAAGTAACTATACAACCTTTAGAAGACATCTGAAGGCAGCCCTGCATAGGGAAGTTTTTAATGTCTGATGTTTTAATTTGTTGGAAGCTGCCGAGAGTGGCTGGGGCAACCCAGTCATATGGGTGACGTAAATAACAAGCTACTACTAGTAGTAGTATATAGTAGTGTATAGGGAACCCGTGTAGATTCTCACGAATCAGTTTCACTTGATTCCAAGAGAATGGGAGCCAGTCAGTTTTCATTAGTTGAAAATTCTGAGCAGTCTTCAAGAAAAAGCACATTGTAATCATCAAGCCCCTACTAACATGAGTTTGACCAAACTCCGGGAGGCAGTGGAAGACTGGAGTGCCTGGCGTGCTCTGGCCCATGGGGTCACGAAGAGTCGGACATGACTAAACGACTAAACAACAACAACAGTCATCTAGCCAGGAGGTTACTACAGCATGGACTATATCTCGTCTTGAGTGGCTGTACCCAGCAAACTGGGCGTAGCTGCTAATTAAGCACTTTATGCCTTCCCGAGCCTACAGTGAGAAAGATGGATCAAGCCCCCAAGCGATACACCTGTTCCTTCAAAAAGAGTGCTGCCTCATCCAGAACAGGCCATCTAGACTCAAAAAACTGCCAGTCACCTCCGTCTTATTCATTTGGCCCTCATCCAGCCTATTGCTCCCTGCAGGCAACAACGTCACATTTGCAAAGCCTCACCTATGAGCAATAAATACCTGTGGCCATCCATCTCTTCATTGGACACAGCATGAATTGTCTCGAGATCATTTACGCTCAAACTGGAAGTTCAAGCTCAGAAGCACTATGCACCCAGCAATGCTAGGAAATTAATTATAACCAGTTTCAAGTGATTGGACTTTCTTGATTGCTATATTCAGTCCCTATAATTAGGGAGTTATAGGTGATGCAACTAATCGTGGCTTTTTAGTAGAATTTTAATTGCATCTACTTTCATCCATGGGAGTGGTTGGAACTTGGAATGTATGAAGATGCACAATGAATATCCCCCCCCCCCCCGTGGTGTAGATGTAAAAAACAGAACACAAAGACTAATCGTTGTCCAGATTTCCCCACCCCCCATATTATGTTTTTAAAAATTTTCCGTATCTTCTGCAAAGGTTAGGTTACCATTTCATTTAATAGCCCTTTGCACTTGTATAGTGCCTTAATGTTTGTAACTTTCTTTTCTTTCTTTTTTTAAATGGCACCGTTTTTCAAAATCGAGACATCAACATATGAAACATCTTTAAAAATAAAATAAAAATCATTTGTTTGAAACTGAGATACTCTAAAAATATCCCTACAAAATCAGCAATAAAGCAGTAACTACAGCTAATTATAGACCCCCAAATAACGATATAGCAAGCACGTGACATAACAGAATCAAACTTCAAAGCCGGTTATGCGTCTGTCATCGCAAGCATATATTGCTTTGCATTTCTGGGTTCTTTGATGCTGTCTATCAAGATATCTGACAGACTTAATAAATAGACTCTGGGTAAAAAAAGAACAGGAAGCCTCCAATTCAACACTACAGGGGCAGGGAGAAGCCAAAAAATGGGGAGTTGAGGCAGGTCAGTTGGAGGGGAGGGCTTAAGAAATGTCCCTATTTTCATCTGAGGAACATTGGAGGGTGTGCTTATGATCATTATGCATCACTATGTAAGGAACTAGTGCCTTTTAGTTTAGGTAAACTGAAGCCTTCTTCTCAGCCTTGGCAGTGTGCAGTAAAGACACATTCTTCCAAGCGGCGATTAGGTGCTTGCAGATTTGATTGCATGGATTGTGTTCGCGTCTGACTTCCAGCCTAGCTGTTCCTGCGGGAAAGTTTTGCTTGCCCCTCTCCCTTAGCTTCCTATCATGGGAAGTCTTACCAAATAAATGCCTTCTCTGGAGTTGTCGTCCCCCCCCCCAATCTGACAGAAGACGTCATGGGTGCTGTTGACCCCAACCTTGCAGCCAGTCTCTTCATCTGCTTGTCAGAATATTTGCTCATTGCCAGGGGTGCAAACTTGAATAAAATATTGGGGGTCCCAGGTAAGCCCCACTCTGCATAATCAATCACAAGACACGGGGCGCACAGACCATTTGAATGCCCACCCATTGGGGGAGGGGCAGCCCCCTCAACTATTTTATTGGGGGGGGGATGAAGGGACCTCTGCTCCTACGCTCATCATGAAATAGCAGTTCACAGCCCCATTTCTCAGACCCACAGTCTGATACATGTTTCTAGCACAAGTGCCACCAAATAAAATATGCACATGCAGAGTGAATGCACATGCACATGAATTACATGCAGAGTTTATTTCTTGCAATCTGGAGACTGTCCTCTCTCCCAGCTGACGTGAAAACAGCCTTTTGAAACAGCCTTTTGAAAAAGATTAAGCACAATTCCCTCCACTCTGCAAGACTCCCCACTGGCACCCCAGGCTCAAAGATCTCTTGAAACTATATCATAAAGTTCAGCATACTCTTGGGGTTTACTTCTGTTTCAATGTCTGAAGAAGCCCTTTGATCAGTGGCTTGAGATCTTTTATTATAAAATCTCATATTCTCCGCTGGAGACCTAAGCATCGCCACCGCGGCCTCCTCTTGCCCTCCTGATTTGGCTCGATCACTTGATATTGTTGGATTGTTGGCAAACAATAAGCAAAAACAGGACTTGGAAGTCGTTCTAAATGAGCTTTTCAAAGAATTATCCCCTGGAACAAGATTCTCCCTCTTCCCTTCCTAACTAGCAGGAGAGGAGTCAAGTTAATGCCATCCAATCTGCAATCTCAAAAACAGGTTAAAAGGTGAGAATTAAAAGGGAGACACAAAGCTACAGAAGTCGTAAAAGTATAAATGCTCCTTTTCTGCTTGAAGGTTTTCAGATCGCTATATATTTACTGGCTGGAATTATGGTTTTCCTTCTCTTGACTTCTTTTCATGAGCATGGTCATCTATGCCAGGCATCCCCAAACTTCGGCCCTCCAGATGTTTTGGACTACAATTCCCATCTTCCCCGACCACTGGTCCTGTTAGCTAGGGATCATGGGAGTTGTAGGCCAAAACAGCTGGAGGGCCGCAGTTTGGGGATGCCTGATCTATGCAAATACTCTTCCAACGTGGATTAAATGCAGTCCTGTCCACTCATAGTTTAGTTACACCAAGCAATTGTAAATAGGTCCACCAAGCAATCTATTTTGTGGCAATCTCCGTTCATGACCATAAGACCAGGGAAGGGATCGTTAATTCTTTCTTGTGCCCTTAAAAACCACTGTTGTCTCCTTGATAATAGCAATATATCAGTATCATCATTTTGCCAGTATCATCATTTTGGGATGGCAGGATCTTGTGGAAAATTCAGCGTGTTCCAAATTTCACTGTGAAAAGGATCTAGGGGTATGTCACCTTCATATTTCAAAATTAACAGGATGTCTTTTCCACTCAGCGATGTACTAAAAAGGCCCCCCCTGCTCTCACCTGCTTAGCCTCCGTCCAACAAAAACACCAACTGCACTTCATTTCAGTTCAACAGATTGCTTAAGTGCTTTCCTGGATGGGATTCAGTTTCAGGACTGGGCTGTTGAATTGTACCACTGTCTCTGTACATAAACACAAATTTGCACATATATTTTTAAAGCTTTCCTTTGGACTATTGCTGGATTGAACAGAATGAGGGTCAGATGAAAGTCCTTCCCACTGAATATACCCAGGGTCACCGATCGTTTGGAACCCGTGGCTACATTTGCAAATCATGGTCTGAGGGATGGTGGACCGGCCCCGTCTGAGGGACGGTGGACTGGCCCACGGCTGAAAAAGGTTGCTGACCCCTGCTGTAGACTCAGAATGTTCCAACTCATCATTCTGATCCCTCACTTATTTCATAGCGAGTAACAGAACCGATCTCCTCCCCATGAAGTGTTATAATTCTTCCTGACAATGAATGTGCTTTTTAAGAGCTGTGTTTCCTTTAGGGCTGCACACCCAACATGGGCTGTGTTGATGAGAAGTGCTGAATTCACATATCTCTCTTCTCCCTCATCAGGTTCCCCCCGATTCATAAGGACACAGTGCAGACACTATTGTGATAAAGAAGAGCAACTAACAAAGGGCTGCCTCCAAGTAAAGTCGAAGAACCTTCAGCAGAGAAGCCTAGTTTCAAAATCAATTCTGCTGAAGAGAGACTGAAAGGCAGAGATCATACAAAAAAAATTCCTTGACCTCCTTTCCCCACCCCGTTCCAATTTGCACTGAAGAGAAAACTGTTCTGCAATTTTAGATGCGCTATTGAGTGGCTTAGTGGGTTCCAGCTGTGCTCTGTAATTACTTGGCAAAATATCTGCACACGATAAGAGGGAAAAAAAATCTGCGCTGGTGGTAGAGATAACATGGCTAATGATCTTCCAACCTGGTCTTCCAACCTGGTTAAGCTTGAGAGCAGTACATGTGAAAAGGATCTAAGAGTCCTGGTAGACCACAAACTTGACATGAGTCAGCAGTGTGATGCAGCAGCTAAAAAAGCCAATGCAATTCTGGGCTGCATCAATAGGAGTATAGCGTCTAGATCAAGGGAAGTAATAGTACCACTGTATTCCGCTCTGGTCAGACCTCACCTGGAGTACTGTGTCCAATTCTGGGCACCACAGTTCAAGAAGGATACTGACAAGCTGGAACGTGTCCAGAGGAGGGCAACCAAAATGGCCAAAGGCCTGGAAACGATTCCTTATGAGGAAAGGCTTAGAGAGCTGGGTATGTTTAGCCTGGAGAAGAATAGGCTAAGGGGTGATATGATGGCCATGTTCAAATATATAAAAGGATGTCATATAGAGGAGGGAGAAAGGTTGTTTTCTGCTGCTCCAGAGAAGCGGACACGGAGCAATGGATTCAAACTACAAGAAAGAAGATTCCACCTAAACATTAGGAAGAACTTCCTGACAGTAAGAGCTGTTCGACAGTGGAATTTGCTGCCAAGGAGTGTGGTGGAGTCTCCTTCTTTGGAGGTCTTTAAGCAGAGGCTTGACAGCCATCTGTCAAGAATGCTTCGATGGTGTTTCCTGCTTGGCAGGGGGTTGGACTGGATGGCCCTTGTGGTCTCTTCCAACTCTATGATTCTATGATTCTAAGTCTTTAGTGCAAAGTCAGGGTGCAGTGTTACCAGGTGAGTGGTGATCATGTTAGCATCTTCCATGGCTACAGGAAGCCATACCCAAATCCACACCTGAAAGAGCTGGCCATCAAGGGTTGACACAGTCATTCAGTGAGGGGCATCAGAAATTTTGCAATACCCTTTGACTAAATTCCCTGGTGCTTGCCCTGACAACCAGGGTTGGTTTAAGTCACAGTGTTTCCCAAACTCAGGTCTCCAGCTGTTTGCGGACTACAACTCCCGTCATCCCTAGCTAGCAGTACCTGTGGTCGGGGATGATGGAAACTGTAGTCCAAAAACAGTTGGAGACCCAAGTTCGAAAAAAATTAAGACCAGGGCCATCTTTAGCATATGCCCCGCCGGGAGGGGGGGGAAGCCAAAGTTGTTGACCTTTTTTGGGGGAGGAAAATTGCTCACCGATAACACCGATGCAGCGGAAATAACTGCTTTTGTTTCCTGACTCGGGAATATTTGATTCTACAGAATAACAGAGCGACGGAGGAGGGGAGCGGGGACTTTCGCTCCATTGCTTTTCACTGCCGCCGATCGAGAGGGACCGGTATACAGTAGGCATACATTTGGCACCCTCCAGAATTCGGCGCCCGGGTGCACCGCACCCCTTGCACCCCGGGGTAAAGACAGCCCTGATTAAGACATAGCATAAGAGGAGTCCTGCTGGATTAGTCCAAGGGCCAGCATCTAGTGCAGCAGCCTGTTCTCACAGTGACTAACCAGATGCCCATGAGAAGATTTCAAACAGGGCCTTAGTGCCGCAGCACTCTTTCCATTTGCAGTTGTGAGCGATTTTTATTCACAGGCCAACTGAATAGTCACGGATAGCTTTATTAAAGGCTAATCCCCCTTTAAGGTTGGTGGTTATCACTACATCTTGTGATGTTTTGTTGTCAGAGGTGAAGGCCAATGTAAGACTCTTCCTATTTTATCTACAGAAGCCGACTGGGTTTGCATGTGAATCTTGAAATATTTCAATACTGGCGACAGGACAGCATCCTCCATGGTACCACCTGCATGTAGGTAAAACTAACCTACTCAGGAGAAGTGGAGGCACTCAACTTTTCTCACTGATGTGCTAATTTTCTACATGAAGGCATGATCATCTCTCTCTCTTTCTCTCTGGCGAGAGCCAGTGTAGTGTACTGGTTAAGAGTGGTAGATCTGGGGAGCCGGGTTCGCGTCTCCGCTCCTCCACATGCAGCTGCTGGGTGACCTTGGGCTAGTCACACTTCTCTGACGTCTCTCAGCCCCACCTACCTCACAGAGTGTAAACTTAGTTGGTCTTTAAGGTGCTACTGAAGGAATTTTTTTGTTGTGGGGGAGGAAGGGAAAGGAGAATGTTAGCCGCTTTGAGATTCCTTTGGGTAGTGATAAAGTGGGATATCAAATCCAAACTCTTCTTCTTCTCTCTCTCTCTTGAGAAAAGCACTAAAAATATATATTTTAAAAAGCAGCCGTCTACTACTTCATTCTGTGTAACTTGTAGAATTGCTTCTCATGTTAATACTTTCCTTCTTGGTTCTTCTGTTCTTTGACCCTCATGTGCATTCTGGAGGAAGCCTGTTGAGAATTTTTCTCATATTTCTAAAAGGCAGCAACTATTTAACAGCTCTTGAAATAATACTTGGCTCAAGTAAAGAATGTCAAGGCGTGTAGGAGGGTGAAGAATAAGAACTGCGGCTGGCAGCCCACAAACTGCTTACTCCAAAGTAGTCCTTATCAACTTAAGAGACAACCTTTAGCGCAATAACAGGTAACTAGCTGGGGTATTACAACAGGAAGTAGGATTTTAGGCCCTAGCAAACAGAAAAGTGGAAAATCTTCGATCAGGTGTCCCGAAGTTCCTATTGTATTTATGGATTTATAACATTTATAAATCTTTTTGAGAAGGAGCTAAAAATGGCCATGTTTTGCACCCTTCTCCCATTTTCACCAATCAGATATTTTTAATATCCCACTGAATATGTTTCAGTGAACCCAGTGTGACTTAACGTAAATATGCCGAATATCAGAATGCATAAGAAGGGGAAAGTCAGAATTTGCCATTTTAAAAGTATAAATAGAAAGGCATTGAAATAATCTATTTTGCGGACAATATCTCCCAATGTGATAGCAGTCTTTATATGGCAACATCCCCGGGAAAATTGCATACATTCTCCAGATCAATGCAGCTCTTTATTTGTAACAAAGACATGTTGTACGACATTCCAGCCAAGGTTCCAGTATGGATCCCCCATCAATCTAAACAAGAAAAGTAGCTAATAAGTCTCTTGAATTGAAGGACAGAGCAAATAGTAGTACAGTATATGTTTTATCGAGGCAATTTCTCTTAGCTCACTTGACCAGCTTAGCTAGTGTTAGATTATATTTGCATTTCAAAAAAAGAGAGAAAAAGTAATTTTGCTTTCTTGCTTTGGATAAATGTTTGGGATACTGAGCGGGGAAGACCCCTAATTTTCAAGAAACAAATCATCTTTGGAAGACATTTGGGGAACATACCTTCAATTTCTGCAAATTTTGTGGGCAAATCCATTGGGGGGGAGGTGTTTTCCTTCTCCCCCCCTCCGGTGTTCTGAAAGCTTCAAAACTATTGCAGTGTAACTTAAGCATTAATTAGACAATCTCTTGAGTGCCTTCACTAGGAATAGAGATTTATTTCCTCAGAATAAAGGATCTTAAATGGACTTAACACACAATTTAACATCCCAGCAGGTAGACGTTTGTCTCAGAAGTCAGTGCCATAGCAATGAAATAATCCTATTTGTTTCCGGGAGGTGGACAAGGTTTTTGGAGAGGGGATCACAGGATACCCCCATGCCTCTGCCAAGGGAGGCAAATCCCAGTGGGATCTAATTGAAAAACAAATTAACTTATTAGTGATGGTGATTGCCCTTTTGCCACCTCTTCCCACTTCTGCAAGGGATTCCCACACGATGGGGATGATTTTGCAAGCCTTCATGTCATGTTTGCAGGCATCTTTATAATGCAGAGTTGGTGTGTTGCCTGAAGCCAGTTCCCTGTAGAGCAGTGTTTCCCAACCTTGTGCCTCCAGATGTTTTGTGACTACAATTCCCATCATTCCTGACCACTGGTCTTGCTAGCTAGGGATGATGGGAGTTGTAGTCCAAAAACAGCTGGAGGGACAAGGTTGGGAAACACTGCTGTAGAGCATGTCCTTGGGCAGAGTTGCCATATGTCCGGAATTTCACAGACATAGCCAGGATTCGGCAGTGGAAAACTGTGTCTTTGCAGAAAACGCTGAAAAGTCCTGGGAAATCTTGACGTATGGCAGCCCATGTTGGAAGTGTAGATTTTGGCGAATTTCCTTAAAAAATAGTTCAAAAGCTCAACAACTTGTGTGTCTGGATTTTCACTGTTTAAAATGTGGCAACCCTATCCTTGGGTATATGTAAGTATGGTACCAGTGCATGCTTTCTGGAGTGTGACACCCATTCAATTATTGCGAACTGTGAAAGGAGCACAAATTCGTGCCTTTCTGGGTTCTAATGTTACTGGAATACTGCAGTTGAAAAGAATTTAATTGAAACGTTTTTAACTGAAAAGGGATGACAGAACTTTCAAAATTTGGGCCTTGGGCAATCTTTGTCAACATATCAGAAATGGTGTAGATAGGTTTGCCATTACTGTTAGTTATTTAGCACCTCTTTTTATATGATCAACATTATAACCTGCAACTTTTGCCGCCAAGGATTACTTCGCCCACCAGCCAAGTGTATACATAATGTGCTGGGGTTTTTTTAGGAACAAGAAGTAAATGCTGCCATCTAGTGAATTAAGGGCTCCTCTGGATAACCTGTTTATTAAGCAGTCATTTAATCTGCTTTCACAAAGTTTACTCAGGGTGAGTCCATGTCTGGTTTATATTGGGCATTTTGTTACGACTTGTTTGTGGGGAGATTACACAAAAATGAGTCTTTGCCCTGGTGTGTTCGTGTTGTGTTTATCTGCCTTCCCATCAATCATTTATTCATCCCACACTTCTCAGTATATTTCCCCATCATTTTCCTAAGAGCAAGCAGTCAGTTGCCTTTCTCAAAATGCGGGTTCTCCTTCCTGGAGAGCACGTGTTGCGGTGGGGGCCAGCAAACTACCCCCTTTGCAGCTGGGGCGGGATTGTTTGGATTACCGGTTGTGGTGATTGGACCACAGGTTGTTGCTGGGGTAAAAGACATGTTGCCATTATTTGCTTGACAGCCCTGGGGTATAAATAGGCAAGCACGTCTTCAGATCCCCCTCTTTGTTTGCGTACTTCGGATCTCCCTCCCTCCCCCCTCCCTATTTTTAGGCTCCTGTGCAGGGCAGTCTGGAGCAGGTCAAGCGCCCTGGCGCTGAGGCACGGAGATCACTCCGGAGCCTCCGCCGTCGCAGCGTCCCATGCGGCTTCGTCGCGCAGCACCCCGCCTGCCGGCCCTGCTCCTGTGTTAACCTTGAGCTGGCATAGCGACCATTGGAATATACGCTGTTTGAATAGCTACCATGGTCCATAGCTGTTCTGGGGATTATTTAAATGCCAGATCCTATTGCATATCCCACAAGTTTTCCAGAAAAATCACGACATCCCTCTTTTTTATCTTTCAGTAGACATTTCGCTTGCGGTGATCTTATGTGAATTTTCCCCAAAATGCATATTTTTGGGTGCCGTATCTGGAAAAAGCAGATGGGGGGGGGGATTGTGCAAGATCATACCAACCAAATGGGCCACCAAAAGGGCTGTAGTTCCACTGGGTCTCAGCCACCAGCTGTTTCCTGGTCATTTTTTTAAAAAACCACACACACACAAACAACAACAACAAACAAACCTAGAGATGCCAGGGACTGAACCTGGCAATACCATATAGAGAGCTTCCACCAAGATTTGCACTCTGACTACATACTAAAACCGGATTGGTGTATACAGGGTCCAAGTGTTATAATATTTTCTTGTTGTCTGTGAATTCCTGGGGTAGAATTCAAGCTTCTTCTGTGCCCTGATAAATTCTGTCATCAGGTCAGCACTTAGTGGAGACAGGTAGGTTCATTTTTAAAAAAACTTTTTCTTTTGTTAAGAACACAGCAAAACACACTTTTCTTGTAGCAAGGCAGAGCCGCTCATACAGCCTTTCCACTTACTCCAGCATGTACAAACACAGAGCCACAGCTAGTGGAACTAAACTGCACCAGGGTCACATCCACGCCATCCACCGCTAAACCACTTTAACGGTCATGTTGTTGTTGTTTAGTCGTTTAGTCGTGTCCGACTCTTCGTGACCCCATGGACCAGAGCATGCCAGGCACTCCTGTCTTCCACTGCCTCCCGCAGGTTGCTCAGACTCATGTTTGTAGCTTCGAGAACACTGTCCAACCGTCTCATCCTCTGTCGTCCCCTTCTCCTTGTGCCCTCCATCTTTCCCAACATCAGGGTCTTTTCCAGGGAGTCTTCTCTTCTCATAAGGTGGCCAAAGTATTGGAGCCTCAGCTTCACAATATGTCCTTCCAGTGAGCACTTAACAGTCATGGCTTTCCCCCAAAGAATCCTGGGAACTGTAGTTTGTTAAGGGTGCTGATCCTTTTGCATCACGTCTGGTTTGCCTTACAATAATTAAACTAATCTCCTTCCTTGCATTTCACTTTTCCTTTCCTAATGGCAAGACTGAAAAACTGGAAGTTCATTCCTTCTCTTCCGAAGTGAACAATAATTTAAGACCACTGAGAGCTGAAGCTTAAATTATAGTGCAGAGACAGTAATGCCCAGAAAGAAATACAGCTTAATGGCTCGCATCTTAATCACACATATATAAACATTGCACAGCCAAATAACTTTCAGCTTAATTGTGCCTTTCTTTTCAACAAACCATTTTATTTCTGTAATGATTGCTGGTAAGTTATGATCCCTTTAGAATTAGGATACCAGAAGGCCTTGGGAAATAACACAAGACAGGCTGCTGAGGAAATGCTTTAATAGGTTTTTAAAAAGATATCAGTCACCAAAGCTGACAATAGCAAAAATACTAATTTAGAAAAAGTTAAGTGTTGAAATGAAACATCTGTTTTACTAAAAAAAAAAACACCCTCTGGAGAACTAAAAAAGGTAGTTCAAAATGAGAGTAGGGTTGTGGTCACCCTTTGCTCATTCTATTTGACTTGTCAGTGGTTTTGACAAATCTAAAAAAATGTAGTATAAACACCGACAACTGGGAAACACTGGCCTGCGAGCGCTCCAGTTGGAGAACAGCCTTTACCAAAGGTGTCATGGGCTTTGAAGAAACTCGATCTCAGGACGCAAGGGAGAAACGTGCTAAGAGGAAGGCACGCTTGGCAAATCCACACCGTGATCACCTTCTGCCCGGAAACCTGTGTCCCCAGTGTGGAAAGACATGAGGATCCAGAATTGGCCTCCACAGTCACTTACGGACCCATTGTTAAAACCGTGTTTATGGAAGACAATCTTACTCGGCTACGAGTGATTGCCGAAGAAGAAGAAGAAAGGTTTTGACCATGGAACCCTCCTGAAGCAGCTCAAGGAAATATGAGTTGGTGGCCCTGTACCTGTTCCTCCAAGGCCATTTCCCGAAAGTAGGTATCGGGGCACTGTTTCACACCATGAGAGTTGTTATGTGGTGTCCCACAGGGTTCTATCTCGCTCCCCGTGCTATTTGACAACTAAATGTCATGACTAGGAGCTGCCATCGGGAGATCTCAACTGAGGTGTCATCAGCATGAGGATGACACCTAGCGCTGTCTCTGTTCCATCACAACAGACAGTGGGGGCTTTCTTTGTAGTTCTGTCACCCTAAACGACTGGGAATAGTGACGCAGGAGACTGGTTTCTTTGTGGCAGCCCCACAGAAGGGCTGCTATTGTTTGGAACTCTTTTACTTGTTTACATGTAAACCAGGGGCATCACAATGGGGGGGGCGATGGGGGCAGTTTGCCCTGGGTTCCACTCTGGGGGGGTACCACTTGGTGCCCCCACCCCCGCGACTCCCAAGCCGAGCCTTCAGCCAGTAAAAAGTCCACGCCAAGCGCCGCGCTGTTTGTAGCTGGGGGCGTGTGGCTTTGGAGGTGCGGGGGGCGGGGATACCCCACCACGTAATGATGCATGCATGCGTCGTTACGTAACACACGTGTCGTTACGTAGCGACGCCGTGCACCCCTGGGTGCATGGCAATTTGCCACCACGGGTGTTGTGGCGCCTTGCTACGCCCCTGATGTAAACCATCAACTAATAATTTAGCACATCAAAGTGCAAGTAGATAAATAGGTACCACTCCGACGGGAAGGTAAACGGCGCTTCCATGCACTGCTCTGGTTCACCAGAAGCGGCTTTGTCATGCTGGCCACATGACTCGGAAGCTGTGCGCCGGCTCCCTCGGCCAGTAAAGCGAGATGAGCGCCGCAACCCCAGAGTCGTCCGCTACTGGACCTAATGGTCAGGGGTCCCTTTACCTTTACCTTTAATCTCATTGAAGGTCAACCAATGTCTGTGTCACAGTTCTGGATTAATTGCAGCCGAAACTATTATTATTCTGACCAATCAAACGTCTCAAAACTGGAGACAGACAAATCTCTGCACTGTACTCATGAACTGGATGATTTATATTAGCAATGTGTGAGGTAAGCAGGGGAAGAAATATAAATTATCCCCGTTCATCACATTCACTTATTTTAATATTTCCCACATGTTTCTATGACAACATTCAAGGCGTGCACATTTTAATTTTACTAGTGCAGGGGAAGCTTGTCAAAGTTGTAGAGTTCCCTTGATTTTATGGCTGAATGCAATGTCTAATATACATTATAAATCTTCTCTGCAAAAAAAAAATGTGGGTGGGTGGGGGGCCTTCATTGCAAGCAGCTCTCGCAGCAAACTTGAATTGTTTCCTTTTTTTCCAGCAAAAAATTGTGCGGGCACTTTTTTAAAAATAAAATAAGAGTGTTATGACCCCCTTGATTCTCGTACACTTTAGAAGTCAGGATTCGAGTTACAACTGTGCCAACACTTGTTGGATGGGTGCTTAAACACCTTACAAAGGCTCTCAGCTGCCTGTGCATAGGAGTTCTTTGCAGTTAGTGCAGCTAAGGAATTTTCCAGCCCTCCCTTGGGGAGCTCTGAGCGAGTTCACACAGGCAACATCCCTTAATGTTTTCAAGTGGGCCTGGAAACTCTATATAAATGAATATATATAATTGTCAGAGGAGCATTTAGGGGAGCGTGACTGCTCCAGTCACATTGGGCGTGGAGACTTAGGAGCGCCATAGGGGGTGCTGCAACTATTATGTAGAAAGGAAGGCGAAGAGTTGGGACGGCAACCAAATTTTGGCATTGCACAGGGCACCGCTGAAATTTGAGACCCCAAGTTCCACCGCTGTAGTTGTGTGAACCCCAATCTCTGAGTGGTGAGAGATCTTGGGACTCCCAGCACATTCCTCAGGTTTTATTTCCTTAGAATGAAAGTCACTGGAGGCAGGTTTGTCTCTCTGATGCACAGTTTTGTTTATACAAATATACAAGCTGAGCATAAGATGAAGGGCTCACCACATTAACACTTCAACAGATCTTGATCTCCCATTTGGTTTCTAATGCCCCCGCCCCTCCGCAAAAAAAGCCAAAAGATTGGCAAAGAAGCAGAAAATCCCAGCTCATTTTCGCAATGAGTTGAAAGGGTGAACAATATCTCTAGTCCTGCTTTCTGAACCAGATGGGCATTTAAGGGCAGACTATTCCCCAATCTTGTTGCAGGGACCAAAAATGAATGATACCAATTACAAACAATGCAGAAAAACCAACAGAATCATCAGCTCATAGAATAATAGAATTGCAGCGCTGGAAGGGATCCTGATGGTCATCTAGAACAACCCCCTGTGATGCAGGAATCTTTCACCCAACATGGGGCTTGAACCCATAAACCTGAAATTAAGTCTTATGGTCTACTGACTGAGCCAACCTGGGAGAAAATTTCTCCTGACTACCTACCTTCTTTGCCAGTCTCTTGTGAAAGCTGGTCCCACCCCCAACAAGGCTTTGACAAGACTTGAAACCTCTGAGGGTGTCATGAAGGCCCATTAATTACATTACACACTTTTCAGAGAGCTGAATTAAATTGCATCACAAAGCGCTTTTTGGAAATGGGTTGGATAATCACAGCATCTTCAACTGTTCTGTGCTTTCATATGCCAGTCATTTTGGGCACATAATTGAGCTCTGTATCATTTTACCTCTCATGAAGTGAAAATCGATAGCTTGTTGGTCTTGACAGGCTGCTGAATGCCGTTTTTCAACAGCTCAAGGGTCATTGATCACTGGCAACTCAACATTAATTTTATTGTTCTCTAGCTTTTTCTTCTTCCCGGTGTTTACCTTTGTTCCGAGACAATGAAGTATGTGCAGATGCTCCAAGGTTTAATATTAAATTAGAAAGATAAAATGTGCTCTGCTTTCTAGTGCACATGTAAACTTTCAAGCCTGATTGCTTTAGCTGTGGCTAAATCTCTGGACTTGTTTTCACTGCCAAGGATCTCTGCCTTACCTTCTAAGTCCTGGACTGCAAAATCCGGGACCGGCAGCCGTGTGACACCGGAAGTTGCATCGACGTAACTTCCGGTGTCGTTTAGCCCTTCTATGGGCACCAAAAATGGCCGCCGCCAGCTTCAAAAGTCGCTTCTACACATGTCAGGAAGTGCGTCGACGCAACTTCCGGTATCGCTCCGCCCATCTATGGGCACCAAAAATGGCTGCCGCCGACACCGGAAGTCGCGTCTATGCACTTCCGGACATGCGTAAATGCGACTTTTGAAGCCGGCGGTGGCCATTTTTGGTGCCCATAGAAGGGCAAATCAGAAAGAAAGAAAATGGCCGCCGGCAGGAGAAAATAATGGAGAAAAATGGGAGACGAAGTGATACGGGGGACCACCGGGAAAAGGTAAGTAAAAATGGGGGTTTCCCGGGGGAAACAGGGTACTTGGCAGCTATGATCTCTGCCTCTTGGCTCCCCCTCATCTCCAGCCTCTGAGTCTGCACTGCTCTCTGCCACAGCCTCTTCCTGCTCACTAAACCCTGTTGCCTCTTCAGCTTCTGACACTTCCTCCTCCTCCCAGTCTGCTCCCTCTTCCCCTCTGTCCACTCATCATCATCCCATTACCAGCCCCCTGGCTCTGAGCCTTCTTCCCCTGAGGGTTCCCTTGCAAGTTCCTCAGCTGATACCTCCCACCACTCCTCTGCTTCCAGCCAGTCCATGACAGATGTCAGGGCTTCTTTAGCTGTGATTGCAGGGGGTTGGACTAGATGACCCTTGGGATCCCTTCCAGTTCTATGATTTCATGAAAAGAAAATGTTACTAAAGGAAGTTGTATATAAAATGCACATTTTAAAAAAAAGTATCCACAAGAGAATAAAATAGAACATACCTGCTGCTGCCGGTGGTTTGTGGCAGATGGTGGCTGTGGAAGCTCAGGCTCAATGACCTGGGTCTCCACTAAGAGACAGCCAAGATGGTCTCTGGCCTCTCAGCTTTTGTAGCTGGAGTCAGTCAGGGCCCCACCGTCCCAGGCCAGGTGGGAAAAGGCCTGCAAGGTACGTTGTTACTTGTTTCTTTTTCTACAACTGAAGGTTTAACTTTTCTACAGTACAGAAGATCTATGTAGCTCAAACTGTTAATGGGAAGGACTGTCTTGGTCCCCCACACTTGTGTTTTACGTTGTCTCAATTCTAATAAACTTCAGATTGCAGTGGGGTGTGAGATGCCGTCATTCCAGCTACAGTACTTGTTTAAAGACCATGTTGTCTTATTTTCTTTTCATTGTTATTGTTTGGTTTAGAGTTCCTCAAGGCACCCAAGGACTCTTTTATGGGCGTTGCGAAGTTGAAAATGGTGAGTACATCTTTTACACCGCATCCAGTTTTATAATGGGCCCTTTGTGTCTGAGTGGGCTACACCCCATTCGGCCAGCAACGTTCTGGAACAGGACCCAAAAGAAAACCGATCACACAAAATTGCCCTTTGCGGAACGTGCACAGGGTGTTGTTAAGAGTGTTGATCGTATTGAAATGATTTAGGGGCTGCGCAAACCTCAGTGAAGTGTCTTTTCAGAGTAATAAACCATCTGAGGTGTGAGATTATGAGCAAGGCTATATTGAACTGCCGTTTATTACTGGTAGTTGGCGCTGCCAGATGGAAACAGAGGGGGGTGTTGCTTCATAGCTCATGGGATGATTCTGTCTTGCATCAAGGCAAAGACACCAGCTTGTTGCTGAGGTCACTCTGAAATTAGCTGTGTGGTACATGGCCAATGGTCATATCCAGACAAATTTGTGAAGGCAAGAATAATGAGGCCCAGCTACCTAGAAAATTCTTCCCCTGCCCACCTCCAGACAGGCATGGGGGAAGTTGGAATGATGATGTTGCCATACAACATCATGAGGTAAGAACAAATACAGCCCTTCCTCCCTTGCCCTGAAAAAAATTATTAAATATTTGCCTCACCACCCCCCAAACTGGTGAAATGTTCCCTGCTACCTTCATTAACAGAAAACATTAACAGTCTTTCATCATCATCACCATTTGTTAAATTTTTATAGCGCTCTATCCCCGTAGATCTCAACATAAAATCGCAATATTGAAAAATCATCAGCGTGACAAGCTTTTTTAAGAGAGAGAAAAATAAAACAAACAGACTAAAATCTACATTAAAAACAAAACAAAACCACAGCAGGCTGCAGTCGGGAGCAACGGAATATTCTCTGAGCATTTCGATCGTGAGATGACAGGGCACACTTTGGCCTGAAGGTGTCTCCATTTCCCCATGAAACTTTATCATTTGGCCACACGTGCTTCCCAAAAAACAAGCAGCTCCCTCAGTCAGGCTCTTGGGACCTCACAGTAAATCGACACACCTATTTGGTCATTTGCCACCACATGGTGTTATGGTACTTGCCTATTATCTCTTTTGCAGAAAGCTCTACCTTTTCAAAATTGTAGTGAGCTGCTGTGTGCCATTTTCGTGTTGCGCGATGAACGTACATACCATGGAAAGGTTAAGGCCGGAGGGAACAGGCCAACAGTTTTCAATATCTACAAGGATTTCAGAAAGAAGAGAGAGAGAGAGAGAGAGAGAGAGAGAGAGAGAGAGAGAGAGAGAGAGAGAGAGAGAGAGAGAGACTATCTATTTTTAATCGCTAACGAGAATACAAGGCAATGTATCTAAGCTACATGGATCAATCCTGCCTCTTTGGTGTGCACACATGCCGTATAGCACAGGTGTGCATAATCACACTTGATGTGCGACTGGTGTGATTCTTGCATTGCCCTCCTGGTGGGATTATGGTCAAATGAATGGTGTAAATGGTGCCAATAGGAATGCAAAGACATCCTACTGATCTAAAATTGTGGTATCCAAAGTTAAGTCTCCTTTTCATAGCAACCTTTCTTCACGTGGGCTGAATGTAGAGAATTCTGGGGACAGTTTTTGCTCATGCCAGTATTAGGGATTGGGGATAAATTTGTTGCACTTTGATTTAAAGTAAAGCTACCTAATTCACCCTTTCTGAAACAATATTGAACCGAAATGCAGCCACCCAGTGAAATTTGCACCTCTCTGAATTCTGCAGTTCTCTAGGCAAGTAGTGTGTTCTGTTGCAGAGTGTGCATAAAAATGCAGGTGTTAGTGAAAATGCATTTTGTTAGGAGAAATTGCTTTGCAAATATGTTTATGTTAGGCAAAACTGCATAGAAAAATATATTAGGAGAAATTCACTCTAAAATGCTGCTGAATTTTCATGATGTGGTGTGCACACACACACACACACCACATACTGCTGTGGCAATGTGTAGAACTGAATTTCAGAGCAAAAAAATAAGAAACCGAGAGAAACTGAAATTGATGGATTCGCCCCTCCATAGTTACTATGCCCTTTTGCAAACCTAGGGTATTCCCCAGAGCACTTCCCAGAATCTCTGCAACAAAAATAAATTCTACAGTGCGGTGAGGGGTGGGGGGATGCTTTGCATTGCAGCAGGAGAAAGGTTGTGGTGGACAGGCTGTTTTGTAATAAAACCTGTCCACTGTTCCGGATGTCATTGAGGAACACCTGAGGAGTTGCAGGGTCCCTAGGACCAATCAAAGAAACAAAAATTTTGGAAGACAAAGAAGGCCATTCTTGACAACCTTCCCACAACACAATATACTTTTTCATGTATGTTGTATTATTTGAATGAGATGTTTGTTATATTGGGCATCTCATTGAAGAAGAAGAGAAGAGTTTGGATTTGATATTCCGCTTTATCACTACCCAAAGGAGTCTCAAAGCGGCTAACATTCTCCTTTCCCTTCCTTCCCCACAACAAACACTCGGTGAGGTGAGTGAGGCTGAGAGACTTCAGAGAAGTGTGACTAGCCCAAGGTCACCCAGCAGCTGCATGTGGAAGAGCAGAAACACGAACCCGGCTCCCCAGATTACGAGTCTACCGCTCTTAACCACTACACCACATTGGCTCAGACCCAACAGGTGAAGAAGCTAGCTGGCCAACCCATCTCCAAAACTCACTTTTTCTGAGAAGACAATAGCTCATCCACCTCAGGTGTGGGGAACCTTTGCTTCCATCAGCCTCAGCAAGCATGGTCAATAGACAGGGATGATTGGAGTTGTAGTTCTCCAACATCTGGAGGGTCAAAGGTCTTCATACTCGATCCACCTAGTCCCTAAACATGTGATTGAAATAAAGCATTGTCTTCACTTGTCTATTCACACCTAAATTTCATCTTTTCTCTTTAAGCCTCTTGGGGGTAGAGACCTAATGTACCTATTCTTTTTAAAGCACTTTGTGCTATATAAATGATGATGATGCTGGTTGACCCTTTGCAAATCCACCTGACAGGTTTTCTGATGCTTAGCTATAGGTTAATGCTACCATAACCCTGCCGCCAGTGGATTTTGAGTTAGACATGATATTGTGCATTTGGTTCTGGGCAGCATCACTCCCTTTCAGTCACCATGTCCATTGGCTTTGAAGCATAAGTCGATTATGTTGCCAGAAGGAGCGTCTCCACCTCCACCGTTCAGCCCGGACACTGAGATCCAGCGCCAAGGGCCTTCTGGCGGTTCTCTCATTGCGAGAAGTGAGGTTACAGGGAGCCAGACAGAGGGCCTTCTCGGTAGCAGCACCCACCCTGTGGAACGCCCTTCCATCAGATGTCAAAGAAATGAGCAGTTATCCTAATTTTAAAAGACATCTGAAGGCAGCCCTGTTTAGGGAAACTTTTAATATTTAATGCTGTATTGTTTTAATATTCAATTGGGAGCCGCCCAGAGTGGCTGGGGAGACTCAGCCAGATGGGTGGGGTATAAATAAATAAATAAATAAATAAATAAATAAATAAATAAATAATTCATTGGTTAATCAATGCCACCATCTATGAATGCCACTACAGAACTCTATCATACCTCCATTAAAAAGCTTGTGAGTTTGTCTGTAAGTTACAGTTTGAACATTCAGGCTCGAGTTCAAAGCTCTAGAAAGTTTCATTGCACGTAAGAACTTGATGTACCTTTTCAATGACAAGAACTTATGTTCATGCATATTTATATTGTGTGTTTGGTAATCTCTGCATGCACAGACTTCCATCTGAATGCTTGATCCCTTGAATGTTGCTGGGTGTTCTGTATTAATGTGCCCCTTGGGGGGGGGGGACTCATTTTAATTCTACTGTTTACGAAGTCCCAATGATACTTCTTCAGATAATTAATCACCATGTCCAACTACATGCATGGTATTACTTTTTTGTGTGTGTGCCTGGACACACGTAAGGATGTGTTAATGGATGAGTTTTATGGAAGTATTTTATGTGACACATAGCCCTGCAGGTGTTTGGCCAGTGGAGGTCTATCTGGCTCCATGCATTGTAGAAGATTCTTAACTCTGTAAGCTACAAAGCTCTAAATTTGCAGGTCCAATTTTATCGTAGAATAGCATGGAAGTTCATCTATGTCACTCACAGGCATACAGTTTTGCCCTCCACAAAACTCAATGAGCAAAGATACCTTTGGAAATGTTTCCATGCTTCCAATCTCATTCACGTGTATTGACTGGCAGATTTATCCACAGGAATATGGAGTGAGATAACAAGTCAATGCTATTTCATTGCTTCTTGGAGCACATCTGAGACTGGACAAAAGCTGCGAAGGTGTCTCAACAAAGAGTCATGACCCTCCCACCCACCACTGGCTCCACCTATCCAATCTCCCCTCCTGGATGGTTGAGGCCCTTCCTTCATTGCTAGGGACTCTCTGTTCCATGGGTGGGGCAGGACACGTAGCCAGTGGGATGGCCTTTCCTTCCCCAGCTTCTACAGGCAAAGGGGTGGAGCCTTCATTCAGTCATCCACTTCATTCATTCTGGTAGATAGCACCTACCAACCAAGACCCAAGCCAGTAGGGATCTCAGGGTCGCCAGCGGCTGTCCATAAACCTTTATTTTGCTTCTCAGGAAGCAAAAGTGAAACCTCTCTTCCATTAAAACCACTCCATTAATTCAAACATGACCTCACATCTGTCTGGAATTGAATTCCACATGATACTCATTATATAATCAACATGATTAAAATAGATGGAGCCTTCTGGAAGTAGACAAAATATGAGAGCAATTACACTGAAAGGTGGAGTGGGGTGAGGTAGGGGGAAAAAGGAGATCGGACCAAACAAACCTGCAACAGGGAGCCAAAATGACCTTCCCACTTGCTCATTGCTTTAAGTATCGGTGTTTTGCAGGGACAACAGTAAAATCAAGGAGGTGATGGAAGAAAGAGATTTCTGCAGAGAGCATTGCACTGAATAGGTCGTCTGGTTTGAATGAAGATGAGCCCTTGCCTCTTGTTGCGAATAGTTGTACTCAGCCCTTTGCAGAATGACTACCGTTTAAGCACCACATTTAACCCTGAGATAGAGGCAACCATGAGGGTTGTGTGCCCTCAAAGTCTTATCCAAATCCTACTTAAACTAATGGAAATGTTCGCTTTGAAGTTGATGGGAACTGAACTGGCACCAGTCCAGCAGACCACTTATGTCCTATGTTAACCCCGTTTAAGGATTGAAGGGATATAGCTGCATTATGACTATACATAGTTTCCCACATGTACCTAAATACATATATCTGGAAGGAAACTCTTGCCAAAAATAAGCCCTCAATAGAAGAAGGAATGGTTTCTTGAGGGATATCCTTAAATCTTACTAAAGGAAAGTTAAGGATAAGATAGAAATGAACTCCTAAGGACTCAGGGTTTCCAGATGTGCCATTTTTTTTTAAAAAAAGAGGCAAACCTAATAAAACTAGCCTTCCCAGAGTAATTACATTTTTATGTGCTCTTTCACATAGATGTATGAAAGTTGAGATAGTACAAGCCCAATCTCATGACAGAGAGCCCTCCCATCCAGCAGGGGTAGCTGTAGCAAAAGTGCCACCTGATATGTAAGTCCTGACAAAGAACATTAATCTGAAACTCATTGGGACCCATTAATAATAAGTTTTAATTTCGTAGAGATACAAAATATTCAATGGATATTTCATAAAATTTATCTTTTTTGTTAATGTTACACATGTCCCAATCTTTGAGTGGCATGAGATTTCCCAACACATACCTTGGGTTTGGTTTCCTTAGAATGAAGGTCACAGGAGACAGGGTTGTCTTTGTGATTATGTGAGTTCTCTATCATAGAGAGCACGATTTGCGGTGGGGGCTTAGCAAACCACTCCTAAGTCTGAAGGTGGGGGCATGAGTGGCCACCGTCCGATTGGTCCTGGGCTGTTGTTGGGCAAATTAGTATGTTGCGAGTTGCAGGTCCAACCCCTGGGTTATAAAAGCCTGAACACATGGTTTCTCTTTCTCTTTGGCTGCGTTTCTGATCCCCACCCTCCCTCCGCTGTTTTTTAGGCCTCTGTGTTGACATTGCTGTGCCCCTCATGGGGTCGCCTGTATTCAGGGGCCTGGTAGGATTTTTTTTTCCATTTGGCTGATTGGCTGGTGCCATCTGGTTTTTTGCCTACTGCATAGCAAATAGTCACAACTTGTAAGGTTGGCAGTTAGGCATTGGTTATTTTGGTTGTATTAAGGGGTCTTGTTGATTGTGTTGGCCCAAGTTAATGCCTGCGTGGTGGGGGAAATTACGGTCAGGAATACAGGGGCTCTATGCAGTGTCCGTAACCCCAGGTCGGGGGCCAGGACCGCGTATTGAGCCCCTGGGAGCCTGAAGGGAGAGGGAAGAGTTCATGCACCCGGGTCCCCGTCTCTCCCTGTAGGATTTCCCCTTGTTGACAAGGCAAGTTATTATTTCTGTCCTTAGGTGACAGTTGAGAACCAATGCCTACGCAACCACTCACATATTTTGCATTTAATAAAAGTTGTGGCCAAATTCATGCCAAAAACCATTAAACAAAACTTCTGTCTATGTTGTGAGTTATTTGAGGGGTGGTTTGGGGACCTCCACACGCAAATAGTTCTGTTTACACAAACATAAGCATAAGATGGAGGTCTGAAAGGTTGAAGACTGCCACAGATCTCTCTCCCCTATTTGGTTTCTAGATGCTCTCCCAAAGCCACAGCTTTGGATTCAACATAAGGGTCGACAGTCGAGCTTTTGTGTTTCTTTCCAGCCCAGAAGAAGATGGGGTCTATTGCTCTCTTACACTCGCCAGTGATATCACCTGCAAAAGCGTGTAGGAGAGATATTGAGCCCAACTTGCGTTAAAACAAGAGGTTTATCAAGCCTACATGGCTGAAGACATGAGCTGTCTTGGGTTTGGCAGAGCACAACTCAGGAAAGCCCAGGAAAGGAGAGTCAGGCCAGTGAAACAACACTTTCCATTCTTACTGGCACTCAAGGCAGAGAAAGGCAACCGGTTTTAGCTTGTGAATAAGTTATGGGCACTCAGTCCCAAGTAGAAGAGGAAAGCGGAACAGCTGTTCCATTGCATTCATTTCCTCTTAAACACTTCACTATGGCGATAACAGCTCTATCAATATCCTCCTTTCAGTTGCCTGCTGTGTATAGTCTTTTTGTTTGAGTGTTTCCAGGTCAATTTTCTTTGGTGAGAAGCAGCTGTAAGATTTGAATTCTGGGTGGTAGCAGAAGAGGAAGGACAATGTTTATTTCATTTTTATTTTAAGACGATGCATCCCATCATTCTCGAGGAGTCAAAAAGGCACCATCTTGCTGCTGGGTGATGTTGGAAAAAGTTTTTTTTTTCTGGGATGGGTCATGAAGGTCTGTTTTTCATGAAGTGCCACTTGCATTTTTATAGCAAAAGTAGCAGATGTGAATGAACCCCCCCCCCCAAATACACACACTGTAGCGTTTCTCTGTGTTTTGGTAATTACAGAAAGCTAGAGCATAATAAAGGGATGCAGGTGGCACTCTGGGTTAAACCACAGAGCCTAGGGCTTGCTGATCAGAAGGTCGGTGGTTCGAATCCCCGTGACGGGGTGAGCTCCCGTTGCTCGGTCCCATCTCCTGCCAACCTAGCAGTTCGAAAGCACGTCAAAGTGCAAGTATATAAATAGGTACCGCTCTGGCAAGAAGGTAAATAGTGTTTCCATGTGCTGGTCTGGTTTGCCAGAAGCGGCTTTGTCATGCTGGCTACATGACCGGAAGCTGTACACCGGCTCCCTCGGCCAGTAAAGCAAAATGAGCGCTGCAACCCCAGAGTTATCCGCGACTGGACCTAATGGTCAGGGGTCCCTTTACCTTTACCTTTAGAGCATAATAAGAGCCTTGATGGAACAGATAGAAAGCCTCCCTTCCACTCCAGCATCCTGTTCTCACAGTGGCCAACCTATGGCAGCCTATGGGAAGCCTGCAAGCAGGACCTGAGCACAAGAGCCCTCTCCCCATTCGTAACGTAAACCACCCTGTAAATTTGATAAATAAATAAATAAATAAATAAATAAATAATTGTGATTGCCAGCAACTGGTTTTCAGAGGCCTACCACCTCTCTGCTACTGAAGTTAGGTACTGGAGTTAGGGTCGCAGGTCGCGCTGTGATCTAAACCACTGAGCCTCTTGGGCTTGCTGATTGGAAGGTCGGCGGTTCGAATCCCCGCGACGGGGTGAGCTCTGTCTGTTGCTCTGTCCCAGCTCCTGCCAACCTAGCAGTTTGAAAGCACGCCAGTGCAAGTAGATAAATAGGTACTGCTGCGGCGGGAAAGTAAACGGTGTTTCCATGCGCTCTGGTTTCTGTCACGGTGTTCTGTTGCACCAGAAGTGGTTTAGCCATGCTGGCCACATGACCCAGAAAGCTGTCTCTGGACAAACGCTGGCCCCCTCGGCCTGAAAGCGAGTTGAGCGCCGCAACTCCATAGTCGCCTTTGACTGGACTTAACCATCCAGGGGTCCTTTACCTTTACTGGAGTTACTACATATCCATTTTGGCTATCAGCAGTCGATAGGCTTATCCTCCATTCAAGCACACCATGTGGTCCGGAATTCCATAGTTTAATCATGCAAATTTCATTGTGATCTGTTCACACCACTTAATCCGTGTGTGTGTGTGTGTGTGTGTGTGTGTGTGTGTGTGTGTAGTTTTTATTGAATTTTCAAATTTTACATTACAAATCAAACATCTTTTATTACACCATTCTTTGACTTCCTGGCAGGCAGAAATAGAATAGGGCAAGCTTCTTCCAGTACAGAAATACAAGGATGGGGAGAGTTTCAACAGCTGACATCCTGCCTCACAGGCATCTTATTACTTTTGCGTGGCCCCTGATTTATTTTGGCCCCTGTACTTCAGCAGCTTGTAACCTTCTGAATGCCGGAAAAAATGCCGAGGACAAGTTTTCTACGAATGAACTTGATCTAGTTCATTTTGTAAAAGGACAGACTATTTTCTATTTGGGCAGGATGAACCTAAACTAGAACTAGTTCCTTTCAAAATGAACTTTACCACCACAGGTCTGCAAGTGACCTCAGAGGCACACGACCTACTATTTGCCACACACACAAAAAGATATATATGTATTCCTGCCCCCTCAGCGAACTCAAAACAATGGGCATCCTTCTTTCATCCTTCTTCCCAATGTGATGTAGCCCGATTGCAGTTCCTTGTGAAGAAGAGTTTGAAGTGCTTTGATCAACACATACCCCAAGTGGAATGAAATTTACCTCACAGAATATTTTCCTAGCATTCCTTCCTACTGGAACAACTCAAACTCTGGAGGATCAGAAATTTACCTCGCAGAATATTCTCTCATCACCTTCCCTGTGTAGTCCCCAAGGGGACTAAAATTTACCTCAGAGAACATTCTCCCCACTGCAGCCATTCAAATGGTAAAGAGATCGAGATTTCTCTCAGGAAACGGTTTTCCATAATCCAGATGACTGGCCGCGAGTTCTATACACATTGAACAAGTTAATTCCAGTTTTATGAGGAAGGGTTTGGTGGGCTGTGGAAAAGAAAGATTGAATTGATTATGAACCAAAGGTTCTGGAATACAAGTTCTTTTACTGCGCTGTTATATTTCACATTTTTAAAAACTGTGAATAAAGAAAATGAGTTAATGCTGAATGATAGCTTCACTATGGCATGGGCAATAAACATAATTTTCTTATCAGCCCAATCCTCTTTGTCTATTAGCAAGTACTTCACAATGTTTGGAGAAGATAAATCACCTCACATATCTTGAAGCTTTTAAAGGCTTTGTATCAGATGATATACACCCTTAATCTCTTTGCCAAGTTAAACAGGATAAAAGATATGGCATAAATATATAACATAGAGCAATAACTCTCCATGAATACAGTAGCTAGTCATATTTTCTCCTAGCTGCACAGAGCTTTATGAAACACACATAAAATGGTGCCTAAGAAAAAGGTTGCTTCCACATTTAAGCTTTTTCAGAGCTGTTGCACAAACCACTGAAAGATGAATTAATATGGACATTCTACAGTGTTTAATATAGAAATTGTTTGTTTTTTTTAAATAGAAGATCCTTCTATAAGGCTTTTGCAGAAGTAAGTCCCATTCAGCAAAGGGTCATTCCCAATGTTAATTAAAAGTTTTCTGTTGCTGGGTCTGCTCTCAATTGCCTCCTGTTGAGCATGGGATTACTGCGGAATAGCCTGTTAATTGCTCATTGAATAAGATTGCTTAATTATCCTTTAATGGCAGTGTTCATTCCCAACAAGGTGCCAATTCTATGGTCAGAATTAGTCCCTGACCTTTTATCCTGCACTATCCATTTTCTGTCACTCACAGAAAAACATTGTAACGGGCAATTTAGCAACACCATGTAGATTAAATTATTTAGTAAACCTAGAGTTCCCAAACCTGGGTGGACTACTATTTTAAAATATTCAAATATTCAACGCCTCACCCTGCTTTCTCCTAAATGCTGACAGGCCTGTCCCCTCTAATATACCAAACTGCCCCCACCCCTGGTAAGCAGACGAAATGATAGAATTTATTGCAGAATTAAAACATGGTAAGGCCCCTGGCTCTGGTGGGATTTCTGCTGAGATTCTTTAAAAAAATTATGAAGATTGGTGGGCATCACCATTTGCTAACCTTTCCACTCTTATAGACCAATATGGAATTATACCAAAATTGTGGTTAACTTCTGTAACAATCCCAATCTATAAAAAGGCGATCCTGAGCAGCCGTGTAATTATTGCCGTTTTAGTCTTCTGTCCACTATAAGTAAACTCTAAACATTTATAGCGCTATCTATTGGACTGGATTAAAATGAACAGAATTACTGGCCCTGAACAGATCGGATTTACAAAACAGAAATAAACGATTGATCACTGTCTCTCACTTGTCTTTCTAGCAGATAAATATATGAAATCCGAAAGGGGAAAGTTATACATGGACTTTATTGATCTGAAAAGTGCTTTTGACTCGATACCTAGAGGGCTGTTATGGGAGAAATTGAATGCTATTGGGCTAGAACCTCAGACTACTTTTCTTGATAAAAAATATGTGTCAGGTTAAGATCTCCCCGGATGGCCACTTGTCACCTAGCTTTACAACTACTAAAGGAGTCAAACAAGGCTGTATTCTTTGCCCCATATCTATTTAATCCATTTCTGAATGATATGAAGCAACATATTAATTACTCAGAACCCAAGATCTTGGTATTTTCAAAGAGTTGGCATCCATCTAAATGGTGTATTGCTGATCAAGAAATCAAGCAAGTTAAAAGCTTTAAATACTTAGGGGTCACCTTTTATTACAATCTAAAATGGGTGACCCATCGTAATAGGATAACCAACTTCGCTAAATGCTCTGCAGCACGAATAAAATAATTCTATTTTCTCGATGGTAACCAGAATGTGCCTGCAGCGGTTAGGGCCTATAGTGCAAAAACTGTTTCGCAACTCCTTTATGGGATTCCGTTATGGATAACTGACCTTAACAACAAAATTGAGGATGTACAGGCATCTTTCTTCTGACAAATTCTAAGAGCTCCAAAATGTCTCTCCTATCTGGCTATGTGCGCAGAGTTATGCCAGCATCTCTTAGAATCTAGGGGCTGGATTATGACTTTTACATACTGGTTAAAAATTCACTTTGCGTGCTTAGACCTTTGCACCTCCCGCCTTAAATAAATTCAGACAAGACTCAAATTTTGATTTGGTTTTTGGCAGAATTTAGGCCACAACTTTATTGATTACAGCAAGTGAGTGGTTGCATAGGCTCTGGTTTGACTAGCTCCCTGCACCCTTGCAGGTAGTGCTGACCCAGGGCACCAGCATAGGTCAGCCTAGGGTGAACACCTGGATAGGCGGAAAGCCGAGAACAGGCTATGTCCACCACCCAGATGTCCTCCTGGACTCAGGCACGGGCACAACCGCCTCACAGGCTTGACCAAACCATAGAGTCCCTGGATTCCTTTAATGGAATACCCTTCACATAGGGATGGCGAGAGCGCTCCCCCATCCCTCTCACCTGAACCAGAGCCTATCTGCAACCTTACAAGTTGTGACGATTTGCTACGCGGCAGGCGAAACACAAATGGCACCAGCCAATTAGCCAAGCGAGGAAAATTCCTGCCATGCCCCTGTCCCAATGACAGACGACACACAACGGCATAGCAAGGTCAAGCGCACAAGCCCTAAAAGTAGGAAGAGGTGGGCGGGTGTTCCGATGCACTGACCAAAAGAGGAAGCTCTGGGTCACGTGCATGGTCATATATAGGTCCCTTGATCGGTTTGGCTAGCGTCCCATTGGCCTAATTAAACCCAGCATCAAGGGACCTACCAATAGGGTGCTGTGGCTATCCAATCGTACCCACCCACAACACAGGGTTTGGTTGCCAGGTTGCAGTGCAACACATGCCCTCTTTGAGGGAGGACACAATTTAATACAGACTTGGACAGTTTACTAACTTCTTTATTAAGAAATACACATGATTTTACATGGTTTTCTGATATCACCCTCAAACTCAGGATATAGGGATTGGAATAGGTTCCCTTCTTCTATCGGATGAGTCACAAATCTTCTCTCTCATCAAGCAGAGACTGCTAGACAATGAAATCCAAAAGCTCTACCCCTCCCAGCCTTTTGTATGTTCATCTGCTTACTTAGGATTGCAGCTCCACCATGAAGTAATGCCTAATTACTTTTATAATCTAGATAATCTATCGTATTGCAGAGCTTTTATGCTAGCTGGTCTAAATGCATTCCCCTCATCTGTATTGTTTGGAAGGTTTCAAAAAAATCCCCTTCCAGAACAGATTCTGCTCCTGCAATAAGAAAACATCACTTAATTTTGGATTGCCCTCTTCTCAGCACCCTTCGCAGAGATCTCCTAGTGACTCCCTTGCAGCTTGAAATATTGATTTACAAAGAGCCTGTAATCCAATATTTGTTGAGGAATGATACTCCCAAAACTACCAAGATTGCTTCGGGGTATTTAGCTGAGGATTTTCAAGCTAAATCTAAAGTTGCCTGATTTACTCAATGGTGGCTATCTAGTCTTTTATACATTGTATGTGTTTGGATTATTAATGTATTTGGCTGGCTTCATATGGTTTTATTGTTTAAACGTATGCCAATAAAGGCCAGTTACAAATAACAAACCTAGGTTTGTAACAAATAACAAACCTAGGAGTGTCATATGTCCAGATTTTCCTGGACATTACTGGGGGGGGGGGAGCTCAACTTTCAGGGTGTTCTGGGTTTTACTTTTTGAAACATGGCAACCCTAGTAAACCACACTGAGATATTTTTTGATTAGGTGTGTATCAATATTATTGTAAGGGTGACTCCCTACAGGGAGCCAGCCCCTATCATCCTAACGTCCACCTCACCAAGCACAGGGAGCAGCAGTGGGTCTGAAGCAGCCAGGGGGGAGAGGAAAGACTTGGAGGACGAGAGAAGCCAGCGTGTGGAATGATAGGAAAGCTCAGGGGAGGAGAGATGTAGGCAAGGGCTCAAGGATGCTGGAGAGCCCTTCCACCACCTCGACAGGCTGAGAGGGCATCGCTCCTTCCAGCGCAAGAGTTAAGGAGAGCATCGTGACACAGGTCAAGGGGGGGCATTTTGGGGTGCCCCGACTACTTTGCTGGTGTAAGAACAGACGTACACCATTGCCGGATTCTAATTCGGAATGAGAGGTCATGTTTTACGCTGTCTCTGCACTGTAAATACTTTGCACAATAAAAGTCTTTAAAGACAAACTGGACTCAAGCGGAGTTACTCTAAAGTAGCCACGACGACCCTCTGACAATTATGAAATAAAAAATATAATCAAATAAATTCAAGTGAATGGAAGGATAGTAATTCCAGACAAAAGGACTAGTAGTGTGGAAGCAACCCAGCAGACCAGCCTTATACATGTCTACTCAGAAGTAAGCTTACTGGGCTCACTCTCCAGTAAGTGGATATAGGATTGCTGCCCAAGTTATTATTTGAGCTACTATGTTTGCAAAAGTGACTTCTGCCAGATCTGGATTATGTGGAGGGATATTTGAGCTTGCCAATGTCTCGCTTACATTTGTTCTGGATTTGTCATTCAGCACTGAGTCAGTCTGGCAGCATCCAGAAAAGCTGCGTCCTTTCTACAGCAGTTTCATGACTGTTCACAAAGAAGACCCAAGCGAAGAACTGACCTCTCCCATCCTTGCTGGCAAGCTCTTGTAAAAAGAATTAGCGCTGCAATCTAAAACATAAGAGAGAGAGAGAAAAGCCCACCCAAACACTGGCTTTTCCTAATGTGCTGCCCAGACAATTGTCAAATCATCTCCTAATTGCAGGCAAAAAAATTCTCTGGGGTTCAGAGACATGAGAGCGTTCAAAGAAAGGCAGCTTCAGGACTTTCACTTCCTCTGGAGTACCAGTGAATCAACTCACAAAGCACCTTCCATTCTTGTAACAATGGGCAGCCTCGCTTTGCCCAGATACATCGGCAGGCCTGTGAGGTGGCATCTTCATCAGCGCGGAGGCTGCTCTTTGCAGGAAAGAACCCCATCATCGATGGCTGGGCTGTGCCAAATGGATTGATTGCATGAAGCGTCCCTGCCTTTTTCTTTCTCGTCCCCTCCCTGCGTCTCTCTGGAAATCGGCTCTGTTGACAAACACAGCTAATAAGTTGCACATTGCAGCATGGAGCAAGAAAGCCTGGAGGAACAATGGGGACCTTTCAGAAATTACAACTGGAAACGCTATTTCTCTTGGCAGCAGGCCTACCTCTATTCTCAGCCTGGTATACATCAGGAGGAGCTCTCTGAAGTCAGGAGGGCTAAACCCGTGTCAGACCACTTAAGGTAAAGTCGGGATATATGAAAGAGATCGTTCTTCTTTTTGCTGGAACCACACCCCTTCTGCATTAAAACAAAAAAACCAAAAAAACATTTACCGTGTTTCTCATATTATAAGACACGTCTTATATTTATTTTTTCCTCCAAAAAACACACTATGGCTTATTTTCAAGGGATGTCTTATTTTTTTCCTCCTCCTCCTCCTGCCGCGGCCGGCATTGCTGCTGCGCCTATCACTATGTCTTATTTTCGGGGTATGGCTTATATTCCTTGAATGCTTAAAAATCCTGCTATGGCTTATTTTATGGGTATGTCTTAAAATATGAGAAACAGGGTAACTGCTGTCACATGACATTGATTCTCAATCAGTGTGCCAGGGTTAACGTTGGGGGAGAAATATGACTCAGTTTGCATTTAAAGGTGAGCATACCAAATCCAGACTTTCTGGAAAAAATGCCAGACCAAAACACAGCCACATGTCATCTATATTTTGTGGTATAGTTCTCCAGCCAAGTAATATTTGGGCAAAACTTCTTATGAACGTGTGTGTGTGAGTGTGTATCCAGAAGAATTCTCACTAAAATGCTGGAGAATGTTCCTTGTGGATTTCCCCACTCCCCAAATTAGTATACTGATGTAGAAGTGTGGAGAAATGAACTTAAGGCTGGAAGAACAGAGAAACTGGAAGAAACTAATCCACCCATCGTTAACTTTATAGGTGAACTGCACCTTAAGCCATTATGTTAATTCTGTATCCAGGGCAGCTGTTTATCAGCTCCATCTGGTACGCAGGCTGAGACCCTACCTGCCTGCAGACTGCCTCACCAGAGTGGTGCATAGCTTGGACTACTGCAATGCACTCTATGTGGGGCTACCTTTGAAGGCGAGCCGGAAACTACAACTAATCCAGAATGCGGCAGCTAGACTGGTGACTGGGAGCAGCTGCCGAGACCACATAACACCGGTCTTGAAAGACCTGCATTGGCTCCCAGTACGTTTCCGAGCACAATTCAAAGTGTTGGTGCTGACCTTTAAAGCCCTAAACGGCCTCGGTCCAGTATACCTGAAGGAGTGTCTCCACCTCCATCGCTCTGCCCGGACACTGAGGTCCAGTGCCGAGAGGGCCTTCTGGCGGTTCCCTTGCTGCGAGAAGCCAAGTTACAGGGAACCAGGCAGAGGGCCTTCTCGGTAGTGGCACCCACCCTGTGGAACGCCCTCCTACCAGATGTCAAAAAGAAAAAAGAGAAAAACAACTACCAGACTTTTAGAGGACATCTGAAGGCAGCCCTGTTTAGGGAGGCTTTTAATGTTTAATTATTTTATTTTATTTTTCTGTTGGAAGCCGCCCAGAGTGGCTGGGGAAACCCGGCCAGATGGGCGGGGTATAAATAATAAATTATGATGATGATGTTGGATGCATCCAGCACTCTATGGAGTGGGGAGATCCTGTTCAACAATAATCCCTCTTCTCTGCTGCTGATATATGACATGCAAGTTCACTTTGGGGGAGAGAAAGTAAGTTGCACCAAAGCTTCTGAATACTGGGTACCAGTTTCTGGAAACTGCAGAATGAGAGAAAGAGCACTTGTGATTGGGTCCCGCTTGCAGGTTTCCCACAGGCATCTGCTTAGCCATTGTGAGAACAGGGTGATGGGCTACATGGGCCTTTGGCCTGATCCAGCAGGTTCTTCTTGTGTTTTTTGCACCAGGATTACTTGCTGTAGCCTACTCTATAGTTGACGGGGACTGCACAGAGAGCACAATTCCATAACTGACTGACTGGGCAAGGGGGAAGAATGAGAAGCTGGAAGGCAATATGAACTAGGCTATCTTATAGCGGGTGGCGCTGTGGGTTAAACCACAGAGCCTAGGGCTTGCTGATCAGAAGGTTGGTGGTTCAAATCCCTGCGATGGGGTGAGCTCCCGTTGCAGCGGGAAGGTAAACGGCTACAGCGGGAAGGTAAACGGCGTTTCCGTGCGCTGCTCTGGTTCGCCAGAAGTGGCTTTGTCATGCTGGCCACATGACTTGGAAGCTGTACGCTGGCTCCCTCGGCCAATAACGCGAGATTAGCGCCACAACCCTGGAGTCGGTCACGACTGGATATAATAGTCAGGAGTTCCTTTACCTTTACCTATCTTATAGTTGCAAGGTGGGCTGGTTCCTATTCACTGTTTCGAGAGATGATCAAGAAACTATCATTTTGAGCTTAAGAATGAAGTGTGCTTCAAATTTTTCTCCAAAAAAACCAACAACAATTCTGCGCTGAGGTGTGAAAAGTTTTGGAAGCGCTGTCCTTTGTTAATGCATTTTTCCTCACCATGTTGTTCACAAGTCATTGTGTCCCCCCCCCCAAGCCCGGCACCATAGCTTGTTTTCAACTAAGTTTTGCTCAAAGGAGACCTCGTGAAATTAAAGGTCTAAACTTAGTTATGTTCATTAATTTCAGTGGGTCTCTTTGAGTAAGACTTAGCTAAGTACCACGTAATATATAAAAACATTAGGCAAGTTAATTCTCCTTCAGACTGCATCCTAGTGACTAAACAGTTTAATATTCAGATCTATCATATGAAAAATACATGCAAACAGCAGAATAGTGTGTGTGTGTGTGTGTGTGTGTGTGTGTGTGTGTGTGTGTGTTGACATAGAACAGTATTACCATCACTTTCCAGACTTGGGGCAAAAGTGTTCCCTGCCCCTTTCAGATCTCAGTAATCTGATTCATTAATTAAGAATGTGACTGTTTAATTTATGACTTCTCTAAATCTTATCTGCAGCTATATGTGCAGGGGAGACTTGAATGAATCTTTGGGAAATTTGGGGATGTTTTTGAAATAAAAGCCAAAACACACACAAACCATTCAGTATAAGATAATCCAAAAATTCAAATTCATTAAAGAACAATGTTTTTTCAAGGTACTATTGACTTCTGTATACTACCTGTAGGATCAGAGGTACCTCTGAATACCAGTTGCTAGAGAACCGAAGGAGAGCGTTGTTCTCTTCATTCATTCCATGCTTTTGGGTTTCCCAGAGGCCGTTGTTTGGCCACAGTGGCAAACCAGATGCTGGATTAGGTAGGCTTTTGATCTCTTCCAACACAGCTCTTCTTACATTAAAAGCCTTGGAGATTGGGAACAAAAGATACTGGTCAGGGAAAGATGGGTGCTCAAACTAAGAAAGTCCACTGATTCCAAAGCACATTCTAGTTGCTGGTGGTGCAGTAATAAAACTGCTTGCACATTTGCAAAGCTAAGCAGGGTCCTGCATGGTTTCAAATTGGATGGGGAACAGTGCGTTGAGTTTCCTGCATTGCGGAGGGTTGGATGAGATGATCCTCAGCATTCCTTCCAACTCTACAGTTCTATGATTCTCAGTTCATGCAGGCTCTGGTCAAGTTGATAACACTGGTTCTCAGTCAATGGACATATTCATAGGTATGAGTCCAAGAAGATATCTAAGCCTGTGAACCTCTGGCCCTGGTCATACATTTTGTGACGTTAGCAGTGCAAGCCTCTCTTTACACAAAATAAATGGAAAACAAGGGAGTGGGCTGCCACACAGAAGCTTGGTATAAATAGAGGACTTTTTGTTTTGATACACAGATGTTTCAGTGGACATCAAAGGGAGCCAGGAAGAGAAATTCAGCAGAATTTCTCCTTTCTCAATTCCCTTTGTAAAATGCTTGGCAGAACACTCTGAACCTGATGGTTAGGGGTCTTTGAGATGAGCAGCTGTTCCAAAAACAGGGAAGAGTTAGGCATATGCTAACTCCCTTCCATTTGACCTTGATAGTTAGGAGTCCAAAATGTTTCCTTCTTAAAGGTTTCTTTTGGTGTTGATCTCTTCCATTGATCTCGTCATCTTTGTTGTAATGCTCATTAGTTCTAGTGGAAATGTAAAAGCACACCCCAGCAGTTGGGACAAGGCAAAATTAATTCACCCTATTGTAGTATCTCAGAATATAAACATTCTGATTTGTTTTCTAAGGGTACAATGCACAATCCCATCTGTAATGTGTCTGTTCTTAAATCCATCTTCCAAGCACTGACACAAACTGGAAATAGTAAAGTCAAAAGCATTGCAGAAATGGGTTTTAAAAGGAAGAGAAAAGGGTCTTACAGTATCTCCCAACCAAACTTCTTAGAAATGCAGGAAGCTGCCTTCTACTGAGTCAGAGTCAGTATTGACTGGCGTTTTAGACACAGGTCTCTCTCCCAGTCCTACTTAGAGATGCTGGAGAATGAAACTGGGACTTTATTCATACAAAGCTATAGCTTTCTCCTGAGGAGGAGACAATACTGCAAGATCTGAAAGGGTAGGGAAGATTGCACAGGGTAAGTCATTCACCTATATCAATCTTCCCTTACCTGGTGTCTCTCCCTGCAACCCCAACAAGAAGAAGTCACCAGCTTGGGGAAGGCTGCTAAGTTTATTATTGTGCACACCCCATTCTCCAAGTGCTCAGAGCATCCGAAGGTTCCAGTTCTTGCCCAGGGTTCAGTTTCCTTGGAATGAAGGTCAGTGGAGACTGTGGTGTCATTAGGATATATGGTTTCATTTGCACATGCATACAACCGGAGCATAGGATGGAGGGACTCACAGCACTAACACACAAGCAGATCTTGCTTCTCCATTAGCTTTCCAGAGAAGGCCCAAGTCACAGCTTTGGGCCCAGCACAGAGCAACAGATATGTCTCTGTTTCCAGCTTCAACATCAACCCAACCCACACACAGCCCCTTTGATCTATTGTTCTCCATCCTAGGATGATGCAGCATCCATCCAGGTGAGCTGTTGGTAGGGGAAATGCCTACCCCCTTTTTTCTTTATGGCAACAGAGCAACCTCTTGGGAAGTGTAAAATGTAATGGTCAGCTAAGGTCATTATCTTGCAAAGAAACTCTTCTGACCCATTCACCCAGTTTCTTCTTATAGTTTCTAACATAGAAAGCAGCCATATACCAGGTTGACCATTTGCCTGTTTCCCCCAGTGTTGTTCTCTCTGACTGGCAGTGGTTTTTCCTGCAGGGACCAAGCAGAGGTGCTTTTAACTGGCAATGCAAGGCATTGCACCTAGGATGCTCTGTATGTAAAGCATTTTAAAACTTAAAATCCATTGTTGTATATTGTTTTAAAGGTTTGTTTTGCTTTAGGGATTGTAGTTCCATTTGTGTTTCACAAGCTGGTCTCTGACCGTAATAATAAATTTCATTTCATTTCATTTCATTTCATTTCATGTAAAGCAGAGAAGGAATTATGAATTGGGGCTGAGTGGACAAATGTAGGCCACAGTGGTATTATATGTCCACATTTGAAGTAGACTGAGGGCCTGACCAAAAGTTTGAGAGTCCCATCAACCTTAACAGGAATTGCTAGTATCATGCCTTCCATTCTCCATGGTGAATCCCATTGTTGTGCATCTGTTGTTACTGGAAAGAAGGAATAGCATAATCTGAATTCCTCTGCGAATTTGAAGGTAGCTCTGTCCAGTCCTTTCCCCCCCGGAAGTGTAAAGTTAAAGTAGGAACACAGATGATGCTCTTTGGATCAAGTCCCACAAACCCCACAAGTGCAGAGATTCATTAGAAGTTCAGCCCACAAAGGACTTACAGAATCAAGCTTCATCCTCTGGTCTTGCTGAATGTTGTGTATATAAAACTGCATCCCGTGGACCACTGAAAGAAATGTGTGAAGATGGAGATTAGCCAGAGGTCTTTGCCAGAGCATCACTTAACTTCTCTGAACATCTGGCTGGCTTGAGAAGTAACTGCTGTTTGAAAATGGCTGTGGAACTTCTTCGTTTGATCAGGAAGGGCTTGTTCAAAAAGACACCTACCTGCATTTCAGGAGCTGCTGTGGTGGACTACAGTACAGTAGTTCGTTACAGTATATTCTTAGGTGCACACTCAGTGGAGCCTGGTGTCCAACCATGGCATAGAATTAGAACTGTAAAGTTGGAAGGGACCATGAGGGTCACCTAGTATCAGGGACTGGGCAGAGGAGGAATGGTGGAGACCGCCTCACCAGTCTGATGCTTCCAGAGAAGAAGACAGTTCAGAATTACAACAGGGGTTTGAGGGAGATCACAGCTCAGAGGCAGATGAGGGGGAAAGCTGGGAAATAATGGGAGAGGAGGAGGAGGAGGAAGAAGGAGCACCAGAGGGGCGAAAGCTGATGGCCACAGTGTCTTTAGAAAGCATTCCAGACCCCCCCCTCTCTCCCAGAACTTGATGAGCACTGAAAGTAGGAGAGCAAAGAGCTCAAAGGCAGAGGGCACTTTGCAGTATCCATAGCTGTGATGCACGAGAGAGGAAGGGGGTGGAGACTCACTCGGGGCAACACCATTATTCCAAGAGGTTGCATTTCCAAACCCCTCTCTGTGAATATTGAAACAATTGGTAAGAACTTTTACTTGTCTTATCCGTTCCTGGCAACCTGCCATGGGGGTTGGGTGCTCTGCCGCCTGACACCTAGTCCAATGTGTTTGGATGGTGAGTTTGATTTCCATTTGGTTCATCTCCAGACAATGGAAATTGTCCTCTGGACTAATCTTCCAACTCCCTCAACACAATAGCTCTGAAAAACACCAAGCAAAGATTCCATGGCTCAAACTATTAAGTTTCCTAATAGGAAGTGAACCTAATCACACTTACTCACCTGGGACCAAACCTGTGTTGACCTCGATGGGACTTGCTCACAGGAAAGCAAGGCAGCATGCTTGAAAATCTGAGGTTAATCAACCCAAATGAAGCCCTGAAGAATCTTTGGGATTGGGACTGGGGTGCCTAAAGCAGGAGGCCAACAATAGGTGGAATCAGAGCCAATGGCAGGCATTACCACGGGGTAGCTAATGCCGCAGAAGACAGATCTGGGATTCAAAACGTCTTTAACAGATTGAAGAACTGGGCCCAAACTAACAAAATGAATTTCAGTAAGGACAAGTATTCAGGTTCTACACTTAGGCAGGAAGAGCCAGCTGCACAAATATAAGGTGGAAGATACCTGGCTTGCCAGTAGTACACGTCAAAAGGATCTAGGAGTCTTAGTAGACCACAAGCTTAACATGAGTCAACAGTGTGATGCAGCAGCAAAAAAAGCTAATGCTATACTAGGCTGCATCAATAGAAGTATAGTGTCCAGATCAAGGGGAATAATAGTACTGCTCTATTCTGCCTCGGTCAGACCAAACCTGGAATACTGTATCCAGTTCTGGGTGCCACAATTTAAGAAGGATGTTGACAAGCTGAAAGATGAGCAGACGATCATGACCAAGATGATCAAGGCTCTTAAAACCAAGTTACAAGAAAGGAAATTCCTACTTAACATTTCTGACAAAGAAGAGCTGGAATTGATTCCCTTAGAAGGTGGTGGACTCTCCTTCCTTGGAGGTTTTCAAGCAGAGGTTGGGTGGTCATCTCCCATGGATGCTTTAGTTGAGATTCCTGTATTGCAGAGGGTTGGACTAGATGACCCTTGGAGTCCCTTTCAGCTCTATGATTCTAATAAGCATAAAACCAACCATACAATGCACACCCAAAAAGAAAAATGGAAGATGGGTAAATAATTGGACGAGCTGCAAAGCAGCTTCCTGAGTTCCTACGTAAACATAAACACAACCTTTTAAAAAATAAGCAAGACGCTACTGAGAAACATGTTTTTCATTTTCTCCCTCATGCACCTCTCTGATTCCCCGCTCCCCTTGCGAGCCACAGATGTTTCCTACATCTTGGCCCCTACCTCTTTCCACCTGCTTCCTCCTGCAGTTCCTGCCAATAAAAGTTTTCACCAGCGCTGTGCAGGAACTCGACATAAAGCGGATCTCTTCTGAAAACAAGCTGTGGTACCTCACCCCCTGGGAGCACTCCTTCTCCCACATAACACCACAAGGTTGCAGCCTCCCTCAAAGGGTTTGGCGCTGCTGCATTCCAAGCAAATATACTGAATAACCTCCACCCACCCCATGCAAAAACATCACATTTCTCCATTGAAATGTTTGCCCCATCCTTTTCTCTCCAGGGCACACATAAGGCTTCTCATGCGATTTGTAGAGTGCCATAGAGTTACCTCATCCTTGTCAAGTTCAGGAAATGTTTTATGAGGACATTAAGACTTGAGTTCAATGCCACCTAGAGTAGACCCATTTGCACTAATGAACATGAACCTGCTTGTGGGTATTTAGGTGGCTACTGTGAGAACAGGGTGCTTGGCTAGATGGGCCACTGGTCTGATCCAGCAGACTCTTCTTATTACATCTTATTACACTCCCATTATATGCCTGTTGTCTTTGTCCATGGAGTTTTCTTGGCAGGGATACTGGAGTGGCTTGCCAGTTCCTTCTCCAGGTGGATCACATTTAGTCAAAACTCTCCACTATGACCTGTCCATCTTGGTTGGTCCTGCATGGCATAGCTCATAGCTTCTCTGAGTTATTCAAGCCCCTTCGCCACGACAAGGCATTGATCCGGGAAGGGGAGAAGACCCTAATATTGGGAAAGATTGAGGGCACTAGGAGAAGGGGATGGCAGAGGACGAGATGGTTGGACAGTGTTCTCGAAGCTACGAACATGAGTTTGACCAAACTGCGGGAGGCAGTGCAGGACAGGAGTGCCTGGCATGCTCTGGTCCATGGGGTCACGAAGAGTCATAGAATCATAGAATCATAGAGTTGGAAGAGACCACAAGGGCCATCCAGTCCAACCCCCTGCCAAGCAGGAAACACCATCAAAGCATTCCTGACAGATGGCTGTCAAGCCTCTGCTTAAAGACCTCCAAAGAAGGAGACTCCACCACACTCCTTGGCAGCAAATTCCACTGCCGAACAGCTCTTACTGTCAGGAAGTTCTTCCTAATGTTTAGGTGGAATTTTCTTTCTTGTAGTTTGAATCCGTTGCTCCGTGTCCGCTTCTCTGGAGCAGCAGAAAACAACCTTTCTCCCTCCTCTATATGACATCCTTTTATATATTTGAACATGGTTATCATATCACCCCTTAACCTTCTCTTCTTCAGGCTAAACATACCCAGCTCCCTAAGCCGTTCCTCATAAGGCATCGTTTCCAGGCCTTTGACCATTTTGGTTGCCCTCTTCTGGACACGTTCCAGCTCATCAGTATCCTTCTTGAACTGTGGTGCCCAGAACTGGACACAGTACTCCAGGTGAGGTCTGACCAGAGCAGAATACAGTGGTACTATTACTTCCCTTGATCTAGATGCTATAGAGTCAGACATGACTAAACGACTAAACAACAACAACAACATCCACATTAGTCTTAATAATTTCAGTGGGACTACTCTTGCATTCCTATCAAGTGCCCTTATTTCCCTGGAACATTCATGGAATTGCATAAGCCACCCCAGCTTCTGATTGCATCTTGGAATGTCCTGTTTTCCCTCTCCTGCACAGCCAACACCGATCACTGGAAGAGGATCAGCCGGCACTTGTGCTTGGCAGTGGAACTCTCATGAAGCGGAACCTTTGAGCATGTGGGAAGTATTTCCTTGCTGGAGTGGAGGCGGTGGACATGTCCGATGCTCTTGCCGGCCCCTCTCTGCTGCCATGAGATGCGGTGTGGGCAGAGGAAGCAAGTGAGAAATGAAAGGGAGGAAGCCAGCTGACTCATGCATCTTTTGGTGCTGTGCTTCTGCACGAGCCAGCTGACCTGCGTGGCAGCGCAGCACCCAAAGGCACATGACCTGATTTTCAGCTGGAAATTGTTGGAGGGTATGCACTTGGTAAAACCTAGTTGAATACCACTACTCTCTAGCCTTGAATGGGGAAGAGAAAACCCTGCTGACGTGCCGTGCTTGAAAATGAAGGCACTCTAGGCAGTTGTTTTGGGTATCTGCTCATCTACACATGTGCCACATGTTATTTTCTACAAGAAAAGTGGCTTTTGTGAATAAATGGCATAAAGATACAGGGGTGCCTTAGGTGGATCACCCATGAGCAACATGCTTCTTCAGGGTCTTACATCTCACCTTTTCTTTGAAAAGGGCCTGCTGGATCAGACCAAAGACACATCTAGTTCAATATCCTGTTATCAGAACTCATAAGAAACCTCCAAGCAGGACCTGAGCACAAGAGCGCTCTCACCTCCTGCGGTTTCCGGCAACTGGTATTGAGACGCATTGCTGCCTCCACTTGAGGACCATTAAATGGAGCTGATGAGATGCCTGCATGTGTCCTACAGCACCTCCCTTGGCTCAATACCTCACAATCCTGACCTATCAGCTCTTGTTAATGCATGAAGTGAACTTAACTCTTCCTTCTATAAAAGACAGCAAGAATGTTAAAGGAGGAATATAATCATCCCAGTCTGGATTAGACAAGGAGTTGAAACTCTTTCCAATGACTGTCTGGAAATAATGATTTGCTAGCAACAGCTGCTTGCAATTATTGTGGGTACTCCTAAATTACAAGTCTATGAACTAGCACTTGATTAAGATTAATTTCAGAAAGAATAATCTTTGCAACACTTGCAAATAGCTGCGCCAGTCAGAGTCTTTCGTCTTTGTTATAGCAATCCATTATTTTAACATGGTGGTCAGTTCCAAAATATAAAGTTGTCAGCGTGCCTACAGATTTTGGCATTTCCCTCTAACTTTGTTTTAGCATATTGTTTAAACCAAGTTTAATAGTGTTGATTTTCCTCTCGGGCTTTTTGCCATTGCAATGGATTGACAATTGGTTCAAACTTCTAAGCCAAATCGTACAATTCAGATGAAAGGTACGATTCGTAATTGAAATATACTCGGAGTCGAGAGTGAATTTCATGCTCTTTATTCAGCTCATAGTCATCAAGGAGAAGAAGAGAAGAATAGCTCTGCTTATATACATTATTTACACTATGGGCCTTGCGTGATTGGCTACTTCAGGGCTACACCTGTGGGCCAATCAGGTTGTGGATTGACTTCTGCCTGCAGCCTGATTGGCTGCTCCTACAGGCCAATCAGGTTGCAGATTCACTTCTGCCAGCCGCCTGATTGGCTGCTCCTGCAGGTCAATCAGGTTGCGGATTCACTTCCACCTGGAGTTGGATTGGGTAGCTCCTGCGGACCAATCAGACTGTTGATTCTGAATCCTATTGTTCTAGGATTCAGCTCAGTACATAACAGTAATGAAGCTGGAAGTTGCATTTTGCCTTATGACACCCTTGAATACAAGTAATCCATGCTGCAGCACCAACGAATCAATACTGTCCAGTAGGAAAGTATGGTATGGTGAGTTAAGTTCAAATCTGAGGAAATCACTTTATTCTGAGGTGCAGCCTCATCGATTTCAGCTTAAATTTCTCTGGATCGCATTCTGGACAGCTTAGTGGCATACTGGTGCAGCAATAGAACTGCTAGTACATTTGCAAAGCCAAGCAAGGTCCTCTGTGGATTCAAATTGGATGGGGGACCACATGTGAGATTCCTGCATTACAGGGGGTTGGACAAGATGACCCTCAAAGTTCCTTCCAACTCTCCAATTCTATAACCGTCTTACAATAGCAAATGGTTTCAACAATTATTTTCTCTTCCCAGGGAACTGTAGTTCTGTGGGCTTCTGAGATCTCGGAACAAAATTCTCAACATCTCAGCAATATACATTGCCCAGGTTCCTTTTGGGTGAGGAGCCCTGACAGATAAAATGGTTAAAAACAAACAAACAATGATGTGGCTTGGCTCCTCACTAACCCATTGCAAAAGGAAGGGCACTTTCTGCTCACAGAGCAAATCAGGATCCAGTAGACTCCCCTGCAAGAGTATGGATCTGTAGCACAACAGTAGAGCACCTGCTTTGCATGCAGAAGGTCCTGAGTTCAATTCCCTGCACCTCCAGGTAGGAGTTGTGTTTTTTTTGGGGGGGGGGGAAGGCAGTCCTCTTTGTTTCGAGGAGTCCACTATTTGAAAAGCCCCAATGTATTTCCCCTTCCTTGTCGTTGCCAATGTGGCCGCCCTATCTTCTCCTGTATCAATACTATGGCACCATGGCAGGCAGGCAGTTGTTCTTTGTCAGGAGAATTGATGTGGAAAAGTTCCTTGAAGATAGAAAGTTTGAAGGCCATGGCTGAGCAAGTTGATGCATTGGGAAGCTCCCTCTTCTATGAGACAAATGGCTACTTTGGCTGGACTCTGGAGGAAAGATCAGTAGATTACTAAAGGCAGCTTCTCTCCCTGCAGCTTCCATAACCACTGTGGAAGGCAGCTTCCAGCTGGCTTGTTTGCTGTCTGTTGTTATAACTAAATGTTAAACTACAGCAGCAATCACAAATGTTATTTCCAAGATGCTGTTGTTGCAGACGCTTTCCTGCAGTTTATACAAATGAGGGAACCTCCCCTGCTGTGTGTTCCTCTTCCAAAGCCAGCAAATTTGTCTCCTTATTGTTAATGAGCTTGCAAAAAGGAAAAGAAAGGAAGAAAGAAATGCAATGAGAGGCCTGCCTCGCACATCGGAGGAAAGTCGGAAATGTCCATTTGCACCCACCAGGGACCACATCTGTTGAGTAAAGATAGCTGTTAAGATGGCTTGCATCAACAAGGAATGCTGAGTGGAAGGGGATGATGATTTCGCAATGAGGAATTCTCCGTTATCACTATAGCGTGTTCGTAGCAGTGCTTGCACACATTTGTGTAATCATACAAAATATAGAATGGGGCTGAATTTACTGTTTTGCTACAACTTTGCATAGTTCAAACCCTGATCTACCCCATAGCAGAATGAGGTAGGAGAATCCTGCGATGGTAGAATGAATTGTGCCGCTTCTGGTGGCAGGTGGGTGACCCCGTGTTTGAATGTTCCGTTCATTAATCAAACACCTGCACTCCACACAGGTAGAAAACTAGCCTGGCAAGAAAAAGGCCGTCTTGCAACCTTCAGCCCTGACCTGCTCATTTCCCGCTTGCAGGGAATTATTTTTTATTATTTGGGCAAACATTTCCAAAATGGTATCTCCCATCTGCAGCCTGAAGTGCCGCGGTTCAGGATTCCTAATTCTGCTACAGTTCTGTAACACTGATCTTGGATATCAGAGTGGAATCATTGTAAAATAGTGATGCAGTAACCCTTCCCACAGAGCCGGCCCAGGGATGATGGGAATTATAGCCCTACAACACTTGGAAGGAACCCCCTTGGCTTCTCCTACAAGTGATCTGCCCTAAGTGATCTGTATTGGTGTAAACAACAAGATGTGCATTGTGCAGGTCTTCTTGCCAACAAGATGATTATTTTATTATTCAGAAAATGTGTAAACGAGTGTTGCACAAGTAAAACACAGATAAAATCCATCTTGTTCCACTCTTGGGTGTGTGCTTGGCGATAGTGTAAGATCGCCTCATGTACATTAAGACAAGGAGAAATTAAAGGGCCCACAGCAAGGAAATGGAGAATTGAGTCATTCTGGCTCATAACAGTCCGCTTGCAAGGCGTTAACAAGTGTCATGTGATAGAAAAAGGAACAGAGGTCTCCATAGGCCCATAAAAACAGTCACTAGCTGGTCACAAATGATTTATGAATGATTAAATAAGACCATGACCTGTAACGGCAGAGCTTCTGTTGATTTCATCACTAACCGCCTTGTGAGCAACAAACTCACCAGCACTGCACAGAGGAAGGCAGGGGACACATTTGTAACACACACATCCCAAGGTCCACAGCAGGGCTGGCTCTAGGTAGAGTCCCGGTGGCGCTGGGCACCGGGCTGGTAGGCAGGGTGCTGCACGGCAAAGCCGCACGGAAGCCATGCTGCGCCCTGCGAGGGCAGGGGCGCCGGAGCGATCTCTGCCCCTCAGTGCCAGGGCGCGTGACCTGCTCGAGACTGCCCTGGTCCACAGCTCAAGTCTTTCATCAGCCACCTTTATGCAGTAGTGGAAGTTGTGCTCTGTCTGGCCCACATCGGCATTTTGCCAATGCAAAAATCTGATGGTCTGAGAGGTCATCTGAACTTGCATTTGTCCAGTGCCTACAAAGCACAGGCCCGAGCAGTTTTCTGCTTGCCCCACACTTTCTAGACACAGGTCTGAGTGGTTTTGCCTTTGCCCCACCGCTTTCTCCAGGGAAGCTGCTCTTTAGCGATAAATCAGAACAAACGTCAATCAGGAGAAAAGCTGATGTACGTTTGCTCCAGTTCAACAGTAGAGATTCAGTAGACAGGGCAAACTGCAAATCTGGATGAGCCCTAAATATTGGAGCTGAGAATCTGAAACTGATATCTTCACCCATCCCTATTTTACAGGGTGTGGCTCCTTTTGATATGCAGTATTGCCTTGCCATCATAACTCAGTTGGTAGAGCATGAGACTCTTCATCTCAGGGCCATGGGTTCTCAGGGCCATGGATCGTGTTAACAGCTGCTAGACGTGCTAGCTAAATGGAACTTCCACCCTCAGAGGCAATGTATCTTGGAACACATCACCAGATGTGGAGGAGGAACAGGAGGAACTTTGTGCCTTGCTACCGGCTGGCTCCTGTTGAAAACAAAAATTGCAGTGCTGGAGTAGATGGAATTTTGATCTGATCCAGCAGCACAAGCCTTATACTCTGACGTTCTCAATTTTATAGCACCAGGATAGAGTACCATACAGGGCAGGGAGATCCTAGGCATGCATTGTAGCTTGCCAGGTGCTTCATAGTCCTTGTCCTTCTCCTCGCCTGATTTTTTTTTTTTAAATGGCAGATGCAACTTCCACAAAACCCAGCCCTTGATGGGCCACCAACTCTACACAGCTGGTGGTCTGAGTTTGACCTGATGGTTCAGAAGCTGGGCAGCCTCAGCCTAAAGGAATATTTGCCGCTCTCATCTTAGTGAGTTCCAAATGTCTAAAGTTGAACGTGAACCAAAGCGAGTGATTCAAAATCAGATCCACTTCATTGAAAAGCACTTCACTGAAAAGGCTGATATCATGTTATGCTTCACTCACAGTTAAACATTAGCCACAGGTTATGAATTTTCAAGGGTGTTCTTCAGCCACTTCAAAAACCTCTCTGGCTTGAGTTCCTCTCATACCATCTTTCTTTGATTTAGACACAAAAAAGGAGGTGTCTTTGTCACAGTCATTTATTTTCCTTATCGGAAGAGGCAAAATGCTCACAGAGCATCTGGGTTTTGGCGAGGTCTTGCCTCCTTCCTATTTTTTCCAGCTGCTCTGGCCTCGTTGTTTGCAGGATCCTCATTTAGCAACCCCAGAAGATGAGGTTTTTTGTTTTTGTTTTTGTCCCCTGGCCACCTTCCCGTCTTAAAAGCTGGAAATAGGAGCCATTTACCACACAAGAATAATCCTACATAATGAAAACTGTTCCCCCCTCCAGTCTTTGCATCAGTCATCCTACAGTCGAGGTCTGTCACTCACAAAAGGGACTGGAAAGTACAGAATCTTTTGCTTTATTGTTTGTGACTGTCACCCTGTCATAGTATAATAAATAGAGGGAGCTGCCTTATAGCAAGGTCCATCTGGTTCAGTACTGTCCACACTGACTGGCAGCATTCAGTTAGGGGACATACCCAACCGTCTCTGGGAAGGAATCTAGGATCTTCTGTCCACAAAGCAGGGATGGGCATTCCCTGTCCCCTACTGCAGATGGCTGCACTGCCTTGTGGGTAGTATGTCAGAGGCTGCAAACAGGTGTTGTTTGGGGCCTGGGGATGTTGAAGAATTCTGACGGAAATGGGAGTGGAATTTATTTATTTTATTTGAAATTGAATTAGTTAGTCGCTTTATCTTGCCAAGGCAACCCAAAATGCCTTACAATGATTGAGGCTTGTTCATTCTTCCCACAAATAAATAAATAAATAAATAATATCTGGAATGATAATCAATCCAATGGTCTGCACGATCTGCATTTGCTGCTTCTGCTTTCAGCCTGCAAATGAAACAAAATTGATTATCCCCCCCCCACTGCATTTCCTTTGCAATGAAATCAAATGGTGCAGAATAATGTAATCATTGCACAATGAATTGCATAAAAATTCTGCCGCAGCAGACAGTGTGACACCTGATGTCAGAAGCCGAACTGCAGCAGAAAGGAGACAGTGCTGCATGCAACAAAATCTTTACCCTGGCTTTTGACACTTGAGATGTATATTGTTAGGACTGTGCATGGCCTTAGAACAACCATTTAAAAGATTGATTGCATTTATATCCCATCTTTTTCCTGTAAGGAGCTCTAGGAAGGAACCTTAGGACAGCCTTAGAACAACCATTTAAAAGATTGATTGCATTTATATCCCATCTTTTTCCTGTAAGGAGCTCTATGTGGCATACATGATCCCCCCCTTCCTCCTTTAATACCCACAGCAACCCTATGAGGTAAGTTAGGCTGAGAGGCAGTGAATGGGCCAAGGTCACCCAGTGAGTGTCATGGCCAAGTGGGGATTTCAATCCTGAGCTCCAAGGTCCAACACTTCAACCACTATATCACCCTGGCTCTCTTTGTGTGATCCCCCCTCCTTCTAGGTGAGTACTATCTGCAGGTAGTTCAGGATTCTTTTTACTGATCCCAGCCCTCCTAAAAAGCATTCCCAATGATAGTTGCTTTATTTTTAGGGCTGTTGAAGTAAGGCTTGTAGAAGCATCGAACTTGCCAAGTTTAAATTTAATGTCACTGCCTTAAATGTTAAGGCAAATCTACAGAAGTCAAGATTTAAGCGTGGGGGGTTTTCAAAGTTGAATTTCGTTTCTTTAAAAATCTGAAAACATTTGAAACTCAAAAAATGCAATGAAGAATTCATTCCAGTGCTGCTTATACAGAAAGATTTCCTGACCCAGCAGAGAAAATGAGTGGTCGACAAATAGAGGGGCAAAGAATCTTTGTAGAACAACATTTTTGGCATGTTATATATATTTACTGCATAGATTTTGCAGGATAAAGGAAGCAGATTTTCTTCTGAATTAAAACACCATGTTTTTAGTGTGTGGTCTGAGTTTAAAGCATATGGAACTTTTCCAAAAAGATCAAAGGTATCATAGTTTTCTGTCATGTCAATGCTCTTCTCCCTTCATTTATTTACTAACTTAGATTTCAGATAGAATAAGGTTACCAGATGTCCCCGTTTCCCGGGGACAGTCCCCAGATTTACAAAGAAGTCCCCTGACAAAATCCTTTCATTCCTACTGAAGTTGGAAAGTGTCCTTGGATTCATTGAAATAAATCTGGTAACCTTAAGATAGAAGAGATGCAGCTTAACTACCTACTATGTTCCCTGGAAAAGACCCTGATGTTGGGAAAGATTGAGGGCACAAGGGGAAGGGGACGACAGAGGACGAGATGGTTGGACATGAGTTTGACCAAACTGCGGGAGGCAGTGGAAGACAGGAGTGCCTGGCGTGCTCTGGTCCATGGGGTCACGAAGAGTCGGACACGACTAAACGACTAAACAACAACAAATGTTCTAAATCATTCAGCAGAGTGTAACCTCTCTGGCTATTTTAACAATCAGTCCTTCCACTATGTCATTGGCATTCACCTCTCCCATGAGAAAATGGAGTGTGCCTCTGGGGGGAAGAAGTCCCTGGAGAATCACAGCGCCTGGTGTGGTTGCAGAATCCGCTAACTCCTAACAGCTGCCTTCTGTGGTTTTTTTGCTGCGTTAGCAGCACTGAAGTGATCTCTCCAGGGTGCAAGCCTGGGCAGTGTGTCTGGAGGTCCTCGGCTGCCCAGACAAGACCCCTGCCCTCATCCTTGCTGATGTGGTCCAAAGGAAAGCAGAGCAATATGTTTGGCACCAGCTTGGCTGCAGGAGTTGCCAGAAGGAGGCGTACAAGGTGCAATCCAACCATTTTAAGGACTCCTCTCTGGATTTGTGGACCGTTTACTCTTCAATCTTTTCTTCTCCTGAAGATGTCCATCAACTTGAGTTCTACCATATTCAAGAATGGGGTGGGCAGATGTCAGGCTTGTGAAATCTACTTTGATTTTTACAGGAGCCCTAGGGTCCATCAATCTAAGCAAAATACGGGCTTATGCAGGTGGACGTGCCTTGAGAATAAAGGAACAAGGTGCCCACACAGCACATGCACCCCCAAATCCACCCCCAGTTTCCACCCAAACAGCAATCCAATTTAGGACAGAAGGAAGCTTTTAGTTGCTGCTGTGATTGGATGGTTGGGAGCAAGAAAACTGTACTACAAATCACCGCATTCTGGCTCAGGTATACTGCCTGCCAGCTCATTTCCAGGTCCAGTTTAAGGTGCTGGTATTAACCTTTAAGGTCCCAAATGGTTTGTGACCAGGGTATCAGAAGGATCACCTGCACCTGTGAAAACTTCCCCAAACATTAAGATCCACATCTTGGTCCATTTCTCCACTCCACCAGTATCTGCTCTTAGGTTAAGGAGGACCTTCGCTGCCTCTGCCCTGGAATACCCTCCCTGTCCTGTTCTGGTTCCAAGGAGGAGCCAACATGGCAAGGCTGCAGCACCAAGGAGAGCTCCTAGTGGCAGTGAGCCTCTCTCTCCAGTCCACTTCTTCCATGCTCTTCCCCCTTTTGGAGAACTAGAATCTCTTAAAGGGGCAATACTTTGCTTAAACAACTCCGACCTGATGCACTTCCTGTGTTGTGGGACAGCTGAGGTCCTGTAGGAGGCACTGGGCCCCTTGGGGGCTCTGATTCAATGAGTTTGTTGCAGTGTGAACCAACTCAGTGAGCTCCTGCTTGCCAGTCTCTGGTTCAGTCGGCCCATCACCATCTTTCTTCTTCTTTGGCAATCGCTCTTAGCCGAGTAAGATTGTCTTCCATAAACATGGTTTTAACAGTGAGTCTGTAAGTGACTGTGGAGGCCAATTCTGGATCCTCATGTCTTTCCACACTGGGGACACAGGTTTACAGGCAGGAGGTGATCACGGTGAGGGTTTGCCAAACATGCCTTCTTCTTAGCACGTTTCTCCCTTGCGTCCTGAGTTCGAGTGTCTTCAAAGCCCATGACACATTTGGTAAAGGCTGTTCGCCAATTGGAGCGCTCACAGGCCAGTGTTTCCCAGTTGTTGGTGTTTATACTACATTTTTTAAGATTTGCCTTGAGAGAATCTTTGAACCTCTTTTGTTGACCACCAGCATTACACTTTCCATTTTTAAGTAGAGTAGTTGCTTTGGAAGACGATAATCAGGCATCCATAGCATAGCATGGTCCATGGGGTCACGAAGAGTCGGACACGACTAAACAACTAAACAACAATCAGGCATCCACACAACATGACCAGTCCAACAAAGTTGATGTTGAAGAATCACTGCTTTAACACCAGCATTAGGTTCAGAGCCAGATACTTGGTCCAGCAACTCAGGTAGTATTACCGACTTGGAGTTATTACACTTCCCATAGAAATATATACGGCTCCTTCTTTGCCAACCTGCAGGAGAGCTTTATAAGGCTTGTTCATGGTTGGCGTGAAAAGTGTGCACTTATCAGTTTGTATAACCCAATTATTCCGTACACAGATTGTACACTTATTGAATGTCACATGTGAATACACATGTGCAAGTGTACAGCTCATCTCTTTGTGTACATGGATTGGACACTTGTTGAATGTACCATGAGAGCATCCATACTTTCTTATTACAGGCCCCTTATGTGTACTGTTCTGGCGCCGGTGTGTTTTAGGTAATGATTTATCTGCTACTACTTCATTTTAATAATCTGGATTTTTTTTTTGAAAACTGTTATTGTCATTTGGTTATGGAAGTATCTGCAACTCCTGCAAATGGCCATGTGAGTACTGATGTCCTGAAAAGGTGGGTTTAAAACCTATGGATAAATAGAGGCAGTAAATAAAATGTAGATAAATTTGGAAACACAAATTGCATCCTGCCTCACTCCTATTTGAATAGTTTATAGTACATAGAATTATGGTGTTTTCCAGCCCTTTTATTCACCCAACAATAATTTTTTAAAACTAAATATATAAAATTAGCTTTAATATGGAAGAAATCTAGTGTTATTGTTTACACAGTCTATGCTTTGGCACCATATGAACCCATTTCTGCTCTCTTGTGGTCTCTGGTAGAAATCAAAACTAAATAAGCAAAGAAGGGAACAAGAACTCAGAAAAAATAAAGCAGAATATCAGAATAATTAATTCAGAATGAGTTTCCTCTCAGTCCTTCTCACATGTAACAAGAAATGCAAAAGAGTGTTCAGAATCCTAATGGTTTAAAATGAAAAGTTATGGCTAAAAGGGAACATTGCCTCTCTGTCCTAGAAATTTTGCCAAATCCATGAGGCCATAATCAAAGCTACAAAAACCAACACTGACATCCTCCTTCCATATTTACTTTTCATAAGCAGAGCAAAGGAAATGTGGGAAGCAATCAGGAATTCTTATTCACACACAATGACCAAATGTTTCTGATTAGAATAAATGAAAAGTAAGGTCATTGGCACCTACTTTTTGTAATGTACATTTATTTATTAAACGTCTACACCACCCTTCCTCTGAGGATCACAGGACACTTTGCAATATAAAAACACAAACATACACAATATACTAAGAAACAAAAACAGTATTTTTGTTGCTGGTGGTGGTATGGTTATCATTTACTTGCCAAGGTGACTTCTAAGGAGTTTACACACATGAAAACAATAGCAAAAAATACACATACAATTAAAATATGCAAAAAATCATTTTCATCAAACTTTAAAATAAGCTCCCACAATTAAAATGTGCAGTAAACAAGGCCATTAAAACAATACAACAATAAAAAACAGTAAAAAATAGCAATTGTGAAGGCCAGGAGATCAGGGGAATGCTTTCTAAACAGGTGTTTCTTCAAGAGCCGATAGAATGCCAATACTGATGGGGCCTTTAGCATCAATGTATTTTGATTATATTTTTAAAGTTTTTTAATTGTTCTATATGACCCTTACATATGATAATTTGTTGTAAGCCACCCTGGGTAGTGCTCAAGCTTTAGAAGTTCAGGATAGAAATAGATGCTAGACAGACAGATAGAAGAAGAAGAGTTTTGATTTGATATCCCGTTTTATCACTACCTGAAGGAGTCTCAAAGCGGCTAACATTCTCTTTTCCCTTCCTCCCCCACAACAAACACTCTGTGGGGTGAGTGGGGCTGAGAGACTTCAGAGAAGTGTGACTAGCCCAAGGTCACCCAGCAGCTGCATGTGAGGAGTGGAGACGTGAACCCGGTTCACCAGATTATGAGTCCACCGCTCTTAACCACTACACCACGCTGTCTCTCGATATGAAACATGAAATATGATAGAGATATGAAACAACTTATACTGAATCAAATCATTGGCCCAGGTCTTTCTTGACTCTCTAGGCCAGAGGTGGCTCAAGGGCTTGATGATCTAGATAGGCAAGGATCAGAGGCAAGGCTGTCTAGATAGAATGCTGTCAAGGCACCCCATATTTAAATGCTCCCATATCCAAATTAGAATCTCACTCCAGGGAGAAGATTAGGTTAAAGTTAAAAGAAAATGTGTGTGTCTCCGATATATGGGTTTGTGTGTTGCAAATATGTGTATTTGAGGGAGTATTTAAACAAGCAAGTTCTCTGTCAAGTTTCTGACATGTTACAGTTCCAGGAAGGGTATGCCACTGCCTTTTTCTGAGTGTGCAGACTACCCTTAAACAGGTAGGCAAATAATTTTTAAAAGCATATACTGGAAGAATGGAAGTAGAATCTAGAATTGCTTTGAAAACATAAAGAAAACCCAGTCTACTCTGTAACTCTGCATAATATTACAAGAAAAATATTTACACAGAATAAAATCACTATATGTATATTTTGGATGAGTATCACTTTCTGCTTGAGTTTCTGAATTAGCAATTATAAAGGCACAAGAAATATTTTTTCCAGACATGGATGTTTTATATGTCAAAGTTGGTGGCTTTCAATCATAGGAGCTTTCCCTTAGCTTTTGGAGAAGCTTCCTGGCGGTGGTTATGGTAAAGACTGACAAATCAATAGCTGAAACTTGAAGACCTATACAAAAATATAGCACAGCAAAGAGGAAATTTGCTTTTTAGAAATATCCTTAAACGGATGCTTTTTTCTACTTAATCAGAACAGCATTTACCCTTGTCATTGTCGGAGATTAGAAACTAGAAAAGTGGCTTACACATGTATTCACTTAGGGCTTGTTCATTTTATCCTGGTATAGAAATCCTTCAGTTTGTCTTACTTAGCCTCTTATGCCTTCCCCCAACATTGTATTATAGACCTCCCTAAACCCTGGAGACTCTTGAGAGTCCCATGGACTGCAAGAAGATCAAACCTATCCATTCTGAAGGAAATCAGCCCTGAGTGCTCACTGGAAGGACAGATCCTGAAGCTGAGGCTACAATAGTTTGGCCACCTCATGAGAAGAGAAGACTCCCTGGAAAAGACCCTGATGTTGGGAAAGATGGAGGGCACAAAGACTAAGCTTTCTTTCCAAGCCAGGGTCTCACCTGGGATAGAGGCATTAACAAGACCAAAGGGGTTGATGGTCCACCTGAGAGCCTGGGAAGACAGAAGTTGCCATGGTGATGGGTGTAGGTTCAAAGTACAGAGGCTTCAAAAATCATATAATTAGAAAATCACTGTATAATGTTTGGTCCAGGTATAAAGATTCGTTAGAAAGAAAAACACCTACATAGATTTCACCGTTGGAGGCCAAGGTGCGTAAAAGATTAAAAGATTAAATATGGAAACCAGTTGGCCAAAATATAGAGATTTGTTGATTGAAGAAGGAGACCAATTTAAGTTAAAGACATATGAGGAGTTGAAATGTAAATTAGATGATTGGCTCCAATATCATCAGATAAATGAAGCTTTTAAATTGGATAGATTACTTGGTTTTCAAACAGAGAGGTCAAAGTTGGAAACAGAATTGTTAGAACCTAAGACGAAAATACTTTCCAGAATGTACAAACTGCTGCTTGAGTGGCATACGAAAGATGAACAAACAAAAAATGTCATGATTTTGTGGGCAAATACAATATTATGATTGAGCCACAATATTATGATTGAGGAATGGGAAAAAATATGGCAAGAGGACATCAGGTTTACTGCGTGTAGTTTATTAAGAGAAAATATAATGAAAATGATGTATAGGTGGTATCTTACACCAGTAAAATTAGCAAAGATTTACCATAACCATGATAATAAATGTTGGAGATGTAAGAAAGAAGAAGGTTCATTCTACCACATGTGGTGGACGTGTCCACTAGTAAGTGACTTCTGGAATAAGATTTATAATGAACTCAAGAAAGTGTTGAAAAACACATTTGTTAAGAAACCAGAAGCATTTCTAGTGGGCATTGTCGGGAAAGAGATTCCAAAGAAAAATGTATCCTTTTTTATGTATGCTACGACTGCGGCAAGACTTCTGATTGCTAAGAACTGGAAATCACAAGTACTACCAACGATTGATGACTGGCAGATGAATGTTTAGATATACCTTCCCAAAAAAACCAGAAGCATTTTTGTTAGGAATAATAGGAGGAGAGATTAGAAAAGAAGATCAAACACTGTTTATGTATGCAACAACCGCGGCTAGGACTTTGTTAGCCCAAAAATGGAAACTACAGGAATTACCTACAATTGTGGAGTGGCAGATAAAAATGATGGACTATGCTGAACTTGCTAGATTGACATGCAAGATTCGTGACCAGGGGGAGACAAGGTTTCAAAAGGACTGGAGTAAATATGTGGACTATATGGAGAAAAACTGTAGATCATTAAAAACTCTCGCAGGATTAAAATAAACCTTACGAATTGACCAATATGTTAAAAAAGGAACTGCAAAAAAGGGAATTAACAAGAAAACCGCATGAAGGGAGGGGGGGAAGTCATAGCTCGGCGGAGCAAGGTAAAAGATGTGAATATAAGATTTTGTATAAAAGATTGGTTTTGTTAATTTGTTGAATTTGGAAAATCGGAATAAAATGTATTTTTTAAAAAAAAATGATGACTGGCAGATGAAGATGATGGAGTTTATGGAACTGGCTGAAATGACCGGAAGAATCCGCAACCGGGGGGAGGAAGCGATGGAAGAAGAATGGAAAGATTTTAAGTTGTATTAAAAAATATATGCTAAAGTGACATATTAGATCAGAAATTAAGTTGTAAATAAACTGTGGAATTTATGAACATGTTATGTGAAAGGAAGAAAATAAGATTATACAAGGTGATTAAAATGGTATAGAATTTGCTAAGTATAAATGTATAAAATGTATAAAAGTATAAAAGAACCACAGGGGAAGGGAACCCGAGGAGGTCCCAATATACAATGTGAACAGACATAAGAATTTGTATTTTACATGTACTTGTTTTTTCTTTTCTTTTCTGTTTTTCCTTTTTCTTTGTTCTACATTATTGTTGTATTTTTGAAAACTCTAATAAAGACATCATAAAAAAAAAATCAAAGTACAATGGTACCTCGGTTTACAAACACAATTGGTTCTGGAAGTCTGTACTTAACCTGAAGCGAACTTTCCCATTGAAAGTAATGGAAAGTGGATTAATCTGTTCCAGACGGGTCTGCGGAGTACTCATCCTGAAGCATACTTAACCTGAAGCGAACTTTCCCATTGAAAGTAATCCGTTCCAGACAGGTCCGTGGAGTACTTAAACTGAAAATACTCAAACCGAGACGTACTTAAACCAAGGTATGACTGTAACAGGAAAAGAGAGTCTTTAGCAAGGTGTGCTGGGAAGAAGAAGGGGAGGGGGGGAAAGACTAGGATCCATAATGGACTGGTCGGCTAAAGGGTGGTTGGGACTCCCTCCATGCAGGCTGCAGGTGTAAATAGGTGAATAAACCATAGTTCTTAAAGCTACGTCAGTCTCCGCCGTGCCTCAATTCTCCAAAGGAACATAGAAAGCCTGGGACCCTCTGGAATCTTGCTACCGCTTGACAGAGAGACGGGGAGGCACCCAGCTTTTGTAACAATTTGTTCTGGACTCTCATCAGTTCCATCCAGCATTGCCAATGGCCAGTCCAAATAGAAAGGGTAGACAAAAAGCTACTGAGGAATATTGAAAAAAGAGGCTCTAGATAACTAGGGGGCTCTGTGCTTCTGCCTCCTCTTCCAATAAGTGACAGTGGAAATTATCAATATGGGCAGTTTTTTGGGGTATATAGCGGTGTGCTGATTGTAAAAATCCTTTGTAAGAGCACAGTGCCTTGAGAATAAGCCTAACCAGGAAATATGCATTGCAGAGCCATCATGCAGTCCTTTGTACATACATGACAGGAGGCACTGTGGTCTAAACCACTGCGCCTCATGGGCTGGCCGATCGGAAGGTCAATGGTTCAAATCCCCACGATGGAGTGAGCTCCCGTTGCTCTGTCCCAGCTCCTGCCAACCTAGCAGTTCGAAAGCATGCCAGTGCAAGTAGATAAATAAGTAAACAGCATTTCTGTGCGCTCTGGCTTCCGTCACAATGTTCCGTTGCACCAGAAACTGTTCAGTCATGCTAGCCACGTGACCAGAAAGCTGCCTGTGGACAAACGCCAGCTCCCTCGGCCTGAAAGCGAGATGAGCGCCGTAACCCCATAGTTTCCTTTGACTGGACTTAACCATCTGGGAGTCCTTAATCTTTACCTTTACATGTGGAAAATGGTTGTTGAGTCACAATGACCACATCCAATAAAACTTTAGCACCTTTCAGGTGATCTGATGTGAGCACAGTTGATGACCATATGGGGAATGGGAACATGATAGCAAGTCCCAGTTCCCCCACCAGACATGTATACATTTGCACAAATGCAGCAGGCCTATATGCACCCAAAATGTATGTGCAGAGACTTGTATGCATAGCTCAAGACTGGCTGCGACCCACATGTGTTCTTGTTATTTAGTTGTTTAGTCATGTCTGACTCTTCGTGACCCCATGGACCATAGCACGCCAGGCACTCCTGTCTTCCACTGCCTCCCACAGTTTGGTCAGACTCATGTTGGTAGCTTCGAGAACACTGTCCAACCATCTCATCCTCTGCCGTCCCCTTCTCCTTGTGCCCTCAATCTTTCCCAACATCAGGGTCTTTTCCATGGAGTCTTCTCTTCTCATGAGGTGGCCAAAGTATTGGAGCCTTTGCTTCAGGATCTGTCCTTCCGATGAGCACTCAGGGCTGATTTCCTTCAGAATGGATAGGTTTGATCTTCTTGCAGTCCATGGGACTCTTGAGAGTCCCATGGACCCACATGTACATATGTACAATTTGTATGCATTGTATGTGCCTATGTCATCCCACTCCCATGTGTGTGCATTTGTTGCATACACTTCTGAATAGTGCTAAAGTTTTAGCATCATTTTGCAGTGGCGTTCCTCGACTCCATGACTATTCTTTTTCTGTGTGGCAGAGCATTCCAGAACTTATTTGCTGACTGTGGTTATTCTTAAGTCACTGCATGCTCATCGCACACATCCAGGTTAATCTAAACAGTGCTAACTTTGTGTTCCCAATCATGCGTACAAGCCAAAATTATTTCTCTAGTGCAAAGAAAGCAATGCTGATTGGGGAGACCTCTTGCATTGCCCATGAGGTGGTGAGTTATTGATAAATGGGGAGTTGCCAATATGTTTAATCCTGGGTTCAGTTTCATAGTGAAAAACAGATGATCAAAGCCATTTACAATCAATGACATGTTTATGCCTCCCACTGTATTCAAAACCGAGGACGTTTTCCCGCTTGGCCTTTGCTCTAGCAGGGGAAATGAGAAAGCAGCTGAGGAAATGAAACCGGAGTTACAAAAAGCCACAACACAGCAGAACCCTAAATGATACTTTGCATGAAAAAAAAACCCCTCAAAAGTATATTGTTAATTTACCCATTGTTCTCACGAATAGGGATGTGGGAGGCTTGATTCATTTCAGATTTTAATGTGAGCCTATCAGATTGGCACTTCCCATAACTAATACCCAAACTGAAAAACACAGCGGTCCTTCAAAATTCGCACTTCTCCGAATTTTGTGATGCAATTCTGTAATCAAAGTATGTTTTTTTTAAAAAAAAAAACACACACGTACGTTGGTGAAAATAATGTACAAAACGTGTTCTGGGGAGAATTGCAGGCGAAAGTGTGTATGCTAGACAAAATCGCACAGAAAAATGAATATGTTAGGAGCGCACGTCGACACAGATGGAAATGCAAACGAATGCAGAAATGGGGGAATGAACTTAATAACAATAACAATAATAACATTTGTATACAGTACAACCCTTCATCTGTAGTTCTCATGTTCACAATGTAAAGTCTAAGATTGGAAAAAAATGAGAAATTGAAATTGGCAGATTCATCCACCCTCACAACATTGCGAATTAGAGCTGGGTATCATTTAAAACAAAGGGAACCACCGCTCTATCCTCACACACACACACCAAATAAAAAAACCTTTAAAAAACCTGATTGTGCATAAAACAGAAGATACTCAGGTGCTGGTTTGCTAAATCATAGATTATCAAGCTTGAAATAAGTTATGAGGCCTCCTTTGCTTGGAACTTCCATCTTAATTTAATTAAACCAAAGTGTATATTCATTCCACCATCACCTTTAGTCCAACAGGTTTTTTTTGAAAAGCTTCAGATACATGCAAAAAACTGTGTGACTAGACGCAGGCATAGGCAACCCTTGGCTCTCCAGATGTTTTGGAACTACAACTCCCATGATCCCTAGCTAACAGGGCCAGTGGTCAGGGATCATGGGAGTTGTAGTTCCAAAACATCTGGAGAGCCAAGGTTGCCTATGCCTGGACTAGAGGCATGGGTGAAACAGTGTGTGTACGTATGCACCAGGGGCAATGATGCCTCTCTCATTTCACTTCTTCTTCTTTTTTTAAAAAAAACCCCACATCGTCTGAATCCAATCTGAAAGGTTTTGGTGTGAGGCGCTTTTTCCCAGTTGCATGGGAAAACATAGGGGATGATGCTTCCAGTGAAGCTACTCTTCTGAGCTCTTGAACAAAATGCAGCGCAAAGACTACATGTCGTTTCTTGATGTCTAAGTTAAAGCAGCTGCGTCTGTATACTTTAGAGTTAATTGGAACATCTGGCTCTTATATCTCCTGAGAAAGCTAGGATCATAAATGTTTAAAGAAGAACTTTCCCATATTACCACAACTGGTACTTGTATATCAGCCCCGCAGCCAGCAGGTACTGCTGTTTGCTGACTCAACAACACGGTGTCGTCAATGACTGTAGTGGCCAATTCTGCTTTATCGAGTTGTCCCACCAGACTTCAACACAAAGTCACTAACTAAGGCTTTCTTACATTATCCAAAACACCGGTCTTAGATCTGCTTGTTTAGGCTTTCGAATGACTCCATAAGCCATTCCTTTTTTTAAAAAAAGTGTGCCTGTTGTTTACAGGCAAAGTACACATCTTTCAATAAAACACACTTTTGTAGTTATTGAAATTACGCTCCACTCCAATAAACTACTTGGCATATAGCACCCTAGCATTGCACTTTTTAATTGCAGTGAACAAGAGAAGTTAATGTTTTGATTCTGGGAGTCTGGGCATTTCACTAAGCGCAACTCCGAGAAGAATCAGAAGGAAAGGAGCATGCAAGTCTCTCCCAGCTATTGGAAAATTGTAAATCTCATGGCAGATTTGTATAAAGAAGGAACCTCACTGAATGTGATGGGGGCAGCCTAGGAAGAGTCCTGAGGGCTATAAAGGGAGGCCTGCGGGGGGGGGGGGAGATACATTCAGCCCACAGACCCATGACCCATGGCTTGCAGAGGATGTATTACGTAGAATTGAATCTTATCATTCTTCTCTACCTCTGGATGTAAGAATTTATTTTTGTTGTTGTTTAGTCATTTAGTCGTGTCCGACTCTTCGTGACCCCATGGACCAGAGCACGCCAGGCACTCCTGTCTTCCACTGCCTCCCGCAGTTTGGTCAAACTCACGTTCGTAGCTTCGAGAACACTGTCCAACCACCTCATCCTCTGTCGTCCCCTTCAACTAGTGCCCTCAATCTTTCCCAACATCAGGGTCTTTTCCAGGGAGTCTTCTCTTCTCATGAGGTGGCCAAAGTATTGAAGCCTCTGCTTCAGGACCTGTCCTTCCAGTGAGCGCTCAGGGCTGATTTCCTTCAGAATGGATAGGTTTGATCTTCTTGCAGTCCATGGGACTCTCAAGAGTCTCCTCCAGCACCATAATTCAAAAGCATCAATTCTTCGGCGATCAGCCTTCTTTATGGTCCAGCTCTCACTTCCGTACATCACTACTGGGAAAACTCCATGGACAAAGAATTTATTTATACACAATAAAATATTCTACCATGAATGTTTAAGTTCATTAATCCTTGATATCTGTTAACTTGTGTTGAAGAGCTGCTAACCTACACACACACACACACACACACACACACACACACACACACACACCCCAATTATGTGAAACAGAGAGCAGAAGCGTTGTCTCTGTAGAATATATATATTATGACAGCCTCAGGGCATGCCCAGTGGTTACTTTCACAGATTAGTCAATTTTATTTATAAACTCAGGGAGTTCTTCATAAAAGACAAGCTAAAGATTATATGATTTTTTGAAAACCAGGAGCCAGCGACCTCTCCCCTTGGCGATATGGCCGCCGAGTGCAAAAATAAAGACTTTCTGAAACCAAACAGTGACGAGGGGCCAAATCAATTCACTGCAGTCCTGAACAGAAATGCTCTCCGGATTCAGTGGACAGGGCAGTCGCAGGAGAGGAGGATTTACTGAATAATTTTACCAATTTACCAGATGAAAAGCAGAGGGACATTATCATCAAACTAGATAAGTTGCGGTCCAGGTTGGCCCAAATGAAGCACCATGGATGGCAGGACGTTGTTGAAACAGCTGGCAGCCAGCCCCCTTGTCCATGGGCCGTTTCCCCAAAATGCATAGTCAAGAAGAGGATGTCCAGGGGAACATTTGAGTGCATAGATGCAGACCTGCAATCCCACCCCCCAGATTATGACATGGTGAGGGTCAACCCCTGAAGCAGTGGCTGCAAACTCCTGGCTGAGCTATCGCAAACTAGCTCCAAACGAGATAGTTACCCCTCTCCCGAGAACCAAGGGGCATACCAGCAGTGCTGAATGGGTTTCTACTGATGGAAGGAATGAGAGCTTTTTAAAATTATTATTACAAAACAGGGTATCCGGACAAGGTGGAAGCGATGGGCTTAGAGCCTTGAGAGAACAGGGCTTAAGGCTGTTGTCATGGACTATAGCAGGTTGGGGCTCAAAGCAGAGCAACAAATTAGTAAAAATTGCTCTGCTGCAGAATGTGGGATGCAAAGCAACACATGCAAACTGATCTCATTTTCATAGGTCGTAATTGAGATGCATAATCTGCTTCTAAAGGTTTTTGCATTGTTGCCATGATCTTTGGTGAGAAGGCGGTATAGACATATTTTTTATAATTGGACAAACAAACAGTTCTCAGTGCTACATTTCACTTTCAAGGGCCTAATATTCCATTTTCCTTTGCTGAATTCCAAACATTAGGGCGAGGGTGAATTCTTACTGAGTATTCAAAGGCGGGTTTCATGTTTGGTTTGTCTCATTCATATTAATTGGGTTAAATTGGGATCTCACAAAGTCGGCAATGTGACATATTTTCGTTCTTTGGTGGGGGGGGAGGGGGAATCTGTAATAATAATCTTGTAAAGAAAGCCAATTATTTCCTTGCCTTTGTTCTGAGGTTTTCATTAAAACAGCAGAATATGAATAGCTGTTGCCTACGGGCTAAAAAAATAAAAAATAAAATCTAGATTACCATAAAACTCGCTTTCTTTTTTGAAAAATCTGGAAGCAACAGAGGAGCATAAATGTTGTTCTATTGGTGGGACAGAACTTAGACCCAAATAAGAGTAGTCAAAATGGTACCATCCAGATGCTTCACACTACAACTCCCATCAGCCCATGCCTTCATGGCCATTGACCTCTGTTTCAGCTTGTTGTTGTTTAGTCTAGTCGTTTAGTCGTGTCCGACTCTTCGTGACCCCATGGACCATAGCACGCCAGGCACTCCTGTCTTGCACCGCCTCCCGCAGTTTGGTCAGACTCATGTTCGTAGCTTCGAGAACACTGTCCAACCATCTCGTCCTCTGTCGTCCCCTTCTCCTTAATAATATTATTTTATTACCCAACCTCAAGGGTGGCCCATCCTGTTTTGCTTCCTGAGATGAAACAGGAAAGTGCCACCTCCTGCTCCGCCCCACCCCCAGCCAGTGTCGTGCGGTTCCAGCAACCAAGATGATCAAGGGTCTGGAAACTAAGCCATATGAGGAGCTCTTGGAGGAGCTGGGTATGTTTAGCCTGGAAAAGAGGAGACTGAGAGGAGATATGATAGTCATCTTCAAATATCTGAAGGGCTGCCGCATGGAAGGTGGAGCATGCCTTTTTTCTCCTGCTCTGGAGGGTAGAACTAATCCATTTACAGCAGTTCCGATCTTAATCCTTTATTTAACAGCCACTGGTTTCTTGACTTTCGTTCATAGTTGCAAATTTATTAAGTTGCAAAAGGTGGTAGAACTCGAACCGATGGCTTCAAGTTGCAAGAAAGGAGATTCTGACTAAACATTCGGAAAAACTTTCTGACAGTAAGAGCTGTTCAGCGCTGGAACATACTCTCACGAGAGGTGGTGGACTCTCCTTCCTTGGAGGTTTTTAAGCAGAGGTTCGATGGCCATCTGTCATGGATGTTTTAGCTGAGATTCCTGCATTGCAGGGGGTTGGACTAGATGACCTTTGCGGTCCCTTCCAACTCTATGATTCTATGAGATGTTGTGGAGCTCACACAAGATTTCACAGAGCTCTCAAAAGATCTCATGAGAATTCTGTGGGACCACGCAAGAATTCCACAACATCTCACTGGAGATCTCACTGGAAGCCACAGCTTGTTGGGAACTGGGCAGATGAGGAGTGGTGGAGAGAGGGAAGAGGAAGGGAATATGGGGTTCATGGTGGTTTGAGGCAGGACACACCCCAGAAGGAGTTGGTAGATAATGGGTGGTGAAGAACAGGAGCTCGAGAGCAGGTGCCCTAGCCCTGAACAGACACAGGAATCAGATGTGTTAAAAACAGTGCAGCAGCCCAATGACACAATGTCTTTGGAGAGGATGCTAGAGGCTCCTCCTTATGCTAAAACCAGGCACTTTATTTGTGTCTTGGAGCAGAAAGCCAAACAGAGGCAGAACGGTTTCCTTGCTAGCCACTGTAAGCAGCAGGAGGGGTCTGCGAGCTTGGAAGTAACTGCGGGGGGGGGGGAGAGTGGGCACTCTGAGCAACACCTGAAGAAAGAGGGAGCACATTCCATGTCTCCATGTCTTTCTTTGATTTAAATAAAAGAACTGAAAGAAGCTCTCCCTGTCCCTGATTTCACGAGGCAGTTACCCCAGTGGGCTGTTGACGGCACCCTCATGACACGGCTGTGCAACCCCAGGGGTGGCAGGAGCTGTGGACGGGGATTTCCACCACCCGAGGCAGCTGCTTCAGTTCGCCTCATGGCTGGGCTGGCCTGGCCCACCCTTCCCTAGGAGGAGGTCCAAGGGCGGTGATAACAACTTGAAATTCAGAATTAAAAACAGTTCAAACAGATTAGTGACCGGGATAGGATGGGTGCTGAAAATGCACACCTCAAGTGTCAAAGGCCAGAGAAAAGATGTGTGTCTTGGGCAATAACCTTAGGCATGAATGATGACACTGAGTCCAGGGGACGGGGGGGGGGCTGAATTAGATTTAAGTGTTTAAGTGTTATTATGATAAAAGAAATAATATTTGAATGTATGGAAAAAATTGGGTATAAATTTGAGGCTAAGGGGAGAAATAGAGGATAGATGGATGGGAAAATAAATTCAGATTTTGATTAAGATGAGAAATAGTTGTGAGATAATGAAAAAATGAATTAGAATGATTTAAGTTAATAAAATTGCTTAATTTGGAGTTAAAAATGGACCCAGTGCGAGGGGAATCGAGGAAGTCTACAATGTTAATTAAAAGGTTAGAAATGATATGTTTTTCTTTTTTATGTTTTCATTCTTTTTTTGGTTTGTTTTTGTGAATTTTTGTAATTTGTAACGTTTGAAAATCAATAAATATTATTTGAAAAAACAAACAAACCTTAGGCATGAATGATTTAAACTTCTTATTGTCCTGCACCCAAGAGGCTGGAAAGAAACTAGACCCTAGAAATCTTTCCTGGCTGAGCCACTCATTGGTATCCACAAGGTACTGTTTTATTTCAGATTGGGTCAGGTTTTCCAGTGAGCTCATGATCACGCTTTCAAGCATGCCTTCAATATCCAGCAGCTGTAATAAAAAAATAAAAATAAAAATGAAGGATTAACCAAGCTTGTAGCCAAGCCAAATTTACAACCTATATCTCACGGCTCCCAATCCGGGGTCTAATTGCTTTGAAGATGAATAGGACATTTTCAGAGGGGTGAGAAAAGCAATTTTAATAAATAAGGTACCCATCGTCTGACATCAGACCACTGATTGCCCTTGAACAACATTTTCCACCATATTATAACCCAGACATGAGAGGGGTGGCGGGATGTGTTGCAGTGGTACTAACAATTAGCTATACTTGGCACGAGGGACCAAAAGAACAGCTCTGGCAGTAGATGAAGTCACAGAACCTCAAAGAATACCGTAAACTTAAAAGGAGCAGATGCATGTTTACGTGAACAGGGCTTGTAAGCATCAGTCCCTTAGCAAATGCATAGTTAATGTTTGCATCCTTCTGGGTTTACACATTTCCAGTAAAACGTCCTGCTAGTTGGGAAGGCAGTTCAGTGCCGCAATTACGCAATGTTCCATCGCTTTCAGCAGCCGTGTCTGAAGGATGAGAAGGCAAGCCGGTATCCGCAGAGGTTGATCAGCAGGCTTATTGATGAAAAGAGAAATAAAGGTACCATTCTGTGTCCACGTCACACATCCGAGAGAGAAAGAGAAAGAGCTAATCTGATTTTAGCATCTACACTATACATATAATGAGCACTCACATCACACTTTATATGTGGGTGCCCTTTGCGGGATCGCGTGCGGGGCTACAGTTCCCAGGGAACTTACTAGAAATAGAAGGCTGGGCTTACTTCTCAGTGTTATTCAGAGGTTCACACCCAGCTGGGAGGTGGGGCCAGCCCCAGTTTAAATAGGGGGTGAGAGCCGACAATAGCCAGGCAGTCGGCTCTGGAGATTCACCCTCCCTTCCCGCCCTTTGTTTAATGTTTTCTTGTTTGCAAGTTAACTTTTCCTTCCTGTTTAGCGGGTGCTGCTATGGTCTTTGACTGGTTGCTGTTGAAGGACCAGGAAGAAATTTTTTCTGCATTGGCAGGTTTTGTCTTCCCCGTAACAGATTGTCACAACTTTGGCAGTTATGGCCTTGGGTGGAATCCTTTAGTCTTTTCTTCCCTATATGGGTGTGTGTGTGTGAAGTGGTGATCCCCCCCCTGCGGTGGCGATTCCAGGGTCCCCCTCTTAAAGGGGTTATATATATGGGTGTCTATGGGTGTCACTGGCCATACACTGAAAGGTTGTCAGTGAACTACCTTGCGTGTTGGGATATGAGCTCGGCTGCCTGCTACACTTACGTCTCGCAGAGCACCCCCATATCCCATTTACCCTGATGTGCCCCAGTTCCCCTGGCTGGGGAGCTGGGAGGGATACATGCTCAAAGCCTAAGTCAGGGCCAGCCCTATGGCCAGGCTGGGTGGCGCAGGGCACCACGGCGCCGGCCCGCCAGGGGGGTGCCGTGCAGCTGTGCCTGCCCGCCCACCCGCCGGCCACTCCGTCGCGCAGCAGCGCCCTCGGCAGCCATGCTGCGCCCGCCCGTCTGCCCGTCGCGCTGGGAAACGGGGCGGGGGGGCATCGGAGGGATCCATCGCGCCAGGGCGCCAGAGGTGCTTAAGACGGCCCTGGCCTAAGCCAAGGTCTTCCTACATTCGGAAGTTTAAATAAAGTTGTGGCCGAATTTTAATTCCATGTAACGTGGTCAGAGTCTTTATTCCTTTCTTGTGATCCCTGGGGGCTGTCGCTGTCACGCCTGGTCACGCAAAGCAGTATCACGCCACTTTAAACAACCACGGCTTATTCCAAAAAATCTGGGGAACTGTAGTTTGTTAAGGGCATTGGGAGTTGTTGGGAGACCCCTAGTCTCCCCACAGAGCTGCAATTTCCAGAGTGCCTTAAAGGTCAATCCCTCTTCTAAGGGAACTCTGAGAATTGTACTTCTGTGAGGGGAATTGTCTTGTCATGTAGGTCATAGCTGTCCATGATAGTTTCATTGCAAACAAGGATTTAGCATTACAGGGTTTTTGCAAAGGTGCCTACTAAGCAGTCAGCTCGTGTGGTTAGCTTCACAGCAATAATTACTTTCAATGAGAGTTTTGTCTCGAGTAAGGGGTTAATATTTTTTTTAAAGGCAACCTGATCAGTCTGAGGAAGCTGACCACACATGGGCAGGATCTCAGTTTACATTATGAGCCGAAGAATAACTTCTTGGGGGGAAACTAATACTGTACTTGATTCTTAATATGTCTCCATGTTACAAACTGGATAAATTCATATTTCTGAGTTGTGAACTTGGGTAGCATCTCTGATGAAGAGCGCTTCAACACCAGGAGGCTTCAAGCCAAACCACTGCCCTTTTCAATTCCCAGAATCTCTGCTTGAAGGGCATAACTCTGGCACTCAACAGTGGGGTATCTACAGGCTCTGCTATACTGGATCAACATCTGTCTCCTTGGGGAGCCATCTTCTTGGGAACCTGTTCCTCTGTTCCTCTGTTTTCTAGAACTCGTTTCCGGCTAGTGAACGATTCCAGCTGAGGTCAGTACCCGCCATCTGGCTCATTGTCTCGCAAACTTGCAGATTTTGTGCAAAAGGACACTCATCGTCACCCAACCCTGCTGCAGGCATGCCAGGCCACCCTCAAAGCACCAAATCAGGCATGGGAACCACAAGCCCTGTTTCCTCTCACCTGCTTTTTGTCATCTAGCTCCCAGGTCCTCACTGGATGGGCAAATCTCACTCTTGTGTGACCAGCCTCTGCTGTGCCTAAATGAATTTGATAAGGACATATTTACCCCCTTTTGGCCACGCACAAGGCACTGCTGAAATCTGAAAGACCAAAGACCACCCCTGCATGGCCGTAGGCAGGGGGGGCAGGAGGGGGCAGTTGCCCCCCTAGAAGCAGGGCCGCTGGCCAGCCTGCCCCGCTGCCCGGTGCCGTCTCCCTTCTCCCTGGCTGGCTGTGGGGCGGGTGGAGGGGGAGGAGGGGATCGGAACAGCCCGATTTCGGGCTGATCCTGGCGCCCCCTCGCCCCTGCCGATCGCGGAGGGGGAGGAGGGGGTTGGAGCAGCCCGATTTCGGGCTGATCCTGGCGCCCCCTCGCCCCTGCCGATCGCGGAGGGGGAGGAGGGGGTCGGAGCAGCCCGATTTCGGGCTGATCCTGGCGCCCCCTCGCCCCTGAACGACCATGGCTTTCCTTGCCCCACTGTGCCCCCTCCCCTCCCGTGCCTTGGCCCCGCCCCTTGCCCCCCCTAATTTTGATCCTGGCTACGCCCCTGCACTCCTGCAATGGAGTATGGTCTTCCAGAACATAAAAAGAGCCTTCTGGATCAGACCCACCAAGTCCAGCATCCTGTTCTCATAGTGGCCAACCAGATGCATCTGGAGAACCTGCAAGCGGGACCTGAGCACAAGTGTACTCTCCCTTCCTGAGGTTTCCAGCAACTGGCATTCAGAAACGTTACTGCCTCCAACTGTGGTCTGTTGAATGGTTGCATGGTGAAATGTCACCTAGCTATAACAGAACCAACAACTCCACGACTGCCTACTCATTGCCTGCCCGTTGTAGGCAGTGAGTTTGGGCAGTGTGGCTGTCAGGAACAAGCCACCAGTAAACCACAGTTAACTCTTTATTAGCAAAAACATGATCTGCACAGACTTGGTGGAGTGTCAGGTCTAATTAGGACACCAACTCATCTCTGGTAGGTCTTTCCCCGAGAAAGCAGTTGCTGAGACTGAAAATCCCCACCCCTCCACAGCCACCCAAGTCCCCTCCACTACAGAAGTTGTTTCCCAGCAATTAGAGACTCCACGCATGTATTGTAGCCAACATTTCCTCCGTCATTTTCATGCCTCTTCTGGTTCTGGGAGACAAGTGTGGAGGGCAGCTTGTCACAGCAGGAGGGGGAGACACCTATGACTTCTCTTTGCCACAGTCTCTCCCAACTCGCTGAGCCCTGTTGCCTCCTCAACTTCCGACACCGCCTCTTCCCAGTCTTCTCCCTCTGACCACTCTTCATTGTCCCACCACCACTCCCCGGGCTCTGAGCTTTCTTCCCTTGAGGGTTCCCCAGCTGGTTCCTCCCACTATTCATTTGTGTCTGTCAGAGATTGGACAGAGGAGGAATGGTGGAGACTGCCTGCCCAGCCTGACTCTTCCAGAGAAGAAGAAGAAGAAGACAGTTCAGAATTACAACAGGGGTTTGAGGGAGGTCACAGCTCAGAGGAAGATGAGGGGGAAAGCTGGGAAATAATGGGAGAAGAGGAGGAGGCAGAGCTGGAGCAGCTGGCTGACATGTTATCACTAGAAAGCATTCCAGACCCACCATCTCCCAGAACCCAGTGAACCTTAAAAGTAGGAGAGCAAAGGGCTTGGAGACAGATGGCCCTAAGTGGCAACCATAAGGGGTGGTGGTGGTATTGTTGATGAATGAGGAAGTAGGAGAGAAGATGGGGAAGAGATTTACTCAGAGCAACACCATTATTCCATTTCTAAACCTCTTTCTGTGAATATTGAATAATAGCAGATGGTATGGACTTTCCTTGTCTTATCCATTCCTGGGAACCTGCTTTTGGATTCTCTGCCACCTGAGCAGTGGCGGAGGAAGTGGGGGCAGGGGCGGCCTGCCATTGGTGCCACCCCTGAGGGGGGTGACAAACCTGCCGCATCGCTGACACCGCAGGGCACAATGGATCGTCCCCCCCACGCAGCTCGACCTGCCGCCGGTATGTAGCGGCGCTACATGTGCGCCATACGTAGCATGTGCTGCCGGGCGGTTTGCCCCACACCGGGTGCCAGAGAGCCTTCCTTCGCCCCTGCACCTGACCATGTCTAACCAGTCTATGACAGTAGTGGAGGTACCATCCTGATACAGTGGTACCTCTACTTACGAATTTAATGCGCTCCAAACGCACATTCGTAAGTCGAAAAAAATTGTAAGTCAAATCCCATAGGAATGCATTGGGAGCAACCCTATCTAAAAATTTGTAAGTAGAAAAAATAGAAAAAGTAGAAAAAATCCTATCTAAACCGCATCCAAGATGGCGGACGGAGCTCCATTCGTAAGTAGAAACATTCGTAAGTAGAGTTATTCGTAAGTAGAGGTACCACTGTTCTGGTGTTGCTACCACTTACGGGGATGGGGCAGGGCAGAGCATGGGGACAAGAAGATAGAAGCTGTGTGGGCACATTGGCACAACCAACGGCTCTCCCACTGGCACACTCCCAGAGCCCTGACCTTGGCATTGCTGCCACACCACCCAGGCAAGCACCGGCAATGCTGGCATTGAGAGGGTGGCTCTGCAGTACCACCTAATTGTGCCCACTGTTCCTGTCACAAGCAGTGTTGCACTTGGATACTCTATAACATGGAACAGCTTGTCCTGACTCCTGCCCAAGAATAACAGCAGGTGTACTTTCTTGTAAGCAAGAAGCCAAACTTAATTTTGACATGTAAACTCACCAACAGCAACTTTTTTATTTTTTAAAAAGAGCAACTTTTAAAGATGGCCTACGTGAAAAACTATGGAGGTAGCCACCTGCAATTTGACATACTTTAGCCTCACTTGCAGGGGCTACACAACAACAACAACAACAACAACAACAACAACAACAACAACAACTTATTTATACCCCGCCCATCTGTCCAGGTTTCCCCAGCCACCCAACAGAATATTAAAAACACGATAAAACATCAAACATTAAAAATTTCCCAAAAAAGGGCTGCCTTCAGGTGTCTTCTAAAAGCCTGGTTCCCTGTAACCCCACTTCTTGCAGGGAGGGAACCGCCAGAAGGTTCTCGGAGCTGGTCCTCAGTGTCTGGGCTGATCGATGGTGCTGGAGATGCTTCTTCAGGTATACTGGGCTGGGGCTTTCTTAGGGATAGATGTAAAGATATCCATACTTAAGCAGAACTTTGGCCCTGGTATTAACTTTCTATCTACCCTTGTAGGCTGCCCAAGCCCAACTCCCCCCAAAACCCTACCCAGTGTTTATGCACCAGGAGGTTACATTCCCTCCCTGAAAACATGACATTTAGAATCAAGAAAGCATCTCTTAATGTGAAAATGGGCTGATAATAAACTTCGCATGGTTGGCGCTGACAGAATGGAACCTTGGCGTTTCATTCCTAATTAAGCTCCAATGTCCTGGGTTAGGCAGCAGAAGCAGGACCTCTTAGCTTGGCAGGAAATGAATTTACGGAGGCTTCAATTGTTAACATGTGCTACAATTATGGATTTATTCAAATTCAAGGGGGAAGAGAGAAACCAGAGGTGCTCGGGAGTCCCATGTGCCGCTCTGAAGCTCTGTGTGGCGCAGATGTGGGCTGACACAGGCCTGTACACTTTAATGCTAGCATAATGTAATAAAGATACATGTGCAGAATTATCCTCGCGCTAAAGTGCACGAAGAGGGGGAAACCTGCTCCTGCAGAGCTTGCTGTTTCCGTTGAGCGACTGAGCTGAGATTTCGGACACTGAAAAATCCATTGTTTCTCTTGTAGAACGATAGCTAAGCACCTATTGCTGGTTGGAACCGCGGCAGCAGGGATCATTCAGTTTGTAACCAAAGGGTTAATGCTGTTTATCTGTAAGTCAGCCAACCCAGAAGGTGGAGGTGGAGGTGCTGCTTGCCATGAGCACCTACTTTCATCGAATCATCGAATTGTAGAGCTGGAAAGGGACTCCAAGGGTTATCTAGTCCAACTCCCTGAAATGCAGGAATCTCAGCTAAAGCATCCATGGCAGATGGACATCTAACCTCTGCTTAAAAACCTCCAAGGAAGGAGAGTCCACCACCTCCTGAGGGAGACTGAACTTTGTTTTAGTTTTATTTCTTGCTGTTTTTGTGATTTTAACACTTTTAAAAAATTGTGTGCACATCGCTTTGAGATAGTTGTTTTGAAGGCGATTAATAATCAGTGATATTATTACAGCAGTGAGGTGTGGTGGCTAGAGTGTTGGTCTAGAACCTGAGAGACCAGGGTTGATAGTCCTCACTTGGCCTTGAAGCTCACTGGGTGACCTTGGGTCAGTCACTGCCTCTGAGCCTAACCACCCCCCAGGGTTGCTGTGGGGATTAAAGGAGGTGAAGAACTATGTATGCCACTTGGATATCCTTGGAGAAAAAAGCTGGGATATAAATGCAATAAAACGAAAGAAGTAAAATTATTATTTTCTGCCTAGATTGAATTCCAGGTGTGTGTGTTTTGTGAGATTAAACATGCAGAACACCACACAGAAAAATATGGCCGCAGAGCGGGGTTGTGGGTTAGAACGGCAGTGGAAAAGTAACAAGTGCAGAAAGGATAAGCAGCCACAACCAACAAGGTTTCAGAAGAGGCAGCAAACTCCCAGCCTGCGCTGGAGAGGCAAAACAACCTAGTCACGCATTTTCTCATAATCGGTGAGATTTCGTAATTGCACACTGAGCTTTGGAAAAATATATTGGTACGCCTTAAAAACATTACGGGAGATGAGATTCCTTGGAAAGCCGTTATTATTCTCGCAGGGTACATGGAGATCTGTGCAAAAAACAGAGCAGAGATATCTGATTGCAAATGTGTTGGTGGCAGGCAGAACTTCATTGGCAAGATGCTGAGAGCGACATCAATTGCCAGCAGCTGAGTTTTTGGAAATACAATATATGGAATATTGTTGATGTACAAAACTGACTTGACTTCAGATATTGTTGGAAAGGGAAAGTTGCTTTAGGTGATGCAATGGAACCGCTCGGATCCAGTATTACAGAAGGATGGTGGCATTTGAGAATGGCAGAGCAAGGCGTGTATTGGCTCTGATACAATGGGTGGGGTATTATTATTATTATTATTATTATTATTATTATTATTATTATTATCTGATACGGACTTGCAGTGCATGTCACTTTTTTCCATGGTGTTTGACATTTTCTTTGGGTGATACCCAACGGTAGTCATAACTTATATTTATTGATTTTAACAGGTCTACTCTGATTATGACTAATGCTGAATGCCACACTTTAGCCATGTTATTTTAAATATATTCAAACACACACACACACACACACACACACACACACACACACACTGCTTATTTACTCCAAAGTTTCCCCTCCTGCTGTGTTTTTCTCTCTGACAAGAGCGGCTATCGAGGTTCTATAAAATATTTTGTCTATTTATTTCTAAATAGCCTTTCCAGACCAAGTCTTCCCAAGGCAACTATATAACTATATAACAACTATATAAACAAGCAGATATATAAACACGCAACTTATTTTTTTATGCTGCCTTGTGAAAACTTTGATTTATTTGTTATTACTGTAGTGCAGCATTCTAGAGAGTTAGACTAGGGAGATCCATGTTCCAATCCCCATTTGGCAATGCAACTCATTGGGTGTTCTCAAGCCAATCACAGTCTCTCAACTTAACCTACCTCACAGGGTTGTTGTGGAGAGGGGAAACAGTGCACACTACCTTGAGCTTCCTGGAGGAAAGGTAGGATATAAATGTTATGATAAGTTGTCTGGGGCTGACTGAATCATATTTTAAAGCAGTGTTTCCCAAACTTGAGTTTCCAGCTGTTTTGGGACTACAGTTCCCATCAATTCCCTGACCACTGGTCCTGCTAGCTAGGGATGATGGGATTCGTAGTCCAAAAACAGCTGGAGACCCAAGTTAGGGAAACCCTGTTTTAAAGCATTTCTATTTTTGGAATTAATTTGAAATCAAATTTCAAATAATGTCAGGTGTTAAATTCTAAAAATGCAGAAATACAATCCAGCCAGCATATCCAATTAAGTCACATCGTTTAAAAGCCTTCAAAACAGGCAGGTTTTCAAAGCCTTTTTTTTTGAAGCCCAACACTAAGGATGGGTGATCTGGTTGCTCCACATGGAACCCTATACATGTATCTTGTTCTGTTGGGGTTTGGTACTCACAGGGGAACAACTGGCAATGAGCAGAGTCTCACAAAGGCATTGCTGGTAGCAGCTGCCGTGGGCTTCTCCTGGCTGAGCTTTGGAAGATGTGATTGTAGCAAAGGAAGAGAATCAGCTGAAGGTTTAAAAAGATTGGCCAGTGGATACTTAAAAGGGTCTGTAGCCAATTCTTCACTTGTATGCTCTGGCCAGCGGTGGACCATATGCCTACACTGCACAGGGCGGGCATGACATGCAACCAAGTGAAAGGGGTGTGGTGCGGAGGATGCCCTCTCAGGTGTGGGATAGCCGCTCGGGTGCCCGGAGTGGTGCATGCGCCCTGCAGCCAGGGGCGGAGCTAGCTGCCCATGGGGGCAGAGCGAGCCACTCACAGGGGCAGAGCGAGCCACCCACAGCGGACATTTGGCATGCCACCCGCCTGCAACTCCCAAGCCTCCTCTAAGCCATCAAAATGAAGGGGGAGGGGGGGAATGCCGCCAGCAAAGCGGCACAGTTCTGCCCCTTACCCCGACGGCTTGGGGTAGGCTAGGGAGTCGTGGGTGAGGGGGCGCACAATGTCACCCCCCTCAGTGAGGGCACCCGGGGTGATCTGCCCCCACCGCCCCACTTCCTCCACCCCTGGCTCTGGCGGCACTGGAGAACAGAAGGCGCTACAAGGAAGGTCCTCACTGGATTCTGAGGGTGATGTGAGAGACACGTCCCCAGGCTGGGAGGACAGGAGTGCTAAGGGCTCTTCCCTGAATGGGTGACTTTTGAATTACCTTCATTCAAGTCCTCCTTGGGGCGACATTGGGGCGCAGGGAGCAGGACAAGCATGGGCATAAGGCAGATGGGTGCCATCTTTTACTTAGGGGGAAAGCACCGTGCACATCAGACTCTCGTGCCACCAAACCTCCACATCCATTGACCTGCCTGGCGCCCGATGTTCTGCTCTGTGCCTGCTCCAGAAACCGGGCAGATGCATGAGTGTCACGTCCCACACAGATCAGCAGCATGGTGGGAAAAGGAGAAGCGTTTAATTTATATAGCTTTGGATGAAAAGCAAAGTGCAATGAGGCAGGAATGGGGAAAAAGACAACAACAAAAAAGCTGGATTCTGTTTTTAAAAACCACCATGTGGTTTGGCCCTTAATCTACGATGAGATTTGTCCCTGTGTCTTACAGTTATCTCCATGGGATGAGTTATCCCTGCTCTTTCTCCTTCCCTTGCCCTGCAAGGATGTTGAAAGATTCAGGGCAGGAGTGGGGAGAAGAAGGAGGGTGAGATAGGGAAGGCTGGAACTCCCTAGGATGCGGGCTGCTTTGCAAAAGATATCATATGGTCCTTGTTTGTTACAGCCGCTGTCCTTTCCTTCCTTCCTGTCCTCCACCTCTGTCTTCTGTCATGGCTTGTCCTGTCCTGTCTGTCTTGCGCCGTTAAGCGGTTTGGATCTGGGATGCATCATCACCAAGTAATTTGCAAAGTGCCATCTGTCTCCATGATGTCATGTAAATACGGCCTTGTGGAAACGGAGAACTTGCATTTCATAATTGCAGCGGCATCAGAGATAAAGTCTAGGGTTTCATGGGAGGAGATGGACGAGCTAAGGAAGGAGAGGGTCAAGGGAAGGGACCAGCGAGCTCTGCTTTCTGTCTAGGGCAAGAGGCTTCCAGGATAACTTTGTTAGATTCAAGCTCCTCCAACGCCTTGGGGGAGGACTGATGGTTACTGTCCAATTCAGGGTACTTCTCTTCTTGGTTTTTTTTTAAGTACTATCCACACTTTGGTGGGCACTCATTTCCTTTCCCAACCTACTCATAAGAATATTATCCTACTTTTGTCATACAGTGTAGCTGTGAGATAGCAGACTCTGTCAGAGTGGTGTTGTCAGGGCAGGACATGGGGGCCCCCAATTCCAGCAGGGTTGGTTTACCGTATTTTGAAGTAACCTAATGAACATTACCACTTAAAGTAGCCCCTGATCCCCAAAAGACTATTAAGTCCATCTAAGAGTCTCAAATTACTCTATTGTGATGATGGCTGTTCAACTTCAGAAACTAAAACTAGGCAATTTGAAATAAATGTGCCTGGAATTCCATCCCAGGCGTGGGGCCCTCCTTTATCTGTCCCTTCAAAACCCCAATTTACAGCAAACATTTCCAAGGATGTTGTTTTGCTAGTATTGTTTTGTCCTTCTCTTGTTCATGAGTGGTATTCAACTCATCCGTCCTGCCAAACCAAGTCTTCTTCCTCTTTGGCAATCACTCGTAGCCATGTAAGATTGTCTTCCATAAACACGGTTTTAAAAGTGAGTCCGTAAGTGACAGTGGAGGCCAATTCTGGATCCACACGTCCTTCCACAGTGGGGACATTGGTTTTTGGGCAAGAGTTGATCATGGTGAGGGTTTGCCAAGCATGCCTTCCTCTTAGTACAGCTCTCCCTTTCATCCTGAGCTTGAGCGTCTTCAAAGTTCACCTTTGGTAACGGCTGTTCTTCAATTGGAGCACTTGCAAGCCAGTGTTTCCCAGTTGCTGGTGTTTATACTACTTTTTTAAGGTTTGCCTTGAAAGAGTCTTTGAACCTCGTTTGTTGGCTACCAGCATTACGCTTTCCATTTTAAAGTTCAGAATAGAATAGTTGCTTTGGAAGACGATCATCGGGCATCCACACAACATGACCAGTCCAACAAAGTTGATGTTGAAGAATCGTTGCTTCGACACTGGTGATCTTTGCTTCTTCCAGTACACTAGCATTAGTTTGCCTGTCTTCCCAGGTGATGTGTAAAGTTTTTCAGAGACACTGTTGATGGAATATTTCGAGGACTACTGGCACTATGGGATTTGCCCCTTACTCACCATGGAGCTCATGGAATCACATCTTAAGTCACTCCAGCAGAAAATGTTGCAGCACTTTAAGACTTTTGCCCAAGCATGCTCACAGAAAGCAGTAGCTCTGTGCTAATAGGTGCCTTTTTTGGCACCCATCTGTCATGGGACACTATGGGGTGCACCTGCTGTATTAGCAGCGTGGAGGTGACCTCCTCAGGGCGCAAGCCTAGGCATGTGTGTGCATGGAGGTCCTTGCCCAGATGACAAGACCCCTCTCTCAGCCTCGCTGATGTGGTCCAAAGGAAAATAGAGCAATACATTTGGCACCAGCTGGGCTGCAGGAGTTGCAGGGAGGAGGCATATAAGGTGCCACCCAACCATTTTAGGGACTCCACTCCAGATTTGCATAGGGTTTGCTCCTTAACCTTTTCATCTCCCAAAGATACCCTGCAAGGCAGTGGAGGATTAGAATTGGTGTTTTTCTTCTCCTAGATGGACTCCCTTCCCAGGTGGATGAGCCCTATCTGCTGCTCACTTCCTTCTACAGCACATTCAGAAACCACCTTCTTGACCGTTGGTCCCGTCTGCTCAATCCGCCAGAGCCTGTCTTCACATGCAGATGAAGTATCTAACTCACTGAGGGTTTGAGATCCATTGGCTACCAAATGTGCATTGCATTCCTAATTATGACTGTATAATTAGCAGAGACATCACCTTGCTGACAAAGGTCTGTATAGTTAAAGCTATGGTTTTCCCAGTAGTGATGTATGGAAGTGAGAGCTGGACCATGAAGATGGCTGATTGCCAAAGAATTGATGCTTTTGAATTATGGTGCTGGAGGAGACTCTTGAGAGTCCCATGGACTGCAAGAAGATCAAACCTATTCATTCTGAAGGAAATCAGCCCTGAGTGCTCACTGGAAGGGCAGATCGTGAAACTGAGGCTCCAATACTTTGGCCACCTCATGAGAAGAGAAGACTCCCTGGAAATGACCCTGATGTTGGGAAAGATTGAGGGCACTAGGAGAAGGGGACGACAGAGGACGAGATGGTTGGACAGTGTTCTCGAAGCCACCAACCAAACTGCGGGAGGCAGTGGAAGACAGGAGTGCCCAGCATGCTCTGGTCCATGGGGGCACGAAGAGTCGGACATGACTAAACGACTAAACAACAACAAAATTGTCAGATTACAGTATAATCTGTGAGGAGGCGTGTCTGTGGCTACCACAAAGGGACTCTGTGCTTCTGAGTTTGCTAACACACTACGGATTATGTTAGACTGTAAGGTGTCATATATACATAGATGGGGCTTTGCACATAACAAATCTATTTTAAGTTTGACCTGTTTGCTATGGTCGGGGGGGGGAGTGGGGCAGGGGGAGGAAGGGGCAGTTCACAGCCAGCACCACCAACCAAACTGTTTGGCCTAATTCTAGCTGAAGCTTAGGGGCTTCTCAGAAAGCAAGCAACACCCCGAAACAGCTTGTGCATCTGCGCCATCAAGTGGAGGTGAGGTGATGCCCTGCCCCCTACTCATCTGGCTTCTGAGCTCAGAAGAACGAGGAGGAACAACCAAGAGTGTGACTTATGCTCCTAACAGTGGAGGGAGCCAGAAGGGCTTGAGCAGATGTTTCCGGCTTACTCAAGCCGAATGCATGTGGGTTTGTGGTTTCTCTTAAGTGTTTGCTAATATTTACCACATTGCACAGTCATACATCCTTTCTCAACTGAGCTGGCTGCTTATAATGCAACACAGATGAGTTCATCAACAGTTGCCGGGGCCTTTTCTCGTCTTTTTTTTGGAGATGTGTGAAATCAAATGTTCCCCTCCCAAATCCATTCATTCCATTTATGCCAGAGGCTTCCAAGCTGTATTTTTTTGGGGGGTGGAGACTTTTTTCCCCTGGGTTCCTCAGTGAGAAGATAAATCAAGGTTGCTAGATGTTCATAGGGGCATTAGGAGAGTTCTGCTGGATCAAACCAAGTTTCTATTTCATCCAGCACCCTGTTTCACACCGCTGCCAAGGATGTGAGGGAGCCCCCAAGAAAAGCCTGAGCGAAAAGCAATTGCTCCAGTATTATTGATGCATCTTGAAGTGGGCTTGCTTGCAAATGAAAAAGAAAATGACTGTTGATATATCCTGTAGAATGTTATGTCTCAGAATCTGACAGTGAACAAGCACAGCCATTAATTCAGGCATCCCCAAACTTCAGCCCTCCAGATGTTTTAGACTACAATTCCCATCTTCCCCAACCACTGGTCTTGTTAGCTAGGGATCATGGGAGTTGTAGGCCAAAACATCTGGAGGGCCACAGTTTGGGGATGCCTGCATTAATTGGAAGCTAAGAGGAGCTCTCAGGGAAGTTTTGTAATTTAGCAGGGAAGAGGGGTGGGAGGTCTTAATTCAGACCATCACTTCCCTTCAGGTGATTGGTAGAAATTTCCACATTCTTTAAAAGGAGTCTATGAACACAGCCCCTTTTTAAAGGTAAAGGTAAAAGGACTCCTGACCATTAGGGCCAGTCACGGACGACACTGGGGTTGCGGCGCTCACCTCACTTTACTGGCCGAGGGAGCTGGCGTACAGCTTCCAGGTCATGTGGCCAGCAGGACTAAGTCACTTCTGGCTAACCAGAGCAGCGCACGGAAACACTGTTTACCTTCCCACCGGAGTGGTACCTATTTATCTACTTGCACTTCGTGCTTTCAAACTGCTAGGTTGGCTCTACATGCACTTCATGCTTTCAAACTGCTAGATTGTCAGGAGCAGGGACCGAGCAATGGGAGCTCACTCAGTCGCAGGAATTCAAACCGCCGACCTTCTGATCAGCAAGCCCTAGGCTCTGTGGTTTAACTCACAGCACCACCCACGTCCCCAGCCCCCTTTTTACACCTCCCCCAAATCACCAAAAAGGAGGGTCAGAACCCCCTCACTTCTTGCTTCTGCTAAATGAACCCAAGTTCCTCCATTTTTATTTCTCTCTTTTTGCCTTCTGGCAACGCCTGCAACTAAACTGATGCAAAATGTATTGCTCTGCTTTCCTTTGGACCACATCAGCGATGCTGAGAAGGTTTCTTTTTGTCATCTGAGCAGCCCAGGACTTTCACGGTCCGGTCGGCGGGCGTCAGGACCAGAGGCAAGATGGTGGTGAAGAAGCAGGGTCGAGGAGCAAGGCAGAGGTGAAGGTCCACGGGGCACGAAGCAAGGCGAAGGCGAAGTAAGGGTCCACGGAGCAAGGAGCAAGGCGAAGGATCCAGGAACAAGAAGCAAGGCGAAGGTCCACGGGGCAAGAGCAAGGCGAAGGCGAAGCAAGGGTCCAAGGAGCAAGGAGCAAGGCGAAGGATCCAGGAACAAGAAGCAAGGCGAAGGTCCACGGGGCAAGAGCAAGGCGAAGGCGAGGCAAGGGTCCAAGGAGCAAGGAACAAGGCGAAGGATCCAGGAACAAGAAGCAAGGCGAAGGTCCACGGAGCAGGAGCAAGGCGAAGGCGAGGCAGGGGTCCAAGAAGCACGGCAGCAACAAGGCAAGGGTCCAAGGAACAGGAGGCCAGATGCAACCAGGCAGGGATAGCGTTGCTGTGGCAAAGAGCTGAAGGGAAATGCTGGGCTTTTATCCCTCCCAGCTCCTGCCACCAGGTGCAGTGAGATCTCAAGTGGCCTCACCTGGGTGATTACTCCTTGCTTCTCCAGCACAAGCTGAGGACTTCACCTGTGTGGCCACGCCTTGCTTCTCCAGCACAAGTTGAGGCATGCCCCAGTCCTGCAAAGCGCTACAGGCCCCAGAGCCTGACTCCTGCCCATACTCCTGACAAGGACCTCCAGACACACTGCCCAGGTTTATGCCCTGGAGAGGTCACCTCGCTGCTGCTAAAGCAGCAAAAACAACATGGGAGGCAGTGACGAGTTACCGGTCTCTGCAGCCACAGCAGGTGCTGCGATTCTCCAGAAGTTTGACTTCAGCCCTGGAGGCGCACTCCATTGTCTCTTGAGACAGATGGTTGCCAAAAACAAAGACACTTCATCTTGCCCAAGGCAACCAAAAGCAACTTACAACCAAACAGCCTACAAGTGTACGCAGCCTAACTTTGCACATCTCATTCCCCACCTAGCTAGGGGCACACATTAGGATGTGTTCTTCTGCATGTTTTGTCGCTTAGCTGGATTGGGTAAAAAACAACAACACACTTCTAGCAGTTGCTTTTGATTTATGCTTTTGAATTATGGTGCTGGAGGAGACTCTTGAGAGTCCCATGGACTGCAAGAAGATCAAACCTATCCATTCTGAAGGAAATCAGCCCTGAGTGCTCACTGGAAGGACAGATCGTGAAGCTGAGGCTCCAATACTTTGGCCACCTCATGAGAAGAGAAGAATCCTTGGAAAAGACCCTGATGTTGGGAAAGATTGAGGGCACTAGGAGAAGGGGACGACAGAGGACGAGATGGCTGGACAGTGTTCTCGAAGCTACGAACATGAGTTTGACCAAACTGCAGGAGACAGTGCAAGACAGGAGTGCCTGGCGTGCTATGGTCCATGGGGTCACGAAGAGTCGGACATGACTAAACAACTAAACAACAACAGCAGTTGCCATATGTAAAAAAAAAAAAAACCCAACTAACCACACATATCATATGTGTAGTCTGGAGTTTCTATAAATATAGAGTCACTAGTCCAGTGTAATTAATCTTTGCCTTCAACAAAGATGATCTGATCTCTTTGCAATGCAGAAAGGGTTGGTTTACATTAGCTGGCCCAAGTAAAAGATTTCATTCTTTGATTGACATTCTGGGCAGCTTTGATATTTGCATTATCTATTGACCCCCCCTTGCATTGCAGCTTGGAACCGCAGCCAGTCAATGCTTAAAATGAATCAGCTTCCTACTTGGACCACCACTGGCTACTGGATCAAGCCTCTGGCCCCATCTAGTCCAGGATCCTGTTCTCAAAGTGGCCAACTGGGTGCCTATGGGAATCCCACAAGCAGCACCTTGGGCATGAAAGCAGCCTCCGTCCCTCCAGTTCCCGGGAAGTGGCATTCAGAAGCAAGTTGCCTCCAACAGTGCAGGGACAACTTAGCCATCCATATTATTAGCAGTGATTTGCTGTGTATGGAAGAACCAGAAGACACTTTGGGGTGATGTTCAGAAGAATTCCACTAGGGGACAGAATTGTGTTCTGAATTAACTTTTAGCTGGTTGGAAAAGCGATAGCTTCCAGAATCTTAAATCTTTCAATGTGGGGACGCAGGCAAAGTCCTCTTGTTGCTGTGGGAACAGACCAAAGCAGAGGGTAAATAATTTGACAATAATAACGAGAGACCGTTTCAATTCTCTTCCCACTATTTAATGCTGCAGGTGGGGTTATTTTGTGTGTGTGTGTGTTTTAAAACCACTTTAATTTTCAAATTCTCCTTTCGCCCTGCTGTAATTGGATCCATCATTTGTTGCCTAACCTGAGAGCTGCTCTGTGAGAAGTCTGGGGAACACAAGACCCTCCCTACTGCCAAATGGGAATCATTCAAAAAGCCCTGGCTGCCGGGGCTCCCTGCTCTCCATTTCCTTTCATCTCCGCACCTCACTTCGAATCAAAAAGAGCAGCAGCATTCTTCACGTGGACTGACTGCCCTTTCCTCAGAAAGATATTCTGAAGTTAAACGTATGATGCGCACAAACACCCTCACAAATCTGGGTTCATCAGCAGAAGCAGAAATTTAAAAGCTGGCATTTTATTTTACTGCTTTTGAGCCAAAGGCAACCAGCTCATACCCTCCAACATTTCTCTGATGAAAATAGGGACATCTTATTCTATTATTATTATTATTATTATTATTATTATTATTATTATTATCCTGCCCATCTGACTCTGGCCACTCTGGGTGGCTTCCAACATATATAAAACACAAAAAAGTAAACATAAAAAACTTCCCAATACCTTTGGATGTCTTCTAAAGGTTGTATAATTACTGTGGCGTTTGCCTATGAAGAGAGTGATGTAATCCCCAGTATGAATGGAAAGGGTTAAATGTAAAGCCAATGAGGACTTAGGGGGCGGAGTCAGCGAGAGTATAAAACAAGCGCGGGGGGGGGGGAGTTAAGACAGATGAGATGAGGAGAGAGATGAGATAAGATAGAGTTGTTATTGAGAGTTGTGATTGTTGAGCTGAGGGGAGTCTGTGGGTTGGTTGAATTGTGAACTTGAGGTATAGGAAGGTATAGGAACTAAGTTAATATTGACTGAACACCATCTTTGAAACCATACACTTGTTATACTTCTAAGAAATAAACTGAAGTTTTGGTTCACTTTAAAATCCCTGACTGGACTCAGTGATTACCAGGAAGTAACTGGTTGTGGGCATCGAGTTACCACGGTGGCACAGGGATCAATCGACTGTGAAACGTCCGGGGGTCCCTGTGTGATTGCAACAGTTACTTATCTCCTTGGCTCAGGGGTCACATAACTCTTAGCTGCCAAGTACCCCGTTTTTCTCGGGAAACGCCCGGATTTTAATCCATTTCCCGCTGTTCTCCCGAATGGAGAAAAATCCCGGAAATCCCCCAGATTTCCTACCTGCCAGGGAGCCTCCATTTGGGGTGCTGCTTTGCCCATGTGTGGGCACCGGGAATAGGGCAGAGCGGCACCGGAAGTCGCTTCTACGCATGGCCGTCACCAAGATGGCCTTCCGCTGCCTCACCGCCGCTGATCCCACATTTTTCAGCAGGAGACTTGGCAGGTATGGCATAACTCCATACCCTCTAACATTTCTTCGATGCAAATAGAGACATCCTAAGGAAAAGCAGGACATTCAGGGGTCGAATCAAAAACTGGAATGGATTCTGTATGAAACGACCACCGCCCCTCACAAATTTAGGTTCATCAGTGGGAATGAAAGTTTAGAAGCTGACATTTTATTTCACTGCTTTCGAGCCAAAGGCAACCAGCTGATTGCGGCTGGTGGGGAGTGATTCTGGTCACCTGTGCTGCCTGTATGAAGTGACCCTCCTTTGAGAAATACTGAGTTCTCTCTCTTCCACCAGAGACATGTTTATTAGGGATAATGGGGGCAAAGGCCTACCAACTTCAGCCTGCCCTGACCCAGCCCCTAGCTGCCTACATTCATGTGCACAACCGTAAGGAGGGTAGCCATGCCCAGGGAGAAGCGGCATGCTGGCATTTTCTGGCGAGAACTCATGAGATTTTGCTGATATATCCATGGCAGAGCGGGCAGGGCACAGAGGCAGACTGCTACGGCTTGCCTCGCAAAGCGGTGTGTGTGGGGGGGGGGGTCACACTCGTGCACCACAGTCCAGGCGAGGAGAGGGGTGGGGGAGCTGCTGCCAACTCTCCTCCTCTCCTTGTCATTTGTCGCTAGTGATGCTACAGTAACTGTCCAACCAGGCAGAGGGCCTTCTCGGTAGTGGCGCCCGCCCTGTGGAACGCCCTCCCATCAGATGTCAAGGAAATAAACAACTATCCGGCTTTTAGAAGACATCTGAAGGCAGCCCTCTTTAGGGAAGTTTTTAATGTTTGAAGATTTACTGTGCTTTTAATTCTGTGGCTGGGAAAACCCAGCCAGATGGGCGGGGTTTAATAATAATAATAATAATAATAATAATAATAATAATAATAATTACAGGTAGTTAGCCGTGTTGGTCTGAGTCGAAGCAAAATAAAAAAATTCCTTCAGTAGCACCTTAAAGACCAACTAAGTTTTTATTTTGGTATGAGCTTTCGTGTGTTCTGAAGAAGTGTGCATGCACACGAAAGCTCATACCAAAATAAAAACTTACGATAGTTGGTCTTTAAGGTGCTACTGAAGGAATTTTTTAAATAATAATAATAATAATAGGCTCTGACCCTGGCATGGCCGTAGTCTGTGCAACACCCAGAAATGGATGTGTTTGCCTGGTGAAAAATGAGCCTTCCTTTCCCATCAGTGCTAGGAAAAGTAAAATGCAAATAAACCCCATCCTTTAAGTGGGGTGTGTGTGTGAATGATCCTAGGGGTATTTTCTTTATTCATGCTTGTGCGTATGATGTCTTGAACAAGCACAACATTCAGTTTTCTGAGAAATTCTTTGCTTTCAAGTCGCTGAGAGATCTTAGTAACCTTGCTGGTAGCTCCGGGAAAAGTTTTACAGTATAAACACACCTACCCGAGGTTCTGTATTTTAGCCCACTAATTAGCCAATAATTATCCTCTCAATGCGTCTTGGAAGTGAAACCAAGGCTGTGACACAGGAGAACAAGGTCAGGCTTTGATTGCCTCACTGCCTCACTTCTTAGCTGAAAAGCAGCCAATTATACCTGCTGTAAAGCGAGGTCAAAGCATCAGGCTGGCGATATAAATAAATTAGATCCTGTTTGGGTTCTTAGACCGGGGGGGGGGGTGTATTAATAGCTAGGCACAAATAGCTTGGGTTTGTTTCAAGGAAATGAGGGGAGGAGAATTTTCTAAAAAGCAGTCTAGCTACATCTTGGAAAGAGGATAAGATTTGGAAGCCTAAAGCCAGCCGTTTTGTTGTAAAGGAGGCCTGAGGATATATTAGAAGAGGGTGTGTCATAAGTTGATGTGAAAGGGCGCACAAAGCTAAACTAAATTTTGTGTTTCAATTCATGGCCAGAGCAATCTGAGAGGGAGACCAAGGCAGAGGAAACTTTTCCTATATGACCTGCCAGCTCTTGCCAGAAGAATGGCGGGTGGTAGTGGTCACACAAAGAATGTCCTCTTCCATGGACCATTACCTTTCTAAATCCCTCCTTCCTAAGGTTGTCATACGTCCAGAATTTCCTGGACATAACTGGGATTCGGTCGTCGGAAACTGCGTCTGGGCAGAAATTGCTGAAACGTCTGGGAAAGTCCAGACGTTTGGCAACCTGCGTCAGTACAGTGGTACCTAGCTTCTCAAACTTAATCCGTTCCAGAAGCCCTTCACAAAACCAAAGCGTTCCAAAACCAAAGCGTGCTTTCCCATAGAAACAGGGGCGTCGCAATGGGGGGCGATGGGGGCGGTCCACCCCGGGTTCCACTCTGGGGGGGGGTTCCACTTGGTGCCCCCACCCCCGCGACTCCCAAGCCGAGCCTCCAGTCTTTTTACCGGGAGGCTGGAGGCTCGGCTTGGGAGTCGCGGGGGTGGGGGCACCAAGTGGCACACACCCCCTGCCATGTTGAGCGGGCTTTCTACCTGGAGTTTGTAGCTGGAGGCGCACAGCTTTGGAGGCGTGGGGGCAGCGGTGATACCCCACCGTGTAACAACGCATGCACCATTACGTAGTGACAGCGCCCCCCCCGGGTGCATAGCAATTTGCCGCCCCAGGTGTTGCGGCGGCTCGCTATGCCCCTGCATAGAAAGTAATGCAATATGGATTCATCCGTCCCAGACTTTTAAAAACAACCCCTAAAACAGCAATTTAACATGAATTTTACTATCTACCGAGACCATTGATCCATAAAATGAAAGCAATAAACAACATACTGCAACAAAACAACAAAAAAGCTGCAAAAACACAAACACAAAATAAATAGGAAAAACAGACAGACCTCAGAGTCACACTCAAAAGGGGTGGCTCTGAAATCGGAAGCGTAACACTCAAAACGGAGCATGTTCAGCTTCCGAAAAAAGTTCTCAAACTGGAACACTTACTTCTGGGTTTGCAGTGTTTGGGTTCCAAGTTGTTTGACTACCAAGGCATTTGAGAACCAAGGTACCACTGTAGTGTAGATTCTGACGCATTGCCAAAATACCGTGTTTCTCATATTATAAGACACATCTTAAATTTATTTTTTCCTCAAAAAAACACACTATGGCTTATTTTCAAGGGATGTCTTATTTTTTTCCTCCTCCTCCTGCCGCGGCCGGCATTGCTGCTGCGCCTATCACTATGTCTTATTTTCGGGGTATGGCTTATATTCCTTGAATGCTTAAAAATCCTGCTATGGCTTATTTTATGGGTATGTCTTAAAATTGGAGGGTAGCTCTAAAACTTCATTTATGGCAACCCTACTCATTCCATTTCTCCCCATTTGAAAAATCTTATGGCCCACACTCCCAGGCACCAAAGGATTGCACCCTAAGAGCATTTAATTTAATTTATTTCATGTTCCTTGCTTGATGACTGCAATGCTGGTTAGTGGATTGCATGTGTGAATGAGCCTCTCCAGTTAAAAATGCAGGCAGAACTTTCATACCTCCTTATATGTGCTCAGAGGAGTTGTTTTGTGGATTAAGTTATGGGTCACCAAATTAGCACCTATGGGTGTATGTATGAACAGAAGCCTTGCCTGGCACCTCAGTTGAGCTCAAAATAAAAATAAAAACAACTCCTGGACATTCCAGAGGGTTAGCCTATTGCAGATTTTAATCATTAATTTTTTTAAAAAAATCTACATATTGTTTTCTAATGGCACTTATATATAATGGTGCCATTGGAATCCTTTTGGGGTGATTTGATTCATTTATATTTCTATGCCACTTTTCATTCAAATGAATCCCAAAGCAGTTTACAAACAATAAAGGACAGTAGCATTGGTCAATGAGACGAAGAAGGAGTCAAGTTACAGTTATTCCTCCTCCCCCTCTGCTAAAATATGTAGTTCAGAGCAGATGTGCAGAGCATGGACAACTACAGTCATACCTTGGGTTACGAACGCTGCGGGTTGCGCGTTTTTGGGTTGCAGACTGCGCCAAACCCGGAAGTACCGGAACGGGTTACTTCTGGGTTTCTGCGCTCGCACATGCGCAGAAGTGCAAAATGACATCACGTGCATGCGCAGAAGCGCCAAATCGCATCATGCGCGTGAGCAGACACAGCACTTCAGGCTGCGAACGCTGCGGGTTGCGAACGGCACGGATCACGTTCGCAACCCGAGGTATGGCTGTACTGCTGTGTGGAGGAGGCTTCCATCTCTTCTCATTCTGCAGATAGATGTCTTCCACCAGTGGAGCAACACCAATCCACCCCACCAAGAAAACTCACTGTGTCCTGCATCCAGGACAGGGAGAAACATCCCTCCCTGGCCCAGCTTGGCACCCACTTTCTGTGTTTTCATAACTGTTGCCTTGAGCTCCACCCCACCCCCCTTTCCAGTTCTTTATTTTATTTTGTTTTATTTTATTTTGACAAAGTAATAATTATACATAAATAGGAATAAAAATGAGCACCCCACCACTGAGACCATTCCACTGTAACTGTCCAACCTCCCAAAATTCCAACACCTCTTGCGATGGTTTGACCCCTTTCCGTTTTAACAGTACGAACACCCTCCATATCTCCTAAAAATCATTTCTCCTGCACATTCCCCATCTTACCTCAATGGCACATGTTAATTTATTGGTAATACCTATATCCCACACCTCTTTATACCATTCTTCCATTTTATATTCTGCTTGCCCCTTCCACTTCCTATCCACAATAACTCGTGCAGCTGTCAATAAATTTGTGATCAAGTCCTTCCTGGCCTGCGAACCTTCCACCCCATCGTAAATTGATAATAATGCTACCTCTGGACTTTTGGTCAGCTTTAACCCAGTGATTTCTGTTATCTCCTTAAACACCCTTTGCCATAGCTTCCAAGTTTTCCCTTTTCTCGCGAGGAAGCCTATTCAGCATAAGGGAAAATCCCTTTAAAAAAGGGATAACTTGGCAGCTATGCCCTTTGCCAGAAAAATTGTACATATCTACACCCCCACCACATGTGAACATTATTCCCGGTTTCCTGACATCCATGCTTTGAGCTCTGATAATGCCTCTTGTGTGTCTGGATGGAGGCTAGAAGCGAGTGTGTGCAGAAACTAGCCTAAAAGCAAAAATTGCATTCGCTGCCCCACCCACCTTTGCCTCTGGCACCACCCACCGACGGTACATTGCATACAGCAGACCGTAGCCCTCAGGCTTATAAAGTTCCACTGCTCCTGACAGAGAGGAAAGGCAAGATAGATGTTGGGGACGAAGGAGATTGCGCTATGTTTTTGTTGCTGCTATAAACCTGTTGAGGTCCCAAACCACTTGCGGTACATTCAGACACAGCAATTGCATTAAAAGAGAAGGAGCTGTGACAGGTGATGTTTCAATGGGCAACATTTTCCAGAGCTAAAGGAGAACTTCGCAACTGGAACAGAAACCCACCCTGGTTGAGCTTCTCTTGCAGCTGAAGCCAGAAAAATGACCTTTATTAAAGCAGACCCTCGAGGCTTTACTTTTGAGTCAGTTTCTGAGTCACAAGCACTATTGGTTTCTTCTTAAAGTGCTTTCTCTCTCCCCCCCCCCCATTAGATGCAGGATAGTTGAGAAACCACTGGGGTGGTTTTCTCTCTCTCAAGCACCAACTAAACTTTTGTTGCTAAAGCCTCAGTTTGCCCCAGGAAGAAACATGACAGATTGTAAGAACTTACTTTGAGAGTAATTCTCTTCCCCGTCCATCTGCCCGTCCCCTTTCGAAATCCCTGCTTTTATGGATAGTTGGAAGGAAATAGAAATAAAAAATAATTCCAGCTGTTGCATTTGTAATTTGCAGAGTCATAGGAATCCATCAAGTACTGTAATCCAGTTAGCAGTTTCTTATGGCTCTGTGGTGAGATTTTACCCAGCCCACTAGGCATAGCTGTCAAGTTTTCCCTTTTTTATGGGAAATTCCCTTATGCTGAATAGGCTTCCTCACGAGAAAAGAGGAAACTTGACAGCTATGCCACTAGGCTATGCATAAACTTTTTAAGTCAGTGGGAGAGGGGTGGAGGGAACAAGCACAATGCTAGTGAATGCATTGATCAAACAGGAGCTATGCCTGTTTGGGTGGGTCTATGAACAATCTGATTTACTCATGCCAAACATCTGTGGTTGTGGGATAAATGTGCATCTGTTTATGCAGTATGCAAATTCATGGAGAGAGAGAGAGAGAGAGAGAGAGAGAGAGAGAGAGAGAGAGAGAGAGAGAGAGAAATGTCACTGAAAGCTTTGGATGCAGATCTGGAACATACAAAATCTGGACTGGTGCTGGTGCTGTGCAGCAGACATTCAAGGTACCCCTGTGTGCTGTGGTAGTTAGAGTTGGACTAGGGGCAAATCTACACTGGCTGGTTATAATATTAAAATGCATTATAAAAATGTGACACCAGAGGGCGCTGTAGAGCAGCGATCTGTGGGCAATGGGAAATTGCATTGAGAGCTATGTAACTTTTTTTTCATATAGCCTTTAATAGCGTTTTTACATATCAGTGTAGATCCAGCCTAGGACCTGGGAGACCAGGGTTCTAATCTCTACTCAGGCACAAGGCCTACCTTGTCTTAGTCCATGGGTGGGCAAATTAAGGCCCAGGGGCTGGATCCGGCCTTCTAAATCCGGCCCAGCGTGTTTTTACATGAGCAGAATGTGTCCTTTTATTTAAAAATGCATCCTTGGGTTATTTGTGGGGCCTGCCTGGTGTTTTTACATGAGCAGAATGTGTGCTTTTATTTAAAATGCATCTCTGGGTTATTTGTGGGGCATAGGAATTTGTTCATTTCCCCCCACTCCCAAATATAGTCTGGCCCCCCACATGGTCTGAGTGACAGTGGACCGGCCCCCTGCTAAAAAAGTTTGCTGACCCTTGGCTTAGTCACTAGCTCTCAGCCTAAATTCCTCACAGCTTAAAGACCACCGCCAATTAAAGACCAATTGTGACTATGGGGCTAGGTGGAGATCTAATATAAAGTGTAGACTTGCCACATGCTGAACAGCCTCCATTTTGATTTGAAATGCTTGTTTTGGGCTTCTCAGAAGTACATTAAAGCAAGAAGTCTGTGAGGGGAATCACTGGCTCGCAATGGCGCCCACCTGAGAGTTGCCCAAACTGTACTCGGGAGCGCTCCAGCTGAAAGAAAAACACTGATCATAGGGTTTATCCTCGTGTACCTTTTACCTCACTTTTTCCAGTCACAGGTCCATGCTTAAAAACTCTGTATCCAAGCAGTTTCCCCCCTCCTTATCCCCGGAGCTTTCCGCACAAACCACAAACACCTGCTCTTTAAAGCTGAATCAAAGCAAACGTCAATTTGGGTTTCCTGCAGATTGAAATTTGTTCTGATTGAGCTTTAAAGCTCCGGGATGATTACGGCATGCACAGTTCTAGAAGAGAATGTAATGAAGATGATATATCGCTGGTATTTGACACCTGTAAAGCTAGCAAAAATGTACAGAATGAAAAATAAGGCATGTTGGAGATGTAAGGCAGAAGATGGTGAGTTCTACCACATGTGGTGGACGTGTGATAAGATAAAAACCTTTTGGGAATTGATTTATAATGAATTAACAAAGGTATTTAGGTATACTTTCCCTTAAAAAAACCCCGAGGCCTTCTTGTTTGGGATAATGGGTAAGGAAATTGCAAAATCAGACCAAAGGTTGTTTATGTATGTCACTGTGGCGGCAGGAATATTGATAGCCTGAAAGTGGAAATCTCAAGAGGTACCTTTGATAGCAGAGTGGCAAACGAAAATGTTAGAATATATGGAAATGGCCAAACTGAGCAGCAGAATCCGGGATCAGGATGATACGAGATTCCAGAAAGAATGGAGTAAATTTGTAGAATATGTCAACGATAACTATAAAGATATGAAGACACTAGCGGGACTGAGATAAAGCCTACATTTTTGACTTTAAGCAAAATTAGGAAAATACATGAGTGGAAAGAAATAAATTACTCATTGAGGGGAGGAGGGAAGTCGGAGCTTGGCAAAGCTATCTGTTGTACAGTTGTTGATCATGTGTTGTATGATGTTAAAGAACTGGAAAAAAGGAAATAATAAAAAATAGAGAAAAATAAATAAATAAAGCTCCAGGATTGGGGGGGGGGGAAGGACATGGACTTTTCCTGGAAAGAGCGGAAGAATGGTAAGTGTGGATAAGCCCATAATGTAAAGAGATGGCAATTTTGGGTCTGCAGCCAAAGACCACTTATTACATGGGTGGGTGGCTTGGATGGTCATGAATATGCAATTAAACATGTTTTGCCTCTCAGCAAGTGCCCTGTACTGCATTTTTGTATTTTCAGTATGTAACAGTTACCCCCTTTCCCAGAAACAACTGGCTTTTCTTTTCTGTTAATAGTTGCAATTAGCCACGATTATTCAGCCAAGGCAAGTTCAAGTTTCCGTTCTTAAATGTCACTCGATCTTCTGGAGTTAGAGGAGTGTTGTGTGGCGACTGAATTCCTAACAATGTATTTTCAGGTCACTAAAATGCCTTCCCCCGACAATATTTTTATCCCATGTAATACATCCGGGACATGTGGGTGGGAGATGCTAAGAACTCTCTCGCTGCAAAGTGGAGTTTTAATGACATGGGTTGCGATCTTGCTATTCAGAGTATTTGAAGTCTAGTTTCTAACAGCAAAATTGCCCTGTGGTATGCTCTGTCAATTACAAGCATGAGCTTGAACCATATTTGAATGAACTTTCATGATAGATTGTAGTTCAGCTATCAATCTGGATACTTTATAAGTTACTTATTAATGAATTGACTTTCCCATTTGTCTCGGGGTGATTATATTATTATATAGGGTAAAAAACATAAAAAGCTTTTATTAAAATTACAAAATAAAACTGAAGGTCTTGTAAAAGCTATACAAAATGAAAATGAGTCTCAATGGTTGACATACTTATGCAAATTCGCTCTAAACCTGACCTGTGTGATGATAAACAAGTGTAGCAGTTAATGTTTTGTTGAAATCAATATTTTCTTTATAATTTTTATGCTGTGTTTCCATTTGGAATGTGCAAAATGTCCGGTGCTCTTTTATTGTTGTTATTCTAACCGATAGCCAATACAAAAATTACTTATTAACAACTTTAACTTCTTACTAATACTGTATTTTTTGTGTGTGGAAAATGTTATATGTTTTAGATCATGTGAGAGGAAGACACCTATCTCAGAACTTGCTGCACTTGTTGAGCTTATATTCGGCTCCGACACATCACAGATGCCTGAATCTAGAAACATCACCGGATGCCTTCAGGTAAGAACAGGCATCCCCAAACTTCGGCCCTCCAGATGTTTTGGACTACAATTCCCATCTTCCCTGACCACTGGTCCTGTTAGCTAGGGATCATGGGAATTGTAGGCCAAAACATCTGGAGGGCCGAAGTTTGGGGATGCCTGGGTAAGAACATAAAAAGAGCCCGTTGGATGAGGACAATGGCCCATTTAGTGTCCTCTTCTCACAGTGGCTGACCAGATGGGGGGGGGGGCTCAGTCCCATAGAGTTGGTGCCTGTGTTGATTTGTGTTTGTTCTGGGTGCTTGGGAAACGCCAACAAAACACATTTTTTTGATTGACTTGCCTAAGATCCAGGACAAAGCGCCACCTTTTGGAAATCCCCTCCGGATGTCAATTCCACCTTTGAAATCCCGGTAATGCCCGGGACGTATGGCAGCCCTATGTAACAGCCCCTCTGCTAGCTGGCAATGTGGGTCATTTTAAGTCACTACCTGTATTCCAGATCCCCTCAGGAGCACCTGTGCCCCTTGCTATTATGGAATACAGAAAGGTAACCATAATTAATGCTCTTAAATGTACCACTTTGGATTTTAATTTGAGACTACCCAAGAGCAGGCCTATAAATTTGACTCCCACAGCCTGTGTTCACCTTCCCTGCTTCCGAAACCTGGAATGGCGTCCTTGATTCATCCACTGATTAAACCAATTAAGCTTGCAGCCCAGGCTGTTTGGCAGTGTCAGAACAAATTTCCAGTGGCCTTTTAATTGGGTGCAATTAGTTCATCTTTTTACCGAAATGGAGGGGAGGGGGGAAATTGTTGTTGCACTGGGGTTGTGGGGGAATGACAATCTATTAAATTTTATCCTTAAACAAATCTAGATGATAACAAGGGCACTAAAAGGGTGACCAAAGAAGGTGACTGGTTTTGTTTTGTTTATCTCTATGGTTTCTTTCTTTCTTTCTTTGCGGAAGTGTTTCGATATCGTATTTTTCTTTTCATCTCTGTTTGGCAAAGAGCTAATTGTGGCCTCCCGTTCTCACGTTGCGCTGTGCTGAGCTTTCCGCCCTTGCATGAAATGCCTCGATATATCCAAAACACAAATATATACAATTTGGCAACTCCCCTTGCGTTTGCCTTTCATGCCAAGATTAAAGGGTTGCCGGCTGTGCTCTTTTGGAGCTTTTCAAAGTGAGCAGAAAGGCCCCTGAGTCCCTGATGACCAGGCTCACTATAGCTTTAATTCAACTCCCAGGCTCCTATAGAGTTCAGGTTTGAAGTTTTCCTATTCGTTAACCTCTTCACTGAACCGAATTTTCCTCTGATTCTCTAATTAGGTACAGTCTAAGCTTTGGTAACTCTTTAAGAGTTTCCTCTTGGAGAGCTTAGGGGAACAAGGTTCAAAAGATGAGCTGGCAAGGATGCTTTAGAAGCCCTTAGCCAGACAGTTTGATCAGAGGACAACAAACCCCCCCCCCTTATTTGTGAGTGAAATAAGCAGCGGAGGAGATTAAATCTGCAAATGTCTTAAACGTTTCATTTAAAGTCGTGCTGGTGCCAAGCCTTGCCCTTAGGTGTCTACTCTTTGTCCATTGTGAAATGAACTTCCCCTCCACCCCAACTTAGGATGTTCGAGAAATTCTTTTACAATTTCATTTTAGCAACAGAAATTGCACCCAAACTGCTCACCTAGAGGGGCAGTACCGTGATCAGGGCCAGCTCTAGGTATAGTCCCGGTGGTGCGGGGCGCTGCGCAGCAAAGCCGCGCAGAAGCCATGCTGCGCACTACGAGGGCGGGGGCAGCGGAGTGATCTCCGCGCCTCAGCGCCAGGGCGCCCGACCTGCTCGAGACTGCCCTGACCGTGATGCTACCTTCCCAGCAGGTCTGTTGCTGTGCTCAATGTGAGCGGCGAGGCATCAGGGAGGTTGGTGAGATACAGGTGAAATGGAAGAGCCAATTTGGTACTGCCATTGCTGTGCCCACGCTGCAACAACTTCCTCGCTGCTCCACCCCTCCCTCCCAGTAGCATGGAAAGTCAGCATTACAGTTCTCCCCCACTGGCTGAGTCGCTCCTGGTTTGTCCACAGCAGTCTGTGTGAGCAAATGTCCTATTCCATCATGCAATGATCTCGTGGCAATCTGCGAGCTTCCCATCCTTTGCATCCAAACCAGTGCTGACAATCGATTCGTGCAACAGACTTTTGTGTGCACAACAGAACTTCCCCCTCCTGTCCCCTGATTCATTCTCATACACAGACACAGACACACACACACAGACACAGACACAGACACAGTGGTGCCTCGCAAGACGAATTTAATTCATTCCGTGAGTCATTTCATTTTGCAAAAAATTCGTCTTGCGAATCGCAGTTTCCCTTAGGAATGCATTGAAAATTCTTTTTTTGCCCATAGGAACACATTAAGTAAATTTCAATGCATTCCTATGGGAAACCACGATTCACAAGACAAATTTTTCACAAAACGAATTCGTCTTGCGAGTCACCATCAGATCACAAGACGCATTTGTCTTGTGAAAAATTCGTCTTGCAGGGCATTCATCTTGCAAGGTACCACTCTGTGTGTGTGTGTGTGTGTGATTTTTATTAGTTTTGCAAATATTTTAAACATAACATTCACACAGCACACAGAGTATAACAAGGACTGAGAGATTGTGGGGGGGGAGGGGGTTCATTTAATCTCACTGGAAATTAGTGGTACAGTGGCAATAAAGTATTTCTATTTATATATAATATAGAAAGCATTTGGCTATAACAGCCTGAGACTTCCCTCTTCCTCAACTAATGGTTTCCCCACTTATTATCTAATACTGCATTTTGGGATTATAATTATTACTATTAAATCCTAATCATAAATAAACAATTCTTAAATTTTACTCTGCAATAATTGATAAAGTCTGCCTTACAAAACTTCTTGCAACCCTACTAGCGAAGTTAGTTGTTTACAGTTGTCTTTCAAGTATTCTGTAAATTTATTCCAGTCTTCCAGGAAAGTCTGGTCTTGCTGGTTCCGAATTTTCCCTGTTAGTTTCGCCAACTCGAGAAATAAACAGTAAATTGCAAGAACTAGGGCCAGGAGGAAGATGAATTTCAAGTAAGTCTTCAAAAGGTTTTATTTCAATGTTTTAATGGTCAAAGGGTACCAAGCAAACATACTTGGCACACTCTGACCATTAAAACATTGAAATAAAACCTTTTGAAGACTTGCTTGAAATTCATCTTCCTCCTGGCCCGAGTTCTTGAAATTTACTGTTTATTTCTGGACTTCACCAAGAACTCCAATTTCTACCGTTTCGCCAACTCGGCATAATCCATTAGTTTCATATGCCACTCTTCTTTCGTTGGTACTGATGCACACACACACCCTCAAAATTTGCTCCTGAGAAGTCCTGTTGAATGAGCAGATCTTGAATGAGCTACGAACCACCAGTCAGGTCTTCTCCCCCGGCCATAGCTGCCAAGTTATCCCCTTTTTAAAGGGATTTTCCCTTATGCTGAATAGGCTTCCTCGCGAGAAAAGGGAAAACTTGGCAGCTATGCCCCCGGCTTGGAGGTATGGACAGTTTTGCTCTTTTATTGAAAGGCCTGAGTTGAGGGGAAAGGGTATAAATGTTTGCACCTCTTTAAACAAGAGGAGTGAACAACTGAACAACTGAGTGGTTCAAAATTGGGAAAGGAGTACGACAAGGTTGTATATTGTTTCCCTGCTTATTTAACTTATATGCAGAATTCATCATGCGAAAGGCTGGACTAGATGAATCCCAAGCCGGAATTAAGATTGCCGGAAGAAATATCAACAACCTCAGATATGCAGATGACACAACCTTGATGGCAGAAAGCGAGGAGGAATTAAAGAACCTTTTAATGAGGGTGAAAGAGGAGAGCGCAAAATATGGTCTGAAGCTCAACATCAAAAAAACCAAGATCATGGCCACTGGTCCCATCACCTCCTGGCAAATAGAAGGGGAAGAAATGGAGGCAGTGAGAGATTTTACCTTCTTGGGCTCCTTGATCACTGCAGATGGTGACAGCAGTCACGAAATTAAAAGACGCCTGCTTCTTGGGAGAAAAGCAATGACAAACCTAGACAGCATCTTAAAAAGCAGAGACATCACCTTGCCGACAAAGGTCCGTATAGTTAAAGCTATGGTTTTCCCAGTAGTGATGTATGGAAGTGAGAGCTGGACCATAAAGAAGGCTGATCGCCGAAGAATTGATGCTTTTGAATTATGGTGCTGGAGGAGACTCTTGAGAGTCCCATGGACTGCAAGAAGATCAAACCTATCCATTCTTAAGGAAATCAGCCCTGAGTGCTCCCTGGAAGGACAGATCGTGAAGCTGAGGCTCCAATACTTTGGCCACCTCATGAGAAGAGAAGAATCCTTGGAAAAGACCCTGATGTTGGGAAAGATTGAGGGCACTAGGAGAAGGGGACGTCAGAGGACAAGATGGTTGGACAGTGTTCTCGAAGCTACGAACATGAGTTTGACCAAACTGCAGGAGGCAGTGCAAGACAGGAGTGCCTGGCGTGCTATGGTCCATGGGGTCACGAAGAGTCGGACACGACTAAACGACTAAACAACAACAAAACAAGAGGAGGAAGTTGCTTTCAAGAAGCCTCTTTGAAGACATTGCTTGTATTGTCTAAAAAGAAAAAGTATGTGATGGCTTTAAAGCCATTCATTTTCCCCCCGCTTGCTAAATTTTGCAGATTATATCAGCTAATGGGACTTCCGGTCTTGGTGCGCTGAGCTTGAGACGCCATTCTGAAGAGCTCCGCTACAGCGGAGACTCAGAAGCCCGAAAGTAAACAAAACTAGGGGGGCAAGCGTCTTAAAACCCCACTAGAAACAGCGGTAACACGGAGATATCGCCAGAAGAAAAAAAAGCGGCGCCAAAAGGCGGAACTCCGTTCCGGCACCGAACGCAGAGTGAGAGGGACGGAGAGGAGCCAGGCGCAGAACTGAGCAAGTTACTTACCGGGCAGACGCCGAATCTCAGCCAGGCAGCACCAAAGATTCTCCGGCGGAGATAAAAAGCAGAGAAAGCTGGAAACAGCGAGTAAAGAGCAAACGGACTAAGAGGTGAAGCAGACAAGCAGAGCAGAGCCGAAAAGGAACGCTGGAGGATTGAAAGAATATATCGTAAGAAAACCTGTTACAAAGTTACTTTGAGCGATCAGGGGGGAAGAGAGGGGAGGAGGACAAGCTCCTAAAAAGCGCCAAAGAGAGAGACATTAAGTAACATCCAAAAGTAACCCGATCCGGCACGGAAAGTGGAGGACGCGGGCGAAGGGTAGAGGGGAGATTAACGAAGAGGAAAAGGGAAGGAAAACAACAGCTTGGCGCTAAGGGGTGAAACCACATTTTAAGGAAATTGGAGAAGGGGGTAAAAATAAAAAAACGCTAATAAGAAAAGACTGAAAAATGGCGGGATTGTTTTAAGTGGAATTTCACAAACGGACAGACTTCCCCCTTCTCTAAGGAAGTGAAAACAACGAAAGAGGAGAGAGGAGAGAACGCAAGAGGAAAGAAGAAGAGATCGCGAGTGACATCTAGAGGCCAGGAGGGAAATAGCAAGTACCTCTTCACTGATTTTAAAGAGTAGATCAGAATGATGGGACTGATAAGATCTTGAAAGGCCACAAGGGAACTCCCAAGTGTGAAAGATTAGAAGGACGTCGCTAAAAAGGGAAGAGAAGAGTGAAAAGAGGGTAAAATGAAAAAAGGACAGAATCAAGTGATGGCATCAAACAACAAGAGAAGAGAATCATCACCCCAGGAGAATGATCCACTAATGGATATTAAGGAACTGATTTTTGAAATGAATAAGACCTTAGGTGAAAAGCTAGACTCTGTTGAAAAAGTGAACAAATCTTTAAGTGATAAGTTGGACTCAGTAGAAACAAAAATAGAACAGAATTCCAAAGTCATCACGGAGATATCAGGACAGATAAAAGATTTGAGTACAAAAAATAAGGAACTGGATCAGGCAATCAAAGAAATTAACACGAAAGTCAATAAACAGGAGGAAGCGATTAAGAAAGTAGTCATGGAAAATAAAGAACTGAGGAGAATACAGAATACAAGTGAGGACAACAAAGAGGAGTGGAAGAAAAAGTGTGAGGAGCTGGAGGATCAACTAGCCTTATTAGAAATGAAACAGAACGCCCTGACCCTCCGGCTAAGAGGCGTTCCGGAATCACAAAACGAACAGATCGAAGAGAAGGTGGTGAGGGAGTTGGCGGGTTGGTTAAAGGTGAAAGAGGAAGAATTGTGGATGGATGTAGACAAGGTGTATAGAGTTAAAATAGATAAGAAAAAGAACATGTTGGGAGATTGCATGCTCTTCCTTAATTCACATCTGTTAAAGGATAGAATTCTGCAGAAAAAGAAGAAAGAGGAATTGGTGATAGAGGGAAGAACAGTGGCAATTTACAAGGAAATTCCCAAAAGATTTAGAATGAAAAGGCAGAATTATAAAGAATTGACTGATGTCCTGAGAAAGAAAGGAATTTGGTATACTTGGGAGTACCCACGGGGCCTGTCCTTCTTTTATAAAGAAAGAAGAAAAATAATTAAATCAGTTGAGGAGGGAGAAAGGTTTGGAAGGAGGCTTAGGAAGGAGATAACAGGGGAGGAGGAGGAGGATAACAATCAAGAAGAAAAGTAAATCGGAAAGTAGGGAGGAAGAGAGACTGGAAAGGACTACATACACGTATATGATAAAAGTTAATTGCCCTAAATCTTTTTTCTTTTCTCTTTCCCTACACCCTCCTCTCTTTATACCTAGGTGGTGGGACTTTCTCTCTGTTTTGCACGAGAAGTTTTCCATTACAGGAACCATCACCTCTGGAAAGAGGGGTGTGTGATAAATAAATATTGTAAAGGCTGCAAGTTTAACCCTCTTGTTTCCTAGCTATTTCTAGGAATTAAGTGTATTTTTATTGATCTGATATTAAGCTATTAAAGGATGAATTTAAATATTGTTTCATGGAACGTGAATGGCTTGAATAACAAGGTGAAGAGAAACAAAGTAGAACATATATTAAAGAAAGGAGCGTGGGACGTAATCTGTCTCCAGGAAGCTCATGTTTCAAAAAAACATGAAAGAATTTTGAGAAATAAAAGACTGGGAGAGGATTACGTCTCATTGGATAAAAGAAAGAAAAGAGGCGTAGTAACATATGTAAAGAAAAATATTAAGGCTGAAAAGTTATTTCAAGATGGAGAAGGTCGGGTAGTGGGCGTAAGGCTGGAAATACCAGGAGGCAATGTGATCATAGTAAACATTTATGCACCGAATGGATGCAAGGTAAACTTTTTCCAAAAATTAGGAGACCAAATGGTGAAAAACATTGAAAGAGAAGAAGTAGTTTTAGTAGGAGATTTTAACGGGGTGGTAGATGCAAGTAAAGATAGAACAGATAAGGGAAGAAGAAACAAAGGAGAATTACCAAAAACATTTAAATATCTGGCCGAAAATTTTGAACTAAAAGATAGTTGGAGGGTACATAATGATAAAGAGAAGAAATTTACATATTATTCAGGCTCAAATAAATCTGCAGGAAGGATAGATATGATCTGGCTCTCAGCGAAATTATTAACGAAAGTGTCAAAATGTGAAATATTAACGAAATCTATAACGGATCACAATCCAGTAATGATTAGATTAAGAGATAAAGAAAGGAAATTAGGGAGGTGGAGATTAGATGAAACTATATTAAATGATGAGATCTTTATAGAAAAAGTTAAGAAACTATTGGAAGAATTTTTCAAAATAAATAATACAGGAGAAACGGAAATTACAACAATTTGGGAGGCCAGTAAAGCTTTTATTAGAGGCATCTACATCCAACAGAAAAGTAAAATTAATAAAGAAAGAAGAGAAAAAGTAGGTAAAATAGAAGAGGCGATAAAAGAAAAAGAAAAGGAATTGGCTAAAAACCCTACAGATAATAAAATAACATTACAAATTAAGATATTACAGAATGAATTGTCGATGTTGGTGGGGAATGAAATTGAGAGGAAAATAAAGTGGGCAAAACAAAAGACATTCGAAATGGGAGGGAAAGTAGGAAAATTATTGGCGTGGAAATTAAGAAAGGAACAAAATAAGAGGATAATTACGGCGGTGAAGGAGGGGGAAAAGTATTGGACAAAGAGAGAGGATATACACAATTGCTTCAACAATTATTATAGAAAATTATATAAGAAAGAAGAAATAAGTAAAAAGAAATTAGAGCAATACTTTGAAAAGAGGAACATGGAGCAAATAAAGGAAGAAGAAAGAATAATGTTAAATAATCCAATAACAGATCAGGAGATAATGGAAGCAATTGGGAAATTAAAACAAGGAAAATCCCCGGGGACAGATGGGCTGTCGGTACAGCACTACAAGATATTTAAAAACGAACTAAAAGAGATATATAAAAGACTCGTGAATGAAATTTTGGAAAAAGGGACCTTTCCCAAATCTTGGCAGCAAGCGTTCATCACACTAATTCCAAAGGGAGAAGAGAAAGATGAAAGTGTAGGAAATTTTAGGCCGATTTCATTATTAAATTTAGATTATAAAATATTTGCATCTATCTTGGCAGAGCGTCTTAAAAAAATATTAAGTAGATTGATTGATAAAGAACAACAAGGGTTTCTACCCAGGAGAAGAATGGCAAGCAATATGAGGATTATATTAAATGCGATAGAATACCTAGATTGGCACCCAAGCCAAAAAGCGGCGTTCATCTTTTTGGACGCCGAAAAGGCTTTTGACAACTTAACCTGGGTGTTTATGGAAAGGGTATTGAAGAAAATTGGTATCGAGGGGAATTTTTTAAACGGGATTAGAACAATTTACAATGAACAGTCAGCGAAATTAATAATTAACGGGGAGATATTGGAAGATTTAAAAATTAGTAAAGGGACCCGACAAGGATGCCCACTATCGCCCCTACTTTTTGTATTGGCGATAGAGTGTCTCATTAAAGACATAAAAGAAGACGATAATATAAAAGGGTTAATAGTTAAAAACAGCATATTTAAAATCAGAGCGTTCGCTGATGACATTGTAATCATATTGGAAGACCCGACAAACTCAATCCCGTTCTTAGAGGAAAAATTGAAAAAATATGGAGAAATTGCAGGGCTAAAAATTAACAAAGAAAAGACAAAAATAATTACCAAAAATATAAAAGGAAAAGAACTAGAGGACATGAAAAAAATATTAAAATGGGGAATAGTTGAAAAAGTAAAGTATCTAGGTATAAATTTAACATCTAATAATGTAAACCTATATGAAGAAAATTACGGGAAGATCTGGAAGCAAGTTAAAAAAGATTTAGAAAAATGGGGGAATTTAAATTTATCAATGTCAGGAAGAATAGCCGCCATAAAAATGGCAATTTTGCCCAAATTTCTTTTCCTCTTTCAAATGCTGCCAATAATTGGGAAAACTGAAATTTTTGAACAATGGAGGAAGGAATTAAGTAAATTTATCTGGGGAAACAAAAAACCGAGGATCCAATACCGGCTTCTAACAGATGCTAAAGAAAGAGGAGGTTGGGGAGTGCCAGATCTCAAAATTTATTATGCAGCAACAAGTCTATGTTGGATAAAAGAATGGATCATACAGGAAGATAAAGATCTATTGGAATTAGAAGGTTTTAGGAATGTGTTGAGCTGGCACACCTACCTGGTGAAGGAGAGAGAGAGAAGCTATAAAGAGTTTACAGATCACATTATAAAAAGGTCACTATTGAGAGTTTGGGAGGATAATAAAAAAATCTTAGAGCCAAAAACACCCTGGTGGGCCTCCCCATTTGAGATGACAGCCATAAATAGAGGGAAAAAAGAAGGGAAATGGAAAACATATCAAGAGATAGTTAGGAGAGAAGAGGGGAACTTTGTATTGAAATCACATGAAGAGATTAAAAAGGAATGTACAAGCTGGCTCCATTACAACCAGGTCCAGAGTCTCTTCCAATGTCATAAAAAAGTGGGATTCCAAGAAGGGAAATCAAAATTACAGGAATTATTGATTGAAAATGGGGATAAACAAATTACTAAATTATATAAATTTTTATTAGAGTGGAATTTAAAGGATGAGGTAGTTAAAAATGTAATGGTGAAATGGGCGCAAGATATTGGCAAAACTATATATTGTACACAATGGGAGGGACTCTGGAATGAAAGCATGAGATTTACAGCCTGCACGGCAATAAAGGAAAATATGTTAAAAATGATTTACAGGTGGCATTTAACCCCAGAAAAACTACATAAAATATACAAAGCAGGATCCAACAAATGTTGGAAATGCCAAGAAAAGATTGGTACGCTCATGCATTGCTGGTGGCACTGCAAAAAAATACAAGAATTTTGGAACGGGATTTACGAGAAATTAAAAAGCATTTTAAAAATAACATTTGAAAAGAAACCGGAACTATTTTTGTTAAGCATGCTACCAGAAAATATTCCCAAAGAGAAGAGAAACGTAATATTGTATGCAGGAGCTGCAGCAAGGATAACAATAGCACAAAAATGGAAAGGGGAAGAGGTGCCTTCAATTCAAGATTGGTTAACTAAAGTGATAGAATATATGAATTTGGATAAAATGACAGCGGCCATAAGGAATGTAGCAAAACAGAGAGTACAAACGGAATGGAAATCAGTGGAAGATCACCTAAAAAAAGAGGGTTTGAACTGTGAATTGGTAGTTTGTCTAATTTAATTTAAGGATTGCTTAAAGAGAAAATAGGGGAAGTAATGGGAGAAGAGTTACCCACAAAAGGTGGGAAAACAAGGAAGAGGAAAACAGGGAAAATAGAAAAATGGCGAGAAACGGTATATCATCAATCGGAAGTTCTTTTATTCATTCTTTTATTCTTATTTTTAAATATATGTATATATACATATATGCTTTTTTTTTCCTTTTTTTTCTTTCTTTTTTTCTCTCTCTTTTTCCTCCCCCTCTTTTTTTCCTTTTTTATCCCCTCTCTTCCTTCTCCCCCTCTTTTATTTCTCTCTTCTTTTTTTTTCTTTTTTCTTCTTCTTCTTTGCTTTGTTTCTGTTCTTCAGAGTTTTGATGTATAATTTGGTATATATATTATTTGCAGTTATATTTGTGTTTACTTTTTCGCGTTGATTTTGTTGATTATGTGGTTTGTGTGCATGTAACTTTTTTTTAAAAAAAAAGAAATAAAGCTTTTTAAAATTAAAAAAAAAAAAGATTATATCAGCTAATGAACTGAAACTAATAGGACGAATCCCCTAAGAGTTCTTTAATCGAGTAGCGGCTGTAATGCAAATGCCAAGACCTCTACGGTCCCTTTGTTTATAATCAAATAAATTTATTGCTGCATAAAGCACGCGGTATCTTGGATGGCCCGCCACAGCAAATTGTACATGTCGCTCTTAGTATCTGTTTCTTTGATTCGGTTTGCACAGGGAATTAATGAAATAAACTAGTCTTGAAAGGCCCACCTGCATTCAGAACCTGGGTGCAATAGCACTCTCCCCTCCTGAGGTTTCAAGCAACTGTTATCCAGAAGCATTATTGTCCCTGACCATAGGTGCCAACTTCCAGATTGAAAAATCTGGGATCGGCAGCTGCGCAGAACCGGAAGTCGCGCTGTGGCCATTTTGGAACTAGGCAGAGCAGCACTGGAAGTCACTTCTCCGCATGCTCTGCCCATTTCCAAAATGGCCGCAGCGTCAGAAATTGCTTCTGCACATGTCCAGAGACTCCAGACATGCACAGAAGGAGCCTCCCTGGGCCAGTAAGAATCCAGGGGATTTACGGGGCTTTTTTAAAATCCGGGCTGCCAGAGGGAAATGGCTGGAAAAACAGGGGTTTCCCGGGGAATACAGGAGACTTGGCAGCTATGTGCCTGACCACGAAGGTTGAGTATCGCCATCACAGCGAGCAGCCCTCTCCTCCATGAATTTGTCCAATCCTCTTTTAAAGCCACCCAAGATGACAGCCCTTTCAGCCTGCTGAGGGTGCAAGTGCAATGGTTTAAGTCTGTGCTGCATGAAGGAATTTGTTTTACCTGTCCTGAACCTTCCAACATTCAGCTCTCTTCTTCTCAGGGTTGCCAGCTATTCCGTGTTACTGGAATAGGGAAGAGCTCACCTGCTAGAATTTCCACTCCACCGAGGGAAACATCATTTCCTTAGGCACTGGCTGCTTCTGCTTTTTCTGGCACCCGCACATGTGCCTCGAGCTTTTCCTGCATTTCTGTGGTTTTATTTCTGTGTGTGACGATCTGTTGTCTGCATAAATATGCACCAATGATTGATTGACTAGTGCAAGGAAATATAATCTCTACTCGACTGCAAAGTAAAGGCATCCGAATGTACTGTAACTTTAGGGTCATTTCCTATACTGAAAAATTCCTTCTGTGTAGGGATTAACACGAACTCTGTAGATAGTTGATTGCATGAAAATTGTAAATCCAGTGCCAACCCAAGGCATTTTGCTCCCTGAAGTAGAGCGGCAAATGCCATCAGTTGCCCAAATTAAGGTGCAGGCTAGTCTCAGGCTTGTCAAGTTATTTTGCTGCCTGAGTTTTCCCAGCTTCTCATTATTCCAGTCTTAAATTCAGTTCTCACCATTTCCACATCGTTTTGCAAATTGGCTTGTAAAATAAAAGTCCCCGTGAAAAATTTCTCCTAACGCACAAACGTTCCTATGCAATTTTGCCTAATAGACACAAACCCTGGCAGACGGAAGGCGCTTCTTAAAGAGTGCTGCTGGCAACATACCATGCAGCCTGTGAAATGTTATTTATCTATTTAAGGGATTTATATATGCTCTGCTGTTCAGCTCCCCCAATACCCCCAGAGTGACTTTCAAAAATCAGTAGCAAGGTGGTCCCTGTCTTCATGCTCACAACCTAAGCCTGAAGGCACAACACATGAGAGAAAAGAAATGGGAGGAAGGCTTGTGTGATGACTTCTAAATGGATACCCCCCCCAATACAGCAAAGGATTCTCCATATAATAATAATAACAACAATAATTTATTATTTATACCCCGCCCATCTGGCTGGGTTTCCCCAGCCACTCTGGGCGGCTGTCACCAGAATATTAAAATACAATAATCTATTAAACAGTAAAAGCTTCCCTAAACAGGGCTGTCTTCAGATGTCTTCTAAAAGTCTGGTAGTTGTTTTTCTCTTGGACATCTAGTGGGAGGGCATTCCACAGAGCGGGTGCCACTACCGAGAAGGCCCTCTGCCTGGTTCCCTGTAACTTGGCTTCTCACAACGAGGGAACTGCCAGAAGGCCCTCAGCGTTGAACCTTAGTGTCCGGGCAGAACGATGGGGGTGGAGACGCTCCTTCAGGTATACTGGACCGAGGCCATTTAGGGCTTTAGGATTTGTTATCAGGCCTAGCAATGTCCCTCTGGTCCTACAGGAGCTTCTTTAGTAGAGCTGAGTGAGTCTGGACCCAACCCCCTAGGCCAGGTGGAAATGGCCTTCATGACTCACAGCCAGGCGATGAAGCGCAAGGGCACCCAGAAGCCCATTTGGGTTTCAGGTTCCTACTGTTTCCTCCTCCTCCTCCATCAATTGAAAGCTACCCAAGATGGTGGCCATTCACTGCCTCCTGTGACAGGGAGTTCCATAGTTCCAACTACCTGGAACAGGACTTTCTTTGATCTGTCCTGAATCTTATTAAAATGTAAGCGGTCTCTGGGCAGTGGGTCTCCAGGAGGAAATTTTTCTTCTGTTGAACCTTTTGGATGGAGCCGAAAGCATGGAAGCAGACTCTGCATATGAATTCCCTTGCAGGATCGGGAGCCTGATGGGCAAATTAGATGCATCAGGATCAACAGCTGCATTGCAATGCAAAATATCTAAGTGCTGTTATCTGCATTTACCGCAAGAAAGGAACGGAGATTTGTGTCCCCACCTGTGCTGAAATGCAAAAGGGTTTGCTGCTGACTAATCTGCTTTACGCAACACAACAGTCCCATGTAAGTACTTAGGCATTGCGGGAATGCTTCTCAACCAGTGCATGTGCAAATGCACTGGGGTGTGTGTGTGCACATGTGAGAGTGAAACCCAGGTGTACAACCATTACCTATTGCATCCTTACACAAGGTTTCCCTGTGGACGTCTCCACCTAAGATGCGAGGTTCGACGAGCGTTGTGTTTGAGGCCGATGATTTGCCCTGTTCTGACTGCTCCCCAATGTGGATACCCAGCCGAAGATGCAGACCACCGACTCTCCTTTGTATCCTAAGCCGCTGCATATGGATCATATGGTAACGATGTTTGTTCACTACCTAGCGGCGAAAGGCCCTATATCCTATTACGAATCCCTTGGGCTGTACAGTCGACTTGTTTAGAATTCTGTCAAAAGAAATCAGGGATGTTTTTACAACAGGGAGAAGGGGAGGCAGAGGGGGTGGGCGCGAAAGAAAAACAGAAGTGTGTGCAGGAACAGGCATGCCTGTCCCCCAAGCTACTATTAGTTTTGGAACAAAACCAAGAAAAGGAGAGGTTACCTGCTAACTTAACATCTGTGAACAAGAGGTCATACTGGGCGCAAGAGTGAGTTGCCGAATCCTATTCCCAGCCCCCCCCCCCGTCCTGATACTTTGGGGGCCTGTGAGATTGTCTGCTCTTGGCTTTGAGTTAGGATGGGCCGAGGCAGATGCTACTTCGTTCTCACATTTCACTTCGTTCTCTTCATTTCGCTTTTAATTTGTACGCTGCCTTTCTATGTTAAAATGGTATGCGGCAAATATCACACCCGTCGTATAGCAGCCCCATCCTATGCGCATAAGTCATGCTAAGAATAAGACTTTGAAATTAACTTTTATCAGATAAAGGTATATTCAATAACCCATTAGACTATAAGAGTACGCAATAAAAATGGTAACTCTCAAAATATCAGCAACTAATTAAGTGGGAATTCACTCTCAACAATTGCAATAAGTGTTACTAAACGATAATCACCAGTGTTAAAATATGTTCCAGTACCGTTTGCATTTCTGTATTTTCGTTACGGCCAATCTTTTTTGGCAAATAAATTTGATGGACTGACTCGTGGATGCATATATCCCAGTGCTGGGAAATTATTATGTTTACTGGTATATCCCACCTTTCCTCCATGGAGCTCAAGTCTCCCAGGTACGTGGTTCTCTGTTTTATCCTCAGGATCACCCTGTGAGACAGGTCAGGCCGAGAGAGACTGTGACTGCATCACACAGTGAGCTTTGTGGCTGAGTGGGGATTCGAACCCTTGTCTCCCAGGTCCTGGCCCGACACTCTGACCATAACACCACACTGGTTCCCGATTCCCCTCTAAGATGAGTAGCTAAAGGGAGCCTTGTTATAGTGAAAGAGTCTGGTTTCTCTCTCGTCTCCCTGTAATTCAAGTACCAGCATATCTTCTTTTTCAGGCGCCCTTCCTTCCTCTCCTATTGACGAGAATCAGCTTGTTGCAACAATATCACGGCTTCTGTTATCCTCGCTTCCCCCCCTCCACAGTTGTTTGACATATGAGCCTATTTGCTTGTCCTGGTTGGTGGTCCACAATTGGTGGGTGAGGCCAGAATTGAAAGAATAACTTTTCTTTCACCGATTGCAGTAGGACTTGAATAGCGGCAAAGCCCCTCCTAGAGCAGGACCGTCCCTAGTTCGTTGCAACTCTGTGCTACAGACCTTTAGGGCCTCTCCTTCCACCACGTGCAATAAAAGAGCAACTTCAAAGGATTTTTATCTGTTGCTCCTGAGACTATCGTGGAAAGGCAAAAGTGCAGTTCCCATCACTTCCAGGGGTCAGCCTGCCTTCCCTCAGAAATTTCCTACGGTTGTGTGAGAGGATCTGTAGCTGCAAAACTTCTCTGTTTCAAGCAAGTAATAAAAGGCTCCTCTAGGCCAGTGTTTCCCAACCAGTGTGCCTCCAGATGTTTTGGGACTACAACTCCCATCATTCCTGACCACTGGTCTTGCTAGCTAGGGATGATGGGAGTTGTAGTCCCAAAACATCTGGAGGCACACTGGTTGGGAAACACTGCTCTAGGCTACCTGTTTGTTAAGCATTTGTCCTGATTTGCTCATGTGGAGGTTAGACAAATGCCCTGCCTGTATGATACATTTCAGTCTGTATCATATCACTTTGAACAGTCATGGCTTCCCCCAGAGAATCCTGGGAAGTCTGTTTGTTAAGGGAGCTGATCTTTTTAAAGGAGATGCCCTCTTCCGTTCCAATTCCCAGAGTGGTTTGTTTGTTGGTTGGTTTATATTATTTATTCAGTTTATATACCACCCTTTATCTAAAGGTCCCAGTTACAAACACATTATAGAACGTCAGTGATAAAAAACATAATAAAAAGCATACCGACAGACAGCCTAATAATAAAATAGTCGTCATAATAATAGAATCATAGAGTTGGAAGTGACCATGGATTATTTAATAGCCGAAAGCCTGGATAAAGAGGAATGGTTTTGCCTGGTGCCTAAAGATATGTAGTGATGGCACCAGGCGAGCCTCTCTGGGGAGAGCGTTCCACAATCGGGGAGCCACCACAGAAAAGGCCTGTTCTCTTGTTGCCAGCTTCTGAACCTCTCTAGAAGGTGGGGACATAGAGAAGACCCTCTGGTGACAAGGGCTGGTTCTGGGTTGGTTCGTATGGGAAGAGGCGCTTCTTAAAGTGTTACGGTCCTGAACCATGTAACAGTCAATTCTTCTTACTTGGGAACTCTAGGAATTGTACCTTTAAATGTTTAGTGCAGATGAGGCCTATACCTACTCTGGCCTATCTGGTCCAGCACCCTGTTCTCACAGTGACTAACTAGATGCCTGTGGGAAGTTCAGAATCAGGACAAAAAACCACTCTCCTCTCCTGCAATTTCCAGAAACTGGCATTCGGATTAATGCTGCCTTGGGCAGTGGAGGCAGAACGTAGCCATCATGGCTGGTAGCCATTGACAGCCTTGCCCTCTGGAATTTGTCTAATCCTCTTTTAAAGCCATCCCAGTTGGTCACCATCGCTGCCTCCCCCTTCGTCAGTGGGTCTTCCAGAAAGCTTAACAGCCCCTTCTTAAGGCAGCAAATTAATATAACACAATCAGAAAATTGCACAGCCGACATACGAATGGAAATAATGACAACGGAGCACCAGATTTACCGATTTAAAAACTCCACTTTATACGCTACCAAATGTCTAGGCAATACACAAAGGTTTTCAGCTGGTGTCTCAAAGCTAATGGAGTTAGAGCTAAATCACTGAATAACATCAAAAACAAGCTGAACACAGTAATGCAGTCTTCCTTTCTCAAGAAATCTGGCTCGCAGAGCTAATACTGGCTCTTACATTTCATGGTCTTTTTGGCTCCGCTATTGACATTTTTCTCTCTCTATTCATGTATCTATATAGCTGCCAAGTGAACAAAACACTTTACGCGTCTGGCAAAGTGGAACCTAATGCTGCAATAAATCTGACGCGGCCCAGCCCTGCGCATGCTTATTTGGAAGGTGAATCCTGCTGAATTAAATCAAAAGTTTTAATTGTTCATAGGATTGCAGCCTCGTAGCACAATCCTAAACACATTTATTTGGAAGTGAGTTGCATTGGTTCAGTGTTACTTCCAAATAAGTGTGAGCAGCCAGGCACATTTACTGTACAATAATCCTATGCATTTACCGTATACTCAAAATTAAATTGCAGTGTGTTGAATGGGGCCTGTACCCTGGCAAGTGGGTCTAGGCCTGCAGCCTTAATGTGCCACAAGACGCTTGACTAGTTTCCACCGTGACGTGACTAACGTGGTTACTATTTCTCTGGGACGTAACTAGAAGACCCAGATGTTTGCAGGGATGGTCCCTGGCAGAGCACGTCTTTGCAGGAGAAGGTCATTAGGATGGAAGGCTATCTTATGCTTCGCAGCTGCAGCACATTGGGAGGCCAATGTGCTTGTGTGGCCTAGCCGAGGAACAAACACCAAAGCTCAAGAAAGGAAGAAGAGTAGCAATTTGGCCAAGGCGGCTTGTAGAATTGATGGAGAATTGGAAGAGGCTCTCTCTGGAAAACCCCTCGCAGGAAAATGCTGACCTCGGAGAGGGACTTGCCTGGCAGTGCCCATCTTTTCCCACCTTAAGTCATGCTATGCCTCCATCCCACGGAGAGATTTTTAAATATATATATGTTTTAGAAAAGATGCGAAGCAAGCCAAGTGCCAGCCTGGTGCCAACAAATAAACACCAAACATAAGAAGTGAAACAAACGTAGTCATTTGTGCATTCTTCATACTGCAGGGGATTCCCACCAAGAGTTCATCCCTTCAGTTAAATTCTTCTCAGTACATATACTGTCCCTGCAACAATGGAGTTGGAGTCTGTGCTGCATTTTCTTTTTATTGTATTTTCTATCGGTAGGGTTGCCAGACTCAATAGTGGACAGGACTTCTGTGCCTTTAATTGCCCTGCTCTCTTTTGAGTCTGGAAACCATAAAAAGAAACCAGCAGACCCTTTGTTTAATTTCCAAGCAAAGGGTCTGCTGGTTTCTCTTTAAGGTTTCCAGACTCAAAAGAGAGCAGGGCAATTAAAGGCACAGAAGTCCTGTCCACTATTGAGTCTGGCAACCCTATCTATCAGGGGGCTAAGAAAGATCTAATATATTGTTGAGTCCCCACCATTCGCTCTTCTGTGTATCTTATAAGCATTTTGTTCCAGGGCTCCTAAAGGTGAGTGGCACAGAGCAAATGTCAAAGTTTTTGAATATTGTCAATGGTAGAAGACCACTTATGATTTCCTGATATCTGTAAATCTTTATCTATCTATGCACACACACTCTCTCTCACACACACAGATACAAACACACAGGACTCAGCTACATTAGTAAAGAAACAGCAATTTGAATGCGCTATAAACATGCAACACCAGATGGTGCCAGAGAGCAGGGAATTTTAAAACACAATTTTACAAAGAGACTTTTTTTCTTATGTTATAACGATCTAATTTCTGAGGGTGTTTTTTTCCTGGGTCTAGATGCACCCACAGTTTAGCATTATAGTCCTGTGTTTTCAGTTGCATTATTTTTATTTTTGTTTTTGTTTTTTTATTTTTAATTTATTTGTATTAATGTTATTGCCAATTGTTATAAGATGGTTAGTGACCATTTCAGTGGTTTGTTGGCTGCAAATAAAGTGATGATGATTGTTCTAAAGTGGTGTGCGGGGGGGGGGGAGAATGACTGCAGTGTGGGGAGGGATTGGCAGAAATCCGATTCCCCCCCCCTCTCTACTTGTGGAAGGGGGTCCTATGTTCCACCCCAGATGTTCCCCACACATAGGTAAAAAACCAGAAACGTGTAAGACTTTTTCTATTACTATGAAGAAACGTAACCAAACACTGCTCTGGCAGTAGGTGCTGCTGTAGACCTTGTTTATGTTTGCATGTTCACTTCCACCAGGTCACAAGAACCTTTGGAAAAGATTGTAGCAAAGATAGAGGTGGGGAAGGGTGGAAATTCTGCACAGGACCAGGAAGAACCAACAATGCAAGAGGGGAAACGGGATTTCAGGGGGTTAGAAATCGCCATAAACACTTGCCGATAAGCAAACAGCCCTTGGCTGAGAGGAAATCTCATTATTAGTGAGGCAGAGTTGCTGCCTGTTGAAAAACCACTGAGGTGAAAACCTAAAAATAGGTGTGTTGAGACAAGAATTAGGCTTGCCTGCTTTAAAACAAACAAAAGCACAAGCCCTGCTTCTGTGCTTCGAAGAGCAGCTTGACATGCGGAAATTAAGCAGATAAAAAACACCTAGTCCAGCATCCTGTTATCACAGTGGCCAACTAGATGCCCCTGGGAAGCCCGTGAACAGGACCTGGGCGCAAGAGTCCTCTGCCCACTTGTGATTCCCAGCATCTGGTATTCAAAGGCATACTCCCTCCGACAGGGGAAGCTTTTCCTGTCCTTTTATATTCATGCCCGAAACAGCTTCCTTGGGTCAATTTTTGCATGCTTGGTTACAGTTAAAGCCACAGCAGTGCAGCCAGTAAAAACAGCTGGAAGCTGTAACAAGAACTTATGGCCCTACCTCTTTTAAACAGGACCCCCTTATATCATAGGCTGCAAGCTTCTGAATACAGTCCTACCTCGGTTTAACTACGCTTTGGTTTGAGTATTTTCAGTTTAAGTACTCCGTGGACCCGTCTGGAACGGATTACAGTGGTACCTCGGTTTATGAACACAATTGGTTCCGGAAGTCTGTTCATAAACTGAAGCATTCATAAACTGAAGCGAACTTTCCCATTGAAAGTAATGGAAAGTGGATTAATCCGTTCCAGACGGCCTGCAGAGTACTTAAACTGAAGCGTTCATAAACTGAAGCAAACTTTCCCATTGAAAGTAATGGAAAGTGGATTAAACCGTTCCAGACAGGTCCACGGAGTACTCAACCTGAAGCGTACTTAACCCGAAGCATGGGTGTAATTGGTTCCGGAAGTCTGTTCATAAACTGAAGCGTTCATAAACTGAAGCGAACTTTCCCATTGAAAGTAATGGAAAGTGAATTAATCCATTCCAGATGGGTCTGTAGCGTTTGTAAACCGAAAATTCGTAAACCGAGGTGTTCATAAACCGAGGTTCCACTGTAATCCACTTTCCATTACTTTCAATGGGAAAGTTCGCTTCGGGTTAAGCACTCTTCAGGTTAAGTACAGACTTCCGGAACCAATTGTGTACTTAAACCGAGGTACCACTGTACTGGAGGGATGTTATCATCATTGGAGTAATCATTTTGCCCAGTGAAAGATTTTAGTGCAACCCCAAAGCTTGCACATCTTAATCTGCAACAGAAGTGGAGAATGTGGGAACCTGTAGCCCTCGTGTTGTCAGGGCTCCAACTCCCATCATCCCTGGTCACAGGAGCTTGGACTAGATGAGCATCGTGGTCCTTTCCAACTCAACAATTCTGTGATTCTGTCACCATCTCTGAGGCTGACCATAACTATCTGGAGGGCCAGAAACTCCCCACCCCTGGCAGACAGGTTGGTCCAATTGACCATACATCTGCGCTGCTTCTCTGTTTCTGTGGGGCCAACATAAGGTCCATATATACATATATATAATGCAAACAAAAAGGAGTCTTGTGGCACCCATAAGCCTCCATGGATTTATTGTGGCTGTAAATTGCAGTAAAGCACATCAGTATCGAAGGGGCCACAAACCTTTGTTGCTCTCGTTGCAGGAGAGGAACATTGCTGCCTGTAGTCCCCTCTGGACCATACACACACGACAGACAGATAGAGATTCAAGACAGGTAAAATAAAACGCTTTTAAACTAAACATAGTTAAACTATGGAACTCACTGCCACAGGAGGCAGTGACGGCCACCAACTTGGATGGCTTTGAAAGAGGATTGGACAAAATTATGGATGATAAGACTATCCATGGCCATGGTGCCTATATTTTGCATCCACGGTTAGAGGCAGTAATGGTTGCTCAAGCCCGCAGGAGGGGAGAGGGCTCTTGTGCTCTGGTCCTGCTTGCTGGTTTCCCACAGGCATCTGAATGGCCACTGTGAAAACAGGATGCCAGACCCTCCAAGTGCCACCCTGGTTTCTGATTTGATCCCGGAATGTGTTGTTGTTGTGTTTCTGTATATTATGTTGGACGCCGCCCAGAGTGGCTGGGGCAACCCAGTGAGATGCATGGAGTACAAAAAAATTATTATTATTATTATTATTATTATTATTATTATTATTATTAGGCTGAAGTAGGATTTGAACGAGAGTTTTCCTAGAACTCATCCGACACCCATAGTCTTACTTACTGGGAGCAACTTCTTGCTTGCCACCACAGGAGTTAAATGGCTAATGAACAGACATTGCCAGCAGTGATCTCCAGGTTGGTGTGACCCGGCCGACAGCTAGTGGAAGCTGCAGTTACTGAAAACAAAAGGCATTGTTTTTATTTTATTTTTGAGTGTTACCTTTAAGTCCAGAAGGCAGAGGAAGATGGATAACCTTGGTTTTCTATGGGGATTGGGGCCTCCCAGAACCCTCACCCCTAAAATCCCATTCTGCATCAATTTACTGGCTGCCTTTCCCTCTCCAAACGTTTCTCCTTTCCCCCCAAAGATCCATTTATTGTCTTTGTTTCTCCAACAATACATTCTCTGTAATTGTTTTAGCTGCACCATGGGGAGCCCTGATTAGATTTTAAAGACTTTGGGACTGTGTGTGTGTGTGTGTGTGTGTGTGTGTGTGTGTGTGTGTGTGTGTGTTGCATATCAATTTTTCCAGCTGTGTTAACAAATTGAAGTAAAACAGATGGTGGGGAGGAGGATGGAGGAGAAAGCTCAAAAGGGTCTCTGGCACTTGGGCAATCATTAACACCTTCCAACCTTATGACTGCCTTCATAAAGTAAACCTTCACCTCTTGGTAAGGTCAGGAGGAGTTCTTTGCAATGTTTTCGCATCATACAGGGAAGGAGACGATCCTTTTTATGAGGAAAGGGTCAAATCCAATCTAAGCAATGTAAGAAGAGTCTGCTAGATTTAGACCAATCCCTCCATCTGTCCCAGGATCCCATGCCCTCCAACATTTCTCTGATGAAAACAGAGACGCCCTATTCCATGACAGCAACATCAATTTTATTATTTACACCCCGCCCATCTGACTGGGTTGCCAATGCCTCAGCCACTCTGGGCAGCTTCCAACATATATAAGAACATAATAAAACATGAAACATTAAAAAACTTCCCTATCCAGGGCTGCCTTCAGGTGTCTTCTAAAGGTTGTATAGTTACTTATCTCCTTGGTTTGGGGGGGTCGCATGAGTCCATACCCTCCAACATTTCTCTGATGAAAACAGGGACATCCTAAGGGTGTCTCATGGGACTGTCTCTGGAAAATAGGAGCACTTGGGGGGTCTTTGCCACCAGTCCTAGCCAACATGGGCAATTTTCCAGCTGTAGACATTTGGAGGGCACTAGGTTGGAGAAGGCTGATTTAATAACATGCAGGGAATGTCTTTTGCATAAAGGGAAACACTTAGAACTGGAATTCACCATCTGCAGCTCGATGTCTTGTGCTCCAAGAACAATGCCGCATGATGAATTTTAACAAGGAGAAATGTAAAGTACTACACTTGGGCAAAAAAAAATGAAAGGCACAAATACAGGATGGGACACACCTGGCTTGAGAGCAGTACATGTGAAAAGGATCTAGGAGTCCTGGTAGACCACAAACTTGACATGAGTCAACAGTGTGATGCAGCAGCTAAAAAAAGCCAATTCTGGGCTGCATCAATAGGAGTATAGCATCTAGATCAAGGGAAGTAATAGTACCACTGTATTCTGCTCTGGTCAGACCTCACCTGGAGTACTGTGTCCAGTTCTGGGCACCACAGTTCAAGAAGGATACTGACAAGCTGGAACGTGTCCAGAGGAGGGCAACCAAAATGGTCAAAGGCCTGGAAACGATGCCTTATGAGGAACGACTTAGGGAGCTGGGTATGTTTAGCCTGGAGAAGAGAAGGTTAAGGGGTGATATGATAGCCATGTTCAAATATATAAAAGGATGTCATATAGAAGAGGGTGAAAGATTGTTTTCTGCTGCTCCAGAGAAGTGGACACGGAGCAATGGATTCAAGCTACAAGAAAGAAGATTCCACCTAAACATTAGGAAGAACTTCCTGACAGTAAGAGGTGTTCGACAGTGGAATTTGCTGCCAAGAAGTGTGGTGGAGTCTCCTTCTTTGGAGGTCTTTAAGCAGAGGCTTGACAGGCATATGTCAAGAATGCTTTGATGGTGTTTCCTGCTTGGCAGGGGGTTGGACTGGATGGCCCTTGTGGTCTCTCCCAACTCTATGATTCTATGATTCATCTTGAATGTGTACACCAGCCCCGGGTAATTGCAAATGTCAACACTTGGAAACAAAACAAACAACAACCAAACTCAACCTGATCGTCTGCTTCTGGGGTCTATTCATATGGCTACTGGCATGTGAGAGCAAGAGGGGAAGAACCTGTGTTTTGTTTCAGCTGGAGGAAGAACTAAGAGGCTGAACTTGGGAAGCGCTGTGCTGGACTCCAACTCCCATCCCAACATTGCCAAGGATGATGTAGTTGGGCAACATCTGGAGGACCGCAGGCTCCCCACCCTCAGGCTATGTTAACGGCTTCATGGGAAAGGTGTTTTTATTTTATTTCTTAGGCGATATCTGAAGGATGAAAGAGAGCGCCGCAGGAGCCCTTAGCAGGCTTTCAGTATGAATTTGCAAAGAGAGTCTCGTGTATGAGTGAGATTGCCTTGCCTGTTGTGACGTGGGGTTTGTGATTTCAGCTCTCTTGACAAAACATGCTGGAGACAGTTCTCTAGTAACAGCTCTTTATTAAAGTGAACAAGACTGACTCTGAGGGCAGGAAGGCTACATTTATAGGGACAGGGAACTAGCTAGAAAGGGATACATTTTGGAGGGAACAATATCACGCAATCACAGTGCTGCCTTTTGGAGGAAACCAATAAGACAGAGGATCCAAATACAGCAGCTTAAATGAACCAATAGTAGCTGTACCCTCTGGGACTAAAAGGCAGTTACTTTATCCTAATGCAAATACAGACAATAATAATACAGATATAAAATCCTTTGACTCAATACACAACACCCCTCCCCCCCTAGTGAGCACAGCAGACGTAATCCCTCAGGTACTGTGGGGTCCTACAACTTCTACCTGATCTCCTGACAACAGGTGTTGCAGGTTCTGGATTGGGTGTTACCTGTGGTGGAGGGGCTGCTATAGGGGTTTCATCAGGAACAGATGGAGTCCCAGACATCTCAGGGTCCCCGACCTGTACCTCGTCATCATGAGGACTAGCAGACCCTGGTTCATTTGCTGAAGCCCCTGGTGACTGCACCTCTGGACCATTTTCACTCTGGTCTCGCAGCTGTGCGTCATTAGCCAGGGATGAATTATCTGACTCCTCCCTGCTGAGCGCCCGGCGCCTCAGCTGATCTATATGTCTCTTCCAAACTTGCCCATTTTCCAAGGTCACATAATAGGACACAGGTCCACTAGCCCGGGTGATCACACCAGCCACCCACCGCGGACCTCGTGAATAGTTCCTCACCCAGACCAGATCTTCAGGGGCGAGATACCTTGTTGTGTCAGTCTCAGCCTGGGGGGTTGCTCTTGAATTACGGTTTGGCATTTTATCTGGGTGGACATAATCCAGCACCGTTACCAGTCTTCTACCTAAGAGCAGCTCGGCTGGCGACTTGCCCGTCGCAGTACACGGCGTCGCATGCTGCAAAAATAACATTCGCGCAATGCGAGCCGACCAGTTACCCTCCATTAAGCGTGCAATGGATTCTTTGGCTGTTCTTACCATGCGCTCAGCCTGCCCATTGGAGGATGGGTGAAAGGGCGCGGATGTGACCCCTCTTATGAAGTTATCAGCCAAGAATGCCCTGAATTCTTGGGATACAAAAGCTGCCCCATTATCTGATACAATGGTCTCAGGTAACCCGTGGGTTGCAAACAGCTGCCTCAACACCTTGATTACGGCAGCTGATGCCATGCTAGGGACCATCGCCACTTCTAACCATTTGGAATATGCATCAACGATAACCAAAAAGACCTTCCCTTGGAATGGCCCAGCAAAATCTATGTGCAGCCGGCTCCAGGGAGTCCTGGACTGCTCCCACCAGTGGACTGGTGCTCTGGCCACTTCTGGCCGCACCTCTTGGCATGCCTTGCATGTTCGTACCCATTGTTCTATGTTCTGGTCCATTCCAGGCCACCACACATAACATCGGGCTAGCGACTTCATCCTGACCATTCCCGGGTGTCCCATGTGAAGCGTCTCAAGAACCCTGTTTCTCAGTGGTGCTGGGATGATCACCCTATCTCCCCATAGGAGACAACCCTTATGCATGGACAATTCGTGCTGCCTTGTCGCATAAGGCCTGAATTTTTCTTCATGCGGACCACCTGGCCACCCCCTCCCCACCCAAGTGAGCACACGGGAGAGAACAGCATCTTTCCTCGTTATCTCAGCTATATCAGTAGCTGTTACAGGAGCCCCCGGAAGTGTTTCTAGCATCATAATGTGCTCCGCCGGAGCAGGATCCTCATTGCTCCCGCCAGGAAGGGGCAATCGACTCAGCGCATCAGCGTGGCACAACTGTTTCCCCGGCACATGGGTCAAGGTGTACTGGAACCCATTCAGGAATATTGACCAACGCAACATTCTGGGGGAGAGAATTTGTGGCGTTTGTTTGTTTGGGTTGAACAACCCTAACAGTGGTTTGTGGTCCGTTTCAATGGAGAAATGGCGACCGTACAAATAATCATAGAACCTTTTGATTCCTGACACAATTGCTAGTGCCTCTTTATCAATTTGAGCATAGTTGCGCTCCGTGGGTGACAACGTACGGGAATAGAAAGAGATGGGCTTTTCCGACCCATCCGGTTCCCTATGACTCAGCACAGCCCCCAGGCCGTATTGAGAGGCATCACATGCCAGGACCAGCGGCTTCGACTCATCATAATGAGCAAGGACGCTCCTGCTACTCAGCATTTCTCGCAAGGAGTCAAAAGCCTTCTGCTGCTCCCGCCCCCATCGCCACACATTCTTTTTCTGCAAAAGTCTATGTAATGGTTCAGCTACCGAAGCTTTCTGGGGTAAGAATGAATGATAAAAGTTAATAAGTCCCAGGAATGACTGCAACTCCGTCTTGTTCTGTGGTCGTGGTGCCTCGATGATGGCCTTAATCTTAGCATCTGTGGGGTGGATGCCTGATGCATCAATTTTAAACCCCAAGAAATCCACAGTTGGCACCCCAAAACTGCATTTTTCTTTTTTCAGTTGCAACCCCACCTCCTTGAACTTCAGCAACACTGCACGGACACGCGCAACCAGTTCCTGTGGGTCTTTTCCAGCAATCAAAACGTCATCAAAAAATGGCAAGACCCCCGGCAGACCCCTTAACAGGCGTTCCATGAGCCCTTGAAAAATCCCTGGGGCCACACAAACTCCGAACTGTAATCTGTTAACTCTGAATGCCCCTTTATGTGTGACAATAGTCTGTGCTTCCGCTGATTGTGGGGTTACTGGCAGCTGTTGGTAAGCTTGTGCCAGGTCAATTTTGGCGAACACCTTGCCCCCAGCCAGTTTAGCCAACAGATGTGATACGACTGGAATGGGGTATGAGTTTCCCCTGAGTGCCTTATTGATAGTACATTTGTAATCTGCACATATCCTGACTTCCCCATTTGCTTTAAGGGGCGTGACGATTGGAGTCTCCCACTTAGCAGAGTCCACGGGTGAGAGAACTCCCTGCTTGACCAATTTATCCAGCTCTGCCTCAATCTTGGGTTGCAGTGCAAATGGCACTCGCCTTGGTTTGAGTCGGATTGGGGCCACCCCGGGGTCCAACTCGAAGTCAACTGGGGGCCCTTTATAACAACCCAGTTTTCCATTAAAGAGACTAGCAAATTCCTTGCATAATGCCTCGCTCATCTCAGGGCAGGTTTGGATTGAATTAAGCCCTGAGATACTCAGTCCCAGGGCGGGGAACCAGTCAGTGCCCAGGAGACTGGGGCGACTGCCCTTCGCAATCACCAGTTTGAGTACAGCCTGTTTGTCCCGGAACTGTACTCTCACGGCACACATTCCCATAACATGGATGCGGCCTGCTGAGTACGACTGCAAGGTTGCCGGGAAGGGCTCCAGAGGGGGCAACTTACCCCTGGGGAAGAATGTCTTCGCGGTCTGGTCCGACACAATGGTGAATGCAGATCCAGAGTCCACCTCCATGTCGCACTGCTGACCCTCAATCTTCACCTTGACGTGTGCCTTGCCTTGCGCTGGAAACTGCACGGCCCTCCCGTTGATCTCCGTTATGTAGTGGCAGTCCTTTTGAAAATGAGTTGCTGTGGGCGGTCTGCGATGCTCCAGTCTAGGTGCTCCTGTTGCTCCTGACGCCGCCGATCTACAGACCCTGGCGATGTGACCTGTCTTCCCGCACATCCGGCACATAGCATCCCTGAAACGACAACTCTTCCGCCCATGGTTTCCGCCACAACCTGGGCAACTGCCTCGGTGATCTTTGTGCACTGTGCATGCCTGACGCACCAACTCGACCCCACGGACTGGGCTCTGGCTCGGAGTAGCCTCTAGCTTGTCCATGGCATGCGCAACTTCTATCTGTGGCTTAGTGGCCTTGCGACTGGCATCAAGCTCCTCTCTTTCATAATTCTCCGTGGCGGTGGCCTCCTTCAAGGCTGAAGCAAGGGTAACCTCTTCTTTAGCCACGATGCGTCTTCTGGCTTTCTTGCTGCTCAGACCACCAATAAACCGATCCAGGAGAGTCTCTTCCAGATTTTGGAAGCCGCAGTGCTGAGCGAGCTTCCGGAGTTCAGCCAGAAATGCGGATACAGACTCCCCAGCATGCTGCTGCCTCTTATGGAACTCCATCCGCCGGGCCATCTTGGTCTCAGTAGGCGCCAAGTGGCTTGTTAGGCAGGCAAGAATATCTTGGAGAGATGTCTCACTCAGCTTCGCTGGAGCAAGTAATGCCTTGGCTAGCTTGAAGGTCTCGGGCCCACAGTAGCTCAGGAATGTGGCCCTTCTTTTGCTGGCATCGGTGATCCCTTGAGCCACTGCGAAGAACTCGAAGCGTTCGACGTAGTCTTCCCAGGTGTGGGGCTCTGATGGCTGGAAGGGCTCCAATACCCTTGGACTCTCCATTGTCCTAGCGGGCAGGGTCGTCTTCTCAGCTGGCCAGTGAGTCTTGTTCTCAGCTGCAATCCGGACTCTGAGGCAGGGTTGTGTTTAACCGCTCCTCAGCATTCCGGATCCCATCCTCGTCGCCAGTTGTTGTGACGTGGGGTTTGTGATTTCAGCTCTCTTGACAAAACATGCTGGAGACAGTTCTCTAGTAACAGCTCTTTATTAAAGTGAACAAGACTGACTCTGAGGGCAGGAAGGCTACATTTATAGGGACAGGGAACTAGCTAGAAAGGGATACATTTTGGAGGGAACAATATCACGCAATCACAGTGCTGCCTTTTGGAGGAAACCAATAAGACAGAGGATCCAAATACAGCAGCTTAAATGAACCAATAGTAGCTGTACCCTCTGGGACTAAAAGGCAGTTACTTTATCCTAATGCAAATACAGACAATAATAATACAGATATAAAATCCTTTGACTCAATACACAACACCGCCTTCTAGATGACACACAATATGCATCAGTCCCAAGGGGACCCGACACACTTCTGCACATGGAATGCTCTCCACTGGGAAGCTAAACCCCGGTCAATCAGGGTTCACATCCTGGCGGAGGGGAAATTATATGTGTACACCTACTGGTGCCAATCATACATCAGCCAGGCACTCCAGACATTGTTGAACTACAACTCCCAGCATCCCCAACCATTAACTATGCTAGTTGGGACTGATGGGAGTTGTAGTCCCAAACATTGGTGTGTGTGTGAATCTGTCAATTTCAGTTTCTCGGTTTTCATGAATCTGTCAATTTCAGTTTCACTCAGTTTCTTATTTTTCTGATCTTAAGTTCATCTCTTCACATTTCTGGAGCAGTTCGCAATACCGTATATTCCTGCGTATAAGATGACTGGGCATATAAGACGACCCCCAACTTTTCCAGTTAAAATATAGAGTTTGGGATATACTCGCCATATAAGAAATACGACCCGGCGTATAAGATGACCCCCGACTTTTAAGAAGATTTTCCTGGGTTAAAAAGTAGTCTTATACGCAGGAATATACAGTAAGTGCCTAAATTTCCAATATTTTAGTAGAATGTAAGCAAGCACCCTGGGATCGTGAATATAGGAGACACACACATGGCCTTGTATTAAAGGAATGCTGAAGCTCTTAATCTTTTTTTTTAAAATGTAAATCATTCAGCACCCTAGTCTGTATTTCTCCTGATACCCATATTTTTGCCTGCAATGTTGTCTAATATACACATTTTTTGCAAAGCAGTTTCCTTGAATAAAATGTATTTTTAATGTCATCTACAATGAATAAAGGAATTTATCATATTTCTTTTCACTCATATGAGTCACAAAGCGACTTACAAACAATAAATGACAGCAACAGCAATTTTATTATTTGTACCCCACCCATCTGACTGGGTTGCCCCAGCCACTCTGGACAGGGCAATAACATAATAGAACATCACAATTACAGCATAAACCATATAGAATGATTAACAATTGCAGTAAAACAATTGCAAACAATCAGTAAAACAACCACCTTCTATAAAACACCATTAAAACAAAAAAAAAAAGGCTAAACAGCACAACCATAACAAAAGATTCACAAATCTTTACAGAACTCATAATCCACAAAACAATGTTAACAAAACTAACAACCGAAAACAAACAATATTCAATTTACCCTAATATATACACTAATGTAGGGGACCCGGGTGGCTCTGTGGGTTAAACCACTGAGCCTAGGGCTTGCTGATCAGAAGGTTGGCGGTTCGAATCCCTGTGATGGGGTGAGCTCCCGTTGCTTGGTCCCAGCTCCTGCCAACCTAGCAGTTCAAAAGCACATCAAAATGCAAGTAGATAAATACGTAGGAACCACTACAGCGGGAAGGTAAACGGCGTTTCCATGTGCTGCTCTGGTTTGCCAGAAGTGGCTTTGTCATGCTGGCCACATGACCTGGAAGCTATACGCCGCCTCCCTCGGCCAATAATGCGAGATGAGCGCGCAACCCCAGAGTCGGTCACGACTGGACCTAATGGTCAGGGGTCCCTTTACCCTTTTTATACACTAATGTACCGGTACACATTCTTTGGTTGGAGACTCACACCACACCGCTTTCAGGCTGAGAGAGCCGGTGTTTGTCCACAGACAGCTTTCCAGGTCATGTGGCCAGCATGACTAAACAGCTTCTGGTGCAACACAACACCGTGATGGAAACCAGAGTGCACGGAAATGCCATTTACCTTCCTACCACAGCGGTACCTATTTATCTACTTGCACTGGTGTACTTTTGGACCGCTAGGTTGGCAGGAGCTGGGACAGAGCAACGGGAGCTCACTCCGTTGTGGGGATTCAAACCGCTGGCCTTCTGATTGGAAAGCCCAAGAGGCTTGGTCGTTTAGACCACAGCGCCACCTTTACCTGCATAATGTAGACCTGTATAAGGTTATGCTTGTATAGGAATAGAGTCATAGAATCATAGAATCATAGAGTTGGAAGAGACCACGAGGGCCATCAAGTCCAACCCCCTGCCAACCAGGAAACACCATCAAAGCATTCTTGACATATGCCTATCAAGCCTCTGCTTAAAGACCTCCAAAGAAGGAGACTCCACCACACTCCTTGGTAGCAAATTCCACTGCCGAACAGCTCTTACTGTCAGGAAGTTCTTCCTAATGTTTCGGTGGAATCTTCTTTCTTGAAGTTTGAATCCATTGCTCCGTGTCCGCTTCTCTGGAGCAGCAGAAAACAACCTTTCTCCCTCCTCTATATGACATCCTTTTATATATTTGAACATGGCTATCATATCACCCCTTAACCTTCTCTTCTCCAGGCTAAACATACCCAGCTCCCTAAGCCGTTCCTCATAAGGCATCGTTTCCAGGCCTTTGACCATTTTGGTTGCCCTCTTCTGGACGCGTTCCAGCTTGTCAGTATCCTTCTTGAACTGTGGTGCCCAGAACTGAACACAGTACTCCAGGTGAGGTCTGACCATAGCAGAATACAGTGGTACTATTACTTCCCTAGATCTAGATGCTATACTCCTATTGATGCAGCCCAGAATTGCATTGGCTTTTTTAGCTGCTGCATCACACTGCTGACTCATGTCGAGTTTGTGGTCTACCAAGACTCCTAGATCCTTTTCACATGTACTGCTCTCAAGCCAGGTGTCACCCATCCTGTATTTGTGCCTTTCATTTTTTTTTTTTTTTGCCCAAGTGTAGTACCTTACATTTCTCCTTGTTAAAATTCATCTTGTTTGCTTTGGTCCCAGGCAGCAGAGACAGCAAAGAATTAGAGACAGCAAAGAATTAGGAGAACAGGCAAGTTATCAGTAGCCGCCCTGAACACGGTTTCTGAACCGGGAAGGGTGGGGTGTAAATAAAAAAATATTATTATTATTATTATTATTATTATTATTATTATTATTATTATTATTAGGAACTGAGTTTCTTAGATTGTGTGTGTGGGTGGGAGAGTCTTGTAGATCTATTACTCAAGCTTGCACCATTTCCCCATTGTTATTACAGAGTTATTAAGTGCCTGGAGCTAGGAAAGGGGTGCATAGACCTAATTGCCGTCATTTAATTAGATTTTGACATAAGAGAAGGAGGATTTAGCTTTGAACCTGGCTTGAGAAACCATCTGTAGCAGCTACAGCATAGCCTGTGTTTCTCTTACAGACAGATTCCCATGTTAAGATCACACACATACAGCTTGGGGGAGGACTAGTTCTCATCCAGTTGTTTAAACCATGATGGCATCCAGATTTATTTTCCTTCTTAATTAACAACGGCAATGCTTAGGTTTACATCCATCTGTGTGGACAAAAGCGTAGCGCTGCCAGCAGGCTGCACATGTTACCATCTGCTGGCTTATGTGTTGATTACTGGGAAAAGCTTATATACAGTATTTACTACCCTGTGGTTTTGAAATACGTGGATGTGTTAAACAGCTGGAGATTGGGGCACCCTGAACCTCGGTCTCTTCAAGCTTCCATCTGCAAGCTTTTACCTGGGACCATCATGGTACCTGTGAGACAAAATGGGCCGGTGGCTGCTGCTCTGTTTTTAATGCAATACAGTGGAACCTCGGTTTATGAACACCTCGGTTTACGAATTTTTGGTTTACAAACGCCGCAGACCCATCTGGAACGGATTAATTTACTTTCAATAGGAAAGTTCGCTTCAGTTTATGAACGCTTCAGTTTATGAACAGACTTCCGGAACCAATTACACCCATGCTTCGGGTTAAGTACGCTTCAGGTTGAGTACTCCGTGGACCCGTCTGGAACGGATTAATCCACTTTCCATTACTTTCAATGGGAAAGTTCGCTTCAGTTTATGAACGCTTCAGTTTAAGTACTCCGCAGGCCGTCTGGAACGGATTAATCCACTTTCCATTACTTTCAATGGGAAAGTTCGCTTCAGTTTATGAACAGACTTCCGGAACCAATTGTGTTAATAAACCGAGGTACCACTGTATACAAAACTTTATTACAGTCATAGACCAGCAGAAATGACCAACGGTCATTTAAAATCTGAAAAGCATTTTGGAAAGCTAAAGGGTATTAAAACAGAAGGTGAATATAAAAGTCTATAAGAATTTTAAAGAATCTAAAAGAATTACAAGAAAGGGATAGAAGCATTGAGCGGGTGTGGAAGAGCATGAAAGGTTGCTATATAAAAGACTTTAACTATTAATTTACCAAGCACTCTGATATGCTCTTTAAATCTGGTTTGTGGCACAGGTCATCCTCCAACGAATTTTGTGTGGAATCTAGCAACATTGTCTGCTGTAGCAGGATTGGTATCTGAGAGCAGCAGGGAGGTTTTTAAATATGAAATGGTAGGAATCAGAAGGCAAAGTGGCTGATTTTTTAAAAAGGAATTAGGACTAAACATCAGTATCAAAAAAAGCTCTCCTCTTTCACCCCCCCTCTCTCTCTCTCTCTCTCTCTCTCTCTCTTTTAATGAGGGTGAAAGAGGAGAGCGCAAAATATGGTCTGAAGCTCAACATCAAAAAAACCAAGATCATGGCCACTGGTCCCATCACCTCCTGGCAAATAGAAGGGGAAGAAATGGAGGCAGTGAGAGATTTTACTTTCTTGGGCTCCTTGATTACTGCAGATGGTGACAGCAGTCACGAAATTAAAAGACGCCTGCTTCTTGGGAGAAAAGCAATGACAAACCTAGACAGCATCTTAAAAAGCAGAGACATCACCTTGCCTACAAAGGTCCGTATAGTTAAAGCTATGGTTTTCCCAGTAGTGATGTATGGAAGTGAGAGCTGGACCATAAAGAAGGCTGATCGCCGAAGAATTGGTGCTTTTGAATTATGGTGCTGGAGGAGACTCTTGAGAGTCCCATGGACTGCAAGAAGATCAAACCTATCCATTCTTAAGGAAATCAGCCCTGAGTGCTCCCTGGAAGGACAGATCGTGAAGCTGAGGCTCCAATACTTTGGCCACCTCATGAGAAGAGAAGAATCCTTGGAAAAGACCCTGATGTTGGGAAAGATTGAGGGCACTAGGAGAAGGGGACGACAGAGGACAAGATGGTTGGACAGTGTTTCTCGAAGCTACGAACATGAGTTTGACCAAATTGCGGGAGGCAGTGCAAGACAGGAGTGCCTGGCGTGCTATGGTCCATGGGGTCACGAAGAGTCGGACACGACTAAACGACTAAACAACAACAATCAGTATCAAAATCAGTGAAAATCTGTTGCTTGCATTTATATGGTTTACTTCTAGATGATGATTTTTATTTGCTTGAAACAGACCTTATGTTATTAAAATGTGCCCAGCATAACTATTCCTCGTGAAGTTTATAAATAATGCCCAATCATCACAAATGATCATGAAATAGTATTGAATTTTTATGTTGGTTAATGATTGCATTTATAATCTTGACCTATATTTCACTTGAATATATTGATTGTATTTGGTGCTACTGATTGCCATCAACCTAGAATTCGTTTGAACAAGGGAATATGAAGATGCAATTAGGTTGGGTAACTAAGAGGTATTCTTTGAAAATTGAGTTGATTGTATAAATATTATCAGTCCCTTGATTATTCTTCTTGATTATGAAACTTGATGGTGAATAAGTGTAATTACATGTGGAAATGCATAAATACATTTAAATAATTTTTAAAAGAATAAACTAAAGGAGAAGCAAAATGAAATGAATAAATCAAAGTTGCAAAATTAATATTGTTGCAAAAAATCTTGCGCAGGTAGAACTGAGGAATAAAATGGAAGCTGCTGTGAATAATATATGCCCAACCTTTTCACAATTACCTCCTCTGTGATTCCCATTTTACAAGTGAGAAACCAAGCCCAATAAAAATTCATTGGCCGAGGTCATTGCCACAATGGTGGCTTTCTAAAATAATGCTGGCTTACTTATGGATTTTAGGATCATAGCATAGAATCATAGAATCATAGAGTTGGAAGAGACCACAAGGGTCATCCAGTCCAACCCCCTGCCAAGCAGGAAATAGCATTACTGAGTTTAAAAATTCTGAGTACAGCAACACAGTAATTCTATGCCAGTAGTTCCCAAACGTCCTCCCACTATGGAGCACTTAAAAATTGCAATGCACTGTGCAAGATGCTAAATGATTTTTAATCATATTTTTGAATATTAATTATTTAAAGCTTTCATATACCACTTAATTGTTCATATTTCAAAGATTTCCATGGAATCCAAATTGTCATACAATAAGGATACAGTATAAGAAACAAAAGAAGCTTCTAATTCTATTTAGTGTAATTGCTGATTTTATTTCTTATATTGTAAATTATATTGTCTATCAGCTCCATCTGGTATGCAGGCTGAGACCCTACCTGCCTGCAGACTATCTCGCCAGAGTGGTGCATGCTCTAGTTATCTCCCGCTTGGACTACTGCAATGCGCTCTACGTGGGGCTACCTTTGAAGGTGACTCGGAAACTACAACTAATCCAGAATGCGGCAGCTAGACTGGTGACTGGGAGCGGCCGCCGAGACCACATAACACCGGTCTTGAAAGATCTACATTGGCTCCCAGTACGTTTCCGAGCACAGTTCAAAGTGTTGGTGCTGACCTTTAAAGCCCTAAATGGCCTCGGTCCAGTATACCTGAAGGAGCGTCTCCACCTTCGTCATTCTGCTGAGGTCCAGCACCGAGGCCTTAGGCGGTTCCCTCGTTGCGAGAAGCCAAGTTGCAGGGAACTAGGCAGAGGGCCTTCTCGGTGGTGGCGCCTGCCCTGTGGAACACCCTCCCAACAGATGTCAAAGAGGAAAACAACTACTAGACTTTTAGAAGACATCTGAAGGCAGCCCTGTTCAGGGAGGCTTTTAATGTTTAATAGATTATTGTGTTTTATTTTTCTGTTGGAAGCCGCCCAGAGTGGCTGGGGAAACCCAGCCAGATGGGTGGGGTATAAATAATAAATTATTATTATTATTATTATTATTATTATTATTATTATTATTATTATTATTATATTGTAAATAGTCATATTGTAACATCAGTATTGAATGTGGGTATGTCCCAGTCCACCTGAATGAAGCATGTTTTAAGCTGTCTCTGCACTGTAAATACTTTGCACAATAAAAGTCTTTAAAGACAAATTGGAATCAAGCGGAGTTACTCTAGAGTAGCCACGACGACCCTCTGACAGCAGGCGATATAATATTTTTAAACTGCCTTGAGTTTAAAATTCTATAGTTCTGCGATTTAGGCTTGCAGCTTGGGGAAGTGAATAAATATCAGTGTCCAAGAGGTGAACTTGCTTGATCAGAGCACCACAGCTCAGCTGTTTTTTTTAAATATTTCTAAAAGTACTAGCAATTTAGCTTGGCAAGAGCAAGCTCAGATGTTGGATGAATCCATTGCCAATAGCATTGTTTAGGCATGGAGGTAGGGCTTCTGTGATGGAACAAAAAACAAGTTAGGAGATTAATTTTCAAAGCCTGGAAACCAGATACTTCCTGATTATAGCATTAGCAGTTGGGGGGGGGGAGTGAAATCTAGTTAGGAACACACCAACGAAGTTATTGGAATACCAGGGAATATGGGGCTGACATTCTTTATAAATGAGACCTTTAGAGGACACGTTAGACTTTTCCTTTCAGAAATGTAATTCTCCTGAGTGGAATCTTCCGTCAAGGTATGACGGCAAGTGTTAGCTGCAGAATGTATAAACAGAGCGAGCCAATTCATTTGCTGCATGCTTAATAAGCCAGGCTTTTAACATGGGCTTCTTTCTTCCATCTCCTTGTCTGGTCTGCAACAGACACATTGAAGCCAAGAAGACACCATCGTAGCATTCGCAGTCAAGCCAGCTTCTGCAGTGCAACAAAGTGCCATTTCATGTTACCCTAAGATGTCGCTATTCTCTGTAAGATCTACATATAAATTAAGGAAGAAGGCCTCAAAACACCTCCCTTCTGAATCAAAGCATTAATAGCAGGGGTCAGCAAACTTTTTCAGCAGGGGGCCGCTCCACTGTCCTCAGACCTTGTGGTGGGCCAGACTATATTTTGAAAAAAATATATGAACGAATTCCTATGCCCCACAAATAACCCAGAGATGCATTTTAAATTAAAGGACACATTCTACTCATGTAAAAACATGCTGGTTCCCGGACCATCCGCGGGCTGGATTTATAAGGTGATTGGGCCGCATCCGGCCCCTGGGCCTTAGTTTGGGGATTCCTGATTAATAGGCACTCAATTGCTCTGCAAGATGAGAAAATGATCAACTTCCCATGAATGAAAATACCACTGTATGTCCCACTATGAAAAATATACTTGTCCCTTCCATTGGTTTGGCAAATGGACTTCTACAAGAAAGAGAGAGAGAGGTGTAGAAACCCAAGCCAAATCTGCTTTTGTGGAGTTCTGTGACATAAGCAATGGGAAAGGTTAATTTAGGTAAGTGTGGAAAGGCTTCCCTAAAGTGTGGAAAGGCTTACCACAAAACAAGCGACTTAGGGGTCCCTCCTGATTTGGGGGGAGGGAAGCATCTCCTCCTGTACTTTCTTTCCAGTTCCTCAGCTCCAACCAGACTTGGGGGAGGAGGCAATTTATTGCCCTGTGAGTTGGGCAGATGCAGCAAGACAAATCATGGCTTTTTCTGCTTTGACAACTAGAGAGGAGGAAAAGGGAGAAGGAACATGCTGATCGACAGATGTGAGAAGCTGCAGCAGCTGGAATGCATTTTGCAGCCGAAGGTCTTGCTTGTCTCCCTCCAGTCATGAGCAGCTACAAGCTGAAAAGCCAGAACGCATCCTCAGCTATAACGTCATGAGTTGGGAGTAAATCCATGCAGCTTGATGGGGTCCCTCCCATGTCGCTCGAGTGCAAAACAGGGCCTGGCTTTCAGTGAGACAGACTGGACAGAAGAGATGGATCGGGCTGTTCATCAACATTTGGAAACCGAAGCTCTCTGAGTTGAAGCCAAGAACTTGACACTCCTATGTTTCCTGCATTATTTCAGACTATGCTGATTTAGTTCTGCATGGCTTAAAATATTTCAGAATTACATATATCAGCATTTTCCGATTTGGGGAACATGATACATATTGGATGCAACATGTTCTTCTCGCCATGCCAAGTGCACTGGTAGCTGCTAGCAACACGTTTTTGCAAAGTTCGTTGGGCAAATTGTATAAACAGTAGCTTTGGCTGCTGTTGCCCATTGCAAATGCTTATACAGTGGTGCCTCGCAAGACGAATTTAATTCGTTCCATGAGTCAATTCGTTTTGCGAAGAATTCATCTTGCGAATCACAGTGTCCCATAGGAATGCATTGAAATTTCTTTTTTTGCCCATAGGAACGCATTAATTAAATTTCAATGCATTCCTATGGGAAACCGTGATTCGCAAGACGAATTTTTCGCAAAATGAATTCGTCTTGCGAGTCACCATCAGAATGCAAGACGCATTCGTCTTGCGAAAAATTCATCTTGCAGGGCATTTGTCTTGCGAGGTACCACTGTACAGATGAGCCAGCTATGACTCTACAGGTTTCTGGGTTGTGGGTGTTAGTTAGATGTCAACACCTTGCTGTGAAATTTACCAGTTTTGAAGCATGTCTATGTTATAGTTTGGTATATTTCCAGAAAGTGTCCAATTTGGGAAGCTCACCTTTAAAATGGATTGGATTTCTTCCTCCATCCCTAAGCGCACTTTGGTTTGGCACCTTGACAGGCTAGTCATGCTAATGTAGGAACAAATGCATAGGTTGCTCAACTGCTGTCAAAACCTTGTATCTCACCCTGTCCCCACCCTCATGCAGATGTGATCTAAGATTTACATGCCTTTGCACTTTACCGCATGGTGAAATGTTACATGCGCTTCTCACCTGTCACCTGCAAACAAAGGAAATGATGGTTACTAGTCTGGCACAACCAGAAGAAGAAATTAGACAAACAACTTGGATAATTCAAACTCGGCCTCTGTTCTCAGCCGCTCTCTGCTTCCTTTTATTCAAAGCAGGGTCGTGGCCTTTGCTATCTACTGAAGATGTTTAAAATTGTCTCAATTAACCTGAAAGTTCCTTATCTGAAAGGCTCTTCAATATCACCCTTGAATTCAAGATAATCGCGGAAGAGCATCTTGTGTTTAAAAGCGGAGGGGCAGCAATCTTTTATCCTCCGGGGAAAGCTTCCCTCACTTAATTGTCTCCTTTTAAGTCACCCGTGCTTTGTTAGAGCCAGTAGCCCTGTCACAAAAGAGGACAGGGAGGAAGAGAGGTTAGGAAGTTAAAGAAAGGACAAAGAGATTATCAGGGCTCTGTGGCTTTGTGTGAGGTCGCATTAGGTCAGCAAGGCTCTCTTGCTGACTTTGAGCACTCCCATTGAAATCTAACATGGGACTAATTTGGGACACCAAACATAGAAGAAGAAAAGTCACAAGTATAACCCTGTGAAGAAATACTTGTTTGTTTGATGTTACCAGACCCTCCAAGTGTCCCTATTTTCCAGAGACAGCCCCAGATTTACAGAAGCCGTTCTGGTTTCTGATTTGATCCTGGAATGTCCTGCTTTTCCTTAGGACGTGCCTACTTTCATCAGAGAAATGTTGTACTGAGTTATATGACCCCCCCAGCCCGGGAAAATAGGAACTATACAACCTTTAGAAGACACCTGAAGGCAGCCCTGGAGAGGGAAGATTTTTAATGTTTCATGTTTTATTGTGTTTTTATATAGGTTGGAAGCTGCTTGGAATGGCTGAGGAAAAACCCAGTCAGGTGGGTGGGGTCTAACTAATAAAATTATCTTCTTCTTCTTTGGCGATCACTCATAGCTGAGTAAGATTGTCTTCCATAAACACGGTTTAAACAATGAGTCCATAAGTGACTGTGGAGGCCAATTCTGGACCCACACATCCTTCCACAGTGGGGACATTGGTTCCCGGGCAGGAGTTGATCACGGTGTGGATTTGCCAAGGCTGCCTTCCTCTTAGCATGTTTCTCCCTTGTGTTCTGAGTTCGAGTGTCTTCAAAGTCCATGACAGTGTTTCCCAGTTGTTGGTGTTTATACTACATTTTTTTAAGATTTGCCTTGAGACAGTCTTTAAACCTCTTTTGTTGACCACCAGCATTGCACTTTCCATTTTGAAGTTCAGAATATAGTTGCTTTGGAAGATGATAATCAGGCATTCGCACAACATGACCAGTCCAACGAAGCTGATGTTGAAGAATCATTTATCTGGGCAGCCAATTTTCAGAAGGATGGTCCACAGAGCATTATGATTTACAGTGTTGAAAGCCTTAGTCAGGTTGATAAACGCCATATACAGGGGTTGGTTTTGCTCTCTGCATTTTTCCTGAAGCTGTCGAGGGGTGAAAATCATATCCACTGTCCTCCTAGAAGGCCGAAAACCATTTTGGGATTCAGGAAGGGTCACCTCGGATATTGTTAACAGATGGTTTGCTAAAATCCTTGCAAGAATTTTGCCGGCCGCAGCTAATAGAGAGATGCCTCGATAGTTTCCACAATCAGTTCTGTCACCTTTTTAAAAGAGATTGATAATTTAGGCATCCCTAAAGTCTGTTGCTAATAATTATATTATTAGCCTGATAGGTGCTTCTCAGCAGTTTGGAGGTGGGGGCAATTTTTTCAGCCACAAAAGGGCAGAGATCTGGATGCGGCCCTGCAGCCCTGATCTGGATGTTTCCAGTACATGAAGGAACAAGCAAGTATTTAATTCAGTGTTGTTGTTGTTGTTTTAAAAGACCCTAGTAGAAACTTCTATTTGATTCCATCCGGACCCCACAAGAAAATTTTCTGGCTCCTGAAATTCTGCCGATTTTGGCAGCATCTGCAAAAAGGAGAAGGAAATTAAAGTAGACACAGTGCCTGGGTGGGCAGAGCTCAGGGCCCTGAGGAGGATGCATGCAACCCCCTACCCATCTATCAGATCAATCATTTGATAAGCGGGGGGGGGGGGCTCCTCTTTCCTCCTCTGCTGATCTGCATGGCTGGAAAGACTAGCACAAACTCTGTTATCACCTTTGAAGCTAGGAAAAGGAGACATAATGCGAAGAGAAGGATACAAGCATTCTTCCAACCCAGTACTGAAGCTTGTGACACAAAGAAACATAAAACTATTGCAAAGGTTTGCCACTGGTTCGGGGAGAATTGGACAATGTTGGGATTTGGGGTGGGTGGGTACCTACCAGTTTGAATATCAATTACTCAACTTGGGGGAGTTGGCACAAAACTCCTTGGAGGCAGGCTGCCAATTCAGTAAATAAATAAATAAATAAATAAGATGAAATATAAATAAATGTATTTATTTATTTATTTATTTATTTATTTATTTATTTATTTATTTATTTATACCCTGCCCATCTGGTTGGGTTTCCCCAGCCACTCTGGGCGGCTTCCAACAAAATATTAAAAATACAATAAAATATCAGACATTAAAAATGTAAATAATAGTATATCCGTTTTTGTACATATTACTTGGCTGGAGAATGGCATTGCAAAATTCAGCAGCATGTGAATTATTATTATTATTATTATTATTATTTCATAAAATTCATACACCTTTTGATTTTAGCAAAAGAAAACACCTCAAAGCAGTTTACAAAAAGTATAAAACAATCAAATTAGCAGTAAAAAAAAAAAACCACAAAAACCTTTAGCAACTATTTAAAACAGACAAAAAGTTAAAAACAACAATAGACTGGCACAAATTAAAACTCTAATCAAGTTTCTAAACACCTGGGCTTGTCTAAATGAGAATCCTTTTAGCGGATGCCGAAAGGAATACTGTGTAGGGACTTGCTTGGTGTCAAAAGGCAGGGAGTTCCAATGTTTATGTGCTGTCACTAAACCTTACAAATCTTACAAATGCAGAATAGGTGTGTGTTGGTTTTCAAAAAGTGTGGATTTGTTCACTTTTAAATGAGAACTGAATCAAATTTCTCCCCGTCCATGTTGAGGGTCTGCAGCAGATGTCTAGGAGTTCCTCTGCAGAAATCTTAATGGGGGAAAATTCCTGATCATAGGGACTTGGAAGAAAGCATTTGCACTCAAGGAATCAAATGAAATACAAAATGTCACACAAAACCACCACAAGATCTTCCTTGCTCGTGTTTTAGCCAGAACTGTACTTAACATGGATTTCTCCATTTTTGGCTCTCTCTGTTTCCACGCAGCTGTGCTAGATTACTATAAAGCCAATTGAGTTAGAAGGAGATATATATATATATATATATATATATATATATATATATATATATATACTTGCATTTCAAGATGGGAAAGTGAAAGGAAGAGAAGAGGCTTCCATAGAGCAGCAAGTAGTTTGAGTGCTTGATGAACAAGTTGGTAACATTTGAAATACAACTTGAAAACTTACAATTCTATTAAAATCAAGGGTCATAGTGCAATTAAATATGATTGGAATTTGCTCCTGAGTAGACATGGCTAGGACTGCAGCTTCTAAGGTGCCTACAAAGGTCCATGTTGCTCTTGGTTCATCCTTAAAAAGACAAAACAAGTCATAAACCTGAAGTCTGTGTGACTTCTTTCCTTGCATTCTTCATAGCAAAGGTTGCAAGGTTTTTAGCCGGGGCAATCAGAATAAGAACCCCTATTTGACTATTGGTTCAAAACCCTAAAATGCATTTTATATCATTGACTTTTTATTTCTATTCTTTGTATATTATATTGTTGTTTTATTGCTATGGCTGACACAAAGAAAAAGATTCATTCATTCATTCATAAGTAGCACAGGACTCCCTTTCCTCCTTCCACCCCCCACTTCCTCAATAAAGTTTTAACAATTGCTAGGTTGATTAGATTAATGAATGGATGGGGAACCTTTGGCCCTCTATATCCTGTTGGACTGCAACTCCCAGAAGGCACAGCCAGGATGGCCAGTGTTCAGAAATGATGGGAGTTGTAGTCCAACAACATCTGGAGGGTGCCATGTTGGATATTCTACTGGATCCCTGGTTTTTATTCTGGCTTGTCTCCTGCTTTCCCTCCTTCTCTGCTTTTAACTGCTGTTTAACTTTGTGATTTTAAAAATGTTTTGTAAGGAACCTCTGGTGCAAAGTCAACAGAAGCCGTATCAGGTTGCATTACCTGGTGGTTGGAAGAGGTTGCCTCCCAAGAGAATATCCACAGGGCTTCCACCTTAGTTGTGGTCTCGCCGTTTGTGGTCTAGCTCCGAAGCACCCCTTTAGTGCTGAACAAGATGCCTACGCCTCTTGCAGAACATCTGGTGTTCCTCAGCGCAATTAGATTTAAGAGTTTGGGCAGGCCTAGACCAACACAAACATTTTGACATTAGCAAAGATCCCACTGAGGTAATATGAAATAGCAAGAATTGTTTTGACTAGATTTCTCTAATGAGTGGAGGGAACAGAACACATTTTAAAATAAGAATGTTTGGGAAATGTCTGCCCTGTTTCTATTCAATTCTAAACAGGAGGAACGCCACAATGGCCGATGTGGTTTAGGTACAGATGTAATGGGTAGGAGAGGTTTAAGATAATGTAAACAATTCGGTAAGGAGGCACTTTGGGAAATCTATCAAAATAAGCCAAAAGGAAGCTAAAAGGATATTGTATTTAGAGAAGCGGGGAGAAATAGTCGGGGCTGATTTTTAGTGGATATCTCCAGCAGCTGTAGTGGATTCGTTATGCATACATACACAATCTGTGCAGTGGTCCAGGGGGAACAAAGAGAAAATTGCTCCATTAAAGAAACAAGACGAAACAATGGGAGCAGGAAATCGAAGCGCTCAGAAAAGGAAAGGGAACACATCGTCCATTTTGCTTCTTTCTGTTCTGAAAGAGTGTGACGAGGAGAAAAATCAAATGGCAATTTGTATAAAGTTGAAATAATTAGTAGTCAATGGAGCCAGAAGAAGAAGAAGAAGAAGAAGAAGAAGAAGAAGAAGAAGAAGAAGAAGAAGAAGAAGAAGAAGAAGAAGAAGAAGAAGAAGGAGGAGGAGGAGGAGGAGGAGGAGGAGGAGGAGGAGGAGGAGGAGGAGGAGGGGAGGAGGAGTAGTAGTTTGGATTTGATATCCCACTTTATCACTACCCAAAGGAGTCTCAAAGTGGCTAACAGTCTCCTTTCCCTTCCTCCCCCACAACAAACACTCTGTGAGGTGAGTGGGGTTGAGAGACTTCAAAGAAGTGTGACTAGCCCAAGGTCACCCAGCAGCTGCATGTGGAGGAGTGGAGATGCGAACTCGGTTCCCCAGATTACGAGTCTACCGCTCTTAATCACTACACCACACTGGTGTATTGGTGTGTGTGTGTGTGTGTGTGTGTGTGTGTGTGTGCGCGCTCACACACACACACACACACACACACACACACACTAATTGTGAAGAGCCCAGCTCTATCTCATATATTAAAGCTCCACAGAAATGTTGTTATATTTCACACCATAATATATCCTCTCCTGCCTCCCCAATCGTCCCCACAAATCCTTGCCCTGATGAGATGGTTACTTTGTGCTACAGATACAAGCCAACAGAACAAAACCATCTGTCAGGGACTGGTCTGAAGAGGAGGTATGGTGGAGTCTGCCCCCCCTTCCTGCACTTCCCAGAGATGAGGGAGACAATAAAGATTTAGAACAGTGGTTTGCAGAAGGGCATAGTTCAGAGGCTGCAGAGGGGAGAAGCTGGGAAATATTGAGGGGTGAGCAGGAGCAGGAAGAAGAAGCAGCACCAGGGGAGAGACAGCTGACAGGCTCAGTGTCTTTAGACAGCATTCCTGGTCACACACACCCCTCCCAGGACCCAGTGTGCATTGAGAGCAGTAGAACAGAAAGCTCAGAGGCAGAAAGCACAGATTAGCCAGCGCAGGGGTGATGTAGAATAGAATAGACGGAAGGGGTGGGACTTTATTTGGAGCAACGCCATCATCTACGAGAGATGGCATTTCCACGTCTCTCTCTCTGTGGATATTGAATAAAAGGCTGGCAAGAACTCTTCTTGTTTGTCTACTTCTTGGCTGCCATCGTGGGAGGGGTCGGATTCCTGGAAGCCTTGACAGCATCCCTGCTAGAAGGGATTACCAGGGCTAGTACCCAAGCCCACCACCATCCATATATTGTTGGACTCTTAATTCCCACCATCCCTGACCACTGGCCATTGTCTCTGGGGCTGATGGGAGTTGGGGTCCAATAATATCTAGAGGACCACTGGCTGCCCCATCCCTCCTTTAGAGGGTGCAATTTTCAACTTCTATGCCCCACCAATAAACCTTTTCCACATTTACGGTGCCTGTTTCATTTATTCGTGACTGTGTACATGTGCAAGATAGTGCTGCAGGTCATGCAAAAGGATGGTGAAAAGAAATAACAGAAATCTAATCTTATTTAAATAACGTCATTCGTGATGGCAAACATAATATGTTTCCAAAAAAAATCTGTATGTAAAATTTTAGATTTTAAAAGAGGCGAGCGCAGACTCTGTGTATTTGAGCCAAAGATAACCACTGACCATTTTTAATAAACAATGTGACAGAATAAATGATTAGATTTCTTGCAGCTGAGAAAACTATATAAGCCTAATAAATAGTTTGAGAAATGTAACATTTCCAGTTAGCTTACAAGTACAAGCATGTCTGCGGCAACAGCTGCACTAGCAGAATATATCCCATAAGGTAAAGACATCGATTGCTGTTGTTGAATGTTAATATTGAGTAGTTGGTCTACAAAGAGCATTAAACAAACTGGCGCAATACTGCAAGGTGGAACAGCTTTTAGTGAACTTTCAAAAAACTAAAATAATAATATTTTCCAATAAAAGGAAAACATTTAGCTGGCAAATACATAGCCAACCTATCGAGCAGGTGACCTGCTTTAAGTACTTAGGTGTAGTCTTCCAATCCTCCAAGAAGAACACGGCGCGTATTAAACATGCATCCTTGATAGCACAAAGGAGTGTGGCTGCGATTATAAGATACCATCGCTCAATAGGGGGGAATTATATCCCAGCAGCCCTTAAGTTATTTGCGGCCAAACCACTTGCCCAACTACTGTATAGCGCCCCATTTATGATAACCTCTAAATTGGATGCGTATGAGAAAATCCAATCGGGTTTTTTAAGATCTATATTCCTAACGCCCAAATGCGTTCTTAATGCAGCCTTACGATTGGAAGCTGGACTACAGGAAGTAGAATCTAAAGTATGGCAATCAGCTCTACAGTACTGACTAAGAGTGAATAAGACTCCAAACGGCCTTCTCCCCCTAATCTTCACTGATAGATTCCGATCTACATGGGAGCAGACCATCCAAAAGAAATTAGTCTCGTATGGACTGCCGGTGGGGTCCACTCTGTCCATGGGATGGGAAAGGGCAAAAAAGCTAATTAAGGAAAGAATCTCAGATATTGATCGACAAAACAACTTAACCCGACTTTCCTTAATACATAGACAACTGTACAAGCGATTAAATTATCTAGCTAATTATTTAAAAATGTTAGAAAATCCGAGATATCGGTGGGCCTTCACTAGGGCTCGTTTCAATGCTCTACCCTCAGCATTGTTAACTGGTAGATATCTCCAGATCCCGGTAGAACAGAGACAGGTCCTTGTGATAACAAGGAGATTGAATCTACAAGTCATGTCCTCCTGCATTGCACATTGTATCGAGACATGAGGAAGGAGTTAATTGAGCCCTTGTTAAAAAAAACTTACCAGGCCGCTCAACTGAAACGCTTACTAGATACCTACTAGCGGATTTTAATCCAGAGTGCACTAAGAATGTAGCTAAATTTTGTTACTACGCGTCAAGACTAAGACAAGCCGTAACATCAATCAATAACAGTGATAAAGCCGCCTATTAATTCATAGCGGATAACAGTTAAAGGGAACTATCCCTCATTAAATTTTAACCTAATTTTAATTTAAAATAGGATTCTGAAACAGTATTGCTCAAAGATGATACTTAAGAACTATCTATTTTATATATTATTGGTTTTTTTCTCTTTTGCTGGTTTACAACCGTAATAAAATTATTATTATTATTATTATTATTATTATTATTATTATTATTATTATTATTATTATTATTTTGGATCTCTTTATTTCTTTGTGCAGGAGGAAGAAAAATGTGCTTGCTATTTTGCCTGCGTTCCATATAGTAAAATGCCCGTGCACGTTCTATGCAGCGCAGAATTTTAACATAGAAGACTTGGTCAACTCTCATTTGAGTGGGTCTTCGATGACCACTAGGCAGTAGGTCAGGCTTGTGGCAAGTAAGAACTACACCACCTTTGCACTTAATCTCTCCCTTTCTCTTTCTCTTCAAAAAGAAAGTGAAACAACAACAAAAGAATACCGGTGTGACAGATGTTGGGTTGCAGCTGTGTCTACTCGGGTTGCAATGGCAGCTCACCAGTGGAAAATCAGTGCATGGAAGCAGGCTTAGGGCTTGGCTGGCTGGAATCAATGGATACTGCCTGAATTGTTTGCTGGAAGGAGTAATTGAGGTAATATGGGATTGGGATGGGATCTCATTTCTGTTCAGGCAGAGGTACAACCAATCCTCTGTTTTTAGGCAAACATCACTGAGGCTGGTTAATAATAATAATAATAATAATAATAATAATAATAATAATAATAATAATACTTTGGCCACCTCATGAGAAGAGAAGACTCCCTGGAAAAAACCCTGATGTTGGGAAAGATTGAAGGCACAAGGAGAAGGAGACGACAGAGGTCGAGATGGTTAGACAGTGTTCTCGAAGTCACCAACATGAGTCTGACCAAACTGTGTTAGGCAGTGGAAGACAGGAGTGCCTGGCGTGCATCTTATTACAAGCAACTTTTGAAAGTTGTACTAATGTAAAAAACTACACACAGTGCTTAAAACAGGCATCCCCAAACTGTGGCCCTCCAGATGTTTTGGCCTACAACTCCCATGATCCCTAGCTAACAGGACCAGTCGTCAGGGATGATGGGAATTGTAGTCCCAAAACAGCTAAAGGGCCAAGTAAGTTTGGCCATGCCTGGATAGTGATATATCACCCATCCCCCACTTGGAAAGAAGGTTGGATAAATTCATGGAGTTGATATCGACTAGCTGCAATGGCTACATTCTACTTCCCATCAGAGGCACCATACCTCTGAATATCACAACCCCAATGAGTGAGATATATTCTTTGACGGAGGCTTCTTCCTTCTGAAGGAGCTGGCTGGTCTTGGCCTGGGATCCACTCTCAAGGTCTTTCGCTCAATAAGTCCTGTACATCTCAATATCATAACTTTAACAATAAGCATTTCCCAGATACTCTTCAAATCTTTATATGTCTTTTCCCAGGCCTTCTTAATAATTTTACATTGCCACCACATATAATAACCTCTTATGCTTTTTGCCCTCCCTTCCTGGTTCTTCTCTATCACAGTCAAAGCCTCCCAAATCATTTCACATGAAGCACCATTTTTGTCTTGGACTACTCTTACTTTCCTTTATATTTTCCTCAAACCTCATCTGTCTACCATTTCCAAGACTTTAAATTAGGCCCCGTAGCAGCATATGGGCAGGATTGTGTACTCAGACTAGCAGCATCAACCCAGCAACTCAAGAAGGGTGTCCTTCCGCATCACCTGGAGATGCAGGCAACCGAACCTTGTGTTTGCAAGGCAGGAGCTCCATCACCAGCCTATGCTCCCAACCTGGTGGGAAGATGCTGGCTTCAATGGTAGCCTCAGTCACCAATGCGGCCGTGTGAGAGCGCAAACGTCTATTGCAATTGAAAAAGGCAGCGTTACCAATTTGGTTGCATGGACACGTATTTTATGAAAGCCGCTTTCGGCCTCAGTTGCAGCGGGTGGTGCGGGGGAGCACACTGTAAGTTTCATAAATAAATACGCAGCCCGAATCCCAGTTTTAACTACCTTTGGCAACCCATCGAGATAAAAGCAGACTTTTCTTCCTCTGCCCAAAGCTTAGTAAGAGAATAGAGCATGTCATAGTTCTGCCAGAGTCAAATTTTTTCCCCAGCCAGGGATTCGAGCTGAAAAAGTTACTAGGAAAGGTTGATTCTGGCAAGAAGGCCAACCGTGCAAACCTGCCAGCTCTTCCCAGTATGGCTCAAACAGGAGTGTGTGCCAACCTTCCAGTTGCACTGGCTCATCTCACCTCACCTCGCCGCCCTTTTCCTCTTAGCAAGACTTGCTGCTCGGTGTCAAGCCTACTATAACAGACATCAGGAAATGTGCTCATTCTGGTGTCTGAGAAATGTTGCACGCCACCCCAGTCCCCAAGGGGCACGAGATTCCAGGTGTTCCAAGCGCTTATTCAGGGTTCGTGTTTCCTTTGGAATGAGGCACGGTGAGGACGGTGGTGTCTTAATGATAAGTATTTACACATACAGTGGTGCCTCACTTAACGAATGCCCTGCTTAATGAAATTTCCGCTTAACGAAAGGATTTTTCGAGCAGAGGTTGCCTCGCTAGACGAATTCGTTTTATGAAAAATTCGTCTAGCGAATCGTGGTTTCCCATAGGAATGCATTGAAATTCAATTAATGCGTTCCTATGGGCAAAATAAATAAATAAATAAAAATTCAATGCATTCCTATGGGATTCGCTAGATGAATTTTTCGTTATAAGAAAAGACCCGTGGAACAAATTAAATTCATCTAGCGAGGCACCACTGTATATACAACCTGAGCCTACAATGGAGGGGCTCACCCCCCCCAAAAGGGTACTGCTTTTCACATAGCTGCGCAAATCAGGGGGGGGGGCAGAAATCAAGCATCACTCTGTCTCTCTGTCTCCCCAGCCTGCTGCTTTCAGCTTCTCTCTTGTACACATCACTCAGCTAATGCCTTTGTCATTATGACTACCAGTGAGTTAAGGGAGGGGGGCCCCACCCATTTGAAATCTGGGCACAGATCCACTTCCTTTGTTACCTTGGCTATTCCAAGAATTTGGATCCTTGGTTAGATTTTTAGCATTTGCTGGATCCAGGGATTAGAAGGGTTTTTGGCATGAAGCCTACCCCCCCCCACAAACTCATAACACTAATTTTCATTTTGGAGTTACCTGCATGGAGTGCACTTTCTTCTATTACAGTGGAACCTCGGTTTATGAACACCTCGGTTTATGAATTTTCGGTTTATGAACTCCGCGGACCCATCTGGAACGGATTAATTCATTTTCCATTACTTTCAATGGGAAAGTTCGCTTCAGTTTATGAACGCTTCAGTTTATGAACAGACTTCCGGAACCAATTACACCCATGCTTCAGTTTATGAACGCTTCAGTTTAAGTACTCCAGCGGACCCGTCTGGAACGGATTAATCCACTTTCCATTACTTTCAATGAGAAAGTTCGCTTCAGTTTATGAACGCTTCAGTTTAAGTACTCCGTGGACTGTCTGGAACAGATTAATCCACTTTCCATTACTTTCAATGGGAAAGTTTGTTTCAGTTTATGAACACTTCAGTTTATGAACAGACTTCCAGAACCAATTGTGTTCATAAACCGAGGTACCACTGTACTTTGCAAAAGCGTAATAACAAATTCCAGTATTAAGCAAATAACTGTATGAATCTGAATGTCAGCACTTGTCGGCTGAAATGGACAAAGGCATTGCGTTCATTCTGAGATTAAGACCACACCATGATACCACCTTCATGGCTTCCCCCAAAGAATCCTGGAAATTGTAGGTTTTTTAAGGGTTCCGGGAGTTATTAGGAGAGCCCTATTCCCTTCACAGAATTACAATTTTAGAGTGGTTCAGCAACCAGTCCTTCTTCCCAGGGAACTCTGGGAATCGTAGCTGTGTTAGGAAAACAAGGGATTTGTTCAGAAGCGTGAATTTTGAAGGAGAGCTGTGAGGGTAATAGGTCTAAGCTTCCTTACCAAACTATAGCTCTTCATAAGCGGGGCAATAGTGCTTTAAATATAAGGTGCAGATACATACCCTACAACATTCATATGATGAAAATAGGGATGTGCTATTCCATAATAATAATAATAATAATAATTTTATTTGTTATACCCCGGCCATCTGACTGGGTTGCCAAAGGCAGCTTCCAACATATATAAAAGCATACCGGTAATTAAACATTTAACATATTTTTTAAAAATTCCCTGTACAGGGCTCTTCTAAAGATATCTCCTTGGCTGTGAGTTGTATACTGGGAGAGTATATAGTTCCATACTCTCTTAACATTTCTCTGATGAAAATACGGGTGCCCTAAGGAAAAGCGGGACGTTCCGGGATAAAATCAGAAACCGGGACGGCTTCTGGAAAATAGGGACACTTCAAGGGTCTGCAGAGATCACCTAATTAGCAAGTTCAAAAAGTCAATATTAAAGAGGCACTACCTACTGGAGATATGTTATAAACACAATCCGTATCTAACAGTGCCAATCTTTTGGGAAACGGATTGTACATTTTCAAGGAAGGAGCACCAAACCACAGCAAATACATACGAAAGCCGCCGCTCTCCTCTTCCTTCCTTCAGGAAGCAACTGGCTTCTCTAAACTAAGCTGGTGGCTTTATGATTCCTTGCATTATTCTTTTAATGTCACGACCTTTATGTCAAAGTGAGAGGCTCGATGTGGATTTTTCTTGTCCTTGAAAGCTACACTTTCTCCCGAGACAAAGAGCCCCTTTTTACATCAGCGTCAGGGGCTGCCATGAGGTGGGAGCTGCAAAGCTCTGCAAGTTTGGGCAGTATGTGTGCTGACATTTTTCATTCCTCATGTCCCACAAGTATTTCCCTTTTCAACGGGCCTTCTGTGTGAGGTGGGAGGTGGGAAAGGAAGGAGCTTTTCTCTTGGCTCCAGTACATTTGAAAAGCCTGACGAGGTTCCCAATTTCTTTGCGGCTTTGGTCCGAAGGCAGAGAGTATGACAGTAGGTGGTGCCGCAGCCAATGAGAGGAAGAGCTGACTAAATCAGGAGCCAATGGGAGCACACTACACCAGGAGAGAATGGCGCCCAATGGAACTGGTACAGCAAAAGGCAGGGAGACTGACACTAGGTGGCGCCACAGCCAATGAGAGGCACGATGAAGAAGTACTAGTTTTAACTCCATCCTCCCCGCTGTTGAGTTCTACAAAGGAAGTGCTGAGATGAGTAGGCAAACTAAGGCTCAGGGGCCGGATCCGGCCCAATCACCTTTTAAATCTGGCCCATGGACGGTCCGGGAATAACCGTATTTTTACATGAGTAGAATGTGTCCTTTTATTAAAAATGCATCTCTGGGTTATTTGTGGGGCATAGGAATTCGGTCTTTTTTTTCTTTTCCAAAATATAGTCAAGCCCTCCACAAGGTCTGAGAGACAGTGGACCAGCCCCCTGCTAAAAACGTTTGCTGACCCCTGGCTAAGACTAAGGAGGAAGATGCTGATAGACGGTATCACCCCCTGGGCTGGGTAGAAGTACGAAGGCCGCAGGTGGACTGAATTAAACTATGGAACTCACCCCCACAGGAGACAACGGTGGCCACCAACTTGGATGGCTTTAAAAGAGGACTGGCCAGATTCACGGAGGATAAAGCTAACAGTGGCTATGAGACATGACGGCCATGCTCTGCCTCCATAATTGGAGCCAGTAATGCTTCTGAATACCAGTTGCTGGGAACCAGAGGAGGGGAGAGTGCTCTTGTGGCTCAGGTCCTATTTAAGGGTTCCCCATAGGCATCTTCAGTGCTCATTTCTGGGGGTACACAGGGGTACACCTAAACATTTTGTGAATTGTTGTACTTTTGTCCATTTGCTGTATTTATTTTTCCCGATTTGAACTATAAAATGGTGATTTTCTTGAGTTAAAATGAGAGGACCCCTAAAAATTATTTTAGAAAAAAAGCGCTGGGCATCTGGTTAGCCACTGCGAGAACAGGAAGCTGGACTAGGTGGGTCATTGGCCTGATCCAGCAAGCTGATATAGCTATAGCTATAGATATAGTTTTTATTAATTTTTTCTGATTTACATTTCAAAATATTCATTTAGACAACTTTAAATCAATGACTTCCCTTCTTCTCTTTCCGTGGTTCATTTTTGCATACCACGCAACCCTGCATATTTTACATGAACTTTACTAAATCATTCAGTAATCCATTGTTACACCATCAAAGCTCATTTGCACTGTTGAATTTATCTTAATGCTACCAGTGTTTTTAAATGTACACAATATTCACCCGTATAATCAATAAATACTTTCCAGTCTTTTTTAAACATATATTCTCCTTGTTCTCTTATTCTATATGTTAAATCTGCAATCCTTTTTGTTGGGGATAATTTAGAGGGAAATCCCCAGGTGTCAAAAAAAAGAAAAGACTATTTATGTATGCTACTGTAGCAGGGGCCCAAAGGGCCACAATTAAGGTGATAACGAAAATCCCAACAAATCTTGGGATATGCTTATAAATCCCTATAAATCTTGGAATATGATGGTAACCTGTTGCGTGAAATAAACTGATGATTCAGCAAGAAGCCGTCCCTAATGGGATAGAAGGTCAGCTAATACATCAATCGCAAAGAAGCCATTCATAAACTAGAACATAAGTTGTCACATCCACACAGGTTCCCATGCATGTAAACTAACAATATGTAACAGATCACGGTGAGAATCAAAGTTTAGTTAGCGATGCTTTTTGCACATGCGTATTAAACATGAAATGAGGTAATGATGAATATTAAATATAAAATGATGTAATGATTTATATGATTGGTTAAAACCAAAATCCTTTGTCTGAAATGTTATAAATTCCTCTGCCCCACGTTGGGCGGGGTTGCAGTTTTGCGAAATGATTCGACTGTTGCCTATTGCTTTGCAATAAACAAAATGGACCCCTAACTCCTCTTGTCTCTGAGTTTTATTGGCCTAACTCAGAAGATAGGCCATTTTTGGCCATGCAACGCTACTACTGCAGCCCATGTTTTGCTATCCCCCAAATGGAAAACGAGCGAGGTCCCAACCAAAGATGAATGGCAACTTTTTTTTATAATCTTTATTGAGATTAAAATAAAAATATAACAAAATATAACAATAAAAACAATACAAATAATATGAACAAATCAACCATACCTAAAACACAAATTATACATAACCAAAAACTTCTACATCAAATATATCAAATAAACCAATTAAATTCAATATATCCTTCTTCTATAAACCGACTTCCACTGAAATGTTATAAATTCCTCTGCCCCACATTGGGCGGGGTTGCAGTTTTGCGAAATGATTCGACTGTTGCCTATTGCTTTGCAAAAAACAAAATGGACTCCTAACTCCTCTTTTTACACTGCTTCCCTTACTTTCCAATTTTTTGATCTGTACGGAATGTTAAAAGTAAATCCAGGTCTTTATCATGGGGCACTGCCTTTTAAAATATTCCCCAAATTTTTCCCAATTTTGGATAATTTTTTTATTACTGCCCCCTCTAATTGCATTTGTTAATTTATCTAATTCCACATAACTTAATTTTTTTTCTTGCCATTCTCCAATTTTGGGGGTCTCCTCTTTTTCCTAATATTTAGCAAGTAAAAGTTTTGCTGCTGCTACTGCATTTTTCCACAAGTGGCTGCTTATCACCATTCACCTCAGCAATGCTCAAGTGGGCAGAACCGGTCCCTGAAAACGAAGCATTTCAACCCCCCCTTAGTAAACACTAATGACCTATTCATAAAGAGAAGGGCAACAATTTCACACAATAGGAACATTCAGATTCAGCACGGACTGCCAAAGACAGCAGGAGAAGCCGTGTAAATCAGTTTGAGAGGAAATCCAAAGAAATTCTGAGGAAATAAGAACATTCTTAGCAACAATGTGGAGACTAATGTCATTATTTATGGCTTTGCGGAAAGGCGTCCCTGGAAGACTGCCTTGGGAAACCCCACGTAACGTGCCTCGAGTTCGGTGGAAGAAAAGCTAAGTATATCATATAAATGTCTTCCTATGCGGGGCTCTCAAAATAAAGAGAAATGTTTCCCGCCAATTGAATCTACCTACAACCTGATAGTGCAGAACCAACCCAGCAGATTAGATGGGAATATGGTCAACCTAGTGCCAGATTTACGTATAAGCTAATCAAGCTATAGTTTAGGGCCCCACTTTCTTGGCCCCCCACCCAAATTATGAGTCTTTGTAAATTGTGTTTCTAAAGGAACTTTTGTTATTGCCAAATACCAATGTGTTTGCATTATTAAGTTTTGTTATGAATAAAAAATAATTTTAAATTAGAGCTTAATAATTATTTCACGATTAATATACTTCTTCTTAATTGTATTTCACGATTAATATACTTCTTCTTAATTGTATTTCAGTTCAACAATTACTTTGATAAAATACATATTTTGTTATGTGCAAATGGCTTTAGATACCTAGTAGGTCCATAAATTGGGGACCCAGGTGGCGCTGTGGGTTAAACCACTGAGCCTAGGGCTTGCTGATCAGAAGGTCGGCGCTTCGAATCCCTGTGACGGGGTGAGCTCCCGTTGCTTGGTCCCAGCTCCTGCCAACCTAGCAGTTCGAAAGCACGTCAAAATGCAAGTAGATAAATAGGAACCGCTACAGCGGGAAGGTAAGCGGCGTTTCCATGTGCTGCTCTGGTTTGCCAGAAGTGGCTTTGTCATGCTGGCTACATGACCTGGAAGCTATACGCCGGCTCCCTTGGCCAATAATGCGAGATGAGCGCGCAACCCCAGAGTCGGTCACGACCATAGCTGCCAAGTTTTCACTTTTCTCGCGAGGAAGCCTATTCAGCATAAGGGAAAATCCCTGTAAAAAAGGGATAACTTGGCAGCTATGGTCACGACTGGACCTAATGGTCAGGGGTCCCTTTACCTTTACCTTTAGGTCCATAAATTACCATACAGCATATATTCAACACAAAAAACAGTGACAATTTGTTGTTGACAAAGGACAGCTGGACATATAAAGGACATATAAATTACCTTCAGTAGCTTAGGGCCTCATCAAACCTAAATCCGGCCCTGGGTCAACCCTAGCAGAAGACAACTCCATATATTTATTGCACTACATTATTAAATTCTGCAGAATTATTATTATTATTATTATTATTATTATTATTATTATTATTCCTTGGGCTGAAAATCAGTTTGCAAAAGCCCCCCTCCCCACTCCTTTAATGGAAGACAAAGCTAGCCACAAACCACCGAATATAAATATGCCCCCCCCCCCGCAGATGGGATACTCTTTCCTATTGTGATTTACATTAGCCTCATCCAGCCATTGTCAGCCTATCACGTGTCCCCTTGCACAGTTTACAATTCCCGTTTATGAGCAGCATCCTTGTGAAATTGGACAAGGCTGCCTGTCCGGATATGATGATTCAACCCTGGAGAATTCCTTTTGGCTTTGGACGTTCTTGAAATGTCAAGACCTATAAGGACTCTTGTATGGTATTGTTACACTGGGAAAGAATCTGCAGAACAGCAGTTCAGTACGATGTAACGTGACATGGGACAGCATATTGTCACGGGTTTGGGGGGTACCAGAATTTAATCAAAGCAAATGTTTCCTAACCAGGAAATCGTCTGGGGTGATGGGTTACTCTTGCTGGCCTGCAACAGTATCCTTTCGTTCCTGTTTCCTACACTGCCTTCAGCCTGGAGAAGCGCTTGAATAATCTCATCTGGGGCAATAGTTTCTCCACACTCTAGAAAGATTATTCCGTTTGCTTTTGTTGCTGTTCTTAACCCTTCCAAGCCTTGGGGATAGGGCAGGCTATCAAGTTAAACTGCATGCATACACAAGCAGGACTAACTGCTTCAGCAGACTTAAAGACTTCATAACCCATGATGTATTGTGACTGTGAGTAAAATTGCATTCATGAAAATATTTGGCTCTTTGAGGACCTGGGACGGCCATAGAAATGGCAGCACAACCAAAATCCAGGCAGAGAGGCAGGTGAATTTTCCATGGAAATGCACAATGTGTGGGTGTAAAAATAAATTAAAATGGAGCTGAGTTGTTGTTGTTGTTTTAATCCACCTGCAGAGGTTTTTGCACTGCAGCACTATTTAGGATGGTGGAATAAGTGAAGATGCTAGCGTTCCAGAAATGTTTGCAATTTAGAAGGACAAAATTCTGGCTGAGAGCTTTGAGTATTTGCCACTGATCTTGGTTGGACCAGGGTTTGGCTGAAAAGGTCAAATTTGTTTACCACTTTGTGTGAAATCCCTGTACAGTTAAGACCCATGGCAGCCCTCCCGTGGCCTCCTGTGAGATTAGATTTGGCCCCGAATAAGCAAAAGAAAAAAGGACACTGTTTTGTTAAGTAAGGGGTGGACACACTTTCCAAGTCCAGAGTGTCTGATTTATGTGCCATAGATATTAGCTCCACCCTTAATCATCAGCTCTGGCTGCAGTATTTACAAGACTCCAAGGTGGGAGAGCACATGCAGCTGTCATTGGCAAGCTTGCGCAGTTGTGGAGGACATTTTAATGAGATTGTGCTGTGACCTCAAAGTAAACAGAATCAATCTGTTGATAAAGCGTGCAATTAATTTGTCGTCTTCTCCTCTACTTTTTAAACATTATTATTACAAGAATTGATGGGGCCATGTGGGAGGTGTTCAGACAGCCACTTTGAGTGGCATAATTCTGACAGCCCTTCCTGATCTCCCATAATTGCACCCTAATCTGAACTGTGATGGTTTACACAATAAGAAGCTGCCGTACATTATGTTGGACCACTGGCCAGGGCCGGCCCACCCATGAGAACATGAGGAGACCGCCTTGGGTGGCAGGATCCATAGGGACAGCCAGTGGCTGCCCGGAGCGGCAAACCCAAAGGCTGGGGGGCTGGGTGTCCATCGTGCGCATGCATCGCGCATCCTAACGCATGACACACATGTTGTGACGCGTGACATATGCGTCACGATGCACAACGCCATACCTGCCAAGTTCCTGTCAGAGAAATAAGTGATCGGACTGGAAGTAGCAGACCGGAAGTAGCGCTGCCGCCATTTTGGAACTGGGCAGAGCATGCTCAGAAGTGACTTTTGTTGCTGCTCTGCCCAGTTCCAAAATGGCCACCATGCCAGAAGTCGCACTGCAGCCATTTTGGAACTGGGCAAAGCAGCATCAAAAGTCGCTTCTGAGCATGCTCTGCCCAGTTCCAAAATGGCCGCCGCACCAGAATAAACCGGGGGAAAACAAAAAAAATCCAGCTGGGAGCAGCTGGAAAAACGGGGGTTTCCTGGGGAATACGGGAGACTTGGCAGCTATGCACAACGCATGCGCACACAGGAGGCATGTGCCACGGCCTCGTGGCAAACCCCGCGAGCAAGCCTCGGAAGGGAGGCAGTCTCACTTGCATCAGGGCTTCTCCTCAATGGTGGTGGCCGCATCGTGCCGGCAGCGGTGGTGGCCGTTGGAGGCGGTCAGCACCGTCCAGCCTGCTGCCCCCCGCTCAGCCTGCTGCCCAGGGTGGCGCGCCCCCCATTACTATGCCACTGGGGACAGCAGATCTCGATGTAAATTTTTATTCCCCCGACCTTTGTCCCTGATGAAGTTCAGGGGAGGGGGGGTTCCATTTTGTGGTTTGCCTCAGGTGCCAAAATGTATTGGGCCGGCCCTGCCAGTGATCCGTCTAGTTTGCTAAGAATTAAATACACATTGATTGACAACACCCATCCAGGGTTATAACCAAGAGTCTTTCCCAGTTTGGGATTGCTGCAGGAGGCAAAGGAGGAAGAGGAGACGGAGGCAGTGGCGGCCTGGGGCATGGGGGTGACACCATTTTCTGTTTTGCCTCAAGCAGCAAAATATCTTGGGCCGGCTCTAACTCCCACCATTCCTGACCATTGGCCGCTCTGGCTGGGGATGAAGGGATTGCAGACCAAAACATCTTGGAGGAACCAGGGTGCGGAAACCTTCACTGAACTACAGCTTAGCTTGCGAGCTACAGTTTAGGTTAATAGTTTTCATTCTCCTTTCAAACAACACTTTCCGAATTCAACTTGGCGACAGGAGATCCCCTGAATGGTCTGCTGTGGAATGCCGGGGTGTTGCAAAGGGTTCTGGGGCATATTGTAGGGCACATGTTCAGATCATGTAGGGCAGCCTGATAGAAGAGATCAGCAAGCAACTTGAGAAATGGACATTTCTCTGTCACTGCTTTTCTTCTTGCTAAGGGCCCCCTGGCAAGCTTCCCAGCTTCCCGAGAACGCAGTTTGCAAACCACTCGTGTAATGAAATGGATGGCATTGCAATGGAAAGAGAAGTCGGAGAGGCTGGAGATTCTGAGACCGTGCATAGCATTTGTCTCCAGGTGCAGCATGGAAGCGCATTTCTTTAAGCAGATCTCAATAAGCCTCACTTGCTCAGCAGTTTCCAATATCCCACAGACAATTTCTGAGTCAAAACAACAGTTTGTATACAGCTGTGCTAATAGCTGCCACTTGCAGTCAGCGGAAGTCCGCTTTCGATTCCAACCATCTGGATGGATTGTGCAGCCTACAGCAAAAATATCTTTCCAACTTCTCAAAGTGTGTGTGGGGGGGGGGGGGTGCACATTGTCCAGCAGCAACTGTGCTATTGTGTGGTTGGGCAATGCGGGACAGATGTCTTTCTGGAAATGGTTGTCAGCATTTCATTAAAGATGACTCAGCCTACTCTCCAGCTTCAGGTTTTAGGTGCTTTGAACAAGAGGGTTCAATAAAATAATAATAATAATAATAATAATAATAATAATAATAATAATAATAATAATTTTATTATTTATACCCTGCCCATATGGCTGGGTTTCACCAGCCACTCTGGGCAGCTTACAACACATATAAAACATAACAAAACATGACACATTAAAAACTTCCCGATACAGGGCTGCCTTCAAATGTCTTCTTAAAATCACAGGATGAGCATACAGTGATGAAGAAAGTAAGAAGAGCCTGCTGGATCAGGCCAATGACCATACCCTCAATTCTCCCACTTTAAGTGGGACATCCCAGGATTACAGAAGCCACCATAGCTTCTGATTGGATCCTGGGGGTGTCCCCTTTTCACTCCTGCAAGAGCTATTGTGGACGTCACTTGGTTCCTGCTAGAGCGTGGCCCCAAAAGAAACACACCCTAATTTTCCTCTGTGGCTTACAGAGACACTCAGAGAAGAGCTAAGGCATTCGTAGTATTTGCCTTTTATTATGAACCCTGCATTCCAGTGCAGACACCTGTGTTTACAGACAAGTCACGGTAGATCCATGTGGCTGAATTAAGAAGGAAGAGAGCAGAATCTCTCTGGAGGATACTGCGAGGGGTGGATTTGCATCCCTTTTGGGAAGACTTGGTGCATGAGTTTTGCTGCGCAGTCGTGGTCTAATTAGCAGACTCGCGGTCCACAAGGATTCTTCAAGAATCAGCTTTCCACTTGCGATGGCCAGACTTCCCAAAACATGAATAACCCATAAAGATAATTAAAGTTGTATCACGGTCCTGCTTACCAAAGCGTGCTTTCTTCGCTTTTCTCACATATAATAACAAGCAGGCAGTATTTAGATGACCATAATTAGGCCTTGGCCTTTCCTTTTCACAAGTGTGTGGAAGGATAATAATCACATCCCACAACAGCATCCAAACGCATTGTTCTGGGATCGCTTTGTTTTTCCGTTGCTAAAACTTTCCACGTTTCTGTTAGCCAAATTTCTGTGCTTTGGGTTTTGTTCGGCATCTGTTGGTCTCCAGACCAGGGTGATTTTGTTATAGGATGGGCATCTATTTCTCTGAAACATCATGTGTTGAAATTTAAAAGGGGGTTTCTAGACTGGAGGTATCCCTTCCCAGAAGCTCCCCAAAAAAGGATGCAGGCTCCAAGTGAAAAGATACAATACAAGGTAAAAAGGTAAAGGTAAATGACCTCTGGAAGGTAAGGGGTTTAGTCATGCTGGCCACATGACCCAGAAAACATACAATACAAATGTGCATAAGGACAGCCTCAAAGAGAATGAGGAGACTGCAAAGAACCACATCCAAAGCAATGTTTTCAATACACTTCCAGATTACACATGTGATTTCTAGCCACCAATCAAAAGATCACAGCAATCTTAATTACTGCAACCCAATGTCATCACCCTGAACCAATCAAAAGCACCTGGCTCTTCAGATCAGCCCTCATCATAATATCATGTGATTCCATAGAACCATTTTTTCAGTCTATTTCCTTATGAAGACATTGACTGATTTTCCTATTCATTAAATGTCTCCCAATCTGTCTACAAAACAATTCAAGATTAATCACAACTGCCATGCCTAGCCGATTCTCTTCTCATGCATACAATGGCCAGCATGGATTCTAACAGCTTATTCTTTTCAGTGCTCTGCAACGGACATTCGCTACGTCCAGTACTAGTTCTGTATTGAAAAAGGTAGGCAGGCACAGGCCTTTTCAGTTTACCCAGGCCATAATCTCAAAAGAAAACGGAATCGTCAAAATGATAGAGTGTTATGAAATTACTGTTTTCTCCATTACATATACTGTTTGGATATATTCTGAGCATAGAAGGGTGGACCATAATTGACTGCCATTTTATTGCATATGTAAAAGGTAAAGGTAAAGGACCCCTGGCCGTTAAGTCCAGTCGCAGACGACTCTGGGGTTGCAGCACTCATCTCGCTTTACAGGCCGAGGGAGCCGGCGTTTGTCTGTAGACAGTTTTTCCGGGTAATGTGGCCAGCATGACTAAGCTACTTCTTAGAAATAATAAATTGTTGTTGTTGTTGTTGTTGTTGTTGTTGTTGTTGTTGTTGTTGTTGTTATCATATCAGAGTGCTCTGTAAATTGATAGCCATAGCCATTAATAGACTAACTTTTTATGCTCTCCCACATCTGTTTAATGCTCCTAACCCTTCATTTAGATTCCTTTAGCTTCTTTTAGCTTCTTATAGTCTTTTACATATACCTTGCTTTCAAAAACGTTTTACAGATTTTAAATGATTGTTTCCCCACCCTACTTATGCTGGTCTGTGACTGTAATGAAGATTTGATTTGAGAAGTGGGACTTTATAAATCAAAACATAAGAACACAAGAAGAGCCTGCTAGATCTTGCCCATCTTGTTGAGCATCCTGTTCTCAAAGTGCCAGCCTAGATCATGTGGTAACAGGCAGGACCTGACTTCAAGAGCACTCTCCCTTTCTGCATTTTCCAGCAACTGGTATGCCGAAGCCTATCTGTCAGGCGTCAGAGGATCCAGACCCCCACAGTAGGTTGCCAGGAATGGATAAGACAAGGAAGTTCTTACCAATGCTTTTTATTCAATATTCACACAGAGAGAGGCTTAGAAATGCAGCCTCTTGGTGTAATGGCGTTGCTCCGAGTGAATCTCCACCCCCTCCATCTCTCCTACTTCCTTGTTTTGTTGTTGTTTAGTTGTTTAGTCATGTCCGACTCTTCGTGACCCCATGGACCAGAGCATGCCAGGCACTCCTGTCTTCCACTGCCTCCTGCAGTTTGGTCAAACTCATGTTGGTGGCTTCAGGAACACTGTCCAACCATCTCGCCTCTGTCATCCCCTTCTCCCTGTGCCCTCAATCTTTCCCAACAGCAGGGTCTTTCCCAGGAGTCTTCTCTTCTCATGAGGTGGCCAAAGTATTGGAGCCTCAGCTTCAGGATCTGTCCTTCCAGTGAGCACTTCCTTGCTACAGGTGCTGAAAAGTGCCCTCTGCCTTTGAGCTCTTTGCTCTCCTACTTTCAAGGTCTGCCGTGTTCTGGGAGAGGGGGGGTCTGGAATGCTTTCTAAAGGCACTGAGTCGGTCAGCGGTCTCTCCTCTGGTGCTTCCTCCTCCTCCTCCTCCTCCTCCTCCTCCTCCTCCTCCTCCTCCTCCTCTCCTAATATTTCCCAGCTTTCCCCCTCATCTGTCTCTGAGATGCGATCTCCACAAACCCCTGTTGTAATTCTGAACTGTCTCCTTCTTCTCTGGAAGGGTCAGGCTGGGGAGGCGGTCTCCACCATTCCTTCTCTGCCCAGTCCATGACAATTTCTCTGACCATGGAGGCAGAATATAACCATCATGGCTAGCAGCCATGTTAAAGTCAAACCGATCAATACATAAAGCCGTACATCCTATGAGCCACTGCCAGTGTAAAGTGGGAAATAAATTGTTTCCAGGCTTTGGGTTATATATTGAAACACTAGAGATATATCAGGACATCTGAGATTATTTTTGGCCAGTTTCAATCCTCTCTTCTAAAGCTGACAGCATGTCTAAATATGGTCTCCAGCATAATTTTCGCTTGTGAATTCGTGTTAACCTCACTGGCTCATTCTAATTAGCACTTTGGTTTAGTCTTCAAAGAAATCAGCTGTACTGAAGTGAACAGCGTGCGCCTCCAGCTGTTTTCATGCCCCCCCACAAGGTCCCTCATTTACTTTCTCTTCTCTTCTCTTCTTTTCTTTTTGTTACATGTCCTTTGTAAATCACCGCCCCTCTCTTGGCATTTTGGTGTGTGTGAAAATTCTCTCAACTAAAAATGTTGTTAATGCAAAAATTTAGGGGCTGAACCAAGTCTCCGCTCACCACCCTGTTTTGCAGGTGATGCCAGGCATTTAAATTGTTTTCCGGGGCCAGTGCATGAACATTTGCACACTGTTTCAAGGTGGGGTAGTGTATGGAGCCAGAAGCTTCTCCCCTCCCAACTTCTTTTCATTTAAAAGCTGCCTGACAAGACAACTCTGCTGTTGAGGCCGAGCCATTGAGCAACAGCCTGCAGTAAGCCAGGAGTGAAGGACCAGGAGCCCTGGAACCCAAAGGCCCATGCCATACATTTAAAGCATGTGCAAAGCGCGTGCACACACACACACCAAAGCATCATGGGAACTGTAGTTTGCCAAGGGAATTGGAATTTGTTGCTCCATGGGGGGAAACTGCAGTTCCCAAGATTCATTGGGGGAAGCCATGTGCTTTAAATGCATGGTGTGGATGTGACCCGAGGCAGAACCAAAGGACAAGCCAAAATGCAATGACACACCCGAGCTCAGAGAAGCCTTGCTGCTTGTGCAAGGTCCTCCCATATTCCTTCCTGTCCAGGAGGTGAGAGGAGGAGAAAGTTGCCACTCACAGTTCAAATGTCCAATCATACGGGGGAGCTGCTTGCAAGCCACTCAGGGAGCCTTTTTGACTGGAGAGTGGGGCAAAAATGCTCTAAACAAGCAAACAAACTTCACTGGGTCCACTTTGAATGTTTGGTACAATTAGGGTTGCCATACATCTGGAATTTCACGGACATAGCTGGGATGTGGCAATCGGAAGCAGTGTCCAGGTGGAAATCGTTGAACTGTCTGGGACCTATGGCAACCCATGTCAGAAGTCTAGATTTTGCCAAATTTTCTTAAGAATAGCTCAAAGGGGGCAAATAATAATACAGTAATTTTTTTTTGAGATTTTCCGAACCCTAGTACAATCCACTATCTTGGCTTTTAATTTAAAATTAATTTTAATGTTAATTAATTTTAAATTAAAATTAATTTTAATGGCTTTTAATTTAAAAGTTTTAAATCAGGAGGGAATGCCTTCTCCACAGAGGAGGGGACTGGGAATGAGAGCTGGTATGTTATGAAAGCACCCCTACTTTCATCGGTGAAATATTTGAGGGTACGCATTTTGCAGTTCAGATTTGCAGGATGGTGGCAGCTCTTTGATCAGAGCCAGCCTCCCTCCTGAGACTATTAAAAGCCTGCAGCTCCTGCAAATCTATTCAGAGAGATCCTCTTGCCAAATGTCTCCATAAATATGCAGCGAATGCCAAGACTAATTCAAGAAGGCTACGGCACATAAATAGGAAAGCTTTTAATAAATTCATGTATCCATCGAGTGGTGTGAAATCTGCTTGGCTGTTCTTCGCATGGAAACCAGAGTATTGTGCAAAAGCATTGAATAAGAGTTGGTTGTAGCACAGAATGTGAACATCAGGGCTTCAGTTCTTCACTGATTTGAAGACAGGTTTCAGGCTAAGCTGACATAGCTCAGTCGATAGAGCATGAGGCTCTTAATCTCAGGGTCGTGGGTTCAAGCCCCACATTGGGCGAAAGATTCCTGCATTGCCGGGGGGGGGGTTGGACTATATGATCCTCGTGGTCCCTTCCAACTCTACAGATCTATCATTCTAAGAAAAGCTGTATTTCTCCATTGACGCAACCGGAAGAGCCAGCATCAAGGATTGGAACAGTTGGGCTGAAAAGTTCCTCATTTGATAGTTAATGCTACATAGGTCACCCAATCACAACCTTCCCTACTTTATTGAGATGTATTTCTGTTTAAATTGCCGTCATTATTTTGGAATAACGCATGTAAATTAGCATAAGCACATTTTATGCAAATCTGGGCCCTCTTTTTGTCTTCTTTTCAGTGACGCATTTCATTTTCCTTTTTTGGGGGGGGGGGGAATGCTGTGCAAGTGGCCACCCAAGGAGGGAGATGCAAGCCAGCCGAAATGAAGCCGTAATTCTCACAGAGATCACTCCTCTTTTTAAAGCTCTCTTGTATATGAAGGGCTCCCTTGGTCCAAGTCCTGTTTATGGATGAAGAACCACAAGGGTAGAGAACAGGGAGGGGGCTTGAAGTCACCCGTCAATTGTTGGTGCCTGAGCATCCATCTTCCCTATGATTCTAAGATATATTTCTATCTGAATTATAGCAATTAGCTCTGGGCGTGCATCTGTGCATGTAACCCAGGGGTGTCAAACTCAAATTCATCGGGGGCTGCATCAGCAGTTTGGTCACCCTCAAAGGGCCGGTTGTATCTGTAGGACTATGTGTCCACTCTTTATTATCATAAATTATTGTCACTGCATTCAATTATTACTGTTTTTTGTAATAATGTAAGTAATAACTAGCTCTGAAAGCAGAAACATAGTCAGAATAATGGCAAGTAGATATTCAAATGTACAATTATTGTACAATTTATTGAAAAATGATTTTTGGTAACTGCACTGGGTGGTGGAGGCTCACTAGGGTTTCATGCAGGACCTTTGCAGAGCTACTAGTACCTGGAGATGCTGGGGTCCTTCTGCATGCAGGACAGATGTTCTGCCAGTGAGCCACCACCCTTCACCAAAGGGACTGGCTGAGGTTGACTCACTGAAGCTGCTCCCCTGGTTCCAGGGTTTAAGGGCCAGAAGTATAAAGCAGCATCCTATGTTTCTGAGGAGAGGGAGAGGGAGAGGAGAGGAGAGGAGGGGAGGGGAGGGGAGGGGAGGGGAGGGGAGGGAGGAAGGAAGGAAGGAAGGAAGGAAGGAAGGAAGGAAGGAAGGAAGGAAGGAAGGAAGGAAGAAAGAAAGAAAGAAAAGAGGGAGTGGGAGGGAGAGAGGAAGGAAGGAAGGAAAGAGGGGAGAGAAAGAAGAGTAGGAAATAAGGAAGAGAATAAAGAAGGAAAGAAAAAGAAAGAGGGAGAGAAGACGGAAAGGGAGAAAGAAGGAAGGAAGTAGAGGGAAAGAAAGAATAAGAATGAGGGAGAGGAAGAAAGTTGGGAAGGACGGAAGGAAGAAAGGAAGGAAGTAAGGAAGAAAGAAAGAAAAGAGGGAGCAGGAGGGAGAGAGGAAGGAAAGAGGTGAGAGAAAGAAGAGTAGGAAAGAAGGAATAAAGAAGGAAAGAAAAAGAAAGAGGGAGAGAAGACAGAGATAAAGAAGGAAGGAAGGAGAGGGAAAGAAAGAATAAGAACGAGAGAGAGGAAGAAAGAAAGGGAAGGGGGGGTCGCCGCCTTGATTCAGCGCCAGAAAAGAGTGCGAAGGGACCCAGGGGCAAAAAGCATTTCCCCAGCCCCAGCTGTTTGTCGGCGCTTTGTTGGCGCGGCGTTTCAGCAGCAAGGTCCCACTGCTGGGTCCCGCTGGCTGGGGCGCTCGGCGGGCCACATGATGAGGTCTGGCGGCCCGGATTTGGCCCCCGCCAAGCTGGAACGTGTCCAGAAGAGGGCAACCAAAATGGTCAAAGGCCTGGAAACGATGCCTTATGAGGAACGGCTTAGGGAGCTGGGTATGTTTAGCCTGGAGAGGAGAAGGTTAAGGGGTGATATGATAGCCATGTTCAAATATATGAAAGGATGTCATATGGAGGAGGGAGAAAGATTGTTTTCTGCTGCTCCAGAGAAGCGGACACAGAGCAATGGATTCAAGCTACAAGAAAGAAGATTCCACCTAAACATTAGGAAGAACTTCCTGACAGCAAGAGCTGTTCGGCAGTGGAATTTGCTACCAAGGAGTGTGGTGGAGTCTCCTTTTTTGGAGGTCTTTAAGCAGAGGCTTGACAGCCATATGTCAAGAATGCTTTGATGGTGTTTCCTGCTTGGCAGGGGGTTGGACTGGATGGCCCTTGTGGTCTCTTCCAACTCTATGATTCTATGACCATAGAAGCAGGAGGGATGGGGTAATAAAAATCATAGAAGCAGGAGGGATGGGGTAATAAAAAACAAAGCTGGCTTGGTACTGAAGCCACAATGTCTGCACTGGTCTGATCAAATCTTTATTGTTATGGTCAGTGGCCGGCAAAGTAAGAGGCACATAAATCACATTATACAAATGTGTACAACAGCAGTAAAAAAAAAGGGAAGAAAATAAAAAAGTAAATAAAAATAGCACAGAGTGAAATAAAATGGGGTCAACATTTTAAAAGCTGTAATCATGTCACGAAATCCCGGGAGGCCTGGGGGTCAGATCCTGGTGGGTTCTGCTTGCTGCAGTACAGTACTTGGCCACACTGAGGGTGTAACATGCATTTTGATCTGAGAGGAGCAGGAGGACATAAAATGCACTTGCTTGCCATGTTGTTGGCATCCATCTGGCTCGAGAGGCAATGGAGTGTGCCTCCGGGGCAGTGGCGGAGCTTCATGCTCTGGCACCGGGGGGCGGAGAGCAGGCAGGGGTGGGGCTGGCACGTGTCCTGGGGCGTGGCACGCCACCCATAGGGGCGTGGCACCCAGCACGGGCGGTAGGGCAGCAGCGATGGCACCCTGCCAGGAATCACACTACCAGGGGTGGTGCGCTCTCCCTGCACTCCTCTTTCTCCGCCAGTGCTCCGGGGGTGAAGTCTCACTGCTGTGTTAGCAGCACTGAAGTGACCTTCCTGAGCCTGGGCAGTGGTTATGGGGTCCTGGGCTGCCCAAATGACAAGCCCCCCCCCTTCCTGTCTCACTGATGTGGTCCAAAGGAAAGCAGAGCAATATGTTTGGCCCCAGCTTGGCTGCAGGAGTTGCCGGAAAGAGGCATACAAGGCACTGTCCTTGTTAGGGTTGCTAGGATAGCAATTTCCACCCTGACACTGTTTCCGACTGCCGTATTCCGACTGTCCCTGGGAAATTCCGGACGTATCGCAACCCTAAGATTTGTCTTCATCAGAGGTTTAGGATCAGAGTTTTCCTTCCTCTATATAGCGTGAACAGAAACTGCCTTCATGACCGTTGGACCTGCCGTTGTGTTGTCTGCTCAATCCACCCAAGTCTGTATTTGCATGCATAGGAAGTCCCCAACTCACCGGGGGTTACAGCCAATTGGATAAAAGGGCTTATATAAAGATTTTGTGCAAATCTCGACCAAAGGTAAGTCTCTGCAATGCTTTTGGACTGAGAGTTTGCAATGGTCCGATATTTTGGAAACCTTTTGGAAGTTGATATAGGCTTTCAGTGTAGAATTAGGAATTTTGTTTAGTGCATTAAGATATTAGGATGTTTAAAATGAGAGAAAATTTAGATAAGGATATAATGCTCATTATGGTTTCATTTTTAATTTTGGTAACTGCTAAAGATGATTAAAATTGAAATTCAGATGGGGGGACTCGAGGAAGTCACTCAAAGAGGTTAAGGAAAATGATGAAAAGACAAGAATATATATATATATATATATATATATATATATATATATATATTGTTGTTTTGTTTTGATTTTGTTTTGTAGTGTATTTGTGAGTAGGTGTTTTTATATAATTGTTTGTGTTGTTATAAAATGAATTTAAAAATTTGAAAAAAGAGAGTTTGCAATGGTCAAAATCCCCCCTTTGCTGCATATTCCTCTGCACTGCTGGGTGTGTTTGGGGCACACTTCTGCAGGTCTGCCACAATCCATGGCCTCAGAGCCAGCATGGAAAGTCTACCCCTAGAGCAGTTGTTCCCAACAGGTGGTCCGCGGACCCCCAGGCGTCCGCGAGCTATGCCAGAGGGGTCCGCAAGATGCTATTAGAATAAAAAATATATTAAATATATTTCGTATGATAACAGATTTTTTGTTTTGGCCGCTTCCTGCATGAGCAGAGTCTAGCGCAAAACTAGAATTAGATAGAGGCAGTAGTTCTGCTGTATGCCGTTAGGTGGCGCTTTACAAACACTACTGTTTTGCAAAGAGGCAGCGTGCGCATTCTACTCATGCTCACCTCCCCAAGATGCTTTGCGCGCGTCGGCTTCATTTGTGCGCTACTGCGCAGGTACCCTGTCTTCTCCATTCCCCTCCCTCCTCCCTGGCGCGCACTGCCTCTTTGCAAAACAGTAGTGTTTGTAAACAAAGCGTTGTTTTTCGCGGAAGCTACAGTTCGCGTAGTTAAAAATGGACCATTGGTTAAAAAGTGGTTCATCTCATTAAGAACTGAAAATTAAAACTAACTGTATACTGATGGAGTACTCTGTTGTAACTGCAAAAAACGTATAAATATAAAATATAAAAAGACTCTTAATTTGGCTCTCACTTTTTAATTTTAGGATTAGGAATTAATGGGGGTCCTTGTCACAATAGCGGCTCGATGAGGGGTCCTCAAGAAAATTTTGTTGGGAACCCCTGCCCTAGAGAATGCAGTGACTCAGTTTACATCCTTGGGGTCAGCGCCTATAGCAGCCAGGCAAGCCTAACTGCCAAACTAGACAACTCTCAGCAGTTTTCCTTTGGCATTTTGCAAGTGCAAAATATTCAGACAATGGACAAGGGATTCCAGGAGAACCCACATAGTCTGCGAGAGCACGAAGAACCCAAATGGCACTCCACCCATGGAGCTCATTTTGGATGGATTCTGCATCTTATACGCTACCCCAATCTCTGCCGAGGGGTAGCAACATTCCAGCGGTGCCAGGCGTTTTTCCGTGGTGAGAATTCAGGGCACAGCAGAAATTAAGATATGTGGTTCGTTTGTTTATGTATGCTAATTTTATTTAGTTTTCAAAAGTTTACATACTTAAGCATCAACAACATCCTGAATTTATCCATGGACTTCTCATTCTCCCCACATAATAATAATAATAAATAATAATTTATTATTTATACCCCGCCCATCTGGCTGGGTTTCCCCAGCCACTCTGGGCGGCTTCCAACAGAAAAATAAAACACAGTAATCTATTAAACATTAAAAGCCTCCCTAAACAGGGCTGCCTTCAGATGTCTTCTAAAAGTCTGGTAGTTGTTTTCCTCTTTGACATCTGTTTCACATGGTGTTCTGTGTTTATAGGTTAATGCTGCATATTTTAACTTATAACGCTCCATAAGTGCACATCCTACATTATTAGCCTTAATTTCTTTTTGTTGTTGTTTAGTCGGTTAGTCGTGTCTGACTCTTCATGACCCCATGGACCAGAGCACGCCAGGCACTCCTGTCTTGCACTGCCTCCCGCAATTTGGTCAAACTCATGTTTGTAGCTTCAAGAACACTGTCCAGCCATCTCGTCCTCTGTCGTCCCCTTCTCCTAGTGCCCTCAATCTTTCCCAACATCAGTGTCTTTTCCATGGAGTCTTCTCTTCTCATGAGAATTGGAGCCTCAGCTTCAGGATCTGTCCTTCCAGTGAGCACTCAGGGCTGATTTCCTTCAGAATGGATAAGTTTGATCTTCTTGCAGTCCATGGGACTCTCAAAAGTTACCTCCAGCACCATAATTAAAAGCACCGATTCTTCGGCGAGCAGCCTTCTTTATGGTCCAGCTCTCACTTCCATACATCACTACTGGGAAAACCATAGCTTTAACTATACGGACCTTTGTCAGCAAGGTGATGTCTCTGCTTTTTAAGATGCTGTCTAGGTTTGTCATTGCTTTTCTCCCAAGAAGCAGGCGTCTTTTAATTTCGTGACTGCTGTCACCATCTGCAGTGATCAAGGAGCCCAGGAAAGTAAAATCTCTCATTGCCTCCATTTCTTACCCTTCTATTTGCCAGGAGGTGATGGGACCGGTGGCCATGATCTTGGTTTTTTTGATGTTGAGCTTCAGACCATATTTTGCACTCTCCTCTTTCACCCTCATTAAAAGATTCTTTAATTCCTCCTCACTTTCTGCCATCAAGGTTGTGTCATCTGCATATCTGAGGTTGTTGATATTTCTTCAGGCAATCTTAATTCCGGTTTGGGATTCATCTAGTCCAGCCTTTCGCATGATGAATTCTGCATATAAGTTAAATAAGCAGGGATACAATATACAACCTTGTCATACTCCTTTCCCAATTTTGAACCAATCAGTTGTTCCCTATCCAGTTCTAACTGTAGCTGCTTTTTCCTTCCTACCTACTGGTAGATAATCCAGTCCTCGACACAGTGTAAACACTCCTTCCTTTAAGGGATGGCTGCAAATATGCCTTCAGTAATGTCTGATGCCCCAAATATCCAAACCCCTGCCGAAAACAGGGGGTTTGAATTTGAAAGACCTCAATCACAGCAGCTTAAGAGCCAAACAGTTTATAGAATGGTGCCGGGTAGCAAACAGAGCTGCCCTGCTGTTTTGCAAATGGAGGGTGAGATCATGCTCTGACTTTCATCCCAGGGATATTTCTCACTGTAATCAGGTATTTTGCATCTCTGTTGCTGCTGGCGATAAAGAATGTGCCTGGACAGAAGCAGTTCAATACCGGAGTAAAAAGTGTGAAAATCCGCAGCTCATAATTGGAAGACGTTGAATGTACTTTGGCAAAAACAATGACGCCTGCGTGCGCTATTATGCTTGGGTGCAGAGAGCAGGAAAAGCAAAATGCCCCCTCCTCTCCCCCCCCTTTTTTACTTTTGCCCTGTGAAATGGGCTATTTGAAATGGCTGATGTGTCTAGATTGCAGGTGCTAATGAGATGGGTTTGACATGAGGAATAGTGGAGGCTGACATAACTTGGTACACCGACTGCAGAAACCGGCCAAGACCGTCGTCATGTTTCCTTTGTTTGCTATGGAATGAAAAGGCGTGGGGGGTGGGGAAGCAATGACGGGGCCAAGCTGGAGTACTGGGCACCAGTAACCAGCTCCAGTTCAGAAGTGTGCGTCCTCCAATACCACAATCCCTGAAGTCAGTTGCTGGAACTTGGAGAACGCAGCAGATTGAAGAGACTGCTGTGTTGATTGGAGAAGAGCAGAATCTCAGGCTGTATTTATATTAGGCCTGCACTTGTACTGCCTTCAACATCTAATATTTATATTAACTCAACCAACCTGTTGCTTGAAGCTTCAAGAGATGAGAGTGCTGTTTTGCTTGGGTCCTGCTTGGGGCATCTGGCTGGCCATTGTGAGAATAGGCTGCTGGATTAGATGGGCAACTGGCCTGATCCAGCAGGCTCTTCTTAAGTTTTTAGGCCTGTCTAATCCAGGCTTCATAAAGCCTCTTTTGGTTTCTCAGTTGCAAGAAGCCATGTAAGTGCATTCATGCCCCCTCCAGAACTTAGAGCTAAACCTGTGAAGAATGGGTAGATAGGAGCATAGATACCTACCTTACGCTGAGCCAGACCATGGGTCCACCTACTAGTGCAGCTTTGTCTACTCTGTGCTGACTAGTTGTGGTTTCAGATGGAGATCTCTTCCAGTCCCACCTGGAGATACTGCGGATTGAACCTGGGACCTTCTGGACACAAAGCTTGTGCTCTACCACCACCAAGCCATGGCCCAGTGGAAGGGGCATGGCCATCAGTACTGGGGAAGGGGCAGAGGGGCACATCATCTCTTCTTTATGCCCTTTTCTCCTTGTGTGCATCCAGGCTGACTGCCTGATAAGGGCAACAGTGCTTGCCAGATAGGGATCCTGGATCTCATGCTTTGGTCCAAAGACTCAGTTATCACCAATAAGAAGGTACAAGCAGCAGAACCTGGAGCGGGGCTGGGAATCACGGAGATGGGAGCAGAAACAGTTTTTTAGGGGAACTGTGATCTCTCGTCTCCAGTGGCAAAGTGGAAAATCAAAAAAACAATGGTGATCATGCCTGCTCCTGCTTCACAGAGGGCTGGGAGGGCTATCAGAGGAGAGTCCTCTATTTGAAGGGCTGTCTGGTCCATATTCAAAACAAGAAGAAGGAAGACGGCTGTGATCAAGTCACTTTTCCAACTCCCCACTCTTGTTCAGGTCCATGGGAAAACCTGCTACAGGCCCGGGGGGGAGCCTTCCTGGGGAGCAGTAAATAATCTTGTAAATCAGAACTGCCAATATGGTAGTTTTGGACTACAGCTCCCATCATCCCTGATCGCTGGCCATGCTGGCTGGGGCTGATGGGAGTTGTAGTCTACAACATCTGGGGTAGTATTCAACTAAGTTTTACACAGAGAAATTAATAGTTCTAACATGGTCATCTTCATTAATTTCAGTGGGTCTACCCTGAGTAAAACATAACTGAATACCACTCTTCGCTAGCCCACTTTTAAGTACAGTCATACCTCGGTTTAAGTACACTTTGAGTTTAAGTACTCCGCAGACCCATCTGGAACAGATTAATCCACTTTCCATTACTTTCAATGGGAAAGTTTGCTCCAGGTTAAGTACAGACTTCCGGAACCAATTGTGTACTTAAACCGAGGTACCACTGTATATCAGTTTTTGATTAACTTATTAACACCTGTGTACGGTCTGATTTTAATTACCAAATTTTGCATAAAATATGGGAGCTATGAGAACTGAACAGGAATGGTAATTAATCTCATAGGAGAAAGTCATCTCCTCCTCAGTCTGACGATGAGTTTCCTTTCCATCTTTTCTTCTAAGTCCCAAATTGCTTATCATCAATATCTTATTGATGCATAAGGACACATTTTCATTCTCCATTGAGGTAACTCTGTCCGGGCCACACAAACAAGTAAGATAATGATCAGCGTTGATGTGGCGCTCCAAAAGTAGCCTATCAAGTGAATCATACATGGCGGGCTCCTTCCAGTTGGCAAGGACAGAGGTGTCGATGGCCCTCCTTGTTCGTGGTATTCATGGGAAAAAACATTGCTCCACTTGTCTGCTGGAGCAGGACTGCACAGAGTAGCTCTCAGCATGCCACTGGAGAAGATAAATCAGTCACAATATTTGGAAATAACAAGAAGGGAGCTTTATAATATTGCGCACAATGAACGTTTCCCAGACTGGTCCAGCACACAAATGTACAATGGACTATTTGTTATGTTTCTAAAATATGATTTGGAATCTCTGAATAAATTACTTTCTGCTAGGCAATAAACAAAAAGAAAGATGCACATGGAATTGATTATATCCCCTGCCTCCCCAAATGCTCGCAGATTCTTGACTTGGCCGCTGCCCGGCAACTTTTGTAGCAACAGTGCCAGCAAGGACCCAGCTGGCTTGGCAATAGCCACCATGTTGGGCCTGGGCTGGCATATGAACAACGGGCTCCCTTGCAGAACTTGGGCTGGTTCTCCTTGTTAGTGGGAATCCAGAGATGGGAAGCAATGACATTCCCTTAAAAAGGGGTGAGGGAAGTGTGTGTGTGTGTGTGTGTGTGTGTGTGTGAGAGAGAGAGAGAGAGAGAGAGAGAGAGAGAGAGAGAGAGAGAGAGAGAGAGAGAGAGAGAGAGCCAACAGGTCTAAGAAATTTGTGGAGAGTTTGGCATTACTCCAAACACAGAAGCTGATACGTTGACAAAGAGTGTTCAGGGTTCATGCCATGAACACATAAACAGACTCCCAGCACTCGTCCTTCTGCTCCCAGATGTCCATATTGCAGTGCATATCCAAGTAGCAGCCATATTAGGTGTTTGCATCTCTCCTCTCAAAAGAACCACCTGAACCTCTGCATGCAACGCATAGTTCAACTATGGAAGTCACTTTGACAGGAGGCTGTGATGGCCACCAACTTGGGTGGCTTTGAAGGAGGGTAAGGCAAATTCATGCAGGAGTTGGCTATCAATGGACCATCTTGGCTGTGAGACCTGGAAGACCTGCTTCCTGCCTTGCAGGCATTTCCCCACCTGGCCTGAGAGGATAGGGGTCCAATTGACTCCAGGTACCAAACAAATAGGGACACAGGTGGCGCTGTGGTTAAACCACTGAGCCTAGGGCTTGCTGATCAGAAGGTCGGCGGTTCGAATCCCTGTGACGGGGTGAGCTCCCGTTGCTTGGTCCCAGCTCCTGCCAACCTAGCAGTTCGAAAGCACGTCAAAGTGCAAGTAGATAAATAGAAACCGCTACAGCGGGAAGGTAAACGGCGTTTCCATGTGCTGCTCTGGTTTGCCAGAAGCGGCTTTGTCATGCTGGCCACATGACCTGGAAGCTATACGCCGGCTCCCTCGGCCAATAATGCGAGATGAGCGCGCAACCCCAGAGTCGGTCATGACTGGACCTAATGGTCAGGGGTCCCTTTACCAAACAAATAACAAAAAACTCAAGGCTGTTGAAGAAGCCTGAAACCATCTTGGCTATCATTGAGCCGCAGCCTGCCATGAACCCCCATTTACAGGATTGGCAGCAACAGTGGCAGATATTTTCTATGCTTATGATAATATTTTATTCTCTTCCTAATTACTGTATGCTGTTTGAAATGTGCATTTTATATTTGACTTCCTTTAGCAATGTTTTCTTTTGAAATGCTTAAGAAAGTTCTTTTCTGTTAATTTTGCTGCGCTGAATGTGCATTCTGTAGCTGACCTCCTTTGTAATGTTTTATTTTGACATCTTTAAGGTAATATTTTAGCTTCCTGTTAATTAGGCCGCTTGACTTTCTTCTGTAATGTTTTATTCTGGATGGTTTTGTTTGATGTTTTAATTTAGGTTGTAAACTGAGGTCCCCCCCCCCCCTAAAAATATAATAATAATAACAACAACAATAATAATAATAATAATAATAGCCAGGATGACTATGTTTTGCCTCCACAGTTGGAGGTAACAATGCTTCTGAATACTAGTTGCTCTAGTGCTCAAATTCTGCTTGCTGGTTTTCCATAGGCATCTGGTTGGCCACTGTGAGAACAGGATCCAGAGCTAGATGGGCCATTGGCCCTATGCAGCAGGCTGGTCTTATGCCCTTACAGTGGTACCTCTACTTACGCATTTAATGCGTTCCGAACGCACATTCGTAAGTCGAAAAAAATTGTAAGTCGAATCCCATAGGAATGCATTGGGAGAAAAAAATTGTAAGTAGAAGCAACCCTATCTAAAAATTCGTAAGTAGAAAAAATCCTATCTAAACCGCATCCAAGATGGCGGACGGAGCTCCATTCATAAGTAGAGTTATTCGTAAGTAGAGGTACCACTGTATTTTAATAGAATGCTCATTCCTCCCTCTCTCTTTGGCAGTTTTCCAGATTGCAGTATACATGGCTCACAGCCAGCTCCAGGTCTGGGGGGGGGGGGGATGGGGCTTGGTAGAATCTCTTCTGGTATCACCCATATTGCAAAATCCTCACCAGGATAGAATTCCTTGTCACCAATGGCCACCTGGTGAGTGTTACCTAGGGCAATCTTCCATTTGAATAGCTGTCAGAAATTGTTCCTCTTTTTAAACACATCCTCTAGTTGAAAGGATGCCTGGTCCGCATCTAGTTTAAAGATGAAGAACCATAAGACGATAGAACAGGGAGGGGAACTGAGCTTGCTCATGAATGGTTGGTGCCTGAGCATCCATTTCCCCCTATTGTTGCGAGATATATTTCTAACTGAATTATAGTAATTAGCGCTGAATGTGCATCTACACATATAAACTAGCACATGCAAATCTTTGTCCTCTTTTCTATTTCGGTGATGCACTTAGTCTCGTATGCTTGTACAAAGTGAGTGCTTCAGTATGTATCTCATCAAGAACACTTTTCAGAGCGGGAAAAGATGGGGTTTCTGCCTTCAGGAGCCCCACAAATATGAGTGTTTTCCCCTCCAAGGGATGGGAGCCAAACAGTGTGCTTAGGAAACAATATTATAGCCCTGTTGGAAAAGTGCAATCATGGTTTTGGAGGGAGCAAAAGTTGTCTTAGGCAGGCCCCAGACCACTGTGTTCTTTCCCTTCCCTCCTGGCTGGAAGAAATATAACACAAACTTTATTTGCTAATGAAAGAAAAGAGCGTAATGGCAAAATTCTGTCCCTCACAAATAACCCTGTGGAAGCATCTTCTCCTTGGACCTCTGCCTACGCATCTGGTTAGTGGGAGCAATTCAAACCGGTTGAATGGAGTGCCGAGAGATGTCCTACAAATTACAGCAAATCTGAGCAACATCGTGGTGGAACCTTAACAAAAGGGTGCAAGAAACAAGTTGTGTGAATCTTATTATTGTCTCCTCTGAGTGGAGTCCCTCAGATGGTTGGATAGAACCTTGTCCATCTTCTTCCAGCAGCTCCTGCAGTTGGTCTCTAAGGTGCTACTGGAAGGATTTTTATTTTATTTTTGGTGAGAGACGTATCACTTTCCTTTCCTTTGGACCACACCAGTACATGTGTTCATGTAGATAAATAGGTACCGCTGTGGCGGGAAGGTAAACGGCTTTTCTGTGCACTCTGGTTTCCATTGCACCTGAAGCAGTTTAGTCATGCTGGGCCACATCCCTCGGCTTGAAAAGCGAGATGAGCGCCGCAACCCCATAGTCGCCTTTGACTGGACTTCATCATTCCGGGGTCCTTTACCTTTTCCTTTTACCTCAGGGACCTGGTGAGGAGGCAACCATCACCCAGCCAAGCGAAGGGACGAAACGTATATAAGAAAAAAGATCAAAGTAGGTAGGTGTGGGAGGTTGGAAGTTTTTTTTGGTGTTTTGTTTTCTTAGAAAGTTATGAGATTTCATTATGTTCTCATCATGGGCGAAACATGTGTAGCACAGAGATAACATTTTTATTTCCTTCCGTGTTTCTGCCTCATTAGAATTTGTTAAAGTATGACTTACTCTTAGGCAAACTGTTTCTGTTGCTTATAAGGCAGATTTTTAACTGGGGAACAAATCTCATTGGAAGTGACTTATTAGATTTGGGCAATCGCTTTCCGCTTTCTTGTTTCACAGAGTTCCCTTTCTCTGGCAGGGACAAAATTGTCAATTCCCAGTGACGAGAATCAGCCAGACAATGGGTTTCCTTGAACTGCGAAAACATCTGGTTCCATTAATTAGCCAACAATATGTTTACACTTAACCAGAAAGCTTGAGCAAAATGTTTCCCAGGACTAAGCTGATGTCCCTTATCCAGCCCTTAAATGCTCTTTCAGGAGAGCTGGCCAACTCCATTTTATTCGGACAAAACCTCCGATTTAATGGGGTGGGGGCCCAGTGGGTTATACAGATTGGGCCCTTGAGGGTTGGTTTTTATTTCGTTTGTTGGGGTAACCACCCAGTTCTCCAAAGCAGCCAGGCTGAATGTTGGCAGACCCCAAGCGAAGGGCAGGCCAAACAATGAGGTCAGCGAATCTGCTGCGTCAATGAAACCTCAATCACCTGATGCTCATAAGGCTAAGCTAAAACACATCTTCACTGGTTTCCAGTATGTTTCCAGGAATCATAGAATCATCGAGTTGGAAGGGACCCACTAGCTAGGGATGATAGGAGTTGTAGTCCAACAAACAGTCGAGGACCCAAGTTTGAGAAACACTGCAGTAAAGTACCCTGTTTCTCATATTTTAAGGCATCCCCATAAAATAAGCCATAGCAGGATTTTTAAGCATTCAAGGAATATAAGCCATACCCCGAAAATAAGACATAGTGATAGGAGCAGCAGCAATGCCGGCCGCGGCAGGAGGAGGAGGAAGAAAATAAGACATCCCTTGACAATAAGCCATAGTGTGTGTTTTTTGAGGAAAAAATAAATATAAGACGTGTCTTATAATATGAGAAACACGGTAATGCTGCTACCACACTAACGGAAAGACTCATTGCGAATGCAAAACATTTAAGTTCTGTAGATAAAAGAAACTGAATAGGTTCATATGGGGATAAGGTGATCCCTCCAGTATTTCTGAAACTGTTGTTGGGCTACAACACCCATCATCCCTGACCACTGCTCCTGCTAGCTAGGGATGATGGGAGTTGCAGTTCAACAACAGCCAGGGGCCCAGATTTGAGAAACACTGATAACTGGTCCTAAGCCAGGAATCCCCAAACTTCAGCCCTCCAGCTCTTTTGGACTACAATTCCCATCTTCCCCGACCACTGGTCCTGTTAGCTAGGGATCATGGGAGTTGTAGGCCAAAACATCTGGAGGGCCGCAGTTTGGGGATGCCTGTACCTAAGCTATTAAGGGCTTTAACTACCAACAGAAACACTTTGAGCTTGGCCTAGTACTGTAACAAAGCATCAGCCAGCGCAGATATCTGAGCACAGGTTTAATATGCAAACAGACTCTTGCTCCTGTTAGCAATTGTGCCGCAGCATTCTGCATTAACTGCAGGTTCCAGATCAACTGCAAGGGAAGCCCATTGCAGTAATCTAGTCCTGAAGTTACCAATAAGTCTGAACTACTGTGGTCAAGCTATCTTGCTCCAGGAATAGTCACAGCTTCTATATCAGTTGAAGCCGTTCTATGATTGCAGCTACTCCTAGATACACACCAGTTATGTTGATATGACATGAAGCAGCTAGTTCTACCTATCTTAATGTGTTTTACTCCAGCCAGCAGGATTCTTCTGTAGACGGTCAGTCTGTCTTCATCCCTCCGCCGTAAGTCCTCACGAATGTGAATTTCATTAGGGTGTCATGAGCAAGAATTTGCAAATATTCAGAGACATCACTGTTCATTTTTCTTGCCAAAGCTGAAATTTCTGCAATGCTGGCTTGTAGCAATTTTAGAAGCTAATAATAATTAAGAAGAAGAATGTGCTGGAAATTATGAAAGTTGGAAACCCTGAATATTGCTCTTTATGGTCTTGCCAAATACTTTTGGGACATATTCCAGAGAAATGGTGATGTTCTTTCCCAGATAGTATGCATCTTGACAATTAGAACTCTGAGCCAATATGAGACCAAGAAGCTGTGCTTTTTGGACTTCTTGGCTATAAAATATCAAATAGAAAATATGGGTGAGAAAGAAAGACCACAGCTCATGCCCGGATCCTATGAGAAAGTTCATGTCTTCAAGAGATCCTCTCATTTCCTCTTGGTTTCAGCTGCAATCTAATATGCACACTTAACGGAGAGGAAGTCCCAATGAAATTTATACGGTTGATTTGCTTCTAAGCAGATGTGTATAAGATTTCACCGTTAGTGACTTTTGATGTATGCTTGCTCCCATACTCAGCTTCTACTAATTACCTGGATATGGTAGGGAGCAGGTTCTGGGTTTGCTTGGGGCTCTCACCAAGCCACACACCCCTCTCACTGCCTACCCTCTTTGCGTGTTTGGGCCTGGCTGGACTGTGTCCTTGAATTCTGACAGTACCGGTACCTTTTGGTTCCCTGGATGGAGTACAGTGTGTGTAAGCAAAAACTACATTTGTTGCTGTGGTCACTTTTGCCTCTGTCTCCACTGACACTGCCATGTGGCCCCCAGAAAGTTGTCTACAAGGGAACATGGCCCTTGGGCTGAAAATTATTTTCTACTCCCATTGTTGACATCCGTCTTGAGAGCCAATGGAGTGTGCCTCCGGGGGTGAAGTCAAACCTCTGTGTTACTACCACCGAAGTGACCTCCCAGGGACATAAGGCTGGGCAGTGGTTATGGGGTGCTGGGCTGCCCAGATGACAAGGCCCCCCTCCTGGTCTCACTGATCTATTTGCACTTATCTATTCGCTGTGGGCTTGCTGATCAGAAGGTCGGCGGTTTGAATCCCTGTGACGGGGTGAGCTCCCGTTGCTCGGTCCCAGCTCCTGCCAACCTAGCACTTCGAAAGCACGTCAAAATGCAAGTAGATGAATAGGAATTGCTACAGCTGAAAGGTAAACGGCGTTTCCATGTGCTGCTCTGGTTTGCCAGAAGCGGCTTTGACATGCTGGCCACATGACCTGGAAGCTATACGCCGGCTCCCTCGGCCAATAATGCGAGATGAGCGCGCAACCCCAGAGTCGGTCACGACTGGACCTGATGGTCAGGGGTCCCTTTACCTTTACCTTTTATTTGCACTTTGATGTGCTTTCGAACTGTTAGGTTGGCAGGAGCTGGGACTGAGCAACGGGAGCTCACCCCGTCCTGGGGATTCGAACCGCTGACCTTCTGATCGGCAAGCCCTAAGCTCTGTGGTTTAACCCACAGCGCCACCCGCATCCCTTTACCTTTACCTTTTTAGGTAACATTGACGCTGGTGGGACTTGAAGCTATAGCAAGAGGTGGGCAATATTGCGCTCTTCAGATGTTGCTGGACTCCAACTCCCATAATTTCAGACCCCTGGCCATGCTGACTGGAACTGTTGTGAGTTGCAAACATCTAGAGGGCTCCATGCTGGCTACCCTGGCCACTGCGTACCTGTGATGGGCAGGTTGGAACAGCTAAGCATGTGTACTTTGGAGCAGAATTTGCCAGGCCAGTTATGAAACTGACAGCCCTTTCGACTAGGTATCCGAGGACAACTTGATTGATTCCTATTTGAAGCACGGCTTCTTCTTGGCGTGGTGGGGGTCCCGTTGGAACGATCCCCCCCCCCGCAGGCGTAATGATGTCATTATTATAGTTTTCAACTTGGCCATTTTTCTTGACGCTGACAGAGCAAAGGAAGCGGGCGCCAGATATTTTCAGAACATCCCAGCTGTTTTGCTGAGGCAGATGATTAACGACGTCTCTCCCGGATGCTTGATTAATCATTGTAACCTTAAACTATCTTGAGAGCAATTTCAGCAAGTGTTCTTCATGCGGATAATAACCCCGTGCATCCATTAAAACTTCCCATTGTGAAACCTAATCACACCCTGCAATCATGAGGACCAACCAGCGTCCCGTTTAGTCAAAAACATGAGTGGATCAGGCAGGACTGAGGTGGAATATTAAGCGCTGGAGAGATAAATATTATGGGCTAGAGAGAGAAATCCATGCAAGCGAGGAAACCAGAAGCAAATGGAGATGTATAAATGGGTTTTTAGAACATAAACAGTAGTAGCACAAGAAAACTCCGCCTGCCGAGAAGGTTCACAGGTTTAAATTAATTAATTAAATTGAGATAAATGTATGATGGAGCAAGTCGTTTTGTTTGTTCTTTTTTAAAAAATTAAAAGACCTCTGAGTTGTCCTGGGATTAAAGAGTAGTTCCAGCAGCTGCAAGGCTACGTCTGTTAGAGAATCAGCAGGTCCCCAAACAGCAGAGGAAGAAACAACTGCAAGCAGGTGTTTCAAGTGGTGTTTTTTTTTTTAATAAAAACTGGGCAGCCCTTTGTGTTGCAGCTCATCATTCAAGTCTTGGGCAGGGTGTTCCATTCACAGAGGTGGACTTGGGTCTTTCAAATTTCAGTGGCGCCCTGTGTGAGGTCAAAATTTGGCATCCTCCTGCCTCCCGTTCTGCTCAATTCACGACATCATAGTTCGGGTGCCCTGCAGCGCCCCCTAGGCTCAGTGCCCAGTGATGCAGAACCGGTTGCGCTGCCCTAAACCCGCTTCCGCAGAAATCACATAAGGGAGCGAGCATGTTTTTCTCCCTTCGAGAGAGAAGGACGCATTCTCTCATGAGAAATCTTGGTCTGGGTGGGGGAACTGAATGCATAAAGCACCATAAATTAATTAGGGGTGTCAATGTTTCACTGAACTATGATCATGCTTCTGATTGATTGATTGGTTGATTGATGGACTGATTCGATCTGGAAAGAAAAAACTCAAGGAGGGTGCAAAGCAGGGTTTGGTTGGAGGTGGTGGCAGCCTTGGGAAAGTCCTGAAGACCAGACAGGAACTACTGTAGGCATTGTTCAAATATGCAGCAGTGCAGAGGGCTTGCCTGCTCTGTGGGTGTCAGGAACTGGACTGAAAAGGAGGAGGAATGGTGGAGATCACACACACACACACACACACACACACACACACACACACACACACACACCTGCCTTCTCCTGCAGCTTTCAGAGAAGAAGGAGGCAGTGTTGAATTACAGCAGAGCTTTGAGGGAGATCAAGAAGAAGAAGAGTTTGGATTTGATATCCCGCTTTATCACTACCCGAAGGAGTCTCAAAGCGGCTAACAATCTCCTTTCCCCTCCTCCCCCACAACAGACACCCTGTGAGGTGGGTGGGGCTGAGAGACTTCAGAGAAGTGTGACTATCCCAAGGTCACCCAGCAGCTGCATGTGGAGGAGCGGAGACGCGAACCCGGTTCCCCAGATTACGAGTCTACCGCTCTTAACCACTACACCACACTGGCTCTCAAAGCACAGAGACAGGTGAACAAAAGACAGGATAGGAGAAATGGGAGGGGAGGCAGAGCCAGCTGACATGTTATCAATGGACAGCATAGCTGATCCCCTGTCCCCTAGAACTCGGCGTTCATTAAGAGTGCAAAAACAAAGGGCGCAGCAACAGTTGACCACGGGTGGATGCCGTAGAGGCAGGTGCTGTTGCTAGAAAGGGAGGGGGAGGAGCGCAGAGTGGGCAACTGCCATAATTGAGGAATGACTGGATTTCTTTGTCTCTCACCATGATGACTGAATCAACTCTTAAGTAAGGACTTTCTTGTTTCTTCCCTTCTCCTTGCTGCCAGCAGGGGAGGGAGAGAGTCCCCCAAGCCTGACAGTGGGACTTCTAGTGGGAAGCTGCCTTGTAGCTTGCTCAGCTGCTCCCCTCTCTGCAACCTGAGAACCTCACTTAGTTCCATTGGTCATGATGGATGGCAGTGTTGGCTGCTGCCCAATGGCACTGGTAGGGCAGAAGGCAGGGAGACCAACAGTAGGTGGCGCCAGCAATTTGTCCCTATCCTCCTCCGCCCTGCTGAGTTCTGCAGGAGCAACACTGAGACTAAGGAGGAGGAAGCTGACTGGGTTTAAGCAAGACTGGATTTAAGCAAGAAGGCAGACAGGTCTGACAGAGGCAGGGCCGGCGCTTCAATATAGGCAAACTAGGCAGCTGCCTAGAGCGCCAGAATCAAGGGGCGCTGCGCTGCCTGGCCAGCCTGCCCACTGCCTGGCGCTGAGCTACCTCCTGCGTCTGCAGGGGGCATAGTCGCCCCTTCCAGCACGGCTTCTGATTGGCCGGAGACATGTTGCTGCCTGAGGTGAAGGACGAGATTCACCTTCCCCTTCATCCCATGTGTAGAGGCCTGCTGGAATGGCACTGAACATTACTTCACTGGTAAGAGGGCAGTGCCCTCCACTGCTCCTGAGGGCAGCAAGGCTAGCTTAAGGAGTGTGGGGTCAACCATGCTTGACACGCAACTCTGGCCTCCAACACTTTACTGCCGCTCCCCTGCCCTCCAACATCTGCTGCCTGAGGCAGACCCGGTCACTCTTGCTGCCCAGTGGTAGAGCCAGAGGCACAGGAAGTGGGGTGCAGTGGGTGCGGGAGGCCCCGGGTGCCATCTCTGAGGGGAGTGACAAAATCCCCCCCTGGTGGGGATCGCCGCACTGATCTCCCCCCCCCCCCAGGTTGGGATCGCTGCGCTGATCTCTTCCCTGGGTGGGGATTGCCTCAGATCGCCTTGCTGATTGCCCCCATGGGCAGGGATCACTGTGCTGATCGCCCCCTGGGTGGGGCTCTCCACGCCAATCTCCCCCCTGGGTGGCCCACACTGCCCCGTGGGCAACCCGCCCCCAGGTGCACAGCACATGCACAGCTCTGGGTGCCTGAGCGGCTAGCTACGACACTGGGTAGAGCAGGCCCTGTTAATGGCTCTCTAAAAAGGTAAAGGGACCCCTGACCATTAGGTCCAGTCGTGACCGACTCTGGGGTTGCGCGCTCATCTCGCATTATTGGCCAAGGGAGCCGGCGTATAGCTTCCAGGTCATGTGGCCAGCATGACAAAGCCACTTCTGGCAAACCAGAGCAGCACACCGAAACGCCGTTTACCTTCCCGCTGTAGCGGTTCCTATTTATCTACTTGCATTTTGACGTGCTTTTGAACTGCTAGGTTGGCAGGAGCTGGGACCGAGCAACGGGAGCTCACCCTGTCGCAGGGATTCGAACCGCTGACCTTCTGATCAGCAAGCCCTAGGCTCAGTGGTTTAACCCACAGCGCCACCTGGGTCCCTAGTTATTTAATGTCTTAGACTCCTGTGTTTTATACTGCTTACAGTACAAACTTATACATGTCTAGACACAGGTCTATTTTTATTGCACGTTGTATTTGAGTGTTCTTTGTAAAAAAAAAAAATGTTGAAGAGGGTATTCTGTTTCACTGCTATTTATGCTGCTTTAAATGTGGGCTTTTATTGCATTTTTGTATTTGATTTGCATTTGTAATATTTGCTTCTGGTATTTTGTAAATGTTGTATTTGTTGTTCTGTAAACTGCTTAGAGGGCATGAAGATAGGGCTATGGAAAGGAAAGGAAATGGGAGTGGATAACCTTTTTCAGTTTCAGGAGTGCATTCTCCACTGAATTAATGACCATTTCTAATTTAGATTTCATTTAAATGGGTCTATCCTGAGTAGGAGTGTGTGGGTGTCACTGTAGTCTAACCACTGAGCCTAGGGCTTGCCGATCGGAAGGTCAGCGGTTCGAATCCCCATGACGGGGTGAGCTCCCATTGTTCGGTCCCATCTCCTGCCAACCTAGCAGTTCGAAAGAATGTCAAAGTGCAAGTAGATAAATAGGGGAAGGTAAACGGCGTTTCCATGCACTGCTCTGGTTTTGCCAGAAGCGGCTTAGTCATGCTGGCCACATGACCCACATGCTCCCTCGGTCAGTAAAGCGAGAAAAGCGCCGGCAACCCCAGAGTCATTCATGACTGGACTTAACTGTCAGGGGTCCTTTGCCTTTTTTACTCTGAGTACATCAGGTGTGTATATCCGATGGGTCTCAAACCCTTGCAAACCCTACATCAGCGTTTCTCGCCGACGAGAAGGGCGATTTGCATTGTCACGTGCCTGGCGGCTGCCAATAACCACCACTGACCCGCCGGAAAGCAATATTTCTCCTCCTCTTTCCCAAAGCTCAGTGCAAACGAGCCTGGCGGCCGCCAATACACAGCACTGACCCGCCAGAAAGCAATATTTGGCAAGTGTTTCTTACAGTCATAATTATAATATAGGGCGGCACAGAGTTAAATTTTTTAACTTTTTTAATGGTGGTGTGCCTCGTGATTTTTTTCACGGAACAAGTGTGCCGTGGCCCAAAAAAGGTTGAGAAACACTGCCCTACAGGTGAAGTCAGGCTCCAGCAGATAGAGTGGACGAGACCAATAGTGGGTCCAATGGCCGAGAAGGAAGTTTCTATTGGTGCCACCAGAGCCGTCTTTCCCATAGGGCTCAGCGGTGCGTCGCGCCAGGGCACCGGCCTCTCAGGGGGCGCCCCAGCAGGTGGGGGAGCTGTGCGGCTTTGCCGGTGCCTCTCCTTTCCCTGCACGCACGCCAGCTGCGCCCCGCCAACCATAAGGCTGACGGGCTCGCAGCTTCATGGGGAAGAGTTGTGCCCCCGGATGGTTGGCAGTGTGCAGCTACGGTCACCCCAACACTATCTGTGGTAATTTGTGGGTGCTGGGCGGATATTTGCACCCCGGCGCCACATCAGCTAAAGATGGCCCTGGGTGCCACAGAGGGAAATGAGAGACATGTGGGACTCGTCAGCCTGGGAAGGTAGTCCATCTAGGAGAAGGAAATCTCTGATTCCTCTACCTTGTGGGATATCTTCTGGAGAAGAAAAAGCTAAGGAGCAAATTTTACACAAATCCAGAGTTGAATATGGCTGGATGGCGCCTTGTACGCCTCCTTCTGGCAACACCTGCAGCCCAGCTGGTGCCAAATGTATTGCCCTGCTTTCCTTTGCACTGCATCAGCGAGGCCAAGAGGAGGCCTCCGTACACACTGCCCTGGCTTCCTCCCCAGGGCAGGAACCACTGACACAGCGGTTTGACTTCCCCTTTGGAGGCGCAATCCATTGTCTCTTGTGACAGACAGATACAAACAACAACAACAACAACACCTCTGAATAAAATATAGGTTACAACCTACTAGAAGAGTTATAGGATACAATTTCATGATTCTATGATACATTCCAGCCAAGCAGCTCAAGTAGACTGGAAAGTATTCGGAACACTTCATACCTGCCAAGTCCTGGACTGCAGAATCCAGGACCAGCAGCCGTGTGACACCGGTGTCGCTTTGCCCATCTATGGGCACCACAAATGGCCGACGACGACACCGGAAGTCGCGTCTACGCACTTCCAGACATGCATAGACGCGACTTTCAGCGCCGGCCATTTTCGGTGCCCATAGATGGGCAAAGCAGGGGGGGAAATGGCCACCGGCAGGAGAATATAAGGGGGAATAATGGGAGACGAAGTGATACGGGGGACCACCAGGAAACGGTATGAAAAAACGGGGGTTTCCCGGGGAAAATGGGGTACTTGGCAGCTATGGAACACTTAGAGGTGTGGCCTGGGTCTTGGAGGGTTTTATTTGGCCTCTGGGCCTGACATTCCCCACCCATGATATAAATAAATACATAATCAGTTATTAGAGCCCCACCCCCTCCCCTGGCCAATGAGACTTACTGCCAGGTACGTGTGTATGGGATTGCAGCATTCATCAGGTAATTCTAGAGCAACTTGAGGAGCTACATGATGCTGTCCACATGGCCGACCTCTGCAGGCTGACGTCAGAGTGTCATTAAGGCAAAAAACTGACACCGTCTTGGTTTGTAAAATGTTTGCTTTATGGTTCATTCAGGGACGCGTCAGTAGGAAAAGGACCATAAAATCACTGCTGCAAGTTTGGCTACCGGATGCAGCCAACTTTTAGAGAGGTTGTGCCTCTTGCAGATGGATGATTATTTGGTTATCCTAAACAATAAAAAGTAAAGTTGCTTTTTTTTTTACAGTTGATGGTGCAAGTCACTACATTTTTAAACACACACACACACACATTCTCCCTGTATAATAGAGGGGAAATGTTCTCATGACATCACAAAATGCACGAAAAGATGTATTTGTTTGTTTTTCCAATAAGATTTCCTCCAGCCTTCCTGTACCTCTGTATGGGCAAACATTGGCATGTTATTCTCGGATAGATGTTTCTAAAACACTGACAGATGGTAGTTAGAATAGAGGCCATACTTTTCCTGAGTCTGAAGCCACACACACACAACCCCACGGTATGAAGCTCTGGACACATACAAGGACTTAATTGTTCCGAGGGCTTGCTCCACGATGTTCTTTGAATGTTCACATTGCTCACCCACAGGTATATTTTGGGAAAGCTGACTCCGAGCCTCCCGATTGGAAACAATTTGCAATAGCAGAAGGTAGCGCTGTACCAGTCCCTCCGTTTCCCGTGCTCAGAGTTATCCGTAGAATCATAAAATTTTAAAGCTGGAAGGGGCCCCAAGGGTCATCTAGTCCAACCTCCTGCAATGTGAGAATCTCAACACACAGTTCCCCATTCAATCTGAAACCATACCGGACCCTGCTTAGCTTTGCAAATGTGTTGGCAGCTTTATTGCTGCACAGTGCAATTGCTTATGTAGCCAAAACAGCACCATCCATGCACAAGAGGGAGGTATTGGCCATCTCAGGGGACTCCTGAGGTTTTCAGAAATTTTACTCCCCCCCCCCAAAAAAATGTAGGGGGCAACTCTTTATTTTTGTGGGAGTGGGAAACAGCAAAAACAGCTTACTGAGAACTGACTGTGCCCAGTGGCTGCAGAAATGCTGACTAGATGTTGTCATGGGGAAAGGGTGTTGGTAGCTGGGGATAAATTTTCAGTGGTTTGTTCCTCTCAGTTTGAGTTCAGTGGTAAATATTTTCCTTCCACCAGCCCCATGGTTCATGAAAAGTCCTGTCATCAGAGCTGCACTGGCATAATTTTTGTACCAGTGTTTCTTCTGTGGCATGTTTTGCCAGCCCAGTGAGAATTCCTCTATAATATCCTATAACCCTCAAGCAGATTATTTCAAGCAGATGATTGCACCCCATTGTTGTAAGGAGGGACAGACAGAGACAATATTTGAATTCAGTGTTGATTGAAAGCAGGCAAGGCTGTTTTAAGGGGGGTGGGGGGTATGTTAGCTGACACACAATTCAAAGAAATAGGTGTTGATTATCTTCCCAGCAGATCCTTGAAGTGTTAATCAACTTTTATAATAGCTTCCAAAAGGACTGCTCCAATAACAATGAGCCAAGCATCTCCTCTTTCATAAAAACTCTCTGATACTGATTTGCATTGCCAAACATTCCTGCATGGGTTGCTTTTCCTGGTGTTAACCAAATGCCAAAGAGACCCACATCAGTCAAGCTCAAGGAAGCCAGAGAAATAAAGCTAAACTAAATAGGTACAAAGTCAGCTTATTATTTGGGAATATCTGTAGCTCAGCAGTAGAGCAACTGCTTTGCATGCAGAAGGTTTAATCCCTACAAAGAATGTGGGCGTTGCTGTGGTCTAAACCACTGAGCCTCTTGGGTTTGCCAATTGGAAGGTTGGCGGTTCGAATCCCCGTGATGGTGTGAGCTCCCATTGCTCTGTCCCAGTTCCTGCCAACCTAGCAGTTCAAAAGCATGCCAGCGCAAGCAGATAAATAGGTACCACTGCAGTGGTGTTTCCGTGCACTCTGGTTTCCACCACGGTGTTCCGTTGCGCCAGAAGTGGTTTAGTCATGCTGGCCGCATGCAGGGGCGTAGGAAGATAGGGGCGGTGCGGGCGGGCCGTCCTGAGTGGCGGGTTCCAAGGGGTGCCATCTTGGGCACCTGCCCCGCCCCCAAAATGCACACCCGACCCCCGGAATGTGTGTCACACCCCTTCGGGAGGCACGCCCCACCCCCGAAATGTGCAGCACGCTCCTCCGGGAGGTGCACCGTGCCCCCGGGAGGTGCGCCACAGCCCTCTGGGAGGCGTGCCACGGCCCTGGAATGCACGTCCCACCCCTCTGGAAGGCGACTCCGCCCCCAGAACGGGTGCCAGCGGTGGCCACATGATCTGGAAAGCTATGGACAAACTCCGGCTCCCTTGGCCTGAAAGTGAGAAGAGCACCACAACCCCATAGTCGCCTTTGACTGGACTTAACCATCCAGGGGTCCTTTACCTTTTACCTTTTCAATCCCTCCAGAGGAAATGTAAGTCAATGTAAAAAACACAGAGATAGACAGATTAATGGTCTGTATTCTTTTTGAAGGCCATTGAAGACTAATAGATATCTGGTTGGGGGGGGGTATGCCATTTTCTACTCCTGTGTTCTGTCTTGCGCCTGCATTTTGCCCACTCACTATATATATTTCACTTTTTTCTTGTTGATAGACGCCTTGGATATGTTAGTGAGCACACATACACACACACTTGTTGTAAACAAAATCTGCCCTTATGGGGTATACAAGAGCCCTGATAGAGTCCTTTGTAAGTTCTCCATCAGTAGGAGAAAAGCCCAACCAGAGAATATTGAGAAGCAAAGCAGCTAGTAAGCCTGATCTTTATTAACTGTTGCAACAGGGTGCTCCCCTCACAGGCAGGAGAAAGGAGGAGGACCCAGAACGAAGGTGTGCCTGCCCTTATATAGACATTTTGAAATTCCCTGCCCTGGAGTTCAAGACCACCCCTCCATACATCATACATACATCACAAAAGGGGTGTGGCCCAAGACCACCACCCCAGATACATCATACCTACATCATAGAAAAATTTGAATGTTCTTGTTTTTCTTGTCTGCCAGGTTATCTGATAATGCGTTATCTGATTGCTTTTCCTGGTAGTCTGGCCATTCCTTTGAGATGGTAATTACTTACTGTAATTCCTGAGACAATGGGAAGGTTCCTTCACCCCCTCCCTCCTTGCAAAGAAACATTTGGTCAGTTTGGGAGTCTAAATGGTTTCAGGACTGTCTTCCTGTACTGTTTCAGACATGTGGTTTATATATTTATATATATTTATGTACGTGTTTGCTTGGTACATTTATGAGCATTATATATATATATATATATATATATATATATATATATATATATATACTGTACACACACACACACACACACACACACTATATGCATTGGTGCCTCGCAAGATGAAAGTAATTTGTTTCGTGAGTCGCTTCGTCTTGCGATAATTTCATCTTGCGAAGGCACCACTGTGGCCATGGCAAAAAAAAAACCCGCCGAAAAACTTCGTCTTGCGAAGCGCGGCCATAGAAAACTTCGTCTTGCGAGTTTTTTGTTGTGCGAGGCATTCGTCTTGCAAGGTACCACTGTATATATACCCGTGTTTCTCTGAAAATAAGACACCGTCTTATATTTATTTTTCCTCAAAAAAACACATGGTGGCTTATTTTCAGGGGATGCCTTATTTTTTATATTGCACAAATGCTTTAAATTATTTTTTATTACACAGTCCATCTGGGTCTTTCCAAAAGCTCATGTGCTTCATGTTCTTGTTCTCACCAGTGGTGGCTGTTGCCCCTTGGAGCTGATGGGGCAGTTCTGGGGCAGAAGGCAGAGAGAACTACAGTTAAGCAGAGCAAGAACCCATAACAGGTAGAGCCAAGTAATTCTACTTTCGGCCCCATCTTTCTTCCTGCCAACTTCTGCAAGGGGTGGCACTGAGACAGAGGAGGAAGCTGGTACAGGCAGTGCCACTCCTTCAATGGGTTGTAAGTAAAAAGACAGACAGGAGGAAGGTGTTGGCTGAGTTTGGAGGGCATGGCCTGAATGAGCTCCCCTCGTGTTCACAGCAGCCAACCAGATGCCTATGGGAGCCCAAACAAGCTGGATATGAATGTGACAATACTCTCTCCACTTTTGAGTCCCAGCAGCACCTGATTTAGGGCAGTGCATTCGGTTTCCCTGCATAGGGTGCCAAGCCAAAGGGGTGAGTTGTTGTTGTTGTTGTTGTTGTTGTTGTTGTTGTTGTTGTTGTTTCTGCTTTTGTAATAATCTGAAGTATCAGTGAGCCTATTGAGAAGATAGGTTTAAATAGCAACTGTACCCAAAGGAAATATTGTGAAAATAAGAAATATTTTTTGGGGGTGCCAAATTTTGTCCTCACTCAGGGCGCCATATTAACAAAGCCCACCCTTGTCATTCAGAGAAATGTTGCCCCAGACAATGGAGGTAGAGCCAAACCACTGTGACTAGCAGTCATTGATCACCATTCTCCTCCATTCATTGGTCTAACCGTCTTCCAAAGCTATCTAATTTTAGAACTGAAGAAGTGTGCATGCACACGAAAGCTCATACCAAAATATAAACTTAGTTGGTCTTTAAGGTGCTACTGAAGGAATTTTTTTATTTTGCTTCGACTCAGACCAACACGGCTACCTACCTGTAACTAATTTTAGAACTGTTACTTCTTCCTATGGGATAAATATCCATCGTTTGCCTATGTACTGTGTGAAAAAGATGTTTCTTTTGTGTGTCCAAGTTCTTCCAACATTCAGGCCACGGCAGAACCTAGGATCTTATTGTGAAATCCGTATTGAAATAGCTGTATGTATGTCTAAATCTCTCCTCTGTTACGTTTCTCTTCTTTTAAAGATCAGTTTGTGTGGAAAGGATCTGATTTTGTTAGAAACGACACTGACTTTACACCTATTTGGTTTCCTGGCTGTGCTTATCTTGGAGCTACAATTAGCACCTCTGGGAGAGATCTTGCATAGATGCTTGAACTGAACTGATAAAGGGAACAAACAAACAAAAAAGAATGAAGGCCAGCTGTGCTTTTGACTGGAGAGATTAAGAGCTGCTGTTTTACACAATATGTCTAGCGTTACACACAAGAAGAAATCCTTGTGCAGCCCAGTCTTATGCAATGAGACATAAGTAGAACTTGCAACCCCATATATGTTTACCATAAACTCAGTGGAATACAATGAGACATATCCCTGAGCAAATAACCACAGGTTTGCATTGTAAACCAGTTTAAATCCCAACTCTGCCAAGGATGAGGCTGTTATAAAACAGCATGTTTGCAAACTACCCCATTTGCATTGTCTACTAGACTGTGGGGGGGATTCTACATGGTCCCTGGGTTTTGTGTGTGGGATTCAATCACATACTAACATTTTCAGGTCATAGTGAATTTGGGCTCATGCACAGCAAATCCTCTTCTTGTTAAAAACTGGACTTTTGAGGTAAGGGAAATTAAGGGGAAATGCAACCTGAAACTGAGGTAGAATCTACACACATATTTAAAAAAAACTCTGTGAAAATGCTTTTAAAACAAAGTTTCGGGGAAAAAACCACATTGAATTCTCCATAGCTCACTATCGCCATCTATTGTCACATTTCTATATTGCACTTTACAACACACTTAAAACGTTTTATTTGCAGCTGTGTAGCTGATTCCTCAAGTATCATTGGTCAAGACTTGTGGAATGCTCTGCCAATAGAGATTCAGCAGGCGACTTCTGTTCCAACTTTCCCATTCTGCCAGAGAATAGCTTACGTAGGCAATTAAGACTATATCTCCCCACAATTAATTGATATTGATTTATTTATTTTTTGCATTTTTAATCATTTCTATTGTATGGTTTTATGTTCTCTTGCTGTAAAAAAGCTTTGGTGTATTTTACTGACCTAGTGGTATATCAATATATATTTAAACAAACAAACAAACAAACAAACTGGCGAACAAATTGGAATGAATGCTCAGTGATACATCCAACATCTTATCCCCTTCCTGCAAGGTTTGTGGAAACAAATCAGGATAAACAGTCAATAAACAGGTCACCAGAACATTTTATTCCTTCATAAAACAAGAATGTTCCTGCAACACTTTTAAAGCCAAACCTACATTTATTTTAGGGACGCGGGTGGCGCTGTGGGTTAAATCACAGAGCCTAGGGCTTGCTGATCAGAAGGACGGCGGCTCGAATCCCCGCGACGGAATGAGCTCCCGTTGCTCGGTCCCAGCTCCTGCCAACCTAGCAGTTCGAAAGCACGTCAAAGTGCAAGTAGATAAATAGGAAGATAAGTAGGAAGATAAACGGTGTTTCCGTGTGCTGCTATATTGTCAAAATAATTCATTGCGGCTGGGAGAATCTTGAGTTCAGAAGCAGTGGCCATCTCTGTGTTTAACAGGGGGCAGCCACATCAAAGGGAGAAATAGATGTGTCCAGTCTCAGGGGTGGGAATGGCGATCATCCTTGCTCTTGAAGTTGCCAATTTTCCCTTTCAATCCAGGGTAGGAAATTTACTCCAAAGATGAAAAGCAAGGTGAAAGAGAAATTGGCATGTGTGCCAGCTCTGTTCCAATCCTTCCAGCCCAGCAGAAATCAGGGCAGACAAGGAAGCAATAGGGTCTTATTATTTGGTGCTATAAAACTAATTCTGGGTTCGCTCCTTGGTCCGACTAGCATCGCTTAGGAGGAGACTGAAGTGCCTTCTTTTAAAAGAGAGTTTTAAACTTAGGCAGCCTAGTCAAGCCAACTGACTAATAGGTCGGTTTGTCTGCGAGTGCAGTAGAAAAGAATCTGGTGGAACCATTTGCTTAACAAAAAAGCTTGAAGTTGCACCAAAAAATTACTAGAAAGCTTCCCTCACATCTTCACAATGCTCCAGGTGGCTTATGATAAAAAAAAATCCCCCTAAGACTACTGTTACACTAAACACACACACACACACACTGCCATCGATTTAAAAGCACTGTGTTTGTCTAACCAAATGATTATCCGAGCCAATAGATAATGAATGAGCACACAGGTCATTGTTCTGCTGTTTGGCTTTCGAAGTCCTTGCAATACCCTGAGACAGCGCGAAGGCAAGAAGAAAAGCTGCTTCAAAAACCAGAAACAATCTCCAGACACGGCTGGCTAGCATCTTAATGGCAATCTATTTCTATAAGGCTGCAACTTACCTAAGAGTAAGTCCCGTCAAAGTCAACAGGGTTTGCTTGTGAACAGAGTTCATGCCAGGATAAATTGGTTAGTCTTTAGGTTGCCACAAGACTCTTTATTCTGGTTGCTGTAACTGACTAACATGGCTACCTACCCACCCCCTCTGCCGCCGGCGGAAATGGATAGGATATTTAGGATTGTCGCTGTAAAACTCCAATTCTATACTCACTTACCTTTTGTTCCCTTCTTTCCAGGCACAGGTTTAGCACTTTAATGCTCTGTGTCAGAGCGGTTTGTTTGTAAGGTAAGTGTGCTTTTTCTAAGCAGTCAGAGACTTGTGTGCAGCCTGCCCCTGCTCTGCACATTTCAGCCCTCTTCTTGTTCTGGAAGACCAAGTGGGAGGGGAGCTTGCTGTAGGGGGAGACACCCAGGACTGTTCACCAGCTTCACTCATCTCTGCCTCTCAGCCTCTCGGCCTCCCTTCTCCTCTTCTTCAGCTTCTGCCTCCGATTCTGTACTTACCTCTTCCACAGACTCTCCCAGCTCACTGAACCCTCTTACCTCTTCAGCTTCTGACACCTCCTTCTCACAGTCTTCTCCTGCTTCTCCCTCCATCATTGTCCCACCACCAATCCCTGGGCTCTGAGCCTTCTTCCCTTGCAGGTTCCCCAGCTGGTTCCTCCCACTATTCCTTTGTGTTCAACCAAACTGTGACAGCTAGCAGGGAGAGGCAGCCACAACATGGTAGAGCCAACATGGTGCCCTCCAGATGTTGCTGGACTCCAATACTCCAAATATTTTCAATGCATCCTTGCCAAATATATACCCTTTTGCAAAGGAATTTTCCCTAACCCGAGGCTTTTTGTGTGTGCGAATATTGTAGAAATGTGAATTTTCGAAGGATGGCTGAGGCTGTGTTTCAATTTACATGTTGTGTTAGAAAGTGAAGACCTTTAAATGCACTCTGAATCAGATTTCAACCCATATCCAGAACTGTAGCAGCATAAGGCTGCAATCCATTGGCCCATTAAAACCCTGTTTGAATATGTTGCATTTAATCCTCCTTAACCAAGGGCGATTATTTAACCAGCCTGATTTCATCAGAGATATCTAGGTGTGAGTGGAGCGTGATTGGTATAATGAATTAAAGGTAAAGGTAAAGGGACCCCTGACCATTAGGTCCAGTCCTGACCGACTCTGGGGTTGTGCGCTCATCTCGCATTATTGGCCAAGGGAGCCGGCGTACAGCTTCCAGGTCATGTGGCCAGCATGACAAAGCCGCTTCTGGCAAACCAGAGCAGCACACGGAAACGCCGTTTACCTTCTCGCTGTAGCGGTACCTATTTATCTACTTGCATTTTTGACCTGCTTTCGAACTGCTAGGTTGGCAGGAGCTGGGACCAAGCAACGGAAGCTCACCCCGTCACAGGGATTCAAACCGCCGACCTTCTGATCAGCAAGCCCTAGGCTCAGTGGTTTAACCCACAGCACTACCTGGGTCCCCCATAATGAATTACTTTGGGTCAAAAGATTGTTCCTTTCTCTGCATGCACAATACCATTCCTAGAGGTTTGCTGAATTTGCCCAGGGCCTCCTTGAAGAGATCTTTCGCAGCAATGACGTGCTCTCCAAACCTGTTCACCCAGGGTGGTCTAACTGCATGAGCAGTGTAATGTTGGGAGGAAAGCCTCAACATGAGATTACAGCTCTTTTTCCCATTTCCACCTCTTCCTAGGTAGCTCCAAAATGTCCTTATTTAATCATACAGCCTGCTTTGCTATATGTTCAAATCATGGCAAACCACCATACCCTCCAATATTTCTCCAATGAAATCAGGGACGTCGTATTCCATTGTTGTTGTTGATTTATTTATACCCGACCCATCTGACTGGGTTGCCCCAGCCACTCTAGGTGGCTTCCAACATATACAGTGGAACCTCGGTTTATGAACACCTCGCTTTATGAATTTTCGGTTTAGGAACGCCGCAGACCCATCTGGAACGGATTAATTCATTTTCCACTACTTTCAATGGGAAAGTTCGCTTCAGTTTATGAACGCTTCAGTTTATGAACAGACTTCCGGAACCAATTGTGTTCATAAACCGAGGTACCACTGTATATTAAAACATAATAAAACATTCAACATTTAAAAACTTCCCTATTTAGGGCTGCTTTCAGATGTCTTCTAAAGGTTGCGGAGTTGCTTATCTCCTTGGCTCAGGGGTCATATAACTCCATGCTACCCCAACATTTCTCTGATGATGATGATGATGATGATGATGATGATGATGATAATTTTATTATTTATACCACGCCCATCTGGTTGGGTTTCCCCAGCCACTTGGAAGACATCTGAAGGCAACCCTGTTTAGGGAAGTTTTTAATGTTTGATGTTTTATTGTATTTTTAATGTTTTGTTGGAAGCCGCCCAGAGTGGCTGGGGATAGTTGGATAGTTGTTTATTTCCTTGACATCTGATGGGAGGGTGTTCCACAAGGCGGGCGCCACTACTGATGTCCTAAGGAAAGGCAGGACATTCCAGGATCAAATTAGAAACTGGGATAGTTTCTGAAAATCTGGAAAATAGGGATAGTTGGAGGGTCTGCACCACTAAACCAATACTGGGGAGGCTCCGACTGCAATTGAAACTTCAGGTTTTGCTAGGTGATTCAGGTAGCCATGTGTTATACTGTACAGAGGACTGTCCTCTGTTCGAAGGTGTCTTCCATTTGAAGGGATAATTAGGCCCTGTCCCAGATTCAATTCCCGGCTTCTCCAGGTAGGACTGGGAGAGAACCCTCTCTGAAATCCTGGAGATCTGCTGCCACTCAGTCTAGCCAATACTGAGCTAGATGAAGCAAAGGACTGGCAGCTTCACACAGTCATCCAAAATTCACATCACGTACAGCTGCCCAATATCCTCTGTTAAAATAGCTAAATATCTTTGAAGAGTGTCCCATTTTAGGCTTGGAGTACACAACACTTTAAAAAAATAAATACCCCAGAGAAATGGAAAACAAATAATAATAATAATAATAATAATAATAATAATAATAATAATAGTAATCCCCTTCAACAAAGGTTTTCAAGCTAAGTTTATAAGTGCTTTTCTTAAGCTATAATCAGAACATAGCAACTTTAATCAGATGCCATGTCTAAATTCCCCACAATTAACAGCATTTTTGTTCGTTTTTAACCCTCTAATTAGATGTACTCTGGAAGAGTTTTGGCTACCAAAATATGCCTATTTCATATTTACCGGTAGGTTTTTTTGGGGGGGTGGGGTGTAGACCAGCCTTAAAATAGAAAGTCCCCCCTTTCTTTTTAAGGATCCTTTTACATAATCCTGATTTGCATGCTCTTGCCTAAGTTTCCTCCTGCTGTTGAAAAGGGCAGTGATCAGAAACAAACACACACACAGGCTCATAAGCGATCGCACACTGGAACAGTTTTGGCAGCCAATGAATGATGGGCTTCTTTGCCCTCCTTTTAAAAACGCTTGCTAAAAGAGATGTTCTCTTTTTTCAGGGGCCTCCTTTGCAAGTCCTGATCTGCAGCTAAATGAAGGCACTCTGCAGTCAGGTCTGAAAGAATTGCCCTCCCCCAGTCTTACATATGTGGTCCTCCCAGCTCAAAAACAGAGTCATTTGCGACTGGACCTAACGGTGAGGGGTCCTTTTACCTTTACCTTTAATATGCTGCTATGAGAAATGGGTGATTTTGTCAACTTTGTTTTCTCTCATTTTTCCAATCTCAAATTCAGTTCCCCACTTCATTAGTGTTCTAGTGTGGATTTCTCCATATGCACATTTTATATGCAATTCCCGGAATATACACATTTTTTTCACAAAGCATTTTTTCTGCAACACAATGCATCTTTGTATGTTATTTTCATGAATCAATGCGTTTTTACACACATTTAAAACTTTTTCTTTTGCACAGGTTACTGGGCTGGAAAACTGCAGTACCAAGGGCAGATTTCAAAGGATGGCTGCAACATTTCAGTTCACGTCCAAGAGGTTTGGGAAAGTTTGAATCTGCTAGGTTTGTCTTTAAATATTAACTGAATCAACTTTCTCTTCCATCCCTGGTCATTGTGTTTTGATAGGATTGTATTGGTGGGAACACTGCTTTTTAAAAAATGCTTTGTGTTTGTTGTGGGCCTCCAGAATTCAATGTTGCTGTCGGAAGAGTGCCAAATATCAAATCAAATGAGTCAACTTTATGTGCACCATGGGGAAGTTTGAATCCCCCTTCATATATGGCAGTGTTTTTCAGAGATGTTGCCTGGTGTGCCGTGGGAAGGCGGCATATAAATTCAATAAATTTAAATAAATTAATTAATTAAAATACATTTGTCACTAGGCGCACGATAACTGGTGGGGCTGCGCAGCTTCACAACCGCCAAGCCCTTAAAGCTCTACTGCACTCACGGCCCCGCCACTCTTTACTCCGAACGCCTGCGTCTTGGTGGTTCGCCGAGCGCTCGCGCAGCAGCTGCTCTAGGCTTCAGGGAAGGCGGCGGCTCTATCATCAAAGGCTGCAGCCCTCTCTAGCTCTGGCCTCCGGCACACTCTAGCGTTGCAACTCGCCCACCCTGAGTTCTAGAGCGAGAGTGTGAGTGTCCGAGGGAGTGCGTGCTCTTCTCCCTGGCGGGGCCTACTCCCGACAATGCTGGTGGCGGCTCTGGCTTCCCTGAGGCGTTAGGGTGGCGGCGTCTCCGCCTCCGCCTCCGCTTTCTGCCTCCCCTCACGGGCGCCGCGTGAGGCCGAGGCGAAGCTAGCGGCGGTGTCATCTCTCTGAGGTAAAAGCGGGCGCGACCGGCCATGAGGCGAGGCGGACACGGCCGAATCAACGAGCGCGAGGGAAGGGAAGGAGGGCGGGCAAGAGAGCGAGCGGGTCGGGAAACGCCTCGGGAGGAGGGAGAGGCGGCTTGCGGAAGCCGGGTGTTCGCGAGCGGTTCCCATTCAAAAAGGCGCGAGCAAGGCGGTTGGGATTTGGCAGGTGGGAGGGCGAAGTGCCCTCGCCTGTCTCCTGACGCCCCGGCGAGAGGCAGACCTTCGTCCGCCGCAGCTGTTGCAGAAGCGCTGGGTCTCACCCGCGGACGCCTCGCTCGTTATGTGCGAGGGCTCGGCTTCCCCTCGGGCTCGCCCGCCCGCTGCTGCTGCTGCCGCCTCCTCCTCTGGCCTCCCTCTCCTGACAGTTGGCAAGAGGGGGGTCCGGAAGCAAACAAACAAAATAATAATAATCGGAAGTTGGGAAGCAACCAAAACTTTCACACAGGTCGCGAGCGAGCTTTCGAGTTGCAGGAGTTTGGGTTGCACTTTGATAAAATATGCGTTTGCCGTCTTATTTCCAGCCAGGTTTGCCCACTTGAATAAAAGCGCAGTAAGTACTGAGTGACAGTGAGATACTGCAGTGATGGACAAGTTTTTGACGAGGAAAGAACTGGATATATATACTATATATATACTTTATATATAGTCAATATAGGCACAGAGTTAATTTTTTTAACATTTTCTAATGGTGGTGTGCCTCGTGATTTTTTTCATGAAACAAGTGTGCCTTTGCCCAAAAAAGATTGAAAAACACTGATATATGGCAAGGGTAGCCACATTCCAGCAGCCCCAAATGTCATGTCCAACAGCCATGGATGTTGGAATTGTAGTCCAACAACATTGGGAGCTCAGAGTTTTCCAGGTCATGTGGCCAGCATGACTAAACCGCTACTGGCGCACGGAGGACCATGAAAGTGCCAGAGCGCACGGAAACACCATTATCTTCCTGCTGCAGTGGTACCTTTTTATATACTTGCACTGGTGTGCTTTCAAACTGCTAGGTTGGCAGGAGCTGGGACAGAGCAATGGGAGCTCACCCCGTCGCTGGGATTCGAACCACCGACCTTCCGTAATCAGCAAGCCCAAGAGTAGGGGGCGGCAAGGCTTACCTTGCCTGGGCCGGTTCACTGCCGCAGAGCCCACTCCCTGGGCCAGATTGCAGGTGTGCGTCTGCACAAACACGATTAACGGCGCTGTGAAAGTGAGTCCTTGTGCCGCGCTGTGCCGGTTTAGTGCAGCGCATGGGATTCGCCAAGGGGATGGCTGTTTGGGGGCGACTCGTGGGCCGGTAAAGCAACCCCTGTGGGTTGCTTGTGGCCCATGGGCCTTAGGTTGCTGACCCCGCCCAGAGGCTCAGTGGTTTAGACCACAGCACCACCCGCATTCCTCCGCCTAGAAAAAGGTGCATCTAGCCAACATTAGGACCAGGTGAGCATTGTGATACAAATGTGTTAGTTGCATATATAAAACCAGCTGCTATGCAGGCCTTACTTGGTAGATTTGAGCTCCTTTTAAAAATACTGTACATGTACGAAGCTCAGGAAAGAACACAAACTGCTCACAATCGTATCAAAAATATTTTATTTATTAAAGTAACAATTGTACTAAACAACCTATACTTGAAATGCATTGAATAATTGCTAGAATAAATACAGGCAATTATTTCAATCCTTTAAAGAATGAGAGGATTTTTATTTGACACTTGAACGTTGTTACCCCAAAGCTTTAACTTATACAATATAAATAGTTAAAAGGAAAAAGTCAAGTTTCTTTTCTTTTTTTCCCCATTTGTGTCATTTGCATGGTTTGTTTTTTTTAAAAAAAGAAAATTTAATACTGATCTATTTGGTCACCAAAAAGGATCGATTTTCTCCCCCAGTTGCAAGCATACATTAAGGCAAATTTTGCAAGCAAACGTGATCTCTGTATCATCAGACAAGGTAGTATGTGTGTTACACATTTCACAGCAGAAAAATCAAAGTCACATCAGCATTTTAAGGAAGACAACTATATATCCCCCAAAACAACCACATGAGCTTCCATTTTACCACAATGATGGGCCATGTAATAATCAAGAAGAATAAGAAAACTTAGTTCAGTATGTTGCTGATACTCTTCCGCTTTTTAACAAATATTCTTAGGAATTAATATTACATTAATTTGCCTATGCAGGAATTGGGGCCCATCTTTTCATCTTTTTAAAAAATGTATTTTTAGGCATTCTTATAATAATAATAATAATAATAATAACTTTGATGGGTACATCAATGGGGATGGAAGGAATTCCTAGAGCACAGAGGGGTAGAGATTCATGCTATTCTTCCATTAGGTTGGATCCAAACTTTTAATGTAATCCAATACACATTCACTTGGGAATAAACCCCACTGAACTCAGTGGGACTAAACTTCTGAGTTGATATGTATGGGATTCTGCTATATGTTAATCATGCTTTAGCTCATTGAAATCAATTTGGACAAGTTAAGTCATGGTTCACATAAATCCCATTGACTTCAATGAGACTCAAGCTTTACTTTAGACAGGATCTATCCCAATAGTGTTCTCTGGAAGCTAATGGACTGCCAACAGCTTCCATTCTAGACTGGAAAGGATTTCCTCATTGGGTTGGCATAACTCAATTTGAACAAACCAAGATATGCAACTAGGATTTCACCGAAGACTGCTTTTAAGGCCTGTGTACCATCCGGCAGAGGGTTATAAGTTTCCTCTTACAAAACTTTTATGGGGAGGAGAAAATGATTGCACGTATCTATCCCATTGGCCTTTGTGGGCCCATTCCCGCAGAAAGTTCTCCTCCACAATCCGCACTGAAATTGGTGGGAGCTGTGCAGAACCGCAGATGGGATTTTGGGCTTTGGATTTAATGGTCTCATTGCAACGTCAATATTTGGTAAGTCAGACGTGCTGTTTTTGCCCTCTCACTCTAATCATTCTGCTATGTGGGGCACTGGACATCTGGCCAAATGGTGCCACTGAAGCTGTTTGTGATCACTTAACGTAGCTCCCGTTGATTTCAATGGGGGTCCAAGCAGGAGAATATCCTGGGGATTGTGCTATTCCTTGCGCACAAAGATTTTGCCTCAAAAGATTGACAATGGTGTTAATTTTCCATCCCACCCCTCAAATAAAGTCAAAAGCTCACATTTAAATACTTTCACAGAAATAAACATTCATCAGTTTAAAAATACAGAGACTTTTTTTAAAAAAATTCTTCTTTCAATAGTGGGATGGGAAAAACTCAAATCAGCAAACCATTTTCACATTGTGGGCAAGTCTTTTTCTTTTTTTTAAGGAGGAGTTTTTCAAAGCCTATTTAGGAAAAAAAAAGCAAGAGACTGTAATAGTGGCGGGGAGGGGGTGAAAATAGTGTACTTTTTGGCAGAAATATAAAATACGAGGTTTTTTTTAATTTATTTATTTTAAAAAAAGAGACTGGTGTAAAAAGTAAACAAAGACAAATAATTACAATTATATAAAAATACAAACCCTTGGTCATCAAAACCCTTATAAAAACTTGACTTTGGAATTACAGTTTGCAGCCTAACACACACACACACACACACACACACACACACACACACACAGACAACATCCTCACTCACACCCTTTCCTAGAAAAAAAAGTCACAGAACAACAAGAAGGTTCATAAATTAGGTTGCAGATCCTAAAATGGGTTACCAGATCCTTTGCTTGTGTCTCCAAAACTCCCTTTCTTCCATGTCCGCCCACGTGAGCATGGCCAATGAGGTATATAGGACGTTAACACTTTTGGGCGTACGCACGACAGAAGAAAGTGCATCGTTGGGAGACCACCCACAGGAATGGGTTGAATCCGTGTGATTTTCTTCTCCCCCCCACCCCCACCCTTTCCCGATAAAAAGGCACAATCACATTTAATTATTCTTATTATTATTGCTTTGGCATGGTCATGAATTCGTTCATGTTCAAGTCCCAGCAGCAGTGATCCTTTTCCCTTGATGATCTCAAGTACCACAAACGCTAGAAGGTTCATCATGTGACAAGAAAGATTCCATGGGCAGCAAAAAAAGAAAATAAAAAAGTGGGGTTAGGGAGGCACAGTGGTTGAATCATACGTCAAGCACCATGTCGTACTGTTGTTCCTTCTTCCTCCTTCCACATTTGGTGATGAGGACCAAGTACAAAGTCAAGAGCATCACCCAATAGCAGGCGTAAAGTATCGTACCAATGATTAGCACGGTCTGTTTCGATTCAGTGAATGGCTTTTTGGATTCCTTGTATACCGTGAAAATGACACCGCCCAAGAGGATTGTAAACCAAATGGAGACTGGGATGAGTCCTATGAAGTTGACCACGATGGTTTTCCGGCCCGACGTGCCCCACCCTGCTTTGTTTATCGTGGCTATGGCAAACATCTTTGCCGGCAGTAAACTGGACATGTACAACACTGAGTAGAGAGACATAAAAACCATGACAATGTTCCCTCTAAGGCAGCTGGCAAAGGAAGACTTGATAAGGCCCACCAGCTGGACTGTCAACAAGAAAAGGAGGATGTTCCACAGCTTCCCCCGGTAGAAAAGCTGGATGACAGTGGCAATGAGGAAGAACGGGAAGAAGCCGGTGATGACAGCCTCGTAAGTCATCCACAAGTGATGCTTGTGGAACCACATTGCGTTGTATAGCCACTCTCGGAAGTAGGACTTGCTCCAGCGGGTCTGTTGGTTCAACCACCTGAGATATTCTATGGGTGTTTCGGTAAGGCACTTGGACCGAGCCGTGTATTTCGTTGCATAGCCAAGGCTCAGGACTCGGTTGGTGAGATGCCGGTCGTCTCCAAAGCTGCACTGAGATCCCATGAATTCTTGATTGTACCAGTCTTCCACGAATTCGTGGAGTAAGGCATTCCTGTACATCCCTAAGGGCCCGCTGATGCACTGCACACAGCCAAAGTAGGACTGGCAGGCCCTCTCGATGTTAAATGCCATCCAGTATCTAACGCTGCTGAGAAAGGAGATCCACGAGTCGTACTTGTTCAAAATCTGCAAGCAGCAACAATGGAAAGCAAGTTTTATAACAAGAAAAAGAATATGCAACTGTGTTTTTTTAAAAAAAACCAAACCCATAAAGTATATGTCATAAAATACTGCCATTCACATTTTCATTTTTTCATAGTATTAATCATAAAGTAATAAGAATAAAAATGTGCACCCACCACTGAGACCATTCCATTGTAACTATCCAACCTCCCAAAGTTTCAACACCTCTTGCGATGGTTTAACAGTACAAATTCTACAAACACCCTCCATATCTTCTCAAAATAATTTCTCCTGCATATCTCCCCTGTCTTACCTTAATGGCACATGTTAATTTATCATTAATAGCTATATCCCACACCTCTTTATACCAATCTTCCATTTTACATTCTGCTTACCCCTTCTACTTCCTAGCTATAATAATGTGTGCAGCTGTCAATAAATTTATGGGCAAGTTCTTCATAGCCTGTGAACCTTCCACCCCATCGTAAACTGATAATAATGCTACCTCTGGACTTTTGGTCAGCTTTAACCCAGTGATTTCTGTTATCTCCTTAAACACCCTTTTCCATTTTTTTTTTAAAAAAAACATATTTACACCCCCACCACATGTGAACATAATTCCCTGTTCAACTCCAACACCGAATAATATTCCTTGTTTATTTGATTTAATCTGACTGGTGTTAAATACCATCTCCAAATTAATTTATAATGATTTTCTTTTATTATTACATTATTTTTAATATTCTGATATGTTATTTCTTACTCCCTTCCACCCATGTTTTCATAGAATCACAGAATCCTGTAATGCAAGAATAATGTACTTTGTGTTGGCGTTCTCTCACACACAATACCGATGTTACTGATAGTTTGTGGAAGTGATTTTCAAACTGTGCAGATCAGCACCATGCATTCAACAGCACATCCGACACACATTTAAAGCACACAGTTGCCCCCAAAGAATCCTGGGAGCTGCAGTTACCCCCTCACACAGAGCTACAAATTCCCAGCATCCTTAACAGACTACAGTTCCCAGGATTCCTTGGGGGAACCTGTGCCCTTTCAATGAGTGTTGGGTGTGCTTCAAATGGACAGTGTGGCTCCGCCTTATGTGATACGAGAAGACCTGGAATTGCTCATGCCTAATCTTGGGGTTTCTCCTACTTCCAGCATCCTTCCCTCTCATCTAGACCCCAGTTTTGAACAAATACTTCAGTGGACATAGAATGGAACATTTGCAAGAGACCCTAATGGCAGAAAGAAGACAGACATACATTTCATTTCCAAGTTCAGAGTCTGCAAAGCCAACTAAGTTCCCCAGACCAAAGTACTCTGGTTTCTGTATATTTCTAGACTCCGGCTTTTTCCAAGGTCTTGTTTATATTGTTTTTGGCGACCTGCAAATCCACTTTGACTGCACAACTTTACTTTGATCTGCACACGGGGCGGGCCGACGCAATCCCCACGCAATCCCCAAGAGAGATGAGTGGCTCAGGCATGCTGCAGGCCAGGCCTCGTGGTAAGTGCCGCCCTCCGCGATGTGCCATGTTGTCACCCCCTCAGGGATTATACCTGGGGCGGGCCGCACCCTTCCTACGCCCCTGCTCATTAATACGAAGCACAGTCAGACCAGCAGCTCACTCCATCCTGATCACCCTTCTCTGTCTTATGCTCTTTCCTAATCATGTTATTTTACCCCTATATAATTAGAATCTGAACCTTGCCCTACGAGCAAATAAGTCTCCTGAAATGCAATGACTGATTCCAAGAGTCAAAGCTTCATGTGGACTGTATTGTGTCAGAATTAGGCTTGGCGGCACTGTAATCGGGCACACTCTACTATCTTGTCTCATTCGGTGTTTTGTGCCCCAGATCCTTTACATTGGGGTCCATTTTATCTATACAGGCCCCACACAGGCTTTTCAGATTAGCAAAAAAGCTCAGTTATCCAACCCCCAAACCATCGCAAGGCAGGGAAGGATAGGGATGCGGCCCAATCGCCTTCTAAATCCGGCCCGCAGATGGTCCAGGAATCAGCATGTTTTCACGTGAGTAGAATGTGTCCTTTTATTTAAAATGCATCTGTGAGTTATTTGTGGGGCATAGGAATTCATTCACCCCCCCCAAAAAAAATAGTTCGGCCCCCACAAGGTTTGAGGGACAGTGGACCGGCCCCCTGCTGAAAAGGTTTGCTGGCCCGTGTTCTATTATGTTTTTAGATATGTTGGAAGCCACCCAGTGTGACTGGGGCAACCCAATCAGGTGTGTGGGGTATAAATGCTAAACTAATAATAATAAATATTATTACCATTTCCTACTCGGAATGAAATAGCAAACATATTGTAAATGCATGAACTGCGGCATAACATAGGAATGTCTTCTGTGGAAAGTTCATGGATCTATATTCCCAAATCCAGCCTAGATATCCAGTGGCTTCTGGATCTAAGGGTGCACTATAGAAGAAATGTTCACAATGCACATAAAATTATGCATGTTACTTCCTGCGTGACTATCAATCTTCACTTGCAAAATCAAGGGAGCATAAAGAGGTGGTCCTAAATTCACAGTCTTTGATGCGGAGTTTGAAAATTGCTATATTCACCTGCACATCTCCCCCAACGCCTCCAACCATTGGATCTTCTTCTAAAACCTTGACCATTTCCACTGATGAAGCTGGATCAAGCATTGTATCAGAGTCGCAAACCTGTCCACGAGAAAAAATAAGTAAATGCGGAATTAATCAAGGAACCAGAGTCGGCACTGCCGAAAACTATGTGTTTCACAAACGGTGCGTTTTGAAACAAATCCTATCAAGTGAATCACAGGTTGTGGGACCTACATTGGCGAAGCTTAGCAACACTTACACAACTCGAAAAAGGGTCACACATTCACATAAGGGGATGATGCCTTTGGCAGATTTCAATTTTTAACTGCATATTTCAGCTATGCACTTTTTCACATTGTAAGGCTTAAAGAATCTCTTTGTTTCCTCACATCTGACTCCGCTCGCTCTAAAACACTTCCCAGTGGAATCTGCAGTGTTTCTCCTTTTAAACCCTATTTGTGTCAGGCTAGCAGGCATATCCTTTAAATGTAACAGCAGTTGTGTGAGTACTGTGGCTATAAAGAAACGTCTGTTCTCAGAACCAGAGGTATTTATTTTATTCACACATTGGATCAACTTCTTTGAACAAGGACCATGTTCATGAGATGGGGCATGGAGAAGTGTGGGGGGGGGGAATTTGCGGGTGTTCTGCACTTTTACTGATCCCATTTGACAGAAGGAAACCGGATGCATTTGGTGCCCCCAGTTCAAAAGTTTCCCGCTGTCCTAAGGGGGGAATGAATGATGAGTGAGCCTACAGATGCTTATAAAAATTGGCAGAGGATCTGGGAAGAAATACGATAGCCCCCTTTTTCCCCCCACTCACAGAAGGTTTAGCCATTCATGTATATATGATTCCAGAAGCTGATTCTGCCAACCAGATCTCTTTGAACCTGCATTTCATGGAGCTCTCTCATTCACAACACGCCTATAGAACTGTTTCTCATAATCGCTCACTCGCGTTTTGTAGCATTTAATGTTCTCTGCTTGTTGTTATTATGCTCTTGTATTGTTTTAAAGGATATTCTGATCTCATTTCTAGCATGTTTGAAATGTTCTGCAGATATGGCTTTCTTCTCCTTTGAAGAGAGTTGTTGAGTAAAATGATCATGGCAGCGGATGCTCACTAAGGGCAGAAGACAGAGCAGAACCGGCCCAACCATGAGGCTGGGTGAGGTGGCTGCCTCAGGTGGCACCCCACAAGGGGCATCATCCCCATTCCGATGCCCAGTTTTGCTGCTGGTCTAGACTCATAGAATTGTAGAGTTGGAAAGTACCCCAAGGGCCATCTAGTTCAACCCCCTGCATTGCAGAAATCTCAAGGCGCCCACATCCTCCCAGGGGAGACTGTTCCCAGGGCCGGTGCGTCCATTAAGGCGAACTAGGCAGTTGCCTAGGGCGCCAAAATGGAGGGGGCGCTGGCACGATGGGGAGCGCTGCTGGCTTCACAGGACCCGCTCTGCCGTGCGGCCGCTGTGCCCCGACGCCACCTACCTGCGTCCAGGGCGGGCAGCAGCAGCGGTGCCAGTGCAGCCCAGGTGTGTCCGGAGCGCCGAGGGCAGCAGCGTGTGGAGGACACGTGGGGTGAGAGCAGCCCCTTCCCGCGCGCACCAGAGCCGGGCCTTCGGCTCCAGGCGCCGTCACCGCGCTCTACTTCTCGGGCAGGCGGGAGCAGCTGCTGTTGCACCTGGGCGTCCGTGGCTGAAGCCCGAGGGCAGCAACCCAGCCGCCAACGTCACAGGTAAGGGGGTGAAGGCTGAGCCAGACCTGCAGGGAGGAGGCAGATGCCGGGGGGCACCAGAAGGTGATCTCGCCTAGGGCGCAAAAAACCCTAGCACCGGCCCTGACTGTTCCACTGTCGTAACAGCTCTTACAGTCAGAAAGTTATTCCTAATGTTTAGTCAGAATCTCCTTTATTGTAACTTGAAACCATTGGTTCGAGTCCTACCCTCCGGAGAAGGAGAAAACAAGCTTGTTCTCTCCTTCCATGTGATGCTGAATGAATTTTCATGAGGATTGCTTTTAAAATGCAAATCGCTGCAGAAATCTGGAAATCATATTGGAAAAACGGGCAACAGAGAGAATTGAAATTGAAAGTTCCTTCCACCCACTAATTGTTGCAAATGTTTCTATTCTAACCCTTCCTCTAATGAGCTCCGGGGAACATTCACTTGGGTCTGTCCTTCCTCCCCAGTTATCCTCAAAACAACCCTGTTGGGCTGAGCAGTCATGACTGTTCCATGGTCACATAGTGAACTTTGCAGTTACAAGCTGGAATTCAAACCCAGTCCTTTTATCAGCAACTTCACCAGGAGCAGGTCATGGTGAATCTGATAGGTCAAGGGACAGAGCCAAGGGTGGTGCTAACAGGTTATAGGGGAGCCTGCTATAAAAAGAGAGTGTTTATTAATATTTCTGACTCCTATTCATTAGTTTCCCAGTTAGACCACTAGATTACTGGGTGGCAAACAGTTCTATTCATGGCTGGCATGAAAGGCATGAATACTAATATATGAATGTAAATACACCTTTCCCATTCACTAGATCTACAAATTTGTACCCTCCTCTTTCAGAAGTGTGTGGGGGGGAATTACAGTCATTTGCCATGGGCTTAGAGATGATTAGAGGTGCTTTTTTGTCCATTTGGCAACAAGAACAGCCTTCAAAATGCTGATAAGGGGAAGAACTAGCACCAGTTAGGGCACCACAATGTGGAGATTCTGCTTTGCCTTGGACATTAACCAGCAAGCTCTGGAAGCATTGAGTAGCCATATTCCCTGATATTTATGATAACTCTCGCTTATTTGAAAGAGCTAATGTAGTGCCATAGGACCTGGAAGACCAGAGTTCAAATCCCTATTTTGCAATGGAGCTAGGAACAGGGGGTGGGGGGAATCTGTCAATTTTGGTTTTTGTGGGTGTGTCCCCCCATTTTTTTCAGTCTTAAGTTTGGTTCTCCCCATTTCAAAATCAGTTTACATTTTTAAAAAATCCTCATGAAAATTTGTAAGCCTTTTAGTGCAAATTTCTCCTGATAAGCACAGTTTTTGTGTGCCCTTCTCATATGCACATTTTCACAAAGTCATTGTCCCCAATAGAATGCATGTTTCCATGCTGTTTTCACTAACATACAATTTATATCCACACTTTAATCTAGAATATGCATTGTTGTACAAATTACTTGGTGGGAGGACTGCATTGCAAAATTCAGAGTGGTGTGAATTACAGAGGACAGCTGTGTTTCAGTCCGTGTACTGTTACACAATGTGCAATTTAAGTAAGTTCACCTTTAAATGAGAACCGAATTAAATATCCCCTCCCCCCAAAGAAAATCCCTACCTTGGGCTATTCACATACTCTCAGCCCAACCTCCTGTGAGGATGCTATGGAGAGTGGAAGAACCATATCTGCCACCTGAGGCTAGAAATGAAATTATTAATAGTGAAGCAAAACATTAAAAAGCCCTCTTCGTTTTGTTGCTTTAAAAAAAAATCCCAACACTTCTTAAAATCTCTCCCCCCCCCCCCACTTTGCCAGATGTATTGCTGGGATCCGAGGCCATGATTCATTCTGTGAGAAACTCCCAGGCACTCTTTTTGCAAACAGATGCTCTTGCTGCTCAGAAGGAGCATCTCAAAGGATTGGCAGAGTCCGCGAAAATGGAGAGATTTTAAAGCCCTATAAAAACTTGTTAAGAAGCAGGGAGAAGGCAGCAGTGGGTGGGGGGGGAGGAGGAGGGGAGCTTAGAAATACAAACAGGAGAGATCGCTCAGCCAAAGAGTGTTGGCTTCATCGTTTACAGCTGCATTACCTCACTCAAGGCAAAAGCTTGGCCTTTAAAACCTCAGTGACACCGTTCACTTAAAAATGAATTAGGCAGCACCCACCCACCCCCTTTGCAAAGTACAAGCTGCAGGCAAGGATTATTTGCCAGCTGTGCTGCATCTAACATAGACATCGCCCCCCCCCCCCTCCTTGCTAGGCCTGGTAAAATGGAAGGGGCAAAAAGCTTACACACAAAGAACTTCTTCTAACTCACGCAGGCTACTTGTATTTATAATTGCCGTTGAGCTTTAGGGAGGAATACATGGGCCTGGGTTGCCCCCATTTTATCCTTTCAAAAAGGTAGACTGGGGCCAAGAGACAGAGAGAGGGGAGGGAGGGAGGGAGGGAAGGAGAAAGAAGAGTGTCCCAAAAGGCCACATTCACGCCATATGTTTAAAGTACCACGATACCCCTTTAAACCTTAAACAGTCATGGTTTCCCCCAAATAATTATGGGAGCTCCTTGTTGTGGGTGTTGAGAGCTGTTAAGAGGCCTCTACTCCCCTCACATTGAGCCACAGTTTCCCCTGATTGTTAAACCCCTCTGAGAACTGTAGTTCTGCGAGGGGAATAAGCCTCTCCCAACATCTCTCAGCACCCGAAACCAACTACGGCTTCTTTGAGGGAAGCCATGAGCGTTTACTAAGGTCTATCAAAGTTTTACATGGGCAGTGGTACCTTGGTTTATGAACTTATCCGTTCCAGAAGTCCATTCTTAAATCAAAGTGTTCCAAAATCAAGGTGCGCTTTCCCATAGCAGCAGGGGACTCAATTTAGGAATGGAACACACTCAACAGGAAGTGGGACATGTTCTGCTTCCAAGACAAAGTTCACAAACCAAAACACCTACTTCTGGATTTGCAGCGTTCTTAATCCAAGTTGTTCATAAACTAAGGTACCAATGTATGGTGTAAATGCTGGCCCCCAGTGAGCTTCAGGGCTGAGTGAGGATTCAAAAGCTGATCTCTGCTACCAAAGTTCAGGGCTCTTCACTGTGGAGGAATGCAGATAGGCAGGCCCTGGCATGAGGCATTTGAGGCACAAAGACACTGCGCCACAGTCTTGACACTAAATTGGGTGTTCAAGGGACTGGGGTGAATTCTGTGCGGCAGGTGACTCTCAGACCCTAATGACTGTGGTAGGGGCCACTGGAGGCTGCTCCATAACCCCAATGGGGCAGTGCCAAAAAAACCCTCAACCTACCCCCACCTATCCACCTCCTCATTTACAACCAGCCACAAGGTGGGGTCTGCCGGTCATTGGCTCTGGTTTCCCATATTGTAGTCTCCTTGCCTTGTGCCTCCCCAGCCCCACTGGGCACCAGTCACCACTGGGAGGGGCACCCAGGACCCAGCCAATGGTACAGATGCTAGTCTTCCTCCCCTGGAATAGAGGGGTATAGGGTATAGAGGACCGCTTGAAGGAGCTGGGTATGTTTAGCCTGGGAAAGAGGAGACTGAGAGGAGATATGATAAAGATAAAGGTAAAGGGACCCCTGACCATTAGGTCCAGTCGCAGACGACTCTGGGGTTGCGGCGCTCATCTTGCGTTATTGGCCAAGGGAGCCGGCATACAGCTTCCGGGACATGTGGCCAGCATGACTAAGCTGCTTCTGGCGAACCAGAGCAGTGAACGGAAACACCGTTTACCTTCCTGCTGGAGCAGTACCTATTTATTTACTTGCGCTTTGACATGCTTTCGAACTGCTAGGTGGGCAGGAGCTGGGACCGAACGGGAGCTCACCCCATCACGGGGATTCGAACCGCCTTCTAATCGGCAAGCCCTAGGCTCAGTGGTTTAGACCACAGCACCACCCTAGGAGATATGATAGCCATCTTCAAATATCTCAAGGGCTGTGACATGGAAGACGGAGCATGTCTGTTTCCTCCTGCTCTTGAGGGTAGGACTCGAACCAATGGCTTCAAGTTACAAGAAAGGAGATTCCGACTAAACATTCGTTAAAAGTTTTCTGACAGTAAGAGCTGTTAAAGGAACAGACTCCCACAAGAAGCCATGGACTCTCCTTCCTTGGAGACTTTTAAACAGAGATTGGGTGGTCATCTGTCATGGATGCTTTAGCTGAGATTCCTGCATGGCAGGGGGTTGGGCTAGATAACCATTGGGTCCCTTCGAGCTCTAAGGTTCTATGACCTATCTAAGAGAGACCTTATTTGCAAGCAGCAGCAGCACTAATGATGCTTTCAACAATTTGTAGATATAAATGAAGACAGGTGTGTTTTTTTAACACCATTTAAGGAACTGACTTAGTTAAAAAACACAGTGAGGCAATTTCAATCCCATTGGACTGGGTACCCATTATATTTTTTGCTTAAAAGCAACTGAGGCAGAAAAAGATCGCCAGAGATAGGGGGTTGGTCAACCCCTTCATAGGAACATAGGGTACTCTTGTACAGTCAGGTTATGGGACCATCTCATCTACTATCATCTAAGCTTGCTGCCACTGTAACACCTCCATAGGAGTCAATTCCAGTGGGCCAAGGGTGTCCTGGCACTCACAATAATATAACTGTGGGGGGGAGGCAAATACCCACAAAGTCAATGAGAAAAAGCCGGCAGGTGGCAGCGGTGCTGCCTTAGAAGCAGTTCAGCTCCACTCTCTTCAGCCATCCAGTGAGGCACCCTTTTCCGGGAGTAGGGCTCAGATGCGGAGATAGAGTCTCTCTGCCTCCAAGTCTGAGCCCCTCCCTATGGAAAAGGGTGCCTTGCTGGCTGTGAGGAGGCATGTGAGTGTGATGTCACACCCACAATCCTGTGGGCAAGATTCCCCCCCCCCATCACCTCTGCTTCACACAGATGTCTCCTCCCTGGAGCTTCTGGGGTTGAACCTAGGACTTTCTGCACAGAATGCATAACCTTTCCCACTCAGTCACAGCCTTTTGTCCCTTCCAGTGCCAAGGGCCTTCTGGCGGTTCCCTCGCTGCGAGAAGCCAAGTTACAGGGAACCAGGCAGAGGGCCTTCTCGGTAGTGGCACCCGCCCTGTGGAACGCTCTCCCACCAGATGTCCAAGAGAAAAACAACTACCAGACTTTTAGAAGACATCAAGGCAACCCTGTTTAGGGAAGCTTTTTACTGTTTGACGGACTATTGTATTTTAATATTTTGTTGGAAGCCACCCAGAGTGGCCGGGGAAACCCAGCCAGATGGGTGGAGTATAAATAATAAATTTATCATCATAGGTTTGGGGTACCTCTGGATGCAGCTACAAAGGAACAGTTGGGCACTTAAATTTGAAATCCAGAGTGTCCCTTTGTAAGTGGGACTTTTTGTTTCTGACTGGGAGCTCTGCTAGGATCAGCTGCATATCAGAGTTCCTTGTCGGGAATTCCCTAGTGTAGCTCTACCGCTTTCTCCCTTTGAAGGAATTGGCTTGAATTCAAGTACGTTCCTAGAAACAGAGCATTTCCCCTAATGATGTCAGCTAATAGATAGTGGGAGATCCCCTCTGAAACTGTTATGTGAGACAAGTAAATAGCAACCCATCCTCAAACTGCAATTCTCTTCTTCAGACCAACAGCAGGCTGTAACTGCTGTCTTTGCAGTCTTATAACCCTGATTCATTCACAAGCTGCTTCTGCTAGTAGCAATCATACAGGTTACCAGCAGTGGCCAGCAAGCTAGGACAGTGGTGCCTACCTGACCGCCTGTCACCTGCATCACCACAGTGTACCGGGAAGGCTGAGATGGCCGTGAGGTTGGCAGAATGCAAATGCACTTGGCAGCAGCACAGGTTGGCTCTGCCAGCGCCTTTGCACTGCGCTGGCCGAACCACCACATCTCCCTTCTCCTTCCCAGTGCACTGCAGCAACACAGGTGACAGAGCAGGTAAGTGCTACCACCCCACCAACTGCTGTTGCAGGTTATATAATTCAGCAAGTGATTAATCTACGGGTTTAGAAACAACTGCCAATAAACAGTTATGGGAAACAGAAGCATATGTAAACAGAGGCAACGAACCTATCCCTGCTTTTAAAAATATGGTTGGGGAAAGAGTATCATTCAGAGAAGAAATGTCTGCCACAATGTTTGTACCAATTCCAAACTAGTGGTGTTCCGGGGTCCAGGTAATCATAGATGGTGTTTCCTGCTTGGCAGGGGGTTGGACTGGATGACCCTTGTGGTATCTTCCAACTCTATGATTCTATGATTCTATAGATATCACTTGCAGGTTTTGGGGTGCTCCCCTTACCATATTCATTGCATACTGGACCATGAGTTAAGGTGCAGTATGCAATGAATATGATGAGGTAATCTCTTTGTGAGGTTAGGCATTGAGGTTAGGCATTGGGTAAGCCTTTTGTTTGGATGGAGGAGAGGTTGTAGCCTTTGCCTGCCCCTCCTCAGTAAGGGTATCCTGTTAAAGGGATCCAGGGGTGTGGATTTTGTCCGATTCTGTCGGACGTGGGCTAGGGCCATGTCACAACCCCAATGGGAACCCCTCGGGGTGCCCCTATTTGATGTAATTCATAGGGCTCCCCTGATTGGTGGTTTACTCTTAGATGGACCTCTTGCAGGCAAGCGGGAGTAGAGATATAGCCTGGCTTCACCCAATGCCTAAGCCAAACCGCTCACATCTGTACCCAATAAAGTTGTGGTCTATTTGAACCCATAAACGAAAATACTCGTGTCCATGTGTTTATTGTCCATTAGGGAACTGCGGGTCACAGGGCCTTGGCACGAAGGTGCCGCCCCCCCCCCAAAACCCTGGTGCATTGGTGTCTGAATTTGTTATGGTTTGTGAACGCTTCTAAGTTAAGCAACTGCGCAGCTCAGTGTCAGGTTCTGCCCATCCCCTTAGAACTGGCCCTGCACCAGCATGACATGTCAGTGTGTACTATCTGACCAGCCTTAACTATTTCAGAATAGCTTCTCAACAGCTCTGCTGTTTTCCAAAGGGAGAGTGAAAGGGGCGCTCTGTTCACTGAGGGACTAGGAGAGGCTACGCACTGCAACGTCCAGCACAAGATGTACAAGACCTGCTTTCTTTGGAGACGTGTTTTACTTGGCAGTGAAGAAGGGCTTTTTTCATACCTACCTGCACATAATCCACACTTCTCCCCAGTGCTTTGAATGCTGTGTACATCACTTCTCTTTTCCCGCCCCATTTTTGCATGATGCAGACACTTTTGTTGGACAGGACGAGTTGAGTGACGTGCTGCATGCTCTCCTTATGCGACTCTTCCGTCTCCTCGGGGCCTCTCTGGTGGAAGTTATTCCTCCAGACGTAAGTAGCAGACTTATCCCTGCCCATGATTTCGCTAAAAATGTCCATCATGTAAACGTCATCTTCAGAATTCCCATCAATGACCATAATCACCTTAATTCCAGGGTAGGTGAGCCTTTTCACGGAAAGTAAACATTTCCTTAAATAGTTGGGATCCTCCTGATAGGCAGCAATGCAAAGGGCAACAGTTTTGTTCAGCTTGATTGGCGTCTCAAGAGACCGTTTCATTTTCCTGTGTTCGAGGAAGGCAAACAGGCTTTGGATGATGAGGTGCGATGCCAGAATGGCACCGTAGAGTCCAAAGGAGAAGTAATAGTTGTCTGTTTGGATAAACTGGTAGCCAACAATGTAAGCAGCGGAGATCCCAAGCAGGAGGGACACCCCAAACAGCGTGGTTCCAAGTATTCTCAAGATACATAGAAACCTCTCGCAATGCATCTGCAATGGATCAAGACAGGTCATTGTTACTTAAGCATACTTCTGGATAAGACAGATGATCGGGTTAGTATCTGAAGAAGTGTGCATGCACACGAAAGCTCATACCAATGACAAACTTAGTAGGTCTCTAAGGTGCTACTGAATTTTGTTGTTGTTATTGTTTCGACTACGCCAGACCAACACGGCTACCTACCTGTAACTAGGGTTAGTTTAAGGCAAGGATAAGGAAACCTGTGGCAATGGTTGGACTCCAACTCCCTAGCTGATGTAGTCAATAGTCAGGGATGATGGGAGTTGGAGTAGCAGTGGACTGCATGGCAAGGTTACACCGCTTACCTGATCTTCCTCTGCCTGAGTTGCTGTTGTATTCTGGGATACGGGGGCAGTGAGGTTGGTGCAGTGCAAACAGGCAGACAGGAGCACTAGGTTGGCGCCACCTGTGCATTTGCACTGAACTCGCTACAACCTCTCCCCCTTCCCCTCTCCATCCTGGTATGCAGCCTCGACTCAACCACAGGGAGGTCAGGTAGCCTCAGCAACAACATCTGAAGGGCCACAAGTTCCCCACAGCTAGATAGCTTCTGGTGGTTCCCTCGCTACGAGAAGCCAAGTTACAGGGAACCAGGCAGAGGGCCTTCTCGGTAGTGGCACCCACCCTGTGGAATGCCCTCCCACCAGAGGTCAAAGAGAACAACAATTACCAGACCTTTAGAAGGCATATCAAGGCAGCCCTGTTTAGGGAAGCTTTTAATGTTTGATTTCTGTATTTTAATGTTTTGTTGGAAGCCGCCCAGAGTGGCTGGGGGAACCCGGCCAGATGGGCGGGGTATAAATAATAAATTATTATTATAGAGGGAAACAGGTTTATGACACCTAAGACACAGCTATAAGCTGCAAGTTATAGCATCCAAATTCTGATTGGGGGGGGGGAATATGTAGTATTGAAGAAACAGGGAGCAATAATGGTAGAATCATTGCAAACAATCATGTGCAATCTGGTTACACATAAAATCCTGGCACCTATTTATCTATCTTGGATACTGCATTAACAACGGAGCCAAATGAATCATGTTCTGAGCTTATAAAAAAACTACTTCTTCACCAGGAGAATGTACGGTAGTTCAAAATTCCCAAAGCGTTTCTATAGAATATCTTGAAAAATGTTAGGTTTTGAACTTGCTACTTAGTCCTGTCTGATACCTGTTGATTGGATCTTGTGCTACAAGCCCAGGCAATAATTACCAGATAAGCCATTGCTTTGTTATGGGCTCCATGGTGGGATGTGATGGTCTTCCATATGTTGGGCAGTGGCAACTCGGTATTTGCAACTGTGTGTGCCAGGGGAACATAGCAGGTCTCAGGTCCCTGCATGTCTACTTAAAATGCCTTGCAAATTACGAGCAAAAGCAGAAAAAATGCAAGTCACTGTCATTCACCCTTGATTCCCCCCAATTGATGTTCTGATCCTCTACAAATGCAAGGGCTGTAAATGACCTGGGTTTATTTGGATCAGCACCATGGTGCCCCACATCACATTGTTTTCTTAGGTCAACGTGACCTGGTTCATGTAGGGTACAACTAGAGGACAATTGAAAGCAGCTGCAGAGAAGACGCAAGCAAACTATATTTCTGGATGCAATTCTGCTTATCTCCTCTTTGAGACAGATGTGCATTAAGGGTCCTTTTTACAGCTGTATTTTATGTTGCACAGACCAAAATGCAAAACAAGAAAAACAAACTAGTGGATAATGCTCACTTAAGCAGGAAATTGCCTATTCCTACAAACTATGGTGTATTTTATCCCTTTCCCCATATGACTACACCTCTTATTTATGGACTTGAACCAGGATTGTCTACCTAGGAGATCCTTGAGCCCCTCAGGAATCAAGTTAGGAGATTGAACCAGGGACTGGCAGATCAAACATTTTGTCCAAGGAATAGAAATTGGCAGTGGCCGCAATCTAAACCCATTCAGTGGTGCCACACTGCATGGCTCAATTCTGGGGCGCTGTCCCTTTAAATTTTCTTTCCCATTTGGGATGTAACTCCTGGAGTCTCAGTGAGCTCTCCCTGGTCCTGCAGTACCAAGATGTAACATAACCAGCTGCTTCCAACTACCTCTAGTAGTTCTTAGAGAGTTGGAAGGGAATTCAAATGTCATCTAGTCCAACCCTTGCTGATGTAGGAACTCTGCTGCTAGGGCATCTCTAATAAGTGGCCATCCAGCTTCCAATGAAGGTTAGACCAGCACTATTTGAAGCAATCAGGTCCACTGTTGAACAGATTGTACCATCAGGAAGCTCCTCCTAATGTTTAGTCTAATAAATCCCTTTGGCTTGGGTCCCACCCTCTGAGTTGACGGAAAACATATCTGATCCTTTTATAAGAAAGTTTTTTTAAAGGCTTTCATATAGTCTTTTAATCATATCTTGCAACTCCTTCAACCGCTCTCCATAAGACTAGATTTCCAGTCTCTTTTCTGCATCATTGCCACCCTCCCCAGGACACATTCCAGTTTACTGATATCAGTCTTAAACTGTGGTGCTCAGAACTGGACATAGTACTCAAAAGTGTAGTCTGACAAAAGTAGAATAGAGAGGTACTCAATACTTCTTGTGATCTAGACACTATGCTCCCATTAAGGCTTCTTGTTAGACTCCTGACCTAGAACTGCTGAGTCCCGGTGCATGTGTAATAATGAGTGGTCCTTTTCATAACCTCCCTAGTACCTATAAATTGCATATACAAGGAATATACACTGTAGCAGCTAACTGTAATGTGTGCAATTCCCTAGTTCAAAACTCATCACAGCAATCAATTCACAAGGTGTTCTGTGTGATCATGTTTTCTTGGTCTCAACGTTCCCTCCACAACATGGGGGTGAAATTTGCCTGCTTTACAGGTTAGAGGGAGAACTGAGAAAATGTATGTTAAATGCTTCATACATTTGAAGTGCACCATACCTGTATTACGTTACACACCAGCAAAACAATATTTGAGATGAAACCCAGCCTTCCTTGGGTATGGAATTTCTATTGTTAAGCTTTCTACCAAGAGTGTCCCCATATTTTTTCAAGCCTAAACACACACACACACAGAGTTTATAAGCTCCCTTTAAAAACAAAACCCTAGAGCAATCATTTTTCAAAGGTGACAAAACCATGAGCAAGTGATCCAAAAATTCGTACACTTGTCAGTTGTCTGTTACAAGTGTCTCGGAAAAGCTGTACAATATCCTCCAGCTTCAAGTCTTAACTTGCTAGAGAAATCTTGAAGCACAAAGCGACTTCATCAGCTGTGCTGTTCTTCCGTGTTGCTTATACTAATATTAGAAGGTCTTTTTTTAGAGAGAGAGAGAGAGAGAGAAAGGAGGTGTCAGACTATATATAGGCTGAGCCCTTTCAGAACTTGAAATAGAATCTGGCAACTTTTGGCATCCTCAGCTAGTGTGTCTCTGGAATCTCCGTAATGCTAAACTCCGCAAGTTATGCATGATGTAACAAGAATGCAAGACTTAACAAGTGAACAAGATGGGAAGGCACCATAGTAATGAGCAAAGTGTATATATTAAAACCTTTCCAGGAACAGAGAGACTTGCCTCTTAGCACTGTGCAGCTTTACTCATAAATTCATTGCACTATGCTCAATGGGACTTACTCCCAGGTCAGTATGCATAGCATTGTGTAAAGGTGGGAATAATTTCAACAGGACTTACCTCTGAGTAAAGATGCATAGATTTGATTTGCATGGGGGGGGGGGTATCTCAGAAAGTTCTGCTTTAAACCTGGCTTGCATTTCAATAGGCAAGACTTAGCACAACCCTTCAAGTCCACTCAGCTTATAGACAATTCCAAGAGAGTTCAATGAAACTGTATCCCAGAAAACTGGCTATAGGCTTATATGGGCCTGGATCTGTGAGTGGGTCACAGCAGAGGGATCCAGCAGCAAGTGGCATACTCCTCAGACCCCAGAGTTAGAAAATCAGATATAGAAGCTAGGTACCAAATGGCTCCTTGAACCAGGGTTACAGTCACCAAAATGGAATGCCTAGTTGTCATTTTGGGGCCAGGCGGCTCAAAGACCGTATTTTTCAATGTGACTTTTTGGTTCCTGAAATTCATTCTGATTGTGCAGATAAAATGTAATGGATAGAATTCTACAGGGTGTGGTATTTGTGTGTGAAAACAGTCAAGATCCAAGGATAAAAACAGTGGGGAGGAAGAAAAGGAAGGTGGTAGTTAGGGGTGGGTAATCTGTCAATTTCAGGTTCTCTCAGCTTCTCATTTTTCCAATCATGAATTCAGTTTTCCACATTTCCACATAAAGAAAGAAGGCTGATCGCCGAAGAATTGATGCTTTTGAATTATGGTGCTGGAGGAGACTCTTGAGAGTCCCATGGACTGCAAGAAGATCAAACCTATCCATTCTTAAGGAAATCAGCCCTGAGTGCTCCTTGGAAGGACAGATCATGAAGCTGAGGCTCCAATACTTTGGCCACCTCATGAGAAGAGAAGAATCCTTGGAAAAGACCCTGATGTTGGGAAAGATTGAGGGCAGTAGGAGAAGGGGACGACAGAGGAAGAGATGGTTGGACAGTGTTCTCGAGGCTACGAACATGAGTTTGACCAAACTGCGGGAGGCGGTGCAAGACAGGAGTGCCTGGCGTGCTGTGGTCCATGGGGTCACGAAGAGTCGGACACAACTAAATGACTAAACAACAACAACATTTCCACAACAATTTGTGAATCTTCTATTTTAAAAAAACCTCATGCAAATTTCTCCTACTATACAAATGTTCGTGTGCAATTTTGCCCAGTGCAATGCATTTCTGTATGCAATTTAAAGTAATATATGCCTCTTATGCAATCTTTGCCATAGTATATGAATTTTTGTACACATTGCATGAAGACTGGACAGCTAAGCTGAAAAATTCAGAGAAGTGTGAATTCCAAAGGGTTGCTGTGTTTTGGTTCACATTGTTTCAGAGTGTTAATTAGGCAGGCTTGCCTTTAAATGTTAACTAAATTAACTTTCTCCTCCATCCCTAGGTAGGATAGACCCCCCTCCTACATCTCAAACATTTTTATTTGGCTTGTATCCTCAGATCTCATATATAGCAATCAAACACCAGACTTCAAACAATACAAAGGTACCATATGTACCAGTTCAGTGGCACCCAGGGTTGTGTATAATTTTTCTTAGCTTTCAGCAAACATCAAATAAGGGGAAGGACTAGGAGCCTAGCCAAGTCACCATCATTCCTTCATTCAGATTGAGATTCTCCAGTAACTTCTCCGGCTACAATAACTTCCAATTATTATTTGATGCATGCAGTGGTACCATCATGCCAGCCAAGCTGTACAAGCAACTGAAGTCATTGCTTGGAAGAGCAATATTGCAAGCTGCAAGCAATCTGAAAGGAGCAGCACAAAATCCCCTGCAGTCTCAAAGAGGATACAGTAGAATGCTCTCCCCATGGAGGTTCGGCTGGCGCCTTCATAATACACCTTTAGGTGTCAGGCAAAAACATTCCTCTTTAACCAGGCCTTTGGCTGATTGACGTCCGAAGCCCTTTTAAAATGTGTTGCAGAAGGGGGGATTATTGGGTTGTTTTTGCTTTTGCTTTTATTATGTATTTTGTGATTTTATATTGTGATTTGATGTTGTGAATCACCCTGAGACATGCAGATATAGGGCAGTATACAACTAAAATAAATACAGTCCTACCTTGGAAGCTGAACGGAATCTGTTCCGGAAGTCCATTCGACTTCCAAAATATTCAGAAACCAAAGCGCAGCTTCTGATTGGCTGCCAATCCGAAGCCATGGAAGCCCCAGAGGTTCGGCTTCCAAACATAGTTCGCAAACAGTCTCTTCTGGGTTTGTGGCATTCGGGAGCCAAAACGTTTGAGAACTAAGCTGTTCAAAAACCAAGGTACAACTGTTCAGGTCTTCAACTCCATGGGTGGTATTCAACTTAAGTTTTACTCAAGAGTTTCACCTGCTGAAATTAATGAACATGACTAAGCTAGGCCCATTAATTTCAATAAGTCTACTGCAAGTAAAGAAATGACTTCAGTTTCGTGCAGAGCGTGGCTGGCCATGTGTTTGATCACAGCCAATGGTGGTTAGTGCCCACTAGATTGAGGGGGCAAACGGCAGGGAGGCCATCAGTAGGTGGAATCAGAGCCAACTAATTCAAGTTCGCCCCCCTCTCTTTCTCCCAGCTGAGTACTACAAGGGCAACAACACTAAAAACATAATATGAGCTTGTAAAGCCAAACCCAACCTTAGCTTTATAACATGGAATATCGCAGGATGGTCTAAAAAGGCATCTGGCCAGTATTTTTGTCGAATTCATTCAAGGATATGACATTGTATTCCTACAGGAGACTTCGAGCACAAGCGAAATATGAGCTTGTTGGATCAGGCCAATGGCCCATCTAGTTCATCATCCTGTTCTCATAGTGGCTGAATAGTTACTTGTGGGAAACCATCAAGAGGGATTTAAGCACAAGAGCCCTCTCCCCTCCTATGATTTCCAGCAACTGGTCTTCAGAAAAATTGCTGTCTCCTAACTGGAAGCAGAGCATAGCCATCACGGCTAGTAGCGATGGATAGGCCTCTCCTCCAGGAATTTGTCTAATCCTTTTTTAAAGCCACCCAAGTGGGTGGCCGTCACTGCCTCCTGTGGGAGTGAGTTCCACAGTTTAACTAGGCGCTGCACAAAGAAGTACTTAATATTTCGTCTGTCCCAAATCTTCCAATACTTAAGACTAAGGAGGAGGCGGACAGCCAGTGCCACCCACTGGACAGGTTACAAGTAAGAAGGCAAGCAGGTCATGGGTGGCCAGGACTGGTGGATAATGGAGGAGCCCTGATGGAGAATTTCAATGAATTCTTTACATGTAATGTGCCCTTATATACAGTCTCTGCAGCATAATCTCACATGTTTTATAAGAACAAGAGTTCCACCAAGTTCAGTGGGACCTCCTCTCTTCAGAGGGATGCAGGTGGCACTGTGGTCTAAACCAGTGAGCCTCTTGGGCTTGCTGATTGGAAGGTCGGCGGTTCGAATCCATCTGATGGGGTGAGCTCTGTCCGTTGCTCTGTCCCAGCTTCTGCCAACTTGGGAGTTGGAAAGCATGCCAGTGCAAGTAGATAAATAGGTACCGCTGCAGCGGGAAGGTAAATGGCATTTCTGTGGGCTCTGGTTTCAGTCACGGTGTCCCATTGCACCAGAAGCGGTTTAGTCATGCTGGCTGCATGATCTGGAAAGCTGTCTGTGGACAAACGCCGGCTCCCTCAGGCATGAGCGCCACAACCCCATAGTCATATTTGACTGGACTTAACCATCCAGAGGTCCTTTACCTTTACCGCTCTAATGCAGAGTTTAGGATTGCTGCCTTAGCCAGGAAAACAGTCCCGTGTTACATGGTTAGACTTTTTCAACTGAGATGTATTCCTAAACCGAAGACTCTGGCAATATAGCCAGACCCATCTCCATACTTCTGTTCCTTTCCCCATTATTCACATTTTCCTTACATTCACCATTTTCTGTGTGCATGCTGATAATATTCAGCACACCATCTGTTGGCCACATCTGATTTGGAACTACACCCTCTGACATCATTATAGGCTTGAGGACCATCCCTTTGAAAGACTGGGGGAAAAGATTTTCTACTTAACTATAGCCATACAACACTCATCAACTGTTTACATTTCTGTCTTACAGGGCTTTACAGCATTGGTGGGGGGGGGGGAATGGGGGCTACACCCTTTTATAACTTAGAAAAGGACGTATTTGATCACTTCTAGCAGATCACAAGGACAGGAGTCATAAAGAGAAAGGAACCCTTTTTAGAGATCTTAAAGTTAAGAGTGGGGGAGGTTTAAAGAAGGCAGTAAGCTTGCTTTCATGCACAGCTTCAGAGAGGGAAAGCTTATTCCAAATTCTGTAATGGAGACACATTCTTAAAAGATCTAAACCCTTGGTCTGGCAGGATCTACAGTGTCACACCCTAAAATGTGTCGCCAGCAGTTTGAAGTTTCAAGGCTGTTTCTTACACGTCTGTGTGTCCATCACTTGGTTTCTCAGTGCCAGATGACGGAGCAGCTGGACGTGTGAACTGGCTCCATTGAAAACCATTATGCAGTGGTGTAGCAAGGTCAGGTGGTACCCGGTGTGGAAAATTTCTGGTCATCCCCTCCCCCAATTGAAATCTAGTTGGACTCACAAGAGACTGTGATCTACTCACAGTATAAAAAGACTGGATGTGATCTACCCATTGTCATTGCAAGTTGTTGTTGAGCTTTCTTTAGGGGAGGGTTGGCCAAAGTTGTTGAGCTTTTTGTGGTTCCAGGGTTTGGGTCCTGAGTTGAGGGACCTTTTGCTTCTCTCCTCTCCACCCTCCGCTTCTTTGCTTGCCTGCCTCATTCCCATTCTCTCTGCATACCTGCATGCCTTCGCCAGCAGCCAGGGAGCGTTAGGCTGTCAAAATGAGGGGGGGAGGCCGCCAGAGTAGGGGTAGGTGGGAGGCGCAACTCCCCATGGAGTTGACACCTGGGGCAGACCACCCCCACCACCCCTACCTTGCTCTGCCCCTGCCATTATGCATTGGATAAAGTAGTAATGGTCAATCTATCTTGTGATGTTCTGTATCTGTGGTGGTTCATTGACACACCACTTGAAGCTGCAACCATCTACAAAACAACAACAACAACAACCCAGAATCAACAACCACCCCCAACCCAATCCATTAAGAATTTGGGCATATTGAAGCAACTACTTTACTAAGAAGACCGTGACTATGTTAGGATCATAGAATTGTGGACTTGGAAGGGACCCCAAGGGTCATTTAGCCCAACACCCTGCAATGCAGGAATCACAGCTATCAGAACCCAACCCAACCAGTCCTGTGCATCATCATCATCATCATCATCCAAGTCATCCTGTAAGATCCTAGAGCAGTTTGCAGCATAATCAGACAAAACATCACAGAACAATAGCCCCCAAAGCCTCCTAACCAAACACATGACAATCATTAGCAGATTCTGTATAGCAGCAGACCAAATAAGAGCTGTTGAGCTACCAGAAAGCGTCATAAAGAGGTTTCAGATCAACAGAGAAGCCACAGGGAGAGGAAGGTGAGGCCTGAAGTCCTCCCTGAAAATAAACCCAATTGAACTCAGTAGACCATAGCTGGGAAACCTGTGGCCCTCCAACCTCCAACAGTGACAACCACCACAGCCAAAGGGCAGGGATGATGGGATCTGCAGTCTAGCAACATCTGTCCACAGGTCCCTGCAGAAATGGCTTGTGAGGTTGGGCAGAGCTGCTGCACCAGCTTCCCAGAGGGTGGGGCCCCTGGAGCAGGGGCAGACTTTGGCCTTTCAAATTTCAGTGGCACCCTGTGCAAGGCCAAAATTTGGCATGTCACACCTCCCACCTTCCATTATGCAACATGCACTATGTCAGCGTTTCTCAACCACTGTTCCGCGGCACACTACTGTGCCACGAGACGGTGGCTGCTGTGCCGCAACGTGAGGCGACGAGAAGGGCGATTTGCGGCCACCAATAGGCAGCGCTGACCCGCCGGAAAGGAAGCCGGCCGGGTCAGTCTGGAGGGCGCGAGGGCGCGAAGGGTGTTTCTTCGTCATCTCCTCGTGCTCGCTCCCTGAGCGAGGCAGCGCTTCATGGCCGAGGCCGCCTCCTCGCGCTCAATGGAGAAGGCAGCGGCGGCAGCGGTGCAGGGTGGCGGGGACTCTGGAGCAGCAGCAGCCCCATCCAGCGGCGGCAGTAACAGCAGCAGCCGCAGCAGCAGCCGCCCCACCTCGGCGGGCTCCTCGCCGTCCTCCTCCGCCAGCCGGGGAGGGCTCTCGGGCCGCCAAGGAGCAGCGGCGGCGGCTACACCAGCGGGGAGGCCAGAGGGAGGCGGCGGTGGCGGCAGCAGCAGCAGCCCCAGCTCAGCCGCGGCCAGCCCAGGAGGGAGCGGGGGGCTGGCAGCAGGCAGGACAATGGAGGCGGTGCTCGAGGGCTCTCTCAGCAAGTACACCAACCTCATCCTCCCTATTCCTCAGTCCCCCACCCATTCCCAACCCCCAGGATTTGCCCCGTCTTTTAATGGTGGTGTGCCGCGTGATTTTTTTGACGGAACAAGTGTGCCGTGGCCCAAAAAAGGTTGAGAAACACTGCACTATGTCATAGTTGCAGCAACCCCCTTGGCTCAGTGCCCAGTGTGGGGACACCGGTTGTGCTGCCCTAAATCCACATCTGACTGGGGGGGTTTACCAGGATGGAGAGGAGCAAGGTGACAGGGAGCTAGACATGGTGCAAACACATTGACGAGAGCACCAGATTTGCTCTGCCAGTGCATCTGCACCATGCCAGCATCCCCTCCGCCTTCCCCTCCCAGTTAGCAACAGTGACCCTCTGCTGGAAAACTAGCGCAGCAGCTATGCTCAACTTGGTGACATGTATGCTAGAGGTGGCCCATCCTGTTTTGCTGCCCAAGGCAAAATGGAAAGGTGCTATCCCCCTGTCGCTGCCCCCCTCTGGTCTTCCTTACCAGGGTTGTGTGGCAATGGCTTCTGGAGAGATCTCACAAGATCTTACAGAGCTCTTGCAAGATATCACAGCGCTCTCGCGAGATCTGAAGGAGCGTCTCCACCTCCATCGTTCTGCCCGGACACTGAGGTCCAGTGCCGAGGGCCTTCTGGCGGTTCCCTCGCTGCGAGAAGCCAAGTTACAGGGAACCAGGCAGAGGGCCTTCTCGGTAGTGGCGCCCGCCCTGTGGAACACCCCCCCCCCACCAGATGTCAAAGAGAAAAACAACTACCAGACTTTTAGAGGACATCTGAAGGCAGCCCTGTTTAGGGAAGCTTTTAATGTTTAATAAATTATGGTATTTTAATATTTCTGTTGGAAGTCGCCCAGAGTGGCTGTGGAGGCCGAGGCCCGGCCAGATGGGCGGGGTATAATAAATTAATTATTATTATCATCATCATCATCTCCCCAGAAGCTGCCACTGCGGCTTCTCCTTACTGTGGTACATTTGGATAAGCACTACTGGTGAAGAAGCAGGGGGCATCCAAAATCTGTGTAAAGTTAAAAGGGTTATTAGCTTGAGCCAAATGGTCATGTGAAAAAAGGCCCTGGGTGTAGCTGATTAGGCCCATAGTTTCAAATGAATCAAAACAACCTGACAGATGTAATTTGGGCTTGCCTTGAACTCAGTGGGAGATTTGCCACATACTTTAAAAGCACAGCAAAAATCTGTGGGAAATTCTTTGACTTCGGTAGCGACCGGGGTGGGGGTGGGGGCAAGTTGATACTGAGTTTAGCCAAAGACTGTAGACTTTGCAGCAATGTGACAATTAAGAGATCCCTGCTGCTTGCGGTTGCTTTACAGTTAAGCATCCTGTAGGACTTACAGTAATCTCTGTATCTCACTCCCTCCACACACACCCCTAACCTGGCACATAGAATTCATTCATACAAAATACATGTCAAAAGCATGATGCCTGGATAGCTCAGTTGGTAAGAGCCTGGTGCTGATAATGCCGAGGCTGCAGGTTCAATCCCCTCCCAACTAAATAAAAAAAAATTATACGATTCATTTTTCTGCATTTAATTTCATTCCATCCAAATGTAAGGTGTTCACAAGGACATAGGAACTGGCTTGTGGGGAGTAGGAAAGATGAGGTGCCTACCTCAGGCAGAAGATGCTGGGGTGTGTGGTAGGGGGGACAGTCCCCCCTTCTCCCTCTGCAGCTATGGCGGCAGCGCTACTTCCGGTCTGGTACTTCCGGTCCGATCCCTTATTTTTCAAGAAGGAACTTGGCAGGTATGCTGACTGGCAGTGGCCCTCCAGGATTTCAGCACTACTTGGGAGATGCCGAGGTTTGAACCTGGGGGTCTTTCTTTCACTGCTAGATACCTTCATGGGCTGAGGTGACCACTCTCTTCCCTATACCTGGAGATGATGGGGACTGAGCCAGAGACCTTCCACATGCAAAAGCTCTGTTACTTGCGGCAATGCAATCCATCGGCACACAAGCTAAATTGATATCGACAAGCACTTCCCCGATCTGTCCCACTATTAAGATTGAAATCTCAAGTTGCTTTGCCCAGAATCCGGAACACAGCTGAAGCCAATGGGTTTCCAGCAATGTAGCCTTGGGCAGGACTGCAGCCACCGACATTTGATACAGGACTTTTAAAGCGGGACCTTTGCTATCTGATGTCCAGGATCTGATAGTTAAAAATCGGGACCGGATTGTGGCAGCCACTGCTGCTGCTGCTTGGCACCGTTCCAGTCACCAATCTGCTCGTTACAAATTTGATAAGCCTGCAAAAGGAAAGACTTGGTGGCTGGAACAATTCCAAATAGCCAGGAAATCCCACTTGAGGTCAAAGACAGCCACAACTGGAGAATTCCTCGCTCACTCGTCTAGCCAATACAGGCTGTAACCCCCCCCCCCCCAAACAAACTGGAAACCTAAGGACTCTTGTTCTGGTTCAGGTTCAAATAATGACTGTCAAACAATGGCTCAGGTTCTGCTCTGTTCCAGTTCAAGGGAGAAATAATGATTACTAAAGCCTTTTTTCGGTTCTAATTTCAGACTGGGCACAAACTCAGGAGGAGCTTTCAGAAGTGATCTCAGAATGACTGCAAGCTGGCCAGGGGCGGGGGACAAGTGGCAAAGCACTGGAGCAGATACAGAAGGTTGGCACTTGCTAGAAATGGGAGTATCAGGTTGACACCTGTTACTCTCAACCCATTTCGACAATGAACTGGAATGGACCACAGTCCGCAAATGCCTCTCCTATAGTACTGGATTCCCTGCATTGCCTGGGCTTTGACTGGATGAATACATGGACTAAATGATTCTATGGAAATGAGTAAAGTTTCAAGACCAGGCGCAGCATAAATATGTCACATGACTTAAACCACTGAGTCTCTTGGGCTTGCTGATCGGAAGGTCAGCAATTTGAATCCGTGCAACGGGCTGAGCTCCTGTTGCTCTGTCCCAACTTCTGCCAACCTAGCAGTTCAAAAGCACACCGGTGCAAGTAGATAAATAGGTACCGCTGCGGCGGGAAGGTAAACGGAGTTTCTGTGAGCTCTGGTTTCCATCGCGGTGTTCCATTGCGCCAGAAGTGGTTTAGTCATGCTGGCCACATGACCCGGAAAAGCTGTCTGTGGACAAATGCCGGCTCCCTCAGCCTGAAAGCGAGATGAGCGCCCCAGCCCCACAGTCTCCTTTGACTGGATTTAACCATCCAGGGGTCCTTTACAGATTACCTTTATTCTTCTACCCAATTATATGCTTCTCCACCTCTGCCTAAAGTTCTCCCTCACATGACCTGACTTATTCTCCTCCCAGACTGCCTCTTTTCCAGGAACAGCCTCCTCAGATTCAAGACAGGATTCTCTGCTGTGCCAGGAACCAGTCAGATGAACCAGAGATCGGCTGCATCCTTAGCTGCTCAGCTTCCGAAAAGCGGTAGGAGGAGTTTCAGAGGGTAGCCATCTGTACATTCACACTTACTGTATTTACATTCGAACCGTATGCAGGCACCTGTAAATTATAACATTAGCCGATTGCTACATTAGCCGATTGGCACCCCCATTTCTGGGAAGCTGGCTGAGACTTAATTTTGGCAGCAGCAGAAGCAAATCCATCTTTGAAGTACAAATGATTCCCAGCGTTCATTCATTATGAACATAAAATAGCTGTCAGCATTCTTTCCCCTTCCAGTTTTAAGAGCCAGTGGAAGGGAAAACTGAACAGTTATGTTACATCTGTAGGGCTTTACTGCTCTGCAGCCCAGTTGCCTTGGTCTCCCACTCATTTATCATTTCCAGATTTTTTACATGTCATTGATCTTCGCTGCAGGGATCAGACAGAGCCGACGTCAGGTCTCTGTTTTAAGTGCAAATTAAAGAACAGGAGAGAGCCCAGCTTTCAATAATGAAAAAAGAAATAATCATAAAAAATATCAGGCCATTATAAACATGAAACCAGCTGTACATTCTCAGAGACCCCAATATGGGGTCTCCGAGTAGCACTGAATTAAAAGGCGTGGGGCCCTATTCTGAACTGTCAGTTTGCCTACGCCATTGCTCTCAAGTCTTATATACCTTTTAGCTGAAGGCATGCTTCGTTAAAATGAAGGTCTCTCCCTGCTTTTAAGAGTTATCTTGCATGCTGATAGTCAAAATAAGGATTCTAACCAATTTGGATTAGTGATAGGGAGTATACAACTGGCACCCAAGGATGCCAACTTGAATAAAATATTGGAGGGGCCCAGGTAAGTTCTGGCCCGCATAATCAAATGCAATTCTGGGCTGCATCAATAGGAGTATAGCATCTAGATCGAGGGAAGTAATAGTACCACTGTATTCTGCTCTGGTCAGACCTCACCTGGAGTACTGTGTCCAGTTCTGGGCACCACAGTTCAAGAAGGATACTGACAAGCTGGAACGTGTCCAGAGGAGGGCAACCAAAATGGTCAAAGGCCTGGAAACAATGCCTTATGAGGAACGGCTTAGGGAGCTGGGTATGTTTAGCCTGGAGAAGATAAGGTTAAGGGGTGATATGATAGCCATATTCAAATATATAAAAGGATGTCATATAGAGGAGGGTGAAAGGTTGTTTTCTGCTGTTCCAGAGAAGTGGACACGGAGCAATGGATTCAAACTACAGTGGTACCTCGGTTTATGAACACAATTGGTTCCAGAAGTCTGTTCATAAACTGAAGCGTTCATAAACTGAAGCGAACTTTCCCATTGAAAGTAATGGAAAGTGGATTAATCCGTTCTAGACGGTCCGCGGAGTAATCGTTCATAAACTGAAGCGAACTTTCCCATTGAAAGTAATGGAAAGTGGATTAATCCGTTCCAGACGGGTCCGCGGAGTACTTAAACTGAAGCGTTCATAAACTGAAACATGGGTGTAATTGGTTCCGGAAGTCTGTTCATAAACTGAAGCGTTCATAAACTGAAGCGAACTTTCCCATTAAAAGTAATGGAAAGTGAATTAATCCGTTCCAGATGGGTCCGCGACGTTCATAAACCGAAAATTCATAAACCGAGGTGTTCATAAACCGAGGTTCCACTGTACAAGAAAGAAGATTCCACCTAAACATTAGGAAGAACTTCCTGACAGTAAGAGCTGTTCGACAGTGGAATTTGCTGCCAAGAAGTGTGGTGGAGTCTCCTTCTTTGGAGGTTTTTAAGCAGAGGCTTGACAGCCATATGTCAAGAATGCTTTGATGGTGTTTCCTGCTTGGCAGGGGGTTGGACTGGATGGCCCTTGTGGTCTCTTTCAATTCTATGATTCTATGAAATCAGTAGACATGGCACAAACACACCATTTGAATGGCAATTCTGATCAACTTCAGGTGTGTGCGCCCCCCCCCCCATATTTTCTTGAGGGGGCCAAAGGAGTTGGCTCCTAGGCTGGCATACCAGTGGTAAGGATTCCAGGTGACTTTAGGAAAATAGAGAGCAATATGTTTGTGGCAGAAGAGCAGAGGGGGTCCTTGTTCTGCAGTGTCCCCACACCACTTTATAAAGGGGATGTTTTAATGGTGAAACAGACAAGACCCCCCCCCACACACACACCCCTTGCTAGTTGGGTGGGATGGGAATACTACTACACAAGGAACATCTTTGGGTGGGTGGGGGGAGAAAACGCCAAGGAGTAATGCCCACACAAATACAGAGTGGAGTCCCTAAGGTGGTTGGATGGTGGTTTCCTTCTGCCAAATCCAGCAGCCAAGCTGGGGCCAAACATATTGCTTGCTTTCCTTTGGACCACATCAATAAGGCCGGGTGGGTGGGTGTCCTGACATCTGGGGAGCACAGAGCCAATGCTATGACCTGAGAGACCAATGTTTAAACCCACTGGGTGACCTTGAGCCAGTCACAGTCTCTCAGCCTGATCTACCTCGCAGGGTTGTTTCAGGGATAAAGTGGGAGATGGAGAAGAAGCACGTTTCGAGCTCATGGGAGGAAAGGAGAGATATAAATAGGAGAAATGAATAAATGCCAAGGTGGGTTGGCACTAGAAAGCTGGATCCCCAACCAGGACTGACTGCACACCTCTGCACCTGGGACAATAATGTCATCCTGTTTCAGGCTGCATTACATTTTGATTTCTGGAGAAAGAAACAAAACAAAACAAACATGGTACAAAGTATCATTTGAAGGATGGCAATGAGGAAAGTGTGGGGATGCAAACATTTTGGGAAGGAATGTTGAGTTCTTAGTAATAAATGACGGGGAGGGGTGGATACTATACTGAGAAAAAGGAAGGCTTGTGTGTGGCTGGAAGTACCCAGTGACTCACATAACTAAGCATGTGAATATCCTCCATTGAACAATATTGTGCTGGAAGTGAAAGTGTTGGTGTGTTTGGTCAGTGAGAATAATACTTTGCATTCATACTGTGCAATCCTGTGAATGCACATAAACTCCACTTTATCCAATGCTGCTTACTCCCATGTAAGCGTGCGTAGGATTGCATATGCGTGTGTTCAAAGCACATCGTATTTATTATCCCAGCAATTGCTAGCAGGCTCAGTAAGGGAGGGCAAGTGCTATTGTTGCCATATTGCAGGGGTGGGTGGTGGCCAAAAAGAACAAGGAGAGAGCCCTGGTGGATCAGACCCAAACCCCGTCTTGTCCAGCGGCCTGCTCTTACAATTGCCAAGTATGCACACACACACACACAATTGCCAAGTATGCACACACACACACATACACACACACACAGCAAGTCCACAAGCAGGACACAAAAGTGTCCACTCATGCAACTTGTGATTTCCGGCAACTCACATCCAGCTGTTTACTGCCTCCTGATCAGGACTAGCAGCCATAAACTAATCCTATATAATAAAGTGCAAGTGTCTCTGCGTCCAAGTTTTCTGTGTGTCCCATTTTGCGCGCTAATGCGCATGTGCCCCAGGGACACAGGGATTGGACAGCAGAGACTGGACACACACGCTCCCCCCCACCTCTGCCTACCGTTTCCCTACGGCCGACCAACCGCCGCTCCCGGCCGGACAAGGAGGCTGCTTTATTTCCCATCCCCCCCTACGCTCCCCCCGGCGACCAACAGCAAGCGTGCGTGCGCGCGCTCTCCCCCCACCCCCACCTGGATCACTCGCGCGCCCAGGACCCTGGCGGGTGTGAGGGGCGAGGGTCCCTCAGGGGAAGCGGGGGGGGGCGCTGCGCAGAGGAGAAAGAGGCAGCGGCAGCCGAGCGGAACGTGTCAGGGGGAAAGGTCGCGGCCAAAAAGCTGGCCTATTTTCATGAAAAGAGCAGCCTGCGTAGCTGCCTTCCCCTCGCTGCCTGCGCATGAGGAGGCGCGCACCCTGTCGGTCTTCTCCGGGTCGCGCGCCGCTCCAGCCCTCATCCCTGCAGGAGCGCCTGCACTTCCGGGTTCGAGGCCTCCCTCCCTCAGTCTGCCAGGGCGCATGGAAGTAAGTCAGGCAGGCAAGGCAGGGCGGCCGAGAGCGATGGCTCAGGGGAAGCGCAAGTTCCAGGCGCGCAAGGAGGCCTCCGCGGGGAAGAAAGCGAAGGCGGTGGCGGCGGCCCGGGGGCCTCGCAAAGGAGGTAGGGCCGAGGGATGGACAGAGGCAGCCCGGGGGCCGGCTTTGCTCTCAACTTTGCCTCCGGTTCCGGAGACTTTTGTGCGCGCTCAGAAGGCTGCCTCCCCTTCTCCTCCAAGACGCAGCAGCTCCTCTCACACGTTCTAGCGCCCGTTTACTGAACGGGCTGAATGCCACTAGTCCTTAATAAAACCAGGCAAGAGGTGGGAATTTGCCTCAAGGCTACCTAGTTAGCCTGTCCTGTGACCAGAGTGAGGATTTACCTGGCAATCTTTCAAACCATTCTCCATGCTAGATCATGCAGTAGCTATTTTTCACATTCCTGTCATGGAGTGATGTGTGCATGCACACAAGCCCCTCTATGAAAAGACATGCTAGGAAATAATCTCTGCAATACTGGACCGGCTAAAGGTGAACCTAACCCCCTATATAATTAGCAAAAAACAAAAAACAACACCCACCAACCTCTGGCAACTAGTTATGTAGAGGTGGCTAAATGTACACTTTGCAGAATTGCAAACTGTGTGAATGGCTGGAATGCTAACAAATATCAATACAACTTTGCCCCCTGAACAGTGGTCTACAGGAGAGACCTGCAACGCAATGTTGCAGCGCATAATGTGCCTGCTCAGGATTCTAGCTACTCTGTTTACATTCCCTCCCCACAAGTTTTCTGTTCACTGCATCTCAAGTCAGCCAGCGTTCTGTACCCACTGAGCACATTTGTGTACAGACAATATACAGTACCTTCAAGGCATGTCCTTCCCCTCAAAGAATCCTGGGCACTGTAGTTTGTCCAGGGTTGGTGGGGAGTGCAACTCTGTGAGGGGCAAAGTACAGTGCCTGGAATTCTTTGAGGGAACGAACGTGTTTCAAATATGCTTTATAAGGTATAGTGTGCATATACTCCCAGTCATCCCCTTTCTATAGATTTGTCATACTTCTGCAAACCTTGGGGTTTCCTCAAGCCTGGGGTTTCCTTATGTATGGGTGGTGCCATTTGGCTACATAAGCAACACACTCACGGTTTGAATAGTGGAGATGACCGTACATAGCTGAGAATGGTTCTTTTCCATCCCAGCCTGCAGGTCTTGATACAGCGCAAAGCAACAGGAGCACTGCTATCCTAGGATTAAAGGTAAAGGGACCCCTAACCATTAGGTCCAGTTGTGACCGACTCTGGGGTTGCGCGCTCATCTCGCATTATTGGCCGAGGGAGCCGGCGTATAGCTTCTAGGTCATGTGGCCAGCATGACAAAGCCGCTTCTGGCAAACCAGAGCAGCACATGGAAACGCCGTTTACCTTCCCGCTGTAGCGGTTCCTATTTATCTACTTGCATTTTGACGTGCTTTCGAACTGCTAGGTTGGCAGGAGCTGGGACCAAGCAACGGGAGCTCACCCCGTCACAGGGATTCGAACCGCCGACCTTCCGATCGGCAAGCCCTAGGCTCAGTGGTTTAACCACAGCGCCACCTGGGTCCTATATCCTAGGATTAATCAGCAGCAATCCTAGGCTGATCCTAGGATTAATCAGCAGCAATTATATTTTGAACTATCAGAAGCTAAACTAGCCTCAAGTTTCACTTCTCTAATCACTTAACTGGATTTTGCAGTAGGGCGAGCCTCATCTATTTCAGCGGAACAGACTTCCCGGGGATAGCTTGTGCCTGTGCTGATTGCCTCATAAGCAAGACCCACTGAATTCAAGGAGGCTTACTCCTTAGCATGCCTGTGTTGGACTGCAGCCTCCGCTGGCTTGCAAATTGATGCATATCATCTCAGTGGATTGGAAGAGAACTGAAAATGCCAAGTCTCAAATTTCAAAGCCGCCTCATTGTCCTGTTCCCTGTGCAGACTGCTGGGTGGTGGTAGTTTTATTTTCTGCTCCTGCTGATAGCTATTACTTAAAGATGTGTGGAAACGAGAAACCACTGGGGATAATATATGAGGCTTGTCAGTTACACACTATTTCAAAGAGCATTCGGTGGCGAGCAATGAGGTCCAGTCAGCCTTCAAGGCTGGAGACTAATCTACTTATGGATTTGTTGTGGCCTTGGGAAAGTTATTTCTCCCTCATACCCTGATCCTAAGCATCTTTGCTCAGCATTATCCCATTGATTTGAATGAAGCTTGCTTCCAGTATGTGCTCGGGGTCCTTGGTTTCTTCAAAGGATCTGAGCACACGTGCTGGATGTGACCACCAAGGACTTTTGATGCAGCCAATTATTTGTTTCCATTGTTCTGTGCTACCAACCGCAATGCCTTTGCTTTGTTGGACTATCTGGGGCAAGAGGAGGGAGAGCAATTATTGTGTGCATGGAAGGAGGGTCCCTTCCCACCACCCCATACCCAGAGTTCTGTTTATACAAACAAAGCCCACAAATCTAGGGTGGGGCTTCTGTGTGACCCTCCAGATGTTGGAACTCCCATCATTGGGGGCAGACCCCTAGGGGCTAGGGCAGTTTTGTTCCCAACCCCATCGTATTTTTTGAGGGGCCCGGGGCAGGCCCCTTCAATTTTCAGAGGGTGTTTGGCTCCACCCCTGGCTCCTTGAGACTTAAGTTGGGCCCATCAATCATCTGGAAAAGCTGCCCCCTTAGACTCCCATCGTCCCTGACCACTGGCCATGCTGGCTAAGAATGTTGAGAGCTAGAATCCAACAACATATGAAGGGCCACCGATTCCCCGCATCTGTTTTAAATGGTTAAAATATAAAACAATCATTTTATCTGGGAGTAGGGTCACTCTCCCCCCCCCTTACCCAGTTATTTTCCTTCTGTACATGATACAAGTTTACTAAAATGGTAAGAAAATTCTTATACTTCTGTAGGCAAGCGCTGGGTAGCCTTCCAACCCAGGTAAAACGTTATTAGCTCCAGCCTGCACCTATGGAAATAGGTTTTCTACCTGTGGGGGGGGGAACTCCTTTTCGTCTGTGTTTCCTTTGATTTTATTGTGCACAACCTTGTGTGTTGTATACAGTGGTACCTTGGTTTGCAACTGTTTTGGATTACAACCATTTTGGATTACAACTACAGTAATACCTCGGGTTACGAACACGATCCATTCCGGGTCGCAGTTCATAACCCGAAAAGTTCCTAACCCGAACGCGACCCGAACCGCCATTTTGCGCATGTGCAAAGCGCTATTTTCGCGATTTTCGCGCTTTGCGAAACATCAAGTGACATTGAGGGAAAGTAACATCCTTATGGTTGCCATATTTCAAAAAGTAAAAGCCAGGACACCCCAAAGCTGTTGAGGTTTCTTTAGGAAGGAAAAACACACACAAATAAAAACCCTGCATTGTCTTTTCCAACGTCAATTCCAAAAAAACAAAACAAAAAACCAATTCCGCCTATGAAATCCCAGGCGTATGGCAGCCCTAATCATCCTATAATACTATAATACTGAAACATCCTATAATAATGTACATATGTAAGAGACTCATTTATAGTTATAATTTGGGAACATATCCTTATGCAGATGTTTGATTTAATACTTTTATACTTGATTTTATATTTTGTGGATGTCACATTATTATATTATAAAGTAGTTGTGTTCTATTTTGTTAATTCTTCTGGGTGTCCCCGTCCTGTCCGCCCCCCCCCCCAATGTATTTCCTTTTTGTTTTCCAATCCATTTCCACATCTGCTGTGGCTCAAATTTTTATTCTGAAATAATAATAATGGGGGGGGGAGTTTGAGCTCCATGGGAGAACTGAAGATCCCAGGGTTCCATCCCCCGACTCTCTAGGCAGGGCTGGGAAGTCGAAAGGAGCTTCCTATGCCAAGAATCCCCTTGAAACGCCTCCTTTCTCTTCCCTCTCAGAGGCGCCAGCTGTAGAAAAAGTCCCCACTTCCCTCTTGCCGTCTCACGGATCGGTCGGGGGAACCCCTTCCAGATAACCGGAGCCAATCAGGAGAGGGTGCGGCGCCGCGTCATAAAGGGGAGGCGGACCCTCCCACACAGTGACCTCATCGTCGGCATTCCCTGCATCTTGGGTCTTGCCTGCTGCCACGTGGGTTCCCAGCCTGCAATAAAAAAAGTCTGCCTGGCTTTGAGCTGAGCGACCTCGCTCTTCTTTTTTTGCTCGCTCTGCAAAAGGCAAGCCGGGGATTAGGAAGTGGCCGGGGCCCCAGACGCCTCTCCCCGGCCTTGCAAGGGGGCGCGGGGCTGCAGGCAGGCCGGGGCTTGTTTTCATGCGCTGGGGGGCGAATTGCTGCACATGTGTGGGTCGCCTCTCTGGACTCTGGCCCCATAACCACGGCCTCCCCCGCCGCCGCCGCCGCCGCCTCCTCCCCATAATGAACCGCTCCAGCTGCGCCCTGTCGAAGCCTATTGCAACCAGACACTTTTACGTTTGGTCTTTTGCAAAAAGGAACCCTGCTAAACTCGCTGTGCCTTCCCCACGAGGGAAGAAAACTGCTGAATCCGGAGCAATAAAGAGGGGGGGGAAGCAGTGGGAACTAAACAATGAGGTGGCTTCCATCCAGGGCATGGAGAGAGGGAGAGAGATAGGCATCTTGGAGCCCGGCAGGCGGTTGCCAAGCCGGGGCCAGCGCCGCCTCCTCCAAGCCTGGTTCCCTTTGTCCTGCCCCACGGATGGGGGGAGGACGGGAGAGCGGATCGGCCCCTGCCTACACGCGCGCGGCTCCGGAGCCGATGCCACGTCCTTTCATTTCCCTCGCCTGCCGGCGCGCCACATCCTCCAAGACGGATGCCCACCCAGGAACCCCCCCCCCAAAAAAACATCGCCCCGATCCACGCATACCCTTCTAAGGTAGCAAAGCATTGAGTCTTGCAAGGCCTGGGGGGCAGGAGTTGCATTGCTCCTCTCTCCGGTAAATCGGCGCCCAGCTGCGGCAGCGAACCTATGCATAGACAACGTGGGAGTAAAAGGGGCTTTGAAGCCAGCGAGGCTGAAGTCCTGAGTAAAGAGGCACTGGCAGATCTTGAGGGGTGGGGTAGAGGAGTCAGGGTGCCCATGTGTTAATATAGGGTGGGCGCCTATCTCTGCTTCCCTCCCCCTCCCCCCGCAAGCATTTCGAAGCGTCAGGATAGGTCTTGCAAAAAGGGTTCACCAAACCAGACACACCCCTCTCCTAACACCGAGCAGACAGATGTTTCTTCTAGAGAGGGGAGGGGAGGCCGGCTCTCCAGATGTTGCTGGACTCAGCCCCAACTCCCAGCAGCTCTGGCCATGGTCGCTGGCGGGGAGGGGGTGTGTCAATAGCCAGATGTTCCCCACCACCACCGGACACCATCCACCGCAGCATCTGGCTATTCAGATGCATTCGAACACGGCTCCTTCATTTCTCAGCCTTTGCCTTGACAGATCTGTAGCTCCCATCAATTCGTCTTTCAGAAAGAGAAAAACGAAAGAAGAGCGCACCCCACCCAGCCACCCACCTTGTGGCAGCGCGTTCCATAGGTGGAAGCGTTGTGGATGGAGCAGGCTCCTTTTTCCCGCCAGTCAAATTTATTGGCAAATTTATTGGCTCGGGTTTGTAGGTTGTTGAGACATCCTGTCCCCTCTTCCTCCCTTAAAAAAAAAAATCTCTGGGAATCTGACACCCGCACCCCTCCCCCATCGCCTTCTGCTCCTTCCCAGGTTCCGTCTCCACACTCTTCCACCCATTTGAAACCGGGAAGGGAGGGGAGGGCGTGGCAAAGTCACGTTTCATGTTTTTACAAGTGTCTAAATAGCTACAGTGTATGCAGTCCAAAAAGAGAGAAGGGGAAAGCAGACCCGCCTTCCGGGATAGACTCCCTCTGATATTTTGGAACCAGATCAATGTCTCCAAATCTCCCAAGAACATAGGTGTGTTCATACATGTGTGGTTTTATATATATTTCTTGCAAGCCGAGGGGAGAAAACTCTCTGTTCCTTTACTTAGGCGTACAAGACACCCCCACCCACACACCAGTTACTTGCGAGTAGACTTACTGATTTACCTCCATTGATTTTCTGGATGTTCCCACAATTATCACGGAAATGAGAGAAAGAGGGGAGACCAAAGCCTAGGAGGACCTAGATGCATTTACTCCTGCACAAGCCCCAATGAGGTTTACTCGCGAGTAGGTTGTCTTCTGCCACAAAACCCTGGCGCTCCATCCCCGACAATGCATTGGCAGGAGTAGTCGGGGCTGGTGAACGATTTAAAGACCAGGATAAAGAAAACGGGCAATATCCGGCCAAAGGTACCATTTTCCCCCAGTAGAAGAGAAGCGCACCCCCCCCCCAAAAAAAAACACCTAACCATGCTTAGGCCCACACGGGCTTTACTCCCAAGTAAGTACGCGCAGGATTGCAGCCTTAAAACGCGGTTGACCTTGGCAGGATCGTGTCTTGTTGAGCCCCGAAGATGCGCCCAAGGTAGCCTAGGTGTTAAATTAGGCTCCCCAACACAGAATGCAGTAAAGAGATGCACAGCATTATCTGAAAGAAGCTTCAGGTGATCAACGGCAACGGCAATTAAATTAGGCTGTTCCTCGGGGCAGAGACCTGCGCTCCCATCGGTTTAAAAGGCACGCGCGCGCAAAGAGTTGACTCGACGGCGCTCCACAAATACTGTACTAACATTTCTCTGTCCCCCTCCTCGGAAACAATGTCCGCCTCTTATTTAAAAATAAATAATTCACCTCTAAATCCCCCCACTCGATTTCTTGCAAGAAACCTAAACAGAAATAAAATTGCCATATTTTTTTAAAGCAACCCTCACTCACCTTGCAGTTCTTCTCTGCTCATCCAAGATCTACAAAGAGGCCGTCGACGCGGTGCGGAGACCTGGAAGTCCTCTCCCCCCCAGATTGAGGTAATAGATCAACTCGCGCTTTCGGGAGGCTGTTTGGAGGGGCTGGATCCAAACGGCCTGCAAACCATGGGGAAGAAAACAGGGAGGCGGGAGGAGGAGCAGAAGGGGATCTTTTCTCCCCCACCTGGATCCCAGTTCCCTAAAATTTCAAGTTTCTGGCCTTTTTTCAAATTTTCTTGCCCCTTCCTTATTTTTCTCAAAGCTGGCTTCCAGAGAGATGGAGACGGTGGGCTTCTTCCTGGCGGTGGAGAGTCCAGGCGCCCGCCGCAGAAGTTGCTAAGAAAAGTTGAAGGCGGCGCAGCATCAACAGGCAAAAGAGGAGGGAAAAAAGTCTCACTCTCTCTCTTTGGTCCGGGCTGAATGGAACTTCTATCTCAGGCTTCGCGGCGGCGGCGGCGGCGGCGGCGGCGTAGCAGCAGCAAGCAGCCTCAGCAGTTGGAAGTAGCGGGTGGATAATATTTTCCAGACGTCTCTTGCCTCTTTCTCTCTCTCTCCCGTCTTCTTTTTCCTGCCTCCCCTCTTCCTTTGGCTGCTGAGATTCTGCCTGCTCCAAGTTAAGGGGTCTCTCTCTCTTCTTTTTTTTAAAACCAGTGAAGGCTTGGAGGTTGTTTTAATAGGGTGGAGAGGGTGGGGGGGTGGAGAGGAGGAGGAGGAGGAGGGAGGGAGAGAGGGAGGGAACTCCTGCAAGTTGGGGGGGGGGGAGAGAGAGAAGAGGGAGAGAACTGCCCATTCAACAGGACTAGTTTAAACTCGAGTGAATTAAATTAAATTAATTGCAAACAGAAATTGCAAAAAGAGAGAGAGAGAAATACAATACACATGTGTTACTACCACCTGATTTTTCCTCTTCGTGTTAGAAGGGGTGGGGAGAGGGGAGTTGGGCTTTTGAAATCCCTCCATTTCGCCACTCATTTCTCCTCCCGGAATCATATTGTATGTTTTGGGTAGTAAATGATTTCTGGTGCACATTGCATTAAAAAAATTTAAAAAAATAAAATAAAATCCAGGTTTCATATTTTCCTCCCTCCCCCTCTTCTAAGGAAGCGGGGTGGAGGGATTGCTTTTCTGGTGATTTCTTAATTCATTGGAATTGCTTTACACAAGCTGGCTTTGCTTCCTTGATCCAGCCCAGCTTTGCGAGATAATAAGGGATACGGTTGGAAAGGCACTCCAGGCAATTGGAAAGGAGAAATAAACCCATTCAGGGTCCCTCGGCCAAGGAGCCTGGCTTTGGAGAGCAAGCCTGGAAAAAGGGGGAGGTGGGGACGACGAAACAGTCTTTGAAATCATCTTTGCATCAGAAGCTCTGGACCCAATCCAGCCAGGAAGATCCACGCGCAAAAGTGGGTTTTTCTGTGCAGGCAGCTGTTGGGAACATGAATGTGCATCTTGATATGCAGAAGCATGGCAGTGCCATCATGTTCATTCGAGGCACACTACACGGACTGGCTTTTTGATGGAGAGGAGTGGGGGAGTGCACCCCCCCTCAATCGTGTTAGTCGTGAGCTGTGCATTTCATGACTAAATGTGCACGACTAGATCTGAACCAGAACCTCTCCATTTCTTCCTTTAGTTCGGGTGAGGCGAGAACCTGTGGAACGCGAGGTGTTGCTGGACTCCAGCTCCCATCATCCCTCACCTGGCTGGGGCTGATGACACTAGGAGTCCACCAACAATTGGAGGGCCACAGTTTACCCACTCCCGATACAGATATCGACCATCCCCTTTAGTTCCCATGTTCTGGGTGTGAGATGTTGGCAGGTTTGAGTGAGTCCTGAGGTTTGGAGGTGTAAAGGTAAAGGGACCCCTGACCATTAGGTCCAGTTGTGACCGACTCTGGGGTTGCGGCACTCATCTCGCGTTATTGGCTGAGGGAGCCGGCGTACAGCTTCCAGGTCATGTGGCCAGCATGACAAAGCCGCTTCTGGCGAACCAGAGCAGCACATGGAAACGCCGTTTACCTTCCTGCCGCAGTGGTACCTATTTATCTACTTGCACTTTGACGTGCTTTTGAACTGCTAGGTTGGCAGGTGCTGGGACCGAGCAACGGGAGCTGACCCTGTCGCGGGGATTTGAACCGCCAACCTTCTGATTGGCAAGCCCTAGGCTCAGTGGTTTAACCCACAGCGCCACTTGCGTCCCTTGTTTGGAGACGTGCACACACTCAAAAAACCCTCTTTAGTGGGGAGGAATCCTAAGGGAGTAAATCCAAAAAGCAGCCCATTGAAAACACAGCGTGCTCTGTGACCCACAGAAGGATGATCAAGGTAAGGGGTGAAAAAGAGAAGAAAGGAAATGGAGACCCTACACATTGCATCATCCCACCCCCCAAAAATATTGCATATTTTTACATCCTGCCCATCTGCACAACGGTGCTTAATGCACTTATTGAAATGAATGGGAAATTAGAGCAGCCCTGTTACCAATTTTGCTGCTGCCTTCTGCTTGCTTACATCAATATTGTCAGCTGAGAGAAATGGAACTGTTGTGATCAGTCAGTGCCCCCCTTTTCTCTGCTAGTGTACAGAAATAATGACTTCTAAATTCCTGTCAATTCATGGTGCTATTTCACACACACACACACACACACACACACACACACACACACACTATTTTGGGGGGTGATTGCTCTGTATTTTCCCTGCAACAGATTTTCAAGAAAACTGACCACCACCAGGTGGCACTGTTTAGAAAATTATAAGCCATGCGGTTCCTCTGGTCTAGCCAAAGGTCATATGATTGCTAATATTTTTTGCAAATATATGCACATGGACCTGAGTGAAAAGCTTGTATCAATCTGAGGTTGAATGGCAGAAAAACGCCAGCTAGATGTAATGCGTCAGAATGGCTTCTCTTGACAGTTGTTCCCATTCATTGAGCATCTGGTTCTGTTAAACAGGCATGTGGATTGTCTTCCCTGACATTTCCCCTTATTAGTATGTGGGCAAACTCCCCATAATCTGCTTCAGATAGAATCCTGAGCGAGCAGTTTGCTTCCTGGACATCTGCTGGATGTCCAGAGAAAGTTAACCCTGAGGAAGGATGCAGGAAAATTTAGTCAAAGAATCAAATCGGCATGTGGCATTCACGCCTCCTTCCCCAACCACCTGGCCACGGTGCTGCAGTGGCAGCGGAGGCCAAAAGCTGGCAAAATCCCATGCCTTTCTATGCAACTCTTTCTTTGCCTTTCTGTGCAACCCTTTCATAAAGGTTCTGCAGCCACGGCAGGTTCTAGTCTCTAGACCAGGCCTGCCAAACCTCAGCCCTGGGGTCTGAATTTGGCCCTCCAGTTCTCTCTTGGGTAGGTCTCAAAACTCTCCTCAGGCCACAAATCTTCCCCAGCCCACATACCATCCTCACCCCTTATCTACTTAAGGGTTGCCATATTTCAAACAGTGACATTTTCCAGCTATTTTAATGGGAAACTGGCAAAGACGACACTGCCGACATGGGTTGCCATACGATTTTCCTGGACATTGTTTTCCGACTTCTGCCCAGACATTGCTGCCGACTGAGGTATTCAATATAGGGAAATTCTGGATGTATGGCAGCTCTATGTAGCTCCCTCCTTAAATGTTTTTTGCCAGGCTATAATGCATCCTTGGGGCGTAAGGGGTATTAGGGGAGGAATAGTACCCCTGGTGGGGGAACATCATGCTCCTTCTGGGGTAGTTTGTCCACCTTTGGTCCCCCACCCTGCACTCAGCTCTCACCTGTGGCTCCTAGGAGCTATCACATGCGATAGCAGCCGCACCCTGGGAACAGCTTTGACTGGTCAGCTAAACCGGGTGAAGGGGAAGTCCCTTTATGAGTTAGGGACTTCCCCTGCATGCAAACAGAGCCGTCTTTCCCATAGGGCTTAGTGGTGTGTCGCGCCAGGGCGCCGGCCTCTCAGGGGTGCCCCAAAGAGTGGAGGAGCTGCACGGCTTTGCCAGCGGCCTCCCCTTTCCTTGCATGCCCACCAGCTGCGCCCCGCCAACCATGTGGCTGGCGGGTGCACAGCTTCCCTCCCAAGCCTCTGTGGGGATTGCTCTCCCGCAGCGGAATGGGGGAGAGTTGCGTCCCCTCCCCCACCAATGGCTGGCAGTGCACAGCTTTGCCGCCCCCAACTCTCCATTGTAATTTGGGGGCGTTGGGCGGATATTTGCACCCTGGCACCGCATCTGCTAAAGACGGCCCTGCATGCGAAGACAGGCTCCAGTGGATTGTGTGGCTGAGACCAATGGTGGGACCAACAGTCAAGGCACATGATTCAGCACACTCCTTTTTAAAAGAAGGAACTCCTGGCTTTGTGGGTAGCAAAATCGTGAATAGCATCATTCTTCCCAAAGGCTCAAGGTAGCGAACACGCATTGATTTAGCTTCCCTCACTGCCCTCACAACAGCAATCATAGTTGGTGGGCTTCTGATTTCAACTTTTTAATGTGTTTTTTGTGTACAGCTTTATGTAAAACCACAAACACACAAGGAATAGCGACATATACATGTTTCTATAAATATAAAAGCAAACCGCACCCCTATAAGGAAGATACGGTGAAGAGAGAGCTAAGTGAGCTTTGTGCCTTAGCTGCAAAATTGAGGACCTAAAATATATAAGGAGCTATGGCTTTGACTGCATTAGCCTAGTGGTGACTCTGCTCACCAAATCTCCTTTGCTTGCCCACTTTCTGTCTCAGCCTTTAGCCTGCCCTGTAACAGCTTCTTCTGCCAGTTGGCTTTGTCTTCCTGGAATAGCCTTCCCTAACCTGAGACTTTCCAGATGTTGCTGCAGTCCAGCTGTCCTCAGCTCCATTCAGCGCAGCCCATGGCCAGGGATGATGGGAATTGGAGTCCAGCAAAGTCTGGAGGGTACCAGGCTGGGGCAAACTGATCTAGAGTCTAGCTCCCAAATAAATCCTCTGGAGAGGGACTCCACAAATCTGTACGTTGGGTGTGTGTGTGTGGAATCCAGGTTATTTACCAGCAACTTAAGTTGATAATACTGTAGGGATGTTAGTCACCTATTTCAGACCTTGTTCCTGCTGCTGATCAGTCTTGATTTTAGCCACTTATATTACTCTGCATTATTGTTCCCAATTTACAGATGGCTGAAAGACAAGGGCTTGCCCAATGCCGTAAATCCAAGTTGGAACAGGTGAGGCTGGAACAAGTGAGAATGGGATGCATGTCAAAATCAACTGTCTGCTGGACCAAGTCAGCAGATAATGTCATTAATGGTGCCATATTTATATAATATGATTGAGTGACTGATGTAAGTCATATGATTGTCATATTCTGACAGGCTTTGGGGAACTGACTGCTTTTAAAGGAAAGGGCTTAAAAAAACAACAACTGTGATTGTGAAGCTAATTGATCAGTCAGTATCAGTTCTGCACTGAAGCTGGTGCAAGAATTGACACTTTTGATTCCCGCAGATATGCATGGGAGACATTGGTGCATTTGTAAATTCCTCCCTCTGAAATCAGTCAGACTTCAAACTGTGCTGTGTTGTGCTCCAGTTAATTTAATCTCTACTGAGAAGCCTTAGTTCACACTTTACTATCTTCCACAAAGAGGAATCTTTGCATTATGCCAGATGGAACTTCTTCTCTGAGTTGCCAATGACCAGCTTATGCTAATAGAAGTTGTCAAAGTCCTCTCCTGTTTACAATAATCTGATGTCATTTGTCAGAAAATGTTCCTATGCGTTTGGCCTTATCTGACTCCTCTAGGAAGAGTTAATATGCTAACCTATTTGATTGTGAGCTCGGAAGAGCTAATCTATTCAAGATGCTCAATTCAGAGGATCCCATCTTAAGGTGACAAAGGGAAAGGAGATATACAAAAAGAATTTGATAAAAGTCAGTCTGATTCTGCCAGACCAAGCAAATAACCCTCCAAACATTTGATTTAACTGAACTGCTTGGGCTTATATAATGAAATTTATATACTGTACCACTTAAAAAGCAATTTAAAACATTTAAAAATGGTTAAAATTAACAGTACAAGAGATGTAAACTTATCAACATTTCTCAGGAGGGTAGTAGGAGATGGATGATTGACTCAATGGGTATGGTAAACCTGTTGACGACTATTAACGACTGCAATTAGTTCTGCAGGAAAAAGCAAGGGATATTATGCAGATGATTAGCATTACAGGACAGGAATCCAATATCTCTATTAAGACCAGGTCTCTCCATAGTTTTCAGTCTAGTGATAAGCTGTAATTCAGCAACTTCTCTTTCAAGTCTGTTTCTGAAATTCTTTTGTAATAAGACAGCTGCTTTGAGATCTTGTTTTGAATTTCCTGGGAGATTGAACTGTTCTCCAAGTGTTCTCCTCCTGAGAAAAACCGCACCCCACCCTCCACTGGTGACTTCTGTTTCAGTGTATCCGAAGTAGTGTGCATGCACACGAAAGCTCATACCAAGAACTGTGGTGTTTGCGTTAGACTCACATAGCTTAAGTTGCTGCTCTAAAACAGCTAGACAGGTAGCTAGAGAGTGAGAGAGATGCATGCATTTCATAACTGAAGTACTAACAGGACTATGACTTCTGAAGGTGAAGTTTTTTTAATTCGTGGAAAAGCAGCCCATTCCAGGCAATCACTGTAGCTTTATCGAAACTCATTCAAGGATTAAGAGTTATCTCCGCTGAAGTTTGATACTATCATCGTCTTCATAGCCTAAGGCATTTGCCTGCGATCATTGTGTATCTGCACAAGCTAATTTTCAGGTACTGATTGAATTTCTAGCCGGGTGCGATAAATGGTGTCTTTACTTTTTTGGCCTTTGAATACATTCAAAAAAGGGACGCATGTGGCACTGTGGGTTAAACCACAGAGCCTAGGGCTTGCCGAACAGAAGGTCGGTGGTTCGAATCCCTGCGACTGGGTGAGCTCCCGTTGCTCGGTCCCAGCTCCTGCCCACCTAGAAGTTTGAAAGCATGTCAAAGTGCAAGTAGATAAATAGGTACTGCTACAGCGGGAAGGGGGGACTCAGGTGGCGCTGTGGTTAAACCACTGAGCCTAGGGCTTGCTGATCAGAAGGTCGGCGGTTCGAATCCCTGTGACGGGGTGAGCTCCCGTTGCTTGGTCCCAGCTCCTGCCAACCTAGCAGTTCGAAAGCACATCAAAATGCAAGTAGATAAATAGGAACCGCTACAGACAGCGGGAAGGTAAACGGCATTTCCATGTGCTGCTCTGGTTTGCCAGAAGCGGCTTTGTCATGCTGGCCACATGACCTGGAAGCTGTATGCCGGCTCCCTCGGCCAATAATGCGAGATGAGCGCCGCAACCCCAGAGTCGGTCACAACTGGACCTAATGGTCAGGGGTCCCTTTATCTTTATACATTCAAAAATGAAATCAGCCTTGGTTTATGTGTCAATGTAAATATTTTACCCGTCACAATAATTAGAATCATAGAGTTGGAAGAGACCACAAGGGCCGTCCAGTCCAACCCCCTGCCAAGCAGGAAACAAATATTAAATATAAAAATGGTGCTCCTGTCTCAGATAACAATTCTTCCAGACCAATCTACTGTAGTTTTTTTTAAAAAAAGTCATTATGGATATTTAAGGGGAGGCAATAGCGCATGGAGGGACCCAGGTGGCGCTGTGGGTTAAACCACAGAGTCTAGGGCTTGCTGATCAGAAGGTCGGCGGTTCGAATCCCTGCAACGGGGTGAGCTCCTGTTGCTCGGTCCCAGCTCCTGCCCACCTAGCAGTTCGAAAGCACATCAAAGTGCAAGTAGATAAATAGGGACCGCTCCAGCGGGAAGGTAAACGGCATTTCCGTGTGCTGCTCTGGTTCGCCAGAAGCAGCTTTGTCATGCTGGCCACATGACCCGGAAGCTGTCTGTGGACAAACGCCGGCTCCCTTGGCCTATAGAGCGAGATGAGCGCCACAACCCCAGAGTCGGACACGACTGGACCTGACGGTCAGGAGCCCCTTTACCTTTTAATAGCGCATGGGGGAAATGTATATGTCTTCTTTCTGTAAAGCCTTTGAGACTTTTTTTTGCAATTAAGCTGTGTATAAATTTTATGAAATGAAGATTACATAGTGTGTGTGTTTTAGGAGGCCCTATTTGAATAGGTTGTTCCCACATGCGTGGCAGAGGTGCTAAAGGTAAAAAAGGTAAAGGACCTCTGGATGGTTAAGTCCAGTCAAAGGCGACTATCGGGTTGAGGCACTCATCTCACTTCAGGCCGAGGGAGCCGGCGTTTGTCCACAGACAGCTTTCTGGGTCATGTGACCAGCATGACTAAACCGCTTCTGGCGCAATGGAACACCGTGATGGAAACCAGAGCGCACGGAAATGCCACTTACCTTCTCACCGCAGCGGTACCTATTTATCTACTTGCACTGGCGTTCTTTTGAACTGCTAGGCTGGCAGGAGCTCAGACAGAACAACAGGAGCTCACCCCGTCGCGGGGATTCAAACCGCCAACTTTCTGATCAGCAAGCCCATGAGGCTCAGTGGTTTAGGCTCAGCGCCACCTGCGTCCCCCAGCACACCAACCCAACCAATAGGGCAGGATTGAACCTATCACTCAAAGAGACAGCAGAAGAGCTTATCTGATGTATCATATGAAGAGACTCCAAATGAGTTTGTTTGGTAAATGCTAGGATGTCCCTGATCGCCAAAGAATTGATGCTTTTGAATTATGGTGCTGGGGGAGACTCTTGAGAGTCCCATGGACTGCAAGAAGATCAAACCTATCAAGTCTTAAGGAAATCAGTCCTGAGTGCTCACTGGAAGGACAGATCGTGAAGCTGAGGCTCCAATACTTTGGCCACCTCATGAGAAGAGAAGACTCCCTAGAAAAGATCCTGATGTTGGGAAAGATGGAGGGTACAAGGAGAAGGGGACGACAGAGGACGAGGTGGTTGGACAGTGTTCTTGAAACTACCAGCATTGGTAGTTTCCACTGCGGGAGGCAGTGGAAAACAGGAGTGCCTGTTGTGCTCTGGTCCATAGGGTCACGAAGAGTCGGACACGACTAAACGACTGAAGAACAACAACAGGATGTCCCTCAAGATGTTGATGACTTTGAGCTTCCCTTCTTTGCAACAGTAGTATCAAACCTGTGCAAATACTTAGGGTTAGTTTTTACACCCATGGGGCACCACTTAATTTATTATCACTTAATCAGAGTGGCGTATTGGTCAGAATGTTGGACTAGGACTTGGGAGAGTAGGGTTCGAATCCCCACACAGCCATGAAGTTGGCCAGTCACCATCTCTTAGCCTAACCCACCTCACAAGGTTGCTGTGAGGATGAGATGGGGAGGAGGAAAACCATTTAGGCCACCTTGGGATTCTTGGAAGATAAAGGTGGTTTATAAATGAAAAAAATAAATATTGTGTGGACAGACCCTATGGAAAGGCAGGTTTTTGAAGTGACATGAAACCTCTCTCCCTCCTGCTTGAACTGGAATGGCTACTTCCATTCGATGGCAACCCTGAGTTGGTCTCCATGTAGTCTGTGAAATGGCCATAAAATACCTGCCACAAACAGGCGTGCCAGCTGGGAAAGAGGAACGGCCATTTAGCAGCAGTTCTGGGTAACAATGTGATCGCTGTCAAACAGCGGTTCCTCCACAAAAGGAACACTTATTGCAGTGCAGGAATTTGGCTGTTTCAAGCCACGGCTTGTTGAGAACAGCCGTGTCAGGAAAGACCCCATCCGCCGGGACCGAGAGACTGGGTTTCACCACCGATTTGAGAACAGACGTTATTCTTCAGTTTTAGCAAATCAGTGTTGCGACCCCTTTTTTTAATTTTAGCGCACACTGTTTGTGTGTGGCCTCTTCCTGACCTGCCAAGTCTGCTCAGACGCAACTTCCTGCTTGTTTTGTCCCATCTTTCCAGAAAGCAGTCAATCTTCATCTTCCCAGGAAGCCTGTGTGGGCCTCTTGAGCTGGCCACAGCAGGGAAGGCTCATCTCTGCAAAGGACCCTTTCCCTTCCTTATCTTCTGAGTCCTCTTGGAGGAATCTTCAGACTCATCATCACTTGCCCCCACCCCCATTAAGTGGGAGAAACCAAAATGATGAAAGTGTTGCTAATTGCTTGGCAGACACCCATCAATTATGACTGGAGAATGAAGGGAGCAAAATGTCTATGTGTGTGTGTGTGTGTTTACAGGGAGACCACTTACCAGTGGAGGGGGGGGGAGGAAGGATTGCATCACCTAAAAAAGAAGACAAAAGAGGGTGCGGATTTGCATAAAATCTGCACATGTCTGTTCTGACTGCTTTTTAAGGTGCTAACTGCGAGTGGTCAACTTGCAAGACTCTTGCTAGCTCTCCCCTACGTACCCTTTAGGGTTCTTAATATATATATATTTTTTTAAGATTTCCAATATTTATACTGAATGGAAGCAAAGCAGTTTTACAGCAATCAAATACATAGTTGTGTGCATTGCTTTTTTTCTGGGGCGGGGACCCTTAAATATTTGTGAATCTTTGTACTTTTGTCCATTTACTGTATTAATTTTCCCCGATTTGAACTATAAAATGGTGATTTTCTTGAGTTAAAATGAGAGTACCCCTAAACATTTTTTTAATAGAAAAAAAGCACTGGTTGTGTGTGGCTAACTCATGATATACCGGCTTCACTGGCACCGACTAGTTGGATTAAAGTCCTGGAGTGCAATGCTGGCAAATGTTTATTGGCTTTTTTTAAAAAAAAATTATCTCACTTGCTGCCGCTGCAGGTCATTGGGCACTGACGTTTTCCCAAACCAGTAGCATCCCTCTGCCTTTGTTGTTGTGAGTTTTAAAGGAGAAAAGAAGAAATTGCTGAAATCTGAGCCGTGTGACTGGATGGAGGAGAGGAGGACACAGGCGAGATGAGGTGGTAATTTGACCCTGCCCCATATTTATTCATCTGAAGGAAGCCTCTTTGAACAGTACTTCATCCTGGGAGCTCTCCAAAGTTCAAAGCAAAACTGAAGGAGAGCTGGTGTCACTCTGGGGCCTTAATCTAATCACAACGTCCCCTTTGATTTAGAAGTCCACTTGGGAGGTAGGCAATACCTCTCGGGAGCCTCTGAAATAGGGTGGTTTAACTTATTGCTGCTTGTCCCCACTCAACCCAAAAGGACAAGGATAGGCAGGCAGCAGACTTCTGGGATCAACTTGTACTGTATTTTGTTTTATAAGAACCCCAGAATCCATCCAAAGAACCATGCAAAATTGTGGCATGGAGAGTGAGGGAGGCATGGGAATAATAATAATAATAATAATAATAATAATAATAATAATAATAATAATAATAATAATAATAGAATCTACGCAATGAACACCTCACTATTACTTCTGAAGGTGCATCTCCACAGAACTTTGCTGGATTTAGAGGGTGGGGGATGAAACCCTAGCATAATATAATATGTCTGAAGCAGAATTTTGCTTGTTCTATGGGGACATCTTGTCCTGAAAAAACATGTATCTTAATAGTTTGTCATAAGTTGTCCACCTGAGTGTTGAGTTTGTATTATATTCATATAGCACAAGTACCTGGGATAGCTCTGTTGGTAGAGCATGAGACTCTTACTCTCAGGGCTGTGGGTTTGAATCCCACGTAGGGCAATCAATCAATCAATCAATCAATCAATAAATCCCTGCATTGCAGGTGGCGCTGCGGTCTAAACTACTGAGCCTCTTGGGCTTGCCAATCGGAAGGTCGGTGGTTCAAATCCCCGCGACGGGGTGAGCTCCCGTTGCTGTCCCATCTCCTTCCAACCTAGCAGTTCGAAAGCATGCCAGTGCAAGTAAATAAATAGGTACTGCTGTGGCGGGAAGGTAAATGACGTTTCCGTGCGCTCTGGTTTCCATCACGATGTTCTGTTGCACCAGAAGCGGTTCAGTCAACCTGGCCACATGACCCGGAAAGCTGTCTGTGGACAAATGCTAGCTCCCTCAGCCTGAAAGCGAGATGAGTGTTGCAACCCCATAGTCGCCTTTGACTGGACTTAATCGCCCAGGGATCCTTTACCTTTTTACCTTTAATAGCTGATCCTCCTGTTCCCTTCCAACTCTGTGATTCACAGCATTGGTTGGGACCAACCCAAGACTTTTTGCTGCTTGAAGTCAAGGATACAAATGGTGCTCTCACCCATTGTAAATGTGTATACGCACATACTCCTGGATTTATTGAACAGTATACTTATCACTAAGGGACCCAGGTGGCACTGTGGGTTAAACCACTGAGCCTAGGGCTTGCTGATCAGAAGGTCAGCCGTTCGAATCCCCGTGACGGGGTGAGCTCCCGTTGCTTGGTCCCAGCTCCTGCCAACCTAGCAGTTCGAAAGCACATCAAAATGCAAGTAGATAAATAGGAACTGCTGTAGCGGGAAGGTAAACGGCGTTTCCATGTGCTGCTCTGGTTTGCCAGAAGCGGCTTTGTCATGCTGGCCACATGACCTGGAAGCTATACGCCGGCTCCCTCGGCCAATAATGCGAGGTGAGCGCGCAACCCCAGAGTCGGTCACGACTGGAACTTATGGTCAGGGGTCCCTTTACCTTTACCTTATACTTATCACTAAGGGACCCAGGTGGCTCTGTGGGTTAAACCACTGAGCCTAGGGCTTGCTGATCAGAAGGTCAGCGGTTTGAATCCCTGTGACGGGGTGAGCTCCTGTTGCTCGGTCCCAGCTCCTGCCAACCTAGCAGTTCGAAAGCACGTCAAAATGCAAGTAGATAAATAGGAACCGCTCCAGCGGGAAGGTAAACGGCATTTCCATGTGCTGCTCTGGTTCGCCAGAAGTGCCTTTGTCATGCTGGCCACATGACCTGGAAACTATACGCCGGCTCCCTCGGCCAATAATGCGAGGTGAGCGCGCAACCCCAGAGTCGGTCACGACTGGACCTAATGGTCAGGGGTCCCTTTACCTTTACCTTTATACTTATCACTAAGGTATTTCAGATTTTTTCCAGCAGCTGAGAAGAACCTGATCAGTTCTTTTTGGTCTACTGCTGGAGCAGCCACCATTTTCTGTGTTCGGGCAATTTTAGAGGAGCTGGAAGCAAAACAGGAATTAATTCTATGCTGGAATAACAGGAACTATTGGGCAATGATCTCTACTCTGTGGTATGCTTAGCATAATGATTAATCTATCTCTCAATACATGCCAACCCAACTTGTTCTACTGGCACCAGGACTCCTGAATTCAACGACTATGTCTTAGACAAATGTACGCAGCATTGTCTCATTCCATGAAATGTGGCCAGGTTTATTTTTTACAATAATTGCTGCTGTTTCTGGTAAACCAAAGGTTATTACCTAGAAATTTATAATTTGCACAACTGCTAATCACGTTAAACAAACACGAGGAAGGAACGCAAGCAGTCAGAAAGATCTCTCAAATCCTTCTGTGCATGTTTGGTACTGGTGCGCTTAAAGAATAATTCCAGATTAGATGACCAATTTCATAACCTCAAATGATGGCGATCTATCCACCAAACCTCTTGTTTCCGTTCACACAAGTCTAGCAAATAAATGGAGCTGACTTATAAAAGCAATAGGCAGGCCACATCTGAGATAGCCTCGCAAAATCTTGCTCTCAGTTTTCCAGGATGTGAATTTGGGTCAGTACTAATAGCCTGACCGACGGCCCATTTAAGTTGGTGGATGTGTGTGCTTAAGCTTAAATATCTCTGTTGACTTCAATGAGATGGGATCAGCAAAGATTCTGCTTAACTGGGTTGCGGGTTGGGCTGGTAGACAGCACATCCAAATCTGTGGGTTGTATCATCTAAAACGACTTAACAAAACTGTGACCAGCAATTCCAGCTCTTAAACATTCATTCTGAAATGCTTAATGTGGGTTGCAGCTGTGGCCAGCGGTCAAAGAAAATAATAACTTCAGCTCGTTTTTTTTCTTTTTCTTTTAACCAGCATATTTTAATCTAAATTGTTATTTTTAAAGGAGAAAATGTTGTTTTTTCTGGATAGATAGGAGCAATATATATTCCGTTCCTTCTATTTCCCCTGTTCAGAGTTTATATAACAAAGGGCTAAACTCATTTCACGGCGGTGAAGCTGGAGTAAATTGTGGTACGTTTCACATGCAAAGAAAAGAACAGATACACAGGAACCAGGAAGGGCATGGCACCTGACATCGCTTCTGGATTATTCTGAGTCAGTAACCAGGAAACAGAAAGTTGTGGTTTGCCCGAAACAGTATTTCCCAACAGCGTGGGCTCTATCATTAGGCAGGGGGAAGTGGCTGCCTCAGGCAGCAGTTTTTGGGTATCATGAAAGGGCAACAGACACCATACATTTAAAGCATATTTAATGCACATTGCTTCCACCAAACAATCCTGGGAACTGTAGTTTACCTCTGACAGGGCCACAGCACCCAGAACCATAACAAATTAAAGTTCCCAGGATTCTTCGCGGGTGTCTTTTTATTTTTTTATTTTTTTTGTATATAGGCATATTTGTTTTAAAAACTGTTGACATTAGCAATGTTTCAATACAGTGGTACCTTGGTTCTCAAATGCCTTGGTAGTCAAACAACTTGGAACCCAAACACTGCAAACCCAGAAGTAAGTGTTCCAGTTTGAGAACTTTTTTTGGAAGCCGAATGTGCTCCATTTTGAGTGCCACACTTCCGATTTGAGTGCCACACTTCTGTTTTGAGTGTTACACTGAGGTCTGTCTGTTTTTGCTATTTTTTGTGGCTTTCCTTTTTGTTTTTGTGACTGTGTGGAACAGGTGTTCTTCTCTAGTGCAGTCATCTTCAGCTGGTGGCTCAGAAACTACTACCAGCTTGTAGCCTAAAGGCAGTCAAAACAGTGGCACTACCAAAATTTTATGAAAATTTTACACATCACTTGGGAAGACAGGCAAACTAATGCCAGTGTACTGGAAGAAGCAAAGATCACCAGTGTCGAAGCAACGATTCTTCAACATCAACTTCATTGAACTGGTCATGTTGTACAGATGCCTTCCAAAGCAACTGCTCTATTCCAAACTTAAAAATGGAAAGCATAATGCTGGTGGTCAACAAAAGAGGTTTAACGACTCTCTCAAGGCAAATCTTAGAAAAATGTAGTATAAACACCAACAACTGGGAAACACTGGCCTGTGAGCGCTCCGATAGGAGAACAGCCTTTACCAAAGATGTCGCAGGCTTTGAAGATGCTTGAACTCAAGCGCGGGATAGCCTCTCGGGGAATCCCGAGCTTTTGGGGGCACACGGAGGTCATGCGAAGGCTCCGCGGACCTCCAAAACCTCAGGGGGGGTTACCCTGAGGGTCGTGGCACCCAGCGGTGCCCAGCGTGCTCTCCTGCACCCCGGCTTTCTTTGTTTAAGAGCCGAGGAAGGGATCGAGCTGCGGACGCGAAGGGGAGAAGACCACTAGCCTCATTAAGCGCAGTCTCTGGCTTCCGATGTAAAGCAGTGAGCTTCCAAAATTTAAGAGATTCGTGGATTAATTGAAGATGCTTGAACTCAGGACGAAAGGAAGAAACACACTAAGTGAAAGGCACATTTGGCAAACCCTCACCATGATCAGCTCCCACCCGAAAACCTATATCCGCATTGTGGAAGGACATGTGGATCCAGAATTGGCCTCCACAGTCACTTACGGACTCACTGTTAAAAAAAAACATGTTCATGGAAGACAATCTTACTTGGCCACGAGTGATTGCCAAAGAAGAAACTACCACCAGACCCTCTGAGTATCCCTATTTTCCAGGGACAGTCCGAGATTTAAAAAAAACCGTCCTGGTTTCTGATTTGATCCTGGAATGTCCCACTTTTCCTTAGGATGTCCCTATTTTCATTGGAGAAATGTTGGAGGGTACCGTATGTAGTTATGTGACCCCCGAGCCAATGAGATAAGTAACTATGCAACCATTAGAAGACATCTGAAGGCAGCCCTGTATAGTTTTATTATGTTTTTATATATGTTGGAAGATGCCCAGAGTGACTGGAGCAACCCAGTCAAATGGGTGGGGTATAAATAATAAAATTATTATTGTTGCTATTATTGAATACGATGTCCCTGTTTTCGTTGGAGAAATGTTGGAGGGTCTTCACGACCACCATACCAAATCTTAGTGAGAAATTCAAGAAATGGGTCCTCAAATGTGTGTTTGTGTTAAAGGCAGGTTTACAATCGAAAAGGCTGAAGACTGCTGCTCCAGTGTCTTACAAAATCTTTGGAATCCACCCATTTTGGTAACAACATGATAAGACTAATTTATTCCTTGACAAGCACCAAGGCAGCATACATTTTTTCCTGGATGCACACCCTCAAAGAATCTCTGCAGGAAGTTGGAGGCTTTCCCTCTTCATTATATTATTATCTTAATCCCGTCTGCTGGAGTTTGTCATAGATGTTGCTGATAATAATTACCACATCTCTTCACTGTCTACGAGTTCGGAAGTCAGATTTCCCCTCTACCCCCACCCCCTTCCAAACTTTACTACATCATCCTTCTCACTTGGAAAACTCTTCCTTTCTTTATGGGCCGTCTGTTGTGAAGTGCTTTAGTCATCTCGGTGCCCCCAGCCTCCCTCACATCTCCCCGTTGACTTCAAAGAGCTAGCTTGCGTGATGCGGGGTTCATCCATGACAGTGAGATTTACACAACCTGACCCTATTGTCCATTGATGTAAAGGAGGCGCTTTATGGAGTCTCCGTGAAGCCAGTCGTAAAAATCCCAGCCAGCCCGGACTGATTAATGGCCAGTTTCATAGCTGATTAACATGGTCAAAAACCATTTTGTGGGCTTTAGTTGTAACGCACAGGAAAATCTGCTAATTCACAAAACTGCTCCAGGCAAGCTTTACATGACCGCCCAGCGATAGACAGAACGCTTCTTGTCTTCTGTCTGGAAATGGAGATTCACTTACCAACAGTATTCTTGTGCAATAAACACATTTAGCCCCCTGAGGTATTCCTTGTGTGGAAAATCATCACTTGGTGGCTTATTGTAGCAATTGCTTGTGATTAAAATTATTTATGTTTTAAAGCAGCGGAACGTTTTTCAGATTGAGGGAGGCATTCCACTCTCAGCAACCTTACGGGGCCTCTATGATATAGCCATATAAGCCCATTCACCTCCCATTCTGCAGATTCAGCAGCTGTAGCCATAGGCGCCAGCTCTATGGGGCTGAGGACACCTCAGCCTCCCCAAAATATATTGTAACTGGGCTGAGCCGCCACCCCCACCCCCCGATCTTGAGCAGTTGGGCCTCCCCGCAAATGCAGTGGACCTTGTAGTCTCCCGCTGCATGACGTCACATGTGCGCCTGACATCACGTGGGCATGATGGGTCTTCCAAAGTTGGGAAGAACCTAGAGCTGGGAAAGAAAAGCCCAGTCTGCAGAGATGCTGGCACCCAACATAGACAATACTAAGTTAGATGGACTGCTGATCTGGTATGTAAGGCACTGGTGCTCTCTCCAGGAGGATCTAAATAATTGGGAGAAGGGTCATGACTCAGTGGCAGAGTAAATGCCATGTGCAAAAAGGTCTCAGGTTCAGGCATAACACCTTCAGGTAAGGCTGAGTAAGATTCCTGTCTGACTCTCTGAACAGGTGCTTCCATTTAGTGAAGACCGGGGCCTCCAGAAGTTATTGGACTACAAATCCCATCATCTCTTACCATTGGCTGTGCTGGGTGTGTGTGGCTGATGGGAGCTGGAGTCTAACCACATTGATAGACAGTGCTGAGGTAGACAGACCAATGATCTTACTCAATATATAAGGCAGCTGGGTAACTCAGTTGGTTGGTGTGTGGTGCTGATCATGCCAAGGTTGCAGGTTCGATCCCCGTAAGGGGCAGGTGCATATGCCTGCGCTGCAGGGGGTTGAACTAGATGATCCTCAGGGTCCCTTTCAACTCTAGGATTCTGATTCCTACGCTGCTAAAGATGGGAAAGTCTGGTCACTGATTGTGGGGCTGTATATTAAGCCTGTTTTTGGAAGTGTTGGAGGATTGGGGCGAGGGAAGACTTCTGAATTTCCAGTTTGGAGATAAAAGTGCTGAACTGGAATCAGAAAGCCATTCCAAATAATTCTGCTGTAAGATACGTGTTTCTGTTTAAAGGTCAGGTAGATTTCCGGTGGTGCGTTAACATGTTTTGGCAAGAAAGCTGCAAGTAATGCTTAATCATCACCTGTGTCAATTACAGTAGTCTATATTGACTCTTGAACATTTGAGTGTGTGTGTGTGTGTGTGTGTGTGTTTAAAAAAAACCAACCTGGAAAGCTGCTGTTTCCAGTAATCAGATTCACTAACTAGACACCAGCACCAGTGTTTTAAAGATTAGGGCAAAGGTGATAATCACAGGTAACCTCAGCCGAGACCCTGAGGGGATCAAGGGTGAAGGAGGTGGAAGAGAATCAACAGATTAGGGAAAGGAAGAGACACAGAGTCATCCTCCGGAAGTGTATCCTGTGTGTTTGTGTTTGTGTGTGGTTTGTAACTAGAAATGCAGAGCTGTATAAAATTAGGTATGGCTAGAGAAACAAACGTTCTTCTCCCTCTCTCATAAAACCAGAACTTGGGGCCAGTCAATGAAGCCAAATGCTGGTATATTTGGAACTGAGAGAAGGAGGACGTTCTTCACACTGTGCAGCAGGGCTGTTGTGTTTGGCAGAATGGGGATGGAGCTGGACAAAAGGCAATGGAGAGCACTGGGATAGCAGCATCAGCATCCTGCAGGTGTGCAAGCACCTGCACAGGGGCTGGCAAAAATTAACCCCTCCCTTTCCCCTTTATGTTGGGAGGGTTGCGGAAAACTTGGTTCATTTATTCATGTTTGGCAGGAATGACCCCATGTTAAAAACTTTTGGAAATTTGGAAGTCTTCTTCTTTGGCAATCTGAGTAGTAGGTGAGTAAGACTGTCTTTCATAAACATGATTTTAACAATGAGTCCGTAAGTGACTGTGGAGGCCAATTCTGGATCCACACGTCCTTCCACAGTGGGGACATAGGTTTCAGGGTGGGAGTTGATCATGGTGAGGGTTTGCCAAATGTGCCTTCCTCTTAGCACATTTCTCCTTTCGTTTGAGTGTCTTCAAAGCCCATGACACCTTTGGTAAAGGCTGTTCTCCTATCTGAGCAGTCGCAGGCCAGTGTTTCCTAGTTGTTGGTGTTTATACTACATTTTTTAAGATTTACCTTGAGAGAGTCTTTAAACCTCTTTTGTTGACCACCAGCATTACGCTTTCCATTTTTAAGTTCGGAATAGAGTAGTTGCTTTGGAAGACGATAATCAGGCATCCAAACACCATGACCAGTTCAATGAAGTTGATGTGTTTTGTTGTTGTTTTTCTAAATAAATAAATAAAGTTTATTTCAGAAATCAAAAATCAATATATCAAACAGTGCAAACTGAAGTTGATGTTGAAGAATCGTTGCTTCGACACTGGTGAACTTTGCTTAATAAAGTATTCTCCATTATATACGCATTTCTCCCCCTTTCTCCAAATCCTGCCTTAGCCCAGCTATCTTTAGATATATGCTAAGGCTCCTTCCATAAAGAAGGACCATAAAGAAGGCTGCTTTTGAATTATGGTGCTGGAGGAGACTCTTGAGAGTCCCGTGGACTGCAAGAAGATCAAACCTATCCATTCTGAAGGAAATCAGCCCTGAGTGCTCACTGGAAGGATTGGTCCTGAAGCGCTGACCTTCTGATTGGCAAGCCCTAGGCTCTGTGATTTAACCCACAGCACCACCCACGTCCCTTTTTGCTGAGGGATAGACATTGAATAAATATTTTTTTTAAAAAAAAACTTGCAAAGAGTATGAAAATTCTCCAATGCAGCACCTAATCTTCTTGGGTACTCTTTGCAAACATGTTGGGGGGGGGGCGGGCTCCCTGCTTGTTTGAGGCCCTGGCAAATGCCCAGCTGTTCCACTTCCCGAAGCCAGTGCTAAGTGCGTAAATACCAAGTGACTCAGCCCAAGTCTAAACCCTGGCAAATCCAAAAGCAACGAAAGGAGAGATTGGAATGGTCAGTCGCCTGTGTCCAAAAGCATAATTGTTATAAACAGAGCGGGGGATTGAAAAATAAATAGACTTTCTCTGCTGCTAAGCTCTGTCACCGAGAATGGAACAATGGCCTAGGATGAGGACAGACAGCACCCCCTTCCTACTAAGCACCACCTTCTGACGCAGCCAGGACCTCCACCACGGGGTCCAAAATGTGTAGAGCAAAATATGCATTTCTGATCGTTGCTCTCACAGTAAGTCCTGGGAACCTGGCTTACATCAGACACAGTATTATTATTATTTTTTAATGAGGAAATTCTATCTTCTTCAGTTAAATGCGAGTCACTCAGCTAATACAGATGGAGTCTATATTCCTATATTACTGAGTCAAGGCTCAGATGTTTTTCTTGTATCATTGTGAATTTTCTTTCGCATCAGGTGCAGAGGTGTGCTAAAAGATTGGATGGCTTGTATACAGAAAGCAGTCTTATACTGAGTTGGACCCAAAAATTAATGTCTTGCCCAAACTCTAAAGTATAGTTAACGCTCACTAGGGTTTGCTTCATATCCGTGGTATGAAGTTGGCTTGTTTCAAACAAACCATGATTAACATGAACCACAGTTTGTCCGATGGAATGGCAACGTACGGCTAAGCAAAAACTTCTGAAATCTTGGGGGCTGCAGTGGCAGAAGAGCAGCAGGAACGGAAGAACATAAGAAGAGTCTGCTGGATCAGACCAATGGTCCATCTAGTCCAGTATCCTGTTCCCAGTGGCCAACCAGATGCCCATGGGAAACAAGGGAGCAGAACATGAGCACAAGAGTTCCTCTTCCTTCCTGTGGTTTCCAGAAGCATTGCTGCATCCATCCCGCTGTGGAGGAAGAGCATTGTCATCATGGCAAGTAGCCATTGATAGCCCTATCTTCCATGAATTTCTCTTCTCCTCTCTCTTTTTTAAATTAGTTTTTAATTAAAGGTTTTCTTGTGTTGCAAAACAGACAAATAAGCAGAGATTTGGCGGCGGGGAAGAGAGGGGAGGAAGAGAAATGGGGGCCGTTGTTCTTTTGTTTTGTTGTGTACAGGCCCATCTTTAGGGCAAGGCTGAGTGGCGCGTTGCGCCATGGTGCTTGCCCAGAAGGGGCGCAGAAGGGGCACCTAACATTGTCAGCCGCGTCCCTCCTGCCCGCCCGCCCGCCTGCCTGCCTGGGCTGGGCTGCAGCGGGAAGAGAAGCGGCCTGCCAGACCCAGTACATCTGCACCTCCCCGCCATGCAAGCGCACTGCCGGTGAGGCCAGGCCTGAGGGAGGAGGTGGATCATGGCCACCTCCATGATGGGCATCCAGGTGGCGGTGGTGGTGAAGCAGTTGCTGGGCTGGGGCTGCGTGGAGTGGAGCTCCACTGCCAAGCTGAGCGGGGCTCGGTCTCCCCCTGCTCGCCGTGCCTGTGGAGGGACAGAGCGAGGGAGACAGGCAGACAGAAACGGGGGCAGGGGCAGGGAGGGAAGATCACCAGCCGCCCCACCGACAAGCCTCCGGGGCAGAGCCAGCGGGGCGAACGGGAGGGCGCCGGGTGTGGGGCAGGGTACGCCGGGTGCGGGGTCCTTCCGCGTCCCCCGGGGGAGGAGGCGGTGTCGCTGCAACGCGCCCTTCAGTCCGTGGGGGAAGCCGCTCAGGAGAGAAAGGGATAAACCTTTAGCAAGATAAGAACTGCTGGGAGGGGGGGGGGCGCCGGAGGGATCTTTGCACCACGGCACCAGATATGCTTAAGACGGCCTTGAGTTGTGTAGTATTAGTATAGGGCAGAGGTCTTCAACCTTTTTGTGTCCACGGCTCCCTTAACCAACTACATTCTTTCTGCAGCACCCCTGTGGGGCTCAGGAGCCCAGTTATGTCACCCCTCACCTGCAGAGTTGGCAGTCTCTCACCCTTTTACAAACACCATCGCTTGTGGAGTGCTCCCTCAGCCTCCTCTCCTTTCCCCTCTCCTTGGGAGTCCTCTGGGCAGCCGCTGCTGCTGCCCCTAGTCTCTGAGCTGCCCCCCCCCAAGAGAGATGCCTCCCAGACGAACCATTTGCCTGCGGTGCTGCAGTAAACAGCTGTACAAGCCTTTGGATGGCAGAGGCGTGAAAGGGCTTCAGAGGAGGGAGGGAGGGAGGGAAGAGGGGTATAGGGACAGAGGCCAGTCTTGCCCATGGCACCCCTGACCATCATTCAAGGCAGCCCAGGGTGCCACGGCACACTGGTTGAAAGCCACTGGTGTAGGGGTTTGTGGGTAGGTCCTTTGTTACACACACACACACACACACCGCAAGAGGTTAGGAGGTGCTTGGTTGGTTGCATTCAGTTGGTTGCAATGTGGCTTGTGTGTGGAGGGAGAGTTGTTGGTTCAGGTTAGTCATATTGAATTGTATCAATATTGGGGGGGGGGCAAAAGCCATTGCCTTCTTGTGAAAAATGGGAACCACACTGGGGTGAAGGCATCCTCCTTTTTTAAAAAAATTATTTATACTTTTCAGATATATACATTTCACTGATTTTACAGTCATTTTGACATTTTGAAACTTGACTTCCTTCCCTCTCTTTCTGCGGTTGCTTAAGTTTATTTTCAATATCTTCTGCATATCCAAATTTACTTAACTTACTCATTTCTTTATTGTAAGGGGGAGGGATTACAGAGAACCCCCCTCATCAGAAGCAGCCCGTCTCCAAGCAGTCATGAGAGCGAGGGGTCTGAAGGGGTGAGTCAGGAAACGGAGAGGGAGTGCCAGACCTCTGGCAACATCCAAGAGCCCCTGCTCCACGGGCAGGAAGAGAGAGAGAGGTGGGAAGAATGGGCAGGAATACATAGCTGCCAAGTTATCCCTTTTTTACAGGGATTTTCCCTTATGCTGAATAGGCTTCCTCGCGAAAAAAGCGAAAACTTGGCAGCTATGGGAATAGGGCAGACCGCAGGACCCCCCCCCCCGACACCAGAATTGAGGAGGAGGAGAAAAGGGAGGAGATTCACTATCCTGAGGCTTTTATGTTGGTCCAAATCACGGAAGGGGGCAGTGCCGGATTCTGATTCGGAATGAGGAGACATGAAACCAGTAGCTCGCTACACTGTAAATAATGTGCACTAATAAAGACTTCTGAAAGACAAGCATGTGGAAGGTCATTACTCAGGAGTAGTCACAACAACCCTGACAATTATCTTCTTTAAATATATGCTCTCATGTAGCTGCACGTTATTAACAATAATCCTGCCAGTGTTTTTAATCTGTTTACAATTTGTCCGTAAATATTCAATAAACCATTTCCATTCTTTTATAAAAAGTTTGCTATCTTGATTTCTTATTCTTCCGGTAAGTTTCGCCATTTCTGGATATTCCATCAGTTTTTGTATCCATTCTTCATTGTTGGGACTTCTTTCAGGGGTGAAGGCACCCTCCTTTGTCCCCGTGATAGTTTGAGTTTGTTGGTTAACTTTTCTAGTAGGGCAGTTTCCCATATATTTGGGCACCCAAGGTCCATGTTCACTCCTCTGAAACGCATCTACAAATGGTACCTGACACCAAAGATGTGGTCTTACCCTCTTTTAATGCCATCCAGATTGGTGGCCAGAACTGCCTTCTGGAGGAGCTAGTTGGCCACTGTGAGAACAGGATGCTGGAGTGGAAGGGAGGCTTTCTATCCGCTCCATCAAGGCTCTTATTATGCTCTAAAGGTAAAGGTAAAGGGACCCCTGACCATTAGGTCCAGTCGTGACCGACTCTGGGGTTGCGCGTTCATCTCGCATTATTGGCCGAGGGAGCCGGCGTACAGCTTCCAGGTCATGTGGCCAGCATGACAAAGCCGCTTCTGGCAAACCAGAGCAGCACATGGAAACGCTGTTTACCTTCCCGCTGTAGCGGTTCCTATTTATCTACTTGCACTTTGACGTGCTTTCGAACTGCTAGGTTGGCAGGAGCTGGGACCAAGCAACGGGAGCTCACCCCGTCACAGGGATTCGAACCGCCGACCTTCTGATCAGCAAGCCCTAGGCTCAGTGGTTTAACCACAGCGCCACCTGGGTCCCTAGTTTGACAGTACACTGCTGTATTGAAGCACTTTCTTTTATCTGTCCCAAATCTTAAGAAGCATGTAAGCCTAATGCATGCTGTGGCTCGTTCACATCATCCACCTGGAACATTATCTTTCAGAGGCATCACTGCAATGTGCTTCAGAAGTCCATCATTTTGTAATACCCCTAGCTCCTTGATGCTGTCTTTCTTACTGGTAGGGTTTCAACACATATACTATTGGGTAATGATGGCAAACAGAAAGCTTTTATCAGCCTGAGCTCGCAAGGATAGAAAAATGTACCATTTTGTTATTTATCTCTCTTTTGGGATTTTGGGTGAAGGGGAGGCAGGGTAAAGGTCTGTGCTGGAAAACCCCAATCTCAGTTCTTCATGGTAAAAGTGTACTAAAAAACTAAACCACTGGCCATTTGGTGCTGATTAACAGAAAGCTGAAATCAGCCTCAGCTGAATCACCTCACCTTGCCTAATGGTAGGGCCGGGTCACGTGGGAGAGGAGAACCAGCATGCAGAAATTCAAATCTCCGGTAAGCCGTGACATCCATATGGGCAAATCAGCCTTGGTGCAAACTGACAGCTTTTAATGGAGAACAAGGAGTGTCACCAGCAGCCACCGTAGACATCACTTGGTTAGATGGACCAACGGTCAAAATAGCATCATCCATGTTCAATTTAAATAAGTTGGCAATCAGTTTATTTGACAAGCACATCAAAGTTTCCTATCAAAAGAACATTAAGAATGGAATAGTTTTCATTGTTAACCTGGTTTCATAACTCAAGACACCCCCAATAATAATATTGGTTTGTTGTTGTTTAGTCGTTTAGTCGTGTCTGACTCTTCGTGACCCCATGGACCATAGCACGCCAGGCACTCCTGTCTTGCACTGCCTCCCGCAGTTTGGTCAAGCTCATGTTCGTACCTTCGAGAACACTGTCCAACCATCTCATCCTCTGTCGTCCCCTTCTCCTTGTGCCCTCAATCTTTCCCAACATCAGGGTCTTTTCCAAGGATTCTTCTCTTCTCATGAGGTGGCCAAAGTATTGGAGCCTCAGCTTCACGATCTGTCCTTCCAGTGAGCACTCAGGGCTGATTTCCTTCAGAATGAATAGGTTTGATCTTCTTGCAGTCCATGGGACTCTCAAGAGTAAAACCAAACAGTAAAAACAAATTTACATAGAAATTATCGATACAGCTAAAAACCAGCCAATTAAAACAGATATAAATAATAAAATTATATTTCTGGGACTCTGGCTAGAGTTCCTTTAACAAATGTATATATATTAGCAGGTGCTCCAAGCAATGCGTTGGAGGCCCCTGCCTAATATTAATCTAGTCCAGCTGCCTTTTATCTGACAAACATTTAGTAGCTAGCCAATCCGCCACAAACTCTAAAAAAATAAGAAGCTCGCAAAACCACCTTGCCAGCCCTGAACTGGAAATCCATCTGGATCTCCCCATTCAGTTTTAAAACATCCTCTTGGATTAAGACGGCCATGTAATTGCACCCTGAGTTTGACCAAAAACCAAGGGAACTGAAATAACATGCCCCAATGCATGTTTCTGATCCGAGAAGGATTAGGAGTGACTGGAAGTGTTGTGAGAAAGCCTTTTCCCAGGAGATCTCTCACCCAGATAGCTGACCAGAGGCCTCTTTTAGTTTGTGAACTTCCAAGGCACCTTTCAGCATCCTTTGATGTGAGCTCTCTGCTTCCTGCCATGCCAAAATACAAAACAAAACACCCACCCTTGCTCTCAACATTGTGTCTATGCAAATCGAACTTATTGGGTCAACATAAACTCACCTAAGCCTGAGCTTTGAACTGCTAACACCTGGGAGACCAGATCCGTGTAGACCTTAAAGATGGGGATTTAAGAGTCTGTTTGTCTAGAAGATGCTCCATTATCTCCTTCTTAGCAAGCTCTCAAGGCATCGTATTAACTTAAGCAAAGGAGGAGGAGCGATTTGCTTTGAAAAGCAACACAAGTCAGGAAAGAGAGTTAAAGTTCAAACTAAAATAAAAAAATTCCTTCAGTAGCACCTTAAAGACCAACTAAGTTTTTATTTTGGTATGAGCTTTCGTGTGCGTGCACACTTCTTCAGATAAAGTTCAAACTGTATCCTTTACTGCGCTCTCTCTCTCTCTCTCTCTCTCTCTCTCTCTCTCTCTCTCTCTCTCTCTCTCTCTCTCTCTCTGTGTGTGTGTGTGTGTGTATTTAATGCAGTTGTTTGTGGGCAGGAGGGATGCAGGGGGTCTTCAGGCGCACTATATTTGTCAGGGTCCTTAAACAAATGACTTAAGGATGGAGTTTCCAGCCTTTTAGAGCAATAGAGAGAGAGAGACTCCTTTGTGTTTGTGGATTCAAAGCAGGCTGTTAATGATACCTGAATGTAATTACTGTTTGTTATTGCTCTGTGGTGTCTTCTTAAATAAAGGAGAGGAGAGGAAAGCAGAGGGTAAACAAACTTCATGGAGACCAAGAGAACTTCAAAAGCCCAAACCAGGGCCACCCCAGAGTCCAAACACAGCTTTCCTGCTCCCATCTCCTTAAAAGCAACAAAAGAGTCTTGTGGCACCTTAAAGACTGATTTTAAAAAAATTATTATAGCATAAGGAACTTTCATGCAGGAAAGTCCCGCTTCATCAGATGCATGGAGACATTGTCCTGAGTTGCAGGCACACATTTATGCACATATCCAGAGGCAAGGTTGGTTGGCTGAAATTGCAAACCGTGAGGTCAGAGGTAAATGAAACGCAAAAGAGTACAGAGAGTAAAAATTATGTACCTAACAGTGGTAATTTGCAGAAAATTTTAATTTAAAATTTTTAGTTTTAATTTAAAGCCCTAAACGGCCCAGTATACCCGAAGGAGTGTCTCCACCTCCATCGTTTTGCCTGGACACTGAGGTCCAGCTGTGAGGGCCTCCTGGCCATTCCCTCACTGCGAGAAGCAGAGCTACAGGGAACCAGGCAGAGGGCCTTCTCGATAGTGGCGCCCACCCTGTGGAATGCCCTCCCGTCAGATGTCAAGGAGATGAATCTGACGTTTAGAAGATATCTGAAGGCAGGAAGTTTTTATTGACTGATGTTTTAATGTACTTTTAATATTTTGTTGGAGGCCGCCCAGAGTGGCTGCGGAAACCCAGCCAGATGGGCAGGGTATTATTATTATTATTATTATTATTATTATTATTATTATTATTATTAAAATAGTTGTTAATGGCACAGACATTGGTAAGCCGCTGGATTTATTTGTCCCATGTAGAATGCAGACTGGCGGATAATTGGCTGATTACATTATTACGTCCCATCCACAAACATTACATGAATACTGGCAACATCAACCATGCTATGTGGGAATCCCTTGCAGATGAAAAATAAATTTACATATGAAAAAAATAAATTTAAATTATCTGGGGAAAGGGACTGGGAAGATGTAATTTTTGAAGGTCAGTGGTCATAGCTCCTGTTTGTCAGATAGGGGCTTTGCCAACCTTGTGGTATAATAATAATAATAATAATAATAATAATAATAATAATAATAATAAATTTATACCCTGCCCATCTGACTGGGTTGCCCCAGCCACTGTAAGGTAATCAACAATGGAGTTATTCTGCCTTATGCCTATTTTTTGCTTCTTCTGATGGCCTGGTTTGTTAGATAGCCGCAGTTTCCAGAACCTTCCTTCCCCTTTTCATGCTGTCATCCCTTTTCGCAGCGCGTACTGCATTTTTTTCATGCCTTAACAGTTGCACTTGGATTACTTTCTGTTGTCACTTTAGGCGCTGGGCCAGCTGAACACAGGCTGAACTGGGCATATAAATTTCACTTTCGTGCGCACACAAGTTGCACATACCCTGAACTGTGAGAAGCCTTCTGTCCAAAAATGACATAAAATAATAATGGGTTTGTGCAATCCTTTACAGGTCAGCAATGGAACTTGTGACTATTAGGAAGCAGCTTTTAAAGAAACCAATATTTATTCAATTTCCCAGTGTGCCCCATGGCCCGAAAGATTTGGGGGACTTCTGGTCTAGGTGCACACTGTACAGCTTGAATATCTGTGGGCTTCTCCAGATATCAAGCTGAACATAATAATAATAAATAATAATAATAAATTTTTATTTATACCCTGCCCTCCCCAGGGTATAAACACCCGGGCTCAGGGTGGCTAACACCAATAAAATTACAATTAGAAATAAAAGAAAAGTAAACAATGAATTAAAATACAGATTAAAATACAATATTAAAATTTAAAATGCAGCCTCATTTTAAGTAGTCCATAAATCAAAACCATGAGGGAGGAAAACACAGGGTTCAGACTGAATCCAACCCAAAGGCCAGGCGGAACAGCTCTGTCTTGCAGGCCCTGCGGAAAGATGACAAATCCCGCAGGGCTCCTGTGAAAGAGCATTCCACCAAGTCGGGGCCAGTACTAAAAAGGCCCTGGCCCTAGTCGAGACCATTCTAACCACCTTATGGCTCGGAATCTCCAGAATGTTGTTATTTGTGGGCCTTAAGGTCTTCCGCGGGGCATACCAGGAGAGGGCGGTCCCGTAGGTACCCGTAGGTACGAGGGTCCTAACCCCAACATGCCTAAGGGGTTGGAAAAGAAGCTTGAGGGCAGAAAAAACTGCAGCAGAAGCTAGGCCTGCTATAAAGCTTTATTGAAAAGGAGTGAGGTTTGGAGCCGTTTGCTTGGAAATTCCTCCCCCCTGGGGAACATGATCTTGGTAAATAAGGTCCTTCCTCACAAGAGGGCATGTGTTGTGGTGGGACCTGGCAACCAGGCCCTGTGTTGTGGGTGGGAATATTGTAGCGGCCACAACACCCTATGGTGGTCCCTCTATCTTGGGAGCAGTTGGGCATGAGAGACTCCAGTCAAAGTGATCGAGGGACCACTATTTAAGCTGATGCACGTGCTCTGAGCTTCCTCTTTTGGGCCAGTGCATCGGAACACCCGCCCACCTCTCCCTACTTTTAGGGCTTGTGCGCTTGACCTTGCTATGCCGTCGTGTGTCGTCTGTCGTTGGGACAGGGGCACACCAGGAATTTCCCCCACTTGGCTGATTGGCTGGTGCCATTTGGGTTTCGCCTGCCACGTAGCAAATTGTCACAACTTGTAAGGTTGCGGATAGGCTCTGGTTCAGGTGGATAGGGGTGGCAGGATGCCTAGTCATCCCTATGCTTGGGTATTCATTTGAGAAGGAATCCACGGACTCATGGTTGGTCTCCCCGTGCGGGGTTGTACCCTGAGCCTGAGTTCAGGGCTCACCTGGGTGGAGGTCTGGCAGACCCCCCTGCTTGTCAATGTCCCAGGTGTTTACCCAAGGTTGACTTATGGTTGGTTCCCAGAGTCAGCGCTGCCTGCAGGGCTACAGGTAGCTAGTCGAACCAGAGCCTATGCAACCACTCACTTGATTTGTAATCAATAAAGTTGTGGCCTAAATTCTGCCAAAAACCAAACCAAAATTTGAGTCCTGTCTGAATTTATTCCTAGGGCTGGTTAAAAGGTCTCCACACGCAACTTCAGTTCCACTAACCATGTTATAACAGCCACGTGCAGGCATAATCCTGTATCCCATTTTATGTGTGTTGCATGCGCAACAGTATTCTTAGACTCCAAGGAGAACTACTGGTTTCTAACTGACAAAGATGTATTGCAGCGGGACCTCAAAAGATACTGTGACACATGCAGAGAGAGGGGGGGGGGGAGAGAGATTGATCTGCACACATTTACACTGAGAGGGGGAAATCGAGCGCTGTTTTACAACTAGAGCAATATTCCGAGAATCAAATCCACCGAGGGATAAAGTCAGCCCAGACTGTAAAGTGAGAAAAGGGGGAGGAAAAATGAAAATGTTCCATAGGCTTTAAAGGTCTCGGAATTTTAATACAATCTAATTTGACTGGCTGTGCTGTGGTCAAGGCTTTGGCGCTAGAGACAATGGAGGGGGCGTCTGCCAGCCCTGGCCCCAGAGAGTGCTCTGGCAACTTTTTGAAATGCTGCAGTATCTGTTTTTAAAGATACAAGAGCCTTTGCAAACTCTGAAGCTTGTAACATAGAGGCAGGAGAAAAAAATTAAGTGGTAGGGGCCCAAATCTAGACATGGAACTTGTATCAATGTTTAGTTAGTTTCACGGGGAAAGGCGGAGTGACATCTGCCTTGGATGCAGAAGGCATCCCGCTTGATCCCCAACATCTTCATGTGGGCATTAGAAAGGCTCCCTTTTCAAACCCCTGGAGTCACTCCCCAAATTCTAGGTGTGTGAACCTGATACCTTCCACACCCAACAGAGACTTATCCATTTGTAATCTTGGAGTTGAGTCTACAAATCGTGTCCTCCTCCCAGAGAGCACACGTTGCGGTGAGATCATCAAGACCGACCTCACTGCTGTTGTGGGTGGGAGCGATTGGATAGCCACAGCAACCCGATTGGTGGTCCCTCGGTTGCTGGGGTAAATCTGGCCAATGGGATTGATTCATGCATGAACCAAAGGGCATTATTTGCTGCTTCCTCTTTTTCTCCTCGTACACCGGATCACCCGCCCACCCTCCCTATATTTAGGGTTCATAATGACCTTGCTATGCCGTTGGGGGTCGTCTATTCTTGGGACAGGGGCCCGGTAGGAATTTTCCGATTTGGCTGATTGGCTGTTGCCACTTGGGTTGTGCCTGCCACGTAGCAGCTTTGTAAGGTTTGGCGGTTAGGCATTGGTTTAGGGTGTGGTGGGGGGAGGTTGTCACACCTGCCCCTCCCATGCGCGAAAGGGTATTCCGTTAAAGGAATCCAGGGGCTCACCTTGCTTTTGTCCAATCCCCCTTCCAGGGGTTAGGGCCACGCCTGAGCCCCAGGGCAGGGGCGTAGCAAGGCGCTGCGACACCAGGGGCGGCAAATTGCCATGCACCCAGGGGCGCGGTGTTGCTATGTAACGACGCATGCTTGGCAGCCATTATGGGGTCACGGTGACGTAAGGGCTGGCAAGCACGTGCGGAACACCGTGGAGCCGCCGCACACCGGCGGCACCCCGATTGGACTGCGCATGCGCTAGATCTGGCACTTGCACAGTCCGATTGGGGTGTCGCTGGCCTGCAGAGGCTCCATGGAGTGCCGCTCGTGCACGGCGGCCTGTTAAGGGGTGCCGTGTGAGAGCGGCATCCCGTAAGGGCTGCCAAGCGCGTGCGGAACACCGTGGAGCTCGCGCAGTCCGATCGGGGTGCCTCTAGCCTGCAGCGGCTCCACAGAGCGCCGCTTGCGCACAGCGACCCATTAAGGGGTGCCGCCGAGCGCATGCAGAACACCGTGGAGCCGCCACACACCAGCGGCACCCCAAATGGACTGCACATTTGCGGGCGGAGGCGAGGGGCGGGCCAGGGAGGCTGAGTGTCTGCCACCCCCCCCCAGGGCGTCGCTCGAGGCAGACCGCCACCCACCCTCGCTTGCTCCGCCCCTGCCCCTGGGAGCATTTGGGGTGAGCTTGAGTCTGAGCCTGGTCCAATGTTCCCCCAGGATGTTTTCCCTTACTGACGTCTGCCGGAGTCCAGGCGTCAATGCTGCCCTGCTGAGGTCAGGTGCAGCTAGTCAGGAACCAATGCCTAAGCAAACCACTCACGATCTGAAATCAATAAAGTTGTGGCCAAAATTATGCCAATAACCTTAAACTAAATTCTGTGTCAGTTGTGTCTTTATTCGTTGGGGGAGGTCTTGGGGTCTTAACACGCAAGCTGACCTTATAGCTACAACTTCCAGGGCATAGGTGTCAAGTTCTCCCTTTTTTTAAAGGGAAATTCCCTTATGCCGAATCGGATTCCTCGCAAGAAAAGGGAAAAGTTGACAGCTATGATCCAGCGTAATTTCTGCCATTTCCCCCTGCATCCCTCTTTGCCACCTGATTAGAAGATTGGGTGAACTGTAAAGCTTGCCACAATTTTGTGACCTTTTCGTTGGTTCTAATAAGGGTATTGCTCAGCTGCAGATTTTCGAGCTCCCCCCCCCCCCCGAGGTTTTCTATGGGCCAAGATGATTACATTTTTAAAAAAGAAACCTGAGACATGGTCCCTGCAGCCAGTGTTTTGATGAGTTGCATGCTGCCTCGGGGACCATACAGTTGAAAAGCAGGATGAGAATACTGTAAATAAATAAAATATAAAAACTTCACGTCTTGGAAGGTGGACTGCACCTTATAATCCTGGATAAGGAACAATGCCTTTAAGGGGTGGGGGAATTATGCTCTAGCAAAATGTTTTGTTATTGTATTGAATGTCAAATTAGGATCACATCCTGGGGTAAATGCTCAGTGTTTATTCAAACTCCATGCTGTTTCCATGAAAATCGGAGGCCTGGACAACTTCACTTGCGTTCGCATCTGACTGAGATGTAGTGAAGCAACAAAAGATGCTCATTTTAGCCAGCCATTGGGCTTATCCACACTTTCTTTTCCTCAGCTCTTTCCAGGCTCAGCTCTTTAAAGCTCAACTGGAGCAAACAGCAATCCAAGGAAGACCTGAATTGACGTTTGCTCCGACTGAGCACTAAAGAGTGGGTTTTCACGGGGGAAAGCTCTAGGGCAAAGAACCCCCAAACACTGAACTTTTTAAGCACAGGAATGTGCCTGGAAAGTGCAGGGCAACAAATAAATGTAGATAAATAAGCCCACTGTCACAAATGAGGGTGGTTTATGTTAAAGGGTGGTTGAAGAGCAGCGAGGTAGCTCAGTTGGTTAGAGCGTGGTGCTGATAATGCCAAGGTTGCAGGTTCGATCCCCGTCTGGGACAGCTGCATCGTCCTGCATTGCAGGGGGTTGGACTAGATGATCCTCAGGGTTCCTTTCAACTCTACAATTCTATTATTCTATCTTAAGGGAGTCCCTGAGATGGAGGAACAGAGGGACAGGGCTTTTGGGTTCACACTGGCAGAGTTGAAGGTAACCTGGCAACCTTTTCCTTATTTCTCTCTCCCACCCCATCCTTCTCTTTGCTGGCCACCAGAAACAGCTGAGAGATGGGGGTGAAGTCACAATGCTTGTTTCCCACCAGGTGGGTTGCTATTGCAACAATTTGTAATTTGGTTCTGGCAGATCCTGCCAATGTGGTGCAGTGATTCAAATGTCAGGCTCCGATATAGAAAACCCTCCTTCCGATCTCTATCCAGCTTTAAAGGCTACAGGCTAGATCTGAGCAAATCACTCAGACTGCTTATGCCTGAACCCATTTGTAGTACCCAAAAAACATAGGTTTTTTTCCTCTATCAGGAATCATTCATGCTCATGCTCAACATGCTGCTTTCAATCTAGATTGATTACAGATCCTGCCAATCCACAAGGGTGAGTGTCGTTAATTGTTTGGAAACCCTTCCCTTGGTTAGTTTATCCATGAATGTAAGCTGGCCTTCCTAATGCTCACCCAGGATGGGGACAAGATGAAGAGGGTAGCCAGGTTTCTGCAACACACAATGAGGATCTGTGAATGTCATACAACAGTATTTTGATTGCTAGATGCAGATTTTGCTGAGCAATTTTATTGCACTGCACCTTTCAGAACTTTGTCTATATGCCAATAAAGACTGGAGATTGAAATTGGGCTAACCAAGCATTTTCTTCTTTGCACATGCCCTGGGTGAATGAAGAAAAACGCGGTGATTGTGATCTTACTATACACCCAACTACAAGTCATTGGGCAGGTGTGCATTACCTTCCCCCCATTTATTTGGTCCCCCTACATTTGTTTTCAATGTGCAATGAGCTTTTACTTTCAGAATGAAACCAGCTTCTCAAGAAGCACTTTTCAGAGGCTTCTGTCACAGTATCCTGTTGCGCCAGAAGCGGTTTAGTCATGTTGGCCACAAGACCTGGAAAACTGTCTGCAACAAATGCTGGCTCCCTCGTCCTGAGAGCAAGATGAGCGCCACACCCCATAGTCGCCTTAACTACCTAAACTGTATAGAAATTTATTTATGTATGCTACCACAGCAGCAAGAATGTGGAAGAAGCAGAAGTCCCAGAAGTGGCCCAAAAGTGGAAGAAGCAGAAGTCCCAGAAAAAGATTAGATACAGAAACTTAAGGAATATGCAGAAATGGCGAAACTTACCGGAAGAATATGAAATCAAGATCACAAACTTTTAATAAAAGAATGGAAATGGTTTATTGAATATTTACAGGCAGGTTGTAAACAGGTAAAAACATTAGCAGGATTAAAGTAATAACCTGCAGTTTTATAAGAGTACTGTATATATTTACAGTAGATAAATAAATGAGCAACTTGGATATGCAGAAGATATTTTAAAAATTAAGGAAAATTTAAGGAAGTCAAAAATTTGAAATGTTGAATTGATTGTAAAACTAATGAAATGTATAAATTTGAAATACACACACACACACACACACACACACACACACACAAAATTTTTAAAAAAGGAATTCAAGAAGTCTAGAATGGAGTGGTCAGTGCAGGCTCCTGAGAAATCCAGCTTTCTTCTTATTTCTTTAAATGACTCCTAACAAGTTTCTTGGCATTATGCTTTCGGAAGATATGCTGTAAAAGCACGTGCAATTCCTGCTGAAGTGCCAGAAGCCTGAGAAGTTCCTGAATAAGATTCCTAGTAGCTTATTTCAGGACTAAATAGAGGGGGGGGGGCGGGCAAAGTACTTGGTCTCCATTGAATCTAAAATAAAACTCGTAAAATCATAGACTTGTAGAGTTGGAAGTAACCCCCAAGGCTAATCTAGTCCAACCCTTCCCTGCAGCGTCCAAGATGGAGCTCAAACCCACAGCCCTGAGATCAAGAGTCTCGTGCTCTACTGACTGAGCTATCCAGTTATTGTACATAGCATTCCATTGGAGGGTGAGTACTGTCTGACTGAGCCCTAACCTACCTTACAGGGTTGTTGGGGGCCAAAATTCCGCCCCAAGTTCCTCGGGAGAAAGGTAGCACATTGATCTAAAGGCAGCATGTAGATCTGCCGTTCCGCAGACTCTCCAAATGGCAGCAGCTTCTTTTCTTGTAGGGCACCCTGCCAAACCTCTCTTGCTCCCCGCAGCAAATCAAGAGCTATCACCAGCGGGTAACAACTTGCAGACACAACTCACTGGCTGGAAAATGTTCCTGACAGCAACAAGGAAGCTCACATTATCCATCCCCTCATATCCGTGAAAAAAGCTTAAATCAGGTATGCCACAGAGCCGGGTTACTGATCAAAGCAAATTCATTCCAGACAAAAACAGAAAGGAGGCTCAATTATTTCCTAGTAGGGCTTAATGGGCTGCAATTGAGGAGAAGCATTTTTATGAATTAAGGGGTTGAGTTATGGTGATCAATGAGGTGCCAATCAAAGGGCCCTTCCTCCCAGGCAGGTGGTGAGGGGCGCTTGCTACAGTGCAGCTGAAACCACATGAAATGACCTTGACTCTAGTTAGCAACTGGAAGGATGCCAAGTCAGTCATATTCCATATTAGCACAGCAGATGTGAGGGTGCTGGTCCCTTGAAGCCTAATTATCGGTGCTGCTTACCATCCCGATTGCTAGTGCAGGACCATCAATGGGCACACTAGTTCAAGGTGTATAGCAATTACTGCTGAAATTGCTTCCGATACTGTAAAAAGGTAAAGGGACCCCTGACCATTAGGTCCAGTTGTGACCGACTCTGGGGTTGCGGCGCCCGTCTCGCATTATTGCCTGAGGGAGGCGGCGTACAGCTTCCAGGTCATGTGGCCAGCGTGTCAAAGCCGCTTCTGGCAAACCAGAGCAGCACACGGAAACGCCGTTTACCTTCCCGCTGTAGCGGTACCTATTTATCTACTTGCACTTTAATGTGCTTTCGAACTGCTAGGTTGGCAGGAGCTGGGACCGAGCAATGGGAGCTCACCCCGTTGTGGGATTCGAACCGCCGACCTTCTGATAGGCAAGCCCTGGGCTCTGTGGTTTAACTCACAGCGCTACCCGCGTCCCGCGTCTGATACTGTAGTCCCTAGTATTTACCCAGTTACGGCTGATATGCCCTCATGGGCCAGATTCGGTTCAAATCCCCGCTCGACCATGAAGATTAGTGGGTGAACTTGCAGGGGCGGAGGAAGGGGGGTGCAGTGGATGTGGGTGTCACCACTGAGGCAGGTGACAAAATGCCAGGCGGCACTCACCGCGGGGCCTGTAGCACGCCCAAGCCATGCGTCTCTCCCAGGAGACTGCCCAAATGGTCCGCCTGCTGCCTCCCCCCCCCAGCTGTAGAGTGGCTGAGTGGGAGGATGCAGGCAGACTCCAGAGGCCCCGCGGTGCACCCCGCCCCTATGGACAGCTAATCCCTCCCTTGCCCTGCCCCTGGGGGCGGCTCACCCCACCCCTGGGCATGATTCCCCAGGCGCCCAAGTGCAGTGGCGGAGCTTCATGCTCTGGCACCGGGGGCGGGGCTGGCACCCGTTCTGGGGGTGGGGTGCGCTTTCCGGAGGGCCGTGGCGCACCTCCCGGGGCATGACGCACCTCCTGGAGGGGCGTGACACCTGTTCTGGGGGTGGGGTGCGCCTCCCAGAGGGCCGTGTCACGTGTTCCGGGGGCAGGGCACACATTTTGGGGGCGGGGCGGGCACCCACGATGGCGCCCCTACCACCCCTATCTTTCTACGCCCCTACCCGAGTGGCTTCCTCCGCCACTGTGACCTTGGGCACATCACTGCCTCTCAACCTAACCTTTGTCACAGGCTTGTTAATGGGATTAAATGAGGAGGCAGAGAACCATGAATGCCACCTTAGCTTCTTGGAGAAACAGGTGGGCTATAAATAATAATATACTAATAATATCAACTGAACTGTAGCTATTTAATTATTTTAATAAGTACATAAAAAGCTTGCATAAAGGTCTCTCAGGTTGCCTGGAGTACAGTCATACCTCTAGTTGCATTAGGTTCATGTTGCGGATTTTCGGGTTGCAAACGTGGCAAACCCAGAAGTGTATACTTCCAGGTATTGCCGCGCGTGCAGGCACAGAAGCGTTCTGCATGCAGGAGCGCTCTATTGCGTCATGCACAGAAGCGGCGCTCTACTTACGGATTTTTTGGGTTGCGAACGGTTGCGTCCGTAAGTAGAGGTACCACTGTAATACCACTTTAGACACATACCGTAGGTAAGGTCTAGAGCAGAGGTGTTTCTGGGTTCCCAGACTGGTATTTTGTGCAGGCTTGTTCTGCAACATGTCATTGACGATGCAATAATGCATTGGTGGTAGATTTATACTGGACTGTCCACATGCCATTCTTCTTTATTCGTTGTTTTCAATGCTTCCCTCGCATTGTTGCATTACCAACATCTGGATGGGCACATGTGCACTACAGCACAACAACGATGGGTCAAAAATAATAAACTGGAACATTTGCAGTATTTCAGCAGGAAGTTATGGTAAATGCACTGATTGGAAACGAAACAGCAGGCAAGCTTCAACGAAGTTGTTGCACAAGCAGAACAGCAGGCTTTCCCCTCTTTCTTCCTCCAGTGCACACCCTAAATATGCTCTGGACTGGAGGATTGGGGGCGGGACACCTCCAGAAGAGGTTTAGGGGGCATCTAGGAGAGATGGGGAAAGCCCCGTTGCATGAGGGGACCACATTTCATTGCTCTTTCTGCAGATCTGAACTGATCACTTGCAGAGGGATTTTGAAATTAGCCTGAGCGCTGAAGGTTGATCACCTCTCATCTGGAGCTGAGCCTGTTGAGATTTCTTACTGAAAGGTGCAATGGGGAGTGAGCAGTCTGTGTGGGACAGGCGTGCAAGTGAAAACTGAAGGGCACTCTAGGCTCCATCAAGCATCATAGACGAGCAAGGGGTGCGAGAAATGGACAATGCCGTTTTGATATTTGTTAGGGTGTCAAAGAGCCAGATAAAATGGCTAAAAGGAGAGGAAGAATCCATGGCTGAGGGTTGTGTCCCCTCCTGTCCCAGCCTCCCTTTCACGGGACAGAGGGCCTTCTCAGTAGTGGCCCCACCCTGTGGAACACCCTCCCACCAGATGTCAAAGGAAAAAACAATTACTGTACCAGACTTTTAGGAGACATCTGAAGGCAGCCCTGTTTAGGGAAGCTTTTAATATCTGAAGGACTATTGTATCTTAATATTTTGTTGGAAGCCCCCCATAGTGTCTAGGGAAACCCAGCCAGATGCTCGGGGTATAAATAATAAATTATTATTATTATCATCATTATTATCATTATTATTATTAGCTCCAGTAAATTGCACAGCTTTTATGGTTATAGAGGCCTGCCTGTCGAGAAGAGCCAAAAGCAGGCACCCCTATGCAAACATCCCCAGAGTTTTGCTTCTTAATTTCTGTTTTTCCTTTCCGACTGAAATTTCAAAAGAACTGGGGTGGGGCAAAGTCTTAAGCTAATTCCTGGAATCACGGTTAAATCCAGCCAATGGGGGCACATAAGGTCTGGGGGAAATCCCATTGGGATTTAAGGTAGGATTCAATCACGAACCAGCAAACTGAAGTCTCAGAACCGGAGTTGACCAGGAGGTCTTGCACAACGACCCTGCTTCCCAAAATGATTGGGCTTTTTGCAATAAGTGACGGGGGGGGGGGATGCATTGGAAAAGCGTATGGTAATGCTTTGAACACACCCTCACCTAATCTCCCTGCAAACAAATCAGGATGAGTGTTCAATTAACAGGTAAACTAGAATGAGCCTTTGTTGAACCACTTGCATCCTTTGTGTTATTTGTAAAGGTAAAGGGACCCCTGACCATTAGGTCCAGTTGTGACGGACTCTGGGGTTGCGCGCTCATCTCGCATTATTGGCCGAGGGAGCCGGCCTACAGCTTCCAGGTCATGTGCCCAGCATGACAAAGCCGCTTCTGGCGAACCAGAGCAGCACACGGAAACGCCGTTTACCTTCCCACTGTAGCGGTACCTATTTATCTACTTGCACTTTGACGTGCTTTCAAACTGCTAGGTTGGCAGGAGCTGGGACCGAGCAATGGGAGCTCACCCCATCGCAGGGATTCAAACCGCCGACCTTCTGATCAGCAAGCCCTAGGCTCTGTGGTTTAACCCACAGCGCCACCTGTGTCCCTATGTGTTATTTGTACACGTGTGCAAATGTCTCTCTCTCACACACACGTGCACACACAATGCTAAAATCAATTGTGTATTGGTTCTAGTTTTATTATTGTTAAAAGCGGCTAGAAAAGGAGTCGGGGAGTAGCCTTCCAAGGAATAATTCATTGAGACCCTGTCTGCCTTTCTTGGCACTGTCCCGCACGAGGCAGCTGGCCTGTAATGGCATTTTAATGGTGTCATAATACGGTGCTTCTTTTAGGCGTGTCAAGTAGCAATGCTTCATCACACTCCCACTTTTGGCAGGCGATGCACTAAGCATGGCCTGTGGGGGTTTCACATAAGCGGCCATGTCTGCATCCAAGTATACTTTCAAAGTTTATATTACCAAAGATCCCCAGAGGCCACAGCAAAGAAAAGAAAGGAAAGGGACATATATCTCCATGTTTCTAAACCCTCCCCCTCACCTCTATTTCTTCTTCTGTGGCATATTCTCATCTAACTTCATGCAATTCATATAGCTGCATAAAGCAGTTTATTGCAGGGAGTAATTTTGAATGGTTTCTTCAACTCACCTCAGGGTGTTTGGTCCCAGCGTAGTTTAACCTGGGTTATATAGTGTTCATGCTGTTTCCGTTGCAAGGAAAGTGGGATTCTGTGTCTGTGTTAGGGGAGAGACTGTCTTTTGTTGTTTCGTTTAATTATTATAAATTTTATGTTTGGATATTGTTTTATTTGTGTGCCACCATTGACTATGCAAATGTAATAAGTAATAAGTAACTAGTAATAAGATGAATTCATCTCATTTTTACACCACCCAAATTATTTTTGAGATGGGATGGGATGGCATGCATAGTCTTTTGTCCTCCTTACCCCCACCTTGAATAGCAAAGGGCCACCTATGGTCTCAGAGGTAGGTGGCGGTTTTGTATGTATCTACTCGGGAGAAAGTCCCGCTGAGCTCAATTGGGCTTACTTCAGAGGAGACATGTACAGAACTGTACTGTTACAGGTGCTTATTGAAACCAACGAACTCATATGTCCTTGCCTTTGTACTGAGTTGTGTTTTTCAATTAAATCGTCACTGTCCTGCACAAGGTCTCAAATTTCAAGGTCTCAAATAGGCAGCTAGACCGAGCTTTCTGTAATGCAGTGGTATCTCAGTTTGCGACCACAATCCGTTCCGTGGAGCCGGTCGCTCCCCGAATCAGTTGCTCCCCGATGCACGCTTCTGCGTATGCGTGAAGCACCAGTAGAGTGCTTCTGCGCACACATACACTGCGCAGATCGCTTCTGCGCATCCAAGTGCCGCGGAACCCGGATGTAAACACTTCCAGGTCCGCGGTGGTCAGAAACCGAAGCGGTTACAATCTGAGGCGGTAGCAAACCGAGGTTTGACTGTATGCACATTTATTTGAGCATAACTGATTAATTGGCTAAAAGGCAGAGGATTAACAGTGCAATCCTATACATGCCTACTCAGAAGTTAAGTCCCACTGAGTTCAATGGGGCTCATTCCCAGGTAGGTCTGTATAGGATTACAGTCTTAATCCACTCCAAAAAAAAAAAACCCACCCAAACCCCCAGCCCTCAAATCAGTTGACAGCCCTAATGGCTTCCATTCTAATCTTAACAGAATTTAAGCTTACCGAAAAGAAAAGGAAATGGTTTACATCCTGCCACTTGGTACTGAGGGGCAAAAGAAGGAGACTATTAAAAATGTATATAATATGAAACTAGGAGGTCACTACAGGTTACTCTCCAGGAGCACCGACAGAGCCATGCGGAGAAATTAATGCCTGCCTTGAAACTGTTCCACTAATATAAGTTTCCTCCTAGCTCTGTATAAAATCAAACGGATTGCTCAGTGTCTCATTTCTATTGAAATGTGTTTTCAATTTAGAATTTCTTCCCGCCCGCCCTCTTGCACCCGCTCACTTCCAAATCCACCCGCTAATATCAAAAAAGAGGGGGCCCAAATGCTGTTCTGACAAAATGTCCCTCTATAGCTTGTGGGTAATGAAACCCAGACGAACTTGCTGCCCATCGAAGAACAGCAAATGTGGTTTTCAAAATGATGGGTGGGTAGGCAAGGGAATAAAGGAGCAAGTGAGGAGCGCCACTTGGAGAAACGAAACAATATTGAAGAGATAGCAAAGTGGGACAGGAAGAGATGTAGAATATGGGCGAATCTGAGTATTTTTGTTTCTTTCAGTTTCTTGTTTCCCCAATCTTAAGTTCTGTTTTCCATTCATTTTTTTAAAAACAGCCTCATGAAAATTCATCACCATGTCCCTGGCATGGAGAAAGTGGACAGAGACAAGTTTTCCTCCCACTCTAATAACATTTGAATTCACGGACCTCTAGTAAAGTTGAAGGCTGGCCGGTGCAGTGCAAAGCTGAACTATGGAACTCACTCCCACAGAAGGCAGTTGATGGTCACCCCCTTGAATGGCTTTAAAAGAGGACTGGACAGGTTCATGGAAAAAGAGGACTATCAATGGTTACCAGTGGTGTAGTGTGGGTTGCCGGTGCCCGGGGCTTCATGGAAAGGGAATGGGAGGGAAGGAAATGGACGGAATATGCATGCACATTAGACTGCCTAACTGCATCCGTGTCACTCAGGAGATCGCAGCCTCAGAGATAAGAAAAGAAGAGTTGTTTCATTATCTGGAGAAGTCAGTCACACACACACACACTGCTTTACCAAGACAGATCATTAGACCATCCAGCTTATTTCCAATTGGCAGTGTCTCTTTGGAGCTTGAGACAGGAGTCTTTCCCAGAAGAAGAAGAAGAAGAAGAAGAAGAAGAAGAAGAAGAAGAAGAAGAAGAAGAAGAAGAAGAAGAAGAAGAATTTATTATTTATACCTGCCCATCTGGCTGGGTTTCCCCAGCCACTCTGGGCGGCTTCCAACAGAAGAATAAAATAATCAATTAAAGATTAAAAGCCTCTCTAAACAGGGCTGCCTTCAGATGTCTTCCAAAAATCTGGTAGCTGTTTTTCTCTTTGACATCTGATGGGAGGATGTTCCACAGGGCGGGCGCCACTACCGAGAAGGCCACCTGCCTGGTTCCCTGTAACTTTGCTTCTTGCAGTGAGGGAACTGCCAGAAGGCCCTCAGCGCTGGACCTCAGTGTCCAGGCAGAACGATGGGGGTGGAGATGCTCCTTCAGGTATACTTACCCAGTCTTACCTGAAGCTGCCAGGGATTGAATCTGGGACCTTTTGAATGCAAAGCAGATGCTCTTCCACTAAGCTGTGTGGCCTTTCTCTGTGCTTCCTCAGGCTTCCAGAACTCTCATTGGTTTCAGAACCTTCTCACACACCTCTCTTACTATTTCTGATTCCCAGAAACCTGTATTCAGAAGTATCACTGCTTCCAACCATGGAGACAGAGGATAGCCATCATAGTCAGCAGCCACTGAGAACTTCAATGAAAGCATTTCCCCTGGTACATCTTCACCTTGCAGGAAGCAGCTAGGCCTTACCTACTTGTTATGACTCCTGACCTGCCTGTGCTCTGGCCCCAGCTCAGATCTCCATGCGTCAGATTCACCGAGCGGCCTGCAACGCCCCTGTTGATCCATCTGCATTATATTATGTACTCATTTATTACCAAGTGTGGTTTTCAAAGGGGATTCATTAGAGAGACGCAACCCGTTGCACAACGAAGGGACTGTTTTTCTTCCCACCGCTCTCGTGTTCCCTCCTCTTCTCAAGTTTCTCTTTCCCTCCCTTGCGATGGCAGGGATATGAGATGCTGGTGGGACAATATTTTGGACCCAACGCCAGTTCATCTGTTCTGGACAATTAATGTGGGTGGCAAACAATACCTGACTCAACCTCTCCCCCCCTTTCTTTTTGGTGGCTGCCAAAACCATGAGAAGTGGTTAATTATCTTCTACAGCCTGTCTCTTACTTAATAAGGTGTCGGACTGCTGCACTTCAGTCTGGAAAATCTGGCTCCCTCCTAAGAGAAACAAAGGAATAATTATATGCCTGTGCAAAGAAAGAGAGAGAAAATAAATATGTTTCATAGGAGAAATAATTTCAATAAGCACCTATTTTGTGTTTTAAGAAAAAACTCCTAGGCCCAATGTATAGTCCACACCTAGGGTAGCCACTTATCCATTGCCACAAAAAGGACATATATTTGCATAAAATTTGCATTTGCTCATTTATATGTATAGAATCTTAGACTCTTAGAGTTGGAAGGGACCCCAAGGGTCGTCTAGTCCAATCCCCTGAAATGCAGGAATCTCAGCTAAAGCATCCATGACAGATGGCCATCCAACCTCTGTTTAAAAACCTCCAAGGAAGGAGAGTTCACCACCTCTTGTGGGAGTCTGTTCCACTGCTAAACAGCTCTTATTGTCAGAAAGTTTTCCAAATGTTTAGTCAGATTCTCCTTTCTTGCAACTTGAAGCCGTTGGTTCGAGTCCTACCCTCCAGAGCATCATTTATAAAGACATTAAACAACAACGGGCCCAGGAAAGAACCCTGTGGCACCCCATTTGTCACTTTTTTCCAGGATGACGAGGAACCATCAATGAGTACTCTTTGGGTCCCGTCAGTCAACTAGCTACAAATCCACCTAACAGTTACCTCCTTCAACCCACATTTTACCAGCCTCCTCGTGAGAATATCATGGGGGACTTTGTCAAAAGCCTTACTGGAATCAAGATACACTACGTCCACAGCATTTCCCTGATCCACCAAGTTTGTAATTCCATCAAAAAAAGAGAAATCACATTGGTTTGGCATGACTTATTTTTGAGAAACCCATGCTGGGTCTTAGTAATCGCAGCATCCTTTTCTAAATGCTCACAGACCAACTGTTGAATTAGTTGTTCTAGGAACTTCCTTGGTATTGATGTCAAGCTTACCGGTCGGTAGTTACCTGGGTCTTCCTTTACCCCCCTTTTGAAGATGGGGACAGCCTGTAGTGACATCACCCATTCTCCAAGAATCCTCAAAGATAATAGACAAAAGCTCTGTAATTACATCCACAAGCTCCTTTAGTACCCTTGAATGCAGCTCATCAGGCCCTGGAGATTTGAATTCACTTAAAGTAGCTAGGTGTTCCCGTACTACCTCTTTTCCAATTTGGGCTGCAGCTCCCTCCTTACCTCATTTATTCTGTTACTGTATCATCAGGTAGCACGTTTATTTTATCCAGCAAGGTTTGTATATGATTCACACGCAAAATAAATAAATCTCCAAGCAGTCTCCCTAAAACTGGAATGAAAGAGTAAAAACTAGCAATGGAAACTAACTTTTAAAAACAGTCAACATAATCAAACGATCATCAAAATATAGACACAAACAGCAGTTTTTAAGAGCGTAGGAACATAAAAAGATCCTGCAGGATCAGGCCAGTGGCCCTTCTAGCCCAACATCCTAGAATCATAGAGTTGGAACAGACCACAAGGGCCATCCAGTCTAACAGTGGCCAGCTAGATAGCTGTGGGAAACCCACAAGCATGATCTGATAGCAGAAGAGCACTCTCCCCACCTGTGGTTTCTAGCAACTGATATTTGGCAGAGGCAGAGCATAGTAGACATTGGAAGTAGCCATCTAGAGCTTTATCCTCCATGGATTTGCCTAATCTTCTTTTGAAGTCATTCAAGTTAGTGGCTATCACTGCCCCGTCTAGATGCACATTCCATAGTTCAGCTATGCACTGTAAGAATAAGTTAGTTCTTTCATTCCAAATAGTCCCCCCCCCCCCGCCGCCTGTTAATGGACATAAGATCAATAGGCTGGGAGCTACATACCCTGCAACCGTACCAGATCTCCCAAGTGTCCCTATTTTCCAGGGACTGTCCTGGATGTACAGAAGCCGCCCCAGTTGCTGATTTGATCCTGGCATGTCCAGCTTTTCCTTAGGATATCCCTATTTTCCTTGGAGAAATGTTGGAAGGTAAGGAGTTATCCATACCCAAGCCATCTAAAGGCAGCCTTGCATAGGGAAGTTTTTTAAATTTTTAATGTTTATATATATATGAAGCTCTATCTTCTCCTCATGAGAAGAGAAGTCTCCCTGGAAAAGACCCTGACGTTGGGAAAGATTGAGGGCGCTAGGAGAAGGGAACGACAGAGGACAAGATGGCTGGACAGTGTTCTCGAAGCTACCAACATGAGTTTGACCAAACTGCGGGAGGCAGTGGAAGACAGGAGTGCCTGGCGTGCTCTGGTCCATGGGGTCACGAAGAGTCGGACACGACTAAATGACTAAACAACAACAACAACATATAGGAAGCTGCCCAGAGTGACTGGGGCAACCCAATCAGATGGGCAGGGAATAATAATAATAATAATAAGGCATCTCTATTTTCATTGGATAAATGTTGGAGGGTATACTGCACCAATTTTACTAGGACATCCCAAAACTACAGAAGCCATCCTGATTAGATCCCAGAATGTCCCATTTCCCACCTTCCAGCGCCACCACTGAGCTCGGGGAGGAGGATGAGCTTGCCGCCCACGCTTGAGCTTGCAGAGGTGCTGTGCTCTCACGCGAGTCAACTGACACCCACAAGAGTGCAGCACCAAAAGACGTGTGAGCTGGGATGCCCCAATCGGTAGAGAATCATAGAATTTGCAGAGTCCGAAGGGACCACAAGGGCCATCTAGTCTAATCTCCTGCAACGCAGGAATATTTTGCCCTCGGGACTTGAACCCACGACCCGGGGATTAAGAGTCTCATGCTCTACCGACTGAGCTATCCTTCAGATGGGAAGTGGAATAACCATGCATGCTGCCACCCAAAGCTTCTTGGAGGAGGAAGGCTGGGATGAACAACAGAGAAATGGCACCGGCCATCGAATTCAACTCTTCTTGCATAGAGCGCACTTATGCATATATTCTATAAGGAAAAACACAGGTCCAACCTATTAACTTCAAGGAGTTCCCTTGCTGTTGCTGCTGCTGCTGAGATCAGTGTTGGAAATCTTCTGTCATTACCTGAAGTGCATTGACTAGGAAACCGACACTGTGTGGCCCTGAGCTGTCAGTTGAAGTTCTGGTGGCAGATACCCCTCCCCTCCCTTACAACCTCCTTTTCTGACATCTGGTAACAAAGTGCAGCTCCCTTCTGAAGAAGTCCGTGGGAGGTTAAAGGCTAATGATATAAAAAACCTGAGGCTGTCTGGTTTATTGTAAGCCTTGTTTGCTTTAGATCAAGCTCATTGATAGGAATGACACACCCACCAGTCTGGGAAAGGAAATGTCTTCAAAAGTGAATTAGCAGCCTAGGTCTCAAAAAAGGAGAATGAAGTGGAGGAGCTTGGGATGGAGTCAGCTTTCAGAAATAGGCTACAGCCTCATTAACTGGGGTTAATGATGTTTTCCTTCTCCTAGATGGGCTGCCTTCTCAAGCTGATGAGCCCCACCTGCCCCTCTATGAAATATAGGTTCACATATAACACCTTATCAGACCTTATCCCATCAGAGCTTAGCATCCCTACAGGAGGGCGTTTGAACAAAGGATCAAGATCCTTGCTGGGCACATGAAACTAATCATACAGTTCTCTGTTGGTGACCTATTTTATCTACCTAGCTTCCTAGCTTTACTAGGAGAAGAGGACGGCAGAGGACGAGATGGTTGGACAGTGTTCTCGAAGCTACGAACATGAGTTTGACCAAACTGCGGGAGGCAGTGCAAGACAGGAGTGCTTGGTGTGCTCTGGTCCATGGTGTCACGAAGAGTTGGACACGACTAAACGACTAAACAACAACAACAACAGCTTCCTAGTTACCAGCACCAGACCAGCACCTATTCCATCAGGTTGCAGCAGAAGAGGGGACAGAATGGATGCAGGAACCTGCCATCAGCACATCTGAGAGACCACAAACTTTCGTTGCATCCTCATATTGAATTTTTCCGTCCCAGCCGGTCATTAGAAGAACCTGCAACTGAGAACTCGAACCTGAGTTTGCTTATTTGCTCCTCTCTCCTAGTCCATTTTCCTTTTGAATTGTGTCTTTAAGTCTGAGCCAGTCATTTATGTACAGTGGTACCTTGACTTACGAACGACTCAACAACCGAATTTTTCGACTTACAAATGAGGGTAATGGCCGCGTGCTTACGAATGTCTCGACATCCGGAAAAAACCGCGGTGCTTTTAGATAGGGATTTTTCGACTTACGAATTTTTAGATAGGGTTGCTTCGACTTACGAATTCTTCCATTTTCAATGCATTCCTATGGGAAATCACGTTTCCAATGGCGTATTTCGACACGAAATTTCGACTTACGAAGGTGCCTTCAGAATGGATTAAATTCGTAAGTCGAGGCACCACTGTATTTATTTTAGTGATCTGTAAGCTGCTCTGAGAGCTCACTCCCTTTTCTTTTTCTTTTGGCTGGAGAGTGGGATAAAAGGGGAGGGAAAACATTTTTAAATAAATAACCACCACATTGATTACTCATGGGGTAGAGATGCCTAAATTAGTGTTGGAAAGGAAGCAGTTCAGTGGTATTTTGTGGGCATGTCCACACAAGTATCGAGAAGATGCACTCGCCATGTGCTCACATGCAAATCAGGAGCTTCTAGAGATGCGTGGAGGGGAGTGAAATTTGAGGGAAGTGAATGAACACACATGGAGACTAACACTCCTTTGGGGGGGGGAACCAAACCATTCCTCAAAAGGTAGCATTTGGTCAGGGACAAGTCTCTATCGTCTAAAAAAAGGGACTATCTTTGGTAAACAGAGGGAGTTAAAGTGGATCAACAAATCTTTGTATATGACCACACAGGATAATGTTCCTGCTGATAATGATGCTGTCAACCCGTCATGTTCAGGAAATCTTGGGGCATACGAGGTGAGTCACCAAAGCGTACAAGAAATGGCCCTGAACTGAGTTAGAACTCAGGTCTTCATATGTCCATAGGCCATATGTGGGGGTGCAGGGCATCGATGACATCGCTGCCCCCTCACAGGATCTGATCCACTTGCAGATACTCCCTTTTTGGGAAAGGTGATTGAGAGGGTTGTGGTGCAACAGTTTGCAAGCACTCTTGGATGAAAGCAGCGATCTGACCCCATTCCAACTGGGGTCTGGCCTGGTTATGGGACTGAATCACCCATGGTTGCCCTGATGGATTACAATGGGGGAATGTGGCCCTATTATTCTTACTTGTTCTCTCAGTGGCTTTGGATACCATTGACCATAGTATTCTCTTGAATTGGCTCTGTGAGTTGAGAGAAAGTCAGCAGGGTGCAGTGGTATCCAAGTAGGATCTGGGAGACCAGGGTTCAGATCATCACTCTCTCACTGGGTGACAATGGACCAGTCACTGCTTCTCAGCCTCAACTACCTTGTTGTTGATTGAATGAGAAGGGGAAGAGGCATGTATGCTGCCTTGAACTCCTTGGAGGAAAGGTGGGGTATATAAGCAATGCATAAATAAATAAATGGGATACTGTTTTACAACAACAACAATTTTATTATTTGCATGCCGCCCATCTGACTGGGTTGCCTCAGCCATTCTGGGCGGCTCCCAACAGAATATTAAAAACATGATAAAACATCAAACATTAAAAACTTCCCTAATGTTTCTAAGAAGGACGCGGGTGGCGCTGTGGTCTAAAATAGATTCTTCAGTGCGTTATAAAGTTTTGGTAATGTAGAATGCATTCCTTCTGCCACGCACCAAGACCTTTTGGAGTAGAACCAAGATGTTCCTCAACTCCGTATTCTAGACAGTACAAACCAGTTAGCATATGATGGCATCTCTTATACCATGTTTCTCCAAAAATAAGACACCATCTTATATTTATTTTTCCTCAAAAAAACACACTATGGCTTATTTTCAGGGGGTGTCTTATTTTTTTCCTCCTCCCCCTGCCGCGGCCAGCATTGCTGCTGCGCCTATCACTATGTCTTATTTTTGGGGTATGGCTTATATTCCTTGAATGCTTAAAAATCCTGCTATGGCTTATTTTATGGGTATGTCTTAAAATATGAGAAACAGGGTATTAAATATAATATAATCACACTAACATTTTTGATTCAGGTAGGTAGCTGTGTTGGTCTGACGCAGTCGAAATAAATAAAATAAATAAAAAATTGTCCAGTAGCATCTTAGAGATCAATACCCAGAGCAAACATAGTTGGTCTCTAAGGTAAGGTTACCATTTCCCGGGGACAGTCCCCGGATTTACAAATCATTCCCCATACAAAATCCATTGAAGTTGAAAGGTGTCCCTGGATTCATTGAAAAAAAATCTGGTAACCTTACTAAGGTGCCACTGGACAATTTATAAACATTTTTGAGTATAACAAAGTGACTTCTTTCTGCTTAGGTTCACGGAAAGGATAATCCAGAGGAAAACACCCACCATTTGTCCTTACCCACAACCACTTCAAATTTGGTGATGACCTGTTCCTCCAGATCAGCGGCACAGCCATGGGCACCCGCATGGCCCCACAGTATGCCAACATCTTCATGGCAGATTTAGAACAACGTTTCCTTAACTCCTACCCACTCAAACCTCTCCTGTACCTGCGATACATTGACGATATTTTTATTATCTGGACACATGGACAACAGACCCTGGAAACCTTCCACCAGACATTCAATGACTTTCACCCCACCATCAACCTAACAATGAACCAATCTATGCAAGAAATACATTTTTTGGACACTACTATAAAAATACAGGATGGACGTATAGACACCACCTTATACAGAAAACCAACTGACCGACAAACATATCTACATGCTTCTAGCTACCATCCCAAACATACCAAACAATCCATCGTATACAGCCAGGCCTTACGTTACAACCGCATCTGTTCCAACTCTACAGACAGAGAATCTCACCTAAGAGATCTACAGCAAACCTTTTTAGAACTAAAATATCCACCTGATGAAGTTAAACAACAGATCAACAGAGCCAGACAGATACCTAGAGAGAACCTGCTGCAAGACAGACCCAAAAAAGAAAATAACAGAACACCACTAGTCATCACATACAGCTCCCAAGCTAAAACAGTACAACGCATCATCAGAGATCTACAGCCTCTCCTGGACAATGACCGCTCCCTTTCTCAAGCTCTGGGAGGAAGACCTTTCATTGCCTACAGACAGCCACCCAATCTTAAACAACTCCTCACCCACAATAATACAACCACCAGACTTAACATGGACACTGGTACCAGAGCCTGCAATAAACCCGGATGCCAACTTTGCTGCCACATACACCCAGACAACACCATTACTGGCCCCAACAACATCCAACATACCATCTCAGGACTATTTAATTGCTCATCCTCTAACATTGTGTATGCCATCAAATGCCAACAGTGCCCTTCAGCTCTCTATATTGGACAAACAGGCCAAACCCTACGCCAAAGGATAAATGGACATAAATCTGACATCAGGAACCATAAGACAGAGAAACCAGTAGGAGAACACTTCAATCTCCCAGGACATTCTATACAAGATCTCAAAGTAGCTGTCTTACTACAAAAGAATTTCAGAAATAGACTGGAAAGAGAAGTTGCTGAATTGCAACTTATCACCAAGCTCAAAACCATGGAGGGACCTGGTTTGAACAGAGATATCGGGTTCTTATCTCATTATACATGATAAGCGATCTTCAGCCATCTCAACCCTTGCTTTTTCATGCAAAACCATTTGCAGTCGTTTGCGGTCATCAACAGCTATCAGTCAGTCAATCACCCATTTCCACCACCCTTCTGAGTGATCCCCCCTCCCCATCCCCACCCCTCCCCACCCCTTCTCTACATAAGTGCCTGGAAACTTCCATTTCACTGTATCTGAAGAAGTGTGCATGCACACGAAAGCTCATACCAAAATAAAAACTTAGTTGGTCTTTAAGGTGCTACTGAAGGAATTTTTTTATTTTACCCACCATTTAGATAGGGAGAAGACATTCTCACTTCAGACTTCAAATATTAGCATTTAGCTAATCTTTACAGTAATCCCATTGCTCTTTGTTTTATCTCTTTAAGCACCTTGATGCTATTAGTGATGGCATTGTTCCCCCCCAACTGAACAATTCATTCTGCTTCACCTTATCGAAACTGGATCTAATCAGTTGATGGAACCATTTAGGATCAGGGTCTGAAAAGATCTGTGGTTATTTTATTGGCACACCCCTAATGCCTTACATCTTATCTTTCTCACAAGGGCCTACCTTAGAACAATGTGACAACTATCACATTTGCCAGAGATAAGGAGATGCAATGCTGGCTGAAGACCCAAAGAGGCAAGGGGACCCAATGAAATGAGTGACCCCTGTGTTGGGCCATAAACTGCAGCCTGAGATGTCAGGAAGGTCACTGGTCTGAAGCAATATGCAAAGCAGAGGAAGGGGCCATAGCTCAGTGGAGGACGGTCAAGCGCGCGTCTGTGCGGGCCGGCAGGCGGGGGAGTGCGCGCCCGTGCGCATGCGCCCGTGCGCTTACTGGCGCGGCAGCCCACTTCCAGGGTGGAAAAAGCGCCGAAAATCCGTTGTGCGCATGCGTATGGGCCTCCCCCCGACCCGGAAGTGCACCAGAAATTACCTCTTCCGGGTCGGGAGAGGCCCATACGCATGCGCACAAAGGATTTTCGGCGCTTTTTTCCCGACCCGGAAGAGCGCTGCTGCGCTGCGCGCCGTAAGTGCGGGCGGCGGCGGGGGTCGTCACGGGCCGGATTGGCAGGCCAATTGGGCCGCATCCGGCCCCCGGGCCATAGTTTGGGGGCCCCTGGGCTAGAGGGTAGGAGGAGGGGCAGGGGTAGGGTAGAGGATAAGAGCGGGTAGGGGGTAGGGTGGAGGTAGGATGGGGTAGTGGGTAGGAGGAGTGGTGGGGTAAGGGATAGGGTGCGGGTAGAGGGCAGAGGAGGGGTGGTGTGGGGTGGTGGTATGGTGGGTAGAGAGGATAGAAGGGGTGGGGTAGGGCAGGGGGAAGAGTGGGGTCTCAAAGGGATCCTGCGCAGACGGGTGAGGATTTCACACATTTCTCCACATTTCCCTACATTTCCCCACATTTCCCTACATTTCCCCACATTTCCCCACATTTCCCTCTCCCGTCTCAAGTTGGCCACGCGCGGGGGCAGCGAAACTCCCGCCGAGGGGAGAGCGTGAAAACCTCACTCAGCAGATATAAAACTGGGAGAGGGGGCGGCAGAGGAAACAGGGCGTGCGGGTCCCACAGGGGTGGGGAGGTAAGGGAGTTGCCCCCGCTGCCCTGCTGTGGAAACGGGGTGCGGGGCGTTTTTTCCGTGGCGCGAGGCAGGCACCACTCACCGGGATGGTGGCGGGAGCAGGGACAGCTTCAGGAGGGCACTAGCCCGCGGCGGGGCGCAAGGGGGCGGAGGCGCGGCCGCAAGCATGGTCCCCGCTGTGCTCGGTCCCTTCGTCGTTCTCCTCCTCCTGAGGAAGAGCCTCCCTGGCCGGCAGCGAGGGAGAGGAGCTGCTTCATTTGAAATCCGGGAAATTTACGGGATATCTAACAATCAGGGAGAGCAACGGGAAACGGCTTGGAATACGGGAGTTTCCCGCAAAAAAACGGGAGGGTTAACAGCTATGCCATGGGCTAAGAGACCATCCAAAAAAGGCAGCCTAAACCATAACCAAGGATGCTGGACCATGCAGAGTTCTTGTTGCTTGTGCATGGCTCAGCTGGGAAATGAAACACTTTACAGTTTTTCTTGCCCAGAAGAATCCATGAGCAGCGTGGCTGGTGGAAGCTTCTTCTCTGAGGCGGCTGCCAGCTGCAGTTCAAAGCTTCACCACACGGGGCAGTTGCACACAAATCCCAGCAGCTCCTCCAGACAGCAACCTAGTGGAAAATACCGTTGCACGAGGGGGATTTGTGGTTGATGAAATAATATTGATTTGTCATAGGAACCCCCGGCCAGGTATGTATATACGGCTTCAGATCCCAAGCCGTTTCCATAGTGACCCAGCTGTTGTTAATGTAACAAAGGAGATGCAATTGCAGAGTCTTTCCATTCTTTGAGCACCTGATTATATATGTTATCTGCCAGTAAGGAGATGAAAAACGCTTAATGCTGTAGCTGGGAGGAGGGATGCCACATCGTAACACGGGTAATGGATGAGCCCAGACTGGGAACTGTAATATGTACACTCCCACTCCCCAAAGAATAACCTCTGATTTTGTTAATGCTTCAGGAGGCCCCTGAGGGCCAGAGAACAGCAGTTGTTAAAATGATGTACAATACTTGGCTGGCTCCCCCCTTTTCACCCCAGAATACTGAAAATGATTCCAGGAAAGATCCAGATAAGATAGAAAATGGATGTAACTCATTTCTCCCTGCTATATTATGCTGTCATAGGAACATAGGAAGGTGTCTTATACAGAGTCCAACCCTTGGTCCATATAGTTTAGTAGGTAAGGTAAAGGACCCCTGGATGGTTAAGTCCAGTCAAAGGCGACTATGGGGTTGCGGCGATCATCTCGCTTTCAGGCCGAGGGAGCCGGCGTTTGTCCACAGATAGCTTTCCGAGTCATGTGGCCAGCATGACTAAACTGCTTTGGGCGCAACGGGGCACCGTGATGGAAACCAGAGTGCAAGGAAGTGCCGTTTACCTTCCTGCTGCAGTGGTACCTATTTATCTACTTGCACTGGTGTGCTTTTGAACTGCTAGGTTGGCAGGAGCTGGGGCAAAGCAATGGGAGCTCACCCCATCATGGGGATTCAAACCACTGACATTCAGATCTGCAAGCCCGAGAGGCTCGGTGGTTTAGACCACAGCACCGCCGGCGTCCCTACTGTCTGCACAGACTGGCAGCAAATCTCCAGGGTTTTAGGCAGGGCATCTCTTCCAGCCTCACCTAGAGATGCTAGGAATTGAACCAGGGAACTTCTGCATGGAAAGCTGATGCTATACCACTAGGTTTGGTCCTTCTCTCCAATGTCTTAATGCACCATGGTGCAGCGGTAAAATTTGATGTGCAGAAGCTCATCATGACAGCCCCACAGCCATGCCTCCAAGGAGAACCCCTGAATGCAGCCGGTTGTGTCATGACACCAAACAGGGAGGGGTAGCTATGGCTGCAGAAGATCGAATCAAGATTCAAGATGACCGTAACAAATTGGAGAACTGAGCCCAAACTAACAAAATGTGTTTCAATAGTGACAAGTGTATGGTTTGCACTTAGGCAAGAAGAACCAGCAGCACAATTATAAGATGGGGGACACCTGGCTTGTCAGTAGTACATGTGAAATAGACCAAGGGTCTTAGTAGATCACAAGCTTACATGCCAACAGTGTAATGCAGCACCAAAAAAAAAGGAAAAAAAAAGCTAGTGCTCTTCTAGGCTGCGTCAACAGAAGTATAGTGTCCCCATCAAGGGAAGTAATAGTCCCTGCTCAGTTCTGCCTTTTTCAGACCACACCTGGACTACTGTGTCCAATTCTGGGCACCACAATTTAAGAAGGATGCTGACAAGCTGGAATGTGTGCAGAGGAGGGCAACCAAGATGAACAAGGAACTGGAATGACCGCTTCCCCAACATAAAGGGGAGGCGCATTTTGCGCAGCCGCGTGCAGCCCCCCCTGGGATCCCTGAGGCAGACCTGGAAGTTTGGAGGCTGGTACTGCCTACCTGAGGCTGGAGGCTGGAGTCGCCGCCCACTCAGTCAGCCGACCAATCCAGCCCGAGGGGAGGCATGCCAGGGGGATTGGCCAGGTAGGATCAGGTAGGCTTACCTGCACACAAAGAAGAGGAGCCATTCTTTGGAAGCAGCCGACGGATTCAGAGCTTTCCCACCCTCCACTCCCTAACTTTATGCTTGCTTTACAGGTTATTTACTTCCACAGGCTTCTTGCTTTTCAGGGTTTTCTTCCACAGGCGTACACACACGCAGGCGCTGCTACGACCGGTCGCTGTTAAAGGGCTGGAAAGGACTTTCCCTGCATTGGCAGGTTTCGCCTTTCCCGTAGCAATTCGTCACAACTTTGGCGGATGCAGGCCTTGGGCGGAATCCTTTAGTCATTTACATAAAGGGGAGGGGCGTGGGGGCGGTGACCCCCCGCCCTATTGCGGCGGTGATAACAGGGTTCCCGTAAACGGGCCTCAAGGGGGGGCATTTGGCGATGCCACTTGGCTGATTATTGCCCTCCCCTTCCAGCGGTGGCGATCAGGGGGGGCAGGCTATCTGCTTGAACATATGTTCTCCAGAGTTAGCCCAACCCCCACTCATGCTGGACAACCCTGAAGATAACCCCACCCCCAGCTGGGGGCTGGGAGGGATATACGCCCAATGCCTGCGCCAAGGTCTTCCTACATCTGAATATTAATAAAGTTGTGGCCAATTTTAATCCCATAAATACGTTGTCCTGTGTCATTATTCTGCTCAGGGCTGCCCCGGGGACTGGGGGGGACTCCGCCTGGCTGCGCAAACCAAGCCCTATGAGGAACAGTTCAAGGAGTTGGCCTGGGAAAGAGGAGACTGAGAGGAGATATGATAGCCATCTTCAAATATGTAAAGGGATGTCAGTTTGAAGATGGAACAAGCTTGTTTTCTCCTGCTCTGGAGGGTAGGACCCGAAGAAATGGCTTCAAGTGACAAGAAAGGAGATTCCGACTAAACTTTCTGACAGTTAGAAGAGTCTCCCTTGCGGGGTGGTGGACTCTCCTTCCTTGGAGTTTTTAAAGCAGAGTTTGGATGGCCATCTGTTATAGATACTTTAGTTGAGATTCCTGCATTGCAGGGGGTTGGACTAGATTGCATTTGGAATCCCTTCCAACTCTACAATTCTGTGATTCTGTGATATTGTTTTGGCAATTGCAAATTAGAGAGGTTTGCCTTTAACGCGAGTTTTATTTCTTGGCCATCCCTACCTGGGAGGTTTGCCATATGAGCAGGATTCACCTTTTCCTAGCAGATTTCCTGAACGCCTTTTAAATGCTCCACATTTGCAATATGGCAGCACCAAGCAAATGCACCAATGTGTGTCGAAAAAGACGACTCAGCAGATTCTGGAAGGGGAAAGGAACAGCTGAAAAGTGTTGAGTCATAATAACAGCACAAAATGAAGCCTTTGAAAGACTGGTGCAATGTGTGCCAGTGTGCTGGAAAAGTCCACATTTGAGAACCTCTCTGCCAAGTGGCACAGTGCTACAAAGCTGGAGTCACGCAGAAGCAGCATTAAATTGCCACGTCGGAGTGGATTGACGTGTAATTGAGGACGAAAGCATCTTTGCCCGCCTGAATGAAATCAGACTTTGCTGTAGGCATTCTCCAAGCCAGTGAGAAGGAAGAGGCAATCTGATCGTTTTCACATGCCCTTCCCTCTGAAGGAAACCCCTTTTCACTGTGGCCACAGATTTATGTCCATTTCCCTTCCTGTCTGGTTCTTGAAAAAGGAGGAAATCAAGTCTTGAACAAATAACACCAAATGGGAGTGAGCGGAATAGATAGCCATAGCAGAAAAGGTTGTCTGCCAAGGAGTAGAATTCTTTTTCTGACATGCAGAACTCTTTGCCTTCCTGTTCATGCCTTCTCAAAGATTAAGCTTGTGTAGGTTTTCTTACCACATCAGTCACTCTTTCCACCTTATTTAACCCGAAATCCATCTCCTTCTGTTACCAAGTGATATATAAAACCCTGGCGGAAAAGCCAAATGCCCTAATTAGGAAAAGAGATTGTGCTATAGAATATAACATTGTTTGGGAGACAACTTAGTTCTCCACTCTTGCTATCTGCTCCTCTTAGACACAACGTCGTCCCTGAAAAAAGCCAGACCTTCTGAAAGCCCCCGTCCTTGTCTAAAAATAAGGGGTGTTGCCTTTCTCTTAGTTTCTGCCACCTTTAGAGGCCTTAAAATAACCCATCCCATTCTTGAATGCAAATAGAGATCCTGTGGCTGGTACGACTCTCTTGTTTTCATTGTTTAGAGGTAAGTTTGCATTCCTATGCAGCCAAAGAAGCATCAGCCATGCACAGGAGGGAGGTATGGGTTTTTTGGGGTGGGTGGGTGAGGATTCAACGTTTTGCAGAGCTACAAAACAAATAAACGACATTGGAAGAAGGAAAAACAGCCCATTGTGGACATAGCATGCTCAGTGGCTACAGAATTCTGAGTGTCTCATGGGGAAATGGAATACTGCAGGGAGGGAGGATGGAATGGAATATCCCAGAAAGGGGCTAGAGACCTGAGCAGGAGCAGTACGCACTGCAACATTTGGTTGCAGGACCCACTTGTCCAATGGAAATAACCAAATGTGATTATGATGCCTTTGTCCCACACATACTGATCTCTCTCTCTCTCTCTCTCTCTCTCTCTCTCTCTCTCTCTCTCTCTCTCTCTCTCTCTCTCAACAGCATGGAACGGAGATGAGCTCTTTTACAGCTCCTACCCTCTGCAGATCTCACTTCTTTAAACAAGGGGAGCCCAATGCCAGATCTAAGTGGGTTTCTGGAGAGTTCCGAGGTGTGAGGAACATTTCTGGTCCACCAGGCCAGATCTTTATCTACCCACACCCCACAAGCCAACTTTAGCTGGGACAGGACCTACTTGTCAAGCATTTGATGTCAAAATGATGTCAGGTAGTTGATAGGTAGGTGAGAAATAGTGACCAAGCCAGGATTGAACCATGCAGCAGATGTGTAGGGAGTTCATTTCTGCTGAGAAAACAGAAGCTGATGTGACAGGGAGTTCAATCTGGCTTTTTGTAGGATTTACATGAGGGAGATACTGCAGGTATTAATATTGTTCAGCTTGAAGAAGCACATAAAAACTGACTCCTCTTGGAATAAAACATTGTCCTGACCCATAAGTACCGTTCAAAACATTGCTTGCAGAACTTTCTTCAAAACAGAACAAAAACAGTCAGTGATACATCCAAATAGTTCCACAAAGCATACGCTTTTTCAAGTATTGGCTCGGCATCTCCTTAGTATTATAATATCATTCCAAACAGACCTAAAATCAAAGGTCTGTCTCTCATTACAGCCTCCATCAGCCTGCATTCCAGCCTGAGTAATTTGCAATGCGCTGGATTATGAGTAATTTGCAATGCATAATGCGCTGGATTATGAGTAATTTGCAATGCATAATGCGCTGGATTATGGAGAAAGCTAGAGAGTTCCAGAAAAACGTCTACTTCTGCTTCATTGACTATGCAAAAGCCTTTGACTGTGTCGACCACAGCAAACTATGGCAAGTTCTTAAAGAAATGGGAGTGCCTGATCACCTCATCTGTCTCCTGAGAAATCTCTATGTGGGACAAGAAGCTACAGTTAGAACTGGATATGGAACAACTGATTGGTTCAAAATTGGGAAAGGAGTACGACAAGGTTGTATATTGTCTTCCTGCTTATTTAACTTATATGCAGAATTCATCATGCGAAAGGCTGGACTAGATGAATCCCAAGCAGGAATTAAGATTGCCGGAAGAAATATCAACAACCTCAGATATGCAGATGACACAACCTTGATGGCAGAAAGTGAGGAGGAATTAAAGAACCTTTTAATGAGGGTGAAAGAGGAGAGCGCAAAATATGGTCTGAAGCTCAACATCAAAAAAACCAAGATCATGGCCACTGGTCCCATCACCTCCTGGCAAATAGAAGGGGAAGAAATGGAGGCAGTGAGAGATTTTACTTTCTTGGGCTCCTTGATCACTGCAGATGGTGACAGCAGTCACGAAATTAAAAGACGCCTGCTTCTTGGGAGAAAAGCAATGACAAACCTAGACAGCATCTTAAAAAGCAGAGACATCACCTTGCCGACAAAGGTCCGTATAGTTAAAGCTATGGTTTTCCCAGTAGTGATGTATGGAAGTGAGAGCTGGACCATAAAGAAGGCTGATCGCCGAAGAATTGATGCTTTTGAATTATGGTGCTGGAGGAGACTCTTGAGAGTCCCATGGACTGCTAGAAGATCAAACCTATCCATTCTTAAGGAAATCAGCCCTGAGTGCTCCCTGGAAGGACAGATCGTGAAGCTGAGGCTCCAATACTTTGGCCACCTCATGAGAAGAGAAGAATCCTTGGAAAAGACCCTGATGTTGGGAAAGATTGAGGGCACTAGGAGAAGGGGACGACAGAGGACAAGATGGTTGGACAGTGTTCTCGAAGCTACGAACATGAGTTTGACCAAACTACGGGAGGCAGTGCAAGACAGGAGTGCCTGGCGTGCTATGGTCCATGGGGTCACGAAGAGTCGGACACGACTAAACGACTAAACAACAACAACAATTTGCAATATCCTTTGTTCTCACTGTGGCTTCTTGAGAAAGATTAACACCTTCAAGATGGTGGTTTGGAATTGAACACCTTCATGGGATCTAAGGTTAAACACTCGCATGAGGACTGCCAGAGAACAACAAAAGTTCATTATCAACTCAGCTAGAGCACAGAGAGATCTGTTTCTAACTTAGTGTTCTCCAATGGATTTTCCCATGTTAAACCCTTAGCAAACTATACACTTGCACTCTCCGTTTCAGTGTGAATTTAACAATTATGGTTAACAAGAGAGAGGTCCCTGTGCACCCAAACTAAGCAGGATTGAACTCCCTGAGCACCGACAGGTGCAGGGCTTGGGTGTGAGAGGGAGTTCCACATAAGATCAGCTATTGAGTCCAACAGCAAGTCTCAAACAATGCATGCAGGCCTGTTTTTTATTTAACATCCAAGTCGAGAGTTTTGAGGCTTGGGGGGGGGAAAGGGTAACTAATGCAGTTTGGATTAGTTGGAAGGACAGATCGTGGAAGGACAGATCCTGAAGCTGAGGCTCCAATACTTTGGCCACCTCATGAGAAGAGAAGACTCCCTGGAAAAGACCCTGATGTTGGGAAAGATTGAGGGCACTGGGAGAAGGGGACGACAGAGGACAAGATGGTTGGACAGTGTTCTCGAAGCTACGAACATGAGTTTGACCAAACTGTGGAGGCAGTGAAAGACAGGAGTGCCTGGCGTGCTATGGTCCATGGGGTCACGAAGAGTCGGACACGGCTAAACGACTAAACAACAACAATGCAGTTTCTGCTGCAAAGGTTGTATATTCAGGTGTCCCAATATCCATCAAGAGACAAGCAGTGGCCTTATGCACCAGTTGAACAGAGCACATTGTATCCTGGCTGTGATGGCGGCCTGGATCTTTGGCAGAGATATCTCTACTTCATCTTCTCCGACTCCATTGAAGTTGACTAGGCAGGATCCCTCATCTTAATAAAAAGAGCTTAACAGTAGTTGAGTAACATTCCAGGCAGCTCGTCGCCAAGAGTCTGTTTCAATTTATGAAAGGCAATAGTGTCGACAATAGGATTTTTATTGTTTCCTGTACTTCCTCCCTGGTCCCTTCTGCTTGCCACTACCTGCCAGTAGCATGCGTGGTGGGTTCGTAAGATGTGAGGCGAGGCGAAAAGGAAGGATCTCAACTGTCTGGGTAATAAGTAGCAAGGCACAACAGCAATTGGATCAAAATCTAATGGAAGGAGAAGCCTTGCTAGGGACTGGTGGGAGGGATATGGCTATATTTTACTAGTAAGAAAGGTAAAGGCAAAGGACCCTGGACAGTTAAGTCCAGTCAGAGGTGACTATGGGGTTGTGGCGCTCATCTTGCTTTCAGGCCAAGGGAGCCAGTGTTTGTCCACAGACAGCTTTCTGGGTTATGTGACCAGCATGATTAAACTGCTTCTGGTGCAACAGGACACCGTGACAGAAACCAGAGTGCACAGAAATGCCATTTACCTTCCAGTTGCAGCAGTACCTATTTATCTACTTGCACTGGCGTGCTTTTGAACTGCTAGGTTGGCAGGAGCTGGGACAGAGCAACAGGAACTCACTCCGTCACAAGGATTCGAACCGCCAGCCTTCCAATCGGCAAGCCCAAGAGGCTCAGTGGTTTAGACCACAGCTCCAGCTGCGTCCCAGTCTTACTAATAGGTACTTATGAGAGCCAGTCTGTAGGGTTAAGGTGCTGAATTAGGACCTTGGAGACCAGGGTTTGAATCCACATGCAGCCATGAAGCTTACTGGGTGACCTTGGGCCAGTCACCATTTCTTAGCCTAACTTACCTCACAGGGCTGTTGGGAAGGTGAAATGGGGAGGAGGAAAACCATGTAGCCCACCTTGAGATCCTTGGATGATAAAGGTGGTATATAAATGTACTAAATAAATAAACAAAACAAAACAAACAAATAGAGGCCCAACTGGTTTCAGCTAAAAGTCTGGCATTTAGTGCCACTGGCCTCAATGCTATAGAACAGTCTTCCAGCAGAAATTTGGCAGGCATCGTCACTTTGGACTTTTGGGCATACAATATATTGAAAACTTGGTGTGTGTGTGTGTGTGTGTGTGTGCGCGCGCGCGCGCCTCTGAAGTCATTTAATTTTTGTTTAGTCAGTCACCTGAATTATTATCTGCTTTTAAAAAAATTAAACAGTGTACCCCACCTTGATATATTTTACGATGTGGTGGTATAGAAATACTTTAATAATGAATAAACAAACAAGATACTAAATTTAAAAAAATCCTTCCAGCAGCACCTTAAAGACCAACTAAGTTTTTTTTATATTGGTATGAGCTTTCGTGTGCATGCACACTTCTTCAGATACTTAGTTGGTCTTTAAGGTGCTGCTGGAAGGATTTTTTTTATTCTGTTTTGACTACGTCAGACCAACACGGCTACCTACCTGTAACTAAAACAAGATACTGTCTCAGGTACCCCTGACAAGCTGTGAAAATGCAGCATCCTTGGAAAGAGCTTCTGTCATACTTCCGGAGACTGAGGTCTGACGCTGTTGTGGTGGTGGCCCTGTAGGATGCGGTGGTGCAAGTATCGTAGGCGCAGAGTTCGACCTCTCCTCTTAGTCATGCTTACAGCCGATTCACTGAAATCAGTGTGGGACTTTGGTTAGTCACTCCACCAGCCTAAATCTCACGGATTTCGGTGGGACGACTAGAAGTATGACTGAGTCTCAATTGAACCCACAGTCTGCGATTGTGGGGGTAATTGCAGGAAGTGTGGAGACAACAGAATCCAGGGGAAAGAAAGAAACTGTTCACAGCTGCGTAGGTGCACACACTTTGTGAGCATTTGCCAATTGTGCGTGTGATATTTCAGTGACTTCTTTCCCCAGAGGGAGTGCTGCAGGCAAAACACCGAGCCAGGCAGCCTCTGTTCATCTATACCACTATGCATGGCGATCAGGCATCCACGTTCCACCATGAGTCTCTTGTGGAGACCTCCAGAAGCTGTGGACTACAACTCCCATCATCCCCAGCCAGCCTGGTCACGAAAGATGGGAGTATACAACATCTGGAGTATACCATGTCAGCTGCCCTTGCTCTACATTTTCTTTGTTCAGCTACAGCTTCCATGCCATTTATGCTGCCTTTTGGGAAAGCCCCTCATCCCAGTAACCATGATGTCAGATTTGGCCTGATGATCATGTCACACAGGACAAATGTAACCAAGGGTGAAGGCATCACTGGTTTGTTGTTGTTGTTGTTTAGTCGTTTAGTCGTGTCCGACTCTTCGTGACCCCATGGACCATAGCATGCCAGGCACTCCTGTCTTCCACTGCCTCCCACAGTTTGGTCAGACTCATGTTGGTAGCTTCGAGAACCCTGTCCAACCATCTCGTCCTCTGTCGTCCCCTTCTCCTAGTGCCCTCAATCTTTCCCAACATCAGGGTCTTTTCCAGGGACTCTTCTCTGGTTTATCCTGCTGTAAAAATATGCTGGAGAACGCGAATCTCAGCCCTAGTGCTGACCATAAAAGCTGTAGCAATTGGAGATGATGAAGAAGGAGGAGGGGGGGGGGCAAAAGAGCAGATAAAACCACATTCCCCTCATGGAACTTGAATTCTCAGATTTCCCTGTGAAAAGGGATTGCTTATTAAACCACTCTGTAATTATTGTTCTCCATCCAATTTGATAGTTTGTTTAGCAAATACCTTGAGTAGATCTTCCAATGACATTCAACAGGCTGATCGGCCTAACATTGCTAGGCTCAGTGCACGGGCCTTTCTTGTGTATTAATACTATCAGCGCAGAACTCCAACTGTATTTATATTTATGTGAGGGGAATAGGGGTTTCCTAACAACTCTCAGCACTCTTAACAAAGTACAGTGGTGCCTCGCTAGACGAATTTAATTCGTTCCACAGGTCTTTTCTTATAATGAAAAATTCATCTAGTGAATCCCATAGGAATGCATTGAATTTTTTTTGAATTTTTTTTTGCCCATAGGAATGTGAGGAGTAACAAGTAACCGAAGGGGTTAACTGTGTTCTGTATAGCACCTGACCACTGAGGAATATCATGTTACAGAATGTACCAGAAGTGTTTCTGTATGTATCAGTTGGTTTCGTTTTCTGCCTGGGAGACGGTCGCAAGATGTCTGCGCTCTCACCAGGTTGTTTGTTATTTTCTCTCTAGAATAAACTTAAGTAGTTATTAGAACACCTTGGACTCTGTGTGTTCTTAAGAGGCTTTTTATCCAACGGCTATACAAGCTTTCGCTGTGTGAGAAGAAGAAGAACTCTGCTGTGTGTGTTTTACTGCCAGCCCGGATCTACGGGAGCAGAGAAGCGCTAGAGAAAGCGCGCTGGGCAGATAATTAGTGGCTCCTAATTGAGTCATAAACAACTCAACGGAGCCCTATACCCGTCACAAGGAACGCATTAATTGAATTTCAATGCATTCCTATGGGAAACCACAATTTGCTAGACGAATTTTTCATAAAACGAATTCGTCTAGCGAGGCAACCTCCGCTCGAAAAATCCTTTCGTTAAGCAGAAATTTTGTTAAGCAGGGCATTCGTTAAGCGAGGCACCACTGTACACTCCCAGAATTCAGGGGGCGTGAGAGAGAGAGAGAGAGATGAAGGTTTAAAATGGCACCGTTGTGCTTCAAATGTATGGTGTGATTGTGGCCAAAGATGAAGCAGATGTGGTAGGCCGAGGACCAAGTGGCGTGTGGTGGCTGTGAAAGGAAAAGTTGTGGCTGTGGTAAGGCTCATCCCCCTTCTCCAAAGCCTCCCTTCATTTTCATCTGGGTACATATAATTAACCTTCTCCCTGCATGCCTGTCAGATGTTGCCATTGATATAGAGAATGGATGAGTCATGCTATAATATGATGCAAGGGGCAGGGCAGGGCAGAGGCAAGCTTCGTGGTCATAGGATTGTAGAGAAAGAAAAAACCCACACCTGCCCTGGCTCCCACTCATGGACACATTCCTGGGACTCTCGGCTATGATATTCCCAAAGGCTTCATTCAGAAAATCACTGCACAGATCAGGTTTTGACAATAAAGAGTTAGTTGCTCGCTCTGGATATTCTGTGCCAGTCAGCCCCCATGACAGATAGAGTGAAGATCCTCCAAGTGTCCCTATTTTCCAGGGACAGTCTCGGATTTACAGAAGCCATCCCGGTTTCTGATTTGATCCCAGACTGTTCTGGTTTTCCATAGGACGTCCCTATTTTTGTCAGAGAAATGCTGGAGAGTACGGAGTTATCTGACCCACGAGCCATCTGAAGGCAGCCCTGTATAGGGAATGCTTTTTTTTAATGTTTAATGTTTTATTATGGTTTTATATATGTTGGAAACTGCCCAGTCAGATGGGTGAGGTATAAATAGTAAGATTATTATTATTATAGAATAGGACCTCCCTATTTTCATCAGAGAAATGTTGGCGGGGATGAGAGTAGAATGACTCAGTGGTGTGGATGGTGAGCTCTTGAGCTGGTGAGACTTTCATGGGCTCTCTGTTCATGTTAAGTGTGTGCTCCCCATTCAAGCTCATAGCACATGTTGCTGTATTGGTGTGTGTGTACATGCATGCATGGTCTGAACATGCCTTCCATCTTCCCATCACAGCCATCCTTTCCCTCCCATCCCAGTACCTTTTCGGGGTGGGGGAATCCAGATCAGCTGTTCAATAAATACTGGGAAACAGCATCCTTTCCAAGAAGGAAAGGGTTAGAAGAATACATTGAGGACAACAGATTTGCTCTGATTTTATTACTCCAGCTGAGATCATTCTCATTGATGTTTCTCTGTTGCTAACTGCCCTATCTTGGAAAACATCAGCCCCTGTTATCTCCTGCATTACAAGCGTGTCTATGGGATCTGGCCATAGGTCCCTCTGCTTGCACTCGTGAAGGCCAACTTAAGCAGCAGATGTGCAGGAGACGGACAATGACGTCTGCAGCTTTAAGTAATAATAGATCAAAGAATGCAAAGGAAACAGCAACTGTCCATTCAGCAATGGCATGTTGCGGTTTTCATGCCTTTGCACGAAGCAGCTAACTTCGCACATGTACAAACAGCTAACTAATCTGTAGCTAAGGGCCTGTTCACTCGGAGCGTGCACAGAGAGAATTTGGAAAAGAGAGCTCGGGTCATGTTCACACTCATGCTGTAATAAAGATGCTGTATGTGTCTAGAATGTACTAGTAAGCTGAACACAAACACAAGGATGTCCGTTTTGCTCCTGACATGGACAATAGAGATGTGCATTCTGCCCCATCCCCCGCCACAATTTAAGTCCAGGGCCCGATCCAATACTTTGATGAGTGGACGGTTCAGTCCTTCTAAGTTTGGCAGCACACACATTTCCCTGCTGGGAACTAAAGTACTAACATTTTATTATTGCATGTGCTAGAGTCTACTGAATCAGTCCACGATTCCTCAACTTAGTTCGACTCAGTTCATTTGGGTCTGAATAGAGACAATGGTTTTCTTTCCCATGACTGCTTCTCATTAACTCAGCATTGTCAACTTGAAGCTTGACAAATGCTTCAGGAGTAAACCCCCTGAGGAAAAATCTGTGCCCACTGCCTTGATGGACATCTTCAGGAGAAGAGAAAGCTAAGGAGTAAACTCCATGCAAATCTGGAGTGGAGTCCCTAAGATGGTTGGATAGGGTCTTGTACACCTTCTTCCAGCAACTCCAGCAACCAAGTTGCTGCTAAATGTTTGCTCTGCTTTCCTTTGGACCACATCAGTGAAGCTGAGAGTGGGGTCTTGTCTTGGCATACCAGGACCTCCATACATACTGCCCAGGCTTACACCCCAGGGAGGTCACTTTGGTGCTGCTAACACAGCAGAAATAATGTGGGAGGCAGCAGTTATGGGATACTGGTCTGTGATTCTCCACCGGTTTGACTTCACCCCTGGAAGGGCACTCCATTGTCTCTCAAGACAGACAGATGCCAACAGCAACAACCATCAACTTGATTGTATTATCACTTGTTTTAAAGGGTCATTGCCTTATCGTGCATGCCTTCCAGCTCTTCTTAAATTGTGACATCATGTACATATACCGGTATCTACAACTGAGGATTACTCTTCATGCATCTAATGAAGTGGGCTCTATTCCACAAAAGATTGTTGTTGTTGTTGTTGTTGTTGTTGTTGTTTAGTTGTGTCCAACTCTTCGTGACCCCATGGACCAGAGCACACCGTCCCCTTCTCCTTGTGCCCTCCATCTTCCCCAACATCAGGGTCTTTTCCAGGGAGTCTTCTCTTCTCATGAGGTGGCCAAAGTATTGGAGCCTCAGCTTCAGGATCTGTCCTTCCAGTGAGCACTCAGGGCTGATTTCCTTCAGAATGGATAGGTTTGATCTTCTTGCAGTCCATGGGACTCTCAAGAGTCTCCTCCAGCACCACAATTCAAAAGCATCAATTCTTCGGCGATCAGCTTATTATGCCATAATAAATATGTTAGCTGGTGTCACAAAGCTCGTTGTTGGTTCCGTATGAAATATACTGTAGATATACTGTGGGTGAGCTCTTAAGTGAAGGGTACTATTTGTCCTAATTTCCAGGAACAAAACTGAATGGAAAACAACCAGGTTACTGCAGTAGTAAAGCTGGAAGCAGTATTGTTTTATTGACTAGGGAAACATAAAAGTAAACATCTGTCTGGAGGTGGGAATATGTTCAAAATATAAAGTGTGCCATGGAGGTGGGCCTTATTGGTTTAGTTTTTTAACATCTGTGGGGCACTTTATGGAGTTTTTTTTTCTATTTCCATGCCATTCAGTGGAGGAAGGAGGAGATAGTGATGGTGACGGCCATTGACTTAGGAATACTGGAAAACCCTTCTGATTCAGTGAGCCTATGCAGGACACAAGCTTTTTAGTTACATCTGCTTTAGATATTTTATTTGTTTTAGACATTTCAAATCCATTTTTATTTTATTTTAATTACCTATTTTTTTATTACGAAAAGAAATGTTTGCTGCCCTGGGCTCCTTTGGGGGAACTGTTGTGCCATAAACATAATAAATATGTAAATAAACCTTCGTGTCCACTTTTAGGGCACAACCTCCTCATTCCTGAACATGTTTTGTTGTGGGCCTTTTCAGGATCCCACCTGACCAGGGAGCTTTCTGGGATATTGTGAAGAAACAGCTGGAGCACATTAAAGGCTCAGCATGAGATACATGTTACTGCTCCCGTGTGAGACCTCAGTTTAAAACAATGTGCATAGTGAATCCATGAAAATATCTTGTGGAGGAGGAGAGTAGATCAAAGAAGAATTCATTCCTCTTTTTATCTTCCTTCTCCGCCCCAATCTCATGCTTCCTGGAGCCATATCCAAGTTCAGCCAGGGCCAGCTCTTGACTAAATGTTGTCCCGCCAAACCTCTTTAGTGTTCTTCCTTCATTAGTTCAACTCTGGAGTAACATTCCCCTCCCCCCCCCCAAAAAATTAGGTTTTGTAGCCTATTTCACAACTTCCAAGCATGATCTGCAGGCATGATTGGCCCTGTCATGTTGCCATATATTGTACATCTTCCCATGGATCAAAACAGCTGTAGCCAACACAATGCCTTCCAGAAATTGTAGACTACAACTCCAGCTAGCATGAGCCGTCATGAGGGATTGTGGTAGTTGTAGTCCAAAACATGGGACTGACTCCAGCTGCAAATGTGAGAGACCTCTCTCACTAGGAGTCCTGCAAGACCTGCTCCCTGTTCTCTGTCTGGCCCAGATAGAGCTACAATTCCCAGAGTCGATTTAACCATCAATCCCTCTTCTCTGTGAATTTTGGGAACTGTAGCTCTGTGAGGGGAATAAGGGGATCTCCTGACAACTCTCAGCATCCTTAAAAAACTGCACTTCTCATAATTCTTTGAGGGAAGCTGTGACTGCTTATAGCTCTATCATAGTGTTTTAAATGTATGGTACGAATGTGGCCATAGCCCCAAATATCTGGATGGTACCAGGTTGGTGTCAGGAACGAGGCAGCAGTAAATCACACTGTGCAAGTTGGAGTTAACTCTTTATTAGCAAAAACACAATCTGCAGAGACGTGATGCATGGGCGTAGGCAGGGGGGCAGGAGGGGGCCAATTGCCCCCCCTAGAAGCAGGGCCACTGGCCAGCCTGCCCCACTGCCCAACCGGTGCCGTCTCCCTTCTCCCTGGCTGGCTGTGGGGCGGGCGGCGGGAAAGCACCAGAGCCGCGCAAAGCGTTTGGCTGGCTTTCCCTCCCTCCGCCCCACAGCCAGCAAGGGAGAAGGGAGACGTCCCTTCTAGCCGGCTGGCTGTGGGGCGGGCGGAGGGAAAGCCAGGCAACCGCTTTGCGCGGCTCTGGAGCTTTCCCTCCACCTGCCCCAGCGATTGCAGAGGGGGAAGGAGGGGATCGGAGCAGCCCGATTTCGGGCTGATCCTGGCTCCCCCTCGTCTCTTCCGATCGCGGAGGGGGAGGAGGGAGTCGGAGCAGCTCGATTTCGGGCTGATCCTGGCTCCCCCTCGTCCCTTCCGATCGCGGAGGGGGAGGAGGGAGTCGGAGCAGCCCGATTTCGGGCTGATCCTGGCTCCCCCTCGTCCCTTCCTATCGCGGAGGGGGAGGAGGGAGTCGGAGCAGCCCTATTTCGGGCTGATCCTGGCTCCCCCTCGTCCCTTCCGATCGCGGAGGGGGAGGAGGGAGTCGGAGCAGCCCGATTTCGGGCTGATCCTGGCTCCCCCTCGTCCCTTCCTATCGCGGAGGGGGAGGAGGGAGTCGGAGCAGCCCGATTTCGGGCTGTTCCGATGTGGCCCCGCCCCGCCCCTTGGCCCCGCCCTTGCTCCCCGCCCCTTGCCCCCCCGATTTTCATCCTGGCTACGCCCCTGACGTGATGGAGTGTCAGGTGTACTGAGCCCAGCAGCTCCTCTCCAGTAGGTGTTGCCCCATGAATCAGTTGCTGAGAAAGTTCCTCACGACTAAATCCCCTCCTCTCCAGGGTTTCCCCCAAGCAACCGGAGACCGTGCCTGCATGAAGTCAACATCTCCTTTGCCCTCTTCATGCCTCTTCTCATTTTGGGAGATTAGGGGTAGGGGAGCTTGTCATCACAGAAGGGGAAGACACATGTGGCTCTTCACCTGAATGACTTCTCTGCCTCTTGGCCTCCCTCCTTTCCTACTTCAGCTTCTGCCTATGATTCTGGACTTTTCTCTGCCCTAGACTCTCCCATCTTACTAAGCCTTGTCACCTCTTCAGCTTCCAATATCTCCTCTTCCCAGACTCCTCCCTCTGAACACTCCTCACTGTCCCACCATCACTCCCGAAGCTCTGAGCCCTCTTCCCTTGGTGGTTTCTCAGCTGTTTTCTCTCACCATTGCTCAGCACCCAACCAGTCCATGACAGTTGGTGAGGGCAGGTTTACTCATGAAAACAGAACTGGGGGGGGGGGAGAGTGCTTCACTAATTAATCTTCTCAGCCTCCTGTCTTCTGCCGACTGAATTTCACTTAGGGAGCAATTCTAGGACATCTTGAATGGATAAATATTACTAGTTGGGAGTACATTTCCTACTGAGATCTCATTTGTTGATACAATCCACCCCTCACTACAGATTTCTCAAGGCATTTGGTGGAAAGAAAAGAGGGGGGGAGGAATACTATAAATTTTCACAAGTCATATCTGTTGTGTATTGATTCAAAGGATTTTATATCTGTATTACTATTGTCTGTATTTGCATTAGGGTAAAGTAACTGCCTTTTGGTTCCAGAAGGTACAGCTACTATTGGTTCATTTAAGCTGCTGTATTTGTATCCTCTGTCTTATTGGTTTCCTCCAAAAGGCAGCACTATGATTGCCTGATATTGTTCCCTCCAAAATGTATCCCTTTCTAGCTAGTCCCTGTCCCTATAAATGTAGCTTTCCTCCCCTCAGAGCTCAGTCTTGTTTGCTTTAATAAAGAAGTGTTACTAGAGAACTGTCTCCAGCATATTATGTCAAGAGAGCTGAAATCACGAACCCCACGTCACAACAATACAGTGGTACCTCGGTTTATGAACACAATTGGTTCCGGAAGTCTGTTCATAAACTGAAGCGTTCATAAACTGAAGCGAACTTTCCCATTGAAAGTAATGGAAAGTGAATTAATCCATTCCAGATGGGTCCGCGGCGTCCGTAAACCGAAAATTCGTAAACCGAGGTGTTCATAAACCGAGGTTCCACTGTATCTGTCATAGTTAGCACCTGTCTTAGAGAGTCTTTACACTGGAAAGATAGTCAAAAACAACACAATTCCTTTGCTTATCATTCATTGTTGTTGTTGTTGTTGTTGTTGTTGTTGTTGTTGTTTAGTCGTTTAGTCGTGTCCAACTCTTCGTGACCCCATGGACCAGAGCACACCAAGCACTCCTGTCTTCCACTGCCTCCCGCAGTTTGGTCAAACTCATGTTCGTAGCTTCAAGAACACTGTCCAACCATCTTATCCTCTGTCGTCCCCTTCTCCTTGTGCCCTCCATCTTTCCCAACATCAGGGTCTTTTCCAGGGATTCTTCTCTTCTCATGAGGTGGCCAAAGTATTGGAGCCTCAGCTTCAGGATCTGTCCTGCCAGTGAGCACTTTGGGCTGATTTCCTTCAGAATGGAGAGGTTTGATCTTCTTGCAGTCCATGGGACTCTCAAGAGTCTCCTCCAGCACCAAAATTCAAAAGCATCAATTCTTCGGCGATCAGCCTTCTTTATGGTCCAGCTCTCACTTCCATACATCACTACTGGGAAAACCATAGCTTTAACTATACGGACCTTTGTTGGCAAGGTGATGTATCTGCTTTTTAAGATGCTGTCTAGGTTTGTCATTGCTTTTCTCCCAAGAAGCAGGAGTCTTTTAATTTCGTGACTGCTGTCACCATCTGCAGTGATCAAGGAGCCCAGGAAAGTAAAATCTCTCACTGCCTCCATTTCTTCCCCTTCTATTTGCCAGGAGGTGATGGGACCAGTGGCCATGATCTTGGTTTCGATCATAAACACGGCACTCTCCCTTGGATGAATGGCAGCCACACCCCTTTCTTTTCCCTCTCTCTTTTTACGGAGCTTTCGCTCCCAACTCAGACTCTTGTGCACTTTGGTATTTTAGAGATAGCCAAGTTTCTTCTGAGGATTACATCACCTTTCTTTGGCAAAACACATCTGCTTCCACTTCCACGGTCTCGCTGCTTTTGCTGTAGAAAGGGAGGGGGTTTCCTTAATAAATATTCTTCAAAGCATTATATGGCCTCCAATCACTGTTTCCTCCTCCTATTCCAGTGAAGTAGCCTTGTCTCAATGACTCCTTTTGATTTGGTTCTTCAAAGCCGGCGAAGCCAAAGTCGTGCCCTCCAGATGTTGTTGGACCTCGACAGCCACCACCATCCCCAACCATACTTGCAGTGGCTGATGGGAGTTGGAGTTCAACAAGAACCTGTGAAGAGCCTACTGGATCAGGCCAATACCCCTTTTAGTCCAGTAGCCTATTCTGACACCAGCCACCCAGAAGTCAACATTGGCTATCCTGGCTTTAAAGGGTTCCATTTTACCTTTTGATTATTTTAATTTAAAACGTTTCTATCCTGCCCTGCTCATACATGGTAAAGGTAAAAGGTAAAGCACCCCTGGATGGTTAAGTCCAGTCAAAGGCGACTATGGGGTTGCAGCACCCATCTCACTTTCAGGCAGCGGGAGCCGGTGTTTGTCCACAGACAGCTTTCCAGGTCATGTGGCCAGCACGACTAAACCGCTTCTGGAGCAATGGGTCACCGTGACGGAAGCCAGAGCGCAAGGAAGTGCCGTTTACCTTCCCGCTGCAGCAGTACCTATTTATCTACTTGCACTGGGGTGCTTTCAAACTGCTAGGTTTGCTGGAGCCCGGGATATCGCAACGGGAGCTCACCACCATCGAGTGGATTCGAACCGCCGACCTTCCAATCAGCAAGCCCAGGAGGCTCAGTGGTTTAGGCCACCTGCATCTGGCTAAGAACATCTTATTTAAACAACACGCTATATCTATCATACAACACATACCCCACATAATTTAACTCTATATACCAGTTCCCCAAAATAGCTTTCAGGTATTAAAAATCAATAACAATCCATGAAAGCAGTTGCTTATTTACTGCTTTTAGATCCACAGCCCCTCCAAAGAGCTCAAGGTACCATACGTGGTTCTCAGACCTTTCCTTTTTATCATTATAATTACCCCCCTTTACACAATTTTTGCTTATGTATTTGGGGGCCCGGAACCTAACCCCCAAGTAAGTGAGGAGATGCTTGAATATAGTACATCAATCTATAATATTGGCAATTCATATATAGGTCAGATTCTTCCCATGCTGGCTTCCAACACGACACAATAACTTCTGCAAAGTGTCAGGATTCAAATGAGGCAAGCTTGCCTGGAAACGGTCCACATCCAACACTCCTTAGATGAGCTGCATCTATTGTTTTCAAGCTTTGTTCCCTCGGGGATGCAGTCTCTCATCCCATGTGTCAACTGAGAAACCACTGAGCTTCTTCTGCAGAACTTCTAAATGTCATCTCAGCCCTGCTCTTCTAGTAACTCCAGGGATCCCACACAATTGCTGGGTGATGTTTCTGAGGATTCTTTTAGAGACTATTAGCCGGCAACTTCCATTGCCAGAATTCTGTGATGGATAAACCAGTTGGCATTAGTAATGCAATGCTCTCCAAAACAACAGATCATAATTAAATGCACAGAGAGGAACACAGGAAAAGTGATTAATGCCAGGGCAAACTATCATCAGGCTAGGTCAGCGTTTGGCTGCTCTGACTAGCAAACTGCTGTTCAGCAGAAGTCTTTCAGGCTACCTTCTAACTGGACCTTTTAATGGAAGACAGCAGAAAATGAACCTGGGACCTCATGTATCTACACTACCCCAGACCTCTATACCCATGACTTCATGCTTGTGTCAATACAGCGGGACGCGGGTAGTGCTGTGGTCTTAACCACTGAGCCTCTTAGGCTTGCAGATCAGAAGATCGGTGGTTCGAATCCACTCTAGAGTGGTGAGCTCCCATTGCTCTGTCCCAGCTCCTGCCAACCTAGCAGTTCGAAAGCACACCAGCGCACGTAGATAAATAGGTACTGCTGCGGTGGGAAGGTAAACGGCATTTCTGTGCACTCTGGCTTCAGTCACAGTGTTCCGTTGCTTCAGAAGCGGTTTAGTCATGCTAGCCGCATGACCCGGAAAGCTGTCTGTGGACAAACGCTGGCTCCCTCGGCCTGCAAGAGAGATGAGCACCACAACCCCATAGTCGTCTTTGATTGGACTTAACTGTCCAGGGGTCCTTTACCTTTTACCTTTTAACTGTCAATATAGAAAGCAAACTTGACTTGCAGCCATGCCATACATTTAAAGCAATCACCTACCACTTTAAATAGGCGTGGCTTCCTGCAAAGAATACTGGGAACCGTAGTTCGTTATGAATGTTGTGTATTGTTGAGAGTTTTCTGTTCCTCTCACAGAGCTATAGTTCTCAGAGTGCTTTAACAACCAAGTTTCTTTTCCCAGGGAACTCTAAGTGAAACTTTAAATGACTTATGCCCCAAATATCTGAAAGACCATCACCATCCCTAAAGAGATTCTTGGGTGTGAAGATATTCAGAGGGGACTCGCTTGGTAGTCCCATCACCCTCAGAAATTCATGGGTTGGCAGCCTGGGAAAGGACATTCTCTGCAGTAGCCCCTAAGCTGTGAAACCCCCTCTGTAGAGAGCGGCACCTGGAACCTTCATGTTTTTCATCTGAAGATGCTCCTCTTTACCTGGCCTTGAACACCTGAGATATATATTTTAGGACCCACCCTGTTATCTGGATTGTAATCTCTTTTTAATATTGCATTTTCCCATTGTTACAACTTGCCCTGGGACCTCCTAGTGAACAGCAGGTAGGAAATATTATTATTATCATTATGAATAATGGCGGTGAGGATGTCGGAAGTAGCCATTTAATCCTGCAGAGGGGAGTGGCTGCAATTCCGTGTTTTCCAAGCATATGGCTGAAGGTTTCGGACCCCATGCCAAATAGTGAACTCTGACCTTCATCCCAGATTGTCTGATGTTGGTGCTAATCAGGGGCGGAGCTTCATGCTCCACCACGGGGGGTGGAGAGCAGACGCACTGCCCCCAGGGACGTGGCGCGCATCTTGGGGGCAGGGCATGCCACATGCAGGGGCGGGGTGCGCGATTTGGGGGCAGAGCGCGCCGCGCACAGGGCGGGGTGTGCCGCACGCAGGGGCGGGGCACGCGTTTGGGATGGGGCAGGCAGCCGCAATGGCGTCCCTGGTATCACGCTGCCCAGGGCGCCCCGCACCCACCGCCCCACCTTCCTACACCCCTGGTGCTAATCCTCCTGTCCCCAAATCACAGCCCCACCCTATCTTCTGACTTCCATCTGAATTACTCCAGAATTAATCAAAACAGCAGTCAAGAGTCTTCTGTGGACTCGTTGTTGGATGAGGGAAATATTGTGAGAAAATTCCCCGCCCGCCCCTCTTTTGGAAATCTCTCTGCTTCTCCTGCCCCCTCTTTTTCCATTTGAGGCTGCTGATATGATTTCTTATAATTGTTGGGTGGAGCGGGAGACAAACTCTGATGTCACCCTTGTGACATGTTGTGCTGCAGGTCAGGCTAGGGTAGCATTTATTCTGTTCAAACAGTTGGCTGTAGCAGCAAGGGCTTTCATGAGCCTTCCACACACTGCAGTTGCAAAAGTATCTGTTCCTTCCAACAAGCTGAAAGCCGCTGCCAAGGAGCTGGAACCTAAAGTAATCAGGTCTCCCCGAGAATTCCCATGGAGTTCTTTTGCAAATTGTGGTTGTTGCTGCTGCTGCTGCTGTTATTAAAATGTGTATACAGTCATACCTCGGTTTAAGTACGCTTCGGTTTGAGTACTTTCAGTTTAAGTACTCCGCGGACCCGTCTGGAACGGATTAATCCACTTTCCATTACTTTCAATGGGAAAGTTCACTTCAGGTTAAGTACAGACTTCCGGAACCAATCGTGTACTTAAACCAAGGTACCACTGTACTGCCGTTCATCTGAAGATCACAGTGGGCATTTCACAACATAAAAATACAAAACAAGAACACAAAATACAGTCATACCTCTGGAACGGATTAATCCACTTTCCATTACTTTCAATGGGAAAGTTCACTTCAGGTTAAGTACGGACTTCCAGAACCAATTACACTCATACTTCGGGTTAAGTACGCTTCAGGTTGAGTACTCCGTGGACCCGTCTGGAATGGATTAATCAACTTTCCATTACTTTCAATGGGAAAGTTCGCTTCAGGTTAAGTACACTTCAGGTTAAGTACAGACTTCCGGAACCAATTGTGTACTTAAACCCAGGTACCACTGTACATCATAAATACAACAAGAAGAAAAACAAACCACATATCACCATGGCCTGTGTCTTTCTCCTCCTGTCATATAGGTAATATATTTGTATTGATACGATATAGTTTTGTGCTATATGTGGTCATGTAGTGGAATGCTATGCTTTCAGCATCATTAAGTCCTGCACACAAGTGCACATAGAACTGCAGAGGGCCATGGGTGGCTTGGCACCCACAATAATATAATTGTGGGGGCCAGGCACCCACAAGGTCAATGAGAAAAGCTGGCAGGTGGTAAGGGTGCTGCCTCCGAGAGAGAAGTAGTTCAGCTCTGCCCTCCGCACAGTGGCGGAGCATATGCCTGCGCTGCCCAGGGTGGGAGCGCTCCTGAAGGGGGTGTGGCGCGCTCCTGAGGGGGGCGTGGTGCGGAGGGTGCCCTCCCCAGGGTGGGATAGCTGCTTGGGTGTCCAGAGCAGCAACTGGGGGCGGAGCGAGCCACCCATGCCAGACCGTCGGTACCTTGCCCGCCTGCAACTCCCAAGCCTCCCCCAAGCTGTCAAAATGAAAGGGGAAGGGGGGAATGCCGTTGGCAAAGCAGCACAGCTCCCCCCTTAACAGCTGGAGGTAGGCTTGGGAGTCATGGGCGGGAAGCACCGAATGTCACCCCCCTCAGTGAGGGCACCCAGGGCGGTCCGCCCCCACCGTGCCCTTCCTACGACCCTGCCTCCACAGCCAGCCAGCCAGCCAGGCACCATTTGGGGGGGGCTCTGATGCGTAGGCAGAGTCTCTCTGCCTCCAGGTCTGAGCCCCTCCCCGTGGAAAAAGGGTGCCTCACTAGCTGCGGAGAGGAAAAGGAAGAGGAGCTGATGTTGCAGTCCGCTGCAACGCGTGTGCGATGTCACACACACTACATGCGGGTGTGTGCGTGTGACGTTGCACATCTGCATTGCGGCGGTGGGCACCCACAATCCTGAGGGCAAGATGGCACCCGTGCAAGTGCAGATGTTTGAAGAATGCACATTTAGGTTGGGTGGGGAAGGTTGACCTCTTTCTTTTGCAGATGTATTTTTTTCCGGTGGCCACAGAGTCAAGCATGCTTTAGAGCTGAGTGTTTATCTTTGGAGGAAAAGCAGCATCAAGGAACTGTCAAAGTGTCCACCAGAAATATCCATTGCTTTGAAAAGGCTTCCACTCTGCCCTTTGCTAGGCATGTTTGTCTTTCCTATTACTTCCATCTCTTCTCCATAAATCCCACTCTGTCTCCTCCTCCTTGATGTTTTTAATTTGTACCTCTCTATTTGGTCAGAGCTGGGTTCTTGGGTGGGTGGAGGCCCCCCCCTTTCCTTTTTTTTAAAAAACTTTTGAGTCATTGCAACATGAATCACAGAAAACTTCATTCATACAAAATATGGGCCCATCGTGTAAGCAAATCTGTACGGCGTGGTTTAATAATGAAAGGGCGATGTGTCTGTGTGTGTTGCTGTAGATGTTGTGAGCTTTTTCTAATATGAAAAACACATGACAGGATGCAGCCTGGTGCTTGCCTTATCTTGTGCTTTGCTTCCATAAAATTACTAATGATTATCTATTACAGTGCTATATAATGTTTGCATAGTACCAGCCTGGAGATAGGTGCTGCAGAGACCATTCTATGACTGACAGAATCCTTGCCCCAGGGTTTATCAGCTGCATTATTCAGGCAACGATGGCGACTAAAAGCAGAGACAGGACAGGATGGGACTGGGGCAGGAGGTCAGGGATGCAGCCGTGACGCAGGAGGCTCTTCCTTAAAGTGGGTTTTTCAAAAACGAGTGGTACACCAAATCAAATACTGAACATTCTTTTAATTTCCATCCATTTTTTAAATGTATATCACACCCTTCATCTTTAGAACCGGGGCCAGGTTGCAAAAGTAGCGGGCTGTAGACACATATAAAGGTAAAGGGACCCCTGACCATTAAGTCCAGTCGCGGACGACTCTGGGGTTGCGGCGCTCATCTCACTTTACTGGCTGAGGGAGCCGGCATACAGTTTCCGGGTCATGTGGCCAGCATGGCTAAGCCACTTCTGGCGAAGCCAGAGCAGTGCACAGAAACGCTGTTTACCTTCCCGCCCGAGTGGTACCTATTTATCTACTTGCACTTTGATGTGGTTTTGAACTGCTAGGTTGGCAGGAGGTAGACACATATAACGATCAATAAAAGTACATCGTCCAATACAGTTACATAAAAACTCTAGCCATATGTAAGATATCATGGGATGGGCCAATTTCCTAACTACTGAAGGCCTGGGGAAAAAAGAGAAAAGTGGCTACTCTTCAGATGTTTCCTAAAGATCTGGCTGACATAGGTGCCAGCCAAAATTCTGGGGGGGGGGGGCAGACTCCATAACTGGACTGCTAAGGCTGAGAGGGTCCTTTGCTGATCCCCAGACATCACTTAACCATGCCACTTTTAAGATCATTAATTGATTGGCTCTGGCTGATGGGAGTTGGAATCTAACAACATCTGGAAGACCACAAGTTCTCCAGTTCTTTAAATAAAGACACCATAATACAATTCTAGGAATGCCTAGTGGTGTCCTCGACCTTCTTAATTAACTAAACACGATGCCCTTTCCAACATGCACCATATCAGAATCCGACCTGGTTCTGAGGTAGAAGATAATAAAACAGTGTTCCTCCCACCCCCAGAAACTTTAGGGTCAGCCGCAGTTTTGAGGTCCCTACTGCTTTACTCTAGCAGCTGGACACAAGTTATCTGTAACTCTATAACCGTCCACTTTCATTCGTCAGAAGAAACAAATTTGCTTCTGGCGGTTGCCAGGCAACCACAACATTTAATTCGTCAGAGAAGGCCCTCAACCACTGATGGATGTTTCGGGACTGTCTCTTGTTGGTTGCCTAGCAACCACAAGGTACTGATTCTCCCTTGGTCTGAGGTCAACAAAATGGCTGACCTGGGGCCTCACTCCCTCACCATCTGCGGTAAGAGAGACAGGAGCAGTACGTTTAAGTAAAGGGTCTGCGTTGTCTTCCACTGTTTATGTGGAAACTCATTAAAAGCTAAGGGGGTAGCTAACAAACTTTATTTCTTATGAGATCTGGCAGCCTGCATACAGTAGTAGCAAACTTCTCCAGCTAGGCCACACCTCTAGGAGCTATCCTCCTGAGTCATGGCAAATTCTCTTAAAAGGGCCAGGTGCCAGGTATTTAACTGATAAAGCATACCTTATCAAGAGGACAGCATTTGCACAGATGTGTGGGGAAGCCTGTGGGGCTTAAGCCAGGATAGGAGAGTGGGGACACCCATAAGAACATGGGACACGGTGGCCAAGCAGGTGCCTATAGGAAGTCTGTAAACAAGTCCTGAGCACAACTCTCTCCTCTCCTGCTGTTTCCTGCAACTGGTATTCAGAGCCTCCAACAGTGGAGCAAAATATAGCCATTGGGGCTATTAATCGTTGAAAGCCTGATGCTCCATGAATTGGAGATGACTCACAGCACATCTGCTTTGCATGCAGAAGGTCCCAGGTTCAACTGGGAAAGAACCCAGTCTGAAACTATGGAGAGCTGCTGTGATTCGCGGCAACTGGGTGTCAGAGGCACACCCAGGCATAGCTGTTGGAACTACTTGCCACTGGTAGCCATCTCCTCCATGAAATGTGTTTGCTTATTCATTCATTCATTTATAAAAAGTAATGCATTGTTTTCACGGGTGTTAGACTCCCCTAAATTACTGGGTTCTGTAGGTGTTAGAATTTAATTAAGCATTAGAACTCTGCCAGACCCGTGTACATTTAAGATGTGCATTAGACGCTGGAATCAGCATGTGTCAAAAGCTAATTAAGCCATGTTGGTGCTTCCTGTGATGTGTCAAAAGTTAATTAAGCCAGGACTAGCCTCTTGTGTAATGACTGGGGGCAATGACCCATTAGGAAAACATTGGATTAAAGGACTCTGCCAGAGATGGCAAATTGGTGGGGCCCCATTCACTCTACAGATAAAGGGAAGCAATATGATTAAAAATGGAAGAGTTAGGAGTGGGGTAACAGAGATAATAAAGCAGCAGGCTCGAGATAGAGGCAGATGTTGTAATTCTGTGTGGGGTTTATAAAATAGTTTTTTATTGGTTTTTTACCATTTTAGTTTTACATTCAAACATAAAATAAAATAAAAAATTGTAGAATTCTCTGAATTGTCAGACTTCCATCCTCCCCTCCATGCACTGGAGGAGGAAAGGGGGAGGAAGCACACTGCCCCCGGCACTATCGGGTTGGGGGTACCATCGTGGCTGCCCCCCGGGCACGCGCCGCACATTCCCCCACTGCACCGGGTGCCACGCCCCTGCGGGTGGCGCACCATGCCCCTGGGATGCGTACCGCCCCCGCGGGTGGCGTGCCACACCCCCGGGATGTGTGCCACACTCCCTGGGGCGCATGCCAGCCATGCCCACACCTGCTCTCTGCTCCCCATGCCGGAGCATGCAGCTTCGCCACTGCCTCCATGGAGTCCCCTTGTCAACATTTTCACTGCATATCATATTTTTATCTAACTTCTTCATAATACTGTATCTAAATCCATAGTTATTTCCATGTTGTAAGTGTTATTTCAATCCAACTAATGTTTTTAACTGTTTACAATGTTCTCTCAGATATATTACAAACTTTTCCCAATCTTTGTTGAAATTTTTGTCGTCCTGGTTTCTGGGTAGAACGATTGGGGTGGAGATGCTCCTTCAGGTATACCACAAGCCATAGTTTGAATTCCCTCTTCATCTTATTCATTTATTTAACAGAATTTGCATGCTGCTTACTAAAACGACTAGTTCCCATTTTGCATGTGTTCCCTGCCCTCTCCCTCCTTTCTCATGCGCAGACACAGACACACATTTTGATTTTTTTTTAAAAAAATGGCTAAATCATGCCTTAAATATTTATGACTAAACGTTTAACCCAGGTCAGAGCAAGGCGGCCATGGTGATATTTGGCTCATTCCCCCAACTGCTTTTGTTCCCCCACCCTCCCACCCAACACACACACCCTTTTCCCACGCACAGTAATTGAAGTGGGCTGTGTATGCAGGGAAACCCGGCTTTTCTCCTCCATTCAGAAATCTCAGCTCAGGGATCGCTAACACGGAGCTGCTGAGTAGAAACATGTGAGGGAGGAGCCGGACATCCCCCCCCCTCCCGGCCCACCCAGCCTCTGTGCTCGGCAGATTAAGGGTCTGTTTCCAGGCTCGCCCCGTGAAAAATTGAGCTCAAACAACTGTCAGGATCACAAAAGCCGAGAGACAGATGAAAAACACCATGATGAATGTCACAGGAAATTGTTCCACTAGAGCTGGTTGGCAGGTCTCTTGTTTAGACACTGAGCGGTGGGGGTGTCAGGTAAAGAAAACAAAACACAACTCGTAGGTGAGGGAGGTCACCCTGGAGCGTTCAAAAGCAACAAGGATGTTTAAACGGCTTGCCCAGGCCGTTCCTCACGTGTGCTCTCAAAATGGGTATTTGAGGCCTACCCACAGAGGTGAATAAGGAAATATGAAGAACCTTCTGGATCAGGCCAATGGCCCATCTAGTCCAGCATCCCTTCCTTACAGATGCCTGTGGGAAAATGGAAACAGGGCTCCAGCACAAGAGCGCTCCCTCCCGCCCTCTGTGGTTTCCAACAACTGGTACTCAGAAGTATTATTACCTCCATCTACCTGGCATGAACCAGGACTCTGAATTGCTTCTACGTGTTTTAGGATCAGCTGGTGGGGCCTTCCTGCCCTATGAGCAATGAGTAGTGGTAATGCATGAGAGGGTTTTGTCTGTGCCCAACATTGGGGGACTGCGCGTGATGACTGTCACATCGGGAGAGGCTGCCCAGGTCTCCTCCCGATGTGACATTTTCCATTTTCATCGGAATTCCCCATCTTCCCTATTCATGACAACCGAGACATCAACTGCTGGGCTGCCTGATCTTTTGTTCCAGCACTACAATTTCCTGTTTCCTTTCAAAATACATCTTCCAAGTGTATTATTATGCTAGAAACAAGCTGAGAAGAATATAGAGTCATTAGTCACCCAAGGACAAAAATTAAACACATGTGGTGATTGCAATAGGCATTCTGAATCTCCAAACACCATTCTTTGGTTCAAACCAATACGTATAATAAAAAAAGGAAGACAACTGGACTTTCATTAGGCAGCAGCAAGGCATGCACCAGTTCAGCAAGAGTTCTTGGATTTGAACGGATTCATTTCAGCCTCCTCCCTTGGTTTCTTCTCATGTTGCTATGGTAATATTGGGAATCATGAAGGCAGGTCCTGCTGCACTCTCTCTGCTGGGCACTGATTGGGTAGTCAGGACTCACATGATTGGCACCATCCATGTGGTCCTGTGCTTTTGAGTATTACCATGGCAACATGGGAGGGAAAGCCACAGGGAGCCTGTCCATATCCCACTGTGATAATGAAATGAAGCAGGCTGCCCCAATTCTCACCTAAATGTTATTTACTATGGGATATACTTCTTGGGTTTTAGTTAATTTATGGAATTCTCTCTCTCTCTCTCTCTCTCTCTCTCTCTCTCTCTCTGTGACAAACAGGAGGTCTCCATATGGGTTGGCAATATGAATAGTGGCAGTCTGGAGAAGGGACCTTTGCTGTGGAGAAAACAGTTGGTAGAACAAGGATTGGGAGCCTTAGGCCCTGAGGCCAAATGCATTCTCTGTTTGGCCCTTAGGACTCTCCCCTCACCCTCCTTGAGTGTCCTTGAGCTCTGGCAATGCTGCTTGCCTGTCTGGATCAGGCATCCCCAAACTTCGGCCCTTCAGATGTTTTGGACTACAATTCCCATCTTCCCCCGACCACTGGTACTGTTAGCTAGGGATCATGGGAATTGTAGGCCAAAACATCTGGAGGGCCACAGTTTGGGGGTGCCTGGTCTGGATGGAGGATGATTATTATCTATAGTTGGACTGAGGATACTGGACACACTAGAATGTACCGCTGACATCAGTGGATAGAAACAATCTCAATTTATGTGGGCCTTTATGTGACCATCCTGCTGGGGAGTACGCCACAACCATGAGGTAGAATGGAAGGTGAGAGCTGGGGGGGGCACTGATTTTTGGGGCACTGCTGAAATTTGAGACCCCCAAGGTCCGTCATTGCTTGTGATAGTGCTTTTTAAAACATTTTTTAAATTTTATTTTGTCATGTAAATATACAAAACAACATACCAAAAACAAGATGATAATCCTTTGTTGATGGGGTTGGTGCCTGAGCTGTTCTTTGAATAAAGAGTTAACTTCATTGACACCTTGCGCATTATAGCTGACCTGCTCCCCTGACAGATATAAGGGTTCAAGCAGCCCCTGAGATATCCTGGACCGAAGTTGTCCAAGGCTTTGTAAATTAATACAGGGACCTTGAACCTGACTTGGTAAGTAGATAAGCAGCCAGTGCAAATGCTTTAACAAAGGTGTCACATATTGTCGGTCACGTGCCTCCCATCAGCAATCTGGCCACCACAATCTGCACCACCACAACCAGGACCAAGAGCAGCTCCGCATAAATGCCCAGATGAATTATGGACCAAACTGAGAAGCGTTCACTCATCTAACCCAACTAATTGGTTGGGCAAATGTCCAGAAAAATATGAACCATTGAGGGTGTTCGCCATGTTTTCCTCCACCCAAGACCATTTCACTTCCACAGTGGGGGCCCTACCTGCATCTGTTGCTTCAACATTGCAATTAGAAAATAGCATTTAAGTGCAGCGAAATGCTCATCTGCAGAAGATTATGAAAACTGGATTGAGTTTCCAAGAGGTCGCAGCTGTTCCAGTCCCTCGAGCGAACGTGTGCTGCTGTCTTTCTGTGCCAAGTCTCGGCCCAGATTGCCTTTTACTGGCTGAGAGTTGCAATAAAACTTTTCAAGCGGAATTTTGCGCAACCCAAGTTCTGACATTGTGAAGGCTGTGGTTGGGTCTCCTAAAGTAACCTTAGAAGGCCCCTACCAATGTCATTTCCCAGATTGTGTGCTCCCATGGAAGATGTCTCAGGCAGATATTACCTATCACAGTACACTTGCTGCGCTAAACAATAGATTTTATCGGCTAATGCACCTTGTAGTTGATTCATGTCGCACAGTATCCGGTTTCTTGCAAGAGCCAACAGCTGATGCTCCAGAGGAGGTTTGAGACTTCTGCATTAGGCACATGTAAAAATAACATTCTCTTTATCAACGGCAATATTTGCCGAAAGTTAAGTGTTCTTAACTTGTATTCTGAGATGTGCAGCCTGATACCAGGCAGGTTGACTTGAAAGGATGCCCCACAGATACAGTGGGGCTTTCTTCCCAGTGAGTGCAAGCGCTTAAATGCTTGCTCAACTTTTCCAGGAAACCAATGGCACTTTCAAAGTTTGGTTTCTAAGGCTTCCACTAGATATCAAGACAGGCACATGTCTCTGGCTCAAAGCAGGAGCTCATAACCTCTTCCTTTACTCTTCCCCGGTGATGCTTATTTTGTTTTGTTTTTTTATGAGATATATTTACACTACTTCCTTAAAAATATATATATATCCTGAAGTGGTTTACAACATTAAAACATGCATTTATATTTATTTATTCTAAAATGTTTATGTTCAGCTAGTTATGTGCTTGGCACGAGGACATGATACCAATAGTGTGCTAAAGTGGTTAGAGCATTGGACTAGAACCTGGGACAGACCAGGGTTCAAATCCCCACTCAGCCATGAAGCTGAGTGGCCCAGTCACACTCCAACCTACCTCACAGGGTTGTTGTGATGATTAAATGAGGAGGGAGAGAACTATATACGCCACCCTTAGCTCCTTGGAGAAAAAGCTGGGAAGTAAATGCAATAAATAAATTTGTATAGCACTTTGTTCCTAGTGCTTCACATGCACCTTCTGGTTGTAATCCCTTAGGCAGGGGATGCGGGTGGCGCTGTGGTCTAAACCACTGAGCCTCTTGGGCTTGCTGATCGGAAGGTTGGCAGTTCAAATCCCCACGATGGGGTGAGCTCCTGTTGCTCTGTCCCAGCTCCTGCCAACCTAGCAGTTCAAAAGCACACCAGTGCAAGTAGATAAATAGTTACCGCTGCTGCGGGAAGTTAAGTGGCATTTCCATGCACTCTGGCTTCCATCATGGTGTTCCATTGCACCAGAAGCAGTTCAGTCATGCTGGCCACATGACCTGGAAAGCTGTCTGTGGACAAACACTGGCTCCCTCGGCCTGAAAGCGAGATGAGTGCCACAACCCCATAGTCGCCTTTCACTGGACTTAACTGTCCAGGGGTCCTTTACCTTTACATTTACCTTTAACCCCTTAGGACACCATCAGGCTCTGGGGATGGATGTGGCCCTCCAAGTCTCTCTACTGGCCCTCAGAATGCTTACCCTAGCTACACCATCTCTGCTCAGGCCATACACATCACTTTTGGCTGGAATGTTTCCTTGAGCTCTGAAAATGCCTCTGGCTTCCACCATATTGACTATCCCTGCACAGTTTATACATGCAGCAGAAACAAGCAACAGGATGCAAGAGAAGAGTAAATATTTCAATATTTAGCTGCCCCATGGGGAGGGGGGTGCAACAGCATAATGGCACTTTCCCCCCTGGCGCCGTTGGGCCGACCTTCACTTAAATATAGTGCGACCAACTCACAGAACACCAATTAAACAGATTTCTATAAATTATCCCAGATTATCTAGTGGAGGACTTGTGTGAGGGAAAACTTAATGATTTGGAGTCTCGGGCAGGATTTGATTAAATAAACAATAATAATTGTTTATCAAATAAACAATAATAATTGTTTATACGAAAGAAGTTTATGACACGAAGGTGGTAAAACAAAGGATGTTGTTGTTTAGTTGTTTAGTTGTGTCCAACTCTTCGTGACCCCATGGACCAGAGCATGCCAGGCACTCCTGTCTTCCACTGCCTCCCGCAGTTTGGTCAAACTCATGTTCGTAGCTTCGAGAACACTGTCCAACCATCTCGTCCTCTGTTGTCCCCTTCTCCTTGTGCCCTCCATATTTCCCAACATCAGGGTCTTTTCCAGGGAGTCTTCTCTTCTCATGAGGTGGCCAAAGTATTGGAGCCTCAGCTTCAGGATCTGTCCTTCCAGTGAGCAAACAAAGGATACTTCAGGTTATAATGCTATTTCAGGTAACCGTTCACCTAATAATTTTTAAATTAATTCTAACTGATGTTATGGACTTCTGATCAAGCACAGTTTCTTTTAAAATTCAGTGGTTTATGTTCAGTTACTTCGCTTCATTTAGATGCTACATTTAGATGCTAAAGGGTAAATCCTCAGCTTATTTCCAGTTATTTCACTTCAGTTCTTTCTCAGTTGTTGCACGGCTGTTTGCCACTTAATACTTTGGTTCTTAAACAAGGTGCTACTTCATGTCAGTTACACCCCCTTAGACAACCCTACTCCTGAGGTACTCAGACCCAAGGGATCACCACATCCCTCTTAACCATAGCTGTCAAGTTTTCCCTTTTCTCGCGAGGAAGGCTATTCAGCATAAGGGAATTTCCCTTAAAAAGGAGGAGAACTTGACAGCTATGCTCTGAACTGGTTTGGGAGTCTTCTCTTTTTGTAGCAGAATCTTTTCCCTCCTAACTGGAATGAGACCTAAGTAGACTGTATCTTTCCAGTTACAGGTAGGTAGCTGTGTTGGTCTGACATAGTCAAAACAAAATTAAAAAAAATTCCTTCCAGTAGCACCTTAGAGACCAACTAAGTTTGTCATTGGTATGAGCTTTTGTGTGCATGCACACTTCTTCAGATACAGTACAATGAAACAGAAGTCACCAGTTCCTTATATATATAGTGAGAGGGTGGGGAGGGGTATCACTCAGGAGGGTGGTGGGAATGGGTGATTGACTGATAGGTGTGGTAAACCTGTTGACAACTGATAATGACTGCAATTGGTCTTACAGGAAAAAGCAAGGGGTGAAATGGCTAAAAATAGTTTTATCATGTATAATGAGATAAGAATCCAATGTCTTTATTCAGACCAGGTTTCTCCATGGTTTTAAGTTTGGTAATAAGTTGCAGTTCAGCAACTTCTCTTTCCAGTCTATTTCTGAAATTCTTTTGTAATAATTATTTTGTAGTTTGAATCCATTGCTCCGCGTCCGCTTCTCTGGAGCAGCAAAAAAGAACCTTTCTCCCTCCTCTATATGACATCCTTTTATATTTTTGAACATGGCTATCATATCACCCCTTAACCTTCTCTTCTCCAGGCTAAACATACCCTGCTCCCTAAGCTGTTCCTCATAAGGCATCGTTTCCAGGCCTTTGACCATTTTGGTTGCCTTCTTCTGGACACATTCCAGCTTGTCAGTATCCTTCTTGAACTGTGGTGCCCAGAACTGGACACAGTACTCCAGGTGAGGTCTGACCAGAGCAGAATACAGTGGTACTATTACTTCCCTTGATCTAGATCAGGCATCCCCAAACTGCGGCCCTCCAGATGTTTTGGCCTACAACTCCCATGATCCCTAGCTAAGAGGACCAGTGGTCAGGGATGATGGGAACTGTAGTCCAAAACATCTGGAGGGCCGAAGTTTGGGGATGGCTAATCTAGATGCTATACTCCTATTGATGCAGCCCAGAATTGCATTGGCTTTTTTTAGCTGCTGCATCACACTGTTGATTCATGTCAAGTTTGTGGTCTACCAAGACTCCTAGATCCTTTTCACATGTACTGCTCTCAAGCCTGGTGTCTCCCATCCTGTATTTATGCCTTTCATTTTTTTTGCCCAAGTGTAGTACTTTACATTTCTCCTTGTTAAAATTCATCTCATTTGCTTTGGCCCAGTTGTCTAATCTGTTAAGGTCATTTTGAAGTGTGATCCTGTCCTCTGGGGTATTAGCCACCCCTCCCAATTTGGTGTCGTCTGCAAACTTGCTCAGAATGCCCTCAAGCCCATCGTCCAAGTCATTGATAAAGGTGTTGAATAAGACTGGACCCAAGACAGAACCCTGTGGCACCCCACTAGTCACTACTCTCCAGGATGAGGAGGAGCCATTGATGAGCACCCTTTGGGATTGGTCAGTCAGCCAGTTACAAATCCACTGAATGGTAGCATTGTCTAGCCCGCATTTTACCAGCTTCTTTACAAGAATATCATGGGGCACCTTGTCAAAGGCCTTGCTGAAATCAAGATAGGCCACATCCACAGTGTTCCCTTCATCTACCAGGCTTGTAATTCTGTCAAAAAATGAGATCAGATTAGTCTGACATGACTTATTTTTCAGAAACCCATGCTGACTTTTAGTGATCACAGCATTTCTTTCTAGGTGCTCACAGACTGTTTGCTTAATGATCTGCTCTAGAATCTTTCCTGGTATTGATGTCAGGCTGACTGGGTGGTAATTGTTTGGGTCCTCTCTTTCCCCCTTTTTGAAATACTTGAATGCTGATGGCCATCTGCCAGGATGCTTTAGCTGAGATTCCTGGATTGCAGGGGGTTGGACTAGAAGACGTTTGGGGTCCCTTCCAACTCTACAATTCTATGAATTTCCATAAGAACTTTTTAAAAAACCATAAAGTGATCTGGGAATGTGAAGAACTGAACTTAGAATGAAATAGGAAAATAAAATGGGCAGATACACCCATCCACAGGTAAAGGATAAAGGGACCCCTGACCATTAGGTCCAGTCATGACCGACTCTGGGGTTGTGGCGCTCATCTCGCCTTATTGGCCGAGGGAGCCAGCATGACAAAGCCACTTCTGGCGAACCAGAGCAGCACACGGAAATGCCATTTACCTTCCCGCCGGAGCGGTACCTATTTATCTACTTGCACTTTGACGTGCTTTCAAACTGCTAGGTTGGCGGGAGCTGGGACCGAGCAATGGGAGCTCATCTCGTCGCGGGGATTCAAACCGCCGACCTTCTGATCAGCAAGCCCTAGGCTCTGTGGTTTAACCCACAGTGCCACCCACATCCCACACCCATCCCTACTTGTACCTAAAAAAGTAATATCATGCTAAGCAGTAGGCTAGAATGATCTCTTCTGCAGAATGCGCTTTGTTTTCTACATGAATAGAGGTCTTGTCTTGGCAGGCAAGCGTTCAGCTGCACTACAACTCAATCACCTGCTGCCTGAAATGGTACAGTCCAGGTAAAAATCTTCACCACCCGGTCCTCCTTTATCCATATGTTGGGTCTAACACTGCCTCCATTCAATGCAGCCACATCTCATCCATATCGCCGGGCATTTTGCATCTTTATTGGTTCATCTCCCACATTGTGATTTGTCTCCATGCCACTTCAAGTCATGATGAAGGAAGGTGAAGAGGTGGAGGATGCCTTGTGGAGTCCTTTCAAAAGCTCAGGAGGTGAGGGGTGGTTTCTTTTCTTCCTCCTTGACACTAGTGGCATTCACATGAATTTGCATGCATGCCCTGCCGGGCGGTGAAGTCCGCTTTCTGTGTAGCAAACGCCATGTGGTTGAATGGAAAACCATGTAGATCTTGTTACGTCAAGCCAGGGAACATCCCAAATGTGACATTGCAGTGGTCAAGAGCAGCCACCTGCAGCCTGGGCCTGCCAACTTGCTTTCAAAGTGATCTGGAGAGAAATACAGTCTCCAGTGTTCATGGCTTTTTTATTAATATTTTAAAAAGCATATATTAAAGACAGCACTTGGGAGGTTCCCAAATTGTCCAGATGCAGCTGTCCTTCTGGGGGAATCATGTGTTCCTTGCATGAATGACGGGTCCATCTTGGAAGGGATCAGAAACATTTGTACTTAATTGGGCTGTGTCAAAAAAAGAAGAAGAAACTTAGAGCCCAGTATCCCAGCTTTTTACACATCATAGGATGGAGGCTTTTCTTGGCTGTCGTCAGGAATCTTGCAGCGAGTTGACAAGGATTTTCTTTAGATGTCCAAATGGAGCAGGGTTCACCATAACTTACGGTAAGTGATGGGCATTTTTAAATTTCCCTTCTTCTTGCTAATAACATGGAAAGCAAAGGCCCGGGAGGTCACCCGAAGTTCACAGGTGTCTCAGTGCACATTAAATCAAAAGGAAGGACCGAAGAACTGGCCACTCATGTTATCTGCCTCTAAAAGTTCTGCATCCAATGTTTCAACCAAATAGGACCAGGAAGCCTTGATGGGAACAGAAAAAGAACATCACAGGAATCATTTTATTTGTATGCCACCTTTCCAAAGTTAAATCTACACTCCAGGTGGCTTACAACATAAAAATATTTACATAATTAGAATAGAATAGAATAGAATAAAGGTAAAGGGGCCCCTGACCATCAGGTCCAGTCGTGTCCGACTCTGGGGTTGTGGCGCTCATCTCGCTCTATAGGCCGAGGGAGCCAGCGTTTGTCCGCAGACAACTTCCGGGTCATGTGGCCAGCATGACAAAGCTGCTTCTGGAGAACCAGAGCAGCGCACGGAAACACTGTTTACCTTCCCGCCGGAGCGGTCCCTATTTATCTACTTGCACTTTGATGTGCTTTCGAACTGCTAGGTGGGCAGGAGCTGGGACCGAGCAACGGGAGCTCACCCCACTGCAGGGATTCGAACCGCCGACCTTCTGATCAGCAAGCCCTAGACTCTGTGCATTAACCCACAGCGCCACCTGGGTCCCCATAGAATAGAATAGAATAGAATAGAATAGAATAGAATAGAATAGAATAGAATAGAATAATAATTTATTGGCCAAGTACCAACATACTTAAAATTTTACTTTGGCTACATTGCAATGTAAACGTACCTTATACAAACATTGTTGCACAATACAATAGCACAGCAAAGGAACCCCACCCATAACTGGCCTCCACTTCCGCTACACAATTACGAATTTAACAGTTTGATGGCACAAGGGAAAAAAGTGTTCCTGTGCCTAGTCGTTTTTGTGTATAGAGACCTGTAACGACGTTCAGATGGAAGTAAATCAAACAGATGATGACCGGGATGCAAAGGACCTGTGACAATTTTGCTCTGCTCTCTTCCTAGCTAGGATAGCATAAAGTGTCTCTATTGAAGGCAAACTAGCACCAATTACCCTTTCTGCAATTCTTACTGCTCGTTGGAGCCTTTTCTTGTCCTTCTTGGAGGCTGTGCCATACCAGGCAGTAATAGAATTACAGTAAACAGTTTCAATGATTACAAATGTAGCCAAAGTAATCATAAACAATAAACAAAACACATCAAAAAGTACACAACAATTTTCACATAAATCATTAGATCTAAAAATAATGACAAAAAATTAATATCAACAACAGCAACACTATTCCAATGCAAGAGTCTGTTCAGCAGCCTCAGCTTTTGTAGCTGGAGTCAGTCCGGCCCTGCCTTCCTCCCAGGCCAGGTGGAAAAGGCCTGCAAGGCAGGGAGCAGGTCTTCCAGGAATTGTGTATTGCACTAAAGCTAAATATCCAAGGCCCACACCTGCAAACCCAATGCTTTTTCTTCTTCTTCAGGGGGTACTCAAGGGTACGCAGTAACAGCACCTCTTTTTAAATTGATGTTAAAATGTGTGACACTTACTGTAAAAACTCCATGGTGAGTCCCAGCACCTATTTTTCGGGGGGGGGGAGCACTGTGTAAGCCTATTTGTCCACTGAAATAAGTGTTTATGAGATACTTAGCAACTTTTTAGATGGAGTGTAATTCTGAGACACACACACACACACACAGAGAGAGAGAGAGAGAGAGAGAGAGAGAGAGAGAGAGAGAGAGAGAGAGAGAGAGGGAGAGGGAGAGGGAGAAGCAAAGTAATGTTTGATAACTTTGCATTGAAGGGTAAGATTACAACCCTTGAAAATTCTTAAGGATTTATCTACCTCCAATGCTTAATCCATTTTTCAGGGGGATGTTTCACCCCATTCCATCCCCTGAAATCAAAAACTTTACTAGATCGGTCCAAGGATCGATCTACTCCAATGTTTTGTTTCAAAGAATGGCTGAGCAAATGCCTCTGGAAAGTTCACAAGGAAGATAATATACTTCTCCTGTTATATGTTTCCAGAATCTGGTATTTAGAGATTGTGTGTGTGTGTGTGTGTGTGTGTGTGTGTGTGTGTGTGTATGTGTGCGTGTGTGTGTGCGTGCATGCGTGCGTGCGTGTACAAACCTATGACAAGAGTCATCAAAACGAGCAGCTTAATAATAATAATAATAATAATAATAATAATAATAATAATAATAATTTATTTATACCCTGCCCATCTGGCCGGGTTCTCCCAGCCACTCTGGGCGGCTTCCAACAAAACACTAAAATACAGAAATCCATCAAACATTAAAAGCTTCCCTAAACAGGGCTGCCTTGAGATGCCTTCTAAAGGTCTGGTAATTGTTGTTCTCTTTGACCTCTAGTGGGAGGGCATTCCACAGGGTGGGTGCCACTACCAAGAAGGCCCTCTGCCTGGTTCCCTGCAACTTGGCTTCTCGTAGCGAGGGAACCGCCAGAAGGCCCTCGGCGCTGGACCTCAGTGTCCGGGCAGAACGATGGGGGTGGAGACGCTCCTTCAGGTATACTGTACCGAGGCCATTTAGGGCTTTAAAGGTCAACACCAACACTTTGAATTGTGCTCAGAAACGTACTGGGAGCTTAATAAACTGTGGATCTCCATCGATTCAGCTGGTGTTGAGTCCCCAGTCTGAGCTCAGCTGAAGATATACACTGCCATTACTTGCTCATTCAGGGCTCAGACAGTTGAGCCAACGGTGGCAGGTTCTAGACCAGCGTAAGTCCAAATAGGGGCATTTGTGTGTGGGGGGGGGTGGCCGGGCAGTGGGGGACTTAATCTGGATCATAGTTCAGTCTTGTGACCTGGCAAAAAGGGCAGCATAAGTCAAACTCAAGTTTATTTTCCCTCTGACAGGCTCATCCAGCAGTAGCCTTGCTCTGGGAGAGGGTTTGGCTCTGGAATAACTTTATGCCTGATTAATTTACACCAGCTTGCTTTACGCCAGCTTCTTAGGTACAGGATTTCTCCCGCACTGCCTCTGAGTGAATTAAGAATCCATCCCTCTTCCCGGGAAATTCTGGGAATTGTAGCTCGTGAGACGACAGTTCCCAGGATTCCTTTTGGGAAGTCCTGGCGTGGTGTGAAAGTGCTTTAAATGTGTGGTGCAGATGTGGCCAAGACCAAGATTTGATTATAGTTGCCCACCCCACTGTCCAGATCCTGAGAGGAAGTTTGGACGGAAGGTGTTTTAACAGAGGTGTCTCCTAGCAGGTCCGACGGCTGATTGGGATGAGTTTCAGCAACGTGTTCTCGCTCTTTGCTTTCTCGAAGCACAGGTGAAATATACTCGGAGTCGAGAGTGAATTTCATGCTCTTTATTCAGCTCATAGTCATCAAGGAGGAGAAGAGAAGACGAATGGCTCTTTTCCCAAAACCATCTGCTTATATACATTATTTACACAATGGGCCTTGCGTGATTGGCTACTTCAGGGCTACACCTGTGGGCCAATTATATTGTGGATTGACTTCTGCCTGCAGCCTGATTGGCTGCTCCTACAGGCCAATCAGGTAGCAGATTCACTTCTGCCAGCCGCCTGATTGGCTGCTCCAGCAGGCCAATCAGGTTGCGAATTCACTTCCACCTGGAGTTGGATTGGGTAGCTCCCGCTGATTCTGAATCCTATTGTTCTAGGATTCAGCTCAGTACATAACACCCCTCCCCTCTAAGTTCCAGTCCTGCCCGGGAAGTTGCATTCGTAGTCCCCAAGGTCTGCTGGCCGCCTCCGTGTGCGTTGTGGCCTGGGGTGTTCCTTGGTAAGGGGTTCTGGTTCTGGCTCGTGTTCCAAGGCTGCTGGCTGTGCCGGGGCTGTCTGGTCTGGCGCCACTGAACCACTAGGTTGTAGCTCTGGTTCCGGTGTCCTTCCAGCCTCGGGGCGCCCCTCTGTGCCTACTGCTTCTGCTTCCCCTGCCCACCCCTCTCGCTCTACAGGCCTCACTGCCCTGCTGTCCCCTTGGGACCCCTCTGTCCCGCTCTCCTCCCGGGTTCCTCCTGGGAATCGTCGCCGTAGCTGGTCGCAGTGGCGGCGCCAACATTGCCCCCCTTCCGTTAGTACCTCGTACGACACGGGACCGGTCACCTTGGTGACTGTGGCGGGTACCCATGCTGGGCCTGCCCCAAAATTCTTTGCATACACTGGGTCCTGGGCCACAAATGTCCGGGGGTTCCTGCCTTTCCCCACCACTACCTCATCCTGAGCTCTGTCGGGGTGAAGTCGGTCCAGTCTAGTTGCAAGGCGCCGGCCCATTAGTAATTCAGCTGGGCTCCGGCCCGTCGTTGTGCTTGGGGTGCTGTGCTGTGCTAGAAGAAATGTGGCAAGGCGGTATTCCCAGTCCCCTTGTGTCATGCGGCAGAGGCTGTCCTTGGTGGTCCGCACCATGCGCTCCGCTTGGCCATTGGTGGCAGGGTGGAATGGTGCTGAGCGGATGTGGCGGATGGCGTTCTGCGCTGTGAAGGTCTGGAACTCCTCTGACGTGAATGCGGTTCCATTGTCCGAGACGAGGGTGTCAGGGAGCCCGTGGGTCGCAAACAGCTTACGTAGTACCCTGATGGCTGCCGCCGTAGAAGTGGATGGTACCAGTGCGACCTCCAGCCATTTGGTGTAGGAATCCACCACTATGAAGAATGTTTTTCCCTGGAAGGGGCCAGCGAAGTCCACGTGCAAGCGTGACCATGGATGTCGGGCGGACTCCCAGGGCTGGACTGGGGCCCTTGGGGGATCCGGGCGGGATTCTTGGCAGGTCTGGCAGTGTTGGACCCAGGCCTCTATCTCTCTGTCAATCCCCGGCCACCACACATAACTCCTGGCAAGGGCCTTCATCCTCACTACCCCTGGGTGTGTCTCGTGTAGGGCTGTGAGGACCCTTTTGCGGAGGGGCTGGGGAACAACAACCCTGCTTCCCCATAACAGGCACCCCTTGTGGGCCGACAGTTCATGTTTGCGGTTTGTGTAGCCAGCGAATTCTGGCCCGGGGCTGCTGCTGGGCCATCCTCGCCACACCCAGTCCAGGACCCGGGAGATGACCCTATCTTTTGTGGAATGGTGCGCAACTTCTTGTGCCTGAATGGGTCGGTCGGGAAGCAGCTCCAGGGTCATAACCTCTTGTGCAGGCGCTGGGTCGGGGCCTGTTTCTGGTAGTGGTAGCCTGCTGAGGGCGTCTGCGTGGCCCATCGCCTTCCCAGGGCGGTGGATTAGTGCATACTGGTAGCCGGCAAGGAAAATTGACCACCTGAGGACACGTGGAGACAACACTTGGGGGGTCTGCTTCTCAGGGGCAAACAGGCCAAGCAACGGCTTGTGGTCAGTCACTATGGTAAAGGGCCGCCCGTACAAGAAATCATGGAATTTTTTTACGCCCTTCACGATTGCCAGACCCTCCTTGTCAATCTGTGAGTAGTTTCGTTCGGCTGCAGCAAGCGTCTGGGAGAAGTATGCCACCGGCACCTCTCTTCCATCCGGGAGTTGGTGTCCCAGGACAGCGCCGATGCCATAGGGAGAGGCGTCGCATGCCAGCACCACTGGCAGCCTCTCGTCGAAGTGTGCTAAGACCGAGTTCGAGACGAGCAAGTCCTTGACTGCCTGGAATGCGGCCCTTTGTCGCTGGCCCCACACCCAAGGGGCCCTTTTATCTAGGAGTCTGTGTAGGGGCTCCGCTACCGCTGCCTTATGGGGAAGGAAGGCATGGTAAAAGTTCAATAGTCCCAAGAATGACTGAAGTTCGGGCTTGCTCTTGGGCGCTGGGGCCTCACAAATGGCCCGTACCTTGTCACCGGTTGGATGGACCCCTTCTGCGTCCACCTTAAATCCCAGAAAGTCCACCTGCGGCACTCCCAGTAAACACTTTTCCCGCTTCACCTTGAGGCCCGCCGTCTGGAAACGGTGCAGGACGGAGCGGAGGCGGTCCTCAAATTCCTCTGGTGTGGGCCCGGCGATCAGTACATCATCGAAGAAGGGGGTGACGCCAGGAATCCCTTTGAGGAGAGAGTCCATTAGATTCTGGAATATGCCTGGTGCCACGCTAACGCCAAATTGCAGCCGCTTTACTCTGAATGCCCCTCTGTGCGTCACAATCGTCTGAGCCTCTGCTGTGGCTTCGTCCACAGGCAACTGTTGATACGCTTGGGCCAAGTCCAGTTTGCCAAAGATTTTTGACCCAGCCAGGGTGGCGAGGACATGGCTGACCACTGGCACTGGGTATGCATGGGCCGTGAGAGCCTTGTTTATGGTGCATTTGTAGTCTGCACAGATGCGGACCGAACCGTTAGGCTTGACGGGTGTGACAATTGGAGTTTCCCAGGGGGCGTTGGGCACCGGCTCCAGCACTCCTTGCTCCACGAGCCGGTCCAATTCCTCGTCTATGCGGGGTTTCAGGGCGAACGGGACCCGGCGGGCCTTGTGTCTGATGGGTCGTACAGCGGGGTCTAGCTGTAGGGCAATGGGGGGTCCTGTATATCGTCCCAATGCCCCATCGAAAACCCCTGGAAACTCTTTGCATATGGCGTCCACGTCCACTTGTAAGCTAGTGCGGTTCACCCCGGTAACGGCTAGCCCCAGAGGTCCAAACCATGCCAGTCCCAGTAAGCTAACGTAGGGGCCCTTAACTACCAGCAAGTCCAATTGTTGCTTTCGCCCTCGATATTGCACCCTGAAGGTCCCCACCCCCATAGTAGGGACCTTACGTTTCTGGAAGTCCCGGAGGGTGAATGGGGCCGGCCTTAGTTTGGGACCCCCATTAGGGCACAGTTCCCTTAATGTTCGGGCCGAGATTATGGATAGAGTTGAACCCGTGTCCAGCTCCATGCGGCATGGGGCTCCCTCTATCTGTACCTCTATATAAATTTTCTCTGTGCTGGGATGGGGCAACTGGAATACCTGGTAGTCCGTGATCTCCGTTGAGTTGCCTTGGTGCATGGTGCCGTGTGACCTGGGGCTCCTGGGTCGGTCATCTGATGCTTGTCGACGGGTGAGTCGAGCCCGACACACCCGGGCGATGTGTCCCAATTTTCTGCACTGCCTGCACTCTGCGTTGCGGAAACGACAGGTCCTCCTCTCGTGGTTCTCCCCGCAGCTTGCACAGTTCCCTCCTTCTCGTCGAGGCTGCTGTGGTGTGTGTGCTGCTTGAGTGCGCCGCTGTACTCGGTGTACTTCCTCCCTGTCAGATTCGGATTCGTCGGTGAGGTCTTCGTGGTAGACCCTCGGTTGGGATGGCGGGGCCGGTCGTGCCTCTTGCGTTGACCTCTCGGCGGCTTCGGTTGCCAGGGCTTCCTCCAGAGCAATCTGGAACGTGAGGTCTTTTTTGGCGTAGAGGCGTCGTTGCAACATCTCGTCCCTCAGGCCACCGACGAGGCGGTCACGAAGCATGTTCTCCAATTCTGAGAAGTTGCATAACCGGGCGGCTTGGCGGAGGGAGGTCACAAACCCAGTTATGGTTTCCCCCGGGGCTTGCCGCTTTGCGTAGAAGGCATTTCGGCAAGCTACCACCGAGGGCTGTGGTGAGAAGTGCTCCTTCAGCCGTTCCATTATTGTTTTGTAAGAGACGGTAGCGACATCTCTAGGTGCAAGGAGAGCCCGGGCGATTTCAAACGTCTCCTCTCCACAGACGCTGAAGAATGTCGCCCTCTTCATGGCATCGTTGGTGACTTCTTTCGCTTGCAGGAGGAAGTTGAAACGGGCGGCGTACCCTTCCCAGTCTCCTGATGCTGGTTTGAATGGCGAGAAGCTGCTGTCGGTTGCCATTCTGGGTTCCTTGGGTCCTGGAGCTGAAGCCTGGATGCACGGTGCGATGCAGCGGTGCAGCAGGTGGCGGTGCTGCGGTGCAGTGCGTGGTGGCGGTCAGCTCAGCAGGATCCCACCTTCGTCGCCAGTGAAATATACTCGGAGTCGAGAGTGAATTTCATGCTCTTTATTCAGCTCATAGTCATCAAGGAGGAGAGGAGAAGACGAATGGCTCTTTTCCCAAAACCATCTGCTTATATACATTATTTACACAATGGGCCTTGCGTGATTGGCTACTTCAGGGCTACACCTGTGGGCCAATTATATTGTGGATTGACTTCTGCCTGCAGCCTGATTGGCTGCTCCTACAGGCCAATCAGGTAGCAGATTCACTTCTGCCAGCCGCCTGATTGGCTGCTCCAGCAGGCCAATCAGGTTGCGAATTCACTTCCACCTGGAGTTGGATTGGGTAGCTCCCGCTGATTCTGAATCCTATTGTTCTAGGATTCAGCTCAGTACATAACAACAGGCTAGCCTAATCTGCAAACCTTGCTTTCTACACCCACCGCCCCACAGTGAGTCATGCTTATATGGTTCCCTGAGGGATGGCCTTTGCTTCTGATTGCTCTTAGTTACAAGCTCGGCCTGATTACCCTAAAACTTCAAACCTGTGTGAGGTCTGGGTGGCTGGAGATTTTCACAGAGAGTTACCACCCTGTCTATCAGATTGCTGCAGCGGGCCTCTCCACCCATCACACCCGCCCCTTGTGCTCTTTAAATGAAAATTCCATACGTTATGAGTTTGCAATAAAATTCCCGTATTTTGGAACCATTTATATTTCCTCTCTAAAGTGTTGCATTATACCTGTATATATGTCGGCAACATGGAGTTTAATTTCATATTGGTCTCGGCTGAGGATGTAAGGTTAGATTGCTGCAACACGTTATATGTGGGGCTGCCTCTGAAGACGGTTTGGAAACTTCAGCTGGTGCAGAATTTGGTGGCCAGAATTTGGTGCTCACCAGGACAAGACGGTTTGAGCAGATTACACCAATCCTGGCCCAACTGCACTGGCTGCCAATTAGTTTCAGGGCCCAATTCAAAGTGCTGGTTTTGAAATTATAAAGCCTTAAACAGCTCTGGGCCGCAGGAGCGTCTCCACCCCCATCGTTCAGCCCGGACACTGAGGTCCAGCTCCAAGGGCCTTCTGGTGGTTCCCTCACTGCAAGAAGTGAGGTCACAGGGAACCAGGCCTTCTTGGTAGTGGTGCCCGCCCTCCTATCAGATGTCAAGGAAATAAACAACTACAGTGGTACCTTGGGTTACAGACGCTTCAGGTTACAGATGCCTCAGGTTGCAGACTCCGCTAACCCAGAAATAGTACCTCAGGTAAACAACTTTGCTTCAGGATGAGAACAGAAATCATGTGGTGGCGGCAACGCAGCAGCGGGAGGCCCCATTAGCTAAAGTGGCTGGGGAAACCCACCCAGATGGGCGGGTTATTATTATTATTACTAGTGGAATTCAGCCCGTTTAGAAACGGGCGCTAGAACGCTGCTCTCGTGCAGCGCCGGCATGGGATGGAGCTTCGGAGGTCTCCAAAGCCCCGTCTCATGCGGGAGGTGCGCGGCGAGGGGGGGGGCGGGAGATCTTCTCCGAAACTCCGTCCCATGCCGGCGCTGTGTGCCAAGGCGGCGGGGGGGGGAGCGCTTCTCATCCCCCCCCGCCGCCTCGCCGCGGACCTGTCCTTGCTGTCGGCGGCAGAGGGACAGGAACAAAGGAGGAGAAAGCAGCCCTTTCTCCTCCTTCCTTCCTCTCCCTCCGCCGCCGACAGCCCTTTCTGTTGGTGGTGAGGGGAGAGGAACGAACGGAGAGAAAGCAGCCCTTTCTCTCCGTTCGTTCCCCTCCCACCACCGCCGACAGAAAGCACAGATCCCGGGGTTGCCGGCTCTGTCAGGTGGGGGGAGGGAGAAGCAATCCGATTCTCTGCTTCTCCCTTCCCCCACCTGACAGAGCCAAATGCCGGCTCTGTTGGGCAGGGGAAGGGAGAAGCCGAAGACCGATCAGATATTCTGCTTCTCCCTCCCCCCCACCCGACAGAGCCGCAACCCCGCAGCGGGGGCTTCTCACCGTTTGCCTTCCCCCCAGGGGGAGGCAAACAGCGAAAAACCCCGCCACGCCATACTTCGGCTCCGGGACTGGCTTGGCGGTGGCGGGAAGAAGGGGAGGAATTCCTCCCCTTCTTCCCGCCGCTGCCAAGCCAGTCCCCGAGCTGAAGTGCGGCGCGGCGGGTGCTTTTCACCGTTTGCCTCCCCCTTCACTCCGGGAAGTCAAACAGCGAAAAGCCCCCGCCGCGCCGCACTTCGGCTTGGGGACTGGCTTGGCGGCGGCGGGAAAAAGAGGAGGAATTCCTCCTCTTCTTCCCGCCGCCGCCAAGCCAAAGCCGGCTTCCCTCGGCGCCCGCTGCCGAGGAAGCGCCGTCCCATGCCGGAGGTGCGCGGCAAGGCTGCCGGGGGGGAGCGCTTCTTTCCCCCGCCGCCTCGCCACGCACCTCCAGCATGAGACTGGGCTTCGGAGCGGCGGTTGGTGGAGCGGCGGTTGGCCGTTGTCCCTCCGTCCAATCCCTGTATCCCTGGGGCACATGCGCAGTGACCCAGGGACACACGGGACAACTGGACGCAGGGACAACATGGACATTATTATATAGGATTATTATTATTATTATGTGGTACCTCAGGTTAAGAACAGTTTCACGTTAAGAACGGACTTCCAGAACGAATTAAGTTCTTAACCTGAGGTACCACTGTATCTGACTTTTAGAAGACATCTGAAGGCAGCCTTGTTTAGGGAAGTTTTGAATGTCTGTTGTTTTACTGTACTGTCATACCTTGACATCCGAACGCTTCGACTTCTGAAGGTTTCGACTTCCGAAGTCGACAACCCCCGGAAGTCCTTTCGCCGTACATGTTCTGCACCTGCACAGAGCGGCGTGCGCGGTCGGCGCATGCGCAGAAGCGCAAAACACATGCACCGTAGAGGTGCTTCAACATCCAAAAACCTCGACTTACTAAGACAGCCGTGGAACGGATCGTCTTCGTAGGTCGAGGTACCACTGTATTTTTAATATTCTGTTGGGAGCCGTCCAGAGTGGCTGGGGAAACCCAGCCAGATGGGCAGGGTATAAATATATTATTATTATTATTATTATTATTATTATTATTATTATTATTATACCTCAAGGACCGCTTCAAGGTGCCCACCACTCTACTAAGGGTTGGGTCCTGCTTCAGCTGTGAATGTTCAAGCCAGCTGTGTGAATGTCTGTGGAGAAAACATACGAAAGGGATCAAGCTGAATATCAGCAGGGGCTTCCCCCCTGAGTTTCCTGGGTTTGGTTCCTCGTACAGATAGGGATGGAAGCTTTGTGCTCCACACCCAGCCCTGGAGAACAACAGCCTTTAGGACTCAAATGGGGGGGGGGGCTGTTTCCATACAAATCACCATTGCTGGAAGCCTCCAGAAGCCTATTGGCTCACCCCAAAGGCAAAGTAGGAGCCTTTTGCTGCCTGAGAAGCATTAACACCTCTGCGTCACCATTAATTTCACCTTCCGAAGCTCCTTTTTTTCTGGGTTGGGAAAGCAGAGGAGTCCTCCCTCTGCGGAGAAGAAATTCTAGGAGGGGGAAATGTTGTGACTCATCTCCATGGCAACCCTCAACGGATGATGTGAGTGGTGCAAGATGTTACGCATGTTTAGCAACAACTGGACAACACGAGCGCCTTTTCAGTAATCTGGAAAATCCTCGGACGGTAATGAGTTCCCCACGACTGCTTTACCCTTGCCAAAGCACCAGGATATATTGCACGGCACATCTGACACCCCCAGAAATTTTATATTTCCTACCTGTTAAGATTCAAGGCAAGGGGCAGATAAGATTTAAAATCAAAACCGTGCAAAAAGCACTGGGTGTGTGCTGTGTTATACTCTTTTCAGCATGTGGCTCAAACCCCTAGGGCTGTGTGTCTTTCATAATTCTGTGCATAAAGAAGTCATGGTTTTGAGCATGGGATCCAGCCTTCTGAGACTCTTCATTTACTTTGATGTTTTTTAGAAAAGCATTCTTCTGTGCTCTTCTTTTTTTCTATAGCATTCTCTTATGGCTGCAAAGGCAGACTAGAAACAGTCTGGCTGCATGACTGGGGTCCCCTGCAGATCTCCTTGCCCTGTGAGTAGCTGAACAAATTATGCGAATACAGTGGTACCTCAGGTTACAAACACTTCGGGTTAGAACGCTTCAGGTTACAGACTCCGCTAACCTGGAAGTAGCATCTCGGGTTAAGAACTTTACCTCAGGATGAGAACAGAAATCGTGCAACGGCGGTGGGAGGCCCCATTAGGTAAAGTGGTACCTCAGGTTAAGAACGGTTTCAGGTTAAGAACGGAACTCCAGAACGAATTAAGTTCTTAACCAGAAGTAAAATGCTCAAGGGATGTCAATTTTTTGGAAAGAAACTATCGGATTTACGGCTTCATACAATATATATATATATATATATATTTAATAATTATTTTTTATTAAGGTTTTTTGGGGTTACAAAGGTAGTGCAGTGTCTCATGCATCATGTTTACACATCAATTTTACTTGTTGAGACATTATGAGGAAGGGGGAAAGAGGTGGGTGGGGTGGGGAGTTGGCTGTGGTGGATTGTCAATGTTTCTGTTTTTCTTGATATGTGTAGGGGGTTCGGCGTCAGTGTCGTTCGTGTAGGTTCTCTGTTGTTTGTTCGTGCTTCTCTGTTGGTGAGAGAGGTCGGGATTCGTCTTAGGATGTGATTGCTCATTTGTGGTCGGCTGTGATGATCTTTAGTTTCTTGTGTGAGTGGGGAGGGAGGATGTTTTGATTAGATTAGCCATATTGATTCGTATGCTGACGGTAAGTTTTTGTCGTTGTCTTGTTGGGCTGTATAAGTGATGAAGGGGAACCATACTGGGGTGAAGGTGTCTTCTTCTGTTTGTCCCCGTGTCAGTTTCAGCTTACTGGCTAGTTTTTCTAGTAGGGCCGTTTCCCATACAACTTGGTACCATTGGTCCATGCTTACCCCTGACAGGTCCCTCCAGTGCCTGGCTATGATGTTGGCTTCATACAATATTAAAGAAAATTTTATAAAAATGCATTACTGTTGGTGTCAGAATTCAGCTTCTTGTGAGGCAAAAATTTAGGCAACTTTGGCACAAATGTGTGTTGTGGTTGTTTTGGGCCTGATGTTGGGAAAGATTGAGGGCACTAGGAGAAGGGGACGACAGAGGACAAGATGGTTGGACAGTGTTCTCGAAGCTACGAACATGAGTTTGACCAAACTGCGGGAGGCAGTGGAAGACAGGAGTGCCTGGCGTGCTATGGTCCATGGGGTCATGAAGAGTCGGACACGACTAAACGACTAAACAACAACATATTGCTATTGCTATTAAATGTCCCAGGGCAGATTACAACAATAAAAATTTAAAAATGGATAAACCAGGTTGCAATATCACAGGATAACACACATCTCAGATGTCAAAGGCCAGGGTAAAAAAGCCTCCTAACCACAACACACACCCTCACACAACCCTCCCAAAGAGCATAAGGTTGCTCCTTCATTTTTTGACATTATGATCCCACCATTTTTGCGGCAAACAAGTCTTCATGGCAGCTTGTCAATAAAAAGCCTAATGCAAATTAAATGAAAGCAGCCACCATCCCATAATCTGGAACAGTCCTCTGATAAAATAGTCCTAAACACCTCAACACATACACACACATTATTGCCATACTTTTCTCCCTGTAATGTTTTGCTTGAAAGAGAATGAAGAAAGAGAGGGATGGAGGATGTTGTGTATTCAGTGGTCTGTGCTTGCCTGAACTTGACTCTGGACTAAGGGTTCTGAGCCCCTGTGTTCTGCTTCGATACATGATATCCAATCACAGAACTTTTCAGGATTTGGAGCTCTGCGATTGGCCTTTAAACACTGTCATGATTCGCAGCTTGGAAGTTTAGACAGCCAATCATGTTAGGAGTGGGAGTGGCCCAGACCTTCAGAAATGTATATAAGCAGTTGCTTTGCCCCTGTTGTTCAGTTCTGTTAGTTCAATAAAAGTTATTGCTGTTATCACTGTGTCTTGCCTCGTGGGAACCCACCTACACTTCAGAGGATGTATCCAATAATTACTTCATGTGCTACAGAAATGAAAACAGAAACAAAAAAAATCTAGGCAACTGCTTCCCTATTCTGGCATGTTGATGCTATTTTTTTATTGTCTGCTTTGTTTATTTAAAAGCAATAACAAAAAAGCATTACATGGTCCTCCCACTGGAAATAATAACATATCACAAATCGCCACTCATTCAAACAGCAGAAAGAAGGTAAGGTATTGCATTAGTAGCCCAAGAAAAAAAGGTCAACAGGACAGCTACAGTTTAGGAAAGGGTCACAGCTCAGGAATAGAGCACATGCTTAATCATGGAGATGTTCTATCCCTGTCATTACTAGTTAAAAGGTCAGGTAGCAGGTGATGGAATTTGGAAAGACTCTGCAAAGCTGCTGCTAGTCAGAGCAGACAGCACTAGGTTACATGGACCTTACTTGGTGTTCATCTATCAAAATGCTTCTCACTGGTAGGTTTGAGCATTGGCAGACTTGTTTGCAAAGCCTTTCTCACAAGGAGAAAGCCATACCTCAGCATCCCCATGGATCCAATTTATCTAAATAAAGAGCAGGATTTTCCTGGATGATCCTAGAGATGGTTCACACCTGCGAATGCACTGCTTGATTCCTCAATGTGAGAGTAGCTTAAGAATTTCAATTTCAGGTTTTTTTTAAAGTAAAGTAAAAACCTTTATTGGCATCAAACAAACTTGTAGACAAAATAATAACAGATTAAAACTGTCACTGTGGCAAACGCTGTGTTAAGAGAGAGAAGGGAATAATCCGCTATCCGCTTTCACGACAATGGGGCTTCTAATAATTCAGACGACTGCAGAGTATAACGACGAGAAAATAGTAAATTAAGATATTGAGCCACGATCTTGGTGAGGACAGGGTCCTTCCCAGATAGAAGGAGTGTACCGTTCTTCGGTCAATTTCAGTTGATCCCAGCGGGATTGGGCCTGATTTGTACTTCCCAGGCTGATGAGCGGATCGAAACATAGTTATCCTTCACATTTTGCAATTCCCTGAAATTTATGATACAGTTCTTAGCCAGAAATAAAAGTACCAAAATGCATTAAGATGCATATCTTTTTCGTTTTGATAATAAATTTTATTAATTTTTGATTACAATCCAATAATAGCCTCATTATGACAATACCAATTTATAATACAATTAATAATATCAATCATTCAGATACCAAATTATATAATTTAGATAAGGTGGCCCCCCTCGTGCTATAATTGATCATTTTCTTTTATTTCTGCGTTCCATAATCTTACTGATTTCAATTACACTCCAGTCATAATAATAATCCCTTATAAAACAGCTGCAATATTTATAACTTCTATTTGTGTTGACACATTAAATGATTTTTATAAAATGCATATCTTAGGACAGTACATTTATGAATTTTTGCACATTATAGTTGTTGTTGTTGTTGTTATTGCAATGTGTTGAAATAGGACAGAACGGACTTATGAATAAACACTCATGAGATTGACTTGGGCTGAAAATAAGGAGAGCTGCCCATCCTTATATCCTGGTAACTTTTAGCTGAATGTGTGAGCTGTGTGGTGTAGTGGTTAAGAGCGGTAGTCTCGTAATCTGGTGAACCGGATTCGCATCTCCGCTCCTCCACATGCAGCTGCTGGGTGACCTTGGGCTAGTCACACTTCTTTGAAGTCTCTCAGCCTCACTCACCTCACAGAGTGTTTGTTGTGGGGGAGGAAGGGAAAGGAGAATGTTAGCCGCTTTGAGACTCCTTAGGGTAGTGATAAAGTGGGATATCAAATCCAAACTCCTCCTCCTCCTCCTCCTGCATTGCAAAGTGTGGCATTCGAGGTAACACCTGGTACTGCAGTTGTTCTTTCTGTGATAGCTAGACATGAGGGACAAATTCATTTTGATTCATATTGTAATGTGAACTCACCTAATACACACTTCCCCACCCAACACACAAACTAAGGGGCTTGTCCACACTTCTACTTGTCGTGTGATTTTTAGGCACATGTCCTAGAGGTTTTTCGTTTGTCTTGTCACTTTCCCCAGGGAAAACCAGCTGCTTACTATTGAATCAGTGGAAAAATCCAACTGTCATTTGTTCCAATTCAGTGGTAAACACCAGGTTTTCCTGGGGAAAGTGACAGGGCAAAAGAAGAATCGGAGGATGAGACCCCAAACTAAGCTATCCTTCAAAATCTGTACTTCCAAATTCTAAATCTAATTTTTGCAATCCCAAATGTGCCTATTAGGGAAGAGTACGCACAAAAATGTGTGCATTAGACGAAATTGGGTGCAAAATTGTGTCTGTTAGGAGATATGTGCATGTAGATGCATGCATACATCTATGTTGATTTTGTTTTTTAAAAATGCAAACCATCAGAAATAGGGTGAAATAAATTTCCGATTGGAAAATTGAGAAACCAAGAGAAACCAAATTGGGCAGATTTTTCTATCTCTGGTGATAAGTCATTCACATCAGTTCTGAAAGTTGCCATTTGATGCATATGGTCGACAAGCCCTTACAGCGAATGTGTGACAAAATATCATTTTTGGAGTCTCATCTATAGTTTCTGTACATGTCTTAATACCTAACTTAAACGTGTGTAGTGAAGAACTCACTGAAATGCCCTCACCCAAAGGAATAAATGTTGCTAAAACACCCAACTTTAATTGTGAAGGAACGATGCCTCTGTGATATACAGGCCTTTAGGGGAAAGGGAGTGAAAAAGCAGGATGACATATGTAATGGGTTAAAATAAGTTGTTTTAGGTGGACTCCCTGCAACCTAGGGAGTCTTTGGTAGATGTTTTGACTACAAGGGAAAACATCTGTTGTTATTCAGCCGTGTGCTATAGCTGTCCATGCTTCTATGCAGACACGGTCATAAACCTCTGAAAAGATACTGTTGCTCAGAGGGTCTGTCAAGAGGCCCTAGGATGGCGGGGCGGGGGGAGAAGATTCACCATCTTATTTGTTATTTATGGCACTCTTGGCTAGGACCACCACCCACTTTCCAACCGTGGGCCCCGTTTTGTTAAACGCTGCAAACCGAGAATGACCTTTGCCTCCACATTCCAGAATAGTACCCGTGTTAGTTTATTTTATTTGCCTGCTTGCCACACATCCAACAGCCTGTCAACGGCACAAAACACAGCAAAACATCAAGCATTTAAAAGCTTCCCAATAACAGGGTTGCCTTTTATCAGAAGGTCATATCGTGATTTATGTCTTTGACATCTGATGGGAGGGCGCTACTACCAAAAAGGCTCTCTGCCGGGTTCCCTGTAGCTTCGCTTCTCTCAATGAGGGAACCAGCAGAAGGCCCTCAGAGCTGGACCTCAGCGTACAGGCTGAACGATGGGGGTGGAGACGCTCCTTCAAATAACAGGGCCTATTTGGATAAGAATGGCTTTAAGATATTCAGATAATCACTAAAGCATATGCAAATCTTGTGCATATCCATGCCTACTTTTGTTCCTTGGTGGGGGTGGGTGGGTCTGCTTCATTTCGTTTGGTGACATGTGAGAGGCCACCCACCCCATAGCTATACCTAATGGCAAGCCTCCCTACACTGATGAAAGGAGCTTTGATCCTGCGCAGGCTTCCATCAGTGGTATGGCGAGAGAGGCAAATCTTGCTATTTCTTCTCTCTCTCTTTCCTCCTGCAGCCCCTTATATTCTGTCAATCAGCTCCGAGTGCCAGGGGACCCTTAGAAAAGCTTGAGAGGTGGCATGCGGATGCTCAGGATAGAGCATGCAGCAGGTCAAGGTTCAATCTTGGCATCTCCAGTTAGGGCTGGAAATTTCCCTTGCCCGAAACCCTGGGGAACTACTGCCAGTCAGTGTTGACAATGCTGAGCTAGATGGAGCAACAGTTTGACTCAGTAGAAGGCAGCTTGCTATGCTGTGTTTGTTCCTATCAGTGGAAGTCGCACACTGCAAACCAAGGAAGGGCGTGGCTTTCCAGATGTCAATGGACATCATCCTTGACCATTGGCCAGGCTGGCAGGGTCTGATGGCATTTTGGAGTCCAACCACATCTGGAGGACCACAAGATCCTCATCACTGCTATAAGCAATACACGGGATAAACCGAAAGAAAACCTTGGAATGCTCAACTTCTGTCAACTTTCTTCTGCAGAGTATTTGTTAATAAACACAAAAATGGTCTTTCCTAAATTGCTAAATGAGTGGGTATACCCTGTTTCTCCTAAAATAAGACATACCCATAAAATAAGCCATAGCAGGATTTCTAAGCATTTGCGCAATATAAGCCATACCCAGGAAATAAGACATAGTGATAGGCGCAGTTCTGGAGGGCCCCAAGGAAGAGGCGAGGCTGGACGCGTAATAAAAAATAAGACATTCCCTGAAAATAAGCCACTGTGGGGGTTTTTAAGGAAAAATAAATATAAGACGGTGTCTTATTTTCGGAGAAACACGGTATTAAGGCTGCAATCCTACGCATGCTTACCTGAAATTAAGTCCCTCTGAGTTCAGTGGGATTTACTTCCAAGTAAACACTCATAGAGGGACGTAGGTGGCACTGTAGGTTAAGCCACTGAGCCTAGGGCTTGCTGATCAGAAGGTTGGCGGTTCGAACCCCCTGATGGGGTGAGCTCCCGTTGCTTGGTCCCAGCTCCTGCCAACCTAGCAGTTCGAAAGCACGTCAAAGTGCAAGTAGATAAATAGGAACCGCTACAGCGGGAAGGTAAACAGCGTTTCCATGTGCTGCTCTGGTTTGCCAGAAGCGGCTTTGTCATGCTGGCCACATGACCTGGAAGCTATACGCCGGCTCCCTCGGCCAATAATGCGAGATGAGCGTGCAACCCCAGAGTCGGTCACGACTGGACCTAATGGTCAGGGGTCCCTTTACCTTTACCTTTAAACACTCATAGAATGGGGCTGCATGGAATACTGTTGATGTGGGTTAGGCTTTTAGTCATCAAAAAAGGAAGGGGCAAAAAAACAATAGCACCATATATGATCATTCAGCCTGAACACAGTAATTACTCTGAGGCTTTGATTCTTTACTGTGAATGAAAACCAGCCAAACCTTTGGGAAGAGTGTGGCATATGTTAGTGTCTATAGTCATTACATTTCCCTTTCAACGTTCCACTTCTTCAAAGTGTCATACTCATGAGCCTTGATCCAGACTAGTAGCCTAAAGCAATGGGTGGGAAGTCTGAGACTCCACCACAATGTGGAGTTTCTAAGGAAGTGTGTGACAAATTGTAATGACAGGGTTGATTCGGAGCGTTTTGTAAAGAAGCGGAGATTGTTTACTACACAAGATGCAGACAAAGGGAAATATGGAATGTGGATCAAGGTCAAATCATTGTGAACCAGAACACTGAAATTTCAACTCAGATTTGGATCTGAATATTTGAGAAGTACAGATCCATAAACTTTGTTGTCTTAATAAGTTTCTTGGCTGACGAGGTAGAACTCCAACATTTAAAACTTCAGGTCTTTGTACCCATTGACAACGATTACATTTCAACGCATTATTTTAGGACCATGTAGGTGACAGGACACAAAATTTAAATGTGAAACCTTTGGACCATTGAGAAATTCATTCTGGTTGCCAAATAAGATGGACTAATTTCAGCACGGAGTTAGGCACACTTAACTCGAATGGACTTAAGCATACTTAACTCTCTGTTGGATTTAGGCCATGAGGATTAATCAGATCTTCAGCTTGAGCCAAGCCTGTCCACTAAGATGTGCCAAAGGAAAGTTTAGTGGAGTGTAAGACCAATGCTCAAGACATCCTGTCTCTGGCTGGGGTGTTCCTTACTATGCCTGAAGGAGGGGCAAACACCCAAAAGATCTTAGGGGAGATCAAATGTACACCACCCATGTGCAACTGATTATGCATGATGCTCCATTATGGCCATGGTGCCTATGTTCAGAGGTGGTGTACCAAAGACTAGCGGGGATTTAAAATAATAAATCACAGGACACCTATCACCACCATGCCCTACAGATTGTGAGACTAGGTATGTGTGAAACCAGCTGGGGGAATTCAACCTTGATCTCTATTTCTTGAGTTTGAGCATTGGATATCTGCCCATCCAGTTTTCAGAGAGTTCCTATTTATCTACCCAATGCTGTTTTATTTTTCACTTTAAATACAGACGCGGTATATTTTTGTACACTGAGTATTTCAGCAACAGTGTCTGTATAAATGTGTTTTAATGACTTGTTGCCCATGGGATAAATAAAGTTACATTTTCATTACGTTTGCATTGCAACATGGATTTTCTGGTTTTATGAACGATCTCTGCTGTTAGTGCATGAAAGAGTGGGGATGTGTGTGCTAGCATTGACCTCATGATAATTCTGGTTGCTTTTCACAATCCGGAGGACAAACTTCTGAAGTTGAGAGTCTCCTGCATTTCTGGATATTTCCTCTGCTTTTCAGACCTCTTGAAAATCCAGGGTTCTAGAATACAGTGGTGCCTCGCTAGACGAATTTAATTCGTTCCACGGGTCTTTTCTTATAACGAAAAATTCGTCTAGCGAATCCCATAGGAATGCATTGAATTTTTTTTTTTGCCCATAGGAACGCATTAATTGAATTTCAATGCATTCCTATAGGAAACCGCGATTCGCTAGATGAATTTTTCATAAAACGAATTCATCTAGCGAGGCAACCTCCACTAGAAAAAACCTTTCGTTAAGCGGAAATTTCGTTAAGCGGGGCATTTGTTAAGCGAGGCACCACTGTACCAAGTGAGCCTCTATGAGTAGCAGGGGCTGGTGGGGAATGGTCAGAGCCAGACCCCTTATCCCGTCTGTCTTTCTTTGCCTGTTAACATCAAAGAAGATGCTCTTGATGAGGGGAACAGCTGCTTGGCTATTGGTTCTCAAGCATGTGTGTTTGCAGGGAAGAATGGTGGAGGTTTGGGTCAAAGTATCGTGACACAGTACGTGAATGCAGGTGCTCCGGGACAAAATGTTTCTTGCAGGCTGAGAATTTTTCAAGAATATACAACGTGAGAATGTGATGCTGCGAGAACACACACCGCTTCCTTAGGCCGGTGTGATATATGAAGAGTAATCAGAAACGGATTTCAAAATGGCAGCCGTAAATCTTGAGGAGCAAAGTCCAGAAGCAATGGGACCATCATACACAACACCTTTTCTGTTTTCTGTTAAGCAGTGGCCAGTGAAACTTTGGCAGGTGGGCTGCAGGGTTGTGTGTATGTATGTGTGTGAGAGAGAGAAGGAACAAATGAACACATTTTAAATTACAGGCAGAAAACAAGGCTATTGCCAACATTGCAGCAATGACTCTACAATATACATGAAAAGGTCGATAATATTGGCGCAAAGGCAATAAACAAAAGCACATTGAGGCTGGGTTTGTTTTTTTAAGATTATCTCAAATGCAGACTTTCTATGACCGCATCGATGCTTTTGTTTATTTGTGTAAGCAACTTCCCTTGTAAAGCTGCAGCAGATGAAAAAGAAAAAGAAAAGGCAGAGAGCTCTTCCAGATGTGTGAAGAAACTAGGCAGTTACTTTGCTCAGACTTTATAAATCATGGTGCAAGCCTCCTCCTTAAACCACCCCACCCCACCTCAAAAAAAAACCCATAGCAATTTTAACTCACTCATCATTGTTTAAAATGTCTGGAGTTCCCTTCGTAAACCAACAAGAAAAGAGATATGGATAAGAGAAAAACCTCTGTCTATTATGCAGCTGAAACTTTGGTGCCAAATAAATGCTGGCAGTTTTCAAAGCATTTGTACTATGAATCAGGAATTTTGATCCTGAAAAGTGCCATTTGTTTTGGAAGTGCCATGTGGGTGACGGGAGGCTTGGGTGTGTGGACAACGCAGCATAATTTCACAAAACACTGGAGTTGGCATGTCTGTCTGGTATTTTGTTTGGATTTGCCTTTAAACAGCATCTGTTACTTTTTACACAGACACAAGGATCTACACAACTGTAAGTCAGCGTGGGGGGAAATCACATTGGATGGGATGGGTGTGAGAGAGTCAATGAGATGTTGTGCACTTTTTGACAAGTGCAAATTTTGTTTTAGATGTGGTAATACGCTTGTGAAATTAAAAAAAAATTATGGGTGGAGGGTTCGGATTTGAACTAGGATAAAATCTTAGTCCAAACTCCTCCTCGGTGGGTCAAATAAATGTAAAACACAATAAAAACAACAAGGCAGTATGTAAAACATTTCATTTTCTAAATAAAAATAATCAACCCTAACAATCTCATATCCTTTCAGCTATTGTTTTGTTAGGTATATTTTTTAATGAATTACATGTGTTTCTGCATAGGCATGTTGGGTGAAAATCTGTGTCAGGAGTATGGGCAGGAGTCAGGCTCTGGGGCCTGTAGTGCTTTGCAGGACTGGGGCCTGCCTCAGCTTGTGCTGGGGAAGCAAGGCGTGGCCACACAGGTGAAGACATCAGCTTGTGCTGGAGAGGCAAGGAGTAGTCACCCAGGTGAGGCCACTTGAGATCTCACTGCACCTGGTGGCAGGAGCTGGGAGGGATAAAAGCCCAGCATTTCCCTTCAGCTCTTTGCCACAGCAACGCTATCCCTGCCTGGTTGCATCTGGCCTCCTGCTCCTTGGACCCTCGCCTTGTCGACGCCTTGCTCCTTGACCCTTGGACCTTCGCCTTGCTTCTTGTTCCTTGTTCCTTGGACCTTCGCCTTGCTTCTTGTTCCTTGATCCTTCGCCTTGCTCCTGGGACCCTTGCTTTGCCTTCGCCTTGCTCCTCGACCCTTGGACCTTCGCCTTGCTTCTTGTTCCTTGGACCCTCGCCTTGTCGACGCCTTGCTCCTCGACCCTTGGACCTTCGCCTTGCTTCTTGTTCCTTGGACCTTCGCCTTGCTTCTTGTTCCTTGATCCTTCACCTTGCTCCTTGCTCCTTGGACCCTTGCTTCGCCTTCGCCTTGCTCCTCGACCCTTGGACCTTTGCCTTGCTTCTTGTTCCTTGGACCTTTGCCTTGCTTCTTGTTCCTTGATCCTTCGCCTTGCTCCTTGCTCCTGGGACCCTTGCTTTGCCTTCGCCTTGCTTCCTGCTCCTTGGACCTTCACCTTGCTCCTTGTTCCTTGGACCTTCGCCTTGCTCCTTGTTCCTTGGACCTTCGCCTTGCTCCTTGTTCCTTGAGCCTTCGCCTTGCTTCTTGCCCCGTGGACCTTCGTCTCTGCCTTGCTCCTTGACCCTGCAACTGCCTGCTGCTGGACCCTCAGCCCTGCACCTGTTCCTGCTTCTTCACCACCATCTTGCCTCTGGTCCTGACGCCCGCCAACCGGACCGTGACAATCTGCTTTTATAATGATGTGTTTTCACCTGAGCTTTTGCTCTTAAACGTGTCGCAAGTTGCTTGGATACCTTTTGAGTAACAAACAAGTAACAAATAATAATGTGCCTGCTGTACTGTGGCCCCCTGGAAGGCAATTAGCTCTCACCACTGGGCACTGCCAATACATAAAGGTCACATCAGGGACCTGGTCATTGTTCACTTACAAACTCTCCAAGGATCAGATTCATGTGCTTTTCTATACGGCATTCAGAAAAAGTTGCACAGGCAATAAAATGTGGCTTAGTTACAAAGTTTCTAGATTATTGATATAGGGACACAAGAATGGCTTGTAAGAGCCATGTGGTCTGAGCTGCAGCAGCCAGCTCAAAATCTCTTCACACAATCTAGTTGACTGAGGTACAACAATAGGCTTGATTACCTTCCTCCCAAGGGGTTGACCTAGCTAAGCTTGGCGGGACAGCTTACTCTATGGCATTAACCCCTTCATGCATTAGTTAGACTTAAGCATGTTGGTTACACAAGGCTGATTATCCCACATTCAGCAGGTGTGCAATGCACAGGTGCTGAAATAGCAGCTCCTGTTCACCCACTGGCATCTCACAATGCCCTGTGTCAAGGGCATTGACTCCCCCTGCACCACAAACAGCAGAACTCGGTCGAGGAAAATGAAAATTTTCCAGCAAGTCATCTATGAGCTGCTGCTGCTGCACACAATTATGTCTGTAAAATGCCATGAAAGGCAGAAGAAAATAATTAGGACAGCTGCTGACATATCACCAAACAAGGAGAGGAAAAGCATCGTCAAAGAAGAAGACAAAACAGGGCACATATTTAAATAGATGGACATTTGGAAACAAATAACCAGGGGGACAACAGGAGGGGACGACAGAGGATGAGATGGTTGGAGAGTGTTCTTGAAGCTACCAGCATGGTCTGACCAAACTGCGGGAGGCAGTGGAAGACAGGAGTGCCTGGCATGCTCTGGTCCATGGGGTCACGAAGAGTTGGACACGACTAAATGACTAAAGAACAACAACAAACCAGGGTGACATTCAACTAAGTTTTACTTCAAGGAGATCTATTGAACTTAATAAGCATAACTAAATCGGGTTTGCTAGTTTCAATGGAGATGATAGACATTGTAGTCCTGCAATGTCTTGGGAAACTCTGAAATAGAGGACTGTCTCCTGTAAAGTATGGTCACCCTAAAAGGTAGTGCTTAATTTCTAACAAACAAACAAAACAAAACAGAAAAACTTGACCTGTTTCTAGTAATTCCCCTGAAAGTCTTCTGAAATAAGTTCAGAACAATGGTCACCTTCAGAAGACCAACCCCCACCCACCCACCCCACCACAAACAACCACTGGCTCTTTAACAGTATATATGACCATTGCCTATAGGCCCTGACCTCTGAGTTTATAACTAGCCTGATATAAGACCCTGTGTGTTTCCTTTAAGAAAAGGCCTTTTTGATGCAAACTGGGTTCCTTTTCTTTCCCGTTCCCTTTGAAGCAACACTACTGATGTTGAATTGACATGGCTGGACCCGAGCCGACTGAGAAAGGCACTGCCAGGAAACTGGGGATTCTGCAAAAGCTCATTGGGAAGCAAAACAGCTGATGCGGCCCTGCGTTTTGCATAGTTTGTTAGCAAGTTTTTATACGATTCTTAAATTTAATTACTTCCATAATCAAACAAAGGCTTTGCAGCCTTACAGAAGACTGCAAAATGTCAAGAACAGCGTATATTGTTGAAGGGTGACCACAACACTTCCTATGTCTAGGACATCTTGTGTATTTTTTATATATATATAAAATACATTTCCAGTTTTCTTTCTTTCAGAGCATGTAACTAGAAATCAGCAAAATACCATCAGTATTTGATGGTACCATTCAAAAGGAGGAGGAAGGTTCTTACTAGGAAAGGTAGAAAAGGCCACAACATTTGCAGTTGAAGGGGGAAACTAAGATTTTATCTACTTCATGTCCAACCATGGGGAATGTTTGTATTTCACGGAGATTTTCCCTACGGCTTATAGGTCCTAGAGGCCTCACCAATTTGGAAGGGGACCATTATTAAATCAGATTAATTGTAGAAGGCCGCTGGCACTCCTCTATCATGTGCAAGATTGCAGAATTAACTTGAACTGGACATGTCACCAGATCTCATGGTAACACTAGAAAAGAGGTAGTCAACATGGTGCCCTCAATATGTTGTTGGACCACAACTCCAGCCATCCCTGACCAATGGCATTTACTGGCTGGGGCTGATGGGAGAAAGAGCCCATCAACATTGGGAGGGCCAGAGGTTGGCTACCCCTGCCTTGTTGTTGTTGTTGTTGCTGCTGCTGCTGCTGCTGCTGTTGTTTACCCACCATTCACCCTAAAGTCAGAGGGCTGGTTAAAACAAAACATTAATAACAGTTTAAAACATATTCACAGAAATAAGGTGGGCCTTGAAAACATGCATCTCAAGTGGCAACCTGAACTCCGCCATATGGGAATCCCTTGCAGATGACTGCAGGGCCTCAAGACGGACAGTCAGGTCATGAATCCCAGCAATGGACTGCTGGGAGGAGCACAGAGAGAAGCAACGCCATGGTGCACTCGTAGCAGCAAAACCAGGTGCCTTAATCTGCCCCAGCCGCCACAAAACATGTCTCTCCCGTATCGGTCTCTCCAGCTACAGCACGCACTGTACCTCTCCAATAGTTTGACTTCACCCCTGATGGCACACTCTCCCATTGTCTCCTGAGACAGATGATGCCAACAGCAAGGGTCAAAAGCCAGAGTCAAGAGATGTGTCTTCAGCATGTACCAAAAGCTGTGTCAAATGAAGGTGCCAGACACACTTCCATAGAGAGGGAGTTCCACAACTTAAGGGCTGCCACAGAGAACACCCTGGGCTGCCACCCCCCAAGCTTCTGAAGGTAGTGGAACAACCAAGAGCGCCCCTTTGCCAATATTAGCACCCATGAGGGTCTGTAGGAAAGGAGGCGGTCTTTCAGATATTGGTGGCCCGAGTCATAAACACCAGTGTGAGCACCTCGAATTTTGAGGTTATATGAGATCCAAATGGAACCTGCATTTTGGACCAGCTGAAGTTTCTGAGTCGTCTTCCGTGACAGCCCCATGTGGAACTTATAGATTATCTACACCACCACCATTGCATAATCGATACATTTTAAAAAACACACACATTGGCACCTGTGAAATTCTTGTTACATACCTGCTATGCAGTGTTCTCTCAAACAGCAGGGCAGTAGACTACCATTGAAGCCAGCCTCTCCTAAATATTATTAATCTTCCCAAATGGATGAGGTTTTCTCATTTGACAAGTTGTTTCCATTGGAAAGAAAGAAGAGAGGGAGTATAATGTAGCCCATATGGTAGTCTTTGAGAAGAGCACGTCTCGGCCACCATGGACTTCAAGCGGTAGTATTTAATTGTTGCAGCTCTGCAGTCGGTCATAGAAATGTCTTGCTTAGAGGGGAGAAAAGGAAATAGGAAAATGAAGAGCAGACAACAGATGAGCTTGTGGAGAACAGAATGAATCAGAAATGCTATAAGAATTGACAAGGGAGACAATATAGGTGGGGGCAGAGGGCTATAATACTGGGAATTAGAAATCAGAAGTTGATGTTGATAATGATAGTGTCAAATTGGCAGTATGCATTTAATAAATAGAATGATATTATCAATATCAGGACTGTTCCTACTGATTTGTTCAAATCCTGAATTACAAACCAAATCAGGCTGATTTCTATCAATTTGTGCCAAATCAACACCAGGCCAAGGCAGCTACAAATCATTACAGGGCAAGTCAGGTGCACCCAGATTAATTCAGAACTTTAAAAAATGGTCTGTCTAAAGCCAGACTGACCGTCTCCAAAGTGTTGCAGTTAGTAAGTTCAACCCATATAAGGAGAATGCCAGGGAGGGAAGAAGGAGAGGAGAGGAGATAGACTGCATTCATTGAGAGCTCTTCGGGGCTTGGGTGTGCGTGAAGCCTTAAAATTCAGCAAGTTCACACTGCATGCATTCTTTTGTAAGTTCTATCTCTACAGTGATAACGTTCTTCAAAGTAGTGATGTGTGGACCAATTTGGAACTCTTGTGTGTTTGTTTTCTTTAAAAACAAACAGTAATTTGTCAAGGAGGGACTCCAGACTAGGTTAGAGAAAGAGAGAGCCCCCAACTCTTGAGTAGATCCAGCTTGGATCTACCCCACCACTTCTCCTGAAGTGTGTTCATCCATTCACTAAATTAGACTTCTAATCCAACATGTGCTTTCCTTATTTAGATCTGTTAGCGTTGACAGTTTCTCTTGCTCTTTAGAAGTCCTCGGAATGTTGGCCTCTCCTCCAAGTCAGGAGAAATCCTCACAACAGAGACATTTCAAAGGCAGAAATTACAAACTCAGCCAGAACAGGGACACCATTGCCTTCGGAAGTCAAAACAATCACACGCCATGTGTGGTTAAAGCAAATACACTGCCCGAGAAAATAAGCAAATAGGTCTACGGACAATGTGGGATCAAAAGGCAGCCAAGTCTGCTTATAACACAACATTGCTAATCAATCTCAGGAGGGTCTCTTCTCATGGCCTTTTCATGTGAATTATGGGATGTAGGCTGCCTGCTCAATCAGCATAAATTCTGGCAGTAAGCTTCCGGTTACTTTTTCAGGTATTCTGATCAGCATAAAGGTAAAGGTAAAGGGACCCCTGACCATTAGGTCCAGTCGTGACTGACTCTGGGGTTGCGCGCTCATCTCACATTATTGGCCGAGGGAACCGGCGTATAGCTTCCAGGTCATGTGGCCAGCATGACAAAGCCGCTTCTGGCAAACCAGAGCAGCACATGGAAACGCCGTTTACCTTCCCGCTGTAGCGCTTCCTATTTATCTACTTGCATTTTGACGTGCTTTCGGACTGCTAGGTTGGCAGGAGCTGGGACCAAGCAACGGGAGCTCACCCTGTCACAGGGATTCGAACCGCCGACCTTCTGATCAGCAAGCCCTAGGCTCAGTGGTTTAACCACAGCACCACCTCGGTCTGATCAGCATACAACCCATAATTAACTATGCCTGCATTGGACCAAGTTCTCAGGTCCAGTGGCATCAGTTGGAATGATGAGACCTCTGAGGAGACAAAGGAGCAAGCAGAGCCTGACCTTCAACTGGAGACATTGGAGCGATTGTCATTTTCCAATGGATGAAGTGCTTGGTGACAGAGGATGAAGGGGAACCTGAGATTGATGTACCCCCAAGTACGTGAAGTACATTCTCCAACATGGCGGCCAATTATGCTGGCGTGCCCACCTTCATGGATCACTGCCTTGTCGTGGCGAAGGGGCTTAAATAACTTGGAGACGTTATGTTTTGACCAAACGTGATCCACCTGGAGAAGGAATTGGCAAGCCACTCCAGTATCCCTGCCAAGAAAACTCCATGGACAAAGACAACAGGCATATAAAAGCTATGACGCTGGAAGATGAGCCCCTCAGGTCGGAAGGCGTCCAACATGCTACTGAGGAAGAGCGGAGGACAAGTACAATGGTGCCTCGCTAGACAAATTTAATTCGTTCCACGGGTCTTTTCTTATAACGAAAAATTCGTCTAGCGAATCCCATAGGAATGCACTGAAAAAAAATTTGAATTTTTTTTTTGCCCATAGGAACGCATTAATTGAATTTCAATGCATTCCTATGGGAAACCGCGATTCGCTAGACAAATTTTTCATAAAACGAATTCGTCTAGCGAGGCAACCTCCGCTCGAAAAATCATTTCGTTAAGCGGAAATTTCGTTAAGCAGGGCATTCGTTAAGCGAGGCACCACTGTACAAGTAGATTCAGAGCTGATGAAGCGTCTGGGCCAAAGCCGAAAGGTCGCTCAGTTGCGGATATGCCTGGAAGTGAAAGGAAAGTCCGATGCTGTAAAGAAAAATATTGCATAGGAACCTGGAATGTAAGAACCATGAATAATGGTAAGGTGGATGTGGTCAAAAATGAGTTGGCAAGAATAAATATTGACATCCTGGGCATCAGTGAACTAAAATGGAAGGGAATGGGCGAATTCAGTTCGGATGACTATCATATCTACTACTGTGGGCAAGAATCCCATAGTAGAAATGGAGTGGCCCTCATAGTCAACAAAAGAGTGGCAAAAGCAGTAATGGGATGCAATCTCAAAACTGACAGAATGATCTCGATACGAATCCAAGGCAGACCTTTTAACATCACAGTAATCCAAGTTTATGCACCAACTACCGATGCTGAAGAAAGTGAAATTGACCAATTCTATGAAGACTTACAACACCTTCTAGAAATGACACCAAAGAAGGATGTTCTTCCCATTACAGGGGATTGGAATGCTAAAGTAGGGAATCAAGAGATAAAAGGAACAACTGGCAAGTTTGGCCTTGGAGTTCAAAATGAAGCAGGGCAAAGGCTAATAGAGTTCTGTAAAGTGAACAAGCTGGTCATCACAAACACTCTTTTCCAACAACACAAGAGACGACTCTACACATGGATATCACCAAATGGGCAGCATCGAAATCAGATTGATTATATTCTCTGCAGCCAAAGATGGAGAAGCTCTATACAGTCAGCAAAAACAAGACCTGGAGCTGACTGTAACTCAGATCATCAGCTTCTTATAGCAAAATTCCAGCTTAAACTGAAGAAAGTAGGAAAAACCACTGGGCCAGTAAGATACAATCTAAATCAAATCCCTTATGAATACACAGTGGAAGTGAGGAACAGGTTTAAGGATTTAGATTTGGTGGACAGAGTGCCTGAAGAACTATGGATGGAGGCTCGTAACATTATACAGGAGGCAGCAACGAAAACCATCCTAAGAAAAAGGAAATGCAAGAAAGCAAAATGGCTGTCCAACGAGGCCTTACAAAGAGCGGAGGAGAGGAGGCATGCAAAATGTAAGGGAGATAGGGAAAGATACAGGAAACTGAATGCAGATTTCCAAAAAATAGCAAGGAGATACAAGAGGGCCTTCTTAAATGAGCAATGCAAAGAAATAGAGGAAAACAATAGAATGGGGAAAACCAGAGATCTGTTCAATAAAATTGGAGATATGAAAGGAACATTTCGTACAAAGATTACCATAATCAAGGACAAAAGTGGTAAGGACCTAACAAAAGCAGAAGACATCAAGAAGAGGTGGCAAGAATACACAGAGGAATTATACCAGAAAGATATGGAGGTCTCATACACCCCAGGTAGTGTGGTTGCTGACCTTGAGCCAGACATCTTGGAGAGTGAAGTCAAACGGGCCTTAAAAAGCACTGCTAATAACAAGGCCAGTGGAAGTGATGATATTCCAGCTGAACTATTTAAAATTTTAAAAGATGATGCTGTTAAGGTGCTACACCCAATATGCCAGCAAGTTTGGAAAACTCAGCAATGGCCAGAGGATTGGAGAAGATCAGTCCACATCCCAATTCCAAAGAAGGGCAGTGCCAAAGAATGCTCCAACTACCGCACAATTGCGCTCATTTCACACGCTAGCAAGGTTATGCGTAAAATTCTACAAGGCAGGCTTAGGCAGTATGTGGACCGAGAACTCCCAGAAGTGCAAGCTGGATTTCGAAGGGGCAGAGGAACCAGAGACCAAATAGCAAACATGCGCTGGATTATGGAGAAAGCTAGAGAGTTCCAGAAAAATGTCTACTTCTGCTTCATTGATTATGCAAAAGCCTTTGACTGTGTCGACCACAGCAAACTATGGCAAGTTCTTAAAAGAATGGGAGTGCCTGATTACCTCATCTGTCTCCTGAGAAATCTCTATGTGGGACAAGAAGCTACAGTTAGAACTGGATATGGAACAACTGATTGGTTCAAAATTGGGAAAGGAGTACGACAAGGTTGTATATTGTCTCCCTGCTTATTTAACTTATATGCAGAATTCATCATGCGAAAGGCCGGACTAGATGAATCCCAAGCCGGAATTAAGATTGCCGGAAGAAATATCAACAACCTCAGGTATGCAGATGACACAACCTTGATGGCAGAAAGTGAGGAGGAATTAAAGAACCTTTTAATGAGGGTGAAAGAGGAGAGCGCAAAATATGGTCTGAAGCTCAACATCAAAAAAACCAAGATCATGGCCACTGGTCCCATCACCTCCTGGCAAATAGAAGGGGAAGAAATGGAGGCAGTGAGAGATTTTACTTTCTTGGGCTCCTTGATCACTGCAGATGGTGACAGCAGTCCCGAAATTAAAAGACGCCTACTTCTTGGGAGAAAAGCAATGACAAACCTAGACAGCATCTTAAAAAGCAGAGACATCACCTTGCCTACAAAGGTCCGTATAATTAAAGCTATGGTTTTCTCAGTAGAGATGTATGGAAGTGAGAGCTGGACCATAAAGAAGGCTGATCGCCAAAGAATTGATGCTTTTGAATTGTGGTGCTGGAGGAGACTCTTGAGAGTCCCATGGACTGCTAGAAGATCAAACCTATCCATTCTTAAGGAAATCAGCCCTGAGTGCTCACTGGAAGGACAGATCGTGAAGCTGAGGCTCCAATACTTTGGCCACATCATGAGAAGAGAAGACTCCCTGGAAAAGACCCTGATGTTGGGAAAGATTGAGGGCACAAGGAGAAGGGGACGGCAGAGGACGAGATGGTTGGACAGTGTTCTCGAAGCTACCAACATGAGTCTGACCAAACTGCGGGAGGCAGTGCAAGACAGGAGTGCCTGGCGTGCTATGGTCCATGGGGTCACGAAGAGTCGGACACGACTAAACGACTAAACAACAAAAGCCCACCAGTACCTCCTATGGGGCCTGCAACAGGTCTGATTTAATATCCTCTCAGAAATCAGCACTGCGTGAGAGACTGCTTCTTGCTCAGTTCCTGTTTGCGCTGGCGCAACCTCTCCAGACAAGATGTGAGCAAATGTGACTGTGGCTGTTCTTGTTGGCATCCATTTGTTGCTATGAATTATCTTATGGAACGAAAATAATTCTGCAGAATACTACTAATGCACCGAAACATTTCCTACCCCACATCATTGGCTCTGATCATATTCTCAGGAATTTAATAGAGCTTAGCTGCGTGTGTCACCCTACCCCTGGGTGGTGTTTTTTAAAGCTATGAATTATTCTTTCCTTCCTCTTCACCTTCCCTCTGAACAAAATCTGCCCATCAAATTCAGACCCCTTTGCACACGTGCGGCTATATCCCATTTCCAAATCTCATATTTCACCAGCTCATTACAAGAACCCCTGCCAGGACGGTCTAAAGCTACACAGAAAGGCCCATTCACAGATACTTCCCCTTAATATCTCTTTGGAGAAAGCAACTGAAACGAAGCAGCGTGACTCTCCAATTTAGCATTTCCTTCTTGTCTGCCCTGGGGTTGACAAGGCTAGATCACGGGCAACCCCATGCCGTCATCTCTTGTTAAACCCACTCACTGATTCTGTTTCAGAAAGGAAACATAGCTTAAAAGAATCATGAAACACGAGTTCTTACCTTCTGTGACCCACAGAGCCATTTGGAGGTGAACACTTCTTTAGGGTGGAAATGAAGTGGAATGGTTGGGGGCCTGCAAAAATTCACAGGTTTTTTTTCCTCACATACAATTCCTTCCCTATGTCTGTAAGAAGGCATTGTTTTTTGTTCCCCCCTCTGTTCATTACAGGCAGAGCTGTTTCTGTTCCGCTGCATTTTCCCTTCTGTCAAAAACAATGCCATCTGTTTTGCTGTCCAACCTTGGGGAAATTACATATCTGACATAACTACGTTGCCAATGCATTATCCACTCCATTCGTTTCAGTGCAAAAAGAACACCATGCACCCTGGTCCACTACAACAATGGATTCCCCACCCACCCACCCACCCATTACATTTGCAGTATATGCATGAATTTTCTTTGCACTTTATCCACATATAGTTTCTGATGCCCAAGAACCCAGTGACTTTGTGTGGGGCCTTAACTGAATGTGTGAGCTTGGGTTTTGCTGAGAAGGAGTGCAATACTTTGCAGGTTGGCTCCTGGGGTTAAACAATCTCCTCCCCTGGGAATTAAATTTACATTGACAAGACCACATTCAGCCTCTGGAATATACGGTATCATCTTGAATGAACGAATCACCACATGATGATGGTAAAGACAGTGCCATGATTTGGGGGGAGAGGGATGCAAAGTATGGCTTCAGACCCTCCAAGTGTCCCTATTTTCCAGGGACAGTCCCAGATTTAAAGAAGTCAACCCAGTTTCTGATTTGATCCTGGAAGGTCCCACTTTTCCTTAGGACATCCCTATTTTCATTGGATAAATGCAGGAAGATATGGTAGGGTGTCTCTATTTTCATAGGAAAAAATGTTTAAAGTGTATGGATTTATCCAGCTCCCAAGTTATCTGAATGCAGCTCTGTTTAGGGGAGTTTTCAAATGTTTAGTGTTTTATTATGTTTTTTTAAAAAAATATATGCTGGAAGCTGCCCAAAGTGTCTGGAGCAGACCAGTCAGGGGTGTGTGTGTGGGGGGGGTGTAATAGTAAAATTAATATTATGGAATAGGACACCCCTATTTTCATCAGAGAAATGTTGGAGCATATGTGACTTTTTAAAAATATGAAGGGATGCTGAGAAGATATACCAGTAGCCTTTCTTCTCACCCCTACACAATTCTCTCCGATTTTCCATCTCCTCTATGCCTGTCACCCACCCATCCTACCATTTCTATTTCTTTCTGCATACTTCCTTTTTTTTTGCTTTTCACATTTGTCTTAGATCACACAACCTCTCTCCATTCATCTGATGTCCTGATTTCCATTCCATATCCCTACCTCCCCATTCCTGGTTCCAAGGCTTTTAAAGCCTTCCCCAATTCCCCCCCTATTGGACCGTAAAAGGTGGAAAGGTGGAAGAGAGATCGGAGCAGCCAGACACAGGGCTCCATCTCAAGAATATTTTAGTGGCTTGGAAATGTTTCTAATTAATTAATTTAATTAATTAATTAAAAACGGCACCTTCTACGCTTGCTAAAATCAAGCCAGTTTAATCACTGTTTATTTCAGGCTTGCGTCCCCTCATTTGGAGTTTTCACGTTGTATTATAATGGCACCTCCTTTGCCTTCCATAGTATTTTACAGCTTCCTTTGTGGGTCAGATCCATCCTATTTTCTCTTCTTCTGTTTCTTTTTTTTGGGAGTAATATGCTCGATTCCTGAGCCTGAAGTCTGTTTCTGGTTAGAATCTAACCACCCCCTTCCTTCTGATTCTTCTTCGCCCCCACTGTCCCATTCAACTCTTTTCAACATTATTATCTTCATTTGCTAGGAGATGAAATGGAATGATCTCCTTTTAATCCTCCTTTACTGATAACCCCCAATATTTACCCTGAACCCTAGTACATTGTGTCACTATTGTCAAGGATTTAGTCTCCTTTCTCCTCCAGGGCCATTCCTTCAGTGGAAAAAAAGAAGAAGAAGGAAAGGTCATGCATTGTCTCCACAATTTTTCCATCTCCCCCATGTTGTTTTAGGAAGTCACCTGCTGATACCCTGTGACAAAACAGCCTGATTGCTCTCTCTCTCTCTGTGTTTCTTTAAGCATCCACACATCCCTTTGAGCATCTATACACAATGGTGGCTGAAATCTAAGGACAAAAGTCTCCCATACTGTGGCTTGAGATAAGATTAAGGGCAATCGTGCCAGAGTCTGCCTCCAATCATTCCAGGATTCACATCACCACTCAGTCAAAAACAGTGGCTTTCCATATATCTCAGAGGAACGTGGGACTGGCACTGTGGTCATGGACTGACTACAGTCACAACAGTACCAACACTTCTATACATGATCACAAAACTCAACTGGGATCTGCAACAAAATGTTGCAGCGTACAGTGTTCCAGCTCGGTGTTCCAACCAGCAACACCATCCTTTGAGATACTCCCATTCCACCCACGCTGTTTCTATACACACACACACACACACACTTTCAGAGAATTGGGAATTTCAAAGGATGCCTGTGTTTTGGTTTCCATATTGTTCTGGAATAATTATAATAATAATTGATTATTTATACTTCGCCCATCTGGCTGGGTTTCCCCAGCCACTCTGGTTTAATGTATTTAAAAATACATTAAAACATCAGTTATTAAAAACTCCCCTAAACAAGTCTGCCTTCAGATGTCTTCTAAATGTCAGATAGTTTTTTATTTTCCTGATATCTGATGGGAGGGTGTTCCACAGCGCAGGCGCCACTATCGAGAAGGCTGTCTGCCTGGTTCCCTGTAACTTCGCTTCTCGCAGTGAGAGAACTGCCAGAAGGCTTTGGACAATGGGTTGTCCAATGGGGTGGAGACGCTCCTTCAGATATACTGGGCTGAGGTCGTTTAGGGCTTTAAAGGTCAGCACTAATGCTTTGAATTGTGCTCGGAAACATCCGGGGAGCCAATGAAGCTCTTTCAAGACCAGTGTTATGTGGTCTCGGCTGCCACTCCTGAGTTAGATAGCTTTGCCTTTAAATGCAAACTAAATCAAATTTCTCCCTCAACTTTACTCCACACTCATTGGGATCCAAACACCAGCAGAAACAATACTTACTTGAAGTGCAAACTGCAAAGAAGAGGAAAGGATTTAACCTGGCAGGAAGTTCCAGAATTTGGGGTCGTTCTTTCATATGTAGTGGACTTGTAAAAGGGTAAAAGAGTATTTGGAAATGATCCATAATGAATTGGGGAAAAAATGTTTCAAAGTACTTTCCCAAAAAAAACCCAGAGTCCTTTCACTTGGGGATAATTCAGACTGAAATTCCCAGGTCTCGAAAAAGGTTATTTATGTAGGCAACTACTGCAACCTGTGTTTTGTTAGCCCCAAAGCAGAAAATGAGCAAGGTCCCAACCAAAGAAGAATGGCAATTTAAGTGGACAGAATGTGCACAACTTGTGGACTTAACATATAGAATAAGAGAACAAGAAGAACATACGTTTAGAGAAGACTGGAAAACATTTATTGAATATATGGGAAATAATTGTGTACAGCTGAAAACGCTGGCAGCATTAAGATAAATAAAGGTAAATGTGTTTTGATGGATGCAATAATCAAATACTGAATGGTATAGTTTTTGTAAAATATGCAGGGATTTAAGGTACATGTATGTAAAATCTGGGACCCAGGTGGCGCTGTGGTTAAACCACTGAGCCTAGGGCTTGCTGATCAGAAGGTCGGCGCTTCGAATCCCTGTGACGGGGTGAGCTCCCATTGCTTGGTCCCAGCTCCTGCCAACCTAGCAGTTCGAAAGCACGTCAAAATGCAAGTAGATAAATAGGAACCGCTACAGCGGGAAGGTAAACGGTGTTTCTATGTGCTGCTCTGGTTTGCCAGAAGCGGCTTTGTCATGCTGGCCACATTGACCTGGAAGCTGTACGCCGGCTCCCTCGGCCAATAATGCGAGATGAGCGCGCAACCCCAGAGTCGGTCACGACTGGACCTAATGGTCAGGGGTCCCTTTACCTTTACCTTATGTAAAATGAACCATGGAAAGAGAAGGAGGGAAGTCATTGATATCTTAAGGATGTAAAATAAGTATTTTAAATTGTAAAACAGAAAATTCAATTAAAACTATATATATATGAGAAGTTCCAGAATTTTGGCCCCATCCCAGCTAATCCACCATTCTATGTGAGGTCATAAAGGTGTTCTATGACAACACCAGGACCGATGCCGCTTCGAAACTTGCTAGACTCCAACTCCCAACCCCAGCCAACATTGCCAGTGGCCTGGAATGATGAGTTGAACAATATCTGGAGGGCACGATGTTGGCTATCCTTGTGCTAAGGGATGGGCACTGTTGTTTCTCCTGAAACATTGCCTTGTCTACTACAGGATACCAGGGTCTCTTAACTGTGGACAGAGTCCTTCAGGGCTATTCTTGGCTGTTTTAATGTCTAGCTGGGAAATGAACTAGATAAGATGGGGAAAGTCTCCGTCTTCTTTTAACTGAAAGGAAAGAGGGCCGTCACCAGCAACATAAATAGATGGCGGTGCAGGGAGTGGGGGTGGCGGTGGATCTGGGAAAAGCAGCTGAATAATGAGCCCTCTTCAAAGCAGGTTAAAGGCAACTTCAGAGAGGGGGAAACAAAGTGTCTAATCTAAGTCGCACCAGACCCTAAACAACCCATGCATCTCTGCTCCTTTGTTCTTAGAAATTTCCCATGTAACACTTTGAGGAGGGAGTTGGGGGGGGCGGGTGTCAGAGAAACGCTGCTCACTATTTTTGTATACACAGAAGCTGCGGAGTTCACCACTGAGAAAGAGACATTTGGGGAACGAAATGACCCCTGTAACAGGATAGGCGAGATTCCACCCCACTCTGCAAAAGTGGCACATTCATTTAGCCAGATGACAAGAGAAAGCCTGAGAGGAACTGGTCCAGGAACTGGTTTGGGAGTGAATGCTAGCAATTCTGGAGGACCAAAGGTGAGTCAAAGGGACAGATGCTTTTGGGGAGAGCCACCAACAGGCTCAGCATTCTAATGATGCGACATGAAAGGCAAACCCAGCCCAGCCCAGCAACCCAGCAGAAGAGTAGATGTGTTTTCGGCTCACTCGCCGCTTGCGTTTTGCATTTGGTCTCAACACCGAGGAAGCTGCCGTGGTAAGAAAATTCAGGAGATGAAAGAAGTGGATCGATCAAAGAAGAATTGTGGGAATTTAAGAGTTGGGGTGTATGTGGAGAGAGGGAGGGGTGTTGCTGCAACCTTCCCTAACTTTCCCCAAGATTCAAAGCAGAAGGACTAATATGGAAGGAGTGATTAAATTAAAAACATTTAGATTATCCATCAATATAACAGTTCGATAGATGGCCTAATATAGGGATAAAGGTAAAGAACCCCTGACCGTTAGGTCCAGTCGCGGATGACTTGGGATTGCGGTGCTCATCTCGCTTTACTGGCCGACGTTTGTCCGCAGACAGCTTCCAGGTCATGTGGTCAGCATGACTAAGCTGCTTCTGGCGAACCAGAGCAGCGCATGGAAACGTTGTTTGCCTTCCCGCCGGAGCAGTACCTATTTATCTACTTCCACTTGACGTGCTTTTGAACTGCTAGGTGGGCAGGAGCTGGGACCGAGCAACAGGAGCTCACCCAGTCGCGGGGATTTGAACTGCCTTCTGATCAGCAAGCCCTAGGCTCAATGGTTTAGACCACAGGGCCACCCGCGTCCCTTCATAAGCATGGTATAAACTGAGAAAATATCCAAAGGTTCCAAGACTTAATGATTCCAACTCTTTCAATATCAGGAGCAAGCTATGCTTCCTGTAGTTATTGTTCCTGAAATGTCAGAACATAAGAAGAGCCTGCTGGATCAGGCCAATGGCTCATAAAGACCAGCATCCTGTTCTCACAGTGGCCACCCAGATGCCTTTAGGAAGCCTGCAAACAAGACCTGAGCACAACACCACTCCCCTTACCTATGGTATTCAGAGATATACTTCCTCCAGCAGAGGAGGTAGAACACAACCGCCAGGGTTGTTTGTCATTGATAACCTTCCAGTGTGGTGTAGTGGTCAAGAGTGGTAGACTTGTAATCTGGGGAACCAGGTTCGCGTCTCCGCTCCTCCACATGCAGCTGCTGGGTGACCTTGGGCTAGTCACACTTCTCTGAAGTATCTCAGCCTCACTCACCTCACAGAGTGTTTGTTGTGGGGGAGGAAGGGAAAGGAGATTGTTAGCCACTTTGAAACTCCTTCGGGTAGTGATAAAGCAGGATATCAAATCCAAACTCCTCCTCCTCCTATTAATTTCTCTAACCATCTTTTAACGCTGTCCAAACAATTAAAAAACCACACAGACACTCAGAAGAATGTGTCCACTCCACAAACTCAGGCATTATCATGCCACTTGTAATTTTATTAATATTTCAATTACTTGAGCCCAGCTGTTCAGTTTAATTCCCCACTTGCAACTAGGCCCCATTTCTTAGGCTAGGCCCTATGCCAACAGCGACAGGTCTGAGGTAATAAGGCATTCCAAAGCCATCTGAGCAGGAGAAAAAACTCACTGAGGATGTGTGTCTGAAAGTAGGACTGCTTTGTGCCATGTGCCAAGATTACATTGGCATTTTAGGACTTCCGGTCTGGCGCCATTTGTGATCGGCGGGGGATTTTCGGGCTCCGAAGTCCCCAGCGACCCAGAGGAGGGGGGGAGTCGTGAGGGCACCGCGACCCCCCTGAGAACCCCTGGATTTGGCTTTCCAGGACCGTGGGAACCCAGCTGAGCTCCGTGGAGTCCCGCCCGCCGCCCGGAATGCGCCTTTAGAGGTACACTGAGAGCTGGCGGAGCGGGACGGAGCCTTGGGTCAATTGCTACCTCTGGGGAGCAAAGCTCCGTGTCGTCGACAATTTGAGTGTCAGATACCTCCAAATTGAATCAAGATTAGACTGGACTTGTGAGTAAATTCTTTATGGATTATTAAGAAGACAACAATTGGGTCTGGGGAGGGGAATCTAAAAAGGAAACAGAGGTCGTTCCCCCCCCCAACCGAGACAAACGAGCAATTACCAAACCCACAGCTAAAATGTTGGATTGGGACTTTAAAAACCACTAAAAAACTTAGCTAGACCCTTCCCTGTGGGGCAGAGCCAAGGGAAGGAGAACATTCGTGGATCTCTGCAAAAAGTTTGAATTTGAGAACGAGCCCTCCATAAACCTGGAGGCGAAATCCTGGCAACAAAGACCAGCCGACAGCACGCTTTCACTGATTAAAGAAGTTATCTAATAAAAGGATTTTCTGCACGGTTAAAACAGGCGCGGAAATATTAGCATTTTGGGATAAGAACGTTTCAATTGAAGAATGAAGTTGGATTTTATAAACAAATAAAAGACTTGGAATAAGCGCCATCTTGGGGGAAAATTCACCATGCCCTCTTCATCGTAATTTGAGAACACAAAGGAATTGGATAGACACAACAATGAATACCCAGCGGGACAAAGAGAGACTGCAACTTTTGTTTCAATTTGTTCAAGAACTGAGAGAAGACGTTTGAGAATATACGAGACAGACACAATGTCTTAAAGAAGGGATACAAAAGCTCTCCCTAATTGACACTTTGGAATTACAAGAAGAGACAGAAGAGCCTGCAATTGAAGAACCGGAGCAGATTGTGGGAGAAGTTGCAAAGGACACTGATTTTATCCAGAAGGCTTCGACCTGGAATGTTGGACTCTCAGTGGGAGAGGGAGTCCGGATTCTGGTCAAGGTTATTCAGACAAAGACAGAAGTTTGGAGACAGTTAGGGGGGGGAATGAGGAGAAAAATGGGAAAGAGAGGCGGAGAAAGAGATTGGTACAACAGAAGGAAAAGTGGAAGCAGGGAGGGGGTATGGAATGGGCAAGGGTCGGAGTGGGGTAAAAAACTAAAATGAATTTCAAAGATGGGATGATTAACATGGTTTGGAAACGGATTGTTAAAAGGAGCTGGTCAAAGTTTACAGGAAACCGCCAACCAGGGGAACGAGGGGAGAGCTTAAAAAAAATGTTTAAAGAGGTGTTAATAAATTATATGGTGAAATAAAATTGGGAATGTTTTTTAGGGAAATTATAGGCTAAGGGGTTTAGAGATTGGATTGAATATTTCTTTTGATACAATTTTATGTAACAGGAAAACAATTGATTAAGTAAAAATTAATATTATGAATTGTAATTGACTAAATGAGAAAATTGCTGAAATGGGGTGTAAAATGAACTCGGGGAGGGAGGGACGGGGAAGCCGATGTTATGTTAAGGATTACTAGACAAGATTTAAAGAATTTTTCTCTCTCTTTTTTCTCTTTTTCTCTCTCTTTTTTCTCTTTTTTCTTTTTTGTGTGTGTGCCTTTTTATTGTTTCTTAGAATTAATGGATTAGGTTATGATGATGTGAAAAATGTTTAAACTGAAAATCTTCAATAAAAATTATTTGAAAAAAAATACATTGGCATTTTAGAGTGGCCATTTATGCCCCAGAAAAGTAGAGGGCAAAAGGGGACAGAGACTTAAATATGCTAGTGCGCAGATGCAATTTTAGGGGGGGGGACTGCTATCAATTAAATACAATGACATTATGTCTTACCATAGTGGGGAAGGACCTGGTGACCTGTCTGCCCACAGAGCAGGTAACTTCAAAGCTCTTGTTATCCCTTCTTTGGGTCCTATATCCATAAAGCAGGTGTGGGCCAGAGAGCCATTCATTAGAGGCAGCCTTCAAACAGAGGGCTGTTCTCTGCCAGTTCTTCAAACAAGATCTTCAGACACTCACAAGGGTGTAAGGAGTTGTTCGAGAAAGAATTTGGATCACTGCAAAGTATTTGCAGAGTGGAGAGAGAACACATGATTGGAAGTGAAGAAGCAGCAGTTTCCTCTGCAACTCCTAGCTACTCCCATCATCACAAGGCAGGGGCATGAGTTTGTTGTATTGGGTGTGAGGATAGCTAAGGAGAGGCAATTGCAAAGGGAAAGCTGTTTTGGGAAGGGTTAAGCCTCCCCTCCCATCCACTATTTCTCTACTTCACATTGTACTCTTCTTCTTCCACTTTGTAGCTGTTTGGCAGAGATCCAGGCACTTGAGTCTCCACTGAGCATCTACAGTTGCTGTTAGAGAATTTTTACTCCTCAGTTGGATGCTCAGAAAAAGTTGGTGCCGGAAAACGAAGAGAAAAATCCAAGAATAAACAACAATGCGGGTTCACTATCATGGTGAGCACGATTTGCGGTGGGGGCTTAACAAACCACTCCTGAGTTCCAAAGGTGGGAGCATGAGTGGTCACTGTGGAATAGATCCTCGGCTGTTGCTGGGCAAACTTGGATGTTGCAATTTGATGGGTCAGCCCCCTTGGTATAAAAGCCAAAGAGAGAGGTTTCTCTTTCTCTTTGGCTGCGTTTTCGGATCCCCACCCTCCCTCTGCTGTTTTTAGGCCTCTGTGTTGACATTGCTGTGCCTCTCATGGGGTCGCCTGTATTCAGGGGCCTGGGGGGAATTTTTCCATTTGGCTGATTGGCTGGTGCTATCTGGTTTTTGCCTACTGCATAGCAAATAGTCACAACTTGTAAGGTTGGCGGTTAGGCATTGGTTATTGGTTGTATATGGGGTCTGTTGACTGCGTTGACCCCTTGTTTTCATGCCTGAGTTAGGGGAGATTCCGGTCAGGAACACAGGGGCTCTATGCAGTGTCCATAACCCCGGTAGGGGACCAGCATGAGCCCCTGGGAGCCTGAGGGGAGAGGGGAGAGCCTATTGGACCTGACTCCCTGTCTCTCCCTGCAGGGTTTCCCCTTGTTGACAAGGCGAGTTTATTTCTGTCCTTAGGTGACAGTTGGAGAACCAATGCCTACGCAACCACTCACTTGTTTGATATTTGTATTTCAATAATAGTTGTGGCCAAATTCATGCCAAAAACCATTAAACAAAATTTCTGTCTATGGTGTGAGTTATTTGAGGGGTGGTTTTGGGGACCTCCACACGCAATCCTTTTCTAATTTTGTTGTTGAACCACCAGCTTGATGCAAACATACAACAAAGATACCATTAAAGTGAAACTAGTAGCTCCCCGTCACAGAAATGTCTTCTGAGCATCAGGCTAAAGAAAGAAATTCTCTAACAGCAGCAGGCACCAAGCACATTTCAAGTTCACCACCCGGCTAATTCCTTAGGAAATGTCAACCAACACTAGGTAATGTCCATTTTTCATCCCCACTCAATTTGTGCATGAGTGGAACGCAAAACACCATTAATATTGATAGTAAAGAGTAAAACCCATGGTGAGAGATAAAATTGCAGTTCAATCTTGAGCTGCACATATATATTGTCTGGAGACAACCAGATGTCTTCTTTGTGCGCACTTCAGGGGTGATCTGCCAGAAGCTGTGCCGTAGTTTCTGCAGTTCTTGGTTCTTTAAAAGAAAGAATCTGTGTTAGTAGATGCCTAACACAGAAATCAAAGGATTGAGGAGAATCCTATGGTCCTTTTGTGGCGGTGAGAACAAAGGGAATGCAAACCACAATGATGCACTGAGAAATTATTCATGTAGACCAGCCTTTCCCAAGCTGGTGTCTTCCAGATGATTTAGACTACAGTTCCCATTATCCCAGGCTACACACTGGAGCTGATGGGAGTTGTGGTACAAAACATCTGGATGGTACCAGGTTGGGAAAGGTCCTTTTGGACCAACATATTTCTAGTCTTATGACTCTTTGGATCCATTCAGAGGATGGATCAAAGCACACACACCCTACTATTCTGAGACAGAACAGTGTGTAAGTTATTATTTGAACTGTAGTGATGGTGACCAACATGGATGGCTTTCAAATGGGATTAGACAAATTCATGGAAGAGAAAGCTATCAAGGCCACCAGCTGTAGCTATGTTCTGCCTACACTGTCAGAAGCAATAGGTAAAAAAAAAAGAAAAAGGTAAAGGACCCCTGGATGGTTAAGTCCAGTCAAAGGCGACCATGGGGTGCGGCACTCATCTCACTTTCAGGCTGAGGAAGTCGGCGTTTGTCCACAGACAGCTTCCCGGGTCATGTGGCCAGCATGACTAAACCGCTTCTGGTGCAACGGAACACCATGATGGAAACCAGAGCGCATGGAAATGCCATGTACGTTCCCACCACCTATTTATCTACTTGCACTGGTATGCTTTCGAACTGCTAGGTTGGCAGGAGCTGCGACAGAACAACCGGAGCTCACCCTGTCATGAGTATTCGAACCGCCAACCTTCTGATTGGTAAGCCCAAGAGTCTCAGTGGTTTAGGCCACAGCTCCACCTACATCCCAGGCAATATGTCTCTGGGTACCAGTGGCTGAGTATCAGAAGCGGGGAGAGCACTTTTGCATTCAAGTCTTGCTTGTGGGCTTCCCATATGCAGCTGGTTGGCCACTGTGAGAACAGAACAGTCCTCTTTTTAAATTCACCTTTCTCCAAATTTTGCAATGCTAAATTGCAAATCTCCAGCTAAGTTGTTGCTTTGGCATCCATTTATCTTGGGGGACAATGGAGGAGTGCACCTTTGGGGGTGAAGTCAAACTGTCGGAAGGTTGGAGCGCCTGCTGTAGCTGTAGAGACCAAAGGGGAAGAGGCATGTTTTGTTGCAACCCAGTCAGAAGGCTAGGGTACAAATGTTGTTGTTGTTTAGTCGTTTAGTCGTGTCCGACTCTTCGTGACCCCATGGACCGTAGCACGCCAGGCACTCCTGTCTTGCACTGCCTCCCGCAATTTGGTCAAACTCATGTTCGTAGCTTCGAGAACACTGTCCAACCATCTCGTCCTCTGTCGTCCCCTTCTCCTAGTGCCCTCAATCTTTCCCAACATCAAGGTCTTTTCCAAGGATTCTTCTCTTCTCATGAGGTGGCCAAAGTATTGGAGCCTCAGCTTCACGATCTGTCCTTCCAGGGAGCACTCAGGGCTGATTTCCTTAAGAATGGATCGGTTTGATCTTCTTGCAGTCCATGGGACTCTCAAGAGTCTCCTCCAGCACCATAATTCAAAAGCATCAATTCTTCGGCGATCAGCCTTCTTGATGGTCCAGCTCTCACTTCCATACATCACTACTGGGAAAACCATAGCTTTAACTATACGGACCTTTGTCGGCAAGGTGATGTCTCTGCTTTTTAAGATGCTGTCTAGGTTTGTCATTGCTTTTCTCCCAAGAAGCAGGCGTCTTTTAATTTCGTGACTGCTGTCACCATCTGCAGTGATCAAGGAGCCCAAGAAGGTGAAATCTCTCACTGCCTCCATTTCTTCCCCTTCTATTTGCCAGGAGGTGATGGGACCAGTGGCCATGATCTTGGTTTTTTTGATGTTGAGCTTCAGACCATATTTTGCGCTCTCCTCTTTCACCCTCATTAAAAGGTTCTTTAATTCCTCCTCGCTTTCTGCCATCAAGGTTGTGTCATCTGCATATCTGAGGTTGTTGATATTTCTTCCGGCAATCTTAATTCCGGCTTGGGATTCATCTAGTCCAGCCTTTCGCATGATGATGGGTACAAATACTAAAATTATTACTATTCTTATTTCTAATGCTGAGTTGGTCTGACAATGGGCCTGGCACCTGCATGTAGAGAACGTCCTTGGGGATCCTGTCATCTTCCATTCTGTGGACGCAACCAAGCCAGTTGTCAAGGACTAGGCAGAGGAGGAACGGTGGAGACCGCCTCCCCAGCCTGACCCTTCCAGAGAAGAAGACAGTTCAGAATTACAGCAGGGGTTTGAGGGAGATCACAGCTCAGAGGCAGATGAGGGGAAAAGCTGGGAAATAATGGGAGAGGAGGAGGAGGAAGTAGAGCTGGAGCAGCTGGCTGACACGTCATCACTAGAAAGCATTCCAGACTCACCATCTGCCAGAACCTGGCAAGCCTTAAAAGTAGGAGAGCAAAGGGCTCAGAAGCAAAGGGCCCTCAGCCCCACCTGTAGAAGAGATGGCGAATGAGGAAATGGGAGAGAAGGGGAGTGGAGATTTACTTGGGACAACGCCATTATTCCAAGAGGCTGCATTCCCGAGCCTCTCTCTGTAAATATTGAATAAAAGCAGATGGTAAGGACTTTTCCTTGTCTTATCCGTTCCTGGCAACCTGCCAGGGGGGTTTGTTCCTCTGCCGCCTGACACCAGTGTGGATGTCGCTGAGACAGGAGTCATGTGCCAAGCAATGTGTACAAAAATGCATGCACTAGTGTAAAATGCATACATTGATGAAAAATCACATAGAAACATGCATCATATTTGTGGGGGTAATTATTTGCCAAACTGTGTATGCTAGACGAAATTGCATACCAAAACGTGTGTTTTGGTATGCCACACCACACCAAATGCAGGTGGATTTTCATTACCGTAGTTCTTTTTTTAAAGAAAGTTGTAGACTAAAGGGGGGGAATGTGGAGAACTGAACAAGGCTGGGGGGGGGGAATAGAAATTGAGAGAAAATGTCAGCTTTGCACATTCCTGTCTGTGAGTCTCCAGCATTCGCCCTTCCATGCTGGATGCTGAAATTCGGCCTGGTAAAGATAGAGGAATATGAGCGATACCACACAGAGCACAGCTCTGAAGCAAGGATTTCAGCGCTGAATGGGAATGTGTAAGAATGGAATGATCAAATAAAGACCTCCCATTTATAATCGTATATAGCGGCGGAGCAAGCCAATTGGGCAGCTGGGGCAGTGTGTGTGCCCTGCGCCCGGGGCGGGGCCAGCCGCCCGTGGGGCGGGGCCAGCCGGGGCAGGATGCTCCGCGGGACCTCCAAGGAGTCTGCCTGCCTCCTCCCACTCAGCCGCCCTACAGCTCCCCTACAGGGAGGCAGAGGGCAGACCATTTGGGCAGTGTGGAGCTTGCGTGCGCCCAAGCCAACCGTGTCTCTCCCAGGAGAAATGCATGGCTCGGGTGCGCTGCAGCCCCCGCGGTGAGTGATACCCGGGGTGGCCCACATCCCCCCCCCTTCGTCTGCCCCTGTTCGTACAGTATATGCTAACAATTTGAATTTTTTGCAAGCCGGAACAAAGCAAAGACAACCGTTTTCTTGTTCCATCACATCTAAGGTAGCTTGTGAAGCCGCCCTGTTGTTTCTAATCATTGCTTTTTCCTGCTGTATTTGGGGGGGGGGGGGAGAGAGAGAGAATAGACTGCCTCTCTTATTGACTTGAGCTAAGGCCAAAGTCATAAATGCCCAAATTATTTCTGTGTCGGATAGTACTAACAAGTGTTTCAAGGTTGTGGGAGGAGAGGGAGGTTGGCAATTTGCTCTGCAATAACTGCTGCTGCTGTGTTGGAACTGTTCCCTCAGCTCAGCCCCACTTGGCAAAGGAGCGTCTCCTGAAAAGGATGCCGCCACTTTTGGCTTGTGGTCTGTGTGTGTGGATTCTTTGGGTGACAGGACCTACAGCGCTAACTTTCTGGGAAATTCTTAATCGTCTTATTTCTTCAGCCAAATGAAAGGGATGATTTAAAAGCCTGCCCGTTTAATAGACAAATGCTGCCAAACTTCAGAAACACTAAAACTCTTTCCCATATTCTGTCCACCCCACCCCACCCCCCTTTAATGCACTTACTGGATTTGTGGAATCGAACTGCACATTTCATTGAGACTTATTCTTCTTTTCAGGAAAAATAAAGCAACTGGGGGTGGGGAATCGCTTGCCTAGTTCTTTCTTGTGATTTCATTGCTGCTTCTGCGTTTCCTGGCACAGGAAACAGATGTAAATTGAAATGCTTCTTTAGCAGACAGAGAACTCCGACATGTTGTTTCCCTCATATCTCTTTCCCCTCCCCCCCACTACCACTCACTTTCAGATGACAGTCATACCTTGGTTTAAGTACGCTTCGGTTTGAGAATTTTCAGTTTAAGTACTCCGCAGACCCGTCTGGAACGGATTAATCCACTTTCCATTACTTTCAATGGAAAAGTTCGTTTCAGGTTAAGTACGCTTCAGGTTAAGTACAGACTTCCGGAACCAATTGTGTACTTAAACCGAGGTACCACTGTACTTGCCATTCCAAGCTTCCCTCCTACAAATGCAGAAACGCTTTTACCAAAAATAAAAAAATAAAAAAGTGCCTTTCTCTGTCTCAAAATGGCTACACACACACACACTTCAGATAATCCGGTCGGACAGACATCCATTGATCAGAAATGCTCAAAACGCCATGATTTAATGGGCATTCTATTGTGTTGCATCAAGTGGAAAAGCAGACTTTGGGATAAGGAAATAGCTGAAGTTTTATTTTAGCTCCCCCCCCCCCACACACACAGTGGCATTCACGAGTTGCTCAATGACTTCTGATGGTTGTTGGCTTCCAGGGGGAATTGCACCAGTGGGGGGGGGGAGATGGCTGTCCCGATTTTTTATAGGAAAAAAAAAAGAAACCAGCCAGGTTTTTCTGTATAGTTCCTCCTGAGAGCTTGCAGCGCACCGTCAAGACCTGCTCGCTCATTGCTTTGTTTTCTAGAGGCACGGCAGCAGAAACCCGTGTTCCTGTAAGTGGCCATTGTTACTTTTTTAAATACAACTAAGAAAAGTTATAGAGGCAACCCTTGGGCTACTTCATATGAGATATGTAAGATGAGCGGAGCATCTGGTAATATGGAGATTTAGGAGTGGGAATAAATCCAGACCACACATCATTCATGATGGTGAGGATCAGGTGATTCTGCTCCTGGTTTTGCTTTATGTGAATTCCCTGCCTGATCCCTAATTTTAGCCTCGCCTGTTTTTTTAACAACTCCAGGACCTTGCTAGAGTCCACATTGGAATAGTTCAATAAAAGGGGACCCCACATTTCCAGCTTTAAAATGCATACATCAAAGTGAGATACATTCATGTGGCGCATACATGTTCTCCGGGTTCAACTGAACCTACCTTAAAGGTTTGCTGTGAGGATAAATTAGGGAGGAGGAAAATCATGCACTCCATCTTCAGCAACTTGGTAAGGAACATGGGATACATATGTAATAATGAGGAAATAATAGGTGCATGAACATCTGATGCTACAGAGTATGTGAAGCAGCTCTTGCTAGGAAAGTGGCTTAACATCTTCACTGGACCTTCTTGCTGTCGTCCTTCCCATTTCTTTCTTGCTCTCTTGGTTAGTGCCTCAGTGAGGATCTGCAAGGCAGTGCAGATGTTTGGAAGGATGTATGTGCATACACAAAATAGTCTCTCTCTGTGTGTGTGAGAGAGAGAGAGAGAGAGAGAGAGAGAGAGAGAGACAGACAGACAGACAGACAGACAGACAGACAGACAGACAGACAGACAGACATACCGTAGTTCTGTGCTACTAGAATTTTTATACAGGTTGGATATGTGAATGTATGTTGAGTGCTTTTTTTTAGGGATTATGCACATTCCATTTCCTTTTTATTACTATATGCTTGCTGAAACGTAGGTGGGGACACAGTGATAACAGCAAGAACCTTTATTGAACTAACAGAATCATACAACAGGGGCAAAGCAACTGCTTATATACATTTCTGAAGGCCTGGGCCACTCCCACTCCCAACGTGATTGGCTGTCTAAACTTCCAAGCTGTGAATCATGACTCAGAGTTTAAGGGCCAATGGCAGAGGCCCAAATCCTGAAATGTTTTGTGATTTGATATCGTGTTTCGAATCAGAACACAGGGGCTCAGAATCGTTAGTCCAGACACAAGCTCAGGCAAACACAGACCACTGAATACACAACATTAGCTTAAAATATTAGGCCTATAAATCTAAAAGTTGCTGGGAATTGGATATGAGGAAAGCAACTGAATTTGGACAACGTAAATAATAGTCACTGTTAGAATTTGGCCACCCACTCATTCCCTAGTGAAACTAGATTGTCAGGGGAAAGACAAGCTAGAACCTTTCCCTATTTTCTATGGGTAGGGACCAACTGTCTTTCCACCCATCTGTCCGAAACAGCCAAACAAGGGATTTCATACATGCAGTGTGAGTCACAAAATATTTTGCTAGACAGACACCAACATTCTTCAGCATTTAGATCTGAGCAGAAAATTGTTAGAAAACATGTTCTTCATTGCCGCCGCCACCAAAAAAAGAATGAACACTAGTTTTCTACAACCTGGTTCTCAGCTGCAGAAGGACTGAAGCTAAAGGGTAGAGCATTTGCTTTGCATGCAGAAGGTCTCAGTTCAATCCCCAGCATCTCCAGGTAGGGCATGGAAAGAATGCAACCTGAAGCCCTGGAAAGCCTCTGCCAGTCACTGGCAACAATACTGTTGTCAGGAGTCCAGGTTCCCAGCTTGATAACACAGTAAGCATAGGTAATTAAAAAGAAGAATTTATTGCAAAAACAAACAGCTCCGGATAGTTCTAACAAAGCCTCTGGCATCATTACTTAAGATGACCCTTCTGAAGACACCTTCGGTGTCAACAGAATATATATAATTTTTGCACCTTAGGTCTCTTGTTTTGCTTCCTGTTTAGCAGTCCTCCTCTTCGCTGACTGTGTGGACTTATTGGATCAGCTCCAACATCTTTCTTTTCAGAGGGGCTGTCTCTGAGTTTGTTCACTCCATTTTGTGCTTCCTGTGAGCTTTGGCTTTGTTCTAGACTGCTTTCAGCTCCTGCCTTATCAGCCTGCACGTCAAGGTCAGGAAGAGCCAAAGTCTGCAGCTGCCGGCTCTCCCTTGCCTGACTAATATCTAAGCCTCTCTGTTCCTGACTGCTTTCTGCCATTGGCTGCAAACTTTCGCTTGGATCTGGCTCATTCCTGACACCTGTAATAGATGGACCCATAGGCTGACTTGGTATAAGAATAGTTTCCTCAGTTTCTATGCTTCTGTGACATTCCACTTCCTCTTGACATTTTCATCGCATGCCGGTGTGGCCAGGAAATAGAATCAAGGGTGGGGTTATACAAATATGGATGGCTGAGATTCCAACAGGTCCCACGGAGCTACGAAAGACCAAGAAAACTAGCTGCAGCTTGGGAACCAATGGATAAGGAAACAAAACCAGCTTTTTGTGCCAGCCTCAAAGCAGGTGGCACTTTTTGCAGGAGTCCCTGCAATGTACGGGCCTTCCCTACATACATATTCTACCCACCATGATGACGGACACTTTCTAGTACATAAATAAAACAAACTTTAAGTATTTAATATTCCCCCTGTGGTATGTTTCACTGCCAATGTTAAAGATATAAGTTTTATAAGTACCAAATCGGGGGAAATATAGTCAAGTTTCATTTCCCTTATATGCCAGCCAACAACATTTGGCTCCAATTATTTGGAATAAATATTGCTTTACAACTGTGTCCACACACACACACATACACACCAACCTTAGAAACTGCTTATGTTCTTCTGTTCTTTACAACAACATCTTACACTACGCTGTAACAGATGTTAGGAAAAAATTAATTGCTTCCAGAGTCTAATGGTCTAAAGGTGGCCACTCTGAGGTTGTAGAAAAGGACTATTGAGGGAAGCCCATGTAGAACCTGGAAGGCATAAATACCTCCATATGGACCTGATCCAGTCTCTCCTCGGGGGGTTGGGAGCCCCTGTTCACTTTGATAGAGGAAATGGTTTCATTTATACAGAGTAGAAGTGGGTGAGCTTGGCCCTCCATCCTGTTCATTTCATTTTGCGTCCAGGTTTTATTTTGATTTTTAAGCTTCCTTGGGGTTTTTTTTTGGGGGGGGGGTTAGGGATACAGGATTGTGTCTCTCCATCATAACTTAACACTGGGAAAGGGGACAATTTGGCTACAGACAGGCAAATCCTTGAATGGTGCTCCCTCAGTGTCTAACCACTCAGTAGCATATTTAAGAATGTCAGTGAATTTAATTGGGAGGCATATGAAATCATTTCCCATGGAGCCTGGCAAGAACAATACTCCCAAAATTCTCATTTCTTGCTGGAGTGCATGGAATTTAGCATTTCCCATGATTTCTGATTCAATGTCATATTGGAAAGGATAGGAAACTAACTAAAGTCTCATCTACCTCTGCGACAAATTATGCTCCTGAGTATGCAAACCGAGAAACTGATAACGCTATTCCTGTTTCCAGTGACTCCTTCCTGCTGCTAGTTTCAACGCCTTTGCAAAGGTGTCATGGTCCGGTCGGCGGGCGGTTGAAGCCCTGGCTGAGGACATCAGGACCAGAGGCAAGATGGTGGTGTAGAAGCAGGAACAGGTGCAGGGTTGAGGGTCCAGCAGCAGGCAGTCGCAGGGTCAAGGAACAAGGCAGAGGCGAAGGTCTGGGAGTCAAGGAACAAGGAGTCAGCAAGGCAAAGGTCCAAGGGTCGAGGATCAAGGCGTCGGCAAAGGCAAGGGTCCAAGGAGCAAGGCGTCGGTAAGGCAAGGGTCCAAGGAGCAAGAGGCCAGATGCAACCAGGCAGGGATAGCATTGCTGTGGCAAAGAGCTGAAGGGAAATGCTGAGCTTTTATCCCTCCCAGCTCCTGCCACCAGGTGCAGTGAGATATCAAGTGGTCTCACCTGAGTGGTCACCATAGCTGCCAAGTTATCCCTTTTTAAAAGGGATTTGCCCTTATGCTGAATAGGCTTCCTCGCGAGAAAAGGGAAAACTTGGCAGCTATGGTGGTCACTCCTTGCCTCTCCAGCACAAGCTGAGGCCTCACCTGAGTGGCCACTCCCTGCTTCTCCAGCAGAAGCTGAGGCAGGCCCCAGTCCTGCAAAGCACTACAGGCCCCAAAGCCTGACTCCTGCCCATACTCCTGACAAAAGGTTTGGTCCAACAGGCTTTCCCACCTAATCAATGGGACTTGACCATGTGTGTCCACTTGTTTGGGTTTCAGTCTTGTGCTAAATCTAATTGTTGCTGTTGTGTTCTTAACTGTTTTTTGGTTATCTTATGTGTCAATCACCTTGAGACCATGGATTAGAAGGTGAATAGTAAATGAATTGTAATAATTGTAATACTATTATTAAATAAGATCCTCAATGTATATGATGCCCATTCCCATGGAATGAGCATTAACTGCACGTATGTTGATCAGCAGCGGGGGGGAAAGCTAATGCTATTCTAGGCTGCATCAACAAGTCCAGATCAAGCGAAGTAATAGTACCATTCTATTTTGCCTTGGTCAGACCACACCAAGAATACTTTGTCTAATTCTGGGCAGCACAATTTAAGAAGGAGGTTGACAAGTTGGAATGTGTGCAGAGGAGGGCAACCAAGATGATCAAGGGTCTGGAAACCAAGCCTTATGAGGAATGCTTCAAGGAACTGGGTATGTTTAGCCTGGGAAAGAGGAGACTGAGAGGAGTTATGAGAGCCATCTTCAGATATCTCAAGGGCTGTCACATGGAAGATGAAACAAGCTTGCTTCTACTGCTCTGGAGGGTAGGACTTGAACCAATGGCTTCAAGTTACAAGAAAGGAGATTCCGATTAAATACAGTGTACGGAAAAACTTTTGGACAGTAAGAGCTTTTAGACACTGTGGAATGGTCTCCCTCAGGAGGTAGTGGACTCTCCTTCCTTGGAGGTTTTTAAGCAGAGGTTGGACGGCCATCTGTCATGGATGCTTTAGTTGAGATTCCTGAATTGCAGAGGGTTGGGCCAGATAATCCTCAGGGTCCCTTCCAACTCTACAATTCTGTGATTCTATGATTCTATGACATCAGACACACCAATATGGGAGGCAGGCTGATCAGTACAGTAGATGTTGCAGGAGCTACAACGATGCCAGTAATATAATAACCAGTGAAGACCATGAAGCTGGAGAAAGCTGTTTGCCAGGCCTTCGAGCAGAGAACTATGGACATAATCCACTGGGAAGTTATTTTGTGCAAGCCTCTTTGTCCCTTTCCAAAGCTCCTGGACATATGGAGATTGTTACAGCCCCAATAAAGTGTGAGTCAGAAACTGAGCCACTGGACGGTCCAGCTGCCAGAGTTTTCAAATTGCTAGAAGCCTGGGAGAAGAGCATATTACTGAATGTTCCCAAGGAGATCACTGTGTCATAGGTTTATGGGATAGTTTTTGGTCTGCTTATGTGCACGAGGCTCATCCATCCAGAGCGGAGCAGAGGCTACAAGAGAGAAGGCAGGGAAAACATGGCTAGAGCAATAAGAAGGCGATGAACTTGTCTTCTGGCAGCAAGCATGCCACTCTCACTATTTTAAAAGTGAAAAAGTGGACACACGCTCCAGCCTTTGCAAATTAAGGCCAGCTTTCTTGAATCTGCTTTTCTAGTGAGCCTCAGAGGCTGTTTTGACATAGGCAAGAGAAGCCAGCGAGGAGAGGGTGGCATAGCCAGGGTTTGCATATACAAAGGACAGAGAACATACCTGCCAAGTCTCCCGCTGAAAAAATGTGGGATCAGCAGCGGCGCGGCACCGGAAGTTACATAGAAGCAACTTCCAGGGCCATTCTGACCATGTGTGGGCACAGGAAATAGGGCAGAGCGGCACCGGAAATCGCTTCTACGCATGCCATCATGGCTGCCGGGCATGCGTAGAAGCGATTTCCGGTGCCGTTCTGCCCCATTTCTGGTGCCCACACACGGGCAGAGCAGCACCCAAAATGGAGGCTCCCTGGCAGTAGGAAATCCGGGGGATTTCCGGGATTTTTCTCCATTGGGGGGAGAACAGCGGGAAAGGATTAAAATCCGGGGGTTTCCCGTGAAAAACAGGATACTTGGCAGCTAAGACAGAGAAACTGTGGCCCTCCAGATGTTGTTGAACTGCAGTTCCCATCAGGCCCAGTCAGGACAGCTAAAGATTATGGATGCTGAGAATTGTAGACCGGCAGTGTGTGGAGGGCCACCAGTTTCCCCATCTCTGCAATATGCCATGCTAAACAAATTAAATTGTAAAGTTTGGAGTGTTGGGCTAGGAGCTGGGAGACCAGGGTTCAAATCCCAACTCAGCCATGAAGGTGAGTGGCCTTGGGCCAGTCATAGCCCCTCAGTCTAACCTACATCACAGTGTTATTTTGGGGATAAAATGGAAGGGGGAACAACACATGCCACCTTGAGCTCCTTGGAAGATTGCTGGAATATAAATATAATAATAAAATTGTGCAGCAAGAAAAAGTGGAATTCTGCAACTTGTTAAAATCATTCCGGGGCTGTCCCTGGAAAATCAGGACACTTGGAGGGTATGTGATTGGCAGTGGCTCTCCAGTGTTTCAGCAAGGGGACATTCTGGGACCTACCTGGATATGCCAGGAATTGAACCTGGGACCTCTTGCATATAAGGCAGATGCTCTTCAACCTCTGTGATTATGACTCTGGAAGAAGACTTTGGATTTCCCTCCCCCAGCCACCGAAAATAAAAATAGCAATTGGGAGTGCAACTCTTGAGCCTCTGTTTTCTCCTCTCCACCCTGTTTGGGGGCAATCGCCAAATGTCACAGCGTCAATAATTTTCAACATCAGTAAATGCGTGCAGGCTCTTCGGGGAGTCTGCTGGCAACACCTGGTTTCTGTAGGGGAGGAAAACACAGGGCCATCAGAGCTGCCAATTTAAACAAAGCAAATGATTCATGGCCTTTCACCAGCCAGGCCATGGCGATGTCCTATTCCATACCCTCCAGCATTTCTCTGATGAAAATAGGGACATTCCAGGATCAAATCAGAAACTGGGACAGTTTCTGTAAATCTGGGATGGTCCCTGGAAAATAGGGACACTTGGAGGGTCTGTGACATAGCTGCCAAGTCTCCCGTATTCCCCGGGAAACCCCCGTTTTTCTGGCTGTTCCGAGCCGAAAAAACCCGGATTTTTTTGTTTTTTCCTGGTTTATTCTGGCGTGGCGGCCATTTTGGAACTGGGCGGAGCATGCTCAGAAGCGACTTTTGATGCTGCTTTGCCCAGTTCCAAAATGGCTGCAGCGCGACTTCTGGTGTGGCGGCCATTTTGGAACAGGGCAGAGCAGCATCAAAAGTAGCTTCTGAGCATGTTCCGCCCAGTTCCAAAATGGCGGCAGCGCTACTTCCGGTCCAGTCCCTTATTTCTCAGGCCGGAACTTGGCAGCTATGGTCTGTGACTGGGTGAAGGGTCTCTAGGAGGATGACCCAAGATCTATCCATCAAAACCTCCACACCCCCTGGCCCCTTCTTGTCAGCAATAGTGACCAGGAAGCTAGTATGGTGGCTTCTCCAGAATCAGAAAGCCTTTGGAGGACATATGAATTGGTGCCGCTGAGCTAGTCAACTCTATGTACTGGGTGCTTGGCATCTTCCAAAAGATGGCAGCTGGACTGGACCTTCAGCAAGCTCTTGGATTTTTTGGTGGGAGCAGTTAAGATATAGCAGAAAGGTCTGTGCTCTTCATGGTTGTTGCCTTGAATTTCTAAGTGCTCCAAGAGTCCCACCACACAAGAAGCTTCCTCGCAACTTGTAGACTCAGATATTGTAGGCCTCTTTCATGTTTTCAAACTGCATGGCTTCTTGCCTGCTGGAATCAGACAGTAGGCCGGGTAATATTGCAAACTCGAGCCTTTAATCTGAATTCTTATTAACTTTAAAAGCCCTTTAGAAGTTCAAACGTGTCTCAGATACCACTGAAGATACTGACAGGAGACACAGAACACATTTTCAGACCGAGACCTTAAAAAGAAAATAAAAATAAAAAATAAAAATAATCCTGTTGCATATAAATTCAGGCTACTTCCTTATCTGGAACATCAAGGACCAGGGATGTAATTTTCTAAATAAGAAACTGCATCATATATAGCAGTTTTTCTTAATAACTTTGGCAGCTGCCATGAAACAGCATTTCAGCTGAACACAGAATTCTGAGGAAAAAAGCAACCAAACTAAATCCGTCGTTCTTTGGTTAAAAAAAGGTTCCATGCTTTTGAAATGCATTTAAAGGGAAGGTTTCTTAGATCAAATCAATTGTGTGTGTTTATTTTTTTTTAAAAAAAACAACAACACCTCAAATGCCAAAGTGGAACAGTTCCAGAGTTAGCAGCAGAAATTGCAGGAAAAAAATTAGACGTTTTTTTGTTCAGGGAAGCTGCTTGCGAACACGAAAGTGGTGTTGAGAATTCGGAATCCTTGTTCTAGAGTTGAAGGTTTTCGAGTTTTGAGCAGATCAGGGTGAGGTGGGGGAGTCACAGGTGTGGAAGTAAAATGCAGCCCCTGAATGTTTTTGTCTGGCTGGAATATGTCTTAGAACTCTGATGATGTCCTTTGCTTGCCTGGATAGTGTGTGAGAGAATGTGCATAGAAAGTGCAGTTCGAAAGCATGTCAAAGTGCAAGTAGATAAATAGGTACCGCTCCGGTAGAAAGGTAAATGGCGTTTCCGTACACAGCTCTGGTTCGCCAGAAGTGGCTTAGTCATGCTGGCCACATGACCCGGAAACTGTATGCCGGCTCCCTCGGCCAATAACGCGAGATGCGTGCCGCAACCCAGAGTCGTCCGCGACTGGACCTAATGGTCAGGGGTACCTTTACCTTTTAAGGCGCTAATAGAATATAGAGCCTCTCCTCACTCCAATGGATACAGCCCATCAGAGTTTCTTATTAATTTGCCATATCAAAACCAACGGTCTCACGACAGTTCCTTTGCTGGCATTTGAATATGGAGGAACTTGCCATTCTAAGAAAACGAAGGAAGTGTTCATGTGGTGGGTTCTGGCACCTCTTTTTCTAGAAAAATAGCTCACACTTCGAGATCATATTGGGTAACTATCCGACAGGGTTAGCTTGGAAGTGGGATAAAAACTAAAATAAATAAAATAGAACATTAGCAAAGTTCACTGCCACACAGCTAGGAGATTCAATTATTGGCACAGTGACAACCGAAGGAGGAAAAATGGAACTAGTGAACTAGAATCTCAATCATTGTCACAGCAAACCAGGAGTGGTTGTGAAGTTAGGCCACCCCAGTGGATGGACTTGTAAACCTGAAAGGTTGGGGGGCAATCCTACTGGAGCTAAAATTAAAAGTCAGCTCCTGGGTCAAGGGTATTTGAAGATGGATCTTCTTGTAGAGGCGAGTGGGAGAAGGGGAGCAGCCTGGGCCTGGAGGCTAAGAAATAAGGAGGGCTTCCTGTGGACCTCCTGTTGACTTAAATAAAGGGATAGCTCAGCTGGTAGAGCATGAGACTCATGATCTCAGGGTTGATGAGTCAAGCCTCACGTTGGGCAAAAGATTCCTGCATTGCAGGGGGTTGGACTAGATGACCCTCATGGTCCCTTCCAACTCTACAGCTCTATGATTCTATGTTTGAGTTTCCCTGAAATGCCTGAATGTTTCTAAGAAAGGCAGCCCTGCCGAGCAACAATACAATGAGGACGTTCCATGTGATCGATTTGATTGGGATGGGGGGGGAAGGGAAAATTGGCAGACAAGTAGCAATTGAGGAGACTTGAAAGCCCTTGTTTTTCTCCCTTCCAATTAGTACAGCTTCCAAGGCTTTAGTTAGCCTGTTTACTGCAACCCTATACCCAATTTGATAAGCTTGAGAGCAAGCCCCATTAAGCATAAAGAAACTTCCTTCTCAATAGATATGTCTACATTGTACCATAATGTACAACTGCATCATGATTTTGTTTTAATGAGCTCCTGGACTTTAGCCTAACTCTTTTCATTTTGTCATGGGGGTGGGAGGCGGCTGTCTTTAACATCCACCCACACGCTATTTGCATGTCTAGATAATACCTGTCTAAGATGCATCCTGGCTTCCATGGATAAAGGAACAGCAAAGCATGAGTCAAGGGGGGGGGGACTGGAAGAAGCAACTCTTTAGGACCCTGGAGGATTTCTATTGCTTGGTGTCCAAAACATCTCACTTTTGCTCATTGGCTGAAAAGATGGAAGCAAGTTTTACTTCTTTTTCTCTTTTTTCTCGGGAAAGAGAACAAATGGTTTCTCTCTCTCTCTCTCTCTCTCTCTCTGTGTGTGTGTGTGTGTGTAGCAGTCTCCCCAATATACCATGGTTCCTCATGAGGTTCTGGGCCCTAGCTGCCAGTGGCCCCATCTGAAAATCCTATGGCACAAGCCTTCTCATGCAGCTCAAATTCAGCTGTACGCCAAAATCATCACAATTTCAACAAATGAAGGCTTGCCATATCTCGCTTTGCATGTCATGAGACTATCTCCTATATTGGTTTCACCTTTTAAGTTGAATTACTGAAATAAATGAACTTTTTGACGATATTCTAATTTTTCGAGTTTCACCTGTATGTATGTACAATGGTACCTCTACTTACGAATAACTCTACTTACGAATGTTTCTACTTACTTCCTATGGGATTCGACTTACCATTTTTTTCGACTTACGAATGTGCGTTCGGAACGCATTAAATTCGTAAGTAGAGGTACCACTGTTTGTATGTATTTACTAACTAACTATAGTCCCCTTCACTCAAAGACCGAAGGGCAGTTTACAATATAAACCATATGTGATGTGATGCTGATTTTGATGACCAATATATTTAGTTGGATGAGGTGTTAAACATGCTAAAGTACCTATCCTTTCCCTAAATGATGATTGTGCAAAGGAGAGATTGGGTACTATTTAAAAAATAAGGCAAATTATGGCAAAAGCCATAGCTGCCAAGTTTTCCCTTTTCTCGCGAGGAAGCCTATTCAGCATAATGGAAAATCCCTGAAAAAAAGGGATAACTTGGCAGCTATGGCAAAAGCATATGTGATGACTGTATAAAACATATTCATCACTATGACCTATCTTATGAATGAAAACTCCATGAAAATAATCTGTATTAAATAATCATGACTGTAGTCTAAAACAACAAAATTAGCTGCATATTACATTTGAACCAGGAGACACCAAAGGACCATATTGCTCTCTCATAACTGAGAATACTTTTCCCTACTAAAATGTGTTCAGATATAGAATACTGTATTACCATATAAGTGACTCCAAGATCTCACCCGCCCACCTGAACTCCCAATTTGCATATCCACATATCCACAGAGAGGTCATAGCTGCCAAGTTTTCCCTTTTCTCGCGAGGAAGCCTATTCAGCATAAGGGAAAATCCCTTTAAAAAAGGGATAACTTGGCAGCTATGAGAGAGGTTCCAATATTTATTGCTTGCATCCAACAATGGATCATCATTGTTTTTCACTGGTGATTCTTTCCAAGCATCTGGTAGGATAATGACTTTGCAAGGGATTTCAACTTCATTGAAGCTGGCTGCAGCCAGGTCACTATAGAGGAAAAGGGGTAATCTGATGCAACTGTTGTCACATTTCATACAATGGAAAACAAAGTTGTACTACCATCTGCCTCATTTGCATGTGTGCTTGCATATTATACTTAATTTACCATTAACAACAATATATGGTGCTCTGGATAATTTTTGACATATTGAGGAAGTGTTCGCAATTCCCAAATGATGGATCAAGGCACACCAATGGGAATCTTGCAGAATATTGATATACCGGTATTACCAAGCTGCAGGAAATGAGCATTGGCAGTAATGTAACAGAAGGTGCTCAGTGTCCTTTACTTCCGGGACACAGTTGGAAGTCCACTCATAAATCCCATGCCTTACAATCAATTAACTAGTCATAAGATTACAATACACAATAAAAAGGTAAAGGTAAAGGGACCCCTGACCATTAGGTCCAGTCGTGACCGACTCTGGGGTTGCGCGCCCATCTCGCATTATTGGCCAGGGAGCCGGTGTATAGCTTCCAGGTCATGTGGCCAGCATGACTAAGCCACTTCTGGCAAACCAGAGCAGCACATGGAAACGCCGTTTACCTTCCCGCTATAGCGGTTCCTATTTATCTACTTGCATTTTGACGTGCTTTCGAACTGCTAGGTTGGCAGGAGCTGGGACCAAGCAACGGGAGCTCACCCCGTCACAGGGATTCGAACCACCGACCTTCTGATCAGCAAGCCCTAGGCTCAGTGGTTTAGCCCACAGCGCCACCTGGGTCCCTACAGTATACAATACAAAAAGTGAAATTTGGAACTGTTCAAATTGGAGCAAGCTGTATCCCCAAGTAATCTCATGACTGTGTTAAATACTTAATTGATTTCCTTATTAAGTGGGTAATCCTATGGCAAGATCCACCAGGATGAGCAACTTTGAATGCAGCAGATCTCCAGGTCAGTTGGCATCACATCACCAAGTCCACGTCAGACGCGGTACACCAGCATAATTTGTTCAGCCAGTTTCCTTGTATTCCATGATTGCTAAATTTACTCAGGTGTCTTTGGTGAGCTACTTTGTAAAAAATTGCCAAAAAATGTTCTTTGTGTCTTTTGTATTAATATGTTCACTGCTTTGCGGGTCTTTAAGCTGAAAAGCAATATATAAATAAAACAGCATGGCAAATAGAAGTTTGAATACTTCAGCGTGGTTCAAGCTGGATCTTCTCTATAAACTTACAACAGTTGATAGCCTTTTGTCTGCATTTAGTGTAGTAGCTTAAGAGCAATGGATTATGAAATTCACCTAGGAGAGTCCAGCTCCTCTCTCTCTCTTTCTTTCTTTCTTTCTTTCTTTCTTGAAACAGACTATCATCTCCTACTCTGTGTTCCCTGGGACTGCTTCCAATCTCTCCCTGAATAGCTGAACTGCAGCTGCACCTGGAATTCTAGGCTTGTCTTCTCGACAGCAGAAATATAGCATGGACCTGGAGTGGAGACCGTTCGCAGGAGCACATTAAAACATGATCTGTGAGGCTGAAGGGAATTGGCTTTTGGCTTGATGACATTCAAGGTGTGGACATGACAGCAGCTTGCAAATATTTTAGAAGGAAGTACGGTAAATGCCAAAGAGGGAGATGCAAATGTTTAGCAGAGAGAAGGTGTGGGAATCTGAGGGTCTGGGCTGAAGGCACATGAGGCCACCATCTTGCTGAAGCTGAGCAGGTCTGGATCTGGCCAGTGCCTGAATGGGTGGCTGCCTGGGAATGACACACACAATAGTGTGGATTCAGTGGTGGAAGAAAAGTGGGGTCTAAATGTAAGAAAATACATATGAGTGGGGGGGGGGTCAAAAGCAGTTCTTTGAGTCCAATTCAAAGTGATGCTTTTAAATAATGGCTTTATTTTTTTCCCCTGTGTCCATAATTTTTATTGATTTTCATACAATTTAACAAATTTTATTCGGTTTCCATACAATATTCCCTTAACATTTTGACTTCTATTTGTAACTTCCATGATGTTTCAGTTCAAATCCTTTATCTGCTTCCTTAAATTAATACTTATTTCCATAACATATATCCTACATTACATTCCTTTACCCTTCTCACTCCTGTGCTTATATTTCCAGTCCTACCTGCAATTTCAATAGACTATTATATTTCCTCAGTCTGAAAAGGGTCTCCACTCTTCCACAACCATTTCATCTTTTTGCCCTCTTATTTTTGCCATCAATTTTGCCATCTCCAAATAGACCAGTAGTTTTAAAGTCCACATCTCTGTTTTGCAAAACAGAGCACTAAGCTATGACCCTTTCCCAAATCATTCTTGATTGGCAAATAAACTGCTTTCATGATCTGACAAGTCCTTTCCACTTTTATCTGTTGCGGTCCTTGCTTGTGAATTCCATCTGAAAGTAGCTATAGTAAGATATTTCTGCTCCCTAAATTCCATTCCCTTTTTAAAAAAATGCTTCACTTCCTCTTCCTGTTTATCTTCACATAGTTTTAAGGGCACTTATTTCCTGCCTATATGTTGCTTTTCTGGATTTTTGTTCTACAAGAATGCAAATTGGCATTGATGGAAGTGTAGAGGAAATGGATGTTTTGTTGCCCCTTCTCCCTGTCCTTCCTAGACCAGTCACCTGTATGATCTTGCCCAATCAGGAATCATCCAATAAGGGCGATGATGTCCCTAAGTATCTAATATGGATACATGATGATGTCACTGAAGGTAAACGAGAACATAAAAATGCAAGAGGATCCTGATGGATCAGGCCAATGGCCCATCTAGCCCAGCATCCTGTTCTCACTGTGGCCAACCAGATGCCCACAAGCAGAGCCTGAGAACATCTGCACACACCAAACTTGTGATTCCCAGCGACTGGCAGTAATGAGAACGAGGGGAAGTTAGGGGCAACACGACTAAGTGAACATTTTTGCATAGAGTGCTTAAAATAAAATTTGCCCTGAAGGAAAAGCATTTTTCAGCACTGCCATAAATCTTGGTAGAAAACGGTGTGTGGTGTATCCTCAGCTCTAATTCACTCATGTTCCAATTTTGTGGTTTGAGACAAAGCACTGCACATAATCAGGCAAACACTCATTATGGCAAATTTACCCTAATCTCTAGAAAGTTCTAAAGAACGTCCGCACTTGGGACAGGTGCAAGCCAGGCTGTTGTTCTTTAAAAAAATAATAATAAATTATTCCATTGAACATGATCTGTCTTCTTGAGTATGATACTATTGTGCATTCCCTGACATGTCAGAGGAAAAACAAAAACACTAATATTCTGAGACAGCGGGGAAATATATGTATATACATACGCTCCATATTACTGCATATCCATATGACTTCTTGATCTTCCTCTACTGTAGCGCTCCATTTATCATTGCCAGATGAGTTGGCCATATGCCTCCATTTACTCAGGTTCAATGGTCCAATAAACAAGGGAGGGGGTGAGTGGGGAGGAAATCCTGGCAACCTATTTGATGCATATAGTTGATGAAATAATGGTATGTAAATAAAACAAGGAAGGCCAACGGAGAATAATTTTAGCCAATGAAGCCCTAGAAGAACATGAAATTGAAGCCAGTTCCCCCCCCCCCATGAACTGTTACACGGGTGGCCTCGATTTCTAAGTAAAATCTGACAGCTACTGGGACAAACTGTTCCCAAACCCATGAACATTGCTCCTCTAAGAAATCTGGCTTGGTTTCCAAATGAACCATCTTCATTAACCAGGGGGCACTAAAGGGAACGGGATGTAACAGGTCTAAATGCCTACCCCTCTAGACTTCTAGTGAATGTTGTTCACTGTTTCACAAGAGTCTGAAGATAATTCAAGCAGGGTTTCCCCCCAAATAGATCTATATCAATTTCCCAAATTGAATCATCCACCTTAACCACTTTTGTTGCCATTGACTAAACAGCAAGGGCATGTCTGCTTAATGAATTCAGACACTCCTGATTCACCAGGTGCATTAGTCACTATATCCCAGGCTCAAGCTAGGAAGGTAACAAAAGCTGCCATTATAAAAATCACCCTAAAATCCTTGCCTTGGACTTTTGTTATTCCTTGACACACTCTGGTTTTAGGCAAGTTTCCTCCCTTCCAATTAGTCACATGTAGGATACCACCCAATCAGGGATCATGCAGTAGATTAGGTGGCATCCCTAAATAGCCAATCGGATATGGCGACATGATGATGTCACTAAGAGTACTGAGAGTACGGCAAAGAAGTGAATGAGTAAATGGACATTTTCATTCTTACGCTCCATCATGTGATGCAGCACAGTTGATATAAAAGAGTTTTGAGCCAGGGTAGCTTTCTGGGTCCTCTTCAGCTTCCTTCTGAAGAAGGCTGGACTGGGCTGGGCTGGGCTGGGCTGGGCTGGGCTGGGCTGGGCTGGGCTGGGCTGGGCTGGGCTTCTTCTACTGATCCATTGCATTTCTCCTCACCAGTTAATAAACTGTTTATTTGGAAATTGGGCACATAGGTTTGTCCAGTTGAAACCAGTAGGCTTTCTTTGGAAGGAACATGGGCTAGAGATCATCCCATAACAATGATGTTTTGTTTATTATCCTGATCCTTGTCACTCCCAGCTTAATGCCGACTCCAAAAGGGGCTCAAAGTAATTATAATTCAACACACAGTGCTGGTGTGTCGTGTCCATACAATGCCAATAAGTGAAGGGGTTCAAAGGCTTTAAAGGCATCTGCTTTAAAGGTTGCAATTCAGTCCCTGGCATCTTCAAGTAGGGCTGAGAGTGTTCCCTGTCTGTAACCCTGGAGAGCTCCTATCAGTCAGGCAATACGGTTGCATGTCTCCCCAATATCTGAGAGATGCAAGATTCTAGCTGTTTCAGGCACCTACCCAGGGTTTGTGTCTTCTTTTGGAAATGAGGCACAGCAGAGACTGGGGTGTCTTTATGATATATGGTTTATTTACACATCTATACGATGGAGGGGTTCACAGCTTTAACACCCAAATGGGTCCTTTTTCTCCCATATCCACATTCAAGCAGAGCTCAGCCATAGATCTCTCTCTCTCTCTGCCTTTGCAGCCTGCAGCTTTTCCTCTAGCTCACATAACTTCTAACTCTAAACTCTGGCTTTATTCCCTCTCACTATCTACAAGTTATTTGCATCTCTCACAGAGCCCATTCCTTTGCTCTTCTTACACTTCAAAAGGAGGCCAGCCTGGCTTGATTCAACACTTGTTGGATCCAGAGATTAGAATTCTGGTACTCAGTTTAATGCCACAAGCCTTGATTAAATTCCAACACTTGCTGGATCCAGGGATTAAGGTGTCTGGCACCCACAAACTCATAACAATGACCAATGGCTTCACTCACTATAACACACTTTTCTAAGTTCCTAAAATAAGATACAGGCCCAGCCCTCAAGTTTACAAATTAGAAGACAATACAAACCAAGGAAGGGGGGTGGCCATCCAGTTGGTGCCCTGGCAGTTTTATCCTTTTTAGTTATTGTTATGACAGAGGTGTTATGACAGCTACCAAATAATCCATGGTCTTCTGACTCATGGCAGAGGACTTAGTGTCATTCCCCTCACCTCTGCAGTCATATGGCAAATCTAAAAAAATGTAGTATAAACACTGACAACTGGGAAACACTGGCCTGCGAGCACTCCAGTTGGAGAACAGCCTTTACCAAAGGTGACATGGGCTTTGAAGACACTCGATCTCAGGACGCAAGGGAGAAACGTGCTAAGAGGAAGGCATGCTTGGCAAATCCTCACCGTGATCAACTCCCACCCAGAAACCTATGTCCCCACTGTGGAAGGATGTGTGGGTCCAGAACTGGCCTCCACAGTCACTTACAGACTCATTGTTAAAACCGTGTTTATGGAAGACAATCTTACTCGGCTACGAGTGATCGCCAAAGAAGAAGACATATGTATCCGTCAGGGACTGAGCAGAGGAGGAATGGTGGAGACTGCCTCCCCAGCCTGACACTTCCAGAGAAGAAGACAGTTCATAATTACAACAGGGGTTTGAGGGAGGTCACAGCTCAGAGGAAGATGAGGAGGAAAGTTGGGAAATAATGGGAGAGGAGGAGGCAGAGCCGGAGCAGCTGGCTGACATGTTATCAATAGAAAGCATTCCACACCCACCATCTCCAGAACCCAGCAAGCCTTAAAAGTAGGAGAGCAAAGCGCTCAGAGACAGATGGCCCTAAGCAGCAACCATAGAAGGGGTGGTGCTGTAGAAGAATGAATAGGTGGAAGAGAAGGGGGTGGAGATTTACTCGGGACAATGCCATTCTTCCACAAGGCTGCATTCCCAAGCTTCTCTGTAAATGTTAAATAAAGGCAGATGCTAAGGACTTTTCCTTGTCTTATCCATTCCTGGCAACCTGCCATGGGGGTTGATTCCTCTGCCGCCTGACAGTATCATGTGAGGACATAAGAAGAGAAGGTGACCCTGATGGATCAGGCCAGTGGCCCATTTAGTCCAGCATCCCATTCTCACAGTGGTCAGCCAGATGCCTATGAGAAGCCCCCAAACAGGACCTGAATGCAACAGTACTCTCACCTGTTGCAGTTTTCAACAAATGGTATTCCAGAAGCATTCCAGTGAAGGCAGAACATGACCTCTGGTGGGAGGGCATTCCACAGGGTGGGTGCCACTACCGAGAAGGCCCTCTGCCTGGTTCCCTGTAACTTGGCTTCTCATAGCGAGGGAACCGCCAGAAGGCCCTCGGTGCTGGACCTCAGTGTCCGGGCAGAGCGATGGAGGTGGAGACGCTCCTTCAGGTATACTGGCCCGAGGCTGTTAAGGGCTTTAAAGGTCAGCACCAACACTTTGAATTGTGCTCGGAAACGTACTGGGAGCCAATGTAGGTCTTTCAGGACCGGTGTTATGTGGTCTCGGCGGCCGCTCCCAATCACCAATCTAGCTGTCGCATTTTGGGTTAGTTGTCAGGATATCATCTCCCCAACATAGCTGTCAACCCCCGGATTTGAAGATAAGGAATCCTATGGGGCTGTCAACTCCTGGATATGAAAGTAAGGGCGCTGAATAAGGTAGTTTCCCGCAAAAAAAGAGGGAAAGTTGACAGCACTGCTCCCCAGCTGTACCCATAAACAGCTCTCTGGCTGGAATTTGCTCACCCTTTCACTAATAGAATAGTGAACACTGACCAACAATGCGTAGTTGGACTATAGAATTTACTCCTGCAAATTTATAGCTTGGATGGCTATAAAACAGGCACCCCCAAACTTCAGCCCTCCAGAGGTTTTGGACTACAATTCCCATCATCCCTGACCACTGGTCCTGTTAGCTAGGGATCGTGGGAGTTGTAGGTCAAAACATCTGGAGGGCCACAGTTTGGGGATGCCTGCTATAAAACAAAACAAGGCTACCAATGGTTGCTAGAGGAGATGGCTATATTCTGCCTCCACCGTTGAATGCAATACGCCTCCAAGCACCAGTTGCTGGGAATCAAAGGTGGAGAGACTGCTGTGCTCAGGTTCTCCCTGTGGCTTCCCATTACTCATGCAAATCCCTGCAATAAGGTACTTCCTTATACACCCACGTCATTAGGTCTAAGGAAAAGCACAATGTGACTATTGACTCACTGTCATTATATGGATTGAAATTCTTCCCCAAAAAAGTGCTTAGTACTTCTGATCCAGTTGAGGAGCCTTCTGTCTGACCCACCTTGGTTTCAGAAACTGGCTGAGAAGGAGAGAGCTAGGAACAGTCATCAAGGTGAAGAATCCAGTGGTTTTGCTGTGCTAGACTGGGCTTGCTGGGTGGGAACCACACACAGCTCAGAATACTGAGGGTGGCTGGCTGCTGTTCCCTTGAAGTGTGAATATGATAATAAAAGCAAAATAAATTCACAGTACTATAGCGATTGTTCAAAGGAGGTTTAAAAATGACATGAAAAATAAGTTGCAGCCAACTTTTTTATTTAAAAAAAGTATAGAAAGGAGGAAGAAAAAAGGCAACAAAGTATTTGCCAACAGCAGAAAAGACAGAACAGTCCCTAAATTAGCATCTAACTTAGGGGGTGGGGAAGCTATTACCCTCCAGATGTTGCTGAACTACAGTTCCCATCATCCCTGACCTTTGGCCATGCTAGTTGGGTCTGGTGGTAGCTGGAGTCGAACAATATCTGGAGAGCTACTGGTTCTGTGGGGTGTTAGGGTAGGGGTAGTACAGGCATCCCCAAACTGCGGCCCTCCAGATGTTTTGGCCTACAACTCCCATGATCCCTAGCTAAGAGGACCAGTGGTGAGGGATGATGGGAATTGTAGTCCAAAACATCTGGAGGGCTGAAGTTTGGGGGTGCCTGGGGTAGTACATCTGGTGAGAGACATGTTATGCTCCTTCAGGGGTAGTTTGTCCCCACCTTTAGTCCCCACCCTGCACTCATCTCTCACCTGTAGCTCCTAGAAGCTGTCAGCATGAGACAGTGGCCACTCCCCAGGAACAGCTTCAACTAAACCAGGTGGGGGTAGTTGATGTGTCTTAAACCCTCGGTGAATTTGGGACTTCCCCTGCATGTGAAGACAGGATCTGGCAGGTTGAGTGAACGGGACCAGTAGTGGGCCAGCCAGTGTTAGAAACTGAGATATGAAAGCTAGGAGCTAAATGGCACCTTAAACCTAGATAATGGGTGCAACAACAGAATGTCTAGGCACACATTTTTTATAAGAATACAAAGCCGAAAATGAATGAACTGCAGCTAAAATATTCTGTTCATTTTTCACATGGCTTAGTCCTTCCCCTGCCCACCCCCCTAATATTTGTAAGAGGGTCTCTTCTCCAGTCTTCAGAGAGTAGCCAGAAATGGGGAGGCAGAAAAACATCTTCCTTTCCTTCCACTCTGCAGCTTTAATCTAAAATCTTAGGCACAGTACTGCGTCCAGAGCTCAGAAACTGCTCGCGCTAATGAAATTTCCTGTCACAAGATGCACCTAGAACAATGGGAGTTTCTGGGTCCAATGGCCAAGAACGTGGCTTGTGCATGTGCTGTAGAGGGAAGTGAGGGACAGGTGGGGCTCATCAGTCTGGGAAGGTAGCCTGTTTAGAAGAAAAGCTTCTCGATCCCAAAGCTTTGCTGCTGTCACGGTCTGGTTTACGGGTGGACAAAGTCCCGGCTGAAGATGTCGGGACCGGGGGCAAGACGGCGGGGTGGGAGCCAGGAGTCCGGAAGCCAAGAGTCCGGAAGCCAAGGGTCTGAGGATCAGAAACCAGGAGTCAAGGAGCCAAGGGTCCGAGGATCAGGAAGCAAGGAGTCAAGAAGCCAAACACTGAAGGCAGAAAGCGTGTTGCTGTGGCAAAGAGGCAGCCAAAGGAAAATTCTGACCTTATTTCCCATCCCGGCTCTTGCCACCAGGTGCTGTGAGTTACCAGTCGGCCTCACCTGTGCAGCCGCGCCTTGCCTCTTCAGAACAAACTTAGGAAAGCCCCAGTCCTGCGAAGCCCTACTGGTCACAGGGCCTGGCTCCTGCACGCACTCCTGGCAGCTGCCTTGTAGCTATACTCATTTGTGAGAAAGACTTTGGCAGTAGGGTTAATTTCCAAGCAAAGGGTCTGCTGGTTTCTCATTAAGGCTTCCAGACTCAAAAGAGAGCAGGGCAATTAAAGGCACAGAAGTCCTGTCCTCTATTGAGTCTGGCAACCCTATTTGGGAGTAAACCCCAAGGAAAAATCTGTACCCATTGCCTTGTGGGACATCTTCAGGAGAAGAAAGGGCTAAGGAGTAAACCCTATGAAAATCTGGAGTGGAGTCCCTAAGACGGTTGGATGGCACCTTGTACACCACCTTCCGGTAACTCCTGCAGCCCAGCTGGTGTCAACCATATTACTGCACTTTCCTTTGGCTCACATCAGCAATCCCCAGAAGTGGGTCTTTGATATCTGGGCAGCCTAGGACCTCCATACACATTGCCCATGCTTGCCCCCCAGGAAGGTCACTTCAGTGCTGCTAATGCAGTGGTTTGGCTTCTTTCCTGGATGTACGCTCCATTGTCTCTCAATACAGATGGATGCCAGCACCTGGATCTCTGTCCTTGCCCTACAGAGAAAAGGAAAAACTCAGCTCTTGGGTTTTCCGTTGTCTTCTACTCATAGCTGCCATGTACCCCGTTTTCCCCAGGAAACCCCCGTTTTTACTTACCTTTTCCCGGTGGTCCCCCGTATCGCTTCGTCTCCCGTTTTTCTCCGTTATTTTCTCCTGCCGGCAGCCATTTTTTTCTTTCTGATTTCCCCTTCTATGGGCACCAAAAATGGCCACCGCCGGCTTCAAAAGTCGCATCTACGCATGACCGGAAGTGCATAGAAGTGACTTCCGGTGTCGGCGGCAGCCATTTTTGGTGCCCATAGATGGGCGGAGCGACACCGGAAGTTGCGTCGACGCACTTCCTGACATGCGTACAAGCGACTTTCGAAGCTGGCCATTTTTGGTGCCCATAGAAGGGCAAAGCGACACTGGAAGTTACGTCGACGCAACTTCTGGTGTCACACGGCTGCTGGTCCCGGATTCTGCAGCCCGGGACTTGGAAGGTAAGCTTCTACCTCTGACTATGGGTGGCTCTGCCCCTGCAGACAAGCATCTCAGTGGGAATTGCAATGTGTCTCTGTGCACCCAGGAAAGCATCACATTGGGACCCACCCACCCAGAAGACCAGGCTCTCCCTCCATCACCACCACCCTCTCGCCAATAATAGTGCTGAACATTTTGCTAGTATATTACTAAAGAGAAAAAGATTGAATAAGACATTCATGTTCAAAGCAGGTCTGGTTTAAAAATCTCTTAGGATATATTTATGCCTGTTTATGAGGGAAAGTAATGACTCTACAGCAGAAGAACAAACATACATATGGTATTAAATTTAAATCATATGAATGTATAGACAGAACATACATTTTCTCACAGATGCGATGTTGATTGGAGCATGCTGCTAAATAAGGCCACAAAAAAGGGAATATGCCTTTTACGAGGTTCACGAACATCTCCCAAGATGCATTCTTAAATCTTAGGAATGGCTTTCACCCAGATATATGTATAAGCTTAAGTATCCCATAAGTTAGAGCCATCTGAAACTGTCATGCATAGTCAAGTTCTCTGTCAAGTAAAACATGGCTTAGCTTTAAAGTGGTGAAAGTTCCTAAATTATTGATATAGCAACATAAGAATGGTTTGCGAGAGCCATGTGGACTGAACTGGAGTAACCAGTTCAGACCCCCTCATGTGTTGATTTCTCAGGGAAACTGAAGAGGGAACAAATACATGATTACCTAGTTCCTACCAAGGTGAGGGGATGTGGACTTAGCTGAGCCTAGGAGGACAGCTTACTTTATGGCAGTGGTTCCCAACAGGTGGTCCGGGGACCCCCAGGGGTCCGCGAGCTATGCCAGAGGGGTCCGCAAGATGCTATTAGAATAAAAAATATATTAAATATATTTCGTATGATAACAGATTTTTGTTTTGGCCGCTTCCTGCATGAGCAGAGTCTAGCGCAAAACTAGAATTAGATAGAGGCAGTAGTTCTGCTGTATGCAGTAGTTCTGCTGTATGTTAGGTGGCGCTTTACAAACACTACTGTTTTGCAAAGAGGCAGCACGCGCATTCTACTAACGCTCACCTCCCCAAGATGTTTTGCGCGTGTCGGCTTCATTTGTGCGCTACTGCGCAGGTACCCCGTCTTCTCCATTCCCCTCCCTCCTCCCTGGCGCACGCTGCCTCTTTGCAAAACAGTAGTGTTTGTAAACAAGGCAAGCATTTTCTTCCATGTGTTTCATGAAAAACAAATATAGGAATCGGCTCGACATGCGGTCGGATTTCAGAGTGAAAGTTTCAAGTTTGGAACCTAATATTTCAGAAATAATGGACTCAAAGGACAGATTTAACTCATCTCATTAAGAACTGAAAATTAAACCTAACTGTATACTGATGGAGTACTCTGTTGTAACTGTAAAAAACGTATAAATATAAAATATAAAAAGACTCTTAATTTGGCTCTCACTTTTTAATTTTAGGATTAGGAATTAATGGGGGTCCTTGTCACAGTAGCGGCTCGATGAGGGGTCCTCGAGAAAATTTTGTTGGGAACCCCTGCTTTATGGTATTAACCCCTTCATGCATTCATTAGACTTAAGCATGTTGGTATGTGGCTGCTTATCCCACAAGGTTCATCAGGTGACCTTGGGCTAGTCCCTCTCTCTTGGCCTTATCTTCTTTATTGAATTGTTGAAGTGAAGACAGGGAAGATTTGAAATCAAATTTTGTGTGCCATTTTGATCCCCTTGGCATACTGACAATAATTCCCTACTTTACCCCACCAAAGTCAGGAAAAAAGGCGGAAATTGTTTGAAGTAATGACTATATGCAGGCACGTCCAACAGGTAGATCTTGATCTACTGGTAGATCACTGGACGTCTGTGGTAGATCACTGGCTCCCCCCAAATAAGCTCAATAACTTTGGCTCCCCTAAATAAGCTCAACACGTTTGACCTGCACCCCAAAAAAGAAGGTAGATCACTGCCAGTTTTTAACTGTGAGTAGATTGCAGTCTCTTGGGAGTTGGCCACCCCTAGACTATAGCAATGAATGATTTATGTTTGAAGATTCCTTGAGCACCATTTGGTGGAAAGGTGGAATACAAATTTTGCAAACCAACAAATAAAATGTTCTCTTTGAACTGAATACATTGGTTGGCTTTAGATAATTTGTTTTATGGCTTTATTATTTGTTTGTTTGCAGCATAGACCCTTCCATCCTATTAGGTCCTTAGATTCCTCATACCCTTCATCTGGGCTTGTGTAACATACATATTGTCTTCATCTGCCTAAAAAAAAAAAAAGCAGCAGCAATTCTTGCTCTTGATTCGTTTATTCTCCTCCTCCTCCCCATTTCCTGCTCAGTGCTGCCAATGACCTCTTGTCGCAATTGGACAATGAACCAACGTCAAGTGCCAAGGAGGGTGGGATCTCTGGCACTGAGTAACCTCTCTGAAGAAGAAACTCTTCTGCAATGCAGAGGTCAGTCAGCCTCTGCCTGGAGATGCCTGAATTTGGATTACTGTTTGGAGGCTTGTGAAGCTTGCTACCAAGTCACTACTGGTCTCTTGGGCTGAGCACAGAATGGTTGTTTTGTTGACAATATATATGAAACCAAAATAAGAGGGGTGGAGGGGATTTCTCCTCCACAGAGAATTATCTTTAGGAAAAGAAGAAGACAGTTGTGGAAATCCTTCTGTTTATTGGTGGCTTGGGGTCACGCCTAGCAGTACACAGTAGAAAGCACTTTCTGATTAAGTCCCAACAGCACAGCTGTCTTGCCACAGAGAAACAGTAGGATATTTTATATGTGTGTTTTTTAAAAAAATTGAAGAAAAAAAATAGAGAGGGAGTGCATGAAAGAGAGAAATATTAGGATTAGCCATGTGGTTTGACTTTCAAATTTTATTTTTCTTTCCTGCTCATTTAGGAGGGAAACTTATAAAAATCCCCTCAGGGCTGGATGAAGAAAAGAGGGCTACTTTCATTTGGCCATGTAGGGGGTGCTGGAACACATCTGCTTGAAAAACAACCATAAATCTTCAGTTTTCTGTAATGTACTTCTTCACTGGGAGTCTAATTAATAGTCTTTTGCGGCTCAAAAGTACGGTAAAAATGGCTGCTGTTGCCTTTACCCACTTCCTTACACCGTTGGTTTTCAAAATGTGTTTCGAGGAAAACTTGGGATTCCTAAGAAGCATATTCAGTAGGGCAGTGTTTCCCAACCAGTGTGCCTCCAGATGTTTTGGGACTACAACTCCCATCATTCCTGACCACTGGTCTTGCTAGCTAGGGATGATGGGAGTTGTAGTCCCAAAACATCTGGAGGCACACTGGTTGGGAAACACTGCAGTAGGGGACAGCAGCCTTTTGAGATCTGTGGGCACATATGGATTTTTGAGCAAGTGCCGTTCTCCCTAGGATCAGCCCCCACATTTGCATAGAAAGAGATAACAGTGTACCCAACACACAGACTTTGCATTTCCAATGGAGCTGAGTAGAAGCTGGATGCAGTAGAATTAATGAAAACCAAAATGCAGCCATACTTTGAAATGCATATTCCATTGAATTTTTCAATACAGTTATACAGTCCAAACAGGCTAGGGGTAATCAGCTGTATCAAAAGCATAAGCATGATGGGCTGATAGAAAGACCCGTACAAAAAGCAACCTTAATCTGGGTTCCAGGTGGGGAACCAAGGACCATGTAATATATTGGCATCTACAACAATGATGGTAATCTGTGCAATGTTTTCTTTTCAGCATGGGGCAGTTAATCATGTTTGTGAGAAGGCAGATGAAAAGCCACTTTGCTCACATGGAAAGCTGGTTTTCTTTAAGGCTCTAGGGTGAATTCACCCACTAAGGCAGGCCAATGAACAGAGAGGGGTACAAAGGACTTCCTATTCCAGTTGAGCCTTGACTGAACAACATGGCCTTCCACAGTGCTGGGGGGCTCCTTTCTCTTTGGTTATCTGGCTTCTAGTTTGCCTTCAGTCCCGATTTGTTCTCTGGTCTGGAATCCCATTTTGTCCCTTGACTTCTTCTTGCTCTCCTCAGATTGCTGTCCAAAGTCCTTTCCAGCCTCCTCTGCAGATAGTTGGGGCTCACGTGAGCTTTTAATTACTCAACTGATTGCTTTCATGGAGCGCCATATGTGCGGGATGTGTGATGCAATATAGGTAAGGTAAAGGTGAAGGACCCCTGGACAGTTATGTTCAGTCAAAGGCAACTATGGGGTTGCGGCACGCATCTCGCTTTCAAGCCAAGGGAGCCGGCGTTTGTCCACAGACAGCTTTCCGGGTCATGTGGTTAGCATGACTGAACCACTTCTGGCACAACGGAACACCGTGACGGAAACCAGAGCGAACGGAAACGCCATTTACCTTCCCGTCGCAGCAGTACCTATTTATCTACATGCATTGGTGTGCTTTCAAACTGCTAGATTGGAAGGAGCTGGGACAGAGCAACGGGAGCTCACCCCACCGCGGGAATTCGAACCACCGACCTTCTGATCAGCAAGTCCAAGAGGCCCAGTGGTTTAGACCACAGTGCCACCCTGATGTCACATGGTGAGGAGGGGCCTGAGTGTGGAGCCAGGCGTAGTGCAGCTTCAGTGGCCTGTGGCTCCTCATCTTTCACTCTCAGGAGGAGCTGGCCACTGAAACCATGCTACGCTCAGCTCCACCCTCAGCCTCCTCCACCCTCTCAAGGGGTTAGGAAGGCCCAGTGCCTTCCCAACAGATATTGAGGGGGCCAAAGATACCTAAGCCCCACAGAGTTGGCATGTCTGAATTGAACTGTTTCTCAGCCAGCTAGCGCATCTTGAGGACAGGCCTAGACGAACAGACAAGCCAACAGACCCTAATTGTTTTAAGGACCAACATGAAGGTTCTTTCTCTCAACAGCATCCAGCGTAATAATTTTCTTTTCCTCCCAACTCCTGTTTGCAATTATGATACTCATTGTGAAATGCGTAATTAGCCTGTTTCCCTCCACAGCAAACATATTTTTTAAAAATACTGAAATATAGATTTGGAAATGGAGCTGCTTTAAATTAAGAGGAATAGTGGGGAGGGGATTAATCCCATCATACATCTTTGTTTCAGACATGCATGTCCTCAGGACAAGTTCGGTGTTGATGCAATCTGTTGTATTGGGCAAAAGGGAATGAAATGGGGGGAAAGCATTGCTACTTTAAGAGTTATGTTGGACCTCTAATGTGTTTAATGAGGCACAGTGGGCTAACATTGAACATGTGTGTGCTCTCCTAGTCTATCACTCTCCATCTGCCATCTGTACATGTAGGCTGATGTGTAACAGTCACTCAGGTGCAGCTTTTGCAATGCATCACTGCCAATGGGAGCCTTTGAAGGAAAGCCGCACACCTGGATTGTGAGGAACAGCAACAACTAGTAACTTTGGTTGGTTGTCAAGGCTGTAAGTTGAAACTGAGGTCGATAAGCAATTCCAGATTAATTTTCATCACATGACTTTTCATTTTGGGGGGAGCCAGAGCAAATTTATCATGAAGATCTCCTATCTCAAGTTTCTCCCACTGGCCACAACTGCATCAACCAGAATAGGACAACACGTTAAGTTCTCTTGCATCAGGGCTGGCAGTGAAGCAGGGAAGGACAGTCCCAAGAACAACTTGCTCAGATGTAAGAGCCAGGAAAGCTTTGACAGTTTAATAGGGCCAGGGGAAACCCTTTTCTTGCTTCTTTTGACACCTGATCCCTGCCAAGCTGGTAGTTGCTGTGGCACCTGCTGTCCATCAGAAATGGTGGTAATGCAATGCAGCAGATAACAAGACCGTGGCTCTTTCCTTTGGGAAACTGCCACGTTGTTGGGGGGGGAATGCTGGAACACACTGCTGGAGTCCCCAGGTTGGGGATCTCCAACACAGTATGTCAACACATTGGGCAAGCACAGCTACGGTGTTCTAGGACTGTCGGTACAAGTCCATCCTGCTATGTAGCTATTAGGAGTGAATAAATTTGTCAGTCTCCGTATCTCTCTGTTCCTCGTTTTTCAAGTCCAGTTCTCCATGTTTCTATGATAGTTTGTAGCTGTTGTTTTTAAAGTCCACTTGAAAATTCATCAGCATTTTAATACAAGAATTTTCCTGATATGCACAATTTTGTATGCAATTTTGGCAGGTATGCACACTTTTGCAAGCAATCTTCCCAAATAGAATGCCTTCTTTATGTTGCTGTTTCCACCAATAGATGTGGTTGTTGTTGTTGTTGTTGTTGTTGTTGTTGTTGTTTTGCACTCTCCAGCTGGCACAAGTACAAGATGGCATCAGTGGGGTGGTGGCACTCACCTGACCTCCGGCTGGTTGCATTGCTGTTACTTACCACAAGGTAGAGGGAAGGAGTGAGGAAAGGTGGTGGTAAGGTGGGCGCAGTGCAAACACACTGGCAGAACCAATCTTATGCATTTGCACTGCACTGACCTTGCTGCTGCCTTGCTGCTCCTGATAAGCAGCAAACATATGACCTACCAGAGGTTATGTGAGAACTACCATCTCACTACATGGCCTGCTACTGGTCAGCACTAATTTTACTCCACAACTTCTTGAAGTCAGACTGGCCTCTACTTATCACAGTGTTTTCACAGTGGTGAATGCCCTTCATAAAGGACTTTTTAAAAATGCTCAAAGAATGCAAATTATACAAATACAAAGAATACGAACAGCACTACTTGTAGGATGAAATTGGTATTAAAACTTACCTTCCAAGTTCCGGACTGCAGAATCCGGGACCGGCAGCCATTTGACACCGGAAGTTGCGTCGATGTAACTTCTGGTGTCGCTTTGCCCTTCTATGGGCACCAAAATGGCCGCCGCCAACACCGGAAGTGACGTCTATGCACTTCCGGACATGCACACATGCGGCTTTTGAAGCTGGCGGCGGCCATTTTTTGTGCCCATAGAAGGGCAAATCGGAAAGACAAAAAATGGCCGCCGGCAGGAGAAAATAACGGAGAAAAACGGGAGATGAAGTGATACGGGGGACCACCGGGAAAAGGTAAGTAAAAAGGGGGTTTTCCCGGGGAAAACGGGAGACTTGGCAGCTATGATTAAAATGATTAAAATGCATTTTCTGTACATGCATCACTGCAGTGTGAGTGTGTGTGTGTGTGTGTGTGTGTGTGTGTGTGTGTGTGCATGTGTGTATCTGCTGTTTTAAGGCTCCATTTGAAGAGCCCACTTGACTGGGTGTTATATTCATACATTTGCATGTGACAATCAAAGGCTAGATTAATTAGTGTTATTAGTAGCCTAGCCCCAGTTGGTGAGCGTTCTTCTAAAAATATATTATGAGAGCAATCCTGTGCATGAGAAGCTGGCATAAAGTTACACCAAATCAAAACCCCTTTAAAATAATCTTCTATGCCGGGTTGCCAAGTCAAGGACGTAGGATCCAGTAGAATTGCCATACAGTATTTCAAATGTGAAAATCCAAACACAAGAGTTGTTGAGCTAGACTTCTGAGATGGGTTGTCATATGTCCGGATTTCCCCAGCCTTTTAAGTGAACTCTGCCCAGTCACGGTTTCAGACTGCCGTATTCCGACTATGTCCGGGAAATTCCGGATGTATGGCAACCCTAGGATCCAGCTATGAAGTGCTTCTCCCAGCAGCAGCTTTCTAAGCCACTATCTGAAGCACATCCTACTGCCTCACCTTCATTAAACCTCACTGCACGCACATGTAGCATCTCACCTGTGCCTTCCTCACTCTGCAGTTGCCATGGCTGATGCAAACTGCAGAGTGTGATGACACCTTACATTTCTATGTATATAGGATGAAATACATAGTGCTGTGAGCCCCTTGAGGGTTCTGGTTGATAAGAAAGTGCCTCAGTGAATGGGAAGGGAGCTCAAGGCCACAGTCCCTCCTCATTTAAACCCCACAACAACTCTGTTAGGTAGGTTGGGCTAAGAGGGAGTGACCAGACGGGGCATAGGCAAACTCGGCCCTCCAGATGTTTTGGGACTACAACTCCCATCATCCCTAGCTAACAGGACCAGTGGTCGGGGATGATGAGAGTTGTAGTCCCAAAACATCTGGAGGGCTGAGTTTGCCTATGCCTGGACCAGACCATCTCTTCATCATTGAAATAAGGGATATGAAGAGACTTGAACTGCTTACTTCTCCCAAAGCAGCTTGGGACTCTGCAGCATTTCCCACCCCCTCCAGAAAAACAGTGGTCAGACTGTTTAGTGCCGGCAGCATATTTGTCATAGCAAGACAGAAATTGGAAGATAGGAGGACAATATTGTGGTCGGACGCCGTGCGCCAAAGCTTCTCAAAGAATCAACACATTTCAAAGAAACTGATACAGCTACTGGCAGCCCCTTGACACACAAAAAGATTCAAGTTGTGGCTTCCAATATGTTACCGCTGAAGAAAGCCCTTTCCTTGTAATGAGTGCTTGGTTGAGCTTTCACAACCCATCATCAAGTTGCCCACAGCCAGTAATCATCATTCTCAGAGAATTTATCACATTCTTTTTTTAAAAAAAAATGTGTTTTCTGCCCTGCAAAACAAACAAACAAACAAAAAACCTGGTCTCAGAAGATGGGGGACAGTAGGGGCACCTCTACAGCAGAAGCAGCTTAGAGTCCTGGGGCACTGTAGAGATTAGCAAATTTATTGTGGCATAAATTTTTGTTTTTGTTTTTGTGTGAGTCAGAGCCCGCATCTGGTAGAGAAAGCTCTGGACCATGAAAGCTTAGGCTACAATAAATTTGTTTGTTTTGAGGATGCCACGGGACACCAGTTTGCTTTGATAGCCTACAGAATGAATCTACACCCTTTGCTCTGAAATTATGGAGGTTTGAATAAAATACTATGGGGTTTTTGGTTGACTGACAATCTAAGTAAATCATATCCCACATAACCGAGATAGATCACATTGATCCTTGTAAGCACCATTGTTGCATATTTTAATTAAAGGTAAAGGTAAAGGGAGCCCAGACAGTTAAGTCCAGTCGCAAACGACTCTTGGGTTGCGGCGCTCATCTCACTCTACAGGCCGAGGAAGCCAGCAGACAGTATTTCTGGGTCATGTGGCCAGCATGGCTAAGCCGCTTCTGGAGGAACCAGAGCAGCGCATGGAAACGCCATTTGCCTTCCCGCCAGAGCAGTAGCTATTTATCTACTTGCATTTTGACATGCTTTCGAACTGCTAGGTTGGCAGGAGCTGGGACCGAACAACAGGAGCTCATCCCATCGCGGGGATTCGAACCACCGACCTTCCAATCACCAAGCCCTAGGCTCAGTGGTTTAGACCACAGCACCACCCGCGTATTTTAATTATGTACACTTGAATGTTATTCGGTCAGATTCAACTAACGAGTCCCACTAGCAGAAACCTGTACAAGGACTTTCATGAGCACCGTGAGGCTTTCCCCTTCCCAGAACTACAATTCCCAGAGTGGTTTAACAATCAATCCCTCTTCACAGGGAACTCTGGGAACTGTAGTTCCTTATTTATTTATTTATTTATTCATTAATTAATTCATTCATTCATTTAATTTATGCACCGTACTATACCCAGAGTCTCAGGGCGGTTCACAAACAAGACCACAACATATAAAATCAAACCAAAAACAATCTCAATTTTAAAAAACAAAACAAAAGAGCCACATTCTAAAAGGGTGTTGGATGTCAATAAGATCAACCAAAGGCCTGGTTAAAAAGGAACGTTTTTGCCTGGTGCCTAAAGGTGTATAATGAAGGCGCCAGGCGAACTTCCCAGGTGAACAGGGGTCTACTAACAACTCTCAACCCTCTCAACAAACTACAGCTCCCATAATTATTTGGGGGAGGGCATGACAGTTTAAAATGTTATTGTAGTGCTTTAAACACTTGATGTGAATGTGGCCAGTGTTGAATACAGTTCAGTGCTAGTCATACTCGCAGTAGACCCATTTATATTAATGAACAAGTCTATGAATTTCAATAGGTCTACTCTGAGTAACAGTTGGCTGCAACCCATTGTTACGATGATTTTGGCAACCTATGCACAGTCCACAGCATTATCCTGGGGCATTGTGGGGCCATGGAATGTCCACCACGATAAAAAAGAAGAAGATGGTAATTACTAGCCAAAGCGTTGGGGGAGACCCTCCATGGCCACTTAAGATGTGTTTGCCTTGAATTTAGCACATACACCACCACCCCAAAATCAGAGACACCTCCCTCCATTTGCTGCCTGCAGACAAGGCTGCAATCCGTCCTAGAAATAGCAAAGCATGTTCTGCCTTTCGATCCCATTCTTTGCTCATAAACATCCACAACCAGCCTGGTTAATGCAGAAGACCGTGGGACATTTCAGGCGAGGAAAGAGCAAGCAACCTGTTTATTTAACATGAGCTATCTTTCTTTCCCTTTCTCTCTTTTTTCCCTTTCACACAATCAAAGCTGACAAGTCCGCTCAACATTTGTTTGGCAGAGCTCCCTACATAATAACAGCCTGGCTTAATTGGGCCTCCTAACCATCTATATGTTCTTGCAGCAGGCAATCCATCTGTTCGGCATTCTGTGATTGCCTTTGAACATAACTAAATCCAAAGGGCGGAGTAGGGAGGGGGGGCGGGTGGAGCGGGGAGGCCCTTTACATTAAAACAATGTGGGGAAATCTGATGTAAACAGGGACCCTCCTATTCTGTCTGCAGTTTAAATTGTGGGGATGGATTTAGATCCTCCAGGCAAAATGCAAGCATTTTCCTTCTCCCTACTCCCCACATCAATGCACATGCGCACACACACCTTCATCCATTCATTGGATGGTTACATTCTGAAGCTTAAAGGCAGTCCACACAAACAGGGGTAGAAGCAGTGCAAACGTTCTTGAACGGCACCGCTTCCAAATTAGATGGGAGCCAAAGAACTAAATGCATACTTCCAAGGTCTTCACACACACGAAAGGAACTTCGCAGAACCCTTTTCAGATGTTGGGAATCTATGTAAATTCAATGGGTCCAACCAAAAGGGACACTGTGCCCCCCATCCCTGTCGCTGACCTGTATACATTGTGTGGCCCCCATTTGCCCAGGGTCTATGGCCCTTTCCAGTGGAGGCTGGTGCCCATTGGGACTCGGAGGGTGAAAGGCCTATGATAGGCATAGGTGCCAAGTTCCAGATTGAAAAATCCGGGATCAGCAGCGCTGCGGCACCGGAAGTCGCTTCTACACACTTCCGGACATGCGTAGAAGCGACTTCTGGCATTGCGGACATTTTGGAAATGGGCACAGCGGCATCGGAAGTCACTTCTATGCATGTCCGGAAGTGTGTAGAAGTGACTTCTGGCACCGCTCTGCCCACTTCCAAACTGTCAGCAGCACCAGAAGTCGCTTCTACGCATGCCCGACTTCTGGCGCTGCGGACATTTTGGAAATGGGCACAGTGGCATCGGAAGTCACTTTTACGCATGTCCAGAAGTGCATAGAAGCGACTTCTGGTGCCAGCGCGGCACCAGAAGAACATGGTCGCTGGCAGGAGCTCCGTAATCCGGGGAAATACGGGGTATTTTGCCATTCGGGACACCTGCGGGAAATGGTAAGAAAATACAGGGGTTTCCCGGGGAAAACGGAGTACTTGGCAGCTATGATGATAGGTGCTGCCTGAGCTAATGACAGGCAGAGATAACTCATTCTAGTTCTGTCCCTACACTCCTCGCTGCTGCTGAGTTCTACAAAGACCACCCAGTAACTAAGGAGGAAAAAGCCGACAGCCAAGGCCCATTGTTGGACTGGCTGGAAGTAAGAAACCAGGCAGGCGAGAGCTTGTTGAGGGCAGGCTGAGCTTGGCAGGGGCAGTGCCCCACTTGCCCCAATGCCCCAGCCTCCACTGCCACCTTCACAGGGGTGTAGGAAGATAGGGGCGGTGGGGGCGGGGCGCCCTGAGCAACGCGATCCCAGGGGTGCCATTGTCACTGCCCGCCCTGCCCCAGAACGTGCGCCCTGCCCCCAGAATGCGCGTCACGTCGCTGGGGGCAGCGAGCCTGCTCTCCACCCCTGGTGGCGGAGCATGAAGCTCCACCGCTGCACCTTCAGTTCGTTCTCCTTCCTGCATTCCTTGAACATTTGGCCTCAGCAGTGGGCCCCTACATCCACGCACCCCTCTGGCCACTCCACGATACCTGTGTGTTCAGCTGAATGTACGAAACGGACCTCTCCACTGTGACAGTGGTACGGATGTAGGATCCCTTTTCATAAATCCAGGCGAACGTGCAGATATCAAGAGCAGGGCCACAAGGATGCCTGCACATCAGGGGGGTGGCTGGTTGTCATGATGCTGATGCCTCCTCCAAGTCTTCAGGGAACGCACGGGATGAAGAAGGGGCATACAAATGTGCAATAGACCATGTGAACACAGAGCCAGCCAGTGCATGGAGATTCAAGGCAGGAAAGCAGGTGTGGCTCCCTTCACACACCACACACATTGGGTTGCACTGAGCGCATAGTAGACCCATTGACATCAGTGGACCTAAGTTAGAAATGCCTATTAATTTTAATTGGTCTATAAGGTTGGCCAATTATGGTATTTTTCCATGTATAAGGCTACAGTGGTACCTCGGTTTACGATCGCTGTGGTTTGCGATCGATCGGTTTGTGAACACCGCGGACCCGGAAGTGCTTACATCCGGGTTCCGCGGCGTGCGCATGTGCAGAAGCACTCTATCAGCGCTTCACGCACACGCAGAAGAGGTGCTCCCCAGAACCAATTGCATCCATAAACTGAGGTACCACTGTATATTTCCCCCCAAATTTTTTAAGTTTAAAATTGGGGGGTCGTCTTATACATGGAATGTTGCAATTAATTATTTCTTAATTTTGGGCTCAAAAAAAGGTGTTGTCTTATACAGTGGTACCTCTACTTACGAATTTAATGCGTTCCGAATGCACATTCGTAAGTAAAAAAAATAGGAATGCATTGGAAGAAAAAAATTGTAAGTAGAAGCAACCCTATCTAAAAATTCGTAAGTAGAAAAAATCCTATCTAAACCGCATCCAAGATGGCAGACGGAGCTCGGTTCGTAAGTAGAAACATTCGTAAGTAGAGTTATTTGTAAGTAGAGGTACCACTGTACATGGAAAAATACAGTATTTGAATTTCCTGTTGAACCACTCTGGCAATTGTAGCTCTGGGAGGGGTCTTCTAACGGCCTTCAGCACCCTTAAGAAACTCCCAGAATTCTCTGGGGAAAACCATAAGCATTTAAAGTGGTATCACAGTCCTCTAAATCAGGCATAGGCAAACTCGGCCCTCCAGGTGTTTTGGGACTACAGTTCCCACCATCCCTGACCACCATAGCTGCCAAGTTTTCCCTTTTCTCGCGAGGAAGCCTATTCAGCATAAGGGAAAATCCCTTAAAAAAAGGGATAACTTGGCAGCTATGCTGACCACTCGTCCTGTTAGCTAGGGATCATGGGAGTTATAGTCCTAAAACATCTGGAGGGGTGAGTTTGCCTATGCCTGCTCTAAATAGATGGTGTGAATGTGACCCAGGACTAGCATTGGACCCATTATATGCTGAGTCTGCAGAGATTCCTCCAGAAGTGTTTGCACGCTTAGGAGAAGAGTTCAAGCGTAGACATCTCCCTAATAAGCTCTGTGCAGACAAATATTTTTCATGGAGAAGCATTCCACCATGCAATCTCTAGCGTCGCAGGCCAGTCAGTATTTCTTCAATTAAAAACACAACCCCACGTTAGAAATTAGTCACTGACCAGGATGCTACACTTAAAAACCAAACCAGCAAAACAAGTAAACTGGAAGCTGGCATCAATAAAATTGTTGGAAGCGAGGCTGCCTTTGGAAAGGAGAGCTGGAAAGGATTTCAGGATTTGGGGGCCTTTTGTTTGAGATAAAAACTGAATTGAAACAATAATTGGGCCTTCTCAGATGGTTTCGATTTGTCTGCATAATCCCCCAGAGAGACATGCGAAAAAGAGAGAGCACATTTTGTGATCGATCAAAATCGGAACGATATGCTTTTAGCAAGCACAATACAAGGGCATAGAAGCTGGAACCTTTGTTGGCTTGAGGTAGAGGGAAAGTTGCTCCAACCGCCCCTCACTCTCTCTCTCTCTTTCTTTTTCCCGGGAAAGAAAAATGTGAAAAAAAACATGACCTGATTATGCAAGCATTGTTTCGTTTCTTGGTTCCAGCCACACCCATTACAGGGATTGGTGGCAAGTGGCAAGTTTCTTATACCGCTGGCCCTCTCATGTTTATTGTCTAATGCAACACACTGGAGGAGTTGAGACCATCATGTCATTATGACGCTTCCATTGCCCCAACAGGTACAAATCATTGATGTGGGGGGAAACATGGGCCACGCTTACGCCACACATTTAAAGCACTTCGAACAATTATGGCTCCCTCTAAAAAAAAAAAAACCTGGGGGCTATAGTTTGTTAAAAGTGCTGAAAGTTGCTAGGAGCAGGGGTGTAGGAAGGGAGGGACGATAGGGGCGCTCCGCCCTGGGAAGCGTGATCCCGAGGGCACCATGGCGGCTGCCCGTCACGCCCCCAGAATGCATGTCATGCCCCTCCGGGAGGCGCCCCCTGCCCCCAGAATGGGCGCCAGGCCCGCCCCCGGTGCCGGAGCATGAAGCTCCGCCAGTGGCTAGGAGACTCTTATTCCTCCCCACCCCCCCACCCCCCGCTACAGTTCTCAGAGTTCCCTGAGAAGAGGGATTGATTCCCAACACAGGAAACATAATGGTACTCCTTCCCCCTTTTCACTCGGTGCAAGTGTACATGCACATTCACCGTTGTTGTTATTCGGAGACATCCTGGCTAGAAGGCACACCCTTGCCACCATCCTTGTACTCAGACAGTGAGTCCTTTGCAGTGCCTCCATTTCTCCTGCCTTGTAGAAGTCAAACACTGCAAAATAAGGAGGTGGATCTAACCATACTATGGATCTCGTCAGCTTAGCTAAGCATTTGGTTGGGTTTTACTCTCCACTGGGACAACACCTTCTTGTAGTTGCCAAGTATAACACAGACATGTCCAACAGGTAGATCATGATCTACTGATAGATCACTGGACATCTGCAGTAGATCACTGGTAGACCATTGGCTCCCCACAAAGAAGCTGAACAAGAAGCTCCCCTTAAAAAAGCTCAACATTTTACCTCCTCCCTGAAAAACCCCAACAACTTCCTCCCTCCTAAAAAGAAGCTCAACAACTTTGACCTGAACCCCCCCAAAAGTGGGTAGATCACTGCCAGTTTTTAATTCTGTGAGTAGATTGCAGTCTTTGTGGCCAATTCTGGGAGTTGGCCACCCCTGGCAGAACTTCATTTTGCAAGGCCCTCTTGGAGCTGTCCAAGGTACTGTTTTTGACTGCCCTCTGCATGAAAGATGCCTTTGCCTACCTCAACCAGGCTTTACCTGCCATGACTTGACTTTGCCTACCTTGGCTGGGCTGTTTGATTGGAGCTTGCTGACCTTGCCAGGACTTCCCCACACCTGACTTGACTTCCCCACCTACTTCCACAAAACAGGATACCTTTCAGAGAATTCACGTCATCGCGGTGCAGCATTCCAGTTTTACTAGTGCAGATTCACACATCACCTGCAACATCATCATTAAATGATTGTCTGGCCTGAGCCACAAGGCCTAAGATGAGCTGGGCACCAAGAGCAAGGAGGTACACTAGGGGACTAGAAAGGAGGGATGGAGTCAGGGCTGGAGAACGTCGGGTTCCAAGGCAGGAGGCAGGACCAAATAATTGCAGCAACAGGGCTCTCTACCCTTGCCCCATGTGCATCTATTAACCTGTGTACACATGTTTATTGGTTGCACAGGGGTTCTAATGAATGCGTATAGTCTGTGGTGGAGTCTGCTACAATGATCTCACTCTTACCCTGCATGGATTTATTGCAATATGTTCAAGGGTCTTGCAAAGAGACCTACATGCCTACACTTTGGACTGCCCTCTGCATGAAAGATGCCTTTGCCTACCTCAGGCATCCCCAAAGGTCTACTGAACAGGCTGGGTCTTCTGCCTGATGCCCATGTTAGATTCTCTGAGAAGAGCTAAGTCCTAAATGAACACACCCACCCCAAGTGATATGCATCTATTTCTGAACCAGGCCTTTGGGGGGCATTGCTGCTGGAGAAGAGAGGGAAACTCTTTAATCTAGGCAATGTTTAATCTATGGCTTCTTTCTGCCCATCTGTACTGCATGTTCCCTTTTGCATCCCCCATTGCAGCAAACTGAAAACCAGCCTGCAGCTATTTGTGTGAGGCTTTTAAATGCTCATTGAAGCTGTTTACCTTCCGTTGACTCAATTACATCTTGTCAGGTCTCTACTCAACCATGCGACGCGGCTGCTGGCAGGGACCTGGGTTCTCTAACCGCTGCATTCCAAGCAACACACAAGACCCTCAGTTGCACACACAATGACTTCACTCCGCTCTATGAAGTTTAGAAACCTGTTGGCGGAATGTAGCAATTCTGTGGGCTATGTAGCAATTCTGCCATCCTTCGGTTGTATTAGCAGCCAGTCTTAGGTTTATATCTGCCAATCTGGGGTGTCAGTGTAAGACACAGATTTTCCATGATCTCATTTTAAGTTGAATCTCGTGTGTGTGTGTGTGTGTGTGTGTGTGTGTGTGTGTGTGTGTAACAATTGACTAAAGGGTGATTTTTAAAAAACAAATAATTAAAGGTTTTTTTCTTTATATCCCAGTTTTTAAGGTAAAAGTCTTAACAAATCAGTCTACTATATTCTTATTCTTATTATTATTAGCTGCCCTTCTCCAGAAGGTTCCAGCACAAGTGACAGTAATATAAAATACAGCATTAAAAACAGTTTAAAACAAATTACAATCACCACTAGAGTTGGGGTGTGTGTGTGTGTAGGTAGGTAGTCAAATATGGCTAATATAAGGGAACATCTTGAAATAATTGTATATGCTTTCCTTCCAGCTGTATTTCAGTCAATTGATGAATTTTATGTTTTAATGTATTTATATTTTTATGTTAGCCACTCTGAGCCCGGTTATGGTTGGGGAGGGTGGGATATAAATAATTATTACAATCATACCTCGGTTTGAGACCGCAATTCGTTCCGGGGAGCCGGTCGCTCCCCGAGTTCGTCGTAAACCGAGGGGCTCTTCTGCACATGCACAAAGCGCCGATAGAGCACTTCTGCACATGTGCATGCTGCGCAGATCGCTTCTGCGCATGCACACATGCGCAGTTCGCTTCTGCGCATCCTCGCGCCACGGAACCCGGATGTAAACACTTTCGGGTATGCGGTAGTTGCAAACTGATCAGTTGCAAATGGAGGCGGTCGCAAACCGAGGTATGACTGTATTGTTGTTGTTGTTGTTGTTGTTATTGCAAAAATATCACTGGGGGTTGTTTTGCCAGAGCTCCAGATCTGCAGCCTGAATTTGCTATGTGATTGAATCCTACTCAGAAACAGTGACAAGCCTGGAAGCACCCAGTGAATTAAAATAAAATGAAAGATAATGCCAGTTGTAATATTGCATGCATGCATGAAGAGCTGAGAGGTCAGTTTACAAGTGGGTGTGGCCTAGCAGGCTTCCAGCAGGCTCTGCTCCTCCTCCCTCAGCTTTTTCTCTTTGTGCTTCCTGGAACAAGCAGAGAAGGAGCCATGTGGCTTGGCTCCCAACTTAGCAAATGCTGCATATGATTGAAAAGAATCTGTCCCAAAAGGATATTTTAAAGGCTGCATCTTTGCTAACTGAAAGATTGTGTGATTCTTTTTGTAAGTACGTTTCTTTCTAAGTCATTTGGAAATAAAAAAAAATTATTATTAGAACACTCTTCCTTCGACTTTTAGAATATATCTGAAGGCAGCCCTGTTTAGGGAAGTTTTTAATGTTTGATGTTTTATCATGTTTTTAGTATTCTGCTGTGAGCCACCCAGAGTGGCTGGGGAAACTCAGCCAGATAGGTGGGGTATAAATAATAAAATTACTATTATTAACCTTTTCTTCTTTGTTTTTCTGCAACAGATGCAGACTTTTTTGATGCAACTTCTGGAACTCTGTGAGTAAGGTGTTCCATTATATGCAAAGCTTGATGTCTGTGATTTATTCTAGCCTAAGTATTTTTGTAGGGAATATTTATTTAAGGGTGGATGGTGGCAGATGCAAAATCTAACCAGGTTTTAATGTATTTGGAGCTATCACCATTGTGCTAACTCAGCTTGCCCCCAAACCTTTTTCTCCAACATAGCCAAGAAACCTTACAGATATATGTGAAACTGCAGCAGGGCCATTGATGAATTGCAATTTTCTATTTCCTTGCAGGGTTAGCAGACCTCACCTAAATCATCGACGGAACCAGGAAAATCTCAAACCAATTTGGCTCCCCGCCAAGGTCTCTGACTGGTGACTGAACACAAAAAGATCCACTCCAAATAGCTAAAACAACTGCCAGCCGCAAAGTTGCTCCATTAAGTACAATCCCTGCTGCAGTTTGGAGTGAACTTTCCTGCCTGCAGACCCCTGTGGTCAAATGAATCAACAAAGGGGCTTTTGTAGACGGGTGCCTTTTAAAAGACTCGCCATCAAATTGCACCCATTATGCTAGGTTATGCTCATTCGCTTGAAGTGACACAACCTCCCTCCTTTTGCAGTTGGTGTCATAAATCAGTCCTCTGTCGGGTTTTAATGTTTGGCTTTTTCTTTCTTTCTAGGAATATGCTGGCAAGTGCTGGGCTGTCTGCCACTAGACCCTGGTGCTCAGAGTAAGGTCTGTTTATGTTGGCAAGATACAGCCTTTGAGAGACTGGCGATTTGCATTCAAAGGCAGCAGGAACAGAGGAAGGAAGGAAGGAAGGAAGCTTGGACCACCACAGCCTCTTTTTCCATTCTCCTGCCTTTGTTGATGCCATTAGGGGTCCTGAGGATGGTTTGTCAACCCAGGGTTCTCCTGCTGTATCAACCCTTGGGCTAGAGATCCTATAATCAGGGCTGCAGCTATCGAGTGCTGCAGTTCCGATGACATTCTGAGCCCTTAATTTTCAGCTTTCATTTATTTAAAACATGGGCACATTTCTAGTATTTTTTACTAGTGGTGATACAAGTTGCAGTCAGTAGTCCATCCAATTGCTCATAAAGAAGTAGAACCTGCCTCCATGTTCCATACCGGTCCAAGAGTGAAAACACTCAGGGATGGTTCATGAGGACTAGCCCCTTATTTTTACATTTAACTAAAACTGATTTTATTAGCATCTTACAAAACACATATTATTATTTTGCTATGCACACTGCTTAGAGAGCTCAAGTGGACTTACTTATGAGTAAACATCATGGAAGGCTCCTATCCAGCATTGTTGTACAATGTAGCACCATGCTCCCAACTAATTATGAAAAAGCAATGCCTCACAAATGCTAAAAGGCTATTGTACAGAAGCAAGCACAGGCAGCTCTCTGGGAAGAGCAGAAGAGGCAGCATGAGAGCTCCCCTTTTCCTTGAAATTGCCTACTGCTGTAACTGATAGCTTTGGCACCAAGCCAGACCAGGTCATTTCCAGCAAAACCCCCCCTTTATTTTAGGATGATAAAACCCTCCAGTTCTTGACCTGATCCGAACTTACTTTAAATTTGATTTGATCTGAAAAGCTGCCATAAATAAGGAAAAGCTAGACAAAATAATAAGCATTGCCCTGCATGGATCATATAGTTCTTAGCTGCTTTCCCATAATATTTTATTAGTAAGGCTTTGTCTATGTGTGTTGTAAGTAGTTCTCCTTGCCCTCATCCCGTTGATAGGTTGCGTCTGAGCTAATAACCCTCTCCGGCACCATAGTCACCTGCTGACGTTGGGATTTCATCTTTCATTTTGGAAATAAGCAACCCAAGCACGTGAATTTATTTATTCAGGCTGATCAAACAAGCTTTGCCTGGGATTTTCTTTGGGCTGCGTGCATCCAATGAAAATAAAGAGAAGGTGGGTTGTGCTGTAATGAGATGAGACGATTTCAGAAGCAAGCGGGTGACCATAAATGGCCCCAGCTAATTCACACAAACAGCAGTTAAGGCATTAAAACGGTTCTTGGAATGGAAGGGATTGTATTATTGAATGGATATTCATGCATATGGAAAAAACAAACCTCTTGCATATGAAAAAGTAGATGTCAAGCCGTACAGTTCAAGCCTCCACAGTGTATTAATTTTGCATATGCAGGGGTTTCACCCCCACAGGAAACCACTTGCCATTCCTTCCCCCGCACATCAGAACTTTATTATTATTATTAACTATTGCAATCACCTGTATTTTGTGGGTAGCCATCCCACAGTTATTTTAATGCCCTACCCTTCTGTGTTTTGCTACTCACTAAGTCAGTCTTGTGCATAAGCTCACAAAAGTTACTAGCCTGCAAAAATGCTTGCTAGCTGGTAGAACGCTGCAAGTGGCAGGTGGCGCTGTGGGTTAAACCACATAGCCTAGGGCTTGCTGATCAGAAGGTCGGCAGTTCGAATCCCTGTGACAGGATGAGCTCCTGTTGCCCAGTCCCAGCTCCTGCCAACCTAGCAGTTCAAAAGCACGTCAAAGTGCAAGTAGATAAATAGGTACCGCTACAGCGGGAAGGTAAGCAGCATTTCCATGTGCTGCTCTGGTTTGCCAGAAGCGGCTTTGACATGCTGGCCACATGACCTGGAAGCTGTACGCCGGCTCCCTTGGCTAATAATGTGAGATGAGCGCCACAACCCCAGAGTCGGTCACGACTGGACCTAATGGTCAGGGGTCCCTTTACCTTTACCTTTTAGAACGCTGAATCCCTCTTGCATTTCTGCCAACCTAGCAGTTTGAAAGCATACCAGCGAGAGTAGATAAATAGGTACCGCTGCAGTAGAAAGGTAAATGACGTTTCCGTGCTCTTTGACACTCTTCACAGTATCCCATTGCTCCAGAAGCGGTTTAGTCATGCTGGCCACATGACCCAGAAAGCTGTCTGTGGACAAATGCTGGCTCCCTCGGCCTAAAAGCGAGATGAGTGCCACACCCCATAGTCTCCTCTGACTGGGCGTAACTGTCCAGGGGTCCTTTACCTTTTTACCTTTACCTTTAGGCTAGTGCTTAAATGCAAGGCTGCACTTGTTCACCTTATCAAACTTTATTTCCTCCTTTCATTTTCATCCAGGCCACATTATCTCAGTTTGTATGAAGACAGGGGTTGGGAACCTCCCGCCCACCAGCCTAATTATGCCCATCATGACCCATGATGTTGTTTTGGCCAAGCAAGGCCCACTCGCTCTACATCTGGTGCCATATAAAGCATCAATTATGGGGCAGGTAAAGATGAAGCTGAGTCAAAGACATTGCTAATGAGCTGGTCAACCTCAGTGATCACCTCCCCAATGAATAGGCAGTGAAGGTCTTCCTCTTGGGCAGATTTAAGAGAGGATTAGACAGAATGCTGGTAGAGAGGATTGTCAATGGCTACTAGCTAGGATGCCTTTGGAGGTAATAATGGTACCAGTTGCTGGAAACCACGGGAAGGGAGAGTGCTCTTGTGCTCAGATCTTGCATTTATTTATTCTGAGCACTGTGAGAACAGGAGTTTTCTTGGCAGGGTTACTGGAGTGGCTTGCCAGTTCCTTCTCCAGGTGGAGTGCCTGGCGTGCTATGGTCCATGGGGTCACGAAGAGTCGGACACGACTAAACGACTAAACAACAACTGTGAGAACAGGATGTTGGACTTCTCTGCATCAGCAAGAACAGGATCACTCCTCTCTAGCACAGCACAAGAGCTCAATAGCAAGGGTTGCAGTGGTGGCCAAGTCACAGCAGGGGAAACCCCTGCCACTGTGGTGGAGCTGTCCATGTTCATTGTCAAGGCAATGGAAGGATGAACTGGGCTGCTAGGGGAGCAGCAGGCAGAGGGCAAGACAAGAGTGCTTAACAGGTGAGACCCAGATCGCTCATGAGGAGGAGAGAGCTGGGTGTACTCAGCGGATGAAAACCAGTAACTAGTTTCCATCCAGGCCACTATCCATTTCAATAGCAACATCTGAACCTGGAGACCGCATTCAGATATGGAGGGAGCCATAGGATGCAAACAAGGAGTTCTGCCAAGTAGAAGACACCACTGAGAAGGTCCTGCCCTGTGAAGCCCAGCTGACATATCTCAGCAAATAAACTTCATAGTGCATATGTGGATCTGCAGAGCAAGAGCTGCAGTCTAACAGGTTGCCAAGAAAGCCCACCTAAAGACCACTCAGTTGCTAGATCAGGGACAATGGCTCTATCTAAATATGTATAAGCTTGCTTAATGAAAGGTTGAGGGACCATTCATTTGCAGTGAATTTGTTGTTTTTAAAAAAGCAGCACATGCTATTGACAGTGTGTGTGTGTGTGTGATGGAAGAGTAATATCTGACTAATATGGTTTGTTTGGGGAGGCTTTGAAGTTGACAAATTCTTGCTTTGGGTTTTCATTACTAACATCCTGCTGCAACGCTAGATCAAATACAATCCATGTGACCATCGTTTGCCATTCTGTCCTTTGGCCATGCAAAATTTCAAGTTGTTAATCGGCAGGTGGTGGGGTAGGCATAAAGCAGTCTATTCCTCTCCCTTTCCCCCAGGAAAGCTTAACAGCGGGCTGGTTGTGTTTACATAACATCAACGAATGGGAGATAGAAGAAGATAAAGGAATCTCCACTGGAAAAGCATCTGCTGCATGAATAGTGGGGGCAAAGTGAAGGCAGCCCCGTGAAGTGTAGGGCTACAGGCTGAAATCTGGCCATTGCAGGAGTAAACCTGCATGTGTCTTCTTCATCTGAGGCAAGGGGGAGTGGGCTTCCCTACACACTGCAGGCCATTTTAACAGGTGAGGATAGCCACGCACCTGTCAGTCTCATGTGATGGCACTATGGTTTATTGTCCAAAAGCAAGGTCCAACGTGCAAGAGTTTGAGTTAGTAATAAGCAGAGGCACTGCCTTGGGCTGAAGACTGGGGGGGGGGGCATCGTGTCAACGGGAGGAGGCCCCGCCCAGCATCACGCAGTGTTAATGGTCGCAGACAGGTCCTTTCTTGTGCTCAGGAGGTGCCTGCCTTTCATTCTGCTGTGTGTGTGTGTGTGTGTGTGTGTGTGTGTGTGTGTGTGTGTGAGAGAGAGAGAGAGAGAGAGAGAGAGAGAGAGAGAGAGAGAGAGAGAGAGACCCCTGCTAAGGACTATTGAGGGGGGCTGATGACACCTCCATCCCCTAGAGTTAACACACCTGGTAGCACGAGTTCCAAGACTGCGGGTGGTGAGGTTGCTCCAGTGAGTTTCTCTGCCTACCAGCCAAGCTTTTAAGATGAGGAGGAGAACCACCAGCTACTCACAAGAACTTGCATCCCACAGAGTTCCTGGACTGCAGGTGGGGGTGCTCCACCTAGGGGTCTGAATCTCCTTTTTGGTCTTGATCAGGCATCCCCAAACATGGCTCTCCAGATGTTTTGGGACTACAACTCCCACCATCCCTAACTAATAGGATCATTGGTCAGGGATGATGGGAATTGTAGTCCCAAAACATCTGGAGGGCCGAGTTTGGGGATGCCTGGTCTTGATGTACCAACTCTCCCTGGGAGACAGTGCCAGACACCACCACCACCCCAAATAATATTCCCACTCTCAGAGCGAGTTGGTGTCCTTATCCTTTACTACCCTCCATGGGTAGAGAAGGAGCACATCACTGGACCTGGGCACACCTGTGGGCAGAGGGGAGACTACACAAAGAGGGCCGTGATGCATAGTCTCATTCTCCCACCCTACCATTCTGAGTGGCCAAAGCAATGAGGCTGCTGTTGCTTCACGATTCATTTTAGAGCCCCCGCCCCACCACAAAAAAATTGCTGGGGTGGGGCTTTGTTGGGATGAGGGTGTGTGGGGAGAGACTGCAAACAATGGCCCCACTTTGACTTGCCTCAAACTGCCTTGGCATTTGCCACCCCTACTCCGTGATTAATACAGCGATCCTGAATCTTTGTGGGTTGTGGGCAGTTCTTCTGCCTCGTGGACTTCTCAGAAAACCAGCTCAGGATCTCAGAGGAATAACGAGGGAGAAACTCGCTAGGCATTTCCCAACCAAGACATTTCTGTTTCCATTGCCCCCCCCCTATTTTCTCCCTGGGGTGGAGTTTTAATGGTGAAACTGACCTCCTCTCACTAGATTTGGGGGTTGCTTGTTTTTAACAGCTTGGTTAGGTTCAAGGGTTTTGCCAGTTGCCAAGTGCACCTCTGACTTGTTCTGCAATTAAGACTGTGCTATGTTACCACAACGCTTACTGGAAAAGATTCTTTTGGGTAAAGTGTAGTGTTTCCTTCTCATATTCCAAAGAGAATCCTGTGTGGACATCAGGCTTGCATTTGTAAGATCCATTTCTTCTTATTCTAAACTTAAAAATAAAAAATAAAAATCTGCCTTTGTCAACTCTTTACACAGGATCTACCACCAAGAGGTTGGCATATCAGATCTGTAAGTAGCTAAGTCTTGAATGAAATGTGCCTTGTGTGAAAAAGAAGAACTCTCTTTGTGGGGAAAACTAGCACATAAGGCAAAGGTGGAGCTAGAATGTGCGTGCTTCTAAGCCTATTAAGCTTGCCAGAGTTTGGCCACTGGCTGCCCCTATGCTGTCAGTAGAAGGGGAAGCATTTGGGAATTCTCTTCCAGGCAAAAGATTGCAAGTCCTGCCTCCTCCTCCTCCTCCTCCTCCTCCTCCTCCTCCTCCTCCTCCTCCTCCTCCTCCTCCTCCTCCTCCTTTTCAAGCAGTAGCACCAACACTGGTCTGGAGGCTGCATTTGGTGCAAAATGTTGATGGTGACAGACTATCTTCAACACATTAGCTTGCCCTGGCTGCCCATGGGCTACTGGGAGAGGTTTAACGTTCTTGTATTATTTTACAAGGCCCTTGACGACTCAGGCCCACAATCCCTCAAAGACCATCTGATCCCTTATCTCCCTGCCCAGTCACTGAGGTCCTTAGAAGGTCCCCCATGGTCCAGACCAGGGGCCAGCAACCTTTTTCAGCTGTCCACCATCCCTCAGACCATGTGGGGGGGCGGACTATATTTGGGGGGGGGAAATGAACGAATTCCTATGCCCCACAAACAACCCAGAGATTCATTTTAAATAAAAGCGCACATTCTACTGATGTAAAAACATGCTGATTCCCGGACTGTCCACGGGCTGTATTGAGAAGGTGATTGGGCGGCATCTGGTTCACAGGCCTTAGGTTGCCTACCCCTGGTCCAGACGCATGGATCAAATCTACCAGGAACCACGCATGTGGTATTGTTGCCCAATTTTGTGGCATTCCCATCCAGCTGAGGTCAGACATCATTCATATACAGTGGTACCTCGACTTACGAATGACTCGACTTACAAATGTTTCAACTTACGAACGGAGCTCTGTCCGCCATCTTGGATGCAGTTTCGATAGGATTTTTTTCAACTTACAAATTTTTAGATAGGGTTACGAATTTTTTCTCCCAATGCATTCCTATGGGATTCGACTTACGATTTTTTTTGACTTACGAATGTGCATTCGGAACGCATTAAATTCGTAAGTCGAGGTACCACTGTATATGCTTTTAATTGTATTTCACTGTTCAGCAGTGGAACAGACTCCCTCTGGAGGTTGTGGACTCTCCTTCAATTGAGACTTTTAAGCAGAAGTTGGGTGCTTGGGTGCTTTAGCTGAGATTCCTGCATTACAGGGGGTTGGACTAGATGAGCCTTGGGGTCCCTTCCAACTCTACGATTCTATGAACTCTGATGTAAGCGTTTATATTCATTTTTAGTTTCACTACTTAGAGATTATTGTATTTAAGTGTTATAGGAATTGTTGAAATAAATAAAGTAGGTCTGGGAAGGTGGTGGACAGACTATTGTGGGGCAATAGTTGTGGACTATCATAATGTGCTCTGTGTGGGGCTTCCCTTGTGTCTAGACCTGTGACTTCTACTGAGTCAGACCATTGGTCCATCTCTCTCTCTTCGGTTTCAGGCAGGGATCTCCCGTGATTCTACCTGGAGATGTTGGGGATTAAACCTTGGACCTTCTTCAGGCAAAGCAGATGCTCTACCACTGAAAGTCCAAGGTTTAATCTCCAGCATTCAGACCCTTTGGATTTTACCAGATTATATTATTCTCAAAAGGGACCCAGGTGGTGCTGTGGTTAAACCACTGAGCCTAGAGCTTGCTGATCAGAAGGTTGGCGGTTTGAATCCCTGTGACGGGGTGAGCTCCCGTTGCTTGGTCCCAGCTCCTGCCAACCTAGCAGTTCGAAAGCACGTCAAAAATGCAAGTAGATAAATAGGAACCGCTACAGCAGGAAGGTAAACGGCGTTTCCATGTGCTGCTCTGGTTTGCCAGAAGCGGCTTTGTCATGCTGGCCACATGACCTGGAAGCTATATGCCAGCTCCCTCGGCCAATAATGCGAGATGAGCGCGTAACCCCAGAGTCGGTCACGACTGGACCTAATGGTCAGGGGTCCCTTTACCGTTTTATTATTCTCAAAAGGCCTTATACTGTATAGTTTGACACTGGAACATCATTGCAGTTTCTGAAGAGAACTGAGAGATTTTGAAGAAGAGAGCAAGATTTAAGAGCTCAGAGGAAAGATGGGTTTTGAAGAGGGCACCATGTTGGTATTCTGGGGAAGGGATCCCAAGAACAAAGGCAGCCAGGACAGGACCCAGCGTAGCACAGCCCCTCTCCTCTCCTCATTTTCACATGCCCACACCAAGCCCCAACACAAGCCAGTCAGAGTGAGGTGAGAAGACAGCTCTTCCAGAATGTGCAAATCCCAAGATAAATAGCATTGTATTAACATCGACCCATATTAACCGCATTCAGGCCATCTTAGATGACAGAACTGGGAGATGGGGTGGAAGGGCTTAAAGGAAATTAAAGGAAAACAAATGCAGAACAGATGTGGGGAAGCACACTTTCATTCAGAGAATAATAAATGTGTGGAGCGCCCTTCCAGACAGGGTTACAAGGGGCAGGAACACCGAGGTCACTTAATAAACAATTAGAGTCCTTTAGGGTGGAAGCAAATGCTAACAGACAAACCTGGACGTCTGACGTTTTGCCATAATCACATCTTCCTTCCCCTCCGAGTTTATGAGATCTGGTTCCTTTTTTTATTGCCAATATTTTCAGAATCACTTTCCCCTTGAGGGGTGTTACCTGAGGGGTCCGCCCCCCCCCGAAGGGATACCAGCAACTGCATGCTCCTTCATGTTCACTTAGCAGTGTGTACACAAAGTAAACATTTCTGGGCCTCTCCCCACCCACCCAATGTTAGAAAACCAGCCTAGACCACCAACACATTTTGACATACAGTAGGTCAATTAACAGCTGCTGTGGGTAACCACTATAAGACACCTCTGAGCTTGGGTTGGAGCATGTCCTCCTCACAGCGGAAGGACTCGTTAACCCATTGTTTTCCTGCTCGTTCCCTTCGAAAGCATTTTGTGTTTGGATTGTCCGCTAGAGATGGAGGAGAGATTTGATTCAGTTCTAATTTCAATCACAATCTTCCTCTCCTGCACTTTCTAAAATGATATGGGAACTGAAAAACGCAGCAATACTTTTTATTCATACTTCTCTGAATTTTGTAGCATGGTTCTCCAGCCGAGTAATGTGGACAAAATATGCATATCCTGGAGTAAAGTGTCCATTAGAAATGCATGTGCTTGTGAAAGTAACATACAGAAATAAATAATTTTCACGAACGTCTGTATTCCAATAACTCAAGATATTATTAGGAGAACTTCCTTAATGCAACATGAAATCTGGTTGCAGCAAATGAGGAGGGATTGAAGAGGTATGAAACAGAGGTCATGACCTCTGGCTGGCCATATCCAGTGGAACAGGGGGGTATAGGGCTCAGGGGGGCTCTTGAATGCCCAGGGATCACCCCCCCACACATACACACAAAGGCATGTGAATACTAAGTCTATGGCAAAGCTGACAGCAATAGTAAGAAATTAACATGACGAACCCTTTATAGAATAATGGAGACCTTTTTGGAATATCTGGAAAAGCACTACAAACAAACATTTCCAAGCACAGTTCAAAGTGTTGGTGCTGACCTTTAAAGCCCTAAATGGCCTCGGTCCAGTATACCTGAAGGAGCGTCTCCACCCCCATCGTTCTGCCCGGACACTGAGGTCCAGCACCGAGGGCCTTCTGACGGTTCCCTCGTTGCGAGAAGCCAAGTTGCAGGGAACCAGGTAGAGGGCCTTCTCGGTGGTGGCGCCTGCCCTGTGGAACGCCCTCCCATTAGATGTCAAAGAGAAAAACAGCTATCAGATTTTTAGAAGACATCTGAAGGCAGCCCTGTTTAGAGAGGCTTTTAATGTTTAATTGTTTTATTTCATTTTTCTGTTGTAAGCCGCCCAGAGTGGCTGGGGAAACCCAGCCAGATGGGCGGGGTATAAATAAATTATTATTATTATTATTATTATTATTATATTGAAATCACAGGCAGAATTCGAGATAAGAGTAGTGGAAGGTAAAGGAATTGTACAAGAGGGATATTGGTAATAGATGAGAATTTGATATATAAGGCAGTAGAAAAGAGTTTGAATGAAAACAATATGGAGGTGGAGTGGGAAGCCAGTACATGAAACGATGTAATCGTTTAATTTGAAGTTAATTTGTAAAAAAAGAATGGAAACTCAATAAAAATTATATTGGAAAAAAGCGAATGCTATGCTAAGTCCCAAACACCCTCTGTGGGCATGGAATCCTGACTGAATTTCAGTATTGTGTATTCTGCTCTTGGTATTATCACTGTCGTTATTATTACTGTTTTAATTAACAAATAAAATGATGAGTCGCCTTTCGCATAAGTCTCAAGGCAATTTGCAAGCACACAATATCACACGCACACTCCCCCTATATGTGTGGACTGAGATATGGGGCACAGCTGGCCTCATCTTTGCTCCATGGAAATACAGAGGAAGTTATTGTTCTTCCAAGTGCCCCTTAATTTCTTTCTCCAATGCAATTATTAGGGATGACAGCTTTAGAGAGCAATATTCAAAAAAAAGAGAAATGTCAGAGGGCTGGTTTTGATGGAACAAGCCAACGGATGGGCTTTGCTGGGGGAAAAAAGTTAAGTATAATCATAAAAGGCATCATCACTAATCCCCCAGCTGGTTTGCAGACAGAAAGGATTCGGGTTCAGCATTTGGAACAGTCAAAATGCAGACCTACCTCCCAATTCTGAACTCTTTTGGATTTCCGCCTTGTTATTTCAATGAAAGGGAAAATCAACTTTCTAATTCTTTTGATCTTGGAACCATCATACAATGCGTAACATCAGGGCAAGCATCTGTTCACAATGTTGATTTGCAGAATAAGCTATGATGTGGGGCACGTTGTAAATCGCTATATCATGAAAACAGGGGCCTAGCGTGGAAAACATTATGAGAGTTGGTTCTTTGGAAGTTTCATGTTTCTTCAGCCACAAGGTTCCCAGAGTGGATTTCCTATCCATACAATGAAACGATAATGGGGAGGAAAGTAGAGTGATTAAAGAGGAGAAGAACAAAACACTGGAGTGGCCAAGGCAGATAAATGTGGCTCAAAAATGCCTTTTAAGGTGACTGGGAATGTATGGAACTCATCAGCAAGGAACTCACAGTCATTTTGTACTTTAAAGTATTTTAATATTGGAAAGAAAACACTCTGCTGATATTAGACATATTCATGGATGGCTCTTTTTCGTAGCTCAGACTGCCAGTATTTAAAAAAAGATCATTGAATCATATAATTGTGGAGTTGGAAGGGACCCCAAGGGTCATCTAGCCCAACCCCCTGCTTTATTGGAATAACAGATAAAAAATCCCTGACAAATGGCCACCCAACCTCTGTTTAAAAACCTCCATTGAAGGAGAATCCAACAGCTTCCTATATCAAAGCTGAAAAATTAATTATCATCAGCACTTGCACTATCAATGTACATAGTAATTGCTGATCAAACAAAAAGAAATGGTCCCTGGTCTGAGAGGGGTTATATTCTCATTTTTTGACGGGGATGGCATTAAAGGGAGTTACAGTTTCCAAGTTCAGAAGAGCTGTCTCATTCTCCTGGCAAATGGGACTTTCTACTTAAGGGGAGATGGTGGCGGAGGGACACATGATGTGGGGTTATAGTACCATTTTAAAGGGCCATGTTTGGGGTTTTTAAATTAGCATAAAAAGCCCCGAACAAGATTTCCTGAAAATCCGCCTGCCCCCAGTGGTGGAGCCTCCGAGGAGTCTGCCTGCCTCCTCCCACTCAGCCACCCTACCACTGAGGGGGAGGCTGCAGGTGGACCGTTTTGGGCAGCGCGGAGCCTGTGGGCGCACAAGCCATGCATCTCTCCTGGGAGAGACGCATGGCTTGTGTGCGCTGCACCCCCACCGCACCCTCCTTCCTCCACCCCTGCCTGCCCCCTGTAGACCTGGTGCTGCACCCTACAGAATATCATAGGTGACCTGGAAAATGGCGTTTTCTGCCCTTGTATTATGGAATGACCTTCCAGCTGCCATACATGAAGCAGCAACCATCAGTTGTTCCATATGTCTTGTAAATAAATCTCTTTTTGCCCAGGCTTTCCCTAACCCATAGGATCAAGGCCCCCGGTTTCATTTGAATTTCCAGGACATGCTTTCCTACTACTGCATTTTTGTTTTGTATGTAACTTCCCAGCTATAAAAACTCATTGTCATAAACTAAGGTTACCAGATTATTTTTTTCAAAAAATCCGGGGACATTTTTTTTTTTTGAAAAGAGAAAAGAACAGTTATTTTTTTAAAAAAAGTTTTTGTTTTTGTTTTTTTAAAAATAAGAAGTAATATCTTCTCTTTGGTGGTCTCCTCTGTTGCACGACCTTCCTCTGGGTCTCAGCCTGCTCTCTTGAAGCGCTAGCCGCCATGGAGTAGGCTCGGGTTGGGCCTGGGCTCGGCCATGTGTCCTTGCCCACCCAGTGATCTCCTACCTATCCCCTCTTTTTTTCTCCTTCCTCTTTCTCTCTCTCCCTTCTCCTTCTCCTCGCCTCCTTCTCCCTGGGTCGGCTCCAGAGTTTTCTTGGCCCTGGAGCTCCACTGGGCAGTTGGCCGGGTGGCCAGGCACTCTCGCTGCCGGCTCAATTTGGGCCACGGGGGGGGTCAGCAGTTCCCCCAGTTGACGTGCCAGGCGTCCCTGGTTCTCCCTTGGCAGTGGCACCGGACGCAGCAGTCTCAGCAGCCTGGAGCCAGCCTGGTAGCACAATTGGTTCTGGCTGGCTTCAGGAACTGCTCGCTGCTGTATCACCTGCCATTTTGCCTCGGCGGAAGTTCCCATATGATGTGTCTTGTGCCGTTGAACCAATCACACAACATTCATTCCCTACTAATAAATCTACAACACTTAAAATGTAAATCCGGGGGCATTAAATGAAATCCGGGGACATCCCAGGGACAGATTTTGTCCGGGGATGTGGGGACGTCTGGTAGCCATATCATAAACTGAAGCAAATTTCATCAGATTTAAAACAAAACAAAACATTCTCAGAATATGTTGAACTCCTTTTTCTAAGATGTTGCAGTGGTCACTGGTATAAATGGCTTTTATAAGCAAAGATTCCGGAAGCAAAATATTGGAGGCATCTATTCTGTAGCCACATGACAACTAAATGATCAACCCCTAGTTCAGCATGTTGAAAGAAATGCCCTTTGGGTCTTGTTTAGACTCCCTGTCCTATCATTCCCAGAGAAATTTAGGGCTCAGGGCTTCTCATGAATATATATAAGAGATCTCATGGCTTGCGTCCATAGCTGCCAAGTTCTCCCTTTTTTTAAGGGAAATTCCCTTATGCTGAATAGGCTTCCTCGCGAGAAAAGGGGAAACTTGGCAGCTATGCTTGCGTCATTCCCCCACCATCATGATTTTTATTTGACAAACTAAAAGCTTGCAATCTGGAGTGCTGCAACAGCATGAAATTGCTCCCATTGGCTGTGAACCTCTGCTCTCTTTGGCATTATAAATGGGTGAGTGGAGAGGGGCATATAAATATGCATACATTTTGCATCAGGAAAGTTGCATCTGTCTTCAGCAGACAGTGAGCAAATCCCGAGACGTTTCCCACAAGCATCTCTCACTCCAATCTCAGCTGCTCCTAAGATCATTAGAAGTTTCCCTACCATGTTCTTGGGTTGTGTGTGAAACCAAGTAATGCACAGCTGTCCCAAACCGAACGCGCTCCAAGAAATAGATGTTAAAAACTGATACCTGACTCTTAGGTGTTAACAATGATGAAGCCATAAACTGCTATTATTGACCCATGTTACTAATGTAGTCTGCTAATACAAGCTACAGATACTTCATTGATTACCCTGTTCCAGCTGTTATCCAGGTTAAGACCCAATAAGAATAGTTAGAGACTAGGAAGAACCTTTTATCACATTAAAGGGGGGGGGCTCTTACATTAGCATATGGTCATCTCCAGACAGTTAGTATGTTGTGAGTGAGATTCGGTCACATACTGGGAATTTAGACTGTGTGGTTAAAATGGATATAACATCACCTTAGTGTAACACAGGGTCCCCAAACTAAGGCCCGGGGGCTGGATGCGGCCCAATCACCTTCTAAATCTGGCCCACGGACGGTCCGGGAATCAGCATGTTTTTACATGAGTAGAATGTGTCCTTTTATTTAAAATGCATCTCTGGGTTATTTGTGGGGCATAGGAATTTGTTCATTTTTTTTTTTCAAAATATAGTCCGGCCCCCCACAAGGTCTGAGGGACAGTGGACCGGCCCCCTGCTGAAAAAGTTTGCTGACCCCTGCAGATCCACTTAAAAAGACTTTTGTGGGTATGGAAGTGACAGAGAAATGAATGAAATGTGTGATATGAATGATTGATTGATGGGAAGACCCCCTGAAAGCAAATCAGGGTTAATTGTCCAAGCTCCCATCCCAACACTTCCACAGAGGATCTTACATGTAAGGAAGTACATTTTATTGAAGGTTTGCAATGGTACAGCTAAAGATTATCTAAGGCAGGGGTGACCAGCTCCCAAGAGACTGCGATCTACTCGCAGAATTAAAAACTGGCAGTTATCTACCCCCTTTTGGGGGGTTCAGGGGAAAGTTGTGGAGCTTTCTTTAGGGAGGAGGAAAGACCCGTTTTGGGGGAGTTGAAGCCTAAGCTGTTGCCCATTTTTAGGGAGAAAGGGGAACAGACACCCATCAAAAGATCGCTGGGGAAACAAACAGTTTCACTGAGTAAACACCGTCTTCTGTTCTGCAGATCGTGCAACATTGGAGAGCGGGGCGAGGGGGCTGGATTCTATGTTACCAACGCTAAGGAAAGGGACCCAGCAATCGACCAAAACATCCCAGGGATCTACCAGTAAACCGCGATCGACCTGTTGGACACCCCTGATCTAAGGCATGTCTATAGGGTTGAAGAACTGTATCAGGAGTCTGAGACGAGAAAAAAGCTACATAGATGTCTCAACAACTGGGGCATACCAAGGGCAAATACCACTTCACATATATGAGACATTTGCTCATGCCCTGCAATACAGGGTGGGAAAGTCACCAGATTTTCAGAATAAAATAGGGTTCTATCTCTATATGACGAGCTGGAGGGGATAAGATAATGGGTTTTGTGTGAGTGTGTTTCTAAAAAAGAGTGCATTGGGAAACATTGCTTGCAAAAATGTGCATATTATTGAAAATAATAATAATAATAATAATAATAATAATAATAATAGACCATTTAATGTCAAAATAGGCTTCTAAACAACTTAGAAAATATAAATGTGCATAATTGAAAAAGCCCCCCCCAAAAAAATAAAACCATTAAAAAAACACAGCAATTAAAACAGGCGACTCAAGTCAAGTGATCAATGCAGTATATTAAGGAACAGTATTTTAAAAATTTGTACACTGGGCATACCTTTTTAAAATAAATAAATTGCAAACTGAGGCAGAAGTGGGGCAAACTTAGCTTAAGATTGGAGAGAAACTGCGAGGAACTGAAACTGATAGATTTACCCCCCTCTAAAAGAAACGCACACTTTTGCCCTGTTGACTATTCCTTTCCCTCCCCCCCCCTCCCCCCCTAAGAATCAAAGCAGCAGGCACAAAGCGATGATGATCCTGGAGCTCTTTTGCCACATCCCATAACTTGCAATAAAACTGTCAGGCTTGCCATCCCGCCAAAGCTGGCTCCATTCCAGTGTGACCGGCCATATCTCACTCTCGTAATGGGTAAAACCGTTAAGCACCTCGCTGGTGGCCTTCTTGTTCTCAGAGGTATTTGGTTTCACAGAAGGAGCGAGCCTCCCTGTCGTGCAGAGAAGGAGAACATGCTGAGTTTGCATGCTTACATGATTTGGAAGGCTGACGTGTCCAGTATAAAATGGGGTGTTGGTTACAAATCTCCTAGCATGTTTGCAAGTGAAAGCCAGCACAACTTGACAGGAAGGCTTGTTCTCATTGACCAGAAGTGGAGTAAATGGTACAACATGAACATGAGACCAAAAGATCTCCTGGATCTGAACAGAACTTCTGCTGGATCTGACCAGAAGTTCATCTAGTCCAGTGATCAGTCTGGGCCAAACTATGAGTGACATTCAATGATGGATGGGCCACTCTGTCCACTTCAGCTTCTAATTTTTCAAATATTGTGTTCAGTTCTCCACATTTTTCGCATGTTTACAGATCTTTTTTAAGCCCGCATGAAAATTCATCAGCATTTTAGTACGGCTTTCTCTTAACATACACATTTGTTTGCAATAGTTCACTTTTTTTTTGCAAAGCAATTTCCCATAATATGACACACCTTTGAATGTTATTTTCACCAATACATGCATTTTCATGCATGCCTAACCTAGCATAAGTATTTTTTGTGCATACTGCTTGGCTGGAAAAGTGCATTGCAAAATTCGGGAAAGTGTGAATTTCAATGGATGAACCTGTGGTTTGCTTCTCATGTTGTTTGGGGAAGTGAAAATTACATACGTTTGCCTATAAAAGCAAACTGAATCATTTTTTTATTTTTATTTTGCCCCATCCTCACCTCTGTTGTTGGACCTTTGGTGCCAGTTATCAGAAAATCCAGGCGCTCTTTCTGCACCCATGTTTCAGCTGAATATTTTAAGTGAATAGATAGCTTCTGTGCTGGTCACACCAGTGACTTTTGCCCCAGCTCCACGATGAGATCGGATTCCTGGCCCCAAGTACCAACATGTTTTTTTGCATGACTGTTAAAATTGGTACTGTCAGGAGCTTTCTGTTACTGTTCCATTCTTGCTGGAGAGAGGTCACAGAGTTCTTGTCTGGCTTCCTGACTGGTGTGGCTTCTAAGGCTGCCATGATAGGTGATTCCAGCATTTTGTTATGGCATGGACCTGCAAATTAGAGGAAAATTTCAACTCCAGGTATAGCCAAGGGAGCAGCTGTTTATGCAATGTAATATGTGCTAGGGCGGTTGTTGTTGTTGTTGTTTAGTCGTTTAGTCATGTCCAACTCTTCGTGACCCCATGGACCATAGCACGCCAGGCACTCCTGTCTTCCACTGCCTCCCACAGTTTGGTCAAACTCATGTTCATAGCTTCGATAACACTGTCCAACCATCTCGTCCTCTGTCGTCCCCTTCTCCTTGTGCACTCCATCTTTCCCAACATCAGGGTCTTTTTCCAGGGAGTCTTCTCTTCTCATGAGATGGCCAAAGTATTGGAGCCTCAGCTTCAGGATCTGTCCTTCCAGTGAGCACTCAGGGCTGATTTCCTTCAGAATGGATAGGTTTCTAGGGCGGTAGAATATCATAATATGGATTTGAGATGGAGCACATTTGCCAAATAGTTTGGCCACCACAGCTCTAAATGGGCATCTCCATATCTACTGCCCAATATTGTTGGCTTCCTGTGTGTTGGCTTATCTGTGTGTTGGATTCCAGCATTTTGTTGTGGCATGGACCTGCTAATTAGAGGAAAATTTCAACTCCAGGCATAGAAAAGGGAGCAGCTGTTTATGCAATGCAATATGTGCTAGGGCAGTAGAATATCATAGTATGGATTTGGGATGGAGCACAGTTGCCAAAGAGTTTGGCCGCCACAGCTCTAAATGGGCATCTCCATATCTACTTCCCAATATTTTATCTGTGTGTTGGCTTGGATATTTTGTAACTAAGTGTTTGAGGAAGTTGTTTTGTTTTGTTGCTGGTGGTGTGCTTTTAGATTGGAGTCGGGATAAGATGCTGAATGACTCTTCGTGTGACTCATTCCAAAAATGTATGCCTGTCTCTGTGATAGGCATAATAAACCCTCTGTGTGCGATGATGAAATGCTATTTTCCACTTGTTTTAGCCCTCTGTTATCATAACCCCTGCTGGATTATTTCGGCAACTGGGATCTGTCCAGGCTCTCTTAAAAACAAAGGAACATCTCATTGTCCAAAAGGGAATTAAGAGAAGGTATCACTGTACCAGCCTCCTGTCTCAAATCGGGCTCCATCATTTAATCATGGGTGGATCCAGACATCATGGGGCCAGGTTGTTATTTGCTTCAGTTCCACGCCAAATGAAAGGGAGAAAGGGGAAAACACTGGATTTCTCCCAAAGGAATGAAATTTACAAGAACTTTCCTTGTGGATCACTATATCCATGTACCTCTACTGTTTCTGTGTCTACGGGCAGCAGGAGATGGCGAAGTGGATCGCAGATGGGGATCACCAGCAGTTGCTGTGCAGCAATCAGAGGAGAGAATAATCTAGTGCTACTAGCCACTGATTGCTATGTTCTACCTGCACCGCCAGAGGCACAATGAATGCCCTTGAAAACCAGTTGCTGGAGACTCACAAGTGAGGAGAGTGGTGCCACACTCAGATCCTGCTTTGGGGCTCTCCCTAGGCATCTGGTTGGCCACTGTGAGAACAAGATGCTGGACTACGTTGGTTTGATCTCTTCTTATGTTCTTAATGAAGAAGTTAGTTGCGTGCCAAGGCACCCGAGCTACAAAGTTCCCAGGAGAACAATAAAGCAGACGGACACGAAGTATTTTGGTTTATGGGTTCAAATAGGCCACAACTTTATTGGTTACAGATGTGAGTAGTTTGGCTTGAGGTGAAGTCAAGTCTTTATCTTGACTTCTGCCCATCTGCAGGGAGTCCACTTAAGGGTAAACCACAGATAGGGGTGCCCTATGACTGACATTATATCGGGGCACCCCGAGGGGTCCCCGTAGGGGCTGTGACATGGCCCTAGCTCACGTCCAGGTTTCGGACAGGATTCACACCCCGGTTCCCTTTAACAGGATACCCTTACTGAGGAGGGGCAGGTGAAGGCTACAACCTCCCCTCCATCCAAACAAAGGCTTGCCCAATGCCTAACCACCACTCGAGCCCACACTGAGAACTGATTTGCTGGGGTGTCCCACAAGGGCAGAACCCCAGCAACAACACAGCCAGCTAGATGCAGGGAGGAGGCAGCAACCCTCCGCCCCCTAAGCCAGCATACTGTTGTGACCCGGCTGCCCAGCCACAACACCACGCACCGGGAAAAGGTGAGCGGACTTTCATATGCACAGGTTCAAGTAGTTTGAGAATCAGATGGTTTTGCTCTCACATATGTGTGTTTTGCTCATGAGAGTACTGATGGAATGCAGATCCCACCCACCCACCCACCCCCAGTGGTCTGGCCTGGACTAGATTCTTTCCACACTAGTCCTTTTCTCCGATAGTTAGTGGCAGCATTCACACACACCTTACTTCCTGATATTCCGAATGGTCTTTGTCCGAAATGGTAGCCTTCTATTCCCCCCCCCCTTCCGGGTGTCATCCTGTGTTAAGTTACTCATCTGTGGTGATGGACTAGTTTTCTTTCTCAGTATCTGGCATCTTCCTGTGTTCTCCACCCACCCACCCCACTGCCTTTTTGTAAATTGAAACATGCACTGTGTGTCACCTCACTGTTTTTTAAGGGGAAATATCAGTGTCCCCTTCCACAGTTACACTAATGGTCAGTGGGGTTCCTTTATGGGGGGAAAGCGCGCCCCCAGGAGTAGCAGCAGGTGCTCTTGTCACAGGTAGAGGATGAGTGAAGTTATCTGCACATAGCACCCAGTCCCCACCTACTCCAGAACACACACATGCATCTTACCTATTGTTTGGGGACTAGACATTGCAGATATCTACACAGTGCTTGGAAAAGCCGTGAAACTCATGCCCACAAGAGACAGTAATGGGCACCAACTTGATTGGCCTTAAAAGAAGATTGGATGAATTCATGGAGGACTAAGCTATCAACAGTTACTAGCCAGGATGGCTATATTTTACCTCCACTGTCAAAAGGTGCCATGCCTCTGTATGCTAGTTTCTGGGAATTGCAGGTGGGCAGAGCGCTGTTCTGCTCATGTCTTGCTTGAGGGCTTCTAACAGTCATTTGGGTAGCCTGTGTGAGAAAAGGATACAAGGATACAGTAGATGCACCACTGGCCTGATTCTGCAGCCTCTTCACCTGTTCTTTCTATTCTTACACCTCATGTTCTTGCTATTAAAGGGATGGTAGCACAGACTTCATATTTTGGATGCTGCCTGGAAGGACACGAGAGGACATATGCTTCAGACAGCAGTGGAATGCTACAAAGGACATTTACTAGAAGGTTCAGCGTACTTGCAGGCTAGCAAGAAAAGGAACTGAGCTTGCACAGAAGCCAAGTTATGAACTGACAAAATATACAAGTCTTAAACACCTCATCCCTGTTGTAGCCACAGTTGCTTCCACTGTATCTTCACACCTCATTGCCGAACAGTCAGCATGGATGAGAGCACGTCTAGGGTCATCAAGGCATGGTCCAAGGAATATCCCCACTGGCAGAGCCTCAAGCAACCTTTCCTGCAATAAAACCGGGTTCATTAAACGGGTTGTGCAGCTCAAGTGATCTGGAATGCATTAAAACACATTGATGTTGAACAGTGAACACTCACCCATTAGAATGTGCCACGCTGCTTATCAGGTATTAGCCGACATCTGCTCCACAGTTAACAGCCAGCTGACAACAATTTGTGGGCGCATTAATCCCTGCCATCATTAGGCAGAACATGCGTGCACTAAACCAGCCACCAGCCACGAGCAAAACATGTGTAGCTTATGAAACCACGAGCTTGTTAAAGGATTAAAACTCATCTACATGTTCGAGGGGGAAGCACAGGCTACAGCCCTCCTGACTGAATGATCGCTTATGTCAAAGAGGAGAGCCATAGCTTGTGCCAAGGCTCTGCCAAGGCTTTGGGAAAGCTATTCCTCCCCCGGTTGCAGCAACATCGGAGAAAACAAGGTAGAGTTTAATGAGTTTCATTCAATCCAAATAGCGAGAGGCAAAAGAACGCAACAAGCCTTAACGGTGGCGTTGCTGCAATGTGGGCTCCTTCCCCCCTCCCTTGCAACAGCACCTGCTTCCCTGACGGTGGCCACTTATGGCCAAATGCCTCTGATTGCGTTGTTCCTGCACTCTCACCGAACATCGCGTTCTGGGAGAAGGGGGATCAGAAATACTCTCCAGTGACAGTTCTGGTTACAGGTAGGTAGCCGTGTTGGTCTGGATCGAAGTAAAATAAAACAAATTCCTTCAGTAGCACCTTAAAGACCAACTAAGTTTTTATTTTGGTATGAGCTTTCGTGTGCATGCACACTTCTTCAGATACAGTGAAATGGAAGTTTCCAGGCACTTATGTAGAGAAGGGGTGGGGAGGGGTGGGGATGGGGAGGGGGGATCACTCAGAAGGGTGGTGGAAATGGGTGATTGACTGACTGATAGCTGTTGATGACCGCAAACGACTGCAAATGGTTTTGCATGAAAAAGCAAGGGTTGAGATGGCTGAAGATCGCTTATCATGTATAATGAGATAAGAATCCGATATCTCTGTTCAAACCAGGTCCCTCCATGGTTTTGAGCTTGGTGATAAGTTGCAATTCAGCAACTTCTCTTTCCAGTTGTGACAAATTGAAGCACTTTTGAAATGTTTATTTCTGTCCGGCTGGCAAAGAGTTAACCCACCTCCAGCCTGACTGACTTAGAACTCTGATGGGGGCGGGACTGTGCCCGGTTTGAAAGGAGGGAGTGTCGGTTTGGTCTGTTAGGAGGGAGCGGGAGGAAGGTGTGGTGTGGTGTTATGAGGTGGCTTGTATGAAGACAGTTAAGAGGCTAGGAAAACTTAAAGTTGAATGTTTGACTGAGTTTATTTTGTACAACTGGAACAAAGCTAATTAATAAATGACACGTTAAAGAATCACTTATGTTTTTAACACAATAAAACTTCATCTCTGTTTTTGCCAACAAGAGGTCCGTCTGTATTTTTCCAGCGAGGTACCAGGACTCACAGCCGTGGTGACTCAAGAGAGGGCAAAACTCACCTCAGGCAGGGAGGTGGTGGTTTGTGTCCTGAAGTTACACGGAGGAGGCTAAGAAGGGTAACCTGAGGTGCCAAGAAGTTGCCAGAGTGCATAGGGCAAACTTCTACGGTGGGGGGAATCCAACTGAGGGAGACCCTTTACTGGAGGCAAGAGGTTATTCCTGGGGGACAGCCTAGAGTTTCTTAAGGTACCAGGCCACGCAAGCTGGAAGGCTCTCCTTACTAAGAAACCCATTAGTAAAAGGGGTTTATTTTTTTGAGGCGCCAGGAGAAGAGGGTAGGTGTTTTCCCCTCTAGATTCCTGTGTCGCAGTGATAGTAAGGTAGAGTGGGACCAGGGTCGTCACATTTTTGGTGGCAGCGTCGTGATCGAAATTCAAAGCTCACGCGCCTAGTTTGGTTTGAGTCTGTCAGGATTTTCCTGTGAGGAAAATGACTCACGTAAGAAAACCCAGAGAGGCAAAAGGAGATGAAAGAACGGAAGGGGCTGAGGGAAGCCCAGGTTCTGAGGTAGAACTGATGAAACTACGAATTGAAATGGCCCGAATTGAAGCTGAGAGGGAAAAGATAGCAGCTGAAAGTGAGAGAGAAAAAGCTAGGATTGAAGCTGAAAGTGAGAGGGAAAAAGCTAGAATTGAAAGTGAGAGAGAAAAAGCTAGGATTGAAGCTGAAAGTGAGAGGGAAAAAGCTAGAATTGAAAGTGAGAGAGAAAGAGCTAGGATTGAAGCTGAAAGTGAGAGGGAAAAAGCTAGAATGGAAGCTGAGGAGAGAATGCAGTCCGAGAGGTTAAGGGTTCAATTAGAACAGGACAGAATGAAGCTTGAAGAGATACGTTTGCGATCAGAATTAACTAGTAGCCCAGTTAATAATGATAGTATCGCAATTAATTTAAAAAGGTTCCCCAAATTTGGGAAAGACGATAATGTCGAATCGTTTCTATTTACCTTCGAACGCGTTTGTGTGGAATTTCAAATACCTGAGGAGAACTGGATGCTTTATTTAAGACCTCAAATTTGTGGGATACTAAGTGAAATTTATGCTGACCTGAGGGAAGAAGAGCTGTCAAGTTACCAAGTATTTAAGCAAAGAGTCAGGGTTCGATGTGGGCTCACGGCTGAACAAAGCAGAAAGGCTTTTCGTGAGGCAAAAAAGGAACATAAAGAGACTTATGCCCAGCTAGCTAGCCGCTTAGATAAATTACTTGACAGATGGATTCAAGGGAGTGGAGTGAAGGACTTTGATGAGTTAAAACAATTAATTTGTTTAGAACAATTTTTTAAGCAAATCCCTAGCAATTTACGTTGGTTCTTGAGGGATAAAAAACTGAAAACTGTGGCACGGGTTGCCGAGGTCTTAGACGAACTACAAGGAGATTTCAATGAAATAACATTCCCAAAACACTCACAGAAGGGTAATCCATGGAGAAACAGAGAAAATAAAGACAGGCAAGAAAATTTTCCTGTCAGGGAATCAGTTTCTGACAAGACAGGGTCTAAGAAAATCACTTGTTTTTTCTGTAATCGTGAGGGCCATGTACGTGCCAGGTGCCCCCTGCTGGTTAAGTCGCAAACTACACCTACTGCAGCTAAACAAGTAAAACTGGTAATGCAGTCACAGGAAAATAGCTCGCCTCAGACAGAAGGCTCAGAGAAAGCGGACAGTCCAGCTGAGACTACTTCTAAGGTCTTACAGGTCTGGAGGGCTGAGCAGGAGTGCAACCAAGATTACATGGAGCCAATTGAATTAAATGGTCAGTCTTGTTTAGGTTTGAGGGACACAGGAGCAGAAGTCTCACTTGTCAAATCACAATTTGTTCCAAAGGAGCAGTACCTCAAGGGTCAGTCCTATAGTTTAAAAGGCATATGGGGCCCACATTTTGAAGTACCATTAGCTGAAGTTGATATTACCTACAAAGGATTTTGTGGCAAGTGGAGAGTAGGAATCCTAAATGAATTGGAGGTGCCCTTTTTAATAGGGAATGACCTAGCTAGTCAGAAGCACCGTATTCAAGTGATAACTAGGTCACAGTCTCAAGTCACTGAGAGTAATCCTCCTGCAGTTATAGAGTCACCCATAGAGCCTGGTGAGGATGAAGGGCTGATTAGCGTGCCAGTGGTCCAGGAGCACGGTGCCCAATTCTTGAGTGATCAAAAAGAGGATGAAACTATAAAAGAGCTGTGGGATAAAGCACAAAGTCCTACTGCAGAAGTAACTGTGGAGAACCCCTGCTTATTTACCACCATTGAGGGAAGACTGTATAGAATTTCTAGGAGGAGGAAAACTGCTGCTGTTTGGGAAAGGAAGAAACAGTTAGTGTTGCCAAGAGCTTACCGGTTGCAAGTGCTACAAATGGCACACGACGCACCCTCAGCAGCGCATCTAGGCATTAGAAAGACTAGTGATAGAATCCAAGCAAGATTTTACTGGCCTGGGATGGGCAAAGACATCAAAGAGTATTGCAAGTCCTGTGTGATCTGCCAAAAAGCAGGCAAAAGAGCGGACAAAACGCGAGGCTTGTTACAGTCTATTCCTGTAATTACTGAGCCCTTTTCCAGAGTAGGAGTGGACATCCTCGGGCCTATCTCCAGAGTTACAAAAAGGGGGAATAAGTTTATTTTATGCCTAGTGGATTATGCTACGCGCTATCCAGAAGCAATACCTCTAAAGGACATTGACTCAAAGACTGTAGCAAAAGCCCTCATGTCGGTGTTCTTAAGGCTGGGATTCCCCAAAGAAATTATAACAGATTTAGGGACATCCTTCACGTCCAAGACCATGGAAGAGCTTTTAACTCTTTGTGGGATTAAGCATGTTAAAACTACGGCTTATCATCCACAGTCGAATGGCTTGACGGAGAAATTTAATTCGACCCTGAGCCGGATGCTAAAAACCTATTCCATCAATCATCCTAACGACTGGGATGAGAGGCTGCAACACTTCCTATTTGGTTATCGCGAAGTGCCGCAGGAGAGCACAGGGTTCAGTCCTTTTGAACTCCTATTTGGACGACAGCCACGAGGACCCCTAGACTTGATGAAAGCAGCGTGGTCAGGGGAGGAGCAGATCGACAGCCCTGATGTTGTGACGTATCTACAGGAGCTGCAGAGCGACCTTCAAGAGCTACGGGAGCAAGCTGCTCACAACTTGCAGCAGGCACAGCGTCGACAGAAGCAGTGGTATGATGCACACGCAAGAGACAGATCTTTCAAGCCCGGTGACAGTGTGCTCGTGTTAAGAACAAGACGTCGAAAGAAGTTGGAGATGTCGTGGGACGGTCCCTTCAAAGTGGTCGAGAGGATATCGGCGGTGAACTATTTGGTAGAGTTAGATGGGGAAGGGAACCGATGTAAGAATTTTCATGTAAATTTACTTAAGCCTTATTTTGACAGAAATAAGTTGGTGTTACAAGTAAAGGGGAAGGTGACCCAAGGAATTCATTTAACTGGATGGGGAGAGCTAAGTAAGGGCACAACTCTAGCAGAGGTGTCATTCGACGAAGGTCTGACCCCAAAGCAAAAGGAGCAGTTAAAAATAGTCCTTGCTCAGTTTGCTCAGATCTTCTCAAACATCCCAGGGAGGACCAGCCTAGCAACTTATAAAATAGACACAGGGTAAGCACATAAGTGGGAAGGAAAACATCATAGCGGACGCTTTGTCTAGGTATATTTTTGAGGGGTATAGAATGGTGCAAAGTATTATATGAAACGGTGGTAACCCTAGCAAAACATTTGTGCTTAGGCGTTATAATCTAACACATGTCAAACATGGTTTATTAGTGTACAAGTTTATGAGATGTTAATTTAGTTGACTTTGTAATATGAGTGTTATAGAATGCATTGAAGGATTTATAACCCCAAGCCCATTGCTTTGGCATTGCTCTAGTTAGTTAAGAGCAAGCCGACGCAATGTCTTTGTGGTGGGGGGAGATATGTGACAAATTGAAGCACTTTTGAAATGTTTATTTCTGTCCGGCTGGCAAAGAGTTAACCCACCTCCAGCCTGACTGACTTAGAACTCTGATGGGGGCGGGACTGTGCCCGGTTTGAAAGGAGGGAGTGTCGGTTTGGTCTGTTAGGAGGGAGCGGGAGGAAGGTGTGGTGTGGTGTTATGAGGTGGCTTGTATGAAGACAGTTAAGAGGCTAGGAAAACTTAAAGTTGAATGTTTGACTGAGTTTATTTTGTACAACTGGAACAAAGCTAATTAATAAATGACACGTTAAAGAATCACTTATGTTTTTAACACAATAAAACTTCATCTCTGTTTTTGCCAACAAGAGGTCCGTCTGTATTTTTCCAGCGAGGTACCAGGACTCACAGCCGTGGTGACTCAAGAGAGGGCAAAACTCACCTCAGGCAGGGAGGTGGTGGTTTGTGTCCTGAAGTTACACGGAGGAGGCTAAGAAGGGTAACCTGAGGTGCCAAGAAGTTGCCAGAGTGCATAGGGCAAACTTCTACGGTGGGGGGAATCCAACTGAGGGAGACCCTTTACTGGAGGCAAGAGGTTATTCCTGGGGGACAGCCTAGAGTTTCTTAAGGTACCAGGCCACGCAAGCTGGAAGGCTCTCCTTACTAAGAAACCCATTAGTAAAAGGGGTTTATTTTTTTGAGGCGCCAGGAGAAGAGGGTAGGTGTTTTCCCCTCTGGATTCCTGTGTCGCAGTGATAGTAAGGTAGAGTGGGACCAGGGTCGTCACACCAGTCTATTTCTGAAATACATTTTGTAGTAAGACAGCTACTTTGAGATCTTGTATAGAATGTCCTGGGAGATTGAAGTGTTCTCCTACTGGTTTTTCTGTCTTCTGGTTCCTGATGTCAGATTTATGTCCATTTATCCTTTGGCGTAGGGTTTGGCCTGTTTGTCCAATATAGAGAGCTGAAGGGCACTGTTGGCATTTGATGGCATACACAATGTTAGAAGATGAGCAATTAAATAGTCCTGAGATGGTATGTTGGATGTTGTTGGGGCCAGTAATGGTGTTGTCTGGGTGTATGTGGCAGCAAAGTTGGCATCTGGGTTTATTGCAGGCTCTGGTACCAGTGTCCATGTTAAGTCTGGTGGTTGTATTATTGTGGGTGAGGAGTTGTTTAAGATTGGGTGGCTGTCTGTAGGCAATGAAAGGTCTTCCTCTTCAATCAACTTATCCCACAGAATATGCCAGAAAACTATGCCACACTTTATCTAAGAAACTGCTGAAACATCTTATCGGCGTTCTGTATTCCAAACAGAAGTTAATAAAGGAGGAACTCTCTGCACTGGAGAACTCCATCAGGAATCACCCGGCCTGGCAGAAGTTCCACAAGGAAAAACAAACCATTTACCACTCTCAACTGGAGTTACTGAAGAACCAGAAAAATAAAAAACTCTGCAACCTTTCCAACCTACAAGCCACCAATCAAAACAAGATCAACAACATTGTCAATCTTTCACAGCAAACACTCAGCCCAGCTGAGGAATCCGTCCTTTCACGGGGACTATCATTCTGCCCTGCCAAATCCCAACACATGATTCAGTTCTGCGGGGACCTGGAAGCATTTTTCCGCCGTTTACGCCTGAAGGAGTATTTTCATCACACACAAGAACAAGACAAAGTAGAACAAACTACATCCCCACAACACAATACCTCTCAACTTACTGGGGAACAACCATCACCCTCCAAACGCATCAATGAACAGAACATTGACCACCAACTACCACCGAAAAGAAGTTACACAAAAAGGGACTCCACATGGACCCCTCCTGATGGACGCAATACCACACTAGATCTGTACATCGAATGCTTCCGCCACAGAATCCAAACGGATGTGACCAGAAAACACCATCGCTTACTACAAAATCTAAACCATGCTGAAAGGAGAGCCATAGAAAATCTCAGGAACAACCCAGACATTATAATTAAAGAGGCAGACAAGGGTGGAGCTGTCGTCATCATGAACAAAACTGATTACATCCAGGAGGCCCACAGACAACTTTCCAATACTGCCTTTTACATGAAATTGGACTCAGACCCCACACAAGCATACAAAAAAGAACTGAACAAGATTGTCAAGGAGCTACCCCTACACATCCAAGAACAGATCCTCACAAACACACCAGCGGAACCTCGGCCAGGAACTTTCTATCTTCTACCCAAAATACACAAACCAGGAAACCCAGGACGCCCCATCATCTCAGGTATTGGCACCATTACAGTGGGTGTTTCCGGCTATATGGACTCTGTTCTGAAACCATATGCTATCAGTGCTCCCAGCTACGTACGTGACACCACAGATTTTCTGAGGAAAATACAATATTTGAACAATCTTCCTAACAATACTATACTAGCCACTATGGATGTGGAATCTCTATATACCAACATCCCACACAATGATGGTTTACAAGCCATAAGGAACACCATTTCAGATAAAACCACAGCGGACGTTGCTACCAAACTCTGCCACTTTGTCCTTACCCACAACCACTTCAAATTTGGTGATGACCTGTTCCTCCAGATCAGCGGCACAGCCATGGGCACCCGCATGGCCCCACAGTATGCCAACATCTTCATGGCAGATTTAGAACAACGTTTCCTTAACTCCTACCCACTCAAACCTCTCCTGTACCTGCGATACATTGACGATATTTTTATTATCTGGACACATGGACAACAGACCCTGGAAACCTTCCATCAGACATTCAATGACTTTCACCCCACCATCAACCTAACAATGAACCAATCTATGCAAGAAATACATTTTTTGGACACTACTATAAAAATACAGGATGGACATATAGACACCACCTTATACAGAAAACCAACTGACCGACAAACATATCTACATGCTTCTAGCTACCATCCCAAACATACCAAACAATCCATCGTATACAGCCAGGCCTTACGTTACAACCGCATCTGTTCCAACTCTACAGACAGAGAATCTCACCTAAGAGATCTACAGCAAACCTTTTTAGAACTAAAATATCCACCTGATGAAGTTAAACAACAGATCAACAGAGCCAGACAGATACCTAGAGAGAACCTGCTGCAAGACAGACCCAAAAAAGAAAATAACAGAACACCACTAGTCATCACATACAGCTCCCAAGCTAAAACAGTACAACGCATCATCAGAGATCTACAGCCTCTCCTGGACAATGACAGCTCCCTTTCTCAAGCTCTGGGAGGAAGACCTTTCATTGCCTACAGACAGCCACCCAATCTTAAACAACTCCTCACCCACAATAATACAACCACCAGACTTAACATGGACACTGGTACCAGAGCCTGCAATAAACCCAGATGCCAACTTTGCTGCCACATACACCCAGACAACACCATTACTGGCCCCAACAACATCCAACATACCATCTCAGGACTATTTAATTGCTCATCTTCTAACATTGTGTATGCCATCAAATGCCAACAGTGCCCTTCAGCTCTCTATATTGGACAAACAGGCCAAACCCTACGCCAAAGGATAAATGGACATAAATCTGACATCAGGAACCAGAAGACAGAAAAACCAGTAGGAGAACACTTCAATCTCCCAGGACATTCTATACAAGATCTCAAAGTAGCTGTCTTACTACAAAAGAATTTCAGAAATAGACTGGAAAGAGAAGTTGCTGAATTGCAACTTATCACCAAGCTCAAAACCATGGAGGGACCTGGTTTGAACAGAGATATCGGATTCTTATCTCATTATACATGATAAGCGATCTTCAGCCATCTCAACCCTTGCTTTTTCATGCAAAACCATTTGCAGTCGTTTGCGGTCATCAACAGCTATCAGTCAGTCAATCACCCATTTCCACCACCCTTCTGAGTGATCCCCCCTCCCCATCCCCACCCCTCCCCACCCCTTCTCTACATAAGTGCCTGGAAACTTCCATTTCACTGTATCTGAAGAAGTGTGCATGCACACGAAAGCTCATACCAAAATAAAAACTTAGTTGGTCTTTAAGGTGCTACTGAAGGAATTTTTTTATTTTTCTCCAGTGACAACGTGTCATTTGGCTCCCCCTCTGCATTCCCCCCTTCCTTCTTCCAACACTGCCCAACTGCTCTGTTCAACTGTGTCTGAGCTGTGACCTCCCTGGAACTCCTCAAAGCACTACTGTAATTCAATGCTGCCTTCCCCCTCTCCTGCAGCGTCAGGAGAAGGCGGGGTGTTTACCTCCATCACTCCTCCTCCATCTCGCCCTCTTGAGTCCAATCCCTGACAGTTTGGTGGAAGATGATGTGTTTTGCAAGCAGGAGGCCCAAGTTTCCATCCCCAGCATCTAGGTAGGGCTGAAAAAGACCACTGACTGAAACCATGGAGGCTTGCCGATTTTCTATAAACATCAAGAAAGACTGGAAAATGTCTGTGCATATTATCTGCTTGGTGGCAAGTGAGCATGACTTAAAAGCAAAAGAGGACAATGTTCCTTGTACTGTTGTTTGGAGGTGTAGAATGCCCCAGGAGCTAGATGGACCAATGGTCTGACTCATCATAGAATTGTAGTGTTGGAAGGGACCCTGAGAGTCATCTAGTTCAGCCCCTTGCAATGCAGGAATCTAAAGTAAAGCATCCATGACAGGTGGCCACCCAACCTCTGCTTAGAAACCTCCGGTGAAGGAGAGTCCACCACCTTCCAAGGGAGTCCATTAATCTAATCAGCCAGATAATCCAATCAGCCAGTCACATGTTGCTGGGGAAACAAACAGCCTCCCTGTGCAGAACATTCAACAATGGAGGCCTGGGCAAGGGGGCGGGACCAGGAAGGGAGGTAGCTTCCCTTATCTCCCTCCCCGATCTCTTGCAATCAGCAGCTGCGTGGCTTCTTTTCAACACCCCTCTTTCCCTCTTGTTAGCCTTTAGCTCTTTCTAAAATAAAAAAAGCACAATGTGCTTTTTGCCCCTGGGCAATTCGGTTCCAGGGACCACACACTCGCTCCATAAGACGCACAAACATTTCCCGCACAAAAGACGCACAAGAAGTGTCTCTTATGGAGCGAAAAATACAGTACTTCTTCTTTTTCCTGCTGAAGCTCAGCCAAGCCTCTCTGTAACTTGCCTTTGGTATAAACTTGGCCGAAATGCCTTATCCCTCCTGGAAATGACTCTGTGTGCAGTATGAATGGAATACATCGGGCTGTTACTAAAAAGTCCTGGAAGCCAAAATCTCCCAACCTTTGCCTTTGCCTTCAGACATAATGGATTTTCTTAGGAGCTTTTTGATCTCAATAGAAGTGTTTTCTCTTGTCAGTTTATTTTGCGTTTGTGTACTTTGGACTACTGGAGGAGTTGCTGGGAAGGTCATGCTTTGGAATGCAACCTCCCAACATTTCTGCCCCATTGTTAAGACATGCCATGTGCAGTGTGACCCCAGCCTGCTTCCTCAGGAGTTCCATCAAACCCTTTGAGTTCCATCAAACCCTTTAGTACATGTATTTAAGGCTTCCTACAATCTTAGAGTGCACATAGCTTCTCCTTAATAATAAAACATAGCATTTATAGAGAGGATGCCCACTTATGCCTCAGTGCCTCAGGATGACTATGCTGTGCCTTCACAGTTGGAGGCAATAATGCTTTCAAATAGATAAAAAGGTAAAGGACCCCTGGATGGTTAAGTCCAGTCAAAGGTGACTATGGGGTTGCGGCACTCATCTCACTTTCAAGCCAAGGGAGCCAGCGTTTGTCCACAGACAGCTTTTCAGGTCATGTGGCCAGCATGACTAAACGGCTTCTGGCACAACAGGACACCATGACGGAAACCAGAGTGAATGGAAACGCCGTTTAACTTCCCGCCGCAGTGGTACCTATTTATCTACTTGCACTGGCATGCTTTTGAACTGCTAGGTTGGCAGGAGCTGGGACAGAGCAACGGGAGCTCACCCAGTCATGAGGATTCGAACCACCGACATAGCTGCCAAGTTTTCCCTTTTCTCGCGAGGAAGCCTATTCAGCATAAGGGAAAATCCCTTTAAAAAAGGGATAACTTGGCAGCTATGACCACCGACCTTCTGATCGGCAAGCCCAAGAGGCTCAGTGGTTTAGACCACAGCACCACCCACATCCCTGCTTTCGAGTACCAATTGCTGAAAACCACAGGTGGGCAGGATGTTCTTCTCCAATGCATCTTCCTGGCCTATGTAAGCACAGGATTCTGGGTTAGATGGACCAATGGCCTGATACAGTGATCAGACAAATGCCCATGGAAAACCTGTAAGCAGAATTTGAGTGCAACAGCACTCTCCCCTCGGGTCTTATTCTGATATTTAGAAGCATTACTGTACTGTCTCTGGCCATGAAAGCAAAGTGTAGCTATCATGACTAGTAGCCATTGATAGCATTCTCCTCCAGGAATCTGAAGATCCTTTCTTGGATAATGCCACACTATTTATTTATTTTGGTTACTGTTTTATTTCATTTCCTGTTTTCTTTTAGTTCCTTGATTTTTTCAAAAAAGAAACCAATTGAGGCTGAGTTGAGTCAGCTGGTAAAAACCACTGCTTGATCTTAGGGGTTTTCGCAATTGCTGCTTCTTAATCCTTCAGCTGTAAAATGAAGGGGATCTTACACATGTGGCTCTTCTGAATCAAGTAACAGAAGTGGATCATAAGGTGTTTCATGAATTCATTGTGCTATGCAAGAGAAATCTGATTCCGTTTGCATTTAAAGATGATTCTATCAAAATCCCACTTTCCAAGACAGTACAAGAAGCAAAACACAGCAAGCAATGTGTCAATCTGTTAGGGGGGGGGATTCAATTTTAAAAAGATATTGTAAAAAAAGGAAGCAAAACAGAGACATCCTTCAAAATTTTCACATGTGGATTTTGCAGTGCAGTTCTCCAACCAAACAATGCTTACAAAATTGTACATATTAGAATATATTAAGGATAATAACATTGAAAAATTGCATTATATGAGGATAAATTACTTGCAAGAATATGTACAGGTAACTTACAACTTACACATTTGTATGTATTCAGCTTTGCAAAAGGGAAAAAAATTAAAAGGGGGTGGAAAGAGACTGAGCATTCGGGGGGGGGGAGACTTTAGCAATCCCACCCACCACTGGACCCAAAGTGTTTTGTCTCTACACAATTTTGGCTTTATGTGCTAGGCCCAGAATGAAACCCCTGTGTAAGCAGAGTCGCCTGCACATTAATCAAAACTGCCTAGAGAAATGTGTTTATTTGGAGAAATTTGCACTGAAATGCTGGATAATTTTCCTGAGGATTAAAGAAAAGAAATCACAAAATTGCTGTAGAAATGTGGAGAAGTGAATTTTATGACCATGTAAGGTAAAGGTAAAGGGACCCCTGACCATTAGCTCCAGTCGTGACCGACTCTGGGGTTGCGCGCTCATCTCGCATTATTGGCCGAGGGAGCCGGTGTACAGCTTCCAGGTCATGTGGCCAGCATGACAAAGCCGCTTCTGGCAAACCAGAGCAGCACATGGAAACGCCGTTTACCTTCCCGCTGTAGCGGTTCCTATTTATCTACTTGCATTTTGGCGTGCTTTCGAACTGCTAGGTTGGCAGGAGCTGGGACCAAGCAACGGGAGCTCACCCCATCACAGGGATTCTAACCGCCGACCTTCTGATCAGCAAGCCCTAGGCTCAGTGGTTTAACCCACAGCGCCACCTGGGTCCCATGACCATGAGGAAGGTGAAAAACTGGGAGAATCGAAACTGACAGATCCTTCCATCCCTAGAAATGTGTAATTCCAGAGAATATATATTAATTTACATGACTCTGAGAAGTACTTGGTCATGTTTGGTCTAGCCATATCTATTTCTATGGTTACAGCAAGAAGACACGCACCATCTGTTGATAGCAAACGGTTATATTTGGCAGAGGAAAATTGCCCCAGTACTACTTCCCCTATCCATTCCAAGAAGCCCAGGCTCAGGAAGTGAAGAGCTTTAAAAAGTCATGTTATCTATGTGGAGGGTTGTGTTTCATTAAGTGTCCATGTATACAAGCTTGTAACTAAGGATTGGGACTCCAGAAAGATAGTCAAAGGGCTCAAAGTTGATGATGTTTATACAAGGGTTTCAGCAACCAGCGACTGAGCCAAAACTGTTCTCAGATGTTCCCTTTTGCTTTCTCTTCTCCTCAGATTTGCTAAATGTTCTTGACTTAAACCACAGAGAAGCATGTGGAATTTCAAAGGCGAACAAATATACTGTAACATTGGGGTGAGTGGTTTGGAGGGCCCAAACCTCCTGCAGGAAGCAGGGCCGTCTTAAGCACCTCTGGTGCCCTGGCACCGTGGTGCGACGGATCCCCCCGGCGCCCCCCACCCCGCTTCCCAGCGTGTCGGGTGGGCAGGCGCCGCACACAGTGCGGCTGCCGCAGGCGCTACTGCGCGTCAGGCGGACGGGCTCAGCGTGCAGCGCGGCTGTCGAGGGCGCTGCTACGCGGCGGAGCAGCCAGCGGGCGGGCAGGCGCAGCTGCGTGGCGCCCCCCCCCGACGGGCCGGTGCCATGGCGCCTTGCGCCATCCAGCCTGGCCGTAGGGCCGGCCCTGGCAGGAAGTATATTTAAGTGTTTGCCTGGTTGCTGTGGGTATGAAGACCTCCATTCAAAAGAGGTTCCTCATCTCTACTATAAATCATTTAGTATACAGTGGAAGCTCAGTTTTTTAGTGTCTCAGAAGCTGAACAATTCAGAACCCGGATGCCAAAACCCGGAAATAATTGCTTCTGTTTTTGAACATGCCTCAGAAGTTGAACGGCTTCCGAGGCGTGTTTTTCATTTTTTTCCCATTGACTTTGCAGCCAGCCCTTTGATCCTCGGTTTTGGAAGTCGAACGGTCTTTCGGAATGGATTGCATTTGAAAACTGGGTTCCACTGTAACATGTGATTTGGCCTTAACACTGGATCAACACCATTTTCTCACTTGTTCCTTCTTTTGGTTACTGTGCTATGCTAGTCCTGTTTTGTCTTTTCCTAATGGTTTTTTTCCTTTAGCAACAAACTACATTTAAGAGTTTTCCCAGTCAGTTTAACTTCCTGGCTAAATCTATTTTGGTGTCATAACTAAGTTGAAAGATTTAAGGCATGTTCCATAAAAAATAATCTTACCAAAATCTCTTAAATCCTGCATCATCATGAATGATGGCTTCTTGCATTACCCAAAATAATGTTCCACTTGTATCTCATCTGTCTGGCTATTTCCTTGATAAGCAATGCCAAAGAATACATCCTATGTTTTCTTTCACAACCAGAAGATGCAAGGCTGGGAAGCAAAGTGGAGGAGGTACCATACTAAAACAAAAAGAACACTTTGGGCAGCCCTGACTTCTGTTAAACTGTGAGAAACTGGGGTCCTGTCTGAACTATACATTTAAAGCAGGATCATGCCACTTTATTTAGTTCTTTTTTAAAAGAAACAACATCTATATACTGCTTAATTTTAATCAAACCTAAAAGAAGTTTACAAGAGGAAAGAAATGCCCATCAAAATAGTTTTAAACCATTTTTAAAAGCATGTAGGAATAATTAAAATTGACAGCTGGATAGCTCAGTTGGTTAGAGCATGGTGCTGATAATGCCAAGGTTGTAGGTTTGATCCCCATAAGAGACAGCTGCATATTCCTGCATTAAAGGGGGTTGATGGTCCTTGCCCCTTTCAACTCTATGATTCTATTCTATTCTATTCTATTCTATTCGTCTAGTCTAGTCTAGTCTAGTCCAGTCTAGTCACAGTAAAAAGATGAAAACATGTCAACATTTATTTATTTATTTATTTATTTATTTATTTAGTTTATATAGTGCCCTAAACCTAGAGGTTTCAGGGCAGTTCACAGAAAAGATCACAATATATAAAATCAAAATAAGAACAATAACCCAGTAACACACACACACCCTAAAAAGGGCTTAGGATGTGCATCAGGTCAACCAAAGGACTGGTTAAAAGGGAACATTTTTGCCTGGCACCTAAAGGTATGAAATGAAGGCACCAGGTAAACCTCCTTGGGGAGAGCACTCCAAGGATGGGGAGTCACTACAGAGAAGGCCCCGTTCTCTTGTTGCCATCCTCCGGACCTCTCGAGGATATTTATATATCAATAGTAACACACAGCATATCAGCAACCAGTGCAGATCTCTGGGGGTGTTATATGCTGACAGGGTGTCACGTTAAACAGCCATGGCTTCCCCCAAAGCATGCTGGGAACTGTACTCTGTTATGGGTGCTGAGAGTTGTTAGGAGACCTCTATTGCAGTTGAGGCTCATGTATCTGAGGAGGTAGCCCATCTTGTTGTTGTTTAGTCATTTAGTCATGTCCGACTCTTCGTGACCCCATGGACCAGAGCACGCCAAGCACTCCTGTCTTCCACTGCCTCCCGCAGTTTGGTCAAACTCATGTTGATAGCTTCGAGAACACTGTCCAACCATCTCATCCTCTGTCGTCCCCTTCTCATAGTGCCCTCAACCTTTCCCAACATCAGGGTCTTTTCCAGGGAGTCTTCTCTTCTCATGAGGTGGCCAAAGTATTGGAGCCTCAGCTTCAGGACCTGTCCTTCCAGTGAGCACTCAGGGCTGATTTCCTTCAGAATGGATAGGTTTGATCTTCTTGCAGTCCATGGGACTCTCAAGAGTCTCCTCCAGCACCATAATTCAAAAGCATCAATTCTTCGGCGATCAGCCTTCTTTATGGTCTAGCTCTCACTTCCATACATCACTACTGGGGAAACCATAGCTTTAACTATACGGACCTTTGTCGACAAGGTAATGTCTCTGCTTTTTAAGATGCTGTCTAGGTTTGTCATTGCTTTTCCCCCAAGACGCAGGCGTCTTTTAATTTTGTGGCTGCTGTCACCATCTGCAGTGATCATGGAACCCAAGAAAGTAAAATCTATCACTGCCTCCATTTCTTCCCTTCTATTTGCCAGGAGGTGATGGGACCAGTGGCCATGATCTTAGTTTTTTTATGTCGAGCTTCAGACCATATTCTGCGCTCTCCTCTTTCACCCTCATTAAAAGGTTCTTTAATTCCTCCTCACTTTCTGCCATCAAGGTTGTGTCATCTGCATATCTGAGGTTGTTGATACTTCTTCTGGCAATCTTAATTCTGGCTTGGGATTCATCTAGTCCAGCCTTTTGCATGATGAATTCTGCATATAAGTTAAATAAGCAGGGAGACAATATACAGCCTTGTCGTACTCCTTTCCCATTTAGGAAGAAGGAAAACTCTGCTTCTAAACCTCCACTACCTTGTGGTTATATGCATTCATCAGAAAAGCTTTGGGAGTAAACCGAGAAAAAATCTGTACCCTGCCTTGTGGAACATTTTCAGGAAAAGAAAAGGCTAAGGAGGAAATTCTACACAAATCCAGAGTGGAGCCCCTAAGTTAGTTGGATGGCGCCTTGTACGCCTCCTTCCAGCACCTCTCGCAGCCAAGCTGTGCCAAATGTACTGTTCTGCTGCTTTCATTTGGACCACAGCAGTGAGACTGAGAGGGGGATCTTGTTCTCTGGGCAGCCCAGGACCTCCATACATACTGCCCAGGCCTGAGCCCCAAAGAGGTCACTTTGGTGCTGCTAATAGAGCAAAAACAACACATGGGGCAGCAGTTACGAGTTGCCAGTCTCCGCAGCCTGCTGCGATTTTCTGGCAGTTTGGCTTCACCTCCGGAGGCGCACTCCATTGAATCTTGAGACACAGGGTTGCCAACAACAATTTCCCTCCGAGGGCCACAATCCCCAAAGTGGTTTAAACAATCTATCCATCTTCCCTTGAAACTCTGGTTAGTTGAGTCCAGTACTAGCCCATCACCAGCATGGAGATAAATCAGGTCCTCCCTAACAAGTGTGACCTGGCAACCAAACCCGGGGGGGGGGAACCCTGGGGGGGAACGTTTGGATGGCCACAACACCCTATTGTTAGTCCCTTGATGCTGGGTGCAATTAGACCAATGGGATGCCAGCTAAATTCTATTGAGGGACCTCTATTTAAGCCCATGCACATGTCCCTGAGCGTCCTCTTTTGGGCCAGTGCATCGGAACACCCGCCCACCTCTCCCTATATTTAGGGTTTGCACGCATGACCTTGCTATGCCGCCGTGTGTTGTCTGTCATTGGGACAGGGGCACGGCAGGAATTTCCCCTACTTGGCGGATTGGCTGGTGCCATTTGGGCTTCGCCTGCCACGTAGCAAATTGTCACAACTTGTAAGGTTGCGGATAGGCTCTGGTTCAGGTGATAGGGGTGGCAGAGCACTCTAGCCAACCCTATGTGATGGGTATTCCGTTAAAGGAATCCAAGGTGTTCACCCAAGGCTGACCTATGGTGTGCCCTGGGTCAGCGCTACCTGCAACGGTGCAGGGAGCTAGTCAAACCAGAGTCAATAAAGCTGTGGCCTAAATTCTGCCAAAAACCAAACCAAAAATTTGAGTCTCATCTGAATTTATTTGGGCGTGGTTAAAAGGTCTACACACGCAACTCCCACAAAGAAAAACAGCAGAACAATTCAAGTAGTGGCCAGGTTTTATTTGATCGCTAGCACTAAATAGGTAAAACTGAATACCTGGCGTATGTTAAGGCTTCTTAATATTTGGCATACGTAAGCTTGTTTCCCTTCTTCAGTTCCAATAGTATTATAACACAACACAATCCCCCAACCTACTTAAGACACCCGGCAAAGCCTTGCATCTGCTGCCACACGTACAGGAGAAAAAGTGGCCAGAGGTGTCTCAGGATTGAGCGGAAGGACCGACGAGTGGAAACATGTTGCTTATATCTCTAAGCCAGTACAAAGGAAGCTACAGAAAGCGTAGGAGGTGATATGGAGCCTGAGAATCGCATGGAGCATCTGAGTTAGGCTGGCTGACAGGGGTCATCAGAGAGGCCCAGCTTAGGCCGGAACCAAGTGGTAATTTGAGATAACGCCATCCCTTAAAAACCAAGCTGATTTTCCAACAACCGTGGAAACTCATAAGTTGTTCCTAGACATAATCCTCAACTTTTGTGCGACAATGAAAATAGGGTGGGGTGGGTTTTTTGTTTTTGTTTTTTGCTCTTTTTCTTTTTAAAAACACAGGTTTATTTCGCAAACTACAGGCCCTGTCTGCACCAAAACGAATAATCAGAAGGTCCACGTGATAACTCTGTTGCTGGACTGTATGACACTACACACTGTGCATTAATATATATATATATATATGGCTGTGCACACACGATTTAAGCACATTCAAAACACATTATTTCCCTCAAGGAATTCTGGGAGCTGTAGTTAGTTAAGGGCTGCTGCGAACTGTAAACCTGTGAGGGGTAAACTACAGTGCCCAGAATTCTTTGAGGGAAAGAATGTGTTTTGAATTTGCTTTAAAGATATAGCATGAAACAGTCTGTGTTGGAGGAAAACAGTGCAATCCTATAGACACTTTCCTTGGAGGAAGACTTGTTGCAGCCAGTGTTGTTTACAGCAGAGTAGATGTGCATCATGATACTGTGTTAATATATCTTTCTCTGTGTGGTATGCCAAATTTGCCTAGTCAGGGGAATTTGTATATGGTGGAATCTTCGAAGGAGTGATCTACCCCAGTGCTTTTCTGGAACAGCTCAGCCGAGCAATGGAGGCATCATTTATTTGTCTGCATCATCTCCTATTCTTCCTGTTGAGGATGAGGAGCCTATGGCCCTCCAGATGTTGCTTGACTCCAGGTCCTAGCCAGCATGCCAAGTAGTCAAAAGAAGATGGGAGTTGTAGTCCTGGAGCTTTGCTGATTTAAGTCTGGGATCCCAATACGTGGTTCTTATTTGCAAAAAAAAAATGTTCTCTGATGTTGAGAAAGCAGATGAAGGGAATGACAGAGGATGAGATGGTTCTCGAAGCCACCAACATGAGTCTGACCAAACTGCGGGAGGCAGTGGAAGACAGGAGTGCCTGGCGTGCTCTGGTCCATGGGGTGACGAAGAGTTGGACACGACTAAATGACTAAACAACAACAACAACAAATGTGGATTTGTTCAACTGGGCAGTTTCTTTCCTGAAGGCTATATAAATAAGTTGAAGTCAGCATGTACCCTCTGAGCATACAAACCACTTTATTTTATTTGCCACCGATGAAAAAAATAGACTGAACCCTGCTGAGTTTAAGCACATCTTAGAATATCTTTTCCAGCAGGAATGTGGTGCAGCATTTTTCTCAGCACAGGCTAACTTCACAATTTTCAGATGACATTATTAGTCTGTGGGTGTTTGGCATCTGTGAGGCTTTCCATGAACAGTATGTGCCTTTACAGAAAGGGTCTATATCTTAGCACGGAGATGTTAGTTCATATATTTAGAATATACACCAGGGTGAGATATTTAAACTACAACTGAGTAAATATTTCATTTTTTTGGGTGCTCTATTTGAAGGAACTACATGGAAGTGCAGATGGGCTCAAGGTATATATTAGCTCTTCCCTCCTGAATCAACCTTATAAAATGGAATTACCCCCCAAAATTTAGTCATAGACGGATGCTATGCATGCATGAAGGAGCGTCTCCACCCCCATCATTCTGCCCAGACACTGAGGTCCAATGCCGAGGGCCTTCTGGCGGTTCCCTCGCTACGAGAAACCAAGTTACAGGGAAGCAGGCAGAGGGCCTTCTCGGTAGTGGCACCCACCCTGTGGAATGCCCTCCCACCAGAGGTCAAAGAGAACAACAATTACCAGACCTTTAGAAGGCATCTCAAGGCAGCCCTGTTTAGGGAAGCTTTTAATGTTTGATGGATTTCTGTATTTTAATATTTTGTTGGAAGCCGCCCAGAGTGGCTGGGGAAACCCGGCCAGATGGGTGAGGTATAAATAATAAATTATTATTATTATTATTATTATTATTATTATTATTATTATTATGTCTCCTCAAATGTATGTTGAATGCAACATAAAGATGGACAGGATCTGACTGTTCCCATCCAGCATCCACATTAACCTGTGAATTAAATAGTAATAATACAAAATGTATATTATTTTTAATGCAATGCAATACAATCCACACATTACCCTACAATATGCATATCTGTTTCTGAAAGTGTGTATTAGGTTGATTCACCTTTAAACCTGCACAGAATCACATTTGTACCCCATTCCTAGCTCTGCCCAAGCAAGGCAGTGACATGAGGATGGTGGCTGCTCACTTTGTGCATCTGCAGTCACCCATCGAACCACCCTGAAGTGCCTTGCATAAAGAAGCAAAGTGGCTGATGAGCCACCCCAACACAAGCAAGCTGGATGCTTTTGCATTAGGCAGAATCAAGAGGGAGGCGTGGTCTATTGGTGAGAGTGTTGGACTAGGACCTCGGAGACCAGAGTTCAAATCCCCACTCAACCATGAAGCTCGCTGGGTGATCTTAGGCCAGCCAGTCTCTCCACTCAATCTACTTTACAGGGTTATTGTGAGGACAAAAATGGGGAGAGCCATGTGCACCACTTGAGCTCTCTGGAGGAAATGTGGGGTTTCAGTGTGGTAATAAATAAACACAATGCAGTTAACCTGCAAATATATACAGTAGTACCTCGGTTTCGAACGTCTCTGTTGACAAATGTTTCAGAACTCGAACGCTGAAAACCCAGCAGCAAATGCTTCCATTTTCTAATGCGCATCGGAAGTCGAACGGCTTCCGCGGAGTGTTTCTCAAGTTGCTCAGTTAAATTTGCAGGCCGCCCTTTGCGCCTCGGTTTTCGAACGTTTTGGAATCCAAACGGTCTTCCAGAACAGATTACGTTCGAAAACCGAGGTAACACTGTACTTAAAACAAACAGGTTTTCCACTTCTTTTTGCCAAAAGGTTATTATTCGGCATGCAATTTTTTTTAACCTTATATTACACAGTAATATTTGTGACAGAAGATTGCCGGAAGAAATATCAACAACCTCAGATATGCAGATGACACAACCTTGATGGCAGAAAGTGAGGAGGAATTAAAGAACCTTTTAATGAGGGTGAAAGAGGAGAGCGCAAAATATGGTCTGAAGCTCAACATCAAAAAAACCAAGATCATGGCCACTGGTCCCATCACCTCCTGGCACATAGAAGGGGAAGAAATGGAGGCAGTGAGAGATTTTACTTTCTTGGGCTCCTTGATCACTGCAGATGGTGACAGCAGTCATGAAATTAAAAGAAGCCTGTTTCTTGGGAGAAAAGCAATGGCAAACCTAGACAGCATCTTAAAAAGCAGAGACATCACCTTGCCGACAAAGGTCCGTATAGTTAAAGCTATGGTTTTCCCAGTAGTGATGTATGGAAGTGAGAGCTGGACCATAAAGAAGGCTGATCGCCGAAGAATTGATGCTTTTGAATTATGGTGCTGGAGGAGACTCTTGAGAGTCCCATGGACTGCAAGAAGATCAAACCTATCCATTCTTAAGGAAATCAGCCCTGAGTGCTCACTGGAAGAACAGATCGTGAAGCTGAGGCTCCAATACTTTGGCCACCTCATGAGAAGACAAGAATCCTTGGAAAAGACCCTGATATTGGGAAAGGTTGAGGGCACTAGGAGAAGGGGACGACAGAGGATGAGATGGTTGGACAGTGTTCTCGAAGCTGCGAACATGAGTCTGACCAAACTGCGGGAGGCAGTGGAAGACAGGAGTGCCTGGCATGCTCTGGTCCATGGGGTCACGGAGAGTCGGACACGACTAAACGACTAAACAACAACAACAATATCTGTGACACCGCCAGATGTCTGCACAAATATAAAACAACACGATTTCCAGAACCGTCCTGGACAATACTAACACACCCGAGACTCACTGTGTCACTGATCCAGGAAAACATAATGGGTGACAGGAGGTCTTACAGGCACTGCTGGAGTACAAATAAACAAATAGTAGCAAGCTAAACTGTATCGCTTGGCTTGGTGATCTGGCTTGTTGCCTGACCACTGTCCCCAGCCAAGCATATTCCCTTCAGCTCAACAGCAGAGATGGCTTTTCAAACACAGAGCGCTGTGTTGACATCACATTCTCACTTTCCAGCGCACACGAGGTGGGGGCCCCGACACATATGGTGTGATCGTAAGGCCTCATAAAAATTATAAGGCTTCCAGGAAACCTAAGAAATCAAAGGCTTGCACACAATGTGTGTGCTGGTTGCTTGCAGTTCAGGCGGCCCCACATGTCAAGGGGCTGGAATGGTTTTGCTGATAGGGTTGTAAAATGGAGTAATCAGAGCACAATTGACCCAGCTTCGCATGATCACACCCAGCAGCAGCCAGCTCTGAAGTACTGGGTCCACCTTAAATGACTTGAAATGGCTGCTTTGAGCATATTAACAGAGACAAGCAACCAAGGTGCTTTCTCTGCTATGAAAGAATACAGGAATCTGTCTTGGGCATCGTCGGCGCAAGACATTTAAAGCAGTAGCGTGCCGCTTTAGGAGTCATGGCTTCCCTCAAAGAATTCTGGGGATTGTGGTTTGTTAAGGGTGCTGAGAGTCATCGGGAGACCCCAGTTTCCTTCCCAGAACTTCCCCGCAGTTCTAAAATAGTTGTTTAACAGCTATTCCCCCTCTGTAGGGAAGTCTGGGAGGGGAGTAGGGGCCTCCTAACAACTCTCAGCAACCTTAGCAAACTACACTTCCCAGGATTCTATGGGGGAAGCCATGGCTGCTTAAAGTGGCATGATACCACTTTAAATGCATAATGCTAGCACAGAATTGTCTACACCAGGGGTTCCCAACAAAATTTTCTCGAGGACCCCTCCTCGAGCCGCTATTGTGACAAGGACCCCTATTAATTCCTAATTCCTAATCTAATTTTTCCAGTAAGCTTAACACTGATCTTGGAAGGGTTAGGTTCAAGGGACACCAACGATTTAGGTTCAATGGACACTGACAAGATCGGTTCGAGAGTCACTGACTTACTTGCTTGAACATCAAATGCATTATCTTCCTCTTCATCTGTAGGCCTTTGTCGTTTTAACGAACCACTTTTTAACCAACGGTCCATTTTTAACTACGCGAACTGTAGCTTCCGCGAAAAACGACGCTTTGTTTACAAACACTACTGTTTTGCAAAGAGGCAGTGCGCGCCAGGGAGGAGGGAGGGGAATGGAGAAGACAGGGTACCTGCGCAGCAGCGCACAAATGAAGCCGACGCGCGCAAAGCATCTTGGGGAGGTGAGCGTTAGTAGAATGCGCGCACTGCCTCTTTGCAAAACAGTAGTGTTTGTAAAGCGCCACCTAACGGCATACAGCAGAACTACTGCCTCTATCTAGTTCTAGTTTTGCGCTAGACTCTGCTCATGCAGGAAGCGGCCAAAACAAAAAATCTGTTATCATACGAAATATATTTAATATATTTTTTTATTCTAATAGCATCTTGCGGACCCCTCTGGCATAGCTCGCGGACCCCTGGGGGTCCGCGGACCACCTGTTGGGAACCACTGGTCTACACCTAGAACTCATCCACACTTAATTTTAATAGGTGTGCCGTTTCCTGGTCCATGTCTGAGCGTTTGTTTGTTTGTTTGTTTGTTTGTTTGTTTCCCCCACTACTTTCCCCATGAAAACCCACTCTTTACTGCAGAATTGGAGCAAAGAGCCATTCGGGTTTTCTGTGGTTTGCGTATGCTCTGATTCATTGATAAAGAGCGGGTTTTCATGGGGAAAGCAGTGTGTGTGTGTGTGTGTGTGTGTGTGTGTGTGTGTGTGTGTGTCCCACACACAAAACCCTGTCAGACACAGACCTGAAAGGCCTGGGCTTGTGTCTAGAACTGTGGAGCAAATGTAAGTGTGGAGATGAGCTCTTAGTGACAGAGGTTCCTCGGGGTGCTGGCCAGGGTTTCAGACAGGAGATTTTTTTCATCCCTGCCTAAAGATGCTGGAGGTTGAACTTCTATATGCAAGGCATGAATAAACTGCAAATGTCCTGGAAAAACCAAGACATCCCATTTTTTCCTGCAAGAGCATGCCGGCCAATTTGGTTCCCATGACCTCGTGTGATTTCGTGCTGAGATCTCACTCCAAAAAAGCACTTTTTTCAGCACTACAGTGTCGCACAGTATCCCCAAATGCACAATTTTGGGTCCCATGAGAGCACAGTCCTGAACAAGTGCAGATTTTGGGCTCTGTGATCTTGTGCACGTTACATGACATGTGCGGGAGCACGGATGGGAAGATGTGTGTCCCAGTTTGGGGACTGAACATGTTGGAGGGTATGTGCTCTTCCACTGGGTAAAAGACCTTCAATTTATGTTGTCTACTTGTTTGGGACTTAAGCACAATTAATTTCAGCTGGATTGCAGTCCATGCACTTATGAGAAGGGAGAAAGCTTCGGGTAGCAGATCTACAAATTATTTCCTTGTCAATAGCAATAGTATTGATCTAGAGGTCAAAGCTTCTCAGTTTGACTATCAAAAGGAAGAGAGCAGGACTAGCTTGTGCATTTTGTCCAGCTTGGAACTCAGTTTAATAGTGTGATTATTTCTCCACAACCAACAGGCCTCTTGAGAATATGGTGGATAGAATGACAAAGGAATCAGTCATAACTGTGATAAAGGCAATAAAGATTAATAGGGAAAGAATGTTCATGATTAATCTGACCATTAAAGTAAACGTGATGGAAAGATTTGGAGACGCAAAATTATGCTGCTCAAAATTCCTTTGGGGTAAGCAGTATTGTGCAGGGAGGGGGGCAGAAAAATAAATTGGGGGCAAAGGGTGCTTTTGGACATCCGTTTCCCAAGATTCATGGCTTTATTTACTTGGTTGTTTATTGGGGTTATATTGCAACTTTTTTTTTCTATAAGGTGGCTCACAATCATATGGGTGGTACTTGAATGGTAGCCCTAGTCTGAGTAGACCCATTGAAGTCAATGGCATAGCTGTCAAGTTCTCCTTTTTTAAAGGGAAATTCTCTTATGCTGAATAGGCTTCCTCACGAGAAAAGGGAAAACTTGACAGCTATGGTCAATGGGCATGACCCAATTTAGAGCCAATTAATTTTATTTGGTCCACTCTGAGTAGGACTTAGCTAAATACCACCCCGTGTAAATTGATCACATTTTAAAAAGCAGTGTTTAAAAGCATCAGTTTAATACTAGAAAAAGCACAAAAATGGTTTTTTTTTTAAATAAGAAACTGCAGTAGCCAGTGATAACATAAAAGTGCCGTATATTCCGGCGTATAAGACGACTGGGCGTATAAAACGACCCCCAACTTTTCCAGCTAAAATACAGAGTTTGGGATATACTCGCTGTATAAGAAAGACAACCCGGCGTATAAGACGTCCCCTGACTTTTGAGAATATTAAAAAAGTAGATACACTACTTTCTGGAGGCGTATTCTATGCTATTGGCTGTCTCTGTGGTACAGGCTTCCGAATCGTTATTTGATTCAATGTCTTTGGCGAGACGAGTTTCCTAGTCCCTGGGCAAAAATGATCCATACTAAAATTGTGTCCTATGGACTGTCCCCTTCGGACTTGTTGAAACTAGACCTTCCCACAGCTAAAAGAACCCTCAAGCAAAAACTAGAGGAGATGGACCTCCAGCAAAATGTCATAATGGGAAGTGGTACCTGTTCACCAGCGAACCTCGGCATAGTGCCCTCCCCGCAGATTCCATCTTATTTGACATCCCTATCAGTCGCGGCCCATAGGTTTGCCTTTATTAAGGCAAGATTTAATGTCTTTCCTTGCAATGTTGTGAATAATAGGTTCTCGAAAGGCCAGAGATCAGTTCTGTGTGCATGTGACAACAGATCCATAGAATCCCTCCATCATATGTTATTCTGTTGCCCCTTGCACATGGCCCCTCGGACCAGATTTCTATCCCCCTTAATATCTGAAACTTTGGATAAGACTTTGGAATCCCAGTTAACATATCTGTTACAGGATAATGAGCCGAGTAGATCACTCCTTGTAGCTAGATACCTGATTGCAGTTCTATCCTACAAGAGGAAAAATGGGTTACTTTATGATTATTGATTTTTCGCCCTAATGTTTGATTTACAGTGGTGACCAGATGAATTAAGTGATATGGTTTTTTTTTTACCTTGTAATTGTAATTTTATAATATTTATAGGGATAGGATTTCTTATGATTGGAATTGACTTTGTTTACTTTTGTTTTGTTTTCTTCTGTTGTATGATGTACGTTGTTTTGTGTTGAGATCTTGATATGGGCCTATGGCCGTAATAAAGTATTGTATTGTATTGTAAAAAAAAGTAGGGTTAAAAAGTAGTCTTATACACAGGAATATACAGTAGCACTCTGCCCAGTAAAGCCATAAAACCACAACATCAGGGGTTGCTTTCAACGAGTGTACAATCTGTGAACCTGTGCATAAGCATCAAATCTAAGATGAAGCAACCCTAACAAATAAAATAAAAAAATTCCTTCCAGTGGCACCTTAGAGACCAACTAAGTTTGTCATTGGTATGAGCTTTCGTGTGCATGCACACTTCTTCAGGTACCTGAAGATATCTGAAGAAGTGTGCATGCACACGAAAGCTCATACCAATGACAAACTTAGTTGGTCTCTAAGGTGCTACTGGAAGGAATTTTTTTATTTTGTTTTGACTACGGCAGATCAACACGGCTACCTACCTGTAACTAGAACCTAAAAAATAAAGGAGCCTTCATTTATAATGATGGCTTCAAACTGCTGGATCGGGACCCAATAGTGGGTCATAGCCTGTTCTAAGATGCGTCACAACAGCAACATTCCCACCATACCTATAGGTGCTTGAAGAAAAAAGAAGAAGGAACAGGTCCACGAATGCATATTTGGGTTAAAGATGGGTCCCAGGTCTGAAATGGTTGAAGTCTACTAAATCAAACCTTTAAACTACATAAAAGCAGCAAACTGAAAAGTGTTGGATCCTCTCAAATCTCTAATTCAAGATTGTTATCACCGAAAGTACACATGCCGAACATGTCTTTACATGCATCAATTGATGGCCACCAAAATTTATGGAAGGAAAGCCTAGCAATGGCTATTAGTCCATGGTCAAAAACAGATGTCAGGTGCTGAGGACAAACCACAAGGCAGGCTCGTTACCTATATGCCTGCTGAAAACAGAATGCTAGCCCCAGTCTTTTGTCTGATCCTAATAAGATTGTCCTGTTTTATTGCAAATGCTGAGCAGCACCATGGGGGGGGGGAGGTGCACAGAAAGGCACCTTCTGATGCTGCAAAGCCCTCCCACCCCACCCCCCATGCCATCCCTGTGTGTAGCAAAACTCCTGGAAAAAGCAAAGAAAACCACAGAAAACAGTTGTTCTCTGTAATCCCATGATGCGTCTTTAGCAAAGTGATTCATCTGTCAAATTTAATGGGATTGCTCACAGACTTTAGAGGATTCCTCTTCCAGCTGCCTCCCTAAATGCTCGATTTAAGCCTAATGGATTTTTACCATGGGTAGATAAGGGGAAATTGTTTTTCTAGAATCACATTGGCCATGAGAGAAATTTCGCCAGCGGGCAAGGGCCTGTTGCAGAAACGGGTGAGCTTAGTGCGAAAAAGCCCTAATAGCAAGTACAGGGAACCTTTTGCCCTCCACATGTTGTCGAACTACAACTCCCATTGGCCCCAGAAAGCATGGAGAATAGTCAGGGACGACCGGCCCTGTAACAAACACCAACTCCAGCTGGGCTCCATTGCACTTGGGTCCTGAGAACAGTGTGGGTGATACACAGGAACCTGTTGATCAGCCTTAGAGTCTGCCCAAGATCTGATTCATTCATTCCACCACCTGTAACCCACTGGTTGATCAAAGCAGTCTTGGTAGCAGGTAGCTAGGGAGGTCGTGCTTAGAAAATGTTGATGGCATGCCTTGAAATCAGACTGGAGGAAATATAGTATTGTGTCAGGCAGGGATCGGAGAAACCCCCGTCTGAAACCATGAGAGCCACTGCCGGTCAGTGTTTGTGGGGGATTGTTGCAGTCAAACCAACAATTCATGTTTTGCCAGATGGGCACATGAAGCATGGGCGTACCCAGGATCAAAACTAGGGAGGGGCAAGGGGAGGGGCCAAGGCACGGAAGGGGAGGGGCCACAAAGTGGGCGGGAACGGCGGGCGGGAACGCTGAACTCGCGCTCCGCCGGGCTGTGCCCCTCCCTAGAAGCAGGGCTGGTGGGCGGAGGCGGAGCCCAGCCCAGCGGAGCGCGAGTTCAGCGTTCCCGCCCACCGCGCCGCGCTCCCTGGTTCCCCGCCGCGCTTGGCCTTGCCTGAGGGCGCGCCGGGGAGCTGGAGGGAGGGTGCGGCGCGGCGCGGCGGGAATGGCGAACTCGCGCTCCGCCGGGCTGTGCTCCGCCTCTGCCCACCAGCCCTGCTTCTAGAGTAGGGCAGCTGCCCTAACTTGCCCCGTGGTGGGTACGCCCTTGACATGAAGGGGCTAAGGCTCACAGAGATATCCTGTAAAATTTGCTAGAGAGAATTCTGTGAGATCACTTCCTTTGTCTTCCTTGGCAGGAAGCTCTAACACAGGGGTCCCCAGACTACGGCCCGGGGGCCGGATGCGGCCCAATTAGCCTGCCAATCCGGCCCGCGACGACCCCCGCCGCCCGCCGCTGCCGCCCGCTCTTACGGTGCGCAGCGCGGCAGCGCTCTTCCGGGTTGGGAAAAAAGCGCCGAAAATCCTTTGTGCGCATGCGTATGGGCCTCTCCCGACCCGGAAGAAGTCATTTCTGGTGCACTTCCGGGTCGGGGGAGGCTCACACGCATGCGCACAACGGATTTTCGGCGCTTTTCCCACCCTGGAAGCGCGCCGCCTCGCCAGCATGCACACGGGCGCGCACTCCCCCGCCCGCCGGCCCGCACAGGCGCGCGCTCCCCCGCCCTCCGGCCCGCCGCGTGATCGGCGTGGTGGGAACCGGCCCAAACGCCGGTAAGTCTGGGGACCCCTGCTCTAACACTACATCCTTCCTACTGGGCATCTTTATCTTTCTTCATCATGCCTCCAAGCTCGCTACATGTGCATGTCTGAGCTCTGTAGCTCAAACACCATTTTTAAACTTAAGTTTTGTACTGTACTTTTAGTAACTTAGATGGTAGTTATAAACCTGCCCTCATTTTGCTGCTGTAATTGCTGTTCCAAGAGCCAGATCATGTAAGTAAATACTACTTTTACTTCTTCACAGAACAATGTGTGTGTGACTATTATTTTTAAGGGGGTGAAAAGGGGTAATATCAGGGAAAATCCAGTGTGCCTCAAAGCACCCTGGGTTATTCTTTCTAGAAGGTTAAACCAACCTTGTCTTGGCTTTAAAGCCGCAAAGGATAGCACTCTACTGATTTCACGCACGTGAGCAAGAAAGGATAGTAACTAAATAATATATCTTCTCCTAGTACCTAAATCCATTCCTATAGTGTTGACAATGCTGAGCAAGATGAACCAATGATTTGAATCAGTATAAGGCCCTCCAGATATTGTTCGGCTCCAGACCCCATCAGCCCCAGGAAGTGGTCAGGGAGCATAGCTGCCAAGTCTCCCGTATTCCCCAGGAAACCCCCGTTTTTCCAGCTGTCCCCAGCCAAAAAAAAAGATTTTTTTGTTTTTCCCCGGTTTATTATGGCGCGACGGCCATTTTGGAACTGGGCGGAGCATGCTCAGAAGCGACTTTTGATGCTGCTCTGCCCAGTTCCAAAATGGCTGCAGCGCGACTTCTGGTGCGGTGGCCATTTTGGAACTGGGCACAGCAGCATCAAAAGTCACTTCTGAGCATGCTCCGCCCAGTTCCAAAATGGCGGCAGCGCTACTTCCGGTATGCTATTTCCGATCCGGTCCCGTATTTTTCAGAGAGGAACTTGGCAGGTATGTCAGGGATGGCCATTGGCCATGCTGACTGGGGCTGACAGGTGTCCAACAATGTCTGGAGGGTCACAGATCAGCCAGTACTGATTTAGAGACAGCCCTCAGGCCACCTCCTAAACCTGGAAGTAATGGGGTCCACATGCCAATTTTAGTTCATTTTTGAATGCAACCACGAAGGGAATGAAAGCAAGAGAGACAGGGACCGGGAAACAGATGCTTTCTCCATGCCTACATGGCAGGCCCCTCTCCCAACCTTCATCACATCTTCAAAACAGAGCCTGTCTTGTGGGGTTTCCACTGGCCAGAGAGAGCGTGGGACAGCCTTCTCGCATCTAACAAGCTAGTAAATACTTGGCCTTTTGGCATTCAAAATATTTGGAAGTGAGCTAAAAAAAATGTTTTCTAATTGCTGTGTGGTTGTTTATTTATACATTGCTCCTGTGAAGCGTCTTGAAGCAATTTCACAATAAAATAAAAATGCATCTAAAACCATTGCATATGTAAAAGCAGTTAAAGCAATTGCATATATAAAGTCAAGCATCGCTGAAGATGCAATAGAGGTGGCGCCTGCCTGATATGTCACTGGACAGATTTCCAGTGGGTAGGTGCCACCACACAAAAGGCCCAATTCTGACACTGTGCAGAACAGACCTCCTGATAAGTTGGCATCCACAGGAGTGGTTGGGTATATAAGGGATGAGATAATATTTCAATATCCTGGTCCGAAGCAGAGAAAGCCAGTGTGGTACAGTGGTGAGACTAGGGCTCAAACTCTGCCATGAAGCTCACTGAGTGACCTTGGGCCAGTCACTGCCTCTCAGCCTAACTTACCTCATAGGGTTGTTGTGGGGCTTAAGCACCACCTTGAGTTCATTGGACAAAAGCTGGGATATCAGTGCAATAAATAAATAAGCTGATGCACCTTGAACTTAGCCCTAACTGAGTTGGAATAACATGTGCTAGCAATACACTTTTTTAATCCATTGGGGTATACCTGTGCTCGTCCTGGCTTCAAAAGACATAGAATCATAGGTTTGGAAAGGATCACAAGGGTCTGACCCTCTGCAATGCAGGAATCTTTTGCCCAGTGTGGGGCTCAAACCCACGACCCTGAGATTAAAAGTCTCATGCTCTACCGACTGAGCTATCCCAGGACAATGGTCTGGTTTCTGTCCTGTTGCAATCAGGATGCAGCGAAAAGCAATTAAAGTTGCGCTTTACAGTCAAGCGGTGTGTCTTATTTTCTTGTTTTCGACAGTGCTACGTCCCATCTGTCTCCTATTCCATAGGCGGGAGACAGCCCCTGAATTGCAATGGCCAAAAAAATGTTTGGCTCCCATTGTGAAGTCCGATGAGGCAGTTTCAGTTTGTCTGAAGCCTGTGGAAGAAAGGGGGGGGGAGACACCAGAGGATTACTATCAATGTTTCGGAAACAGGCTGGTGGTGTGGGTTTGTGCGTGAGACGGGAGGAAAACTTACGTCATTTTTAATTAACTCTCCTAGCAATTTAAATATCTCCTCTCTCTTTCCTCACCCCTCTGCTTTTCTCCCCCTTTTCAGTAATCCCAGCCTTATCATTTTGGCTGTATCTTACGGTGCCCATAGTGATACTTGCACTTTCAGAAGACTTCAGAAAGCAACCGTCGCCTCTGCTGATCCAAATAGCCACCTATTGTTCCATTGACGGAAACAGGCCCCATGGAAGAAAAAAAGGGGGCTCTGCTTATTTTCAGGAAGCCCATTATTGCCAGAAGCTCACTTTCTCTCTCTCTCGTCTAGACATTCGGGCCCTTGTTCCAGCATGTCAGTCACTGTCAAGCAACTGGCAACCCTGGAAAGGCCTGCAGAGAACTGAGCGCGAACCGTCCTGCTACGTTGTGGCGGCAACAGATGCAGTTTTCACACACGCAGGCCAATGATGAATGGAATGGAATGTAAACTTGACTTCCCTGGTAATTAAGCGCTTTGTGATTGGCGGAGATCGTTGTGTGAGGGAGAGGGGTGGATGTCTCCATTCATTCTAGGCAGTCAGGGTAAACGCAGTTCCTCCGCAGCAAGTTTTCCTTCTCCAAGCTGGCCATATCCGAAGCATTCCAAACAGGAACATCCAAACAGCAGCAACGAAGCTTAGAGAAAATAAGATTATAAATTTAGCATGGAGAAAGCACAGAGGAAAGGGGTAGGTCCGGTCCCCCCTGTCACTAGAACTTCTGGACACCCAGCAAAGCTAAACATTGGAAGATTCAGGGCAGTTTTTAAAATGATACTATTTCACAACAGTAAAGGACGCAGGTGGCGCTGTGGTCTAAACCACAGAGCCTAGGGTTTGCCGATCAGAAGGTCGGCGGTTCGAATCCCTGTGACAGGGTGAGCTCGCGTTGCTCGGTCCCAGCTGCTGCCCACCTAGCAGTTCGAAAGCACGTCAAAGTGCAAGTAGATAAATAGGTACCGTTACAGCGGGAAGGTAAACGGCGCTTCCGTGCGCTGCTCTGGTTCGCCAGAAGCAGCTTAGTCATGCTGGCCACATGACCTGGAAGCTGTCTGCGGACAAACGCCGGCTCCCTCGGCCTGTAGTGCGAGATGAGTGCCACAACCCCAGAGTCGTCCGCGACTGGACCTAACAGTCAGGGGTACCTTTACCTTTATTTCACACAGTGCATAGTTAAACTATGGAATTCGCTCCCACAGGAGGCAGTGATGATCACCAACTTGGATGGCTTTAAAAGAGGATTGAGAACTTTTTCAATCATTCTTTGTCTCACTCCTCCCCCTTTGACCTTACTGCCTTGGGTGACCCTACTGGGAGTACGAGACTCCCGACAGCTTTGCTCACAGGGATCACAGGAATGTTCTTTCACACATGGTGGACTTGTAAAAGGGTAAAAGAGTATTGGGAAATAATCCATAATGAATTGAAAAAAATGTTTTAAAGCACTTTTCAAAAAACAAACAAAACACAGAGCCCTTTTTGTTGGGGACAATTCAGACTGAAATTCCCAGGTGTCAAAAAAGGTTATTTATGTATGCCACTACTGCGGCCCGTGTTTTGTTAGCCCAAAAATGGAAAACGAGTGAGGTCCCAACTAAAGAAGAATGGCAACTTAAGCTGACAGAATATGTGCAGCTTGCAGACTTAACATATAGAATAAGAGAACAAGAAGAACATACGTTTAGAGAAGATTGAAAAATATTTATTGAATATAAGGGTACAGTTGAAAACATTGGCAGCATTAAGATAAATTCAACCGTGTAAATAAGTTTGGATGGATGCAATAATGGAATACTGAATGGTTTAGTTGCTGTAAAATATGCAGGGATTTATGATATGCAAAATGACCCATGGAAAGAGAAGAAGGGAAGTCATTGATATTTTAAGGATTTTTAAATTGTAAAATGGAAAATTTAATAAAAATTATATACACACACAAAAAAGGATCACAGAAACATGCAAGCACAACAAAACGATGATCCAGTGAGTGAGATCCAGAATTGGCCTCCACAGTCCCTTACAGACTCACTGTTAAGACCGTGCTCATGGAAGGCAATCTTACTTGGCCATGAGTGATCGCCAAAGAAAGAAGAAAAGAGGATGAGACAAATTCACAAAGGGGAGGGCCATCAATGGTTGCTACCCACAATGGCGATGCTCTCCCTTCATGGTTGGAGGCAGCAATGCCTCTGAATACCAGTTGCTGGAAATCGCAGGAGGGGAGAGTGCAATTTCGCCCGGATCCTGCTTGCTGCTTTCCCTCAGGCATCTGGTTGGCCACTGTGAGAACAGGGTGCTGGACTAGATGGGCCACTGGCCTGATCCAGCAGGCTCTTCTTATGTTCTTAAACAATGAAAAGAATCAGAATTCTTTTCTAGATGTTAGAATTCTAGGTGTTAATGTTAAAGGATGTCAACCTCAAGCTTCCAAGTGGAAAGGTCCATATATTTAAAATGTCCCTGTTTATCAGAGACGATTATGATTTCCTTGTACCTGTGCCCGATGATGTCATTAGCCCATTGTGATTCTGAATATGGGTGGTAGGGACAGTAGATAAATTCATTGCTATTTGCATTTTAATGAGGAACTACCTCATCTGTACTTCTCATGCAAATATGCAGTCGAAAACACAGCTATCCAGATCTCCAGCCAAACCGTGATTACAATGGTACCTCGGTTTATGAACACAATTGGTTCCGAAAGTCTGTTCATAAACTGAAGCGTTCATAAACTGAAGCGAACTTTCCCATTGAAAGTAATGGAAAGTGGATTGATCCGTTCCAGATGGGTCCGCGGAGTACTCAACCTGAAGCGTACTTAAGCCGAAGCATGGGTGTAATTGGTTCCGGAAGTCTGTTCATAAACTGAAGCGTTCATAAACTGAAGCGAACTTTCCCATTGAAAGTAATGGAAAGTGAATTAATCCGTTCCAGATGGGTCTGCGGTGTTCGTAAGCCGAAAATTCGTAAACCGAGGTTCCACTGTACACAGATGCATATATTAGGGAAAGTGTGTCTAGCAATGAATACATTAATGAAAACAACTTAAGAAAGGCACTGAAGCAGGAGGAAATTGCTTGTGAAAATGCGTATTTGTGCATTTGTAAAATGAGACATTTAGACTACAATGCTTATGGATTTTGACAAGGATTTCTCCTATTTAAAGGAAATCACAAAATGCTGAAGAAATGTGGAGAACTGATTTTAAGATTGGAATAATGAGAAACTGAGAGGACCGAATTTGACATCCAGGCACCCCTAGGCACTCTGGCAGCTTGCACAGGAGGGCCATTCAGTGCGGCCGAGGCACTGAAGTTCCACAATCAGCTGGAAGCAGAATTCTAGCTGCGGTTTCAGTTGACGTTAAATAAAATGGCATTTTCCCCATTCAAAGTTGCAATACCCTGGCAAATGGCTAAGGGGGGAACAATGCCAGCTGTTGAAAATAATGAGAGGAAAAGACCACTTCCTAAGTCAATTTATTTGAATTTTATATGTGTGCACCAGTACAAATGTTGGATTGTATTGTTTCATTTTAATGCATTGCAAAAGCCTGGGTAATGACATGAGGATATCCAGATCTCAACTTTGAAGGGCTCATCTTGCTCTTCTCTGGAACCAGAAGAAAGTGGTGTGAATCTCCCACACCCACAATGGGCTCTTTAGCCTGAGTGGGTGCTAAAAACCCTCTTCTCTGGAGCCAGATTTTCTGGGGGAAATTAATGTGGTCCTCTTTTTCCAGTGCGAGAAGCCAGCAAGGGGGGGGGGAGAGAAAATTGGCACTACAGGCTGAAATCCCTGCAGTAGCATAGATGTCCTGCTTATTTGTCATTCCCTGCAAGCTGAGGTCTCAGGCAGCAAATGGCCTGCATGTTGGGCATCTCCTTTTATTTATTTTATTTATTTTTTATTAAATCATTTTTATTTGGTTTTACAAATATAATTTTATAACAATCCATATCCATATACTGTATAGAGATTCTCTGAATCTCAAGACTTCCCCACATCCCCTTCATGCAGGGGCAGAGCTAGGGGGCATAGGGGACGGGCCACCCCGGGTTCCACTATGGCGGGGTGACAGTCGGCGCCCCACCCAGTGACTCCCAAGGCGAGCCCCTCCAGCCTCCTGGTAAAAAGCCTGTGTGGCGCAGTGCGCTGCGCCAGTGGGCTATCTACCTGGAGCCTGGACGCTCCGTTTAGGCTCCGTTTTGAAGTCGCGGGGGCGCCATCCCCCTCTACGTAGCACACATGCGTCATTACGTAGTGGCACATGTGTCGTTATGTAGCGACGCATGCGTTGTTACGTAGCGACGCCATGCCCCCCCCCCCACATTACAAGTGAGGTTAAAATCCTGCTAATGTTTTCACCTGCTTGCAGGGGTCTCCTAGATATATTATGTATTTTTTCCATTCTTTTTTGAAGTCTTTGTCCTCTTGGTTCCTGAGCTTTTCAGTCAGCTTTGCCATTTCGACATGGTCCATCAGCTTGGTTTGCCATTCCTCTCTGGTAGGGACCCTTTCTTCTTTTCATCTCTGGGCTAGAAACATCCGAGTGGCTGCTGTCGCATACATAAAAGTCTTCTCTCCTTTGGAATGTCCTATAATTCCTAATAGAAAAGCTTCTGGTTTAACAAAAGTTATTTTAAACATTTTTTATTTCATTATATATCATTTCCCAGAAAGTTTTTATTACTTTGCATTACCACCACATGTGATAAAAGGTGCCTTTTTTTCTTTACATTTCCAGCAGGTGCTTGTACTAGTTCAGGCACAGGCAAACTCGGCCCTCCAGATGTTTTGGGACTACAACTCCCATTATCCCTGACCACTGGTCCTGTTAGCTAGGGATGATGGGAGTTGTAGTCCCAAAACATCTGGAGGACCGAGTTTGCCTATGCCTGTACTAGTTCTCTACATTTTTGCTAACTTACTAGGCGGTATCTGAAGAAGTGTGCATGCACACGAAAGCTCATACCAAAATAAAAAAACTTAGTTGGTCTTTAAGGTGCTGCTGGAAGGAATTTTTTTATTTTGTTTTTACTAGGAGTCAGATACCACCAGTACATCAATTTCATATAATTTTCTTTCAGCGTACAACATGCCGTAAATTTCAAATCCATTTTTCATAACCTTTCCCAGTCTGCCAATTGAATATTATTTCCCAAATCCTTCGCCCAGTGTATCATTACAGATTTGACTTGTTCATCTTTTGTATGCCAGCTTGTTGGGCATCTCCAAACCCCAACTCTACCACGTGTTCCTTCCTTGCTTCAACAAAATTTTCTTGGGTACACAGGAAAGTGTCCTAGGCCACATTCACACCATGCATTTAAAGCACTATGGTGCTGCTTTAAAGGGTCATGGCTTCCCCCAAACAATTCCGAGAGCTATCGTTTGTTATGGGTGCTGAGTGTTGTTAGCAGACCCCTATTCCCCTCCCAAAGCTACAATCCAAGAGTGGTTTATCAATTTAACACCATATCAGCCCCTCAGGAATTTTGCTTCTCCCTGTGCTCCTCAAGCTTGAACCCATTCTGCACAGAACCTCACGGTTCAGATGGATCTTGATGATGTAATGCTGAAAATGCCTCTGGGGCTAATAATAATAACAATTTATTTGTACCCCACCCATCTGGCTGAGTCTCCCCAGCCACTCTGGGCAGCTCCCAATCGAGTATTAAAACAATGCAGCATTAAATATTAAAAACTTCCCTAAACAGGGCTGCCTTCAGGTGTCTTTTAAAAATAGCATAGCTGCTTATTTCCTTGACATCTGTTGGAAGGGCGTTCCACAAGGTGGGTGGGTGCCACTACCGAGAAGGCCCTCCATCTGGTTCCCTGTAACCTCACTTCTCGCAACGAGGGAACCGCCAGAAGGCCCTCGGCGCTGGATCTCAGTGTCCGGGCTGAATGATGGGGGTGGAGACGCTGCTTCAGGTATACAGGACCAAGGCCGTTTAGGGCTTTAAAGGTCAACACCAACACTTTGAATTGTGCTTGGAAATGTACTGGGAGCCAATGTAGATCTCTCAGGACCGGTGTTATGTGGTCCCGGTGGCCACTCCCAGTCACCAGTCTAGCTGCCGCATTCTGGGCATGTCTTCTTTTTTGTCATAAATTATTCTTCATATTAACTTTGTTTAGGGGGAAAATCTTTGGTATCCCACACAGATTCCCACCCTCTTAAATTATATCTCGGTGGTGTGGGGGCTAACAGTTGTTCCCACTTGACAAACTGTTGTTAGTCTGCAAATGATAAGCAATAAGAGGGAATTTCTGCCCCTCTTCCAATTTGCATTGTGTTTCTTTTCCATTGAAATGGATAAAAACACAAATGATTCCAGAAGTAATTACATAACATTCCACCACAGTGGACAGCAAGACACAGAAAATATAGTTTTGGTAGAAGCGGAACTGCAGCAGAATGGAGACAGCGCTGCATGCAATGATCACAGATAAGAATGGAGATCAGTGGTAGGGGGGTATCATGTACAACACCTTGAGCTTCTCTGATAATAAATGGGACATAAATATAAATAATAATAAACAAGCATTTCCTGGATTCCCCATAATAGCTGAGTGAGCCAAGGATGGCAATTCCACAGAAGAGAATTAGTCAAGAAGCAACTTCTGTTGAATTGGGCAGGCTAAAATTGGCAATACTATAACTTAAAACTGACAGGTTCCCACAAGAATCTTATCTTTTTCTTTTGCTCTGTAAATCCAGAGCCCGGGGTTTTGGTCTTTTTTCAAAGGGAAGGGAGAATTTGAGATGGCGAAGAAAGATCTCGGGATAATTTTTGACAATGCTGCTGCTCTAAAGTTTGTTTCCAAATTCAAAACAAATGTGTGTCCACAGCAACTCTAGCTCTAAGGTGCATTTCATGGGGGCAATGTTTTTTTTCAGAATCAGCGGTATTATCTGAGAGCTGGAGGATTCCTGAAATTTACCTGCTAGCTTAGCAAGTTGCCTGCACCAGGAGATGCTTGTGGTAAAAGTGATGCAACTCAGAACGTGGAGAATGAGAATTAAGCAGGAATCATTCAAAGGTATGGAATGAGGAAATTATCCAACTAAAACCACACTGTGTGTTTTTTGTTTGTTTGTTTTTAAAGGCAGATCAAGAAATGTTTCTTAAGATATTTGTGTAAGCTCCTTTGGCTCTGTGTAAGCCGTGTTGAAGACACTCCTTTTTCCAGCAAGCTTTCTGAGTAAAGGCTTTTAACTTGGTTGGTATCTGTACTGCAATTGAATTGGTTCAATATATGGGTTGTTGTTTCAAATTGCTTTTATGTATATAATTGTTTTCCTTGCCCCTATCTACAGATGGGTGCACTGAGGCTCTAGTTTTTGTATTTAGTGACTATGGTGAAAATGTGGAATGTAGTTAATATTTATATCTCATTTGTGCATCTATAGATAGATTGAGTTAGTCTTTAGAGTTGGGTATTCAATCATTACATTCATGAAAGTGTTTTAAAATAAATAGCTCTTTAAAAATAAATAAATAATGTTTTTCATTGTTTTCATATATACACGAGTTTTAGCTCTTTTTGCACATACACTTATTGGTGTGTATGGATTTATTGCATTGTAAATAACAGGAGGAGGAGGAGGAGGAGGAGGAGGAGGAGGAGAAGAAGAAGAAGAAGAAGAAGAAGAAGAAGAAGAAGAAGAAGAAGAAGAAGAAGAAGAAGAAGAAGAAGGCTTGCTCGGGAAATTATATGTCCAAATCATAAACTCACTATCCACCCCGAAATGTGTTTGTTGAATAGGGTTGTACAAATCTGTTAGTTTTTGATTTCTCTCTCAGTTTCTCATTTTTCTAATCTTAAATCCATTTTGCTATGTTTGCACATTGATTTGTGTTCTTTTTATTTAAAAAATCTGCACAAAAATTGATTTGCAACTTTGTACAAATTTCTCCCAATACTGTATATGCATTTTTACCGAATATATGCATTTTTGAAAGCTGATTCCCCTACTAGAATACATCTTCCACCTAACACACACATTGTTGCGTGCACTTTCCCCTAATACTGGCAGGCTTTTGTTGATGTTAAAGAACTGTGTCACAAAATTGAGAACTGCAGTTTTTTGAAGGATAGCTATATTTTGTTTTGAAGAATCATAGAATTGTAGAGTTGGAAGGGACCACATGGGTCACCTAGTCCAACCCCCTGCAATACATGGACCTTTTTGCCCAATGTGGAGGTCAAACCCATGACCCTGAGATTAAGAGTCTCATGCTCTATCAACTGAGGTAGCTCATTGTTGGTGGGGGAGACTCCACTCAGGGCATGCACTCCATCCAAATATCAGGTAATGATTTACCTTTGAATTAAGTTTGGTAAACAACATCAAAAAAACCAAGCTCAACATCAAAAAAACCAAGATCATGGCCACTGGTCCCATCACCTCCTGGCAAATAGAAGGGGAAGAAATGGAGGCAGTGAGAGATTTCACCTTCTTGGGCTCCTTGATCACTGCAGATGGTGACAGTAGTCACGAAATTAAAAGACGCCTGCTTCTTGGGAGAAAAGCAATGACAAACCTAGACAGCATCTTAAAAAGCAGAGACATCACCTTGCCGACAAAGGTCCGTATAGTTAAAGCTATGGTTTTCCCAGTAGTGATGTATGGAAGTGAGAGCTGGACCATGAAGAAGGCTGATCACTGAAGAATTGATGCTTTTGAATTATGGTGCTGGAGGAGACTCTTGAGAGTCCCATGGACTGCAAGAAGATCAAACCTATCCATTCTTAAGGAAATCAGCCCTGAGTGCTCATTGGAAGGGCAAATCGTGAAGCTGAGGCTCCAATACTTTGGCCACCTCATGAGAAGACAAGAATCCTTGGAAAAGACCCTGATGTTGGGAAAGATTGAGGGCACTAGGAGAAGGGGAACGTCAGAGGACAAGATGGTTGGACAGTGTTCTCGAAGCTACGAACATGAGTTTGACCAAACTGCGGGAGGCAGTGCAAGATAGGAGTGCCTGGCGTGCTATGGTCCATGGGGTCACGAAGAGTCGGACACGACTAAATGACTAAACAACAACAACAACAAAACATTTTAGAGTCTACACTGTAGTTCCGATAACCTGTGTTTATTCTTCTGATGTCAATGAAAGGAAGAGTTGAGTCAAATCAGGAGCCTGCTATCCAAGATGCTGACATGCTGTTCTTACATCATTAAACCCATACTCCAAAGCTAGCTTTGTGAATCATTAGAAAACTGCCCATAGATGGAAAAATTCAAATGAGTGCAGGAGTTACCAGAAACCGAGCCACCAGGGCTATTCTGAATCCTTGCCAAAAGGACTGTTTCAAGTTTACTGCTAACCCCAAGCAAGTCACACGCATTTCTCTTGGTTCTTGGGGTTTTCTGACATTTTGCATGATTGGATTACGTATAAACAGAAATAAAGGCATAATTAATTGCGAAGAGGACGTAAAATGGAAAATCAGCAAGTAAAGTAGACTAATGGGGTACAGATGTAATGCTGCTCATTTAATTTTTATTTCTTCATTATCTTTGGGTGTAAATTTTGCCTGTAGGCAAGAGTCTGGTCACGGCAGCAACCTCCATACCTACCATATCACAACTTCCGTCAGCCTCAACTGGGAAAGGTGAAAGAGGGGAAGGGAACCGTCACCACTGGACATCCAATGAAGCTGAGTATTGGAAGATTCAGGAAAGACAAAATTTGATTTTGACCTGTCTTTAGGAGGTAATTTAATTATTGTTTGATTTTATACTAATGTTATATATCTGATATTAGCCGCCCTGAGCCCGACTTTGGCCAGGGAGGGCAGGATATAAATAGTAGTAGTAGTAGTATTTTACTTTCTTGGGTTCCATGATCACTGCAGATGGTGACAGCAGTCACAAAATTAAAGGATGCCTGCTTCTTGGGGGGAAAGCGATGACAAACCTAGATAGCATCTTAAAAAGAAGAGACATCACCTTGCCAACTAACGTCCGTATAGTTCAAGCTATGGTTTTCCCAGTAGTGATGTATGGAAGTAAGAGCTGGACCATAAAGAAAGCTGATCGCCAAAGAATTGATGCTTTTGAATTTTGGTGCTGGAGGAGACTCTTGAGAGTCCCATGGACTGCAAGAAGATCAAACCTATCCATTCTGAAGGAAATCAGCCCTGAGTGCTCACTGGAAGGACAGATCCTGAAGCGGAGGCTCCAATACTTTGGCCACCTCATGAGAAGAGAAGACTCCCTGGGAAAGACCCTGATGTTGGGAAAGATTGAGGGCACAAGGAGAAGGGGACGACAGAGGATGAGATGGTTGGACAGTGTTCTCGAAGCTACTAACATGAGTTTGACCAAACTGCGGGAGGCAGTGGAAGACAGGAGTGCCTGGCATGCTTTGGTCCATGGGTCACAAAGAGTCGGACACGACTAAAAGAAATACAACAACAACATCTTATCTTACTAGTGAAAGGCCTGCTAAAAGATGTTAAGGCCTGTTAAATGCTGCCATCAATGTTCCCTCATTGTTGGCATCCATCTGTCTTAGGAAACAATGAAGGAGTGTGCCTTTGGGGGTAAAGTCAAACTGTTGGAAGGTTACAGCACCTGCTGTGGCATTAGAGACCAATATGAGAGAGACATGTTTTGTTGCAGCTGGGGCAGATGAAGACTAAACAACAAGTAGTAGTACCCCTTCATACAGCACCTAGTTAAAATATGGAATTTGTTCCCACAAGAGGCAATGATGGCACTAGCTTGGATGGTTTTACAAGGCGATTAGACAAGTTCATGGAGGAGAAGTCTGTGGATGGCCACTAGCTATGAGTGTATTATTATTATTATTATTATTATTATTATTATTATTATTATTATTACTACTACTACCCAACCATTTCCCCTGACATGACTCAAGGCAGCTTACAGATAAAATAAGAACAGCTAAAAACATTGGAGCAGAGGGAACAATAATTTTAAAACACACACATAACACACCATACCCACACATACATACATATGATCTATTAAAAACATAATACAATCACAAAAGAAACAGCATGGCACTAGCCTCCTCATTAAAACCAGATGGTCCCAAAAGACTGTTGAAGGTCTTAATCTGCCAGCAGAAGAACAGCAAGAAGGGAACCAGCCTAGCTTCTCAGGGGAGGGAGTTCGAAAGTCTGGGAGCAGCCACCAAGTCTGGGACCACCCATATCCCCACCAAGCATGCCTGTGAGGATGATGGAACCCAACGAAGGGCCTCCCCAAAAGATCTCAGAACATGGGCATGTTCATATGAGGGACAAATGTCTTTCAGATAGCTTGGAGCTAAGCTGTATAAGGCTTTGTAGGTCATAACCAGTACTGTGCCCAGAAACAGAAGGGTAGCCAGTGAAGCTGTTCCAGCATAGGGTGAATCTACACTGGTCAGTTATAACGTTAAGAATGTGTTATTAAAATGTGACACCAGAGGGCGCTACAGAGCAGTGACCCGTCGGCAATGGGAAATTGCATTGAGAGCTACCGGTATATAACTTTTTTATAGCCTTTAATAGCATTTTTTACAGATCAGTGTAGATCCAGCCATATACTCCCTATAACCAGACCCGGTCAACAATCTGGTGTGGTGTAGTGGTTAGGAGCAATGGACTCATAATCTGGTGAACCGGGTTCAATTCCCAGCTCCTCCACATGCAGCTGCTGGGTGACCTTGGGCTAGTCACAATTCTCTGAAGTCTTTTAGCCTCACTCACCTCACAGAGTGTTTGTTGTGGGGAAGGGAAAGGAGATTGTTAGCTGCTTTGAGACTCCTTAGGGTAGTGATAAAGTGGGATATCAAATCCAAACTACTACTCTTCATCTTCTTCTTCTTCTTCTTCTTCTTCTTCTTCTTCTTCTTCTTCTTCTTCTTCTTCTTCTTCCACTTTTCCACTTAGGTGTATGAGTGTGTATCGAAATTAGCCTCCTGTGCAGCATAGGTGCCAAGTTTTCCCTTTTCTCGCGAGGAAGCCTATTCAGCATAAGGGAATTTCCCTTAAAAAAGGGAGAACTTGGCAGCTATGCTGTGCAGAGGTAAATTTACATTCATTACCTTGCCTACTTTTGCACCTGGCCCTGCCTATCACTGGGATGTGACCCCTGGAGGACTGCCCAGAAAGGAATATGACACACAAGCCAAAAAGAAGTTCCCCCACTAAACCAATATGATCTGAACATGATGACTACACCCATTCTTCTGTTCATTTTCCCCCAGTTCCATTCCCACTGCTCTGGCACAGGGAGTGAAAAAATCTTGGTTTCCATCAAAGAGCTTCTGGTATTGAGATTCTGCAGAAGCCCAAGGGAAACAAAAGCAGCGGACCCCACAATAAATGGACAATAGAATTTGCATCTTCCTTCCCCACTGGCTTCCTTAATGTCTCCGAGAGCGATTAAGCTGGCTGAAACATTGCCAGGGCAGATCTTCTCACAGTATTTCTACTCTTCAGCAATGCAAATAACAGAAGGGGAGATGTTCAATCCCCGCAGAACTCTCCAGAGCATTGAGAAAGCTAGTGGAAAATAGCGTTGTGTGCATAACTACCTTTAACTTTAAATCCAAGGGCCTCATTCACACCCTTTTGGACTTTCAGTAAAATGAAATTCTTCTAACTCAGCATTTAAGAAAGGCATTGATCTTCCCAAACAATGTTGGATGTAACTGCAAGCCTGGAGTTTCCCCCAGGGCAGTAACTCTGCTCTAACAGATCCATTGGTGTCTTTGTGCCACCCACAGATAGAGGTGGAGAGGAATTTGATTCTGCTCAGGCACTTTTCAAAACATTCTATGTACGCAAACACAGCAGTTCTTCAAACATCACACTTATCCGAATTTTGCAGTGCGATTTTCCAGCCAAAAAGTGTGCATATAAATGCATACATGAGTGAAAATGTCATGGGGAAATCCATGAGGGGAAATGCTTTGAAAAGCGGTTTGTATTAGGGAAAATGAGATACAAAAATGTTTCTATGAGGAAGAACATCAGGAAGAACATTCTGATGGTAAGAGCTGCTCAACTGTGGAACGGTCTCCTTCGGGAGGTTGTGGACTCTCCTTCCTTGGAGGTTTTTAAGCAGAGGTTGGATGGCCATCTGTTATGGATGCTTTAGTTGATTTTCCTGCATTGCAGGGGGTTGGACTACCGTAGATGTGTTTAGGTCACATTTTGGTCCACTGAGTGGGATTAATCTCGTAGCCTATGTCGTCTTCCCATTGTCTTTTGACTGGGTCTAGGGGATTTGTGGGATTTTGGAGTCATATTTTATATATTGCAGATACCATCCCTTTGCCGTGTCCCTTTGTCATTAGGAGGTTTTCGAAGGTTGTCAGAGCCCTAGTTGCTGCTGATTTTCACCCCATCGTAAATTGATAATAATGCTATCTTTGAACTTTCATCAGCTTTAACCTGGAGATTTCTGTTATCTCATTTAACACCCTTTGTTAACACCCCTTCTGTTATCTCCTTTAACACCCTTTGGCAGAACCTTCCACCCCATGGTAACTAGATTCAAGGCTGCACTTGAAAGCGAAACTAGAAAGCATTTATCTCTGCAGAGTTCACAGCCCAGAGAGAGAAAGAGACGCTGGAGAACGATTCCCTTACAGAGATGGACAACTGGTAAGAAGGTGTTTAATTTCTTTTCATCTCTCTCTCTTTCACTTTCAAAAGCAGCCTTGAATCTAGTTCCCTCCCTGTCATTGCACTACACTGCCCACATCTACAGGCAGCTGTCTCTACACCTTCGCAGGCTGCTGTAATCCAGCCACTCAGTTGAAGGCCATTCCAGATTCTCTCTTGTTCTGAAAACCAAGAAAGGCCCAGGACAAGCTGGAAGTTAGCCCTGTTCTCCCCAGCAGTTTGGGTGCCCGTTGGACCTAAAAGTGCAGGCTTTACTGGCTAGGAGATTGATTGATTTTTAAAGTAATTGCTTTGGTGCATCCCAGGTCCCTCTGCATCTGAGCTGAAAGCAGCAACCCCCAGAGAATAAGACCCACGGGCAGCACTGCAGGGTTGTTGTGTTGCAGCTGGGCAAGGAAGGGGGTGGGAGTTCCTCTCTCAGGCACCCCCACTTTCTTTTTTTTTTTTTTTTTAAATTTTAAACAAACCTTTATTTCGTATTTTATAATTACAAACGAGAACATAAAACATATACCATAAATCATAAATTATATATCAAAGTTACATAACAAAATCATAAAGCATAAATCAATGAGGTAGAAAAAGAAGTAGAAGAGAAAAAAGAGAAAAAAAAAAAGGAAAAAAAAAAGAAGAAGAAAAAGAAGAAAAAAAGGAGTATAGCATATATATATACTCCCGTGCATATGTAATATGTGTGCATACACACATACATATACATACCAGGTAAAAAACAACACTTACATAAACATAGAAATATAATACAGATTAAAAAAGAAAAAGAAAAAAGGGAAAAAAAAACAAAAACATATTTCCTATTGTTTGAACATTGCTTCCCTTTATCAGTTCTACCTTGTCCTGCTTTATCTCTATCCCCGCATTATCTACCAATTTAACATTTCCTCCATTAATTACCCATTTGTTATTCATCCTATATGTATTTTACTCAAAGCATATCACCAAACTTGTGTTTATTTTCTCTTTTTTAAGATACTCTTCAACATATTTCCATTCTGCTTTACTTTTCTGTATCGGGATATCTCTAATTGCTGCTGTCATCTTTGCTAAGTTCATGAATTCCACTAATTTTACTTGCCATTCACCAATTGTTGGTACTTTCTCTCCTTTCCAGTTCTTTGCTATGAGAAGGCGAGCTGCAGCACATGCATATAATAATATATTTTTCCTATCGTTAGGGAAATTATCTGGCACCATACTCAATAACATTATCTCTGGTTTTTTCTCAAATGTAAACTTAAGCATCTTTTTTAATTTTTCATACACATTGTTCCAGAATTCATGTATTTTATCACACAGCCACCAGCAATGGTAATAATTTCCTAATTTCTTTTTGCATTTCCAACATTCTTTCGAGTTAGTTTTATAAATTTTTGCTATCTTTTCCGGTGTGAGATGCCACCTGTATATTATCTTCATCATGTTCTCTTTTATATTTGAACAAGCTGTAAATTTCATGCCTTCCCTCCACAAATTATCCCATTGCTTTCTGAATATCGGTCTTCCTAAATCTTGTGCCCACCTTATCATTGTACATTTGACTTCTTCATCTTTCAATTCCCACTCTAACAAGTGGCTGTATAATTTTGCTAATAGTTTACTTTCATTATCTAACAAGATCTCCTGTAATTTAGATTTGTTATCTATAAAACCAATTTCCCTGTGCTTGTTTAAAAGACTCTGCATCTGATGGTATTGCAGCCAACTCGAACACTTATCCTTAATCTCATAGTACGGTTTCAATATTAATTTCCCATTTTCCTTAATCAATAATTCTTGATAGGTTAGCCATCTTTTGTCATAAATTCTACTACATACGGCCGTCATCTCTAAAGGTGATGTCCACCAAGGCGTTTTCGATTCCAACAGGTGTTTATAATCCATCCAGATCTTTAATAATGCTTTTTTGAAAACGTGATCTGAGAATTCTTTGGGGTTTCCTCTCTTTTCGTTTAATAAATATGTGTGCCAGCCTGCTAAATTTCTAAACCCTTCCAAATCCAAAATTTCTTTATCTTCCAATTTTATCCAATCCTTGACCCAGCACAAGCCTGCCGCGGCATAATAGATCTTTAAGTCTGGGACTCCCCACCCCCCTCTTTCCTCAATGTCAGTAAGTAGCCTAAATTGAATCCTAGCTTTTTTCCCCTCCCATATAAATTTACTTAAATCCCTTCTCCAATTCTCAAAAACCTCTTTTTTATCTATAATAGGAAGCATTTGAAAAAGAAATAACATTTTGGGTAAGACTGACATTTTGATTGCCGCAATTTTGGCTGAGAATGATAATTTCAAATTTCCCCATCTTTCTAAATCTTTTTTAATGGATTTCCAAATTTTTGCATAATTATTTTCGAATAAATTAATATTATTTGTTGTTATTTCAATTCCTAGATACTTTACTTTCTTCACGATTTCCCACTCTGTTATTGCTTTTATCTCCTCTTCATCTTGTCCTCTTATATTTTTGACCAATATTTTAGTTTTTTTCCAATTTATCCTTAATCCTGCCACCTCTCCATATTTTTGTAGCGCCAATTCAAGATTTTTTATTGAATCCTTTGGATCTTCTACCATTATTACTACATCATCAGCGAATGCTTTAATTTTAAACACATTGTTTTTCACTTTGATCCCTTTAATGTTCTCATCCTCCTTTATTATTTTCAACAGGCATTCTATTGTTAGCACAAACAGGAGAGGAGACAGTGGACACCCCTGGCGTGTCCCCCTTGACACTTCGAATTCATCTGATAATTCCCCGTTGATAATTAATTTCGCTACTTGCCTTTTATATATTGCGTTTATACCCTGGAAGAATTTCCCCTCTATTCCTACTTTCACCATCATTTTTTTCATATAGTTCCAATTTACATGATCAAAAGCTTTCTCTGCGTCCAGGAATATAAACGCTACTTTTTTCCCAGGGTTCCAATCCAGAAACTCTATAAGATCTAATACAATTCTCACATTTCTGCTCATCTTCCTTTTTGGTAGGAAACCCTGCTGGTCTGCTCCTATAATTCTACTAAGAATCCCTTTCAAGCGATTTGCTAAAATTCCGGCGAAGATTTTATAATCTGAATTCAGTAGAGAGATGGGCCTGAAATTTTCCACCTGATCATTACTTTTATCTCCTTTAGGTATTAACGTTATAAACGCCTCTTGCCAGGTTTTGGGGGCACCCCCACTTTCATCGTTCATGCAAAACCATGCTGCAAGTCTGCTACCTGTTTTCCACCTCTAGAGGTGCAAACCTTTATAGAAATCACATTATGCATGGGGAGCATTCAGTACTTTGGGCAGCATGATTCAAAGACTATTAAGTGAAATACTGTTTCCTGCAACCCAGTCTCTTGTTAAATTTGTAAATTCGGCATATTCCGTCAGTTTTAAGTGTCACTCTTCTTTAGTAAGCATCTCCTGATTTTGCTGTTTTTGCATATAAAGTACCCTTGCTGCTGTCATAGCATACAAGAAAAGGCCCGTCTGTCTTCTTGAAACACCTGACCCAGTTATCCCTAAAAGAAATACTTCAGGGTTTGGGGGCGACACGTCTCCTTAAGTAATTTAAGTAAACCTTAAGTAAATCTGCATTATATCTTTACTACCTGGCCCGGCCACAGGTTGCTATGGCTCATGGCTCATTCCTGTGACTGCCCCCACCCTGTCCTGACCCATGACCTATTCTGTTCCCTTCCTCCCGCTCATCCCTGTGACTCCCCCAACTCTGTTCTGACCTATGACCTATTCTGCCCCTCCTCGCCCCACCCCGTCTCATCCCTGTGATTTGCCTCACCCTGTCCCGACCCATGACCTATCCCGCCCCCTCGGCCCAGTCTCCAAAGTCGAGCCGAGATGCTGTGGAGAGGGAAGCTTCCCTAGCTGCAGTACCAGTGTAGCCGGTGGTAGAGGGTGCTGTTTTGCAACCTCTCCTGTGTTCCCAGCATGCACTTTAGAGTGAGTTGTGAGTTCTGGAACACGGGGTTTTGGGTTTTTTTATGTGGCGTAGGTGTGACATCTGTCTACGCAAACAGTATGGGGTCACTCTCATATTCGCTTGGGACGTTGTGTCCAAATTTGAATGCAATCGGTCCGCTGAGTGGGGTTAATCACGTAGCCTATGTCGTCTTCCCATTGTCTTTTGACTGTGTCTAGGGGATTCGTGGGATTTTGGAGTAGGATTTTATATATTGCAGATACCATCGTATCCCTTTGTCATTCGGAGGTTTTCGAAGGTTGTCAGAGCCCTAGTTGCTGCTGATTTTCACCCCATCATAAATTGATAATAATGCTATCTTTGAACTTTCATCAGCTTTAACCCGGAGATTTCTGTTATCTCCTTTAACACCCTTTGGCAGAACCTTCCACCCCATGGTAACTAGATTCAAGGCTGCTCTTGAAAGTGAAACTAGAAACATTTATCTCTGCAGAGTTCACAGCCCAGAGAGAGAGAGAGACGCTGGAGAACGATTCCCTTACAGAGATGGACAACTGGTAAGAAGGTGTTTAATTTCTTTTCATCTCTCTCTCTTTCACTTTCAAGAGCAGCCTTGAATCTAGTTCCCTCCCTGTCATTGCACTACACTGCCCACATCTGCAGGCAGCTTTCTCTACACCTTCGCACGCTGCTGTAATCCAGCCACTCAGTTGAAGGCCATTCCAGATTCTCTGTTGTTCTGAAAACCAAGAAAGGCCCAGGACAAGCTGGAAGTTAGCCCTGTTCTCCCCAGCAGTTTGGGTGCCCGTTGGACCTAAAAGTGCAGGCTCTACAGGCTAGGAGATTGATTGATTTTTTAAGTAATTGCTTTGGTGCATCCCAGGTCCCTCTGCATCTGAGCTGAAAGCAGCAACCCCCAGAGAATAAGACCCACGGGCAGCACTGCAGGGCTGTTGTGTTGCAGCTGGCCAAGGAAGGGGGTGGGAGTTCCTCTCTCAGGCACCCCCACTTTCATCGCTCATGCAAAACCATGCTGCAAGTCTGCTACCTGTTTTCCACCTCTAGAGGTGCAAACCTTTATAGCAGGCATGTCCAACAGGTAGATCGTGATCTATTGGTAGATCACGGGGTGTTCCAGGTAGATCCTGGTTGATCTCTGGCCCCCCAGCGATCTCCCAGCGATCTTACAAGAAAGAAGATTCCACCTCAACATTAGGAAGAACTTCCTGACAGTAAGAGCTGTTCGGCAGTGGAATTTGCTACCAAGGAGTGTGGTGGAGTCTCCTTCTTTGGAGGTCTTTAAGCAGAGGCTTGACAGGCATATCTCAAGAATGCTTTGATGCTGTTTCCTGCTTGGCAGGGGGTTGGACTGGATGGCCCTTGTGGTCTCTTCCAACTCTATGATTCTATAATTCCTTAGAAGAATAAAAAAAAAGCAAAACAACAACAACTTTGGCTTCCTACAAAAGCTAAACAACTCTTGCTTCCCAAGAAAGCTCAAAAACTTCGGGTAGATCACTGCTAGATTTTTTTATGACAATGGGTAGATCACTGCCAGTTTTTTAATACTGTGAGTAGATCACAGTCTATTGGGAGTTGGATGTCCCTGCTTTATAGAAATCACGTTCAGCCAAATATTATGCATGGGGAGCATTCAGTACCTTGGGCAGTATGATTCAAAGACTATTAAGTGAAATACTGTTTCCTGCAACCCAGTCTCTTGTTAAATTTGTAAATTTGGCATATTCCGTCACTTTTAAGTGTCACTCTTCTTTAGTAAGCATCTCCTGATTTTGCTGTTTTTGCATATAAAGTACCCTTGCTGCTGTCATAGCATACAAGAAAAGGCCCGTCTGTCTTCTTGAAACACCTGACCCAGTTATCCCTAAAAGAAATACTTCAGGGTTTTGGGGGGAAACGTCTCCTTAAGTAATTTAAGTAAATCTTAAGTAAATCTGCATTATATCTTTACTACCTGGCCCAGCCACACGTTGCTGTGGCTCATCCCTGTGACTGCCCCCACCCTGTCCCGAACCCACGACCTATCCCGCCCCCTCGGCCCAGTCTCCAAAGCCGAGCCAAGATGCTGTGGAGAGGGAAGCTTCCCTAGCTGCAGTACCAGTGTAGCCGACGCTAGAGGGTGCTGTTTTGCAACCTCTCCTGTGTTCCCAGCATTCACTTTAGAGTGAGTTGTGAGTTCTGGAACACGGGTTTTGGGGGTTTTTTACGTGGCGTAAGTGTGACATCTGTCTACGCAAATAGTATGGGGTCACTCATATTTGCTTGGGACGTTGTGTTCCAAATTTGAACGCAATCGGTCCAGCAGTTTCGGAGAAAAGTGGAGACACACCCACAAGCCCAGTTTACATTTTTATTTATAGATATAGATATAGATATAGATAGATCTATTACACAAAGTTTCTCTATTGCAATTATTTTATCATTTTTCTTCTACTGCTTTTATCTTGAATTTCGAATTCTCCTGTGGTTTCACTGAGTAGCACATTTTTCTGGCAAAGGGTGTTTAAGGAGATAACAGAAATCACAGGGTTAAAGCTGACCGAAAGTCCAGAGGTGGCATTATTATCAATTTACGAAGGGGTGGAAGGTTCACAAGCTGTGAAGGACTTGCTCACAAATTTATTGACAGCTGCACAAATTATGATAGCTAGGAAGTGGAAGGGGCAAGCAGAATATAAGATGGAAGAATGGTATAAAGAGATGTGGGATCTAGCTATTAATGATAAATTAACATGTGCTATTAAGGTAAGATGGCGAATGTGCAGGAAAAATGATTTTGAGGAGATATGGAGGGTGTTTGTAGAATTTGTACTGTTAAAACAGAAAGAGTTCAAACCATCACAAGAGAGAGATGCTGAAATTTTGGGAGGTTGGATAGTTACAGTGGAATGGTCTCAGTAGTGGGGTGCACAGGTTTATTCTTATTTATTTATGATTATTACTTTGTCAAAATAAAATATATAAATAGAAAAACATGTTCCTTAAATTGTAAATTTTAACCCCCTCCTCAAAGTCCTGGCCACTGTCACTTTCACAACATAATATCACTGTCACTTTCACAACATAATATCACTGTCACTTTCACAACATAATATCACCAAGGCTATCTGTAAGCAAACAATAAGCCTCCATAAAAAGTATTCATTAAGCCAAACCACATGTAAATCTTGTGTCGATTGCAGCAGTAATCATTGTATCGCCACCCTGTTTATTGTTTTATTGTTATACTCTGTGGGGATTATGGCAAGGAGTGCAATCTGTTTGCATTTACAGATAAGATAGGAAGCCGATTGGGCACCCTAGTTGAAGGGGTTCCGACTCCGGTAGGAAGTCCGAAACCTCCGGAGAGAGCATGGGTGTAGGCAGGGGGGCAGGAGGGGGCAGTTGCCCCCCCCTAGAAGCAGGGCCGCTGGTGGCCAGCCTGCCCCGCTGCCTGCCGCCGCCTGGTGCCGTCTCCCTTCTCCCTGGCTGGCTGTGGGGCGGGTGGAGGGAAAGCCCCAGAGCCGTGCAAAGTGTTTGGCTGGCTTTCCCTCCACCCGCCCCACAGCCAGCCAGGGAGAAGGGAGACGTCCCTTCCAGCCGGCTGGCTGTGGGGCGGGTGGAGGGAAAGCCAGCCAAATGCTTTGCGCGGCTCTGGGGCTTTCCCTCCACCCACCCCACAGCCAGCCGGCTAGAAGGGATGTCTCCCTTCTCCCTTGCTGGCTGTGGGGTGGGTGGAGGGAAAGCCAGCTTTCCCTCCACCCGCCCCGGCGGTCGCGGAGGGGGAGAAGGGGATCGGAACAGCCCAATTTCGGGCTGATCCTGGCACCCCCTCGCCCCAGCTGATCACGGAGGGGGAGGAGGGGGTCAGAGCAGCCTGATTTCGGGCTGATCCTGGCGCCCCCTCGCCCCTGCCGGTTGCGGAGGGGGAGGAGGGGGTTGGAGCAGCCCAATTTCTGGCTGATCCTGGCGCCCCCTCACCCCTGAACGACCATGGCTTTCCTTGCCCCACTGTGGCCCCTCCCCCCGTGCCTTGGCCCCGCCCCTTCCCCCCCTAATTTTGATCCTGGCTACGTCCTTGGGAGAGAGCGAACTTGAATGCTCCTTCCGGTAGGAAAATGACAGAGACCAAACCAGAATTAGTGAAAGCAAGGCGGCTACTTAAACCTGATCTTTATTAGGAAAAAAACAGCTGTTGGCAACAGATGCAGGCATTGGAGGAGGAACCCTGAACACTCATGCTACAGACGTTGGAGGAGGAACCCTGAACAAAAGAAATCTCTTACATTTATACCCTTTAATTTCTATACAGTTGACGTCAGAAGAGGCGCAGCTGTAAAATATGTTGAAGAGATTTTAGCACAGGTAAATGGTGTGTTGGTAAAGGTAAAGGGACCCCTGACCATTAGGTCCAGTCGCTGACGACTCTGGGGTTGCGGCGCTCATCTCACTCTATTGGCCGAGGGAGCCGGCATACAGCTTCCAGGTCATGTGGCCAGCATGACTAAGCCGCTTCTGCCAAACCAGAGCAGCGCACAGAAACGCCGTTTACCTTCCCAGAAAGAAGGTAATCTACTATTTATCTACTTGCACTTTTGACGTGCTTTCGAACTGTTAGGTAGGTAGGAGCTGGGACTGAGCAATGGGAGCTCACCCCATCACGGGGATTCGAACCGCCGACCTTCTGATCGGCAAGCCCTAGGCTCAGTGGTTTAGAACACTGCGCCACCCGCGTCCCTAAGTGGTGTGTTGAGGAAGGGTCAAATTGTGTTATTTGTTCATGATTGCTGTACAAGAGGTGTTTGGGCTGCTTTCCCGTCTCCAGCGGTGTTTGACGTGGTTTTCTGTTTTTTCCTTTATCTACAGGAAAACAGCGGAACTGTCCGATGAGGAGACAGGAGATTGGGAGTCACTAATCAGTGTGCGTGTGATGCCCTATTCTGCATTTCCTTTATTTCAATAAAGCATTCTAAACTTGTATATTCATATGTCTTCATTGTAGACCCAGTAGGTGGCTCTGGGGAATAGTTTTGACAACAGTAGCCGGAGTGAAACCAAGTTTTCATTTCAGTTGGTTACAAGGTGATACACGTTTTATAGAAAGGATAAAATAATTTTGAAGGCAGGATATGGTATATTTGATCACAGTACGTTTGACCAGCAAAACAAACAATTACAGTGGACCCTCAGTTTATGAACACCTCGGTTTACGAATTTTCGGTTTACGAATGCCGTGGACCCATCTGGAATGGATTAATTCACTTTTCATTACTTTCAATGGGAAAGTTCGCTTCAGTTTATGAACGCTTCAGTTTATGAACAGACTTCCAGAACCAATTGTGTTCATAAACCGAGGTACCACTGTATAGTAAAACAAAGAATACAGTTATAAAATTATAGTAAAAGAAAGAATTACAGTTATAGTCAGAAGCTACAACATACTTGGTATATTCAAATACATTTTATTGCTTGTTTTGGTAACTCAGTAACTTGTGTCCCCTCTTTGGTCATGTGAGCATTAATTATTCTTAAAACACAGATAAGGATAGAGAAAAGTAACATCTAAACTAACTTCTTTGAATTTGGGATATGACAATACGACCAATGACTGGTCTCAACTTAAAAATATACACAGAAAACAGTTGAGAATGCATTTACACCACGAAGCATAAATTCTTTGACCTAATGTTACTCAAGCTGGTCATCACAAACACTCTTTTCCAACAACACAAGAGACGACTCTACACATGGATATCACCAAATGGGCAGCATCGAAATCAGATTGATTATATTCTCTGCAGCCAAAGATGGAGAAGCTCTATACAGTCAGCAAAAACAAGACCTGGAGCTGACTGTAACTCAGATCATCAGCTTCTTACAGCAAAATTCCAGCTTCAACTGAAGAAAGTAGGAAAAACCACTGGGCCAGTAAGATACAATCTAAATCAAATCCCTTATGAATACACAGTGGAAGTGAGGAATTTAGATTTGGTGGATAGAGTGCCTGAAGAACTATGGATGGAGGCTCGTAACATTATATAGGAGACAGCAACGAAAACCATCCCAAGGAAAAGGAAATGCAAGAAAGCAAAATGGTTGTCCAATGAGGCCTTACAAATAGCGGGGGAGAGGAGGCAAGCAAAATGCAAGGGAGATAGGGAAAGATACAGGAAACTGAATGCAGATTTCCAAAAAATAGCAAGGAGAGACAAGAGGGCCTTCTTAAATGAGCAATACAAAGAAATAGAGGAAAACAATAGAATGGGGGAAACCAGAGATCTGTTCAAGAAAATTGGAGATATGAAAGGAACATGTCATACAAAGATTACCATAATAAAGGACAAAAGTGGTAAGGACCTAACAGAAGCAGAAGACATCAAGAAGAGGTGGCAAGAATACACAGAGGAATTATACCAGAAAGATGTGGAGGTCTCGTACACCCCAGGTAGTGTGGTTGCTGACCTTGAGCCAGACAGCTTGGAGAGTGAAGTCAAATGGGCCTTAGAAAGCACTGCAAATAACAAGGCCAGTGGAAGTGATGATATTCCAGCTGAAGTATTTAAAATTTTAAAAGATGATGCTGTTAAGGTGCTACACCCAATATGCCAGCAAGTTTGGAAAACTCAGCAATGGCCAGAGGATTGGAGAAGATCAGTCTACATCCCAATCCCAAAGAAGGGCAGTGCCAAATAATGCTCCAACTACCGAACAATTGCGTTCATTTCACACGCTAGCAAGGTTATGCTTAAAATTCTACAAGGCAGGCTTAGGCAGTATGTGGACCGAGAACTCCCAGAAGTGCAAGCTGGATTTCGAAGGGGCAGAGGAACTAGAGACCAAATAGCAAACATGCACTGGATTATGGTGAAAGCTAGAGGGTTCCAGAAAAACGTCTACTTCTGCTTCATTGACTATGCAAAAGCCTTTGACTGTGTCGACCACAGCAAACTATGGCAAGTTCTTAAAGAAATGGGAGTGTGGGACAAGAAGCTACAGTTAGAACTGGATATGGAACAACTGATTGGTTCAAAATTGGGAAAGGAGTACGACAAGGTTGTATATTGTCTCCCTGCTTATTTAACTTATATGCAGAATTCATCATGCGAAAGGCTGGACTAGATGAATCCCAAACCGGAATTAAGATTGCCGGAAGAAATATCAACAACCTCAGATATGCAGATGACACAACCTTGATGGCAGAAAGCGAGGAGGAATTAAAGAACCTTTAAATGAGGGTGAAAGAGGAGAGCGCAAAATATGGTCTGAAGCTCAACATAAAAAAAAACACCAAGATCATGGCCACTGGTCCCATCACCTCCTGGCAAATAGAAGGGGAAGAAATGGAGGCAGTGAGAGATTTTACTTTCTTGGGCTCCTTGATCACTGCAGATGGTGACAGCAGTCACAAAATTAAAAGACGCCTGCTTCTTGGGAGAAAAGCAATGACAAACCTAGACAGCATCTATGGAAGTGAGAGCTGGACCATAAAGAAGGCTGATCGCCGAAGAATTGATGCTTTTGAATTATGGTGCTGGAGGAGACTCTTGAGAGTCCCATGGACTGCAAGAAAATCAAACCTATCCATTCTGAAGGAAATCAGCCCTGAGCGCTCACTGGAAGGGCAGATCGTGAAGCTGAGGCTCCAATACTTTGGCCACCTCATGAGAAGAGAAGACTCCCTGGAAAAGACCCTGATGTTGGGAAAGATTGGGGGCACTAGGAGAAGGGGACGACAGAGGACGGGATGGTTGGACAGTGTTCTCGAAGCTATGAACATGAGTTTGACCAAACTGCCGGAGGCAGTGGAAGACAGGAGTGCCTGGCGTGCTCTGGTCCATGGGGTCACGAAGAGTCGGACACGACTAAACGACTAAACTACAACAACAATGTTACTCATTATAGAAGCTGCAGTAAATGAGACAGAAAAGTTGGAGGGGTGTATCCAGGAGCAAGGAGCAAGGGGCCTATACTTTTACAACAAGGATGGAAGAACTTGACATCAATATCAAACAGTACCCACAGCAGATTAATGCAAGCCCTGAACCACTGACATCACAAGTGGACTCTGTGCTTGCAATTGTTCAAGGTAAAATCTGTTTAGGAAAGAGAAGAAATGAGCACTGAACCACTGATATATTACAGGTGGACTCTGTATTTACTGCGTTTGCAATTAGGATAAAACCTATTTTGCCATTTTTATGGATGTTTATTCTTTTTTTACAGATAGTTGCCTTGGTGATATTATCTTGTGTAGATTGCAGTAATCATTATATCACCACCCTGTTCGTTGTTTTATTTTCACAACATGCCAGTTACCGAAAAGTGAAAGAATAAAAGAGTATTGTGGTGGCATTATGGGTTTGTTAGAGCAGAACTGAAGAAAGCCGCAGCTTCTCCTGGGGACGATCTATTCAAGGAGGCCTGGCTCTCTCTCCTCTCAGAGCAGCGGAGAAGGTGATCTGCCTACCTGGCCCTCCTCCCCAACTGCTGGCCCTCCTGCTCCTGAGGAAGGAAGCTAGTCTTTCCCCACCTTTGGCCGGCAGAGAGAAGCCTGCGCTGCCCCACCCCATGAGGACTGGCAGCTTGAGAGCCCACCTGGGCTCAGTCCACCAGAGGAGGGGGGGCTACACAGGTGACAAAGCCCCCAGAAAGGACAGAACCAAATGAGTTGCTCCCTTTGGGAAGATCTGCTTTGGGGGGAGACCAAGGGCAAGGAGCACCTCCTCAACATCTTCTATGGGGATGGTCTTGCCCTAACTGATTTTTAACTGGGTTTTTTTAAAATGTGTGTGTGTGGTTTGTTGGTTTTGGGAGGAGGGAATGTGAAAGTGATCAGCCATGGGCCATTTCTGAGAAATCACATGGTTAGAAAGAAAAGAACACCCTGTCTAGACACGGAAACCAATAGGGAGGAAGGGTGTTCTCGTATTGCCACCCTCTGGACTCCTTGAGGAGGAGGCATATCTCACATGCAGGTGAGGTTGGCCACCCCCTTTCCCAGGAAACACTCAGTGGCGAAATTGAGTCTGCACAATCAGCACCAACGCCCAGAAAAAGGTGGGGGGGGGAAGAGAGAAGCTTCTGCAGTTTACCAGCGGCAGGTAGTGGTTGGGCAAGCAGGACCCGGCTGAGGTTTTCCAAGTGAGTGCAAGTTCTCAACTCCTCTGTGTTTGTTTGCTTTGCAAACAGCATGGGTGTCCCCACAAGCAGTGGAAGGGTGGATGAGCCCTTCTGGAGGTTTTTGACCAGTTCTTCCCATGGAGCAACCAGCCCACATTCCAAGAGTGCAGAGAGCTTGTTCTTTGGGATCTGCAGCCTGGGAATCAGCTCTATTGCACTCAATATTGGAGTTCATCTGCCTCCCTTGTACAGTACACACAGAATCCTAGAATCCTAGAATGGTAGAGTTGGAAGGTACCCCCAGGGATCCTCTAGTCCAACCCCCTGCAATGCAGGAATCTCATCTAAAGCATCCACCCAACCTCTGCTTTTAAATCTCCAAGGAAGGCAAGTCCACCATTCCACTGTCGAGCTGCTCTTACTGTCAGAAAGTTTTTCCTGATGTTTAGTCAGAATATCCTTTCTCATAACTTGAAGCCATTGGTTCGAGTCCTCCCCTCCAGAGCAGGAGAAGACAAGCTTGCTCCATCTTCCATGGGGTGTCCAACCATCTCGTCCTCTGTCGTCCCCTTCTCCTTGTGCCCTCCATCTTTCCCAACATCAGGGTCTTTTCCAAGGATTCTTCTCTTCTCATGAGGTGGCCAAAGAATTGGAGACTCAGCTTCAGGATCTGTCCTTCCAGTTAGCACTCAGGGCTGATTTCCTTCAGAATGGATAGGTTTGATCTTCTTGCAGTCCATGGGACTCTCAAGAGTCTCCTCCAGCACCATAATTCAAAAGCATCACTTCTTCAGCGATCAGCCTTCTTTATGGTCCAGCTCTCACTTCCATACATCACTACTGGGAAAACCATAGCTTTAACTATACGGACCTTTGTCGGCAAGGTGATGTCTCTGCTTTTTAAGATGCTATCTAGGTTTGTCATCGCTTCCCCCCCCCCCCAAGAAGCAGGCGTCCTTTAATTTTGTGACTGCTGTCACCATCTGCAGTGATCATGGAGCCCGAGAAAGTAAAATCTCTCACTGCCTCCATTTCTTCCCCTTCTATTTGCCACGAGGTGATGGGACCAGTGGCCATGATCTTAGTTTTTTTGTTTTGTTTTTTGATGTTGAGCTTCAGACCATATTCTGCACTCTCCTCTTTTACCCTCATTAAAAGGTTCTTTAATTCCTCCTCACTTTCTGCCATCAAAGTTGTGTCATCTGCATATAGCATGATGAATTCTGCATATAAGTTAAATAATCCAGCAAACGATGTCCACATGTACAGTGTGCATTGAACTACAATGCACATTCAAGAGAAGAGATGAATGGACCTGTCAATTTCAGAATCTCTCCATTTCTCTTTTTTTAATCTTAAATTCAGTTCCCCACATAAATTTGAGGTTTTTTGTAAAAAAAAATTCATCAGCATCTCAGAGCGATTTTCTCCTAATAAACACATTTTTGTGTGCCATTTTAATTAATTAAATTTTTGCAAGCAATTTTCCTCAATGCAATATATTTTTGCATCCTATCTTTACTAATATATTCATTTTCTATGCCCACCTTCCCCATTATAAACATCATTTGAAGAATTGCATCGGAAAATTCTTGTGAAGGACTGTTAATGTATTGGTCTGAGAAGTTCGAAGGAGGTAGTTAAATGAATCTCCTTAATCCCCGTTCAAGAGCAAAGCTATTCCCACCACTTTCTTGTCACTAAGATCTCTGCAGCCACCATTTTTCAGCACATAAACACATGTTGAGCTTTCTTTTATTCCATTGCTTTCATGGAGCGATTATGTTGGTTTGCTAGCTCTGGAAGCCATTATGCATGGCCATGCTAACTCAGACCACTTGGAGGTTTAGTCCTGAACATCTGGAGGATGCCAGGCTGACGAAGAATGGTGCAGTTGGTGTTGTGGAAGCACGGGCAAGTTAAGAAGCTGCTCACTCTTGCTCCGAACCTCCCCCTGCCTCTATCCATATGTACTCTTATGCATCCTCTGCTGTCCTATGAAAACCAGCTGAATTTAGTTCCCAGATACAAGCAATCAAGTACCTTTCTACTTCTGGCATATATCAACGTCCAATCTCCTTATTACTTAAATTATCTTCGCTAGAGACTGGTTTTGAAACAGAATATTCTTTTCAATGCATCAAAGGGGAAGCGCTATAATCTCCGTTTAGAGCATGAATTCAAAGATTCAGGCTATCTGATTGGCTGGTGCTCAACGTTTTCGGACCGCATTTGTAGAAGCAGCTACATTTACTTCTTGGCAGGGAACAGGCCTCTTCTGAATCCATCGAAGTTTGGAAACATTTGTCCGCCTGGAGTAGTTCACTGGGAACTGATTATATTGGCACCAATCGCGGGATAACTGGAATTCCCCTATTCTACAGAACATGGTTGTTGGTGGAGTTTTTGTTTTGTTTGTTTTTTGCAAAAAGCGAATAAATGTAACCCAAATTTTGAAAGCGAACACAAAAAAGCAACATCAGAAATATTATCTTGAAATGAGCTTCGGATAGTTTTCTTTTTCCCAATCACTATTATGATTGAATCAGAGAATGTCTAGGAAACCTTCCTATTTTGTGTGGAAACACCCATGCAGTTAACAGCTGGAACGGAAGTGTCAACTTGTCTGGCCTGTTGCATTCACAGGGATTCCTTTGCTCTTCTGGCATGCAGCAATTCTTCCCACAAGATGCTTCCCACATTAAATAAGCGACCATTCCAGCAAGCCTGAGTCTACGTTCCCTGCATGCCTCAGATTCCCACCTGCTTTCATAATATCTTGCAAATGGATCTTGATCACCATGCCCCTATGGGTATCCACAGCATCCACGGGGGTTGAGACTCACAAATACAAATACATACATACATACACTTCACAGGCTAAGAAATCAGAAATGACCACAACTGGAAAATGGGACACTGACCAACACAGACAGGTGCGATTTCTTTTTATTATTATTATGATTTCGAAAAGGGAATGTGGAGAAAGCAAAATTGTCTTTTCAGTGTCTGATTGCCATAAAGGTAAAGGTAAAGGGACCCCTGACCATTAGGTCCAGTCGTGACCGACTCTGGGGTTGCGCACTCATCTCGCATTATTGGCCGAGGGAGCTGGCGTATAGCTTCCAGGTCATGTGGCCAGCATGACAAAGCCGCTTCTGGCAAACCAGAGCAGCACATGGAAATGCCGTTTACCTTCCCGCTGTAGCGGTTCCTATTTATCTACTTGCATTTTGACATGCTTTCAAACTGCTAGGTTGGCAGGAGCTGGGACCAAGCAACGGGAGCTCACCCCGTCACAGGGATTCGAACCGCCAACCTTCTGATCAGCAAGCCCTAGGCTCAGTGGTTTAACCACAGCGCCACCTGGGTCCCTCAGTTTAGAGTTTATTTCCATGTTAATTGCTTCCATTAAAATAATAATAATAGAAAAAAAAACTATCTGTGACCCCATTGACCCAGAAAATTGTGGGAGTAAAGGGAAAAAATTTGGGGTGCGACACCAGCATTCAGTGGCACTGGTTATCAGCTTCCTCCTCCTTAGCCTAAGGATTGCCAGTGCAGAGCTCGGCAGGATATGGGCAAAACAACACTTAGTTAGCTCTGCCAGTCCTTGGCTCTGCCACCGCCTACTGTCGGGCTTTCTTCTGCCTTAAAAGTCCCAATGGGTACAAGCAGGGGTGCCAGCTCCTGGGGGCTGAGCCCTTTTGGCCCCCCTCCCCATATTTTGGGTGTAGCAGCCGCCACCATCACCACCATCCCCAATGTCCAGAAAGTGCGGGGGCAAAGCATGGATTCAGGACAGACAAAAGAAAGCACATTTGTGGAATGCACTCCCACCATGCGTAGCTATAGCCATGACTTTTGGTGACTGTAACAGAAGATTAGACAAATTTGTGGAGGAAATGGCAATCAATGGCTGCTAGCCACGATGGCTATGTTCTCTCTCTGCTAGGGTTGTATGGCAACCCTACCTCTGCTGTTGGGAGGTAATATGCTCCTGAGTATGGGTTGCTGGGAATCCCAAGTGCAGGGCCGTCTTTAGCCCTGGGCACCCCCCACCCCCACTCTTTTTTTTAAAAAAAACTCTGCACCTCCAGCTCTTCCCCTCCATTTTTTTTTAAAGGAAAGCTCTTAGCTTCCCTGGAGGAGCGCGCCGTTTCCCCCGAGCCGGAAGGGAGAGTGTGGCCTGCAGAGAGGCCCGGCGTCCCAGCCCCGCGGAGCCAGCAGGGCAGCGGGGAGAGTCCTAGACTGTGGGAAGGCATCCGAGCCTTCCCACCAACAGGAACGCCAATGAAACGCAGCACCGGGGTGAGGGATGACCCTGGCGCTGCAGAGCGGGACAGGGTCCTAGTGCTCCTGCTCCGCTCGCTTACCTCCCTGAGCGGAGATCCTGAGTGGCGCGGCTGGCGGAGGGAAAAGGGAGGCCGTCGCGCAGCTCCTCCACTTGCTGGGGCGCCCCTCAGCACCCCCCTGAATGCCCCGGCGCCCTGGCGCCCCGCGCCACTGGAGTCAATGGGCGAGCCGGCCCTGCCCAAATAGAGAGAGAGGGCTGCTTCACTTGCTTATGCACTTGGTTATCTGGTTGCCCACTGAGAGAACAGGCTATTGAACTAAATGGGCTCTTATTATTATATTTTTGTGGGTTTCTAATGGCGGAACATGGAACATAGTGTCCTATTATGCTTGCATAATTTTCGATGAGAATCTTTACACATGCAAACCATTATAACCCAAATGTTGTCATGATGGAGTGATGTACATGCTTTATGAACTCACCCTTTAGTTGCCGCCAAAATCAACTTGACCTGAACTAAATCATATGCATGTGAAGGGAGCCCTGAGGCTAGTCATAAATTCTTTTTCCAGGTGAGACCTCCTGGTGTCTTTTCAGCTGCGTGACCTTGAAATCATTCCCTTTTATTCACTGTACTGAAAGGCTTTTGTTTTGTTTTGTTGCTATATTATTTTGCAGCTCACTTTTTCTCCAGGGAGCTCAGCATATACTGTACATTGGTGAGGATCTACTGTCCGGCTTGCTTCACCTCCATTTGCAAACTGGCTTTCCCCTAAAGATCAACTCTTCACCTGTGCAATAATATCTCAAGAAGAAAATCAAGCTGCATCCAGAAGTCAGCCTCACACAGCTTGTTAGGTACGTAGAAAATTCTCTTAGACCAGGTCCATTGGTTCATCTTAGGTCAGGGGTCAGCAACCTTTTTCAGCCATGGGCCGGTCCACCGTCCCTCAGACCATGTGGGGGGGGATGAACAAATTCCTATTTCCCCACAAATAACCCAGAGATGCATATTAAATAAAAGAACACATTCTACTCATGTAAAACATGCTGATTCCCGAACCACCCGTGGGCCGGATTAAGAAGGTGATTGGCCACATTCGGCCCATGGGCCTTAGGTTGCCTACCCCTGTCTTAGGTCATTGGTCCACCTGGCAGCAGTCTGTACTCCAGAGGTTGATGTTGTGGTCCCAATGCACTCACCCGTTTTCACAGCGTACCCTCAAAAGCTCTAAGTAAACGTCCCCTCGGAAATCCACAAGGCACAAGAGATGGTGTGTTCTTCCTGCTCAATTCCTGTTTGCACTGGGTGAGCCTCTCCTACATTGAGCACATTCCCTTAATCAGGTCCACCTTCAATGGATGCCAGAATTGGACACCCGCTCCTCTATTTGTTCCAAACAGAGGATAGCTGTCACAGAGGAGGTGCTGTGACTACTCTAGAGTAACGACTCTCCAAACCGTTGCCTTTTCATGCTTTTATTGTGTGCAGGCTATTTACAGTGCTAGAGCTGTACAGGATACATGTTCTCAGTCTAGGTCAGAACCCTGGAATGGCGCTTCCCGCATTTTCTTCCAACATAAGAGTCTGGGCACTCCAAATCTCCTTCCCCGCTTCCTCCTGCGTAATTCCGGAACCGGAGGGGGAAAGGGTCTCCTTTCCATGTTTTCCTTCTCCCCCCTTTCCCCCGCTCTCCCTTCCTGTCTCACGTGCAACAGAGGCTCTGCCATCCTGCCAGAGCCCTGTCTCCTACTTCCTCCTTCCCCACTGGACTCTTCCCCCTCCCCACTGGCGCTGCTGCTGGTGGAGGAACTACTCCTCAGGATGGAAGGGGGGTCTCTGTACCTTTTGTCCCTTAAAATAGCTGTAAAGAACTCTCTGTGAGTGAGCACAGTGGCGGCTGGTGAAAGTGCCTTTTACCACATTGCCGTGGTGGTTGATGGGGAGGCATTCCACTGGAGGCTGGTGCGTTTCTTTGAGGCTGTGATCCCTACCCTCTCACCATGCCATTATGATTCTCGTGGAATCAAATGGGCAATTAGGCACAGGTGCTTAGCAACAGATTGCCTGGGTTACATGAGCACTCATCATTCATGGTTCTCCCCCACCGCCACCCAACCAACCACACCATTCCATTTTTGGCTGAAAGTAAAACACAGCAATGAAGATGTATTGAAAGCCATCCCTTAAACTGGCTGCACACCTTCCAGGTGACTGGGAAGAAAGAAGGCTTCCTTGTGCATATTTGCAAGCGGGCTGCCCTTTTGTGTAATTCACATGTCACCAATGTGTGGAGCCTTTTTTCTGAGCCAGGCAGTGATTGGTGTGGAGGGAATCCTATCTGGGATCCGGCGGAGCCTGCATTACCAAGACACAGAGTGTGGTGGATGTATCAGATGGCAAGTTTTGGTGCAGGCCCAACCCCAGACATTTTCTTGCCTGAGGTGAAAGGTAAGTTGGGACCTGTCTGTGAAGGGCAGGTAATAAATTTTAAAATGAATTTAATAATAACAATCAATCCAGAGAATGTGATCAGTATTGGCTGCTGCTTTCTATTCTCATATTATAATTACTTATGTTTCCACCTCATTTGCATTGCATTACTTTCATGCCAAAATGAATGGGGTGGAAGAATGTAATGGCACTGTAGTTTACTTAATTTTGCACCATTAATTGCACATATAATTTCGCCACAGCTGACAGCAAGATGAAGAACGTGGTTTTTGGCAGAAGATGAACTGTGGCGGAATAGCAACATGGCTGCATGTGACAAACAGAGGCTTAAACGGACAATGATGCCTTCTTACATCGCTAAATTAGAGTACGTTGAAGAGGTTCTGTTCCTGTTTGAAGAGGTATGGTTCCTATAGGCAAGCAGAATGTTCAGCGCAGAGAGAAGAACAAGCAGCAGCCCTGGAAAATGTATGGGCAGAAGGGAAGGGAACTCGCAAACCCGGGATCATCTAGGCACAAGCTTTATCTTCCAAAGGATGCAATGGGAGGGGAAGTATTCTAAATGAAAAATAAAATAAAAGCTCTGAAGTTGCTTCCACATACCTCGAGAATCCCTAGATGCTTCTTAGATGCGTTTTAGGGACACTTGAGTTGGCCGAGGCTCTGATGAACTGAATGGGCAAACAGCCAATTCACAGGGACCTGGCCTTGATGCTTATAGGAAATGCAACCAACTCCGTGGACCTTTTGCCCTTTCTTCTACAGAGTGCTTTGTGTGGCTTTCTGAAGCTGCTAAGTGAATTCCAGATGTGTTTCATTACAGTTCAAATGGGGGGATCTGTGCATTTGGAGCGGGGCTGTATGCATTACATCTGATGGGTGCTTATGAGCTCTGATTTGCAGGCTCATGGTGCGTATCAGATCTGTTTGTGCAGCTAATGCGTAACACCCTTTGAACAGAATCCAGTGCTTGTCTTTGGCATAGAGGGCTTTGTATGAAGGATTTGGAAATGTTCATAGTGGATCCAGCAGCAACCTTTGGTCATTACACCTGAGCTCTGAATTCCATACTACTTGTCCAACGATGGAGAATCGGGACTCTGTAAAGCTAAGCAGGGGTGAACTGCGGCCTTCCAGATATTGTTGGATTCCAGCTCTACTCAACTCCTACAAACAGGGATCAGAGATGTTCAGAGAGGCAGCCACCTTAACTTGCTGGAGAAGGAGCTAAGATCTTGCAAGGTCGCCTTGCAAGCCCACTAAATCCAAGCCGAACTATCAGCTGAGGTTTAGCAGCTTATCTCAAGTCAGTCGCAAAGAAGCCAAGGCCTTGCTTTGATCTTGCAACACAGTTTTGCGAGGCTTACTTTAATTAGCTTGCACAGAAACTGTCTTGCAAAATCCTTTGCTTTGATCTGGCACACTTAGGTTTTGGAAAGTTTTATTGTCAATTACATTGTTTAGGAACTTTTTATGGGAGCGAAAATGATGAGAAATAAAGGGGAAATCAGATTAGATGTTAGAGCAGGAAGGCAAAGGGGGAGTGGGAGACACCCTGAAAACAGGGCTGCCTTATAAAAGTCCAGGCATTATAAAAGCAACCAGGGCCAGCACAACCATAGAAGCGTACTAGTCACTGCTTAGGGTGCCAATTCTTCAGGAGTGCTTGAAACTGGAGAAAGGAGGGCCACTTCCTGAACTTTGAGAGGAGGTGCACAACATAGCTGCCAAGTTATCCCTTTTTTTAAAGGGATTTTCCCTTATGCTGAATAGGCTTCCTCGCGAGAAAAGGGAAAAATTGGCAGCTATGGTGCACAATACTCATGCAACGTAATAATGTTAGGTTTGTTTATCTGGAGGTAAGCCCTACAGAGTTCAATGGGGCTTACTCACAAATAAGCATGCATAGGATTGCAGCCTTAGAAGCTCATTAATAATCACAGTGAGAGAACAAAGAACACCTCTCCTAGAAATGGCAGTGCTCCCAATTAGGAATCACACACCCCTTGCGCTCCTATTAATCTACGTCACTCCTACATTTTGTAATCTGACCTTGTAACCTCTGTGCTTTCTGTTCTGCCACTTTCTGAGCTCTCTGTGACCTTGGAGAAGGGTGATGAATGCTGTCCAGAGACTATGAATCTGTTAACCCTCTCTCTTCCTATGTTTCTTCTCCTAGCTGTTCCCCGTCCAGTATTTCCCAACTTCTGCCTTCTGAACTATGTCCCTCTGCAAACCACTGTACCAAATCTATACTGTCCTCCTGCTTCTGGGAAGCTTCAGGATCCAGATCAGGATCAGGGGGAGGGGGAGGGGGAGGCTCCCACCATTCCTCCTCAGTACAGCCTTCCTCAGCGCTCACAAACCTCTAACAAAGAGAGTCTACCACCTTCCAGGGCAGCCTGTTCCACCATCAAACAGCACACAGGAAGCTGCCTTACACAGAGTCAGATCATTGGTGCATTTGGCTCAGTGTTGTCAGCACTGACTGGCAGTGGCTCTCCAGGGTTTCAGGAAAGTGTCTTCCCCAGGCCTACCTGAAGTGCCAGGGATTGGACCCAGGACATTCTGTATACAAAAGCATGTGCCCTATTGCTACAGGTCTTGAATGAGGGGGCTGCATCTGGGGGTACAAATCATCCTCTAGTCCAGGGGTGGCCAACTCCGAAGGGACTGCGATCTACTCACAGAGTTAAAAATCGGCAGTGATCTACACCCTTTTGGGGGGTTCAGGTCAAAGTTGTTAAGCTTTTTAGGGAGGAGGAAAGCCCCATTTTTAGGGGTTCAGCTCAAAGTTGTTGAGATTTTTTTTAGGAAGGTGAAGTCCCCCCTTTTAGGGGTTCAGGTCAGAGTTGTTTAGGGGAGCCAAAGTTGTTGAGCTTCTTTGGGGGGAGCCAGTGATCTATCAGTGATCTACCACAGATGTCCAGTGATCTACCGGTAGATCACGATCTACCTGTTGGACGTGCCTGCTCTAGTCTGATTGATTTCCAGTCAATTTACTTTCCCATGGCCTTTGAACTTCAGCCTCAGCATACCAAAGGAGGGCACTGCCTATGTCCTCTTAGCTGCAACATTTGTGCAAGCCAGCCATTTCCTTTAAAAGCACTGCCATTTGCCCTAAGAACATGGATGTGTTGCTTTTCAAAACAAATAATACAAGCCACTCATTGTCAGAAATGCCAAAACAATCTCACCATAGCTTCTCTTCCACCTCCAGCCACCCTCCTCTGCTCTTGAACATATACTGGAAGTTATTTCTTTCCTGCAGTTGGTAAGGAGACAGGAGGAGGGAGGGAGAGAGGAGAGTCTCCACACATCTGTTTCACATCTAACCTGGGACCGAGCTTCTACACACTGCTTCTCTTTCCTCTACTGTATATTGATTCAATTACCATCCACAGCTGGTGCAAGAGATTGGCATTGTACAACGCCGACACAAAAGCCATCGTGTTTGGCCACGCCAGAGCCCTGAATTAATTAGAGCACCAACCACTTCAATCAGGAAGGTTTGGAAGAGGGGCAAAACCTTGATGGAAGAAAAGTGGGTGAGACTGAATTGGGGGAGCCACCTTGGGTGCATCTCTCGAGCTTGAATATTCTACTCATTGCGATCTGTGAATCTCTCTGATCACCATGTCAACTTGACCTGATAAAGAAGGCTGTGTGTGCTGATGGGAGCCGGGGTGGGAATGTTCGTCAAGCTGGATTTGGGCAGAGATCCTTTGGAAACGGTCCTGTTGACTAGGGACCATATTGTTCTTTGCACAGATCCCCTGTCATTTGGAGCCAATTCATTACAGGGATGCAGGGTGTGCTAATGGAACGGACTCGTGCCTCAAAAAAAAAAAAAAGACCAAGAACTCAGGCCAGTATAAGATTCAATAGTGAGAATAATCCCTACTGACAAATCAAATATGAATTGCAAAAAACAAGAATACATGTAGCCATACAGAAGTTGTAAACTCAAAGCTACAAGGATATAGACAACAATAATCTGTTACAGCCTTAGATGTGAGAGTCTTTAAAGTGGGTCGAGTTCATGCTAGTCCAAAAACAGGATATATCAATGTCGTGTTTGATGTAAAAGTCTTAAAGTCTCAATCATTAATCAGAAACCCAAAGTCAGTCAGAAATCAGAAGCCAGGACAGGGCCCTGTTTCGGTGTCTTCACCTTCATTAGCTCAGTTTAAAGAGATCATATAAGTGTATCCTATGATTCTCTGCGTTTCTCAGAGTTAAAAACTAAGTTTAAGAAGATCAGCGTGTCTCCAGAGATGGCACAGACTCATGCCTGGCATCTCATTTAAAGGGTTCTCAACCTGGCAGCTTTTGAGGTCCTCCTGGTGGTTCTTTATCTTTAAACCAGACTTCAGATAGAGGATGCTTCATAATAATAATAATAATAATAATAATAATAATTTATTATTTATACCCTGCCCATCTGGCCGGGTCTCCCCAGCCACTCTAGGCAGCTTCCAACAGAAAAATACAACACAATAATCTATTAAACATTAAAAGCCTCCCTGAACAGGGCTGCCTTCAGATGTCTTCTAAAAGTCTGGTAGTTGTTTTCCTTTTTGACATCTGTTGGGAGGGTGTTCCACAGGGCAGGCGCCACCACCGAGAAGGCCCTCTGCCTAGTTCCCTGCAACTTGGCTTCTCGCAACGAGGGAACCGCCAGAAGGCCCTCAGTGCTGGACCTCAGTGTCCGGGCAGAATGTCCATCAGCCGTTCAAATAGATGCTTGCAAAGTAGGGCCCAGAGCCAGCCCATGCACCAGTGAAGCTTCACCCATGCACCCTAATCCTAACCCTAACCCAGTAAACTGTAGTGACACTGGCGAATGGGGGTCATTTAAGTGTCCCACCAACCACTACTGCCTGTTTGGCCTATGTGGGCTGCCTTCGGCTCCTCCTCTTCAGCATTCAGGAGCTTGTTCCACCAGGCTTCAGCAGATGGAGGGAAAAGAAGCAGGGCCATTAGACTAGCTCTGCAGAGAAACCAACCTCCTTTTGCCTCTCCTCTCCCTGAACTGTTCTATTGTAGCTAGCCACTTAAAAGAAAAGTAAAACTATATATATTGTTGTTGTTTAGTCGTTTGTTTAGTCTTCGTGACCCCATGTCTTCGTGAAAATTATATATATAATTTTGATTATTACCATTTCCAAAATCACATTCATGTTCAAATATACATTTCCACCATTAATATCTTTCTCTTAATAAAAAACCCTTCCCAGGTTCCTTTAATTTCCCCCACCATTCCTGCATATTCTTATATATCCATTTGGGTAGCTTTCTCCCCTTATTCTTCCTTTATTCTTCCAGAAGTACCCAGGAGCCAGGAAAAAAAATATATGTATGCTGCTACAGCAGCTCAGATCTTGTTAGGCCCAAAATGGCGGGTGAGTGAGATCCCTAAAAAGGAGGATTGGCAATTAAAAATGTTAGAATATGATGCAGAGTTAGCAGGTCTAACAAGTAAAATAAGGAAGCAAGAAGATCAAGTATATAAAGAGGAGTGGAAAAACTTTGTGGGGTATCTGGAAAATAATTGAAAACAATTGAAAACGCTAGATATATATAAAACTTTAAATACTGGTGCCAGAGGGCTATACTAAATGGAATGCCATTCACACAATTAGCAAAGGTGTGAATGACTTCTAAAAAGCCAATTGCACCCTAACATGGAAAGCAGAGGGGGCTTTAACCATTTGACCTCCCGTTGTGCTCATCTACTGCTATTTGCTGCTGACACACAAACACAACAGGCAGATAAAATGGCATATCATTTTGGGCACTAGAGATTAAAAACCATCGCTGTGCTTCTATATCTGTGCCCAGAGCTTTCTCTACATTTTTGCATGGATTGGAAAGTGTCTCCCATCCAAATGTGGGCTCTGTTGATGAACCTCAGAAAATATTATCACCAACAGCTAGTCACCAGAAATGTTTCTCTTTTGCCTGGAATATCTGCACAATAGATTCAACTATGGCAGAAAGTCATCTGAGCTTGGAATCGGCCTTTGGGGTTTTATAAAATGACAGGCACAATTACAGCAGATGGAAACTAGCGGAGGGCATCTCATTTTGCCTGTGCGTATTTAGTGTGGCTATTCAAACCAGACCCAAAAGCTGGTAACCATTTAGAATAGCTGGCAGTGGGTCAGGCTGCTGAGAGAAATTTGATTCACTTCACGTTTAATGGCCAGCCTGCCTGATTCACACTTTCTGAAACAATATGCAAACGGAAGCACAGCCATATTTTTCTCCCCGCTACAGATGGTCACTGTCTGCAGTTGAGCTAGTGCACTCATCCCAGCTAAGCTCTTCCAGTGGACACTCCCCTCTCTGTCATGTTCTGGTTTGATGGTGAGGCTGGAGTGGACCATGGACAGCACCAAGTGAGCAACTTGCTCCAACGAAGGTTGGGATCAGACTAGGGCAGGCATCCCCAAACTGTGGCCCTCCAGATGTTTTGGCCTACAACTCCCATGATCCCTAGCTAACAGGACCAATGGTCAGGGATGATGGGAATTGTAGTCCAAAACATCTGGAGGGCCGAAGTTTGGGGATGCCTGGACTAAGGCCTTTTATGCCTCTGACTCAAGACAACCTCTCCCCGCCCCTTGAGAGAACTTGTCTATAAGAACCAGTCTGAAGATGGGCTTGTCCTCCTTCATTCCACAGCGCCCCTTCCTGGTGCACTGCTGAACTGGTGATCTGTGGTGGGAGGCATCTAGATTCTACCAGGTATGGGGAAGGTGTTTGTGAGGGGTCTGGGAGGTCCCTCTGGGAGTTCAGATGCAATGGCTTCCATTTCTTCTGCAGTCAGCTCTGAACCCAGGCCCAGCCTCTTCATCCGGGGGCCCTGAATCCTCTGACTCTGTTCCTAGATGACTGCTGGATACTGGGGTCCGGACACCCTCCGAGCTATCTGCCAAGGAGATCTCATGGTCCCTGAATCCAATAGAAACAGCCACTGTAGGAAGGAAATGTGTCACTCAAAACCATAGATGAGCAGCTCAGAGCTTTAATCACTATCTAAAGCAGCACTACAACACACAATTTCACACCATGGCACCATACCTTGAAATTCTTTGCAACATAACATGAGTGGTAGGCCTCTTGTGGTCTGTTTAGGCATATAAACCATCGGTTGAGGCTTTGGGTTTCATTAGAGCAACATCATGCTCCCCTTGGGAGCAATCTGCAGTCCTGTAGAACCTGCATCTGACTAGCTGCCTGCTATCTGACACCTGTTCTTTGCCACCACATCATGCTGTTGTTGCTATTTGCCTTCTGCTCCAGGTTGATTCCCCTTGGATCTTGTCTGCCATCCTACAAGCTCCTGGCCCAGCTGAGACCAGTAAGATTTGCCTAAGGTGTATTCCACTTTTCAAAGACCAGTCCTACTGGGCTACTGGGAAAGCGGTAGAGTCAGCCACACGGGGGTCTTGGTGTTATTGAAAGATCATGAGATCACCACCTTCTGTGGACCACACAATTAATCTGTGCATAGGCAGGTCAAGTAGAAGAACCATGGTTCAATGGTAGAGCATCTGTTTTACATGCAAAAGGTCCCAGGTTCAATCTCTAGCATCATCTCCCTGGAGAGCCACTGTCAGTCATTGCAGATAATTCTGAACTAGATGCCTCCATATCGTGCAGCTTCCTGTGTTCCTTGGACTAACAGTTCCTTGCCATATGAACTGTGTGGCTTCCAAGGTATAAGTCGACTGAAATAATACACTTAAATCCTCCATTGGGGTGTGTCCTTACAGGCAAAACTCCCAGGCAATTTCATGTAAAACTAGCTGCGCTAAAACAGGAGAACCTGGTGCCAGAAAAATAACAGGTACCTGATGCAGATCTATGAGAAGTTTGCTTGATATTAACAGGCGCCCCTTAACGTCTATCTCAAGCTAACAGAAGCAGACAAAACCGCACAAATGTAAATTTTCTAACTAGCAAATCAAGTGCGAATATAAACCATGGAACAAAACCTTGGCACAAAGCTCCCAATTCCCTGGAAGAGGAAATATCCTTCCCTTGGGCAGTCTGGTATGTAGCTCTATAGTGATGATAGATTGTGAAACAGTGTGGCTCGAAATGTTGAGGCTTAAATCTTCTGTTGCATTGGGCAGACCACATTAGAATAAATAATTCTTTAATGCGTTTCAGATGTGAAGGCAAGGAGGACTCAACAGGAATGACTGGAGTGGGTTTCCCACCCCCGCCCCCTCCCCCGCCCCCATTACTTAAGAATAAAATGGATGCGTTGTCCCCACTTGAGGTTTTTAAAGTACATATGGGGAAATTGGAACGGGTGAGGTAATAGGGACGCATTGGGAAATGCACTGATGGTTTCGAGGCAGGTACAAACATGGTATGTGATGGGGTCCACCAAAAGGTACTGAATCTAATGGGTGCAAGCTATAGAAAGGTAGAGTGCTCAGTGGAACATCTCAATAATAATAATAATAATAATTTAATAATTTATTATTTATATCCCACCCATCTGCCTGAGTTTCCCCAGCCACTCTGGGCAGCTTCCAACAGAATATTAAAAACACGATAAAATGTCAAACATTAAAAACTTCCCTAAACAGGGCTGCCTTCAGATGTCTTCTAAAAGTCAGAGAGTTGTTTATTTCCTTCACATCTGATGGGAGAGCGTTCCACAAGGCAGGAGCCACTACCGAGAAGGCCCTCTGCCTGGTTCCCTGTAACTTCGCTTCTTACAGTGAGGGAACCAGCAGAAGACCCTCGGAGGAGGACCTCAGTGTCCAGGCCAAAGAATGGGGGTGGAGATGCTCCTTCATAAGAGCAGATCCACAGTGAAAGAAATAACCCGGAGGAAGAGCTGAGCCTGACAAGAGATCTCTTCCTGAAGGGTGGACAGCCCTCTCTTGGAGTTGCTCTAGCTCTGAATCTCTTGCATCGATCAGGGAGTCGTGCTAGAAAGCCTACACAAATCCCTCCAAGGAACAAGACAATAGGTTCATCGGAGTGCCTGGACTCTGTGGGACAGCGCCTGCCTTGCATGCAGAAGGCCCCGGGTTCAATTTCCAGCATCTCCAGGAAGGATTGGAACCCCAGAGAGCCACTGCCAGTCAATGTAGACAATACTGAGCTAGACGGACCAATGGTGTGACTCAGAATAAGACAGTTTCCTGCGTTCCTAACCAATCCACTTCATTTTCTGTTTTAGAGGCCATGATGTCTGCATGCATGGTGGGCACATCCAAAAGACATGGTGTTAGCTTCATGTAAGACCTTGTAAGATTAAGCCAAGAAACTGTATCTTCAATGATATCAAACACCAGTAAATGCATCAATACTTTGAGACTAGACTACTGAAGAAGCCCAGGAAACTTGGGGAGCATGCTATCTGCCTACAAATTGGCCCCATTGTGGGCAAAACAGCAGTCTTTCCATTTGGGGGCAAGTAATGTTCTTGCCGCTATAGTCACATGCATAAATAAATTTCTATACAGTTTGGGTAGTTCTGTCCCTGTAATTTCCCAAAGGAAAGGTTCTGGATTTTTTTACAAACGTTATTTTAAACATCTTTACCAATCCATTGTATATCATTTTCCAGTAAACTTTAACCATACTACAAGACCACCACATATGATAAAAAAGAACCTTCTTTCTCTTCATGGTTCCAACACATTTGATTTTGATTTATACATTTTTGCCAATTTACTCGGTGTGAGATACCATCAATATAACATTTCCACATACTGTATATTCCTGCGTATAAGACTACTTTTAAACCCAGGAAAATCTTCTCAAATGTCAGGGGTCGTCTTATACGCTGGGTTGTATATCTTATACAGCAAGTATATCCCAAACTCTATATTTTAGCTGGAAAAGTTGGGGGTCATCTTATACGCCCAGTCGTCTTATACGCCGGAATATAATTTTCTCTTAAACCATAGCATGCTGTGAATTTTATATGTGTATTCCACAATCGTTCCCATGCTTCCATATCTATATTATAACCAATATCTATTGCCCAATGTATCACTGAGGATTTTACTCGACTGTCCACCATGGAAGCATGAAACTGTGGGGGGCTGTCACAATGAGCTATACCTGGTCAAAACCTACACTAAGCCACTGGCTGCATTTACATTCCTACTTTCCTCCAGGAAGCTCAAAGTGGCATACATGGTCCTTCTTTGCCCAATTTTATCCTCTAAACAACCTTATGAGGTGGGTTGGTCTTGAGAGACTTGTGCCTGGCCTAAGGTCACCCAGCAGACATCCTGGATGAGTGAAGATCTGAACCCTGGTCTCCTAGATCTTAGCCCAACACTCTAACCACTAGACCACACTGCTGTCCCTTTTGGCACCAAGCAAATTCCTTTTTTAATGTTCCCGGGATTTTTAGGCTTGTTGGTTGCTTTAAAAAAATAAATAAATGGATTTCTAACATTTTGCTGTTTTCCTAGCTCTTGTGTTCAGTTTTTCATTATTTGTACTTCAATTGTAAACACTCCCATGTATTGAAGAGCAGTATTAAAATGGTGGTACTAAATTTACCTTTTCCTATTATGCAAACGGAAGCTGAAACTCTCAGGATATGAGTATCACAAATGGCTGTGGAAAAGCTGTACTTATAAGCCCAAATAAATCACATTATTTGTTGCTCTGGCACTGCTAATGAACACCTGCCTAGCCCATTTGCTGATCACATGCGCCGATGAAATTTAGCACATTATGGAAAGCATGTTTGTTTCCAGTGTGCGGGGAGGGTGGGGGGGTGAGGCTACATTGGTCGGATGGTGCAACGGCGTTGATTAACGTTGTTACCACATCTTGACAAGGTTATTACATCCTGTGGTAGAAGGCTTGGGCCAATCACCCGTTTCACTTTTGCACATGTCGCACAGATGTTGCCGAAAAGACAGTCAGAGCGGAATCATTGTTCAAAAGTCCACCATGGAAGCATGAAACTGTTTATAGACCTAGGAACATTTACTAGTCTCCGAATTAATAATGTGCATTTATGACCTCATTTGAAGACCAGGTGAATTTCAATACAGTGGCTTAGGACGCAAGCTACATGTACGTAAAAAGGGGGGGTTATGGAACACATCTGTGGAATAATATTAATTTCCTTGTGGGTTATTTTCAAGCCATTTTGCCCACTTAACTTTTCTTTTGAAAACTGATTAATAAGATTTTAACAACATCCAGATTTCTTTCTTTTTTAAAAAATCCTGAACCGTTTTAATTAGATTCCCCCCTCTTCCGCTATGAACATTTACAAGAGTCAGCCAAGCAATGGATCCCAGAATGTGTCCCAGAGTATGGTCTGAAGGCATATGAGGCCACCACTTTTCAGAAGCTAAGGAGGTCTTGTTCTGGTCAGTGCCTGGATGGGAGACCACCGAGGAACCAGATGCACATCAGGTGAGTTTGATTTTGGAAGAAAAATGCAAGTACTGTAGATAGATATACAAAAATAGAATGTTCAGGGCAAATCCACACCATACATTCATAGCACATCCAACACATATTTGAAGTATGTTGTAGAGAGAGAATTGCTAATTGTATTATTGAGCTAAATCTGATCCTATAGTTTTCATTGCCTGCATTGTATAATTCTGACTGTGTGGCTTAGCCCCCCATATTCCTGGGGATGCTTTTCTCCTTAAAATGCTTTTCTCTTTGCCTCTGTGTCAAAGTGTAAGGAAAATATTCAACAGTGAGACAGGATGCTCTGCTTGCTGTCAAGGCCAAATAGCTGGCCTTGTCTGGAAGACAGAACGAGAGGCATAGAGGGGCTTATCAGCGGATGATGCACTTACAGCCTGACGCTGGAAGTTGCTCGCTTGATGCACAAACTAGCCTTACTGAAGGCTGAAGGTTTTGTTGAGTCAGCATGTGTTTATGAGAAGGACAGGACACAGGAAGATCCATATATGTATTTGTAACCTATGACCCTCTTGCGTGCGCACTCTTACAGAGTTGATTCCTGGGAGGGGGGTTGAGGAGCCCAAGAAGTGTATAAGAATCTTCGCAAATTTGTCTTTCTTTACTCTTGTCGTGAAATATGGATCACCAAGAGTCTCTCTATATAGAGATTAAACTCTTTCTCTGAATTCAACCCTCGGTGTCGTTATTGACGGTCTCTGTCCCTGCCTGGGCGCAACTTAAGGAACCATTATTAAGCCAATAAGGCTACATGTTACTTCCCTTAAATAGGTCATGTGTCTCAACAAATAAATAAATAAATGTGGAGACTGGGATTTAAGATTGAGGGGAAATGAGAAGACAAGAGAAGCCAAAACTGACAGCTTCATCCATAATTTACCAGAGTCCCAGGCCTAACCCACATCTATTTATGGGCAGGTGTAGGACAGAGCCTGTTGTCCATGGAGTTTTCTTGGCAGGAATACTTGCCAGTTCCTTCTCCAGGTGGATCACGTTTAGTCAAAACTCTCCACTATGACCTGTCCATCTTGGGTGGCCCTGCATGGCATAGCTCATAGCTTCTATGAGTTATTCAAGCCCCTTCGCCATGACAAGGTGAAGTCCATGAAGGGGGGGAAAGCAGAGACATCACCTTGCCTACAAAGGTCCGTATAGTTAAAGCTATGGTTTTCCCAGTAGTGATGTATGGAAGTGAGAGCTGGACCATAAAGAAGGCTGATCGCCGAAGAATTGATGCTTTTGAATTATGGTGCTGGAGGAGACTCTTGAGAGTCCCATGGACTGCAAGAAGATCAAACCTATCCATTCTTAAGGAAATCAGCCCTGAGTGCTCACTGGAAGGACAGATCATGAAGCTGAGGCTCCAATACTTTGGCCACCTCATGAGAAGAGAAGAATCCTTGGAAAAGACCCTGATGTTCAGAAAGATTGAGGGCACTAGGAGAAGGGGACGACAGAGGACGAGATGGTTGGACAGTGTTCTCGAAGCTACGAACATGAGTTTGACCAAACTGCGGGAGGCAGTGGAAGATAGGAGTGCCTGGCGTGCTATGGTCCATGGGGTCACGAAGAGTCGGACACGACTAAACGACTAAACAACAACAGGACAGAGCCATGTTCAGATCAGGGAGGACAACATGGTACTTTGGATGGCTTGCCATGTGAGGAGTGAGTGCTCATATCTGAAGGCTTCTAACTCGAATCTCACATCTTTCAGATACCACTGTTTGCCTTCCAAAATCTGGCTGACGAGCAATATATGAAAGTGCAGGGCCGGCTCTAAGGCAAGGCTGGGAGGCGCCAGACACTAGGGCGCCGTGCTGCCAGGGGGGCGCCACGTGGCTGCGCCCACCTGCCAGCCGCGGTGGGAAACGGGGCAGGGGGGCGCCGGAGCAATCTTCACACCACGGCGCCCGGGCGCCCGATATGCTTAAGACGGCCCTGTGAAAGTGACTGGATATCCCAGCCCCCCTAGATAAGCCAGGGGGACCCCAGCTTGGAGATGAACATTTGGAGAGTCATGAGAAGATGGGCACTTCAAAGCTCACACACACAGCTGCAGAAGAGATGTTTACAAACTCAAGCCAACTAAGGTCATGAACACCTGCTAGAGGGGGGGAAATGGCATTAGCCCAAACTGAGAACCTAGTGAGACTTCCCTGCTGTGCTTACAAAGTCACATAATGTTCCTCTTTCTGATCGTTCGTGTAAAATTAACATCACACTGGCTTATGTCCGCTCATAAGAAATCCTATAATATGCTTGTCTCTGGGACACCCAATCTGAGCGAAGACCAACATGTTGTTGGGCCTCTTTTATTGCAGGAGGTGTTTGAGTTGGACTCAGATAAATGCTTATTTACAAGAGGACCTCCACCGATGGCATCTCACATGTGATGCTATAAAGAATTATATTGTTCACTCGCGTTATATACCGTGGATTTGAACTTATCTAGCACAGCATCCTTGTTGCGACGCTGCAGCTTGTTTTCCTGGAGACGTCAGGCACAGTTTAATAATCTAGCACAGTCTTTAGCAGGCATCCCCAAACTTCGGCCCTCCAGATGTTTTGGACTACAATTCCCATCATCCCTGACCACTGGTCCTAGTGATATTTTAGGGAGCAGGCTAGCAGGCGGGGCCCAATACTTACATCATAGGAGCCTACACAAAACAAAACACTGTTGCTGTACAGGTGAAACTCGGAAAATTAGAATATCGTCGAAAAGTGCATTTATTTCAGTAACGCAACTTAAAAGGTGAAACCAATATATGAGATAGATGCATGACATGCAAAGCAAGATATGTCAAGCCTTTATTTGTTGCAATTGTAATTATTTGTCGTTAGGCGGGTCAATTATAAATGGAATGGAATTAATGAAATGTAATAGCGATTTTTAATTTTTTGTTTATTTTTGTATTATTGTAACAATTTGTTTTATTACTGTGGAATTTCCAAAAGAAAGCATTTGTAAAAATAAAAATAAAAATAAAAAAATAATAAGTTGCTGAAATAAATGCACTTTTCGACGATATTCTAATTTTCCAAGTTTCACCTGTATGTAGGTTTTATTTTATTTGTTTTTTATCTTATATTTTGGAAATGTACATCCAGGTTTTTTCCCTTTAATTTTTTTGCCCCCCCCCCCCCCCGAAGAGAGCGGGCCCTAAGCTATGGCTTGTTTAGCTTATACAAAAATCCGGCACTGGGTTCTTGGAATTCACCCAGCACAAAAATAGAGTGGCTCTCTGAAAATGGCACTTTTTTCTCTTCCACTCGAGCTCATACCCTCCAAGTGCCCTGCCTCATCACACACCCTGGACCATCCTAGTAAATGGCAATGATGTTGCCACCAGGAGCGACTTCCAGCAGGGGTGCCAACTTGAATAAAATATAAATTGCAAGAGGTGGCACATCTACCCATTTCAATAGCAATGCCCATCAACTTTGGGGGGTTCCAGCCACCTCAAATATTTTAGGGTGGGGCACGAAGGGACCTCAGCCATCTAGGAATTGGCTCCTATGATTCCCAGACTGTCTCAACCACTACACCTAATTGCTTAAACTCTATGTCCCTGCTCACTTCCAGCCTTCCTGCTCTAAAAACTCTTGATCCATTTTGCTCAGAGACTGTAAGCAGCAGGGACGTAGCGTGGGGGGGGGAGGGCAGGGGAGGGGAGGGGAGTGGAGTGGAGTCCCAGGTGCACAATTTTTAGGGGGGGGGGCGATCCCTGCCTGCCATCAGGGGTCTCTGAGCCCCTGAGGCTGATCTGGTCTTGTAGCCTCATCCCCGGCCCCCTTGTTGAGTGGCCACGTGGCCAGCATCGGGGGGGGGGGGTTGTCTGCCAAAGGCCACATCAGCTGGCCAGTCTCCTCCCTGCATAGGTGGGCAGGGGTGCAGTGCAGCCCTTCTTGGTTCCAGGGCTGAGCTGTGTGTGGGCTCTGTGAACCCCTGGGCATGAGTGCCTGGCAGCGTTGGCAGTGAGAGCCGGCCTGCCACAGTGTGACCACTGCCCATGCCGCTGATAAGCAAGGGTGTGTGGATCCAAGGGTAGATCTGTAGGTTATTTGCAATAGATAGGCTGGGATTTCTGCCTTAGTAATCATGGCAACTGAATGATTCTCTCCCCAGCCTCCAAATTAGGATGCTGAAATGAATAAGGTTTGTGGAGCATGCAGAAGGCTTGTGAACTCAGCTCAGTTTTGGTACTCAAAACAAACCCCCTGGTTCCAGCAGCTGCTCAGAGCGAGACACCATGTTTGCGCCACTTAGCTGACTCTGGTTAAACCTTTTGGCCATTGCCGTGTAGCCCGTGAGTAGTAATTCATGCAGAGAGCAACAGATCATTGCTGTTTTCTTTTCATGTTGCTTTTGACACGTTAGAACCCAAATGACCTTTCGGCTTCCTACTGTCTTAACGCAAACCACAGACCCCACAGCAAGGGGCACTCTCATGTTATCACCTTATCATTTGTCACTAGCAGATTAGGCTCCCAAGTTGACCTTGGTTTATCGGGGTCTCGGGCACACTTGGTCTCAGCTAAGCCCCGAGACTGTTTATATAGTAATTATAGCTTGGCCAGTTAATTGAGAACACCTCTCCTCCCAGCCAATCAATCACAAAGGAGGTTTGTTTGTTTCTCCCTCCCTTCTCTGAGAATGGGAAGTTTTACATTTGCCCTTTGTAAAGGTGAGGGAGGGAGAAAGGAAACCAGCAGACATGTTGAATTTGCAGAAGAGTGTTTGACTTGGTGTGTTTCTTCCACAGTTATAAAGCATTCAGTCATTCATCATTAAAGAGGGAGAGAATCAGAAGATGCCATCTAACTAAGGTCTCAATCACACCATTCATTTAAAGCTCTATTGTTCTAATTTAAACAGCTTTACCTTCCTGCAAAGAATAATGGGAAGTGTTGTTTGTTAAGGGTTGCAATTCCCAGAGTTCCCTGAGAAGAAGAATTGGTTGTTAAACTACTCCAAGAATTGTCTATAACTGGAAGACAGTGGGAGAGGCTGAAAGGTGATGGATGCAAAGTTCAGACATCCTCAGATCAGCTTCATTCTAAAATGAGTATGACACAGCAGGACAACTTCCATCAAATCTCCTAACTTCCCCTATTTTTCCTTCATAGCTGGAGGAGGATCGTAGCTCAATGATAGATAATCTCCCTTAGAATCATAGAATTGTAGAGCTGGAAGGGACCCGAGGGTCATCTAGTCAAACTGCCTCCCATCCAATTTGAAACCATACTGGCCCCTGCTTAGCTTCGCAAATGTGCTAGTAGAAGAAGAAGAGGAGTTTGGATTTGATAACCCGCTTTATCACTACCCGAAGAAGTCTCATAGAATCATAGAGTTGGAAGAGACCACAAGGGCCATCCAGTCCAACCCCCTGCCAAGCAGGAAGCACCATCAAAGCATTCTTGACATATGCCTGTCAAGCCTCTGCTTAAAGACCTCCAAGGAAGGAGACTCCACCACACTCCTTGGCAGCAAATTCCACTGCCGAACAGCTCTTACTGTCAGGAAGTTATTCCTAATGTTTAGGTGGAATCTTCTTTCTTGAAGTTTGAATCCATTGCTCCGTGTCCGCTTCTCTGGAGCAACAGAAAACAATCTTTCTCCCTCCTCCATATGACATCCTTTCATATATTTGAACATGGCTATCATATCACCCCTTAACCTTCTCTTCTCCAGGCTAAACATACCCAGCTCCCTAAGTCGTTCCTCATAAGGCATCATTTCCAAGCCTTTGACCATTTTGGTTGCCCTCTTCTGGACACGTTCAAGCTTGTCAGTATCCTTCTTGAACTGTGGTACCCAGAACTGGACACAGTACTCCAGGTGAGGTCTGACCAGAGGAGAATACAGTGGTACTATTACTTCCCTAGATCTAGATGCTATACTCCTATTGATGCAGCCCAGAATTGCATTGGCTTTTTTAGCTGCTGCATCACACTGCTGACACATGTCAAGTTTGTGGTCTACCAAAACTCCTAGATCCTTTTCACATGTACTGCTCTCAAGCCAGGTGTCACCCATCCTGTACTTGTGCCTTTCATTTTTCTCAAAGCAGCTAACGATCTCCTTTCCCCTCCTCCCCCACAACAGACACCCTGTGAGGTGGGTGGGGCTGAGAGACTTCAGAGAAGTGTGACTAGCCCAAGGTCACCCAGCAGCTGCATGTGGAGGAGCGGAGACACGAACCCGGTTCCCCAGATTACGAGTCTACCGCTCTTAACCACCACACCACACTGGCTCTGTAGGGTTGTTTTTTTCTCCCAGGTTCAATCTTTGATACCTCAAGGTAGGGCTGGGATAAGAACACCTCCCTGAAACCCTGACATGCTGCTGCCAGTCAGTGTAGACACCACTGAGCTGGGGAGATGGTCTCAGAATAAGGCAGCTTCCTGTGTTTCTCATGGAGCAGTCGGTGAGGTGGGGTGCTGGGGTTCCATTTGACTGCAGCAGTAGCATTGGGTGAGAGCTTAGTCCACAGTTAAGTCACACACACACAAACACACACGTTACACAACACTGTTTCATCTCCTCCCTATGCAATGGGTGGAGGTAGGAGTAAGGTGTAATGTAGGTCTACTAGCAACTTTGGAAGGTGATGGGTTTTAAATCACAGAAATAGTCAGGGCTGAAAGAGTTACATCTCCCCAGCATCACTGTTCCATTCAAAGTTAGAGGCTGCCAAGGCTGCTTAGAAGTAGAGGAAAAGAAAGCAGGCAAATCCAATTGTGGATCTCCTGAGCCACATCGGTTTTGGCCCTTAGTTTCAGTTACACTTTAAGTATTTCTTATAATCCAAAATAAATCTAGTCTTCCGTAAACCTATTAGATAAAACAAGCCACTTAGTTCAATGACCAGAAGTGTGCTGAAAAGGGAAGGTTTTGCAATGTTGGTTAAGAGAAATCTAAGTTAAACTTCAGTGTGTCACCAGGGGACATTTTCAACCCCTAAATGCCCAAGGCAAGATAGCCAAGGCTGCAACTCCGTATGGTCAATATCAGTGGTCCGTTTAGGATGAGCTTTGGGGGAAGGATCATAGTTGAAACATTGGCCTTGCATGCTGAATGTCCCAAATGCAAGCCCTGGCATCTCCAAGCAAGGGTGGGAATCAGGGGCATAGCAATGGGGGGCAGCCTGCCCCGGGTTCCACTCCGAGCAGACTTTTTACTGGGAGGCTGGAGGCTTGGCTTGGGAGTCGCAGGGGTAGGGGCACCAAGTGGCACACACCCCGCTGCTGCCGTGCCAAGCAAGCTTTCTACCTGGAGCTGGAGGTGCGCAGCTTTGGAGTCACTGGGGGGCGGCAATACCCCGCTACATAACACACATGTGCAGCGCAATGCTGCACATGCGTCGTTATGTGGCAGGGTATCGCCGCCGCCCCCGTGCCTCCAAAGCTCCAAACTCCAGGTTTAGCCTTTCATCTAAATTGAGGCTTCTTGCAACTACAGTTTGCTTAGTAGCCCATGGTTTGAAGCTAGGCTGTTAACCACAGTTTCCCTGAGTTCAGGTGTCACAGCAAACTATGGCTATTCTAAAAAGGAAACAAAAGCTTCTGATCCCCTCAGAGTCCTCTCGTCAGGGAAGAGGAAGAGAAGGAAGAGGGGAGGGAGCCTGAGGCTCACCATGGTGTGAACCATGTTCACTCCACGTTTTGGAGGGCCTTTGGTCAAGAAACCCTCCATGGGCCTCCTTCACCAGTGAGTCCACCTTCTTACTGCTATTTTCACCAGCTGTTGCTATTGCTGCTCTTCCTTATTAATGCTGCTTGCACAGGCAGAGAGCCGGGGAGAAAGCACAAAGCAGCATCTCCTGCTCCTCATCAGCACCCTGTTGAACAAGTCAGCAGATTGCAACAATGAAAATAAGTTCGAAAGGTTCTTGTCAGTGGCCCTTGTGCTGCAGTTTGGGCCCTAGAGAGATGTCCGGCCACATCGACCACAGACTCTGCATGCAAATGTGGCCATTCTGGAGGAAGGAGACTGTTTGCAAGATGTGCAACTTTACATGCGGAATAGCTGGAAAAGAGAGCCTGTGAAAGCACCCTTTCTCCATAGCCTGGCCCCTCCCCATCTGATAGACTGTCACAGTCAAAGAACACTCTATCATTTCCAGTCTGATTCACCTCATTTATTGAGTCAAGCGGGGAAAGAAAAAACAAGGAGTGATGCATTGATTCTGGAATCTCCATCTGTTCCTTGAGAGGAGCATCTCAGAAATGCAAAGCTAGAACCAGAGCTGTAAGCTGGAGTTATCCTGTGGATGTTCCAAGGAGAGGAGATCTGCTGCTGACAGGGTCTTTCCAGACTCAGTAGGAAAGATACCACTGGGTAAACCAGAAGAAGGGGCTAGGGTGAGTAAACTAGCAGTGGCATTAAGCGGTTGCATCGGGCCACACAGGGAAGAAGAAGAAGAAGAAGAAGAAGAAGAAGAAGAAGAAGAAGAAGAAGAAGAAGAAGAAGAAGAAGAAGAAGAAGAAGAAGAGGAGGAGGAGGAGGAGGAGTTTGGATTTGATCATAGCTGCCAAGTTCTCCCTTTTTTAAAGGGAAATTCCCTTATGCTGAATAGGCTTCCTCGCGAGAAAAGGGAAAACTTGGCAGCTATGGATTTGATATCCCGCTTTATCACTACCCAAGGGAGTCTCAAAGCGGTTAACATTCTCCTTTTTCTTCCTCCCCCACAACAAACACTCTGTGAGGTGAGTGAGGCTGAGAGACCTCAGAGAAGTGTGATTAGCCCAAGGTCACCCAGCAGCTGCATGTGGAGAAGCGGAGACGCGAACCCGGTTCCCCAGATTACGAGTCTACTGCTCTTAACCACTACACCACACTGGCTCTGAGTCAGAGTCTGAATGGGGAGAACAGCGCCAACTGGAGGGGACAGGTTGCTAGCAGGCAGGGTCTCCTTGGTGTCACCATGCTAAGTACCAATTAAAGTCTGGTGCTGACCCTGCACCCCGTTTCCAAAGCATTTCCCCTTGTTACTCACCATTTTAAAAAAGGATGGTGTGCAGCAGAACGGTGGTTCTTGCATGTTCCAAGAGTGACTTTCAAAATAGTGATGATTGAGGAACGTGAATAGACTTTTGGGTGTGTGTGGAATGAACAGCTTAAAACAGGGCAGAGGAACCTGTGGCACTGTCACCGGAATCATGAAAAGCAGGGCTACTTCTGCCTCAAATGCCAAGAAAATATTGTATTGTCTCCTTATTGCTGGTTTTGAATGGTGAAGCAGTAGACTAGGAATGCCTGTGGCTCTCAAGAAGTTGCTATGACTTGTTTTCTCTGGCTTGTTTTATCTGAGGTGAGATACCCATGCAACGGAAGTTGCCCCCAGTTCCAGTCACCACACAGAGGCAGCTTAAGGTCCAAACAGTTTACTATTGCAGAAGATAAAGGCTTCAGTACTCCAGTTCCGGGCACTGATATATACGTATAGCTTGTAGGCTTTGCAGACACAGATATAGATACATATACAGTGGAACCTCGGTTTACGAATGCGATCTGTTCCACGGAGGCGTTCGTAAACGGAGGCATTCACTCCCTGAAGGCACGCTTCTGCACGTGCGCGAAGCGCCAATAGAGCACTTCTGCGCACACAAGCGCTGCGCAGATCGCTTCTGCGCATGTGCGAGCTGCGCAGATCGCGTTTGCGCATCCAATGCCGTGGAACCCGGATGTAAACATTTCCGGGTCCGCGGCGTTCGTAAACGGAGGCGTTCATAAACGGGACTGTTGGTAAACCGAGGTACCACTGTATACAAGTACAAAGTATTTGTGTTGTTCCAGCAATTCAAGATATAACACAGATTCTGACTCATAGTCAAACTCACAGGCCCACTAATGAGCTGACATGCCTTAATCCCTTATATAGTCAGTTCTGAGCTGTTACCATAGCAACTGGTTTGGCTGACCTTGCACCTGTTGGCTTGCCTCAGACCACCTTGTGAGTTAAGCTCAGGAAGGAAATTAACCCTTTCCTCCGTGTCCAGTTCCCCCAACATCGCCATCCTGGCTGGGACTGGTGGGGGTTGGAGTCCAAGGGCATGTGGAGGACCATCTAGCTCAGCATTCTCTATGCTAGCAGTGCTCTCTATGGTTTCAGAGAGGGGTCTCTCCTAGTCCTACCTGGAAATGCTGTGGATTGCACCTCAGATCTTCTGCATGGAAAGTAGATGCTCCACCACTAAACTATGGTCCTTCCCTTCCAAGTGCACAGAGGATAGGTCCCACCATCAGCATGTTCAGTGGCAACCAGCTTTCCCCAGTGCCTGTTTTGCCAGAAGGAATTGGTGGGCTTCCAAGGGCAACAGAACACTGTACTAGGTATGAGTTGTATGTGATTGATCAGGGCTGTCTGTATGTGCCTAAGCCCTTCTGCGTAGCATTGTCTAAGTGGTCTCAGGTGAGCTTGCACTAAGAAAAAATAGAGCCACAATACCCTCCATGAGGCACTTTCTATGGCCATGGCCACTCACAGGTGGCCTTACACAATTTCATTCTTGCTACAGGTGTAGAATACATCCATAACCTGGCCCAAAGAGAGACAGGCATTTATAGGCCTTTGGAGAATCCTTCGATTGTACGTTCTTTGGACTGTTAATAGCAGAGGTTATTTATATGCACATTTAGCACAGGAAATTAATTATTAGTTATTAGCTGACATAGTGCGATCTTTGAAGCTCTGGAGAAGTTTACAGACTGATTCACTCCATTAACTGAATCAGCTATCTGGGGAAGTGATGCATTAACTCAAGAATCTCTGTTGATTTGTTGCCAAGTGCACCTCAGAAGTTCATTAGAAAATTCAAAATCATGCTCAGAATGAGGCAGGCTCTCTATGGAACAATACAGATTTGGTGCTTGCCAATTGGTGGGTTATGAGAATCTGATGGACAGGATGGGAGTGGGGTCGTGTCGCTCAGGTTGTGTCCTAGCACCCTTCCAACCCACCTCCTCAAGGATCATCTAGTCCAACCCCCTGCAATTTTGCAGGAATCTCAAATAAAGCATCCATGACAGATCGCCACTCGACCTTTGCATTTTCTATTTTACATATACAAGCAAAATAAAAACATGAACATATATTCTCCTTTGACTTGCCTCCCATCCCTCATTGTGGATCTTAATTTAATGATTTTTCCCCTCTGCATCTCTTTCTTCCTTATTTTAATCAGAATCTCCTTTCTTGTAATTTGAAGCCATTGGTTCAAGTCCTACCCTCTGGAGCAGGAGAAAACAAACTTCCTCCATCTTCCATGTGGCAGCCCTTGAGATATTTGAAGATGGCTATCATAGCTCCTCTCAGTCTCCTTTTTCCCAGCCTAAACATACCCAACTCCTTCAACCGTTCCTCATAAGGCTTGGTTTCCAGACCCTTGATCATCTTGGTTGCCCTCCTTCATTTTCCCTATTGAAATTCACTTCGTTAGTTCAGTACCAGTTCGCCTGGTCATCTTGAACCCTCATTCTGTCTCCTACTAACTATAATTCTAATTCTATAATTCCATGGATGTCTATAAAAACTGTGTATGTCACATGGAATTAAATGGCAGGATGGGCAAATGATGGGTGGTGAGGCCAAAGGAAAGGAGAAGGGCACTGCAGAGAAAAGTAATATCCGAGAAGTATTATCCCACCCACATCTGCAAGCATTGTTTCTGATTGTGTTTAAAATGCTAAATTTCAAAATGAAAATCAAAACTGGGGGCTATTTGGCGCGACCTTAGAATAAATTCTCTAGCTTTGGAGGTCTGAATTTTAACTTTCCATCATTTAAATTCCCTAAGGATTGCTGCTTAAATTGAATGAACATATCCTTTTCATTTAGCCCTAATTGTTTTAGAATTAGCCCTGACACATGTATCGGGTTTCACACAGTTGCCTCCAAAAACAAATTATTTTCAAGCAAGCCTTCTGAAGCAACGTTGGGTTATGTCACCACCACCATCGATTCCCATTCCCTTTAATGGCCTACCTTGCTGACACTTAAAAAGGGAGGTGTAGGATTTGAATTTACAATGGCTCTATCTATCTTATATTTAACACGCTGCACTAAAGCAGAGGTTTAAATGAAGCAAGCCATCGCCGGTAGTAGAAAAAGTAGGGGAGGAGGTGGGAAGGGAAAAGAAAGCTCTAGACATTTGAACTCCTAAATCTTTCACCACCTTTTTAAAGCTCTATAAGTTTCACTCGTGACTCTGCTTTCTGGATACACCTTTCCCGATCTGCAGAACATCAAAACCACTGTCAAATTAAAATTTCCCCCTGCTGATGGTATTGTTGACACTCCTCTCTTGTATTTGCCAGGGCAGCATATGGAAAAAATTTACGTCGTTCACAACTGGGGCATATATGTTGGCCCAGACTACACTTACGTCACCTTCACTAGGGGCTGGTCCATTCAGTGAGTGAGGCACCGCTCCACCAATCACAGTCTGCCCTAAGCCAGCCCTCACCTACCTGCCTGCCTGCCTGCCTGCCTGCCTGCCTTACTTACAGCCAGTCCAGAGGATGACCGTCAGCTTCCTTGTGTCAGGAGTATGGGCAGGAGTCAGGCTCTGGGGCCTGTAGTGCTTTGCAGGAGTGGGGCCTGCCTCAGCTTGTGCTGGAGAAGCTAGGAGTGGCCACTCAGGTGAGGCCACTTGATACCTCACTGCACCTGGTGGCAGGAGCTGGGAGGGATAAAAGCTCAGCATTTCCCCTCAGCTCCTTGCCACAGCAACGCTATCCCTGCCTTGTTGCATCTGGCCTCTTGCTCCTTGGACCCTTGCCTTGCCGACGCCTTGATCCTCGACCCTTGGACCTTCGCCTTGCTTCTTGTTCCTTGAACCTTCGCCTTGCTCCTTGCTCCTTGGACCTTCGCCTTGCCGACGCCTTGCTCCTTGACTCCCAAACCTTCGCCTCCGCCTTGCTCCTTGACCCTGCGACTGCCTGCTGCTGGACCCTCAGCTCTGCACCTGTTCCTGCTTCTACACCACCATCTTGCCTCTGGTCCTGACGTCCTCAGCCAGGGCTTCAACCGCCCGCCGACCGGACCGTGACACCTTGGTCTCAGTTTGGACCTTGTAGAACTGAAGAGGATGGGGACAAACATAGACTTATTCTCTGCCTGGCATTGGCAATGACTCTGCCTACAGTGGGTACTAGCCACCGCTGGTCACCTGATCTGCCAGCCTTGAAACGGAGGACATGAAAACACTGGTTTTCCTCCCAATATGAACGAGTCTCCTCTTCATTCCTAGAAGATAAGTGGTGATGGGGCTTTCCCATTTTTCATATTTTAAGGTAGGGCAGCCCTGGACTCCCTCATACAATGCCAGGCATCACTCACTGTTACTTATTTGACGATTTATACTTTCAAAGCAAATAGCTTTTTTAAAAATTAAATAAATAAAAAACAGTTAATGTTCCCATGCAAACAAATATGGGCAAAAGAGAACAAGGGCTGAATGACTAACGTCTTGCAACCAGCAGGTATAATCATAAAACGCAACGCAAGTGAAGCCCCCTCATGTTTGAGATTAGACACAGGAACATAAGAAGCTGCCTTATAGTGAGCCAGGCCACTGGTCCATCTAGCTTGATATTGTCTACTCCGACTGGCAGCAACTCTCCAGGGTTTCAGACACAAGTTTCCCCCAAGATTTCACAATGAAATCTAGGACCTTACTGAAGCCTTTCATGCATTGACATCTGGAGGGTGACATCTCTTGTTGCATGTGGCAACAAGAGACTGGAGGACCTTCAAAGTTAGTCCAGAACACACTCATGACCCAGAGTTTAGCAGTGACACCAAAGTAAACTCAGAGGCTGAAGGAGCAGTTGGGCCAGTGGAGGCGGTATTGGGCTTGAGCACCATCACTACGTAGTAGACCCAAGGTACCAGAGACCTCCAAAACAGAAATCCCGGATGTTATTAGATTTCAGCTGGAGGCTGCTAAGTCAAAGACTCCTGAACTAAAGGTCTAGAATCAGAAGCCAACATCTAGCAGGGGTTCAGTTTACCTATCTACAAAAACTTCACCCGAAAGACCACAAAAGCTGATGCCATAATAAATTCATTAGTTTTTAAACTATTCCAAGACTTATTGGACCTGAAGGAGCGTCTCCACCCCCATCGTTCTGCGCGGACACTGAGGTCCAGCGCTGAGGGCCTTCTGGCGGTTCCCTCGCTAAGAGAAGCCAAGTTACAGGGAACCAGGCAGAGGGCCTTCTCGGTAGTGGCACCCGTCCTGTGGAATGCCCTCCCACCAGAGGTCAAAGAGAAGAACAATTACCAGACCTTTAGAAGGCATCTCAAGGCAGCCCTGTTTAGGGAAGCTTTTAATGTTTGATGGATTTCTGTATTTTAATATTTTGTTGGAAGCCGCCCAGAGTGGCTGGGGGAACCCGGCCAGATGGGCGGGGTATAAATAAATATATTATTATTATTATTTTGTGGTGCTTCCTTTTGGTGGGAAAGGGAGCCCTGTTTTGGGAATTGTAGCAGGGACCACCTTAATCCAGCCTTTCTCAGGGTACACATAAAACAGGATCTTGATTTGTATTCCTTTTGTCAAACTGGTGGTGTTCATGGGCCCTAAGGGATCCTAAGGCTTGTGTATTCCTTTAGAGATTTTAGAGGTCACTGCCTACAAAGACACAGACCAGTGAGAAGAACCATCCAAGGACCGGGCAATGCCCTGTGATTATACCATGAAAATGTTGAAAAACACATCTCCTGCCCTGTGAGCATTTGGTTTAGCAGGCAAGTTCATGCATCAGTTTGTTCTTTCTTCACCCTGAATAATAATCTCCTCTCTGGCTTTGTTCTGCTGGCTTCTGATTTGCATCAGTGGAAATCAGATCATAATCGGACCATAAACTCTGCGTCTCCCAAAAGAAACAGAAATAAATTGTTAAAGGCTTGGTGGCTAATGCAACCCACATGAATCTGCTGTTACCTATCCAAAAGAATGCAGAAACTTAGGGCCCCATCTGCACTGCAGATTTAAAGCAGTATCATACCACTTTAAACTGCCATGGCTTCTCTCAAAGAATTCTGGGGAGTGTAGTTTTCTGAGAGTGTTAAGAGCTGTTAGGAGCTGTCTTATCAGGCAGTTGTCTTAAGACAGCTTCCAATGTTCCATTGTCAAGGAGGGAAGAAGCGGACACGGAGCAATGGATTCAAACTTCAAGAAAGAAAATTCCACCTAAACATTAGGAAGAACTTCCTGACAGTAAGAGCTGTTCAACAGTGGAATTTGCTGCCAAGGAGTGTGGTGGAGTCTCCTTCTTTGGAGGTCTTTAAGCAGAGGCTTGACAGGCATATGTCAAAAATGCTTTGATGGTGTTTCCTGCTTGGCAGGGGGTTGGACTGGATGGCCCTTGTGGTCTCTTCCAACTCTATGATTCTATGAAGATTTCATGGCAGGAAGAAGAATGGCTGGGGTCTTTTATAAAGAGCAGGATGCCATCATGCTCTGATGCTAAACATTGATGTCAGCCACTCTGAGCCTGGCTCTCGCTGGGGAGGGCGGGGTATAAATTATTATTATTATTATTATTATTATTATTATTATTATTAAGCACCACTTCCATTCATTCATTTTCATCCCCAGCCACAAATGGCAAAGTCGTCTTTAGGCCACTGCTGACTGACCTGTGCGGCTGGCAAATTTGGAGAGCTTTCCCCAGCCAGAAGGAAGTTAAAATATGGACAAATATCCATTCAGAATCAGATCGACACAATCTAGTTTACTTTACTTATGACTGGAGCCAGATGTGGGTGTGAAGACTCGAGAGGTGAAAGGGTCAGTTCATGCATCTGTAATGCCATCTTAAAACCTCCTAGTGGCTTCTCAGGAAGGCATTGCTTTTTTCAGACCTCTCCTGGTGACACATGATATTGTGTGTGTGTGTGTGTGTGTGTGTGAGGGAGGGAGTCAGACCAAGCCACACTGTAATGTGAAATGACTGCTACACATTTCGGAAGGGGTTGTGTAATAGCACCGCAAAATTCAGAGAAGCGCAGGTTTTTAAGGATAGTTGCGTTCCCGTTTGTGTATTGGTTCAGAAAGCACAAATTAGAAATGTTCACATTAAAAGTGAACTGAATGACTTTCTTCCCCATCCCTAGCTGTTATCCACATATTCCCATTCCTGCACAGCGGACGCTCGGGTTGCGAACGTGATCCGTGCAGGAGACACGTTCGCAACCCGCAGCGTCCACAACCCACGCCTGTGCTTCTGCGCATGAGCAGGTCACGATTCTGCGTATGCGCAAAGTGCAATTCAGCATTTCTGCGCATGTGCATGCACCGAAACCCAGAAGTAACCCGTTCCGGTACTTCTGGGTTCGGCGCAGAGCACAACCTGAAGCAGCTGTAACCCGAGGTATGATTGTAGTTCAGTGGTGTAGCAGGATAGGATGACAAGTGTAGCAGAAAGAGTCAAGGATAATCAAAGAAATGTTTAAACATTTCAGTGTAGTAAAGTATCAAAATTATACACACACACACACACACACACACACACACACACAACCAGAAAGTGTATCCACACCTCTCTTCAAGAGCATTAACTATTATTCTACAGTTCTCCACAACATATTGCTGTGAACATGGATTTTCAACTCTGACAAATATGAAAGAAAAGAGAAAGGCTTTATTGTATTGCTGAGGAGCTGAGAGTTTGTTTGTCTCAAATTTGACCTAATTAATATGTGTAAATCAGATTACCCAGCAAACGCAAGCTCACACCTCCCATTGTGTTTGTATACATCCTTAAGGTACATATGTAAGAGGTTCATTTCTAATTATATTTTGAGAATGATTCCTGTTCTTAGGCAGCTACATTGTTTCATACTTTGTCTCGTGAACATATTATAAAGTAGTTTGTGTTCTGTGTTACAAATCAAGCACTGCTAGGAGTAGTTTCTTTTTGTTTTCCAATGTACTTCTTATGCATAAAAAAATTGGTGTGGTGCAAGAAAATTGTTATTCTGAAAGTGTGGCCCAGAGAAAACAGTTTGAGAACCACTGCTGTAGTTGATCTGTGTGCTACATGCAGACGTCTGTGAATAGACACAACCAGTTTACTGAGCATTCATTATGAGTTGTTTGCTGGGAGATTAGATGGTGTTGGCTATTTAATTATAATTTGTTTGCAGGGGGATTAGATGGTGTTGTTTCAAGGAAAGTGTTGCTGCAAGCTTCTCATTACTCAGTGAAGGAGGAGCATAAAAAAATACATATGTTTCTCAACTGCAGTAGGCGATACAATGGTGACTATATTACCTTAATGGATTTCCATTGAAACAATGCTTTGAGATTTATTATCATATGGCTGATCATGGAGAAAATTATTATATAGCCAGTTATGGAGGAAATTGTTCATTTCTCTATGCCATCTAGTGACAAAAAATGGAACTGGGGAGGAAATAGGGCTTTTCGCAGCTTGTTTTATTTTATTTGGTTAATTAGTTACACTGGGTTTATCCATAGGGGTGGCTGGATCTGTCAGTTTCGAAGCCTCTTGGTTTCTAGGTTTGTTTGTTTTCCAGTTGTCAGTTCAGTTCTCCACATTTCCCCATCAGCTAGCTATTTTTTCAAAATCCTTCCTGAAAATTCACAAACTTTTTAGTGTGAATTTTTCCTATTACCATATATGTACGCAATTTTGCCCGAAATACACATTTTTGCAGGTATTATTTCACCAAATGTAATGCATTTGTATATTCTTTACACTAACATGTGCATTTTCGTGCATATTCTACCCTGGTATATATGTGTTTCTGTAAATATTGTTTGAGTAGGGAACCGCAGCACAAAATTCTGAAAAGTGCAAATCTCAAAGGACGGTTGTGTTTCTGTTTGTACATTGTTTTTGAAAGTGCAAATTGGGTAAATTTGCCTTTAAATGTGAACTAAATCAAATTTCTCCCCCATCCGTATTTATCCAAATGAAATCCGCTGCATTAATTTGAATGAATTTGTCAGTCTGCAGGACAACACTGAGGCTTTGGGAGTAAACTCAGGTGTTCAGCAGGAACTAAGAGTCCAGGAACCCAGATCTTCACTGACTACCTTCAAGCTGGTGCTGGCATGCTGGGTGGGGGTGCCCTGGATTTGGGAAAGAAAAGGTTGTAAGTTATGTATTCCTAATAATTCGTTTGGCAAAGCTACGATCAGCTCACACAAGACTGTGATGGAACACACCCCTTCTGCCTATGTGCTTGTGGTGTTTCTGCTCCAGCCACTTGAACCAATGATAAGCTCAATTTCTGGGTATTTCCAACATCACCCTGTCTTCATTTGTTGTGGTACAAAACAGTGGCTAGAGCCACCAAAATCTACATTACAGTGGTACCTCTAGTTATGGACTCGATCCGTTCCGGGGTGCCGTTCGCACCCTGAAAAGTCCGTAACTAGAGTTACATGCCATGCGCACACGGCATAACCTGGAAGTAAAAACTTCTGGGCTTGCCGCGTTCTTATCTTGAAAAGACGCAACCCACAGTGGACGCAACATGAGGTATGACTGTACTCACCAACCTCCTCAAACTCTTTCAGTCTTCCAGGTGTTTTTTTTTTTTTTTTACTTCATGCTGAAGCAGCCCTGAAATCCAAGGACTGCAACTGGTCTGTCCCACGGGAAGTGAACAAGGTCATCTCATTTCCTCAGCAAAATAAATAAATATGTAAATCCCGCCCCCTGCCCCCACCACAAACCATTGCAGGAGAGCTGAGTTAATAGACCTAATGAATACCACCAGAGGGTCTGAAGCCTACACCTGTCCACCTAGTTTCTTAGGGACGAACAAAATGTTACACAAAGTTTTGAGTAAATTTCATCCATGTTTCTTGAAGCCGAAAACAGCCACAAGAGGCAGCCAGTCAAGGGCTGGCCATGAGAGATTGCTTAACACTCTCTTCTCTGTGTCCACCTCCCCACACCATCAAAATCCCTTCCTAGCTGCTTTTTTCATGTGCAGGAGGGGGGGAAATCAAGATAGGGTAAGGAACCTGTGGCCCCTAATATGTTGTTGGACTACTTCTGACAGCCAGTTAAAACCAGTCATTTCCAGTAGCTGTCTCAGGGACTTACCAGGAGGGAGAGAGGTGAGGTGGCGGCAAGGTGCAAAAGCACTGGAGCCAATCCAGCGTTCCAGGCAGTCCGTTTGCACCATGCTGACCTTCCCACTGCCTTTCCCCTCTACCCATTTCCTTCCCAGGAATCTGCAATGGTGATGACAATGGAAAGTCAGGTAGGCACTGCCTAAGTTGGAATTCAAGGTGGCTTACAACTTTTAAAAACAGCATTATAAAATACAAAGTAATAAAAACCAATCTAGCTAAATACAATAATTAAAACACACCAGAACACAACTGGAACCAGCAATGAAAATGCATCATCATCTGCGCTGTCTGAATAGGAAGGTTTTTGTCTGCCAGCGAAAGGGTAACAAATAAGGAGCCAACCTAACCTCTCTCAAGAGGGAATTTCACAATATGGGAGCAGCCACAGAGAAGGTCCTTTCCCATGTCACCACTAACCATGCTTCCTGCATTTGTAATGGGTTAGACTAGATGTCCCTTCCAACTCTACAGTTCTATGGTTCTATGATGTTGATGGGACATGTGCCTCTGCATACCCGCTAATCCATGTTGGAAGCCAATTAAGACACATGAACGTCACCATGTGTTGAGATCCACATTCTTATGTGAACTCTTTTGCAGGGGACTTTTGCAGGACTCCCACTTTGAGTGTTAAAAACATGCGACACTTGGATGAACAATTGCATTCCATGAGCAGGAGAGCTCGTCTTAACTTTTTTAAAAAAAAAATGTGGGAAGAGTAGCAAAGCAATCTTCTTGCACCACAATCCAGAAATTCTTCTCCCTCATTCAGCAAGGACTCATTGGGAGTACACCTGGATCAGAAGCAGAACATCAGACAGGAGGAAGTAGCAACTACATAGGAACAGGTGGTTAGCAAAAAGGTTACAGGGTAATGAAGAGCAGGCTCAGGATCTTGCAGGACCTTGGACAGTTCCAGAGTAGCATAGACATTACTCCAATACAAGGCGAAACTCTACTGAGCCCCTCAATCCTGGTGCTGCCCAAACTCTATGCTCTGGAAAGGGATTGCTTGAAAAGAAGCATGGCTCAGTGCTAGAGCATCTACTTGCAAAAAAAGCCAAGGTTTGGACCTTGGCAGGGCTGAGAAAGGCACGTCCCTAAACCCTACCAGTCAGTGTAGACGTATTTGACCTGTGTTGCCTTTCTGTGAAGATGGCACTTCACAGGAATGAGTGGTAAAAGTCCCAAAATTTAACAGAAGAAAAATGCAAGCAATCGCCTGGGATTGCACCAGCTAGGAGCCAGCCCTGATATTGTTGCCAGAGTAGTAACAATAACCAGGGCTGCTTTGCCATTGTTTGCCCTTCAACACTTTCTCCTACATGCCCAGTGGTGCCATGCAAATACCATGGAAGAAGAACTGTGAGCAAAACAAATGCCTACGACCAGACTGGAGGGAATGTGTTTGTAGACGAGGGTAGCCAGCACAGTGCCCTTAAGATGTGGTTGGACTACAACTCCCATCATCCATAACCATGTAACATCCATGGTTCTCTTTCATATTTCACAAGGCTGCAGAATCCACTATGATTTGTAATGAGAAGCTAGACTCCATAATTCCTGCTTTTGTACATCTAGGATTCCCAGCTGGAGGAAACAAAACATAGGAAATGGTTTCAGATGGCTTCTTTTGTGTTACATTCTTAATTCTTTCCTCCTTTTTTCTCTGGTCTGCTTTACATGCTGGAAAGTTTTCCCTCCCCTTTATATCCAAAGACCTTTCAACACACACATATCAGTGGGGGTTTTTTATCTTAATATTTTTATTTGCAAAAACTCAGCTCATCAGACACCTCCATGTGTCAGTACTGTGGATGAACTAAGACCCCTTTAAATATCTAGTGGTTTTCAGCTAGTACAACAATCATCTCAACAACCCTGTGGCCCTCATTGATTTCTATAGTGAAATAATTTTTTACCTGTTTTATTTCGGTAGCATGCACTCACCACAAAGCCAGAGATGTCTCAGGAGAATTCCCTGGCTTGGAAGACATCCCTCTTTAGACAATGATTGATTAAGTTCTTCTCATGACTTCTTAGAATAATCCTGTGTGATCTTTTCCTCTCCAACAATTTTATAGCGGGGAGAAGTTTTTTACAAGCAGCTAGAAGAGAGAGAAGGAGAGGGAGATTTCTTGCAAAAGTTTCCTTTAGTTTGTTAATTCCAGATGGACAGGGAATTAACTACAGCCCAGATAGAAGACATGGAGGGCAGGACACGATCAAATTAGTTGTGGGCTGGAACATTTGGCACAGTCAGATTTTCTAAGTTTTGAGAGAGGGGCAAAATGCTCCTCCTGAAGACTGCCTTGATCTTCAGAGGGTGGGTGGATTTTAAGGAACTTTTTTAAAAAATTGTAATATCCATCATAAAACTTTACAATGTGATACATATACAGCTAGGTAAAGGTAAAGGGACCCCTGACCATTAGGTCCAGTCGTGACCGACTCTGGGGTTGCGGCGTTTATCTCGCATTATTGGCCGAGGGAGCCGGCGTACAGCTTCCAGGTCATGTGGCCAGCATGACAAAGCCACTTCTAGCAAAGCAGAGCAGCACACAGAAACACCATTTACCTTCCTGCTGCAGTGGTACCTATTTATCTACTTGCACTTTGATGTGCTTTCAAACTGCTAGGTTGGCAGGAGCTGGGACCAAGCAACGGGAGCTCACCCCGTCGCGGGGATTCAAACCGCCAACATTCTGATCGGCAAGCCACACCTTCTGATCGGTTTAACCCACAGCGCCACCCGCGTCCCACATATACAGCTATTTCACTATAAAGAGATCAACTCTATACCATACCCAAAAGATAGTTAAAGGGGCAATGCAGTGGATCTCCAGCCCAGTGGATCTCCAGCCCAGCCAGCTGGTTCCTGGCTCAGGCAGACTCAGCCACTGTCAAGTTTCCATCCCAGTTTAGCTGAATTTGCACCAGCTTCAATTTATTGTCTTGGCTCAGCCAGGGTCAGCCCACTGGGCTGAAGTGAACTGAGCCAGACCCATTGTCAGTCCGCAAGCAGGGGCATTCTGGGAAGGTTGCAGGGGTGGGAGCAATGGAGAAGGACTTAGGCTGGATCCTAAGCCCATCCAGGTCAACCTGGCATAGAACACTTTTTAAAAGCTTGTTTTCCCTCTGCCAGGCTGCTAATGAATGGTTTTGGCTCTGGTGTAACATTTCACTGGCTTAACATACACCAGCCTTTTGTGAACAGGATGGCTCCCCAAAATAGTGTTTGAGCTACGCCATGCTTTTTGCCACCTTAGCTTCCACTGGGTTGCCAGGTCACGTGACTGGCCTGAATGGGTTTAGGATCCAGCCTAAGTCCCCCCAACTCTGGTTCCATCCCATGATGTCCTTGGAACACCCCTTTTGCAGGGTTTCTGCCACAGAGCTTTTAAGATCCACAGAACTTAGCTGAATAAGGATGGGGAATATACACCAGATACATCTCTAGCTGAGCCGAGGATGAGGAAGTTATACTGGCTTAGCCTAGCTGCACTGAGTACCTCCTGGCTCAGCTGGATCCCAACCTGTTCATTAGGGTGGGTCATTTAGAAAAAATGAAAATGTTTCCTCCCTTGATCTTATCTCAGGTGTTTGGTATAAACATAGTCAAATTTCAAATTTGGGACAAATCGGTTAATATTTAGACCCTGCTCCTACAGATTGAAATTTTGCCTCACTACGAGTGATAAAAACATGGGAATTTGACTCATTTCATTCTCAGTATGTTAAATTGTGAACTAATAAACATAAATTTTAGGTTTTATGTAGAGCAATAATAGTTGCATACTATTATTTTCTGCAATATTTATTTATTTAAGATAAAACGTTGATAATTTACATGAAAAACCAATGGTTTTGAAAAAAATTAGATGGAACAATTAAGCAAACGGTGTACTAAACAAGTAAACATAAACAATAAAACGCCACTCATATTTTGTGTTCTGTCAAAACGTCGCATTATACTTAATTACTTGGTATAAATTGTACTAAATGCTTACATTTTGTGTAATTAATAAAATTATGCCTCATGCAATATATACATTTTACATGTACACCATATTATATCATGCTAAAAATATGCTTTTATGCATTACACTAAACATCTATTTTGGAAGCTGTAAGCCGGCTCCCTCGGGCCAATAACGCGAGATGAGCGCCACAACCCCAGAGTCGGTCACGACTGGACCTAATGGTCAGGGGTCCCTTTACCTTTACCTAGCTTTACCTACAATGTATCACATTGTAAAGTTTTATGAGGGATATTACAAATATATATATATATGACCCACCCTACTGCTCATCCCAACAGATTTATCCCTGTGTCTGTGAAGTGTAGGTGGGTTCCGGCATGGCCCAAGACCGAGATTCAGCTCAAAAAGTAACTGTTGGAACAACAAGAACAAGAATAATAAACAAGGGTACTTGACCCAGTATATATACTTTAAGCTGGCCCAAGCAAAACACACATCCCGCCTGTGATAGGTTGCCTTGATGCTGCAGTTAGCAAATCACAACACTGCCTCTATCTCAGCCGGGAGCCTGCCAGCTACTAACAATGCCACTGGAGGGTTTTAGAATTCTCTCTGTCTTTTGTTATGCAGATGAAGCTCCTGAGCCTCAGGGGGCCTGAAGACTTAGACCTGCATTGCATGCCTACAGGCTGGCTTCAGTCTACAATGCCTGCATACATAACAGTCTGTCAAAAGCAACAAACGTGGCTTCCCATCTGACTGTAGATTTCGAAGTGTCCCTGCAGCCACTAGGTGAGAAAGAAAGTTTGGTGGGTTATTCTGGTGGGTTTGGAATGTGGCTGATGGGACCACAGTTTAGGACCGGCTCACTTAATAACGAGACTCTTCCTAATTTCCACTTCCCAGAAGAATGCCATTTGGCATCCACACTTCTCCAAATCTCAGAATGTAGTTCTCCAACCTAAAGCTATGTTCAAAAATGTGTATGGTGCAGTGAAGCATGCATAAAAATGTAGGTATTAGCAAAAAAAAGAAAAAAAATCATATGCAAAAATGCATTATATTAGGTGTTTTTTAAAAAAAGAAAAAGTGTTTATTAGCAGAAATGTGCATCAAAAATGCAGTTGAATTCTGAAAAATGCAGAACCTATATTTTAAAAAAAAACTGATGAGAAAATGGATTTAATTAAGACTTGGAGCAAATGGGAGAGAAATTGAAATTGATAGATTCATCCATCTCTGCCACAGCTTAGCCACAGCAATGGAGCACGTTGAAGTATGAAGTCAGTGTGTCTGGCCCAGAGCAGATGATCTAGATCAGAGACGGGCAACCTGTGGCCTTCCTGTTGTTGGACTCCAATTCCCATCATCCCCGGTCAGCATGGCCAGTGGTAAGGTGGGGTCCCTCCCCACTGGCCACTGGGCTTGATAAAGACTAACCCAATCCAGGAGTGGAATTTCACACATTCTGGGAGGTTGGGGAGACAATAAGAAAGAAATCAAAGGGAGAAATGGTGGGTTTGGTCTAAATTCTAGCGATAAAGGACAGACGTAATGGACACGAATTGACATGGATTCCTATGTATATGCTCACTGCTCTTCAGCCCATATCTGGTTGACCCTTTCGAAATTAAACCCTGCTATCCAAATGCTCGAGTCACACAAAGAACTCCTGACCTTTATAACCCCTGTCAAAAATTGTTTATTGCCCAGGGTTGCTGAGGATTTCCCTCGGTGGATTCATACCTTGAATTTATTACTTCAGAGCCTAACCGAGCTTCCTGACCAGCAGAGGAAAACACCATTTATTTCTCTTTAAATAGCCTTCTTCCTCAATTAAATGTGTAAATATTACCCTCCTCCTCCTCCTTGTTTTTCCAGGCACACACAAAAAAAAAATACGGGGGGGGGGGAGAGGCATTTCCTATCATCTTTGCTTTATGAGAAATGTCATCCTGGCCCAATGATATAATTTTGGGGTGTGTGGAGGGGAGACCACTGGAAAACCATTTCTCCTGAGCGATTGGAGGCCATGCAATTTGTTCCTGCTCAAAGATGGAGGTGAGTCAAGCTGCCCACGTAATGGTCAGCAGTGATGCCCTATAGTGTGTGGTGGGGCCATGACAACACTGAGCTGCCTTCCGCTTCTCCAGCTAAAAGTATCACGCTCCTTTTCGCAGATCGGGATGGACATCCAGTGTATATGTAGTTGCAAACGGAGAATGCTTCTCATCTCAATTTCTCCTTGGAAGGAGAAGTTCCAAGTGGGCCGATCTTCTTCCCAATGTCAAGCAAACGGTTTGGGACTAGAACAGAGCTGAAGGTTTCTCCAGAAATATTAGGCAACTAGGAGAAAGGAAGAGGAAAAGAAAATTAAAAAAATAATCTGAAGCAATCTGAAGTTTACAGAATGTTATTCCTTGAAGGAGAACTACTTGGAAATGATTTACAGATGGTATTTAACTCCGAGTGGGCTTGCTAAGATGCAGAAGACTGAATCAGATAAGTGCTGGAGATGTAATGAGGTTGCGGGTACGTTCTTTCATATGTGGTGGACCTGTAAGAGGGTAAAAGAGTATTGGGAAATAATTCATAATAAACGGGGGGGGTTAAAAGCACTTTCCCCAAAAAAACCAGAATCCTTTTTGGTGGGGGATAATTCAGACGGAAATTCCCAGGTGTCAAAAAAGGTTATTTAGGCATGCCACTGCTGCCGCCCATGTTTTGTTAGCGCAAAAATGGAAAACGAGCAAATTTCCAACTGAAGAAGAATGGCAATTTAAACTGATGGAATATGCACAGCTTGTGGACCTAACATATAGAATAAGAGAACAAGATGAACATACGTTTAAAGAAGATTGGGGAAATGTTTATTGGATATATGGGGGGAAATTGTGTACACTTGAAAACTCCAGCAGCATTAAGATAAATGTAATAACAATGTAAATAGGTTTTGATGGATGTAATAATGGAATACTGAATGGTTTGGTTTATGTAAACTATGCAGGGATTTATGTTATGCAAAATGAACCATGGGAAGAGAAGAAGGGAAGTCACTGATATTTCAAGGATGTTTAAATGAATATTCTAAATTGTAAAACAGAATGAGAGAGAGAGAGAGAGAGAGAGAGAGAGAGAGAGAGAGAATTAAAAAATAATAAATATGCAGAAGAATTAGGCACCAGACATACCAGTAGCTATCACTTAAAGGACCCCCAATATTTGAAGAAGCGTACTCACTGCCCCCAAAAGTTGGCATCTGCGGAGGTCTAGCCTGGCTCCATGCAAAGCAAGGCTGTGCCTTTTTGGTCATTCATTAACCAGACTTTGATATTGACATATTGCCCCTCAATCCTGGAAAGGACTTCCATGCCACTTCTTATGGTTGCCCACCAAAACCTCTTCCGCATGTACACAAATTCCCCAGGAATGATAAATACTGCTTTACTCCCTGTGCACTGATTCATAATCTAACATCCTCTAATAAAAAGTTTGATCTGTTCTAACCCACGTGAAAGAGCATTCTTGTGGCTTGGGCAGTGAAAGAAGGCTACAGATTTCCCTTTAGTTACAAATGCGAGTTTTGACTATTCTGGCTATTGTAAAAAAACAACAACATCATCATCATCCATGAATGTGAAGAGAAGAGTTGTTGACAGATGAACAGCTGCTCCTAACTGGCGTTTTAACACACTAAATAAAACATAATGCCTGTTTTATGGTTTATTGTTGTGATATTTAGACACACACACACACACACACACACACACACAAATAATCCCTCTCATAATAATGATCTTTGCTTTTTTACTTTGTCCCCTCTTCCACCCGCAAAAAGCAAACCGGGGTATTGTTGTTTGTTGTTGTTGTTTTAAAAGAGAGATATATACAGCAAAAATGAAGCAGAAGATCTGTGGTACGGCACATCCATATATTCTGCCACAAAAAATGCAAGTTAAGGAGCATTGCATTTCTGCATAATTTGGTTCCAAGATTTGGGTTCCCAAAGAATTTGGAATTTTTGGCAAGGACAGAGGAGAGGAGAGTTTATATGACCACTAAAATATGCATGGAGATTAGTCATGGGAGAGGAAGCGAAAAATATGTGAGGCTCTTCCTACAGTTTGCCTCATTTAAAAGCCTCCGCCGGCCACAGTCTAGTTGCATCTCCAGGTTTTGTGTACCACTATCAAGGTCATAGAGGGACCCAGGTGGCGCTGTGGTTAAACCACTGAGCCTAGGGCTTGCTGATCAGAAGGTCGGCGGTTCGAATCCCTGTGGCGGGGTGAGCTCCCGTTGCTTGGTCCCAGCTCCTGCCAACCTAGCAGTTCGGAAGCACGTCAAAATGCAAGTAGATAAATAGGAACCGCTACAGCGGAAGGTAAACGGCGTTTCCATGTGCTGCTCTGGTTTGCCAGAAGCGGCTTTGTCATGCTGGCCACATGACCTGGAAGCTGTACGCCGGCTCCCTCGGCCAATAATGCGAGATGAGCGCGCAACCCCAGAGTCGGTCACGACTGGACCTAATGGTCAGGGGTCCCTTTACCTTTACCTTTTCATCAAGGTCATAAACATTTCTTAATTGTGGAAAGTGGCAGAAGCTGACTGGCTGGAGAATAAACAGACAAGATGATGTACTTCTCCTGTATAACAGGTGTGCTAATGGGATGCTCTCCCAGGCCTTTTTGGGCTCTGTCCTGTAATGCATTATGGAATAAATGTCTGACTAATTGGGAGTCTGGTTTGAGCCTCCCCCAATGGGAATTTTATCCCACGGGACATGGACAAACAGCTGTATGTGTGGACACGGCCAAACACTTACGGCTGCGGTGGGTTTGGTAAGCCACAAAAAGGCTGATGTAGCAATATGTTCAGTCCAGGCAACTGATTAGATAGATAAATGATAGATAGAGAGATAGATTATAGATACCGTAGATGATAAACGATGATAGATAGATGATAGATAGATAGATAGATAGATAGATAGATAGATAGATGATAGATAGATAGATAGATAGATAGATAGATAGATAGATAGATAGATAGATAGATAGATAGATAGATAGATAGATGTGGAAGCTCCTGAATGGCCCTGCCTTCTTACTTTTATTTTTTAAAGCCTTTTATAAATTTATAAATTGGAGAACAAGAGAGAGGAATTGGTGAATCAGGAAGAATAATTCATTGCATAGAGAAGAAAGTGCTGACAGCTTTGAATGAATCTCTTTCTTCCTCCAGAACTTGCTGTGTTTGGTCCAACTGCGTTTAAAGATTAGTCACTAGGAGGAATCCCAAAACAGCCATGACTTCCAAGGAGCTCCTGGAAATGATTAGGAAAGATGACAGGGAGAGAGGGAAAGCAGGGAGGAAATAAGTCTTTCAACCGTTTACATGGAGAACAGATTTGCTGAGAAAAAGGATTATGTCTTCTGGCTCCAGGTTTTAATATGTGTCTAATTTCTCGCCCAACAATGGCCTCCTGTTCTGATAACAACCCGAAGGAGTTCAAGAACTGGCTCAGCCTGACACTCCTCAAGAGCAATAGGGACCTTTTAAGCATTTGTATACAGAGTCAAGTATTTTATCTCCATAATCTGTACAATAACCATGTAAGGCCAAGTGGTATTGTTGTTTCCCGTATTTCAAATGGAGGAGCAAGATGGTAGGATGAAGCAGCTTGCCGAAAGCCCCCTAGCAAGATCTTGTGGCTAAAGGGAGACATATATCATGGAACATCACCACCCACAGCTTTGGCCTACACATAGAATCATATGGAGCAGAATGGGGTGGTAGACTATGTGGAAACTCCCTGCAAGCAGAAAGCTAGAAGATCAGGGAGATTAGTTCTGGCTCACTCCTTTGTGTGCTAGTTTTTGACCTGCACTGTGCCAGCCTCCCTACTCCTTCAGCCCTCTCCCTCCCAGTAAGCAACAGTGACCCACGTGTGTGTCCTGGCACACTGTTTGGGAATTATCTGGCTTTTTCGCACTTTGCTGCGTTACTTGATCATTATTAGCAAGAGTAGATCATAGAGTCATAGACTGTAGAGTTGGAAGGGACCCCAACCGTCATCTAATCTATCCTCCTGCAATGTAGGAATCTCAGCTAAAGCATCCATGACAGATGGCCATCCAACCTCTGTTTTAAAACCTCCAAGGAAGGAGAGTCCACCATCTCTCGTGGGAGTCTGTTCCACTGCTGAACAGCTCTTACTGTCAGAAACTTTTTCTGAATGTTTAGTCGGAATCTCCTTTCTTGTAACTTGAAGTCATTGGTTCGAGTCCTACCCTCCACAGCAGGAGAAAACAAACATGTTCCGTCTTCCATGTGGCAGCCCTTAAGATATTTGAAGATGGCTATCATATCTCCTCTCAGTCTCCTCTTTTCCAGGCTAAATCTACCCAACTCCCTCAACCATTTCTCATAAGGCTTGGTTTCCAGACCCTAGGTCATCTTGGTCTCCTTCCTCTGCACATGTTCCAGCTGGGCCATATCCTTCTTCTGTCACCCAGAACTGGACACAGTATTCCAGGTGTGGTCTGCCCAAGGCAGAACAGAACAGAACACTTACTTCCCTTAATCGGGAGACACTATACTTCTGTTATTAGAACCTACCATGTAGATGTAATAATTTCACCACTTGGCATCCTCATCAATAACCCACATCACCACTTCATTAAGTTTCTGAGTTTCCCAGTTTTACATTCTTCACCTAACACGAAACCCCCTCCTTCCCTATCCTGGATGGCTTTCTTTACTGCAGACCCAGCCTCATTATATTTATTTATGGCTGTCTTGTCTATGTAACAAATGATTGTACAAAAGTAGTGCAGTGTTTCTGAGCCACTGATGCACAGAATACAGTCATGTCAAAAACTGCTGCAGTTTATTTCGGATTATACATTTCTTTTTTTTCTCTTTCTCTGTCTCTCTCTCTTTTTCTTTTCAGCAAAAGCCCGTAGTGTTTTTCAATTAGACTGAGCCCTTGTTGCACTGATTATCAAAGACCTGCTATCAGAAAACATCTGTACCAAATATTAAAACATCTGTATGTGGTTGTGTGTGTGTGTTTATATATAAAGAAATAAACTTCTCCCTGGACTCATTTATTCAGGTTTTTTTCTTCATAAAAGACTTTTCCCCACACTTCCCCCCCCCCCTCTGAAGGACATGGTACCTTAAAAGCCACACAAGGGGAAGACTTCAGCTAGTGCAGAAAGATGCTGTATAACAGCCTCAGGTCCAAGTCGACACTGATGTCCATAACCCGTTTTAAGACTATGTTGCAGGGAGAAATTCAGTTGGGTTGACTTTTTTAATGCGGACTTCACTAATTTGCATTTCCCTAAACAATGCACCGACAGAGGACAAGATGGTTGGACAGTGTTCTCGAAGCTACGAACATGAGTTTGACCAAACTGCGGGAGGCAGTGGAAGACAGGAGTGCCTGGCGTGCTATGGTCCATGGGGTCACGAAGAGTCGGACACGACTAAACGACTAAACAACAACAAAACAATGCACCAAACCTAGACAGCATCTTAAACAGCAGAGACATCACCTTGCCAACAAAGGTCCGAAGCTATGGTTTTCCCAGTAGTGATGTATGGAAGTGAGAGCTGGACCATAAAGAAGGCTGATCGCTGAAGGATTGATGTTTTTGTATTAGGGTGCTGGAGGAGACTCTTGAGAGTCCCATGGACTGCAAGAAGATCAAACCTATCCATTCTGAAGGAAATCAGCCCTGAGTGCTCACTGGAAGGACAGATCCTGAAGCTGAGGCTCCAATACTTTGGCCACCTCATGAGAAGAGGGAAAAGACCCTGGAAAAGACCCTGATGTTGGGAAAGATGGAGGGCACAAGGAGAAGGGGATGACAGAGGAGAAGGCGGTTGGACAGTGTTCTTGAAGTGACCAACATGAGTCTGACCAAACTGGGAGTCTAGGTTTGTCATTGCTTTTCTCCCAAGAAGCAGGTGTCTTTTAATTTCGTGACAGGAACTATCTGACTTTTAGAAGACATCTGAAGGCAGCCCTGTTCAGGGAAGGTTTTAATGACTCATGTTTTATTGTGTTTTTAATATTCTGTTGGGAGCTGCCCAGAGTGGCTGGGGCAGCCCAGCCAGATGGGCAGGGTATAAATAATAAATTATTGTTGTTGTTGTTATTATTATTAGGGTGGACCTTAGCACATGCTCCAGAATCCCAGGCAGGCCGTGGGGAATCTTCAGCAGATGTGAGAAGGTTCCTCAGCAGACAAAACCAAACATGGAGAAGATTCCCAAGGGGAGTTTGATCTAGCTGGAGAGTTTATGCAGACCTTTCAGAGTGGTGACTTCATGCAACCAACATATGTTTAACCCTTAACCGCTTATTCTGACAATCTCCCAATTGAAAAGCCCAAGCTTTTGTTGTTCTTGTTGTTCCCTAAATTAAACATATCAAATGAATTTTAAAACAATAAGCATATTGAAAATATACACTGACATCTGTGTTTGGAGCGCAAGCTAGGGGAACGACGGCTGGTTTGCATTACCCGAAAAAATCAAAGTGTCCCGTGAAGCAGACAAACTAGAAATGGGAAAGGATTAACCCTATTGAAGCGGAGTTTTTCACTCTTCCTTTTGCTCCAGATTTCTGATGTAATCGAGGTTTCTGAGCTGTGCAAAAAAAAAAAAAGCATGAAGAAAAAACCTCCGTTTTCAGATCACACAAGCCCCTAATTACACATTAAGAGTGGGAGGTACAGCGTGGAGAAGGAGATTCTGAAATGTTTGCTTCTAGTAGGGTATCTTGAAACAATCAGTTTTTAGCTGACTAATCGGTCAAAATGACATTATTAGTGAAGGGATTTTTTTTATAAAAAAAAAAGGTTAAATACATTCCATCTGGCTTTCAAAATCCTCTAGTCAACTTCAGAAACTGAAAATTACACAATGTACTGGTCTCTCTTCCCCAAATTTTGGCTTGCTTGCTTTATATATATATATAAAAAAAGATATGTACCAGTCAGAACTAGCCAAAGGTACTTTAGTCATAGCTGCCAAGTTCTCCCTTTTTTTAAGGGAAATTCCCTTATGCTGAATAGGCTTCCTCGTGAGAAAAGGGATAACTTGGCAGCTATGACTTTAGTGGTTCAAGTAGAAATGGCAACTGGTGCCCACTTTCCAATTGTTTTATAACTAGTACTGTACTGAGCATTCCCAACACAGGGGTAGGCAACATGGTGCCCCTTCAAATGTTGTTTGACTCCGGCTCTCGCCAACCCCAGACAGAATCACCAATGGTCACAGATTATGGGAACTGGAGTCCACAACGTCTGGAAGGCACCTTGTTACCACCCCTGGCCTGATGGCAGAGTTGTCCCTTTTCTTTCTTAGATCATATCCATATCCTACATTTAAAGCACATGATTTAGCAATCATGGCTCCCCCTGCCCAATTAATAATCATTGCTCAGACTGAAGGGCAGTAATGTGTTTCCAGCTCCTTTCCACATCCCTTCCCAGGCAGACATTCTGATCCATTGACTGGTTCACACACCACTTGTTTATTGTCATCCTTTAACATAGGGCAAAGACTCCTGCATCCCTCCAGATGTATTAGACTTTGACTCACCTCATGTCTGACCACTGACCATGCTGGTGTAATGAGAAGTGCGGTTCAATGTTTCCCTTCCCTTCCTTAGAATCATAGGAATGCTAGAGTTGGAAGAGACCACAAGGGCCATCCAGTCCAACCCCCTGCCAAGCAGGAAACACCATCAAAGCATTCTTGACATATGCCTGTCAAGCCTCTGCTTAAAGACCTCCAAAGAAGGAGACTCCACCACACTCCTTGGCAGCAAATTCCACTGCCGAACAGCTCTTACTGTCAGGAAGTTCTTCCTAATGTTTAGGTGGAATCTTCTTTCTTGTAGTTTGAATCCATTGCTCCGTGTCCGCTTCTCTGGAGCAGCAGAAAACAACCTTTCTCCCTCCTCTATATGACATCCTTTTATATATTTGAACATGGCTATCATATCACCCCTTAACCTTCTCTTCTCCAGGCTAAACATACCCAGCTCCCTAAGCCATTCCTCGTAAGGCATCGTTTCAAGGCCTTTGACCATTTTGGTTGCCCTCCTCTGGACACGTTCCAGCTTGTCAGTATCCTTCTTGAACTGTGGTGCCCAGAACTGGACACAGTACTCCAGGTGAGGTCTGACCAGAGCAGAATACAGTGGTACTATTACTTCCCTTGATCTAGATGCTATACTCCTATTGATGCAGCCCAGAATTGAGAACAGAGAACAGAGAAGAGAATATGTGGAATGTCTCTGCTGAAGACAACTGTATCTCAGGTGCCATCAAGCAATATGAAAAGTTGAGCTATCTCCTTTATTTCTTTTTACTGTTGGTTGAGATATTGATCTTGTGCTTTTGAACTCAAGAAACAAAATCATAAACCATTGAAGAGGATTTTTTAAAAAATCAGTAGCATTTCACCTGTGACTGTCGATTCTCCACTTGATAATGTGACTGCATGATTGCTACAAGCAATAGGTATACATGCATGAACCAGCCCCATTAACTGAAGAATTTTTCGTTGAAAGACTGGAAACTGGCAGAACCTATCACCTTGATTAAAATGCTCAAGGGACCCCTGACCGTTAGGTCCAGTCACGGATGACTCTGGGGTTGCGGCGCTCATCTCGCTTTACTGGCTGAGGGAGCCGGCATACAGCTTCCGGGTCGTGTGGCCAGCATGACTAAGCCACTTCTGGTGAACCAGAGCAGTGCATGGAAATGCCATTTACCTGCTCACCGGAGCAGTACCTATTTATCTACTAGCACTTCATGCTTTCGAACTGCTAGCTCACCTCGTTGCAGGGATTCGAACCACCTACCTTCTGATCGGCAAGTCATAGGCTCTGTGGTTTAACTCACAGTGCCACCTACTTCCCTATCACCTTGATTAAAGCTCCAAAAAGGTGAAGGAGAAACAGCAATGGACTTTTCTCTTCCCTTGAAGCACCAGCTGATGTTACTCCTGGCATATGGCTGAGTTGAAATAAGAGCCATCACTTGGGAGGGGATCCCAAAGGCACCCCCCCAGGTTTGTTTCATTAGTCTGGCTTCCATTTTTGGATATTTGCCTGGCATGATAAGAAACAAGTGTGGATTAATGGCATTTGGAACCCGTACTCTAAGCCAGAACTGTAACCCGACAGCTCCATTCATTGCATTGTGCAGGATACCTCTCATTTAGCATTGCTAAACCTAAGTGGATTTATTGATTTTCTTACAATTCCATTCCACGTTTCTTCCATGATTGAATCTAAGGCAATATATATATAGTCCCCAGAGGGCCGCCATCCAGGCACTTACCAGATCCAGACTTGCTTAGCTTCAGAAAGGTGGTGACCCCAAGTACCTTCAGATCAAACCCTGGGACTCGTAGATGGTCTTGTAAAGCAACTAAAGGCAGCTAAATCTGGAATTTGCATTGGATGAGGGGGTTGATGAAACAGTTGGGGGGGGGACATTTGCATGGGATAACTGGTGAGGTGGGCCAGGTATGGGCCAGGTATGTGTTGCTTTACGCATCATCAGTCTGCCTGCAGGAGTATTGAGCCAAGATCAAGCATCTCATGAAAGGAGCACCTTATGAAAAGTCTCCACCTTCTCAGGAAAGTAGACCATGTAAGCTCCAATACTTTGGCCATTTCATGAGAAGAGAAGACTCCCTGGAAAAGACCCTGATGTTGGGAAAGATGGAGGGCACAAGGAGAAGGGGACGACAGAGGACGAGATGGTTGGACAGTGTTCTCGAAGCTACGAACATGAGTCTGACCAAACTGCGGGAGGCAGTGCAAGACAGGAGTGCCTGGCGTGCTCTGGTCCATGGGGTCACGAAGAGTCGGACACGACTAAACGACTAGACTAAACAACAACAACAACAACAACAGAGCATGTAGCAGAGGCTGAGACTAGCTCTGTGGAAACAATATATGGCACAATATGGCTCCAAGAACTGGTATGAAGCCAACACTCTCCTAATAATATTGGGCATTCTCATACAACTTTCCTATATGATAGACACACAGATTTCCTTATGAACAAATTCTGGGTGGGATTCAGTTAATGAGTCCTGTTAGCAGGAGCCTGTGGAAGGACTTGTGCTTGTGCAATAGGGCTTCCCCCTGCTACTCCTCCAGTCAGAAACTCTAGAGAGCTGCTGCCAGTCAGTGTAGACAATACTAAGTGAGATTGACCAGTGATCGGATCAGGCAGCTTCCATTGTTCAAGGTATTGGAAATTATTATTATTATTATTATTATTATTATTATTATTGCTTGGCAGGGGGTTGGACTGGATGGCCCTTGTGGTCTCTTCCAACTCTATGATTCTATGATTCTATGATGATGATGATGATGATGATGATTATTATTATTATTATTATTATTATTATTATTATTATTATACCCTGCCCATCTGGTTGAGTTTCCCCAGCCACTCTGGGCGGCATACAGCACATTAAAAAATTGTAAAACATCAGACATTGAAAATTTATCAATACAAGGCTGCCTTCAGTTGTCTTCTAAAAGTCAGATAGTTGTTTATTTCCTTGACATCTGATAAGAAGGTGTTCCACAGGGCGGGTGCCACTACCGAGAAGGCCCTCTGCCTGGTTCCCTGTAACCTCACTTCTCGCAGGGAGGAAACTGCCAGAAGGCCCTCGGAGCTGGACCTCAGTGTCCGGGCTGAACAATAGGGGAGGAAGACGTTCCGTCAGATATACTGGGCTGAGGCAGTTTAGGGCTTTAAAGGTCAGCCCCAACACTTTGAATTGTGCTCAGAAACATATAGTAACCACCCCCTGATACCCACAAATCTTCTCTGGGATTCAGATGTCTGACTGTCCAGGCAATAAGATCTTGAACCCATCTACATTCCATAGAACATTAATAATAAGCACAAAGCTTCATTCACTTGAATTATGCATGAAGCATTTAAACCCACAGCTGGATGCAGGCTGCAAGTGCCATGGGCCAGCATGGATGGATGTCATCCAACAATCACGCCACCTGCATGGAGCCTTGCATAGATTTGGCAGCCATAATAAAAAAGGAAGGCAATCAACCTAGTGGGCATGTGGTCAAGCCATAGCTGCCAAGTTATCCCTTTTTTTTAAGGGATTTTCCCTTATGCTGAATAGGCTTCCTCGCGAGAAAAGGGAAAACTTGGCAGCTATGGGTCAAGCACTCTGAGGAAATCCAAGAAACTGCATTCCTTTCTGTGTGGTGTCACCGTCACTAAAGTTGCAGTGACTTCCCACACAAAGGGAGACCAGGGTCAACTTCCAACGTCCAATTACAGAACAACCAGGTAAAGGATCTCTAGTGGTTGGAGATGGCAATGGCCACTGGGTTGAGATCTTGGTGAACCTCTGCCACTCAAGATAGACTACATTGTGCTAGACAGACAATAATCAGATTAGACTGTGTTCAGATGTAGGGTTTCTTGTGCTAGTTTTACTGGTTATAGTGCTAGTGTTTCTCTCCATACAGTATTTCTAATGTTCCTTTTAAAGGTAAAGGACCCCTGACCATTAGGTCCAGTCGTGACCGACTCTGGGGTTGTGGCGCTCATCTCGCATTATTGGCCGAGGGAGCCGGCGTACAGCTTCCAGGTCATGTGGCCAGCATGACAAAGCCGCTTCTAGCGAACCAGAGCAGCACACGGAAACACCGTTTACCTTCCCGCTGTAGCGGTACTTACAGTGGTACCTTGACTTCCGAATGCCTTGATTTCCGAAGGTTTCGACTTACGAAGTCGGCAAACCCAGAAGTATTTTCGCCACACGCGCGGTCTGCGCATGCGCAAAGAGCAAAATCACACTTCGCGCATGCGCAAAATGGACGCTTCGACATCCGGTGGTTTCGACTTACGAAGCACGCCGTGGAATGGATCGCCTTCGTAAGTCAAGGTACCACTGTATTTATCTACGTGCACTTTACGTGCTTTCGGACTGCTAGGTTGGCAGGAGCTGGGACCAAGCAATGGGAGCTCACCCCATCACGGGGATTCGAACCGCCGACCTTCTGATTAGCAAGCCCTAGGCTCTGTGGTTTAACCCACAGCGCCACCAGCGTCCCTCCTTTTACACTGCAATATTTTAACCTGTTGAGCTATGGAATTGTGGCTTCTTCTTTTTTTAACTGATATACCGCCATGTCATGCTCAATTTCATTCATCCCAGTGGGCATCTTGTGACACAACAATGAACAACATTGGACATACTGCTGTGCCTCCACCCTTTCTGGGCACAATTCACCACACGCTATGCCAAAATGCCACCCAAAAGTTCATTACATGAGCAAGACTCCAGGATTGCAAATGTGTGTGTGTTTTTTTCCCTGGAAATGTTCAACGTGGAAATGTTGAACTAGATTCTGCTAATATTTCCAGATAGGGGCTTTACGTCGTGTGAAACATCACATAATGGGCAAAAATGAACGAGTAAGGCAATGTCCGGAAGATGGAAAAAAGTGCAGCCTTAATGACACAGGCAATGTTCCTGTTGAAATCAACGAGACTTCAGAATGCTTAAACTTTGGCTGGGTCTTGCCCAGAGTGATTTTCTCCTCCGATAACAACATTGCTTTCAGCCAAGCGAGCTTTGAGCAATCCTCCACCAGCGCTCATGACATATGTGCAAAACAGCTCCATATCCAGGCTCCATGTGCCTGTCAGGAAACATTACGATGCTCTTTGTCAGCGCCTGATCCAAATCACATGACTAACAACCTGGCTTGTTACATTTGGATGAGGTCTCATGTGCACAGCAGGAAATCTCTCTCTCTCTCTCTCTCTCTCTCTCTCTCTCTCTCTCTCTCTCTCTCTCTCTCGACTTTTGACTGAAATCAAGTGCTCAGATTTGAAAAGGGCTTCGCTTTATGACACAGTTTCTGGATAGCTGCACATGATGTGTAATTAAAGTGCAGATGGGTTTTTGGTCAAATAGTACCAGATGTTATGCTTGCAATGGCCTCCACCCACCACCCACCCCGCTTAGCGCAGATCTACCCCCTACAGTGAGGAAATGTCGCAATGCACAACTACTGGCTGTTCGCTTGGCCAGCGATAAAGTTGGACGCAGCTTAAATTGTTGTCAGAGCCCAAGACTGCGATGAAGAAACACCCCGTGTGTTGTGTTTTGAGATCCCCACAACTATCAGAACAAGCCCAGGATGTTTTGTTGTTGTTTTTTAATCTGTGGTAGAGCAGAAAATGGCACATGAACACACAATCTCCACTCAGGTTGAAGAGTATCCAAAGCTGGCCAAGTTATTTTGGCATCTGACAAGGGGAAATAAATACCACAGGTGCTTCTTCCACTCACCAGCTGTCAAAATACAGTGACAATATATTAAATAACTGAACACTTTGCTGACTTTCATGACACCCAAGATCAGCTGACTGAGGCAGTCGCCTCAATCTGTCTAATAGTAGGATGGGCCTTATAAATTGAAAATTACTCCAACAATTGCATGAGAGTTGCTGATGGGTCACCTCTTAGTAAACAGCTAGTGTGCCTATTTGACACCTGTTCTGTCTTCAAATACAGTAGATATTTGAAATACGCCCCCATTAAGTGGCAATAGTTAAAGAACATCATTCTCTTCTTGCGTAAGCTAGCCCTTCCCTTTCCATTTGTTTCCAATTAGTAGGGGCGTGCATTGGCTCTGTGTGGGGCCTGAATTATGAAGCACATTGTGGTTATTTCTTTACCACCCTCCAAATCAAAACACATTGTCAGGAATGCCCCCCCCCCGGTAGGATCAGGGCCTCCGCAAAGTATTGTGTCACACTGCCTCTCGGGTGTATCTCTAATTTCCTGCCCCTATAGCCCTCTGTTTTCTTATATCTCTGGGTTTCTCTATCCATGGGCCTTTCAAGAAAGGAGGCTGTCCAAAATACTGCCTGCAGAGCACTGAAGTATTCGGGATTCTTTTTTCTTTCTTTTTCTTTTTGCAAAACAATAGCAGCAGAGGATGCATTTAACACACACACACACACACACACTACATTGCTTTGCTTTGCTTTAACAAAAAAAAACAGAGCTCTTTACAACTCTGAAGGCAATTACCTAGACAGCCTCACTTTGTAAGGTGTATCAGAAGACACAAACAAACCGCAGAAAGGAAAGGAAGCTGAAAACTCTTTGAAAATGTACACACAATAATATGTACCACTCAGCTGCCTCTTAATTATTTTAACGTAAGAAAGAGCGAGAGGCAAACCCCCATTCCTTCACAAGAGATAATAGAGAAAAGTAAATCTCTTTGAATTCCTTCACAAAAAGCCCCTGAACCTATTTGTCTGCAATTTGATTACCTTAATCCACTCTGGAGTGGCTGCTGTGCTTGCAAATTTCATCCACTTTGGCAAAAAAAAAGGAGAAAATTATACCTGAACTTATATCCCCCGTTATAGTGAATGGGGTCCACGAATCTTTGTTTTACACGGAGTGGCTTGAAACCCAAATTACAGATCAAAACAGAGAGAGCACAGTAACAGGTGCAAGGTGGATTTTGGGACTGGCAAACACCCCAAGTATTTCATTGAGGCAGCCACAGATTGTCGTGGGTCAGGTTGGTTGGCCCAGAGTGATCCAGAACTGTCAGTTGGCATGGCATCAGACAGGAAGAAGAAGAAGAAGAAGAAGAAGAAGAAGAAGAAGAAGAAGAAGAAGAAGAAGAAGAAGAAGAAGAAAGAAGAAGAAGAGCAGCTTCCTTGCATGCAGAAAAGCCACTAGCAAAGGAACAGCACCCTGCAGGATTGAATCCACCAGCTCAAGATTGTGGGGAGGGAGATTAGGATTTCCTCCTTCCCTGGGCCCCTTCCAACCCAAAGGAAGCCCCTCCCCCAAATTGCTTCAGGGATGGATCTGGGGCAGCCCTAGCCTCTGTAGTGTATCGGTAGTATAAGATTTTAGTCCTGAGTACAGAAGCTATTATACTATTATAGAGCATTAAAGGATGGGCTTTCTGGCTTCTGTGCCTATGATTGCGACACTTGCCTGGCAATGGTGCCATGATCCTGTCAGAGCTAACAAGCACACATTTTCCCCGCTACAATGAATATACTTATTAAACTTATCTGTACACTGCAATATATTATCCAGCATTCGTCCAATTTTTTCCTAGATGTCTTGAGCAATACATTTTCCTTGCCCTCCAACCCCCTACAGACTCTCTTCACAGTTCTACATCATTGTTGGATGCCGATCCCCCTATTATTCAGACTGCATTTTCCTTGGCACTCAGTTGCATCTCATTATCCTCAGTTCTACCTTTTTTTTTCTGACAGCCTGAGATGGAAAAGGCTCAAGAGCACTGAGAACATTCAGCTTCCCCTTTCCGTAACATTATGTCCCATGGTCTTGAAGAGACTGCAATGGTATTGACACCTCGGTCCATGAACTTTGGAGAGTATTGTTTTAGAAAACTAATGCAAAAATACCAGCCTTTGTTGGAATCCACAGGAGAGAGCAGATTGTGAATGTCAAGTTGCATTGCTCTCGTGGTAATGCAGCCGGATGATTTGCCTGTTTCCTACCCACTCCACCTCTGATTGGTCAAACAGCCCCTAGTCCAGGGATGGCCAGCCTCTTTGCCCACCCACCCCCTGGAGCACGTATGGAGATGGGTGGTTGATGGTACAAGTCAGGGATTGAGGCCAGAGTTGGAAGTGGACATGTCTTGAGTCAGCAGTGGGCAGCCGCCAAGCCATTTACTCATTCATGAATGAATTCATGGAATCATAATAATAATATAATTTATTATTTATAGCCTGCCCATCTGGCTGGGTTTCCCCAGCCACTCTGGGCGGCTTCCAACAGAATATTAAAATACAATAATCTATTAAAGATTAAAAGCTTCCCTAAACAGGGCTTCCTTCAGATGTCTTCTAAAAGTCTGGTAGTTGTTTTTCTCTTGGACATCTGGTGGGAGGGCGTTCCACAGGGCGGGTGCCACTACCAAGAAGGCCCTCTTCCTGGTTCCCTGTAACTTGGCTTCTCGCAGCGAGGGAACCGACAGAAGGCCCTCGGCGCTGGACCTCAGTGTCCGGGCAGAACGATGGGGGTGGAGACACTCCTTCAGGTATACTGGACCGAGGCCATAGAATTGTAGAGTTGGAACGGACCCCAAGGGTCATCTAGTCCAACCCCTTGCAATGCAGGGATCTTGACTAAAGCATCAAGCATCCATGACAGATGGCCATCCAACCTCTGCTTAAAAACCTCCAAGGATGTGGAATTCCCCCATCTCCCGAGGGGCACTGTCCCACTGTGAAACAGCTCTTACTGTCAGAAAGCTTTTCCTGATGTTTAGTCGGAATCTCCTTTCTTGTAACTTGAAGCCATTGGTACAAGTCTTACCCACCAGAATAGGAGAAAACAAGCTTGCTCCATCCTCTATGTAGCAGTCCTTGAGACATCTGAAGATGGCTATCATATCTCCTCTCAGTCTCCTCTTTTCCAGGCTAAACATGCCTGGCTCCTTCAACCGTTCCTCATAAGTCCCTCCCCTTCCTATGTGCTGTCATCCTCAGCAAAATACACTCCTTCCACATAACCCATCAAACAGCTGGCATAAGGTGTGCCTTTCCTCCACGCTCTATAAGCAGATCCCTGCTGGATCAGGCCAGTGGGGAACCCTCAAGCAGGATGGGAGCACAGAAGCACTCTGCCCTCCTCTGGTTTCCAGCAACTTGTCTTCAGGAGCATTGCTATCACCAACCATGGAGGCCAAGCATAGGCATCGTAGCTATGAATCATTGGGGGAACAGAAGCGTACGTGCGCATAAGGGGTGGTACCATGTCCAATGGTGCCCGCTATTGTATCACACCACACCCATTGGCGTGAGTGAAATTTAGTGTGACATGGCAGTATAGTGATCAAAAGGCCACCATTCTGTAATGCAACAGGTACTGCCGTGTAACAGGGATGTTAGAAACCAGGGCAGAAGTGCCAGCATCATAAAAGCTCGGTCGGTAGAGCATTGGACTCTTAATCTCAGGGTCATGGGTTCAAGCCCCAGGTTGGGCAAAAGATTATTGCCTTACAAACCAGCAAAAAAATAGCGCAATCAACCCCACGTCTGAATTAACCCTACGTTAGTTGCGTTTACTGAAATCGGGTGGACTTTGTGACTAATTTGTCATGTTGGTTTCAGAAGGACCTGGTTGCAGCTCCGTTAGTGGGGCTCCAAGTTCAAATCTCCCCATTTGAATGTACAGAGGTGGGTTTATGGGGTCATTAACTGCTGTGGATTCATTCCATGGGCACTGGCCAGTGGCGGAGCTTCATGCTCAGGCACCAGGGGGCGGAGAGCAGGTGGGGCGGGGCTGGTGCATGCCACCCGGAGGGGCGTAGTGCGCGTCCTGGGGGCTTGGCATGCCGCCTGCGGGAGCTTGGCGCCCAGGGCGGACAGGGGGCAGCCGCGATGGCACCCCACTGGGATCGTGCTGCCGGGGGTGATGCACTCCCCCCCGCACTCCTCTTCCTCCGCCAGTGGTCCCTGCCTCCTTTCTTTCTGCATGGGAAAGGGAAGGTTGTTGGTGCAGCCACCCCACATTAAAAACCAATGCATCTTGCTGTGTTTTGTATCAACCATTTTGAACCGCTAAAAACTTGACAAGCTAGATTTCGGCTCGTTGTGGAACTGCCGGAACTTTTCCCTTTCCAATCTCTCTTGCAGGCACCGCTATGATAAACACCTGAACATTTGCAATAAGCAACGTAACCTCCGCGAGCAGAGGTTAGTGGCGTTATAAGAGAAACGGGAAGCAAATAATCCAAACAAAACTCTATTTAATTTTATAACTCCCCTGCGATCTGTATATTTTTGGGGCTCGGGATCCCCTTTCCACCCAGGTGCATTCCATCTCCTAAACCCGGTTAGAGCCCTTACCTCTTTCTGTCCCCTTTTCTTCCCGCTGCCCCTTTAAGTTCTGTCTGTTAAATATTAGCCCATGACCTTTTGCTGATTGGCTTCAATTAAGTCTCTGGATTTCCTCTTCCTGAACCTAAGTCAGGTTACAGTGGAAGAATAATAAAGGCAAAGGGAACATGTTGCACTAGTCCAAATAACGGCCTCCGAATGTCAGCAATGGAAAGTGAGCATGACTTTCAGCTCCCACCCACTGGGAACTTTGATGGCATAATTTATGGGCAGCTTTTTGAAACTGCCAGTAGCTCAAGCTCTCCAGCAGCGTGTTTCTTCTCACACTTTTTTTTTAAAGGGGGGGGGAAGACCCCCAAGTCTCCAAAGGAAGAACATGGGGTGATGGGGTTTAAAATAGAATATTTGAATTAATTTGACCATATTTGATAACCAATCAGAGTGGGGAGGGTAGCATTTCTCTGCAAAGCATCTCAACAGCACAGCAAGCTTGTGGGCGTTGTGGGGAGTATTATATGGTTTCACCCCAAAATGATACCATTCATCCTTTACCTAACATACACGGGTGGCGCTGTGGTCTAAACCACTGAGCCTCTTGGGCTTGCCGATCAGAAGGTTGGCAGTTTGAATCCCCGCGACTGGGTGAGCTCCCGTTGTTCAGTCCCAGCTCCTGTCAACCTAGCAGTTCGAAAGCACGCCAGCGCAAGTAGATAAATAGGTACCGCTGCGGTGGGAAGGTAAACGGCATTTCCGTGCACTCCAACTTCCATCACGGTGTCCTGTTGCACCAGAAGCGGTTCAGTCCTGCTGGCCACATGACCCAGAAAGCTGTCTGTGGACAAACGCCAGCTCCCTCAGCCTGAAAGTGAGATGAGCGCCACAACTCCATAGTTGCCTTTGACTGGACGTAACCATCCAGGGGTCCTTTACCTTTTTTAACCTTACCAGCTGCCAATGGTATGTGAACTCCACAACATTTCCTCCAAAGCAAGGGTCAGAAAATGTACCATAACTCTTTTAACAATGGCTTTTTTAAAAAGAAAAAGGAGAATCTGTTGGGAGATATTCCCCTCATTATCCACCACACTAGAGTGTGAGAGGCATCTCTATTATCCAATTTATTACATGCCTTATACACTTTAATGTCATGCCAGAACTGTGACTACATGTTTTTATGGTTTTCTGCAAAATGTTTGTTTTTCCTTTGGCCTTTCACAAGCTGCGCCTGCACACAGCGAAACCAGCTTCAATATACATCTTCAGTTCCCCAAAACAATTTATATTTCTTGGAAGATCTGGCTACTAGACATGATAGTTCAACAGAATCTCCATGCGGGGCTTGTTATCAAAGTCAGGTGCAGAACACGAAGGAGGTCAGCAAGAAAAGATATCCTGATAGCACTTCACTGAGGAAAACAGGGGGGAAGTGCATGATTTGAGGCGAAAGGAACAGAGAGCCTTTTGTCGTTTTTACTTCGGGCCTTGTACATGACAGGGAGGCATTCAACTAAACATACAGAGGGGAAACTCTTTCAGAACTATGCAGCCAATCAGGGCATGTGCTACTTCAGCAAACATCATGCCACTCTGCCTGGTTGAGCTACATCTCCACCCATGTGTTGAGGACACAGAAAAGAGGAAACTCATTCCTGCCCTGCTTCTAATCATTCTGAATTTGCATTTGGACGTATGATTTAGTAGAGGCAAATTCAGTGCAGATCTGTGTTCTCTTTTTTTGATGATGCATGTCTTCTTTTTAGTTTAGTGATGCAAATGTGGCCAGCACCCCATACCCAACCGCCCACCCTGTAGGCTCCTGGTGGCCTCAAATCTCAGCAAGACTTTCTTGAGGGTACAGAGATTGAAATCCGCTGCTATAAATTACACCCTTTTTGCATTCACACTCCTTTTGTTTAAGCAAACAAGGCTGATGATGCTTGTTAGGCTGCCATTGTTAAGATAATATATTGTTAGAAAGGCCCACCTTTCATCAGCCAGCAGTGAGCTTTGTGGTTTGGCGCCTTCTCAAGATCGGAATACATGAATTTCAATGGGGGAAATAGATCCCCTGTTTTCTATGGGAGCAGTAGGGGAAGCGTGCTTCACTTCGTGAAATTTAATGTGCGAACAATCATCAGCCTGCGAGACGGCATCTCCCCGCATGCATTTATGTACCGCTATAGTCCAGAGATTAGCGACAGATGACTAACGGGGGAGCTAATCGGGGCAATAAATTAAAACCTGCACAGTAGAAATCCCTTTGGTAATATACAAGGAATGCAAGCCATTCCCCTTTCCTCACACTGAATCATTACTGTTACTAATCATTACTGTAACTTTTCTTTTCGTGTGCATGAACGCTTGCATACAGTGGGCCCTCCTTTAGTCTTGGTAACGTAGTTTGTATATCGTGGTCGCTATGACCCCTTGCTAAAAGACCCATTGCTCATACAGTGGTCCCTCAGTTTTCGAGCGTCTCGGAAGCCGAACATTTCAGTTTTCGAAGGTCAAAAACCCAGAAGCAAATGCTTCCGTTTTCGAACGCACCTCGGAAGGCAAACGGCTTCTGCTGCATTCAACCCCCCCCCCAATTTTCTCCACTGCAATTGCAGGCTGCCCTTTGCGCCTCGGTTCTCAAACATTTCGGAAGCCGAATGGTCTTCCAGAACGGATTACGTTCGAAAACCGAGGTACCACTGTATGGTCATTTGGGGAGAAGCAACTCCACAGAGCTAAAGGGAGGTCATATTCTGGAGTAAGTGTGCATAAAAGTGCAGCCAAGATGAAAAAGAGGCAAGCAGGTCATGGCACTTAAAAAGTGCCGTTTTATCAAAGGCTGCAATCCCTCTCAGTATGCATATGAATTCAAACATGCTTTCTAGTCAACCTTTGGAAGTGCTTTTTAAAAATAAAGCTTAGGGTCAGTCTGCTAATTACCCCACCGCTGAAACAAGCGCATGACAGGTTACTGGAGAGTGCTTGAAGATTGCAGGCAGAGAAATGTCTTCACTGATATGTAGTTTGGGGAAGAAGGGTGGAAATAATAATAATAATAATAATAATAATAATAATAATAATAATAATAATAATACTTTATTATTTATACCCCACCCATCTGGCTGGGTTTTCCTCAGCCACTCTGGGCAGCTTCCAACAAAAGATTAAAATACAATAGTTCGTCAAACATTAAAAACTTCCCTAGGCAGGGCTGCCTTCAGATGTCTTCTAAATGTCAGGTGGTTGTTTATTTCTTTCACATCTGGTGGGAGGGCGTTCCACAGGGCGGGCACCACTACCGAGAAGGCCCTCTGCCTGGTTCCCTGTAACTTGGCTTCTTGCAGCGAGGGAACCGCCAGAAGGCCGTCGGTGCTGGACCTCAGTGTCCGGGCAGAATGATGGGGGTGGAGACACTTCTTCAGGTATACAGGACCGAGGCCATTTAGGGCTTTAAAGGTCAGCACCAACACTTTGAATTGTGCTCGGAAACGTACTGGGAGCCAATGTAGATCTTTCAAGACCAGTGTTATGTGGTCTCGGCGGCCGCTCCCAGGCACCAGTCTAGCAGCCGCATTCGGGATTAGTTGTAGTTTCCGGGTCACCTTCAAAGGTAGCCCCACGTAGAGCGCATTGCAGTAGTCCAAGCGGGAGATAACTAGAGCATGCACCACTCTGGTGAGACAAGGGTCTTTGTTTTGAGAACAGAGGAGATGCAGGGACACACACTTGCCCTAGTTTCATCTTATATTAAAACATTATATATTTGCAAGGGAAAGGGAAGGAAGAAGGAAGGAAGGAAGATCATTGGCTGACCAGGCCAGTCTTGAACCCGCTGCCAATGTGGCCTATCCTACTCAGACAACTGGACCTGTAAATGATTGAGAAGTAGTCAATGAAATTGATAGGTGTGCCGTTTTATGTATCCATACCACTGATTAGCTCTTTAATAGACTTCATTGGTGGGCTTTGTGCCATTTCTGGGATAGCTTAGTTGGTAGAGCATGAGCCTCTTGATCTCAGGGTCATGGGTTCAAGCCCCACATTGGGCAAAAAATTCCTGCATTGCAGGGGCTGGACTAGATGATCCTTGGGGCTCCTTCCAATTCTACAATTCTATATTGCATGTTCTGGATCCTCTCCTTTGTGTTTGTTCACTCAGGCAACTATTTGTTAATTAGCTAGCTAATCATAAAAATACTCATATCCCACCATTGCATAAAGCATGTCAAAACAGCATACAATTGAAAGATATATAAAGCCACATACAAATGACCCTGGCAGAATCATACTTCTACAAGCTTCGCATAGAGTCTCCCCAAACCGTCACCATTGAGCCTGTTCTTCTCCAGTCTCCTTACAACACCATTCTATTTCCTGTTATGAGAAAACCTGATCTGTGGTCTAAGCCCTTTTAAGAAACTCCATAGAAATAATATTATATTGTGCTTTCTCTTGTTTTACTGTTCTTCCTCGAGTATTTTACAGGGCAAATCTAATCAACTTAACTTACTTTAAGACCATCCTTACTTGAAGAACCCATTTGCTGCTTCCTAAAAAAAAAAATAGAAAGGAATCTATTGTTCGTGGCCTTGCCAGTAAACCACATATAAAAAAATTACAGTGTACGCACAGTCTGGTTATTATTTACCAGTTGCCACAACAGACCACTGTGATAGGCCTTCCTGGTGGGAGCATAGTAAGTAATGAATCTTTGAGTGTGGTTCTGTTTTCTTAAGGATACGATCAAGCCATGCTGTACGGGAAAGTATCCTTTTCCCAGAATCCCTAAGGAAGCCTCACTTGCAGTAGTGAAAGAAACATTTATATTATTTCTTTAAAAACACCCCCCATAAACCTCAAGATGAGCAAAATCCCATAGATGGCCAACTGGTTCAATAAAAGAGGCCTATAGGGAAATATCTGGAGGTGAGAAAAATCTGAATCCTCTAACAGGGCGGATTTTAAAAGATGTGAAACAGCCTGATGAAATCTGTGGGCATTTAGGGACACAGAAGACAAATATATATGTCTTGACACAAGAAGACAAATGTAAATTCAGATGGAGCACTCAGCAGCCAACTGTTGATGTTCACAGTGGGGAACGACAATTTATGAGTACATTGTATGTTAACCATTTGAGCCATTATCTCCAGGTTTCTTCGGGGCAAACTGCATGATACATAAAATGCAGACTTCCATTGTAGCATGTCTGGTTGTTTTGCTGTTGTTAAATGATTAGGGATGGGTGAATCTTTCAATTTTGGCTTGTTTCAGTTTCTTATTCCCCCCCCCCGTCTTTTATAGTTCAGTTCTCTAGATTTCTGCATCAGGCTGCAATCCTTTTTTAAAAAGTCTTCAAGGAAAAAATTATTAACTTTTTTAGTGCAAATTTCTCCTGAAGTACACTTTTTATCTGTAATGTTTTCCTAATTTACTCGTTTTTGCAATTCTACCTAATAGAATGCATCTCCGAAGGATTCCCCCCCCCTTTAATATGCGATTTTACATGCACAAAAATACATGCACTTTTGTAATCGTGATTTAATTGGAGAACTGCATTGCAAAATTCAAAATTCAGGGAAGTGCAAAATTTGAGAGATGACTCAGTTCGCATGTTATTTCAGGAATTGCAAGTTAGGTAGGTTTACCTTTCAATGTGGATGGAATCAAATTTCTCCCTCATCCTTAGTCCTGATCAGGAGGACTGAGCTGAACATGGTGCGTGGGTAAGAACATGAAAAGTTGTCTTATAGCAAGTCAGGGTCCTCCCAGATGGCAATTTATTGCTGCTCCTGTTGCAAGTTTTGGGCAGCATCCATACAGCACCGTCCTTATCAGAATGCCATCTTGATTCCCCCTCCCACCCGCTCGCTTACCCTTTCTGCGGGGGGGGGGTTACTTCTTAGATTTTATATGGAAACAGTAAATCTGAACTAAAGCTCCACCTGCATTTCACCTGCACAGTGAAATGAAAAAAAAAATCCTTTAAGAAAAAGGCTGGAATGGGTGAAAATCAAAGGAACCACAAAACAGCTCAACGGGGAGTAAACCCAATCAATGGCCACAAAATGCTAAATGACGGAGAGGGGTGGGAAACTAGGGGCGGGGGACAAAATAGAGTAATATGAAAGAAGGCATGGCTGGCTGGCACACACTGAACAGTATCATTTCTTGCAGACCACAGTTGCATTCTAGGAGTTGCAATTACCTTGTCAATATTCTTTGAAAATATTCTATTTCATGCAGGTTGATAAGTATCTCTCATGTTTTCTTGACACTCGAGACCTCCTCTGAAAGCTAAGCCCGTCATCTGTTTTGCCTTTCTGATGTTTAAATTAAAGGGCAAAGGAATTACAATATACAGGAAAGGGGAGACACCACGAGAATAATATACTTTCACGTCCATAGTATCACACTTGGCAGAGATGCACCCTTCACGATCACTGGTCCATTACAAGTACTAGCCATGCAAGTTCTCAATCGCATTGATGGCAGGAGCATCCTTTCAAGGCGGCTCAGGTGCATCCAGTAAGTTGCTTACATAGCTAAAGACCAGTTTGAGAGCTGCTGAAGTAAGCGCTCTCTCCTCTTCCTATTGCTCTGGGGGTGGGACAAAAGAAAGACACCCCCTGGACCCCTGGCATCACAGTTGTAACTCTTCCTTGTTTGGAATGAGCCTGACACTTTCACAAAGCCTCTCCACCACTGATCAGAATTCCTTTCTCCTCGGAGAAAGCCAAGACCTGAATAAAAGAAAGTAGAACATGTTGCCCCACATGTAAAATCTCAGAAGACATATTTTAAAGCATCAACAGGAAGGAATAAAAAGAAGCTGATGGGAGCCAAACGATTTCTGATTTATAGCCTTGCAAGAGGGACCTCTTCCAGACTTTATTGAAGATAATGGAAAGATTCCCGGATATTTAGATGTGCTCCCTTGCGAAGTTCTAAGGGAGGGCAGCACTGGCAAAGTGGTCTCGCGGTGAAATGAGAGACCAGTCCATTAAGATCACTGGTCTAAGGCCACATGCCGGAGTGGTCAGCAATAAAACTTCATGTGCGTTAAAAGCCAGATCCGCTTTTCATAACATTTTTCTAAAGGTCACCACACACACACACACACACACACACACACACACACACACACATTTTCCTCCAGGAGCAGTAAACATAGTTTCATGTTATGGACAAAGACTAGAGCAAAGACCAGAGACCAGTATGGACCTTGCTGCTTTCTGCAACTTAGGCCGCATTCTCCTCATATATTTAAAGCACTATAATACCACTTTTAGACGCGGGTGGCGCTGTGGTCTAAACTACTAAGCCTAGGGCTTGCCAATCGGAAGGTCGGTGGTTCGAATCCCCGCAACGGGGTGAGCTCCCCTTGCTCTGTCCCTGCTCCTGCCTACCTAGCAGTTTGAAAGCATGCCAGTGCAAGTAGATAAATAGGTACCACTGTGGCGGGAAGGTAAACGGTGTTTCCCTGAGCTCTGGTTTCCATCACGGTGTTGCATTGTGCCAGAAGCGGTTTAGTCATGCTGGCCACATGACTCGGAAAGCTGTCTGTGGACAAACGCTGGCTCCCTCGGCCTGAAAGCAAGATGAACGCCGCAACCCCATAGTCGCCTTTGACTGGACTTAACTGCCCAGGGGTCCTTTTTCTTTTTACTGTAAACTGCCCTGTGATCTTCACATCTGTATTTAATTAATAATAAACATATAAACATATTCATTTAATTAATAATAATAACAAAATAAGTAAATGTATGTAAAATATGTAAAATAATGTAAACATTTGTCCCTGACTCAGGACTATAGGATTGCGCCCTTCAACTGTATGTTCATCAATATTCCCATCAATAGCAGACTTTTTAAAGGCAATGGAAGCTCTTAGAAGCTCTTAAGAATTCCCACATTTCTCATCAAACCCATTTGAGGACTTCTAATCTGCAAATACTGAAAAAAGGGTGGGAAGCAATTCTGCATTTTGCAATTTCCATTGTAGTGAGTCTATCATCTGGTGTAAATAATAGTAACAGCAGCAGCAATAATAATAATAATAATAATAGTCTATAAACCTTGATAAACAGAGGTCCAAATCTTAATTAATGTAGCTAATAGTATGGTAGACAACTAAAAGCAATAACTCACTATAACCAAACAGATTCTTAACTATGAATGGTGCTGTGATGGCGCCACCTAACGATTAACATGTTGATCTCCTTCAGCCTCTGACATCTGTTGGTTGCACTCTCTGTTGCTTATGAACTTCTCCTTGTGCTTAAATAATTTTAAGTTAGACATCTTTGCTTCTGACGGATACAAAAGCCACTTGCAATATCATTTAAACTGTAACGACCGCTCAGGGTCAGATGCTGCTGCAATGATCACCGTGAAATAACTGCAGTGAAACAAAACAGCCGTGCAGAAACAGAGCAAAGAGGTTTTGTTGATGCTCTTCACTCTGTAGCTGCTGAGCAGTGACAGCTCATTCATCATTGCTAAGAAAGAGGTTCATGCAAATAAATAAATATATTATTATTTATTTATTTATTTATTTATACCCTGCTGGGTTGCCCTAGCCACTCTAAGATCTGGTTAACATAAACTATTCTTTATAAATCTACTACAAACCTTGGTTAATGAGTGACTTTTAACTCTTGTTAATAACAAGTTCTGGTTAAGTTGCTGGGCTCGATTTACATGTAACACCAAGCCATGGTTTAATAACCATGGTTTAGTGTTATGTGTGCGCCAGGCCATTCAAGGTCTGGATTTACATGCAGGTTAGCCACCCATAGCTCTAGCACAGCTCCGTGTCCTTCTCCCCTTCGCTGGTGAAATTTGAGATGCAATTGCACATCACTTATGTGGCAGGGCAAGTGAGATTCCCTTCGGTCTATTAATGGACTCTGTCCATGTATCTGTCAGTAGCATCATAATCACATTCCTTTTATCTATAGCACGAGATCGAGCAGAAGCAAGGCAGAAAGAACTTGAGATAGCAGGTACATGGGGGGCTACATGGTTCTATTTAACTCAGCATTATCTGCCATGCCAAAGTGGTGGGAAGTGCCACAAGGATAAGCCTTAAAGCTTCTTCCCTTTGCAGGATGGGCAGAAGAAATATGGCTTAAGATGGCTGGAGGTTGCAACACAGGCACTCAGACAAAAGCCAGGGGATTAGGAGATAAGGCTTCAACTTTGACTCTCAAGCAAGGAAGAAAAAAAGGCCCAGTGGTAAGTCAGAGGCGGGATGTCAACCTTATCTAGGAACTATTTATCACCCTATAAGCCTTACTTTAGAGTAATTGAAGCCATGTGGTTGCCTGAAGACATGATGGAGAAAGAACCAATCATGAATCTAAAAACAAAACATTATGTACTGCAAAATGGCCTCTTAATTCTAAACATGACTGCCATGGTGACTTAGTTACAGACCAGTCCTATCTTACCTTGACAACAGAGAGGGGGAACCCACCAATGGAGCAACCACAGGAAAAGTACATGACATGAGAAGAGCCTGCTGGATCAGGCCAATGGCTCACCTGAGTCCATCGTTCTGTTCTCACATTGGCCAACCAGATGTTTGTGGGAAACCAGCAAGCAAGATTTGAGCACAAGAGCCCTCTCCCCTCCTGTGGTTTCCAGCAACTGGTCTTCAGAATCATTGCTGCCTCCAGCTGTGGAAGCCACTGACAGCCCTCCCCTCCATGAATTTGTCCGATCCTCTTTTAAAGCCATCTAGCTTGGTAGCCACCACTGCCTCCTGTGGGACTGAGCCCCATAGTTTAACTATGGGCTAAGTGAAGAATGATCACTGCAGATGGTGACAGCAGTCATGAAATTAAAAGACGCCTGCTTCTTGGGAGAAAAGCAATGACAAACCTAGACAGCATCTTAAAAAGCAGAGACATCACCTTGCCAACAAAGGTCCGTATAATTAAAGCTATGGTTTTTCCAGTAGTGATGTATGGAAGTGAGAGCTGGACCATAAAGAAGGCTGATCGCCGAAGAATTGATGCTTTTGAATTATGGTGCTGGAGGAGACTCTTGAGAGTCCCATGGACTGCTAAAAGATCAAACCTATCCATTCTGAAGAAAATCAGCTCACTGGAAGGACAGATCCTGAAGCTGAGGCTCCAATACTTTGGCCACCTCATGAGAAGAGAAGACTCCCTGGAAAATCCCCTGATGTTGGGAAAGGTGGAGAGCACAAGGAGAAGGGGACGACAGAGGACGAGATGCTTGGACAGTGTTCTCGAAGCCACCAAACATGAGTCTGACCAAACTGTGGGAGGCAGTGGAAGGCAGGAATGCCTGGCGTGCTCTGGTCCATGGGGTCACAAAGAGTCGGGCACGACTAAACGACTAAACAACAACAAAGTGAAGAATTACTTCCTTTTATTTGTCCTGATTCTTCTATCTTTGTTCAGCTTCATTGGATGCCCATGTGTTCTAGCATTATAAAAGAGGCAGAAAAAATCTTTTCTCAGTCCACTTTCTCCAAGCCAGGCATAATAAACTTCTATCGTGTCCCCTGCCCCCATCACATCATTATGACCAGGATAGGATGCATAGGAGCAAACTCCTAGGGGCGAAGGTCTGAATTGGGGTGGGCTCTCCCAAAGTTGAAGGGACCCAGGTGGCGCTGTGGTTAAACCACTGAGCCTAGGGCTTGCTGATCAGAAGGTCGGCGGTTCGAATCCCTGTGACGGGGTGAGCTCCCGTTGCTTGGTCCCAGCTCCTGCCAACCTAGCAGTTCGAAAGCACATCAAAATGCAAGTAGATAAATAGGAACCGCTACAGCGGGAAGGTAAACGGCGTTTCCATGGGCTGCTCTGGTTTGCCAGAAGCGGCTTTGTCATGCTGGCCACATGACCTGGAAGCTATACACCGGCTCCCTTGGCCAATAATGCGAGATGAGCGCGCAACCCCAGAGTCGGTCACGACTGGACCTAATGGTCAGGGGTCCCTTTACCTTTACTCCCAAAGTTGATGGGCATTGGTATTCAAATGGTGTGCATACAATGTATCTTGTGATCGATTATGCGGGGAGGGCTTACCTGCCCACCCCCCAATATTTTATTCACATTGGCACCGCTGGTGGGAGGCACAATCAATTTTTTCCTTATACCCTTGCATTGACTGCAACGGGGTTTGAATTAACTATGCTAGCTCCAGAACTAATGTAAAAGTGTGGAGCATATTGGGGAAATGAGTTTCTGGGGCATTGTAGGGAAATGAAAGGGGTTCAATACACACACCCAGCATGCCCTGGTTTCCCCCCCCCTCCACCAACTGAACACCCATAGCTTTACATGAGTGGGGGACTGCTGGCAGCATAAGTGTCATCACACTGGTGGCCCAGCCCATTGCTACTTCCCAAGACCCCTCAGCTAGTTTACGAGTAGGGTAGGTGTAGCCAAGGGACGTGGGTGGCACTGTGGGTTAAACCACAGACTCTAGGGCTTGCCGATCAGATGGTCAGCGGTTCGAATCCCCACGATGGGGTGAGCTCCTGTTGCTCAGTCCCAGCTCCTGCCAACCTAGCAGTTTGAAAGCACATCAAAGTGCAAGTAGATAAATAGGTACCGCTACAGCGGGAAGGTAAATGGCGTTTCCGTGTGCCGCTCTGGTTTGCCAGAAGCGGCTTTCTCATGCTGGCCACATGACCTGGAAGCTGTACGCAGGCTCCCTCGGCCAATAACGCGAGATGAGCGCCACAACCCCAGAGTCGTCCGTGACGGGACCTAATGGTCAGGGGTCCCTTTTCCTTTACCTAGGTGTAGCCAAAATCTGCTTTCCTGCAATTTCCACCCATTGGTTCTAAGGCCTGCTCCACCTTCTGTGTGACAGCTCATCAGATATTTGGACCCATAAATCTTTTCTTCTGGAAGTTCAAGTGGAGGTTAGTCCATTAGGGCAGACAGAGCATTGCCCTCAACCAGACCCTACCTGGCGGCCTTCTTACAACCAATCCAGAATGTAACCATGCTTGTCAGAATGGATTCCTCCATAATCTCAGTTTTATCCTTGTAGAAGAGAGAGGAATAAGTAGTGGCTCTACCCTGCCTGCCATTGGATCCTGCGCTGCTTATTGTCGACCTCTCTGTTTTCCGCTATACCAGTTCCCAATGAGTACCAGCCACCACTGTGCCCAACTACAGACATGTCACAACCTGGAGGGAAGAAGACAACGAGCCTTGTCAGTAAAAGAAGCTGCCTCCGACATTCCTAAAGCTTAATTCATGAGCTGATGGCTTTGGACGTCAGTGGCACTCCATGCCTGCCCATGATCTCCAAACTAAGTGCTTTGCAGATGTGCTCTTTGGTCTGCACTTCTGAGTCCTTCATTCATCTTCAGAGGGAGAAGCCTGTTTGCCTTCAAAATTAGGAACTGCACAACTTGGGAGGCTCCCTTTCATTTGTGTAGGCAGGAAAGTTATCGCATTTCATGGAAGATCTGCTTTCAAAGCAAACATGCATACCCTTCAGCATTTTGTACTGAGGCACCCAAGATTTGAGGACAATGGAGAAAGAGAGACTGACAAATTAGTCACTGCTTTTTTCTCATATGAACAACCAAGCCTTAACAATATGTGCAGTTATTTAATCCAAAACCAAAGATCATCTGTTACCACATCTGTTTTTCTTTCCTGGATCCATAATCGAGCAGAACTTCCAAGACTGTGACATTGAGGTCTTTGCATTTCCATTTCCTTGTTTGCTTTCATCAGAACTTGCTTATTATAGCACCAGATCTCAAAGGGCAGAATAACGTGGTTTTGGCCTTTGCTTTCGCAGCTTCTTTTGAATTGATGGGTTATTCTTCAAAACCTAAGCCAAGTTCCCTGGGTGCGTGCAAACTGGCCTGGAAGAGTCAGACATGACTAAACGACTAAACAACAACAACAAGAGAGAAATTCTTACGTTCGCAGGTCCCAAATCAATGCTAAAAGGAAACAGTTTGGGAAAGAGATACAGATCACATTTTGCATTAAGTAGATCTGGCTGGATCAGGCCAATGACCCACCAACTCCAGAACCCTCTTCTCACAGTGGCCAACCAGATATCCATGAGAGGCCCCAAAATCAAGACCCAAACACAACAGCATACTCCCATCCTACAGTTTCCAGCAGTGGGCATTCAAAGCATACCGCCTCCAACAATGAAGGTACATCAGGGTTGGTAGCCACTGATAGCCTGATCTTCCGTGGAGTCAATCTCTGGCATCACCACTTAAGGACCTTGACTTGAGTAGCAGGTCTAGGAAAACCCTCTGCCTGAGAACGTCTGGTGAATTTTTGCAAGTCATTGTAGATGTGTGAACCCAATCAATTGTTTGGTTTAGTATAAACCACAGAGCCTAGGACTTGCCGGTCAGAAGGTCGGCAGTTCAAATCCCTGTGACGGGGTGAGCTCCCGTTGTTCGGTCCCTGCTCCTGCCAACCTAGCAGTTTGAAAGCATGAAGTGCAAGTAGATAAATAGGTACCGCTCTGGTGGGAAGGTAAACGGCGTTTCCGTGCGTTGCTCTGGTTCACCAGAAGCGGCTTAGTCATGCTGGCCACATGACCCGGAAGCTGTACGCAGGCTCTCTCGGCCAGTAAAGCGAGATGAGCACCGCAACCCTAGAGACATCCGCGACTGGATCTAATGGTCAGGGGTCCCTTTACCTTTAGTTTAGTATAAGGCATGCGTAGGCAAACTAAGGCCCGGGGGCCAGATCCGGCCCAATCGCCTTCTAAATCCGGCCTGCAGACGGTCCGGGAATCAGCCTGTTTTTACATGAGTATAATGTGTGCTTTTATTTAAAATGCATCTCTGGGTTATTTGTGGAGCATAGGAATTCGTTCATTTTTTTCCCTTCAAAATATAGTCCGGCCCCCCGCAAGGTCTGAGGGACTGTGGACCGGCCCCCTGCTGAAAAAGTTTGCTGACCCTTGGTATAATAAGGCATCCATTAGGTTTAGTATAAGACAACCATTAGTAAAACTATCCATTAAAAGAAAAGGCAGAGCATGTCTTTTTCTCACTTGTCCTTTGGAAAACTCACTTGTACTCATGGAAAATTTGTCACAGCAAGATGTAGATTGAACCAATCCTTGAGGATTTAAGGTGTGTGATGAAGCCATTATGTGATTGCTAATGCTGAGAGAGAAATTCAGCTTCAATTCACATTTTAATGCGAACCTATCTAGTTCATACCTCCCAAAACGATATGTGAACTAAAATGCAACTAATTCACACATCTCTGAATTTTTCTGGCTTGGCCTGATGGGTGTTGTAGTCCAAAAACATCTGTAGGGCACCAGTCTGGTGAAGGCTGTGCTACACAGTCATGCGAGAGACCACGTCACCTACCCTACGAAAGAGATCATCTAGCTGAACAGAAAACATTTCCCACATATATCATATAGAGTGATGTGTTTCCTCATTCCTGGAGACCTTTTTCAGGCCCAGTGATCTGCAAATAGGTCCATTTTGATGAACAGCCGCAGATTAAAGCTCTACGTATGCTTCAAGGATCATTAGAATGTGTGTTTATCTCTCTCATTGTGTCCCAAAAATGTCAGGCCTGGAAGCATGTCATCAGAGATATCACTTTAGTCAGAAAAAAAATACTGAAAGGTGAAAAGGGATCTCTCTTGGAAGTCTTCAACAGGAAGATTTACCCTTTCCTAAATCCCCATATTGTATGAGTCTTGTGATAAAAGAACAGTAAATCAAAGGACATTTCTAGTGGGCAAGTCAAATATTTACTTTTCAGTGGCGATATTGATGACATTTCACTGCATTAGTAGAATAGCCTATTGTAGTTCCAAATAGTGGCAATCCAATCTTCTAAAACTCAAGCCTAATGTAAACAAAAAACAAAGACTATTCTGCACAAGGTGATGCTGAGCCTTCAATGAAACCCAACACACCGTCGGCTTTACAGCTCCAAGTATTTTCCTCACATTATTAACCCATTGAGCCAGAACCAAAGAATACCTGGGCAGCAAGTGAGTCACTTTCTGTAGTTTTGATCCCAATTAAGCAACGTGCTTAATTGATGGCAGAAAGTGAGGAGGAATTAAAGAACCTTTTAATGAGGGTGAAAGAGGAGAGCGCAAAATATGGTCTGAAGCTCAACATCAAAAAAAACCAAGATCATGGCCACTGGTCCCATCACCTCCTGGCAAATAGAAGGGGAAGAAATGGAGGCAGTGAGAGATTTTACTTTCTTGGGCTCCTTGATCACTGCAGATGGTGACAGCAGTCACGAAATTAAAAGACGCCTGCTTCTTGGGAGAAAAGCAATGACAAACCTAGACAGCATCTTAAAAAGCAGAGATATCACCCTGCCGACAAAGGTCCGTATAGTTAAAGCTATGGTTTTCCCATATAGGATGTATGGAAGTGAGAGCTGGACCATAAAGAAGGCTGATCGCCGAAGAATTGATGCTTTTGAATTATTGTGCTGGAGGAGACTCTTGAGAGTCCCATGGACTGCAAGAAGATCAAACTTATCCGTTCTGAAGGAAATCAGCTCTGAGTGCTCACTGGAAGGACAGATCCTGAAGCTGAGGCTCCAATACTTTGGCCACCTCCCTGGAGAAGAGAAGACTCCCTGGAAAAAACCCTGATGTTGGGAAAGATGGAGGGCACTAGGAGAAGGGGACGACAGAAGACGAGATGGTTGGACAGTGTTCTCGAAACTACCAACATGAGTTTGACCAAAACTGTGGGAGGCAGTGGAAGACAGGAGTGCCTGGCGTGCTATGGTCCATGGGGTCAAGAAGAGTCGGACACGACTAAACGACTAAACAACAACAACAAAGCAACATGTAACTAGCTATGCCCAACAGCGATGGGTCCCTAATGGGAATCTGCTGTCCTTTTGGCATTAAAAGTTGATTCCAGTTTGTCTTAGAGAAGCAAACACTGGTTTGCACCTATCAATACCTAGTATTGGCTATGTGCACAGAAGATTCCCTAGCTGGGTGGAAGTGTGTGTCCAACACAGGCATAGGCAAACTCGGCCCTCCAGATGTTTTGGGACTACAATTCCCATCATCCCTAGCTAACAGGATCAGTGGTCAGGGATGATGGGAACTGTAGTCTCAAAACATCTGGAGGGCCAGGTTTGCCTACGTCTGGTCCAGCACATCACAAGTCCATCAAGTCACCACAGTGTCCAATCTGAGGTCACATAGGCAAGGGGTAGTCAACATGTTGCCCTCCAGATGTTGGGACTACAACTTCCATCATTGTTGACCATTGGCCATGCTGGCTTAGACCATTTCCATTCAATCCCACCTCCATAATAAATGCTGTTCAACTGTGTGATGGCTCCACTGAACCTTGGAAATGTGTGGAGCCTCAGTAGAGAAGATAATACTACCAACCTTCTGTTGTAATGACTAATGGGATGACATATGTGAAAGTTTTGAGCACTCCAAGATGGCAGTTCTGGATCAGCTTGCCTGGGAGTAAGTCCCATTAAACTCAGCGAGACGTACTTCCAATTGCATTGCAAAGTACATAATTAACTTGGAAACTGTCTCACTGGTCCACCTAGCTCAATATTGTTCACACTGCCTGCCAGTAGCTCTCGGGGGGTTAGGAAGGAGACTTTAGGAAGGAGACTTTTCATGGTGCTACCTGGAGAGGTCTGGTATTGAACCTGGAATCTTTTCTATGCAGTGTATGTGCTTTATCACTGGGAGCGGGTGGTGCTGTGGTCTAAACCACTGAGCCTCTTGGTCTTGCATCGGAAGGTCGGCAGTTCAAATTCCCGTGACAGGGTGAGCTCTCGTTGCTCTGTCCCAGCTCCTGCCAACCTAGCAGTTCAAAACCATACCACTGCAAGTAGATAAATAGGTGCCGCTGCGACAGGAAGGTAAACGGCATTTCCATGCGCTCTGGTTTCTGTCACGGTGTTCCGTTGCGCCAGAAGCGGTTTAGTCATGCCGGCCACATGACTCGGAAAGCTGTCTGTGGACAAACGCCGGCTCCCTCAGCCTGAAGTGAGATGAGCCCCACAACCCCATAGTCACCTTTGGCTGGACTTAAACCATCCAGGGATCCTTTACCTTTTACCTATCACTGGGATAGAACCCTCTCAGTGTTATGCTTAACTGAATAATGCAAAAAAGCATCGATTCCAGGAACATATTATAAAAATTATTTACGGTCAACATGATGCAATAACAATACCATATATCATTTCTTCACAGACCACAATATGACTCATATAGCCCTTTCTTATTGTGTGTGTGTGTGTGTGTGTGTGTGTGTGTGTGTGTGTGTGTCACACACATAGACTGATAGACCACAAAAATTACCATGGGACCATTCTTGAAGATTGTGAAATATAAGCACAAGTTCAAAAGCACAGTTCTGGGATGGTGAGATGCCCAATGGAACCAAATCACCCAGAATATAAAACTGACCCTTTTATTAAGGAAGTGCATCCATTTCAATGGGAAAGCATTCCTTTCTACCAGGGGTGGAGAATCTGTGACCCTCCAGATGTTGGTAAACTCCAACTCCCCTCGGCCCCAGGCAACACGGCCAATGGTCAAGGGTGATGGGAGTTGTAACCTAGCAACATCTGGAGGTCCGCATGCTCCCCACTCCTGCTCTACATAAAATTAATAGAGCTGGAGAAGATGAGACGACATGTTTTTGTCATGAGACAAAGGTTCTTGAGAGCAAAAGAAGCAGTAAGGCCTCCAAGGCCTACACAATCATTCAAGCCTAAGCTTGCTAACTGCTAACTGTTAACAGCAAACTGCGAAGTCATTGTGACTTGTGACTCCTCGGGTGATGACTCATTCTCCCTATAAAAAGTAGCCAGCCTCTCTATGGGCCTCAGTCAGAGAGCTGTATGGATTGTCTATGGCAGGGGTCCCCAGACTTACCGGAGGGCAGGGGAGTGCGCACGCAGCGGGCCGGAGGGCGGGGGAGTGCGCGCCCGTGCGCATGCGCACACACACTTGCTGGCGCGCTTCCAGGTCAAAAAAAATCGCCGAAAATCGCTTGTGCGCATGCGTATGGGCCTCCCCCGACCCGGAAGTGCACCGGAAATTACCTCTTCTGGGTCGGGAGAGGCCCATACGCATGCGCACAAAGGATTTTCGGCGATTTTTTCCAATTTGGAAGCTCGCCACCGCACTGCGCGCTGTAAGAGCGGGCGGCGGCAGCGGGCACCGGGGGTCGTCGCGGGCCGGATTGGGAGGCCAATTGGGCCGCATCTGGCACGCGGGCCGTAGTCTGGGGACCCCTGGTCTATGGAGTAGTCCGTGTCAGTCTGTCTGTGTTTCAGCCAGTGTGTGTGTGTTGTGTTGTTGCAGACAGAGTGGCTCCAGGACTCTAGTAAATCACCAAGACTGTGCCTCTGTGAAGAGTCAGATAGCTGCTATGAGCACTCTGTGTATGCTCTTTAACTATGCTGTTATTTTCTTGAGTAAAGTTTTATTCTGTTTGTGAAGAAGACTCTGCGTTGATTAATTTACCCCGTGCGACAGTTTTGCTGTTGCTCATATGCCTTTCTCAAAATACACCAGAGGGGTTGTTTTTCTCCAACAAGCACAAATAGAAGGTCATCGACTGGATCTCCGAGCTTGTTAAGCAGGAGCCCATGTGCTCCAACTCTCCCAGTTTACAAGGGGGTTGTCCCTACCTTTTTGGTACCTGTTCCTAGTAAAACACTGTCCCTATTTTGCCTTTAGCAGGGGGGATGTATGTCGAAAAGGCCGCTAGTGTACACACACATGCACTGGCACTCCTGAAGTTTCAAATTCTTCCACAACACCTATGGGGTTCCAACTATCATTTATTATTATTATTATTATTATTATTATTATTATTATTATTATTACCCAGCCCATATGGCTAGGTTTCCCCTGACACTCTGGGCAGCTTACAGCACATATAAAACCATAGAAAACCATAAAAAACTTCCTTATACATTATCATTATTGCTACTACTACTTTCTCTCTCTGTGTGTGTGTAACTGTTTTATAGATGTTATTGCAAATCACATTGGGGTGGCTCATGACAAGTGATTCACACATGAAATAAAAAAATACAGTAGTATTTATGGTTTTGAATTATGGTGCTGGAGGAGACTCTTGAGAGTCCCATGGACTGCAAGAAGATCAAACCTATCCATTCTGAAGGAAATAAGCCCTGAGTGCTCACTGGAAGGACAGATCCTGAAGCCGAGGCTCCAATACTTTGGCCACCTCATGAGAAGAGAAGACTCCCTGGAAAAGACCCTGATGTTGGGAAAGATTGAGGGCACTAGGAGAAGATGGTTGGACGAGATGGTTGGACAGTGTTCTCGAAGCTACGAACATGAGTTTGACCAAACTGCGGGAGGCAGTGGAAGACAGGAGTGCCTGGTGTGCTCTGGTCCATGGGGTCACGAAGAGTCGGACACGACTAAACGACTAAACAACAACAACAGTTTTTATGGTTTATGTCATTGGTGAATCACTTCCCATGAGCCACCCTGAAGTAATAATAATAATAATAATAATAATAATAATAATAATAATAATTTATTATTTATACCCCACCCATCTGGCTGGGTTTCCCCAGCCACTCTGGGCGGCTTCCAACAGACATTAAAATACAATAATCTATTAAACATTAAAAGCTTCCCTAAACAGATGTCTCCTAAAAGTCTGGTAGTTGTTTTTCTCTTTGACATCTGGTGGGAGGGCGTTCCACAGGGCGGGTGCCACCACCGAGAAGGCCCTCTGCCTGGTTCCCTGTAGCTTGGCTTCTCGTAGCGAGGGAACCGCCAGAAGGCCCTCGGAGCTGGACCTCAGTGTCCAGGCAGAACGATGGGGGTGGAGACGCTCCTTCAGTGACTTTCAATGTATAATAGCACAGATTTCTCTAAATATGTGAAACGGTTCTAGTGCTAGTAGCACAAATGCTAATGGTGTAGTTGTATTTAAATGCCTTAAATGTTATTATTATTATTTTCCTCATCATAACATCAGTGTGCACAGTGCTTTACAGAGTATAAGAGATTCCTTGCCCCAAGGGCATTGCGGTCAAAAATTCAGCACAAGGGAAACGGCAGAGGAAGAAGCAAGAGATGGAACAAGGGTAAACAGCAGAGTCAATGAATGCAACATACAGCAGGGAGAGAGATCTTTACAGGGTTGGGGGGAAACCACCCTGACAATTATTTTCTTTGAGAACAGGTATGGAGTAAGCAAAGAAACAGTGTCCTTATTTTCAGCTGTAAAATGTTATGGCCTTTTGAGCCACCTGGGTCTTTGTATGTTCTGTCACCTGAACCCTTTTAAGACATGGAAGGGAAAAGAGGTGCACTTAATGAGTTAATGAATTTAGCCTCTGGGTGGGACCAGTATATAAGCGCTAGTAGCCTGGCCTGGCAGCATTCCAGCCCCTCCAAGTGTCCCTATTTTCCAGGGGCGTCCCTGATTTAGTGAAGCCGTCTTGGTTTCTGATTTGATCCTGGAATGCCCTGCTTTTCCTTTAGGATGTCCCTATTTTCATGGGAGAAATGTTGGAGGGTATGGAGTTATCCAACCCCCGAGCCGTCTGAAGGCAATCCTGTATAGGGAAGGTTTTTTAAAAAAAATGTTTAATGTTTTATTCTGTTTTTATATATGTTGGAAGCTGCCCAGAGTAGTTGAGCGACCCAGTGAGAAGTGTGGGGTATAAATGGTAAAATTATAATTACAGTGGTGCCTCACTAGATGAATTTAATTCGTTCCACGGGTCTTTTCTTATAACGAAAAATTCATCTAGTGAATCCCATTGATATATTTTTTTTGGATTTTTTTTTTTTTGCCCATAGGAACGCATTAATTGAATTTCAATGCATTCCTATGGGAAACCGCGATTCGCTAGACGGATTTTTCGTAAAATGAATTCGTCTAGCGAGGCAACCTCCACTAGAAAAAGCCTTTTGTTAAGCAGGGCATTCGTTAAGCGAGGCACCACTGTATGGAATGGGAGGACGTCCCTATTTTCATCAGAGAAATCTTGGAGGGTATGGCATTGTGTGACCAACAGAGCAGGATTGCTACGCACGTCTTACTGGACAGACGATTTCCTGCAATATGCATCTTTGGGGGCAGGCATGATTCCCTCTAGAAAGATGTTTCAAGAGCCACTTTCCAGTGCATTAAGAAGTGCAGCGGCATGCCACCTTCCCTGAGCATGCTTCTCAATCTGAAGTACTCTGGGAACAGTGCGTTCCTTTTCTTAATTATTTGAGTGAACACGTTGTAAGGATAAAGCAGTCATCACCCCTCTTGGACAGATAAAAAGCAATAAACTCAACAGTGTGCTTCCTGCCAAGCAAGTTATCATCTCTGGCCCTGAAGGGCCCCTGATCGTTTTCACATACTTGGAATCCAACTGTATTTATTTATGTTTGCCCACATGCACACACACTAAGGGCCCAGGGCGGCTTTTTTTTAAAAAAAAAATCAAGTTGAAATTCATATAAAATACCTTGTAAAGATCCCACTTAAAAGCACCAAAAATGAAACGGTCGTAAAACTCCAGCCCACTAACTACTTAGCCTTCGGTCTTAAAAGAGTTGTCCCCAATTGACCAGTCTTGCAACACTTTCTCAGAAGATGCTAAAGGCCTAACTCAGGCATCCCCAAACCGCGGCCCTCCAGATGTTTTGGCCTACAACTCCCATGATCCCTAGCTAAGAGGACCAGTGGTCAGGGATGATGGGAATTGTAGTCCAAAACATCTGGAGGGCCGAAGTTTGGGGGTGCCTGGCCTAACTGAACATTACATGGTGTTCCATTATTACTTCTGGAGGCTGATAATTTCCCCAGTCACTAATGCTTTGGTTCGAAGAAGAGGACCAGTACAGAGGGGAGAAGAGCTTCTATTGAACATTTGGGTGCAACTCAGCTTGGTGAAGACTGGGTTTTGCATGAGGTTAATAGACTAAGGGACCTCCAGATTCCCAGACAATCCCTGTACCTTTGACCTCTTTGCTGACCTCCCTATCGTTTTGATGTTTAGACTGTTGGTCTTAGGTTGCATCCTGTTTACAACTTCCTCCTTCGGCTCACGAGATGTGAGGTCACCTTGGACCCATCCTCTGAGAACAAAGGAGCAGACATGGCTGCCATTCTCTTCTCTGCATCACTTGGTTAGGTTTGAATTAGAAGTCTTGTGCTTCCTATAATAAACTGTCATTTTCTCACACTATAAGCATCTGAATAGAGGAGACTCTTGAGAGTCCCATGGACTGCAAGAAGATCAAACCTATCCATTCTTAAGGAAATCAGCCCTGAGTGCTCACTGGAAGGACAGATCCTGAAGCTGAGGCTGCAATACTTTGGCCACCTCATGAGAAGAGAAGACTCCCTGGAAAAGACCCTGATGTTGGGAAAGATTGAGGGCACTAGGAGAAGGGGACGACAGAGGACGAGATGGTTGGACAGTGTTCTCGAAGCTACGAACATGAGTTTGACCAAACTGTGGGAGGCAGTGGAAGACAGGAGTGCCTGGCGTGCTCTGGTCCATGGGGTCACGAAGAGTCGGACACGACTAAACGACTAAACAACAACAACTCTTAAATTAAGCAAATTTAATATGTAGCATATATGTACAAATAAATAAAATAAAGGGGGGAATCTACTCTCAAACCAAATTCACACACACACATTGGTTTCAAGTGTATCTGAAGAAGTGTGCATGCACACGAAAGCTCATACCAAAATAAAAACTTAGTTGGTCTTTAAGGTGCTACTGAAGGAATTCTTTTATTTTGCTTCGACTCAGACCAACACGGCTACCTACCTGTAACACACATTTTCTGTTTTACAATTTAAAGTATTGTACTCATTTTTACATCCTTAAGATATCAACAAAAACCCTACCCAAATGCATTAGAAAATGTGTATCTCGTGATAAAGCATGCTTCAAACTATGTATATTGAGATTAAATATGGGTTTTGTATGTGGAAACATGATGGAATGGACCTTTGAATGAACCCAGGTAAAACTGATACAGACCAGAAAGAAACATGTTCATACATCCCTAGTTGTCTCCATTTCTGCCTTCATTTCAGGATATTCATCCTCTTTGGGAACACATAGAATTGTAGATTCAGGTAGGTAGCCATGTTGGTCTGACGCAGTCAAAATAAAAATAAAAAAATTGTCCAGTAGCAGTATCTGAAGAACTGTGCATCCACATGAAAACTTATACCAGAACAATCTTAGTTGGTCTGTAAGGTACTACTGGACAATTTTTTATTATTTTTTATTTCTATTTCGACACAGAATTGTATCCAGCAGAGGTCAAAGAGGACAATAATTACCAGACCTTTAGAAGGCATCTTCATGCTTGAACAACAGAACTTTCCCCACCAATATATAAAAGTATATATAAAAATATATATAAAAGGATGTCATATAGAGGTGAAAGGTTGTTTTCTGCTGCTCCAGAGAAGCGGACACGGAGCAATGGATTCAAACTACAAGAAAGAAGATTCCACCTAAACATTAGGAAGAACTTCCTGACAGTAAGAGCTGTTCGACAGTGGAATTTGCTGCCAAGAAGTGTGGTGGAGTCTCCTTCTTTGGAGGTCTTTAAGCAGAGGCTTGACAGGCATATGTCAAGAATGCTTTGATGGTGTTTCCTGCTTGGCAGGGGGTTGGACTGGATGGCCCTTGTGGTCTCTTCCAACTCTATGATTCTATGATTCACTCCTCTCTCTGTGTGCCCCTATGCCCCCGAAAATATACTCTGGGCGGTAGAACAGATTGCAAGAAGGGGGCAAGCAGCAGAAAGAGAGGGTAGGGAAGCTCTGTTCTGCAGCAACTTTGTTGGATACAACCCACAGTGCTTGAGTTAAGATCAAGCAGTAATATTTTCACAGGGCAGATAATAGCACACAAATGATGAGAAGAGGAAAGAAAGTAGCAAATACAATGTCTAATTCAAATTCTTAGCAGGCTTGATGCATCCCATATTCACTGGATATAGACCAAAAATTATGAAGGGGCATGGTTGGGAGCTAAGAAAGAACTTTGAGCCTTGGGGAAATCTTTGCTGTGGATTTCAACTTTTTTGCTTGAGAGCATCATTCTCATGATAGGGGAAATGTCGGACTTGCTCTTTTTTGAAATCAGCATATTGGATGCATTAGTAATAGTCTCTTCAAAACAGGCAATTGGCAGCTATCTGATGGGAATGTCCCTCATTCCAAAAACAAAAATGCAGCTTCAATTATTTAATCCATCTCAGACCCATCTAACCCCATAACACTCTATCTGCTGTGATGTATTTTCAGTGTATGTGTGCCTCCAAAGGCTGAACATTGGAGAAACTTTTAAAATCCAAAAGGTATTGTGACTGGGCTGGGTTATGGCTGGGTTCATGGGAACAGGAGGGTGGCAAGCGTGTTCTTTAGAAGTGGTTTCACAGCACAGTTGCCAGGTCACTCACTCCCTTTTGTGAGGGAAACTACAGGTGATGTGTTTCCATGGGAACTAACTGTGAGCCAATTGCTTCTTGATGCAGGACCATTCTGGAATGTTCTGAATAGAACAAAACGATCAAAGAAGGGGGCGGACTTTTACCCACCTACCCCCAGCTAAGGGTGTTGTAACCGAGGTGTCTGCAGGCGAAAAGAGCAATTGGCTGGCTGTGGGAGTGGTTAAGGTGTACCTCCACCTACGCTTGACCTGTAAATGTGCATTGAACATTACAGTACAAACTGGATTCTGACCCTGTAAGAGAATCAGGCAGCCTCTGAACTATTCCAGTCTGCATTGGTGTACTAAATTGGGGTCCAAACCAAATTTTATGGTTGGTATGTCCCCCTAGTATACACCCACATCCACACTATGATCGAAACATAGAATCATAGTATTGTAGAGTTGGAAGGGACCGTGAGGGTCATCTAGTCCAACCCCCTGCAGTGCAGGAAACTTTTGCCCAATGTGGGGCTCAAACCCACAACCCTGAGATTAAGAGTCTCAAGCTCTGCTATTTGCTTTTTCCTAAGCAATCTGGATGGAAACTATAATGTGTCACCAGTATGTGGCAGAAAAGAGGGTCTCTTAACCAAATAAAAAAATGTGCATCTCAGTGGATTAAATCTGCTTTGTCAATTACGAAAAAGGGGAGGGAAGGATCTGGAAAACAAATTTATAACCACAGTGCAATTTAACAAGTCTTTAGGTTAATATCATATTCCCCGTCTGATCTTTTTGAAAAGGGGATATATGTGCGTAAGATTCTGTTCTATTTTTTAAGAAAAATAAATATTGCCTGTAAACCACATGACAAACACAGGGCAGCTCATTCTCTGAAACCCATCTTGCATGTAATGTGACTCCATATCCTCTTCCAGCTCCCAAAGGGACAGGCTAGTTTGTATACCAAGAAAACTCAGCATTTTCTCCTACAGCAATATGGAAGGCCTATGTCATTTGATGCTGTGGGAAGGCTTCTACTACGGTATATAGCAAATGGCCAGGAGTGTAAAAGGAAGGGACAGAATGCTCCCCTCATCAAAATTTGGATGGGAGACAAATGCAGCATTATTCACAAAACTATTGTTTGACTTCCCACAGGACATAAAGTGCTTGCTAACAATAATGTACAAGGGAGGACACAGCATGTGCTTTGCATCGAAAGGTACCAAGTTCAGTCTCTTGTATCTCCAGGCATCTAGCTACTACCAGGGCCGTCTTACCCATAGGCGCTAGGAGTGCGGGGCACCCGGGTCCCAGGCTCTCAGGGGAGCCAGGCCAAGAGTCCGGGGCCCTAGAGTTGAGTCCAGGGAAGAGCCCGCCCGTCGGTCAGAGTGCTGCAACAGGCTCTTCTGCTGCGGGCAGCTCTGCGCTGCAAGTTCAGGGGCGACCAAGCCAGCAAGATGCTGAGGTGGCCATCTGGCTCCGCCCTCCTGCACCCCTGGGACTGGGCAACCGGGAGGGGACCAGGCTCATCTTTCCACATATGCTTAAGACAGCCCTGGCTACTACCTCTTAATTTAAACAATGCAAACCTAGCTCATAAGTTGACAGATTTGGTATAAGTCAACTTCCAAGCTTCCAGAAGTTGAAACAAACCAAAAGAAAAGGAAGCCAAAATTAGAGGCACCCATGTACTTTGCACTTAAAAAAAAATCTGTTGCGTTCTGAAGCAGGAAACCCCCATTTCTGTGTGGATTCTGCAACCTCCATAAATTATGTAAGCAAGCTTGTGTGATTTTTGCGTAAAACATTCTGCTCTTATTGGCATATCCCCCCCGCCGCCGCCGCCGCCAGTTCTGCTCATTCTGAGGAGACATCAGGAGCTATACTGGAAGTGGTCTGGTTGTTAAACCATATTAATCCATTCCTCTGGCTTCTTAAGATTTCACTAGGTGCTGATCACAGAGCTTCTCTTTGTAACAGTCGTGTTACACGCCATCCCAATCTCCACGAATTGTGTTTCTGTTATAAGAATTTAAGGTCTCAAATATATAAATAAAATGTTCATAAATTTACAAGGCAAACACATACATAAGTATATAAACCACGTGTCTGAAATAGTATAGGAGAGCAATCCTGGATCCAAAATGCAGCCGTCTGATTGGTTCGCAGGAGCCACGGAATCCAGCTCCAGGTAGAAGTGAATCAGCAACTTGATTGGCCTGCAGGAGCAGCCAGTCAGGCTGCTAGCAGAAGTGAATCCGCAACCTGATTAGCCCGCAAGAGCAGCCAATCAGGCTGCTGGCAGAAGTAAATCTGCAACCTGATTGGCCTACAGGTGCAGTCCTGAAGTAGCCAATCACACAAGGCCCATTGTGTAAATAATGTATATAAGCAGACATTTTGGGGAAAGAGCCATTCTTCTCTTCTTCTTCTCCTTTGCTACTACAAGCTGAATAAAGAGCATGAAATTCACTCTCGACTCCGAGTATATTTCATTTCCATTGGATGCTTTAGGTGGGATTCCTGCATTGGACCCTCCGTGTACCTTCCAACTCTATGATTCTATGATGTAACATTTTAAGTCCCACCTACACCCTTTAAAAAGTCACAACTTTAAGAAAATTTTAGTTCAGAGAAAAGGCAAGAAAGAGGTGGCATGACAGAATTTTATGGGACTAAACAAATTCATGGAGGAGAGGGCTGCCATTGGCCACTAGCCAAGATGGCAATGCTCTGCCTCCACCACTAGAGGCAGAAGTGGTTCTGAATACCAGTTGCTGGAAACCACAGAAGGGGAGAGGGGCTCTTGCGCTCAGATCCTGATTGCTAGTTTCCCACAAGCATCTGGTTGGCCACTGTGAGAAAAGGGTGCTGGGTTAGATGGGTCATTGGCCTGATCCAGCAGGCTTTCTTATGTTCTTAAGAAGAAAATGTTCTGCTAGAAAAATCAGAACAAATCACACAATGACTTTCATACAAGGGCATTGTTCAGCAGCATTAAAACTTCTAACCTGGGAATTGTGGCCTTCAGCCCTAGTGTTCTAGAGGAAGGATCGATGGGACCGTGCTGTTTGAAAGGGGGGAAAGTTGCTTGGAAACTAGATCCAGCCTTCCAGTCTATATTCCTGAGTCAGTTGCTCTGAATCATTAAGTGAAAACAAGCCATTTGCCATCTGGTAATTACCTCTGGGGCTGAGGTGTAAATCCCTATTCCTTAATCTTGCCGCCTGAAAGAAAACATTTCCTCATAGGTGGTCCAGATGGTGGGGAAGCCTTTACACAATGAATAAAAGGCACCAGAGATAGGCCTCTTCGGTAGCGAATGGGTTTGCAAGTACCGTCTTCCACAAGCTGCCAGCGTAAGTTTTATAAATTGCAGTGGGTGGACAGGCGGAGAGATGGATGGAACATTGGTCCAATGGCACCATCTGGGATTGGGATAGCAGGATCTGTCAGAACAGGAGGAGGACGCCAAGGCTGGAATGGGGAGGGGGTTCCTCAGTGACAGGGAAGAGGGTTCCAACCGGCTGAGTCAGTCCACCTCCAGAGAATGAGCTTTCCATGGTAGCTGATCCTATCCAATCGGTGGAGCAAGCTGAGTTTGAAGGTGAGTGAGAACTAGAGGGGTGGGCTCCCATTGCCAAGGATGCACCATCCTTGTTTGCATGGGTGCAAACAAACCCAGTAGCCTCCCTTTCCCCATAGAAACTCTTGTTTGCAAGTTCAGTCTTCTTGCATAGGATTGGAAGAGTACAAATGGTGGACTCAGCCCTGCTCTTTAAAAGTGGAGCGGGAAGGGCATGTCAGGTGTTAGAACAACATATTTGCTTATGCCCAGCCATATATGGGGTGATAGGAGAGGGGCAGTACCTCTGGTTTAGACCACAGCACCACTCTTGGGCTTGCCGATCAGAAGGTCAGTGGTTTGAATCCCCACGACGGGGTGAGCTCCCATTGCTCTGTCCCAGCTCCTGCCAACCTAGAAGTTCGAAAGCACACCAGTGGAAGTAGATAAATAGGTACCACTGCTGCGGGAAGTTAAACAGTGTTTCCGTGCACTCTGGCTTCCATCATGGTGTTCCGTTGCACCAGAAGCATAGTCATGCTGGTCACATGACCTGGAAAGCTGTCTGTGGACAAACGCTGGCTCCCTTGGCCTAAAAGCAAGATGAGCGCCGCAACCCCATAGCCACCTTTGACTGGACTTCACTATCCAGGGGTCCCTTTACCTTTACATTTTACCTAGTACCTCTGGTGGGAGAAACGTTGTGCTCCTTCTGAGGTAGCTTGTCTGCCTTTGGTCCTCTCCTTACACTCAGCACTCACCTGTGGCTCCTAGAATCTGTCAGCAGCTACACCCAAGGAATAGCTTCGACTAGTCAGCTAAACCAGTAGGTCTCAAATCTTTGCTGAGTTAGGGTCTTCCACTAGCAGACAAGACCAATAATGGGTCCAATGGTCAAGAAGGCGGTTTCTGCACATGCTGTAGAGGGAAGGGAGGGACACTTGGAACTCGTCAGCCTGGAAAGGCAGCCCATCTAGGAGCAGGAAAACTGATCCTAAACTTCTGCTGCCTTGCGGGATATCTTCAGGAGAAGCAAAGGCTAAGGTGTAAACCAGGCATCCCCAAACTGCAACCCTCCATATGTTTTCTCCTACAACTCCCATGATCCCTAGCTAACAGGACCAGTGGTCAGGGATGATGGGAACTGTAGTCCAAAACATCTGGAAGGCCGAAGTTTGGGGATGCCTGCTGTAAACCCACACAAATCCAGAGTGAAGTCCCCAAGATGGTTGGATGGTGCGTTGTAAGCCTCCTTTTGGCAACTCATGCAGCCAAGCTGGTGCCCAACTAATAATAATAATAATTTTCATATGCCTATTGTCTTTGTCCATGGAGTTTTCTTGGCAGGGATACTGGAGTGGCTTGCCAGTTCCTGCTCCAGGTGGATCACATTTAGTCAAAACTCTCCACTATGACCTGTCCATCTTGGGTGGCCCTGCACGGCATAGCTCATAGCTTCTCTGAGTTATTCAAGCCCCTTCGCCACGACAAGGCAGTGATCCACTGCGGGAGGCAGTGGAAGACAGGAGTGCCTGGCGTGCTCTGGTCCATGGGGTCATGAAGAGTCAGACACAACTGAATGACTAAACAACAACAACAACAATAACCATTTATTATGTATACCACGCCCATCTGGCTGGGTTTCCCCAGCCACTCTGGGAGGCTTCCAACAGAAAAACAAAATACAATAATCTATTAAACATTATTGCTCTGCCTTCCTTTGGACTCGGACTTGGTCCAGTATACATGAAGGAGCGTCTCCACCCCCATCGTTCTGCCCGGACACTGAGGTCTAGTGCCGAGGGCCTTCTGGCGGTTCCCTCGCTACGAGAATCAAAGCTACAGGGAACCAGGCAGAGGGCCTTCTCGGTAGTGGCACCCACCCTGTGGAATGCCCCCCCACCAGAGGTCAAAGAGAACAACAATTACCAGACCTTTACCAGACCTTTAGAAGGCATCTTAAGGCAGCCCTGTTTAGGGAAGCTTTTAATGTTTGATGGATTTCTGTATTTTAATGTTTTGTTGGAAGCCGCCCAGAGTGGCTGAGGGAACCCAGCCAGATGGGCAGGGTATAAATAATAAATTATTATTATTATTATTATTATTATTATTATTATTATTATTATTATTATTATTATATCAATGAGCCCAAATGGGGGGGGGAGCCCTTCACCTGAGCAACCTAGGGCCTCCATACACACTGCCCTGGTTTGTGTCCCAGGAAGGTCACTTTGATGCTGCTAATGCAGCGATTTCACTTCACCCCTGGAGGTGCACTCTTATTGACTCCCAAGATAAATGGATGTCAGCAAGCCATGTATCCTAGAGCTCTGCTTATGGACTTTTGAACCATGCATCCTGTAAACTGAGCTGATGCTGAGACCATGTGTTTACTTCTTCAAGTGTGTGTACAAACTAACTAACCACCTGCACAAAGGGGGGAAACAGATTTGTTTATCTGCCCATTATTGTCTGGGGCCCCACCCACCTCTAGAATGCGGCCCCAAGAAGCTTTCCCAAAAGGAAATGTGGCCCCGGGTCTGAAAAAGGCTCTCCCCCTCCAAAGCGGTCCTGCACGAAAGCTCTTCCCCGTGTAGCAAGACTGCAGTGTCTGCAGCATCCTTTGGCCAAGCCAGCCCAAGTCACTGAGAGAAAAGACTGCTTCGAAAATTGCCCCGAGCCCATTAACATGAAACATGCGCAAGTGTGGAGCGCAGCGTTTGATGAGGAACAGTGCCTCGTTGTCCGTAGCCCTCCTCCAGCCCCTTCTTTCAAATGCAGTCTTTTATCAAAGTCGCATGTGTTTTCAATAAAAGTCACATGTGGCCGCAGTTAGACCAGGAAACTGATTCACAAGTGCTTTTGAGGCTCTCCTATCTTTCAAGCCCACCTAATGTTTCCTTCAGTAAGAGTACGGAGGGAAATAATCAGAATCACTGCTTCCATGATCTGAATCATAAGTATGGCATTGTTCAAAGGAACAGCTGGTACCAAATTGAAAACTTTACGTATCCCCTCTGAATAAGGAGTGGGGAGCATTGGGGAAGGGAGAGAGAGAAAGAGAGAGAGACCCACAAAATCTGTTAGTCATCATCTCCCCCAGGTCCTGATTTAAGGCTACAGTTCTGCCTATTGCTTCCCCGGCTAAAAAGATTAGCTGTTAAGGTTTTCGGAAGGGAATGTTTCCACACGAGGAAAACTCACAAACGCGTCTTACTTGTCCTCTTATTATCCACAGTTATTGTGCCTTCCCTTTTTTCAACCGCACATGGGCGATCACACTTCAAACAGCAACAATGAGGCATTTGAGAACCACTTTTAGAAACAGTCAATTTGCAAAGCTGCCTTTTGACCTCCAGGGCTCACTCCCGACATCAAGAGGAACTCTTACTGTAAAATCGCCTCCGATTGTATCCCCCTCCTGCAACGAGATACATATGCAGCAAGCGAGCTCTACGTATAGGGTATTTTGGGACAGCAGGAAGGGGAGACCAGATTTATAAATGCCACTCAATATGAATTTTAATTTCCATACTTCCAATTTTATTGCCCTTCAGACAACCTCTTAACAAGCTGCAGGAAGTTGGCGGGAGTGAGGAACAGTGAGCCCCAATACCAAGCCAAGCAACGGCTGCTAAGGAGCCCATGAATGATCCTAACGAGAAATGATGGAGGGGACAGAGGGCTACCACGGTCAAGCAGCACATCTCTCCAATGCATCTCCTCATTGGTGCTTACCAAAATAATAATAATAATAATAATAATAATAATAATAATAATAATAATAATTTATTATTTATACCCCGCCCATCTGACCGGGTTCCCCCAGCCACTCTGGGCGGCTTCCAACAAAACATTAAAATACAGAAATCAAACATTAAAAGCTTCCCTAAACAGGGCTGCCTTGAGATGCCTTCTAAAGGTCTGGTAATAATTGTTCTCTTTGACCTCTGGTGGCAGGGCATTCCATAGGGTGGGTGCCACTACCGAGAAGGCCCTCTGCCTGGTTCCCTATAACTCGGCTTCTCGTAGCGAAGGAACCGGCAGAAGACCCTCGGAGCTGGACCTCAGTGTCCGGGCAGAACGATGGGGGTGGAGATGCTCCTTCAGGTATACTGGACCGAGGCCGTTTAGGGCTTTAAAGGTCAACACCAACACTTTGAATTGTGCTCGGAAACGTACTGGGAGCCAATGTAGGTCTTTCAGGACCGGTGTTATGTGGTCTCGGCGGCCGCTCCCAGTCACCAGTCTAGCTGCCGCATTCTGGGTTAGTTGTAGAAACAAATGATGTGACCTCATCATGCTCACTGTTTCCTGACCGCCCCCCTCCTGCAACAGCAATCAATGAAGTAGAGTCTGGGGGGACAAGGGGTGGAAGAATGCTGAATATAATTTTGTCTTGTCATATTCCTAGGGCCTGTCTTCTTGATCAGACCAAAGGCCCAGCTCATCCGTAAGTTGGTTCACACAGTAGCCAGTCATTTGAGGGGGAATTTTGTCTTCGTTCTTCCACTCTAACACCATTTGTTAGGTTTTTTTACATCATTGTAAACTCATGGTATTTTCTCAATCATTTATTGACAGAACAGACGGAATAAATCTCCTAGGCTTTAAGAAGGTTCTCCTTGAGCAAGGATGGGGAGCAAGTCGCCCTCCAGATTTTACTGGACTACATCATCCTCATCCTCATCATTTTATATTATTTATACCCTGCCCATCTGGCTGGGTTTCCCCAGCCACTCTGGTCAGCTTACAGCACATAAAAATTGTAAAACATTAGACATTTAAAACTTCCCGATACAGGGCTGCCTTCAGATGTCTTCTAAAAGTCAGATAGTTGTTTATTTCCTTGACTTCTGAAGGGAGGGCGTGCCACAGGCAGGCGCCACTACCAAGAAGGCCCTTGGAGCTGGACCTCAGTGAACGATGGGGGTGGAGACGCTCCTTCAGACGCTCCTACAGCACCCAGCATCCCTGGGCTTTGGTCTTGCTGGCTGGGGATGATGGGAGTTGGAGTCCAGCAACACCTGGAAGGCTGAAGGATTCCGAAGGTTCCCCATCCCTGTCCTTGAGTGATTGTATGTAAAGTTCATGGGGGGGGTTGAGGTCTTGGTCATTGGTCCCACCCTCTCCATCACATCAGGGCAAATGTCTGCAGTGGAGATCTGGCTGTCCCTGTGAAGACTCACCATGTGATTTAGAACTCTGATTGTGCACAGTGGCGGAGCTTCATGCTCTGGCACCGGGGGGGAGGGAGCAGGCAGTGGCGGGGCTGGTGCACATCCTGAAGGTGGGAAACACCGCCTGCAGAGGCGGGGGCCCAGTGCGGGCGGGGGGCAGCCGCGATGGCACCTTACCAGGATCCTCTTCCTCCACCAGTGATTGTGCTGATTTGCACAGCAAAGTACAGTAGCCTGATAGGGGAGAAGGTCACTTCACTGCTGTCCAGCCGGCCAAGCTGACTCCTGGTCCATGACAGCTGTAGATGTTCAGCCCTTCTGAGATCAGGCCCCCCCAAAAAAGGTGCAACACCTCGGCTCTCGTGCAAAGGTTGCAAAGTGCTTCCACTTTGATTTAGCAAGGTGAGCCGAAGGACCTTCATACTTAATAGGCCTCAAGGCGCTCGGTCTCTCTGCAAGACGTCAGCTGCTGTGCAAACTAAGATGAACTTTGCTAAATCGGAGGCACCTAAATAGTTCAGATTTCAGATCTAATCCTAATTTAATACTTTTAAAAAAAAATAGACCACTTTGGAACAAAGAGCACTGCAGAGAGTAAACAGCAGGTCTCACGAGGAAAGGAGAAAGCAGAATTCAGGAACAAAACAGAACAAAATAGAGCCAGCTAGCATGGATGTGGCTTACTGAGTTTACATGGATATAAACAAGGAAATTGGGCGATGCTTAGGACATCCTCCACCAGCCAAGGCTCACCACGTCTGCACAGCAAACAACCACGTGGAATCCGGCCATTTACTACAAGGGCATCCGCTCTTGGGGAAACCTGGCAAGAGTTCAGTGCCTGCTGCCCGTGAAAGCAAAAGCCACGTTGTAATAATAGAACATTACAACTGACTTGGTAACAAAGCGGCATTGAGTAGTTATGACTCCTTTGGTCTTTTACTTGCCTACCAGATGTCCATATGGAACTGTGCAAGAGAAGTCCGAGGGGGGGCGCAGAGTGGGGTGTTGCACCTGCCGTTACTCTGCTTGCAGGAAATTGAAAGGCTGCATCCAGGAAAAGAGACTGCAGCACAGCTAACTGGGGCTGGGGGGTTCCTTGCTCCCCGCGTAAAAGGGCTGGAGTGAGTGAAGCATGGACGTAGGTTACGCAAGGGAGCATGCCAAGGGGCTGTTTAGAGAAGCACGGTGATAGAATTCCTCCTGTGCATCCATATTGCAGGTTCGTTCCCCTGCAGTAAAAGGGTGGTCTCTGACTCCCTGGGGGGCTCACCATACAAGTTTGGTGCATTGTCTTTAGCTCTGTAGATCGCAAGCTGCATGCCCTCCAGCTGCCCTGAAAACACTGGGACCGTCACAGAAAAACCCTTAAGCCATCACAGCTTCTCGCTATTTCATCCACAATCCCAAATTCCCAAAGGACCTTGCCTTTAGTACAGTGGTTCAATGTGTTACTGGAAGTTCAGACCCGTGCGTCCCTCTAATGCATTTCTTAGATCTATGCCTCCTGCTCCCTTCCGCCGCTGCCCCTCAATATGGCGCCACTTCCTGTTTTTATGAGAACAAGACCTGGGCCCCTAGGGAAGGGTTTTTTTCACCATTTTTCGGCTCCTCGGTTGGTCAGTCTCCCATAAAGAAAGCCGTGGGTCAGGGAGCGAAGGGAGCAGGGCCTGTCCGCAAGGGGTGCTGTAGAGTGGTTGCTACAGTTGCTACGATCCAGCTTGCTTTGTCTGGTCACTGTGCCTCCATTTGTGTCCCAACCTCTGAGCTCCAGCCTCTGAGGAAGAGGCAGAGCTGGGACACCTATGTAGAATATTTCCCTATTTGCATCTGAGGCTGTACAAGCCTTGTATATCATGATGCTCCTTTGCTAGCAGCCAAATATGGTCCTCTAGTCCAGGGGTCAGCAAACGTTTTCCGCAGGGGGCCGGTCCACTGTCCCTTAGACTTTGTGGAGGGCTGGACTATTTTTAAAAAAACACAAACGAATTCCTATGCACACTGCGAGGGGGGCAAGTACTCCTCCTCCCCAGCCCCAGCCCTAGCTGCCTTCTCGGTTTGCCACCTGCCTCATTCACCGAAGGGCTGGCAGCGGTGGCGCAAAACGGGCTTCCTCCCTGCCTAGAGAAAGAGGGCGCTGCTCTAATCTTCCCAGGGGCTGCCAACACCAAGACCGCTGCTGCTTCTTCTCGTGAAACAGGTAGGCAGAGCGAGCTCATCCGCTCCGCTCTCTGGCCCACAGAAGCACCAGGGCAGGGGCGGCAGTAGAGGCGGGAGGAGGAGGCCGAGCAACAGCAGCTCTGCCAATCAAACGCCACACCTGGTTTACCTCAGCACGGCGCAGGGATGTCTCTGCCAATCAAACGCCGCTGAGGTAAACCAGGTGTGGCATTTGATTGGCAGAGCCGCTGCCACTCGACTTCTTCCTCCCGTCGCGATCTGTGGGAGTCTCAGCTTTGTGGCGTGGGCTGGATTTAGGACCCAGGTGGGCCTGATCCGGCCCGGGAGCTGTAGTTTGCCGACCCCTGCTCTAGTCCTTTTGAACTCGTCCTTGGGACTCTCTCTAGGCCAGGGTTACTCAAGCATACACTTCCTGGTTGTATTGGCATAAACCTAGGCATTTTGGCGATTTTTCAAAATCCCCCTGGACGCTTGAATCCCGGACATCTTGGGGAATTCCAGACGTATGACAACCCTACCCTAGGCCACACCCCTCCTCAGCCTTTCCCCCTCTTCAAGGCTATACCGCTCACCAGCCCTGCTTCACACACTCCTTATGTGCTTTTGCCTGGCAGGAATATGTCCTTAAACAGAGACCATCAATGCCTTTTGCTTGCCTGGAATGTGTGTGAACCTACTTTACCAAACGTCTCCTCCATTGCTCTTCCTGTTGGTCCATCTGCCCCACCAGTGGCAGACCTCGGAGTCTCAAATTTCATTAGTGCCGAAATCTGCCCCCCTCACCTCTTGCCTTCCATTTAACATAATGGTTGTGGCGTCTCCTGAACCGGTTGTGCTTCCCTAAATCTGCCTCTGGCCCCACCCATGAATGAACGTAGCCCTCAGGTGAGAAAAAGGTTCTCCACTCCTGAGAGTGCCTCTTAGTCCAACAAGCAGAGATGGAAGTTAAGTCACAAAAGGCAATTGCTAAAGGAGGGCGTCCCTCTTCTCTCTCCAAACACATCTGTTTTCGGGCTTGTAGCTTCTGATGAATTCCCCCCGTGGGGATCCATTGTGGCTTTACCTCTCTGTATGATTCTTCAGACTTGCTTTAGTATTTTCTAAATAGGCTATGACAGTTGATTTGGGGTGTTTCGTGGCTAGGAGGCCTTTCAAATGTCTCCGCTGTCCCCCATTCTTTTCCTGGCTCCTTGGTGGCATCCAAGGAGAGAGGGAGTCGTCGCGGACTGGTCCTGCATTTGCCATGGAGCGCTTATGTGTTCCAAGAACACACATTACATTTCTATAGAACAGAACTGCACCAAAAGAAAGAAAGAAAGAAAGAAAGAAAGAAAGAAAGAAAGAAAGAAAGAAAGAAAGAAAGAAAGAAAGAAAGAAGAGAGAGAGAGAAAAGGCACCCGTACAAGACGGAAGCCATCCAGATGACTGAAAAGACCTGTGTTATTTTTCCCGCGAGGACCTCGGCTGGTGAACTCCCAGCTTGAGTGATTTTTTAAGGTTTTTTAAAATGTACACAAACGTGGTTCTGATTTGGTCGCTCTTATTTGCAGCCGAATTTTGCCTTCAGAAGTCTGAGGAGGTAAAAGGACGGGGGCGAAACCTGAGAATGGTGTGCTTCGCTCCTTGCTCTCAACAGTCCACGGGGCTGTTTCTAGGGGGCTAATTAGGCTCCCTTCTCACCCTCTCCCCAGATTTTTGTTTTGAAAAAATAAAGGAATGCCTTGCCCCTGATCAGAATAAATTTGTAAATTTAACAGCTCCTTAGCACCATAAATTTCCTCACTTGTAGCAAAAAAATATCCCCACCTGCCCGTGGCTTTTAAAGCAGTATGATCCCAATTTAAACAGTCGTGGCTTCCCCCCCTAAAGAATTCTGGGGACTGTAGTTTGTTAAGCAAGGCTGGCCCAGTGGCCCACCCATGAGGCAGGCTGAGGCAGCAGTCTTGGGCGCTGGCAGTGGCATCCACTTTTTGTGAACCATCACTGAAATCTCATGAGATATCACCAAAATCTCATGAGATTTTGTGTGCTCTGTAAGATCTCGCAATACCTCTACTGTCACCATTCCTGCTTCATGGGTGCCACCACCATAGATGCCAAGTACCCCATTTTCTCCGGGAAAACCCTGATTTTACTTACCTTTTCCCGGTGGTCCCCCGTATCACTTCGTCTCCCGTTTTTCTCCGTTATTTTCTCCTGCCGGTGGCCATTTATTTCTTTCCAATTTGCCCTTCTATGGGCACACAAAATGGCCGTCGCAGGCTTCAAAAGTCACATCTACACATGTCCGGAAGTGCATAGACACGACTTCCGGTGTCAGCAGGGGGCCATTTTTGGTGCCCATAGATGGGCGGAGCGAAGCCGGAAGTTGCGCCGACGCAACTTCCGGTGTCACACGGCTGCCGGTCCCGGATTCTGCAGTCCGGGACTGGGAAGGTAAGGCCACCACACAACCCAGCTAACATAGCTGTCAAGTTCTCCCTTTTTAAAAGGGAAATTCCATTATGCTGAATAGGCTTCCTTGCGAGAAAAGGGAAAACTTGACAACTACGCCCAGCTAAGGGAGGCTGCAGCGGAGAGCGATGGGATTTTCCCATTTCGCCTTGGGTGGCAAAACAGGATGCAACAGCCCTGTTGTTAAGGGTGCTGAGAGTTGTTAAGAGACCCCCTATTCCCATAGCTGCCAAGTTATCCCTTTTTTAAAGGGATTTTCCCTTATGCTGAATAGGCTTCCTCGCAAGAAAAGGGAAAACTTGGCAGCTATGCCTATTCCCCCTCACAGAGCTACAATTCCCAGAGAGGTTTAACAATCAGTCTTTCTTTCCAGGGAACTCTGAGGATTCCAATGAATTTCCATGCAAGGAAATCAAAGACATTTGGAATCAGGGAGTGGTATCCACTGTTAGTCATACTCAGAGTGGATTCATTGATGGATGTGGCTAACTTAGATCTATTAATTTCAATGGGTCTACTCTGAGTAGAACTTAGTTTCATTGAGACAGGCAAATATTCTGTTAGCTTTCCTGATTATCATGATAGCACCTTCTGTCGTGTTTTCTAATATTCCTCTAACATGTTCCTGTTGCATAATGGAATGGTAACATACGTCATTGGACAATGTTGCTAATTGCCCACTCTTTCCGCGCATGCATGTTTTCTGTTCCCCCATGGTTGACCCACAAAAAATGGTAGGATACCTTACCACCCCAAATTTTGTAATTTTACTCTCACAATTTTCTGGGTTAATGGGGTTGCAAATCAATCTTTCTGGAAGCAATTCACATAAAAATAAGTGCTAAACTTCCCTTTTATTTTGCTAGATTTCCAGGAGAGGCATTTATGTCATGTGAAGCCTCAAATGTAATGTAGGAATAAACAGTTAAGGAAACATCAGAGAACTGAGCCCAACTGCAGTGTGACTGCAGCCTTAGTTAGATGCAACCCAAAGTGTAAAAATATGTCATGACATGGAATATGACTTTTCACACGGCTCTTCGTCACAATCAAGGATGCGTTTAGAAGAAAGACTGTGATGTGTTTGGACCTGACGGCTGCGTTGCAACTAAATCTTTCTGACTGGGAGGCAGACGGGGAAATGCCTCCATAAAATGGAGACATCCGAAGTGGGAATAAATGTCTAGGAAATTCTCGGCTACCGTGATTTATTTGCTATTCTCTTCCAAAAAAATAATAAAAGGCTTCACAGAACAGATGGAACAGTCATGCAGTCAAAACCCATATATAAGAAATAGCACCTTGGGGTGTTCGAGGGGTGGTCTAGCCTAGAGGGACTTCTCAGGGCTCATTTGCTAAACGGTTACCAAGCGATGCCTATCTTCAGGTGGTCCTCCTTGACTCGGAACAGTCTTCGAATGTCAATATTCCTTTGCCACAATTCAACCTGCTTCCATTGGTGCTCTGCCACAGAGGGTCTGGCACACACAGCCCCGTTTACGAGCGTTCAACTCGCACAGGGCCATGTTTACGCACGGCGCTGGGAAATAAATAATTATACCCGGAAACAGCAGCAGAGAGCTGCAGAGTCCTCGTGGCTCACGAGGAGACCCTTTCCTGGAAGACTTCATATGTCAGGGGCTGGACTGAGGAGGAATGGTGGGGACTGCCCACTCTCCTCCTGAACCTTCCCGAGAACAGGAGGACAGTATAGATTCAGAACAGTGGTTTGCAGAAGGCCATAGCTCAGGGGCTGCAGAGGGGGAAAGCTGGGAGATATTGGGAGAGGAACAACAGGAAGAAGCAGCAGCACCAGGGGAGAGACAGCTGACAGACTCAGTGTCTTTGGGCAGCATGCCAGACCCCCCCCCCAGGTCCCGGCGAGCATTGAGAGTAGTAGAACAGAAAGCTCAGAAGCCGAAAGCACAGTTCAGCCAGTGCAGGGGTGACATATGATAAGAGAAATAAAAAAATTCCTTCAGTAGCACCTTAAAGACCAACTAAGTTTATATTTTGGTATGAGCTTTCGTGTGCATGCACATTTCTTCAGATATCTGAAGAAGTGTGCATGCACTTTTGGTATCTGAAGAAGTGTGCATGCACACGAAAGCTCATACCAAAATATAAACTTAGTTGGTCTTTAAGGTGCTACTGAAGGAATTTTTTTATTTTGCTTCGACTCAGACCAACACGGCTACCTACCTGTAACTAGAAATATGATAAGAGAGACGGAGGGGGTGGGACTTTACTCAGAGCAACGCCATTATCTGAGAGGCAGTATCATCCATCTCTCTCTGTGAATATTGAATAAAATACCATGGTAAGAACTTCTTGTTTTCCCATTTCTGGCTGCCAGCCGTGAGGGAGGGGGGCCGGATTCCCTGAAGCCTGACATCTGTGAGGGCAGAGAAGAGACTGTAGGTGCAGTGGGACTTCGTTTAGGCTGCTCAGCCTCCCTGTCTAACAGCTGGTTTGTGGGGTAGCGCCACATTTCTGCACATGCTCCAGCCGCCAGTCGGCGCCAGAGCTTTAACTTCACTTGAGGACAGAGTTGCATGGAGACGGAGGGAGGGAGCTGGAGAGCAGGGGGAAATGGTGATTTAGAGGCTTTTTAGTGCTCCCCACTGCTTACCGTATTTTCCCGTCTATAAGACACCCCCATGTATAAGACGCCCCCTGTTTTGGAGGACTCAGATTTAAGAAAATGGGGGGTTGTATCCATATATAAGACGCCCCCTAATTTTTGACATTATTTTAAAGGGGGGGAAACCTAGTCTTATACACAGAAAAATACGGTAATTCATTCTGGAAACTAGGCAATTCCAGGTAACTGAAGTTCACAAATAGAGTTTTATATCTAACCATGTCTTGACTAAAGTTACCACCAGGAACCCCCTAAGTTTCCACACACACACCACCCTGTTCTTCCCAAGGGGCTCTGAATCAGTATTCCATTTTTTATTTTATTTTTTAATTGCATTTCTATCCCAACTTCTTCTCCAAAGGAGCTCAAAGGCGATCCACCTGGTCCATCCTCTCCTCATTTAATCCCCACAACAACCCTTTGTTGTTGGTTGGGTTATCGCTGGGAGACAGTGACTGACCCAAGGTCACCCAGGGAGCTTCCTGGCTGAATGGGGATTGGAACCCCTGGTCTCCCAGGTCCTAGTCTGGCACTCTAACCACTGCACCAAACTGGCTCTCAGCGGCTTTCTATAGAAGCAGGCTAAGTGATGGGCTTTCTTCCCTCTTCTGCAGCACATAAACTTGCCCTATAAAATAAAAGCAAGATTTACAGGCGCGTCCTCCAAACGCCTCTCCTAATAAACACCAAATGCAGAAGGCTAAGACAACCCCCTACTGGCAAACTACTAGCCCCGTGTCCCAGTTTGCCGCTCTATAGATTTATAATGGATAAAAGGAAAGGCAACTTTTCCTTCAGTCTGATCTAGTGTTTTGGATTACGGTTAATATTTTCTGGCAAGCCGGTCAGCTGTGCTCAAGCATTCCAAAGCAGGAACAGATGTTGGAAAGCTTGGATCACAGGCCCAACATGGAGTATCCTCAGCCATCCCTGCAGAGGGAAGTCAGCAGAACAAGGGAGATATATATTGAAGGACCTGAGGGGAGTTCTCTTTAAATTAATAATTTGGAGGCAGGGGGGCACTTAACTTTGTTCCTAATTACCATCAATCATTTGGATGGGTGAAAACAGTTGCTTCACTGCATCCTCCTGGCCTCTGGTCCCAAGAGATGAATAGGTTCGCTGATAAATAGCTTGGATAACCCTCCCAGTCTCAATTGCTTACTTCTCCATTGCTTTAGGTTGTATAAAAGCCTCTGTGTGTGCCAAGAACACTCATTGTTATTTAGTTGTTTAGTCGTGTCCGACTCGTCATGACCCCATGGACCAGAGCACGCCAGGCACTCCTGTCTTCCACTGCCTCCCGCAGTTTGGTCAAACTCGTGTTCGTAGCTTCGAGAACACTGTCCAACCATCTCGTCCTCTGTCGTCCCCTTCTCCTAGTGCCCTCAATCTTTCCCAACATCAGGGTCTTTTCCAAGGATTCTTCTCTTCTCATAATGTGGCCAAAGTATTGGAGCCTCAGCTTCACGATCTGTCCTTCCAGTGAGCACTCAGGGCTGATTTCCTTCAGAATGGATAGGTTTGATCTTCTTGCAGTCCATGGGACTCTCAAGAGTCTCCTCCAGCACCATAATTCAAAAGCATCAATTCTTCGGCGATCGGCCTTCTTTATGGTCCAGCTCTCACTTCCATTCATCACTACTGGGAAAACCATAGCTTTAACTATACGGACCTTTGTAGGCAAGGTGATATCTCTGCTTTTTAAGATGCTGTCTAGCTAAGAACACTCATATAAGGAGCAAATACAAGTTTTAATTTACCAATCCTTGTGTAGGTAAAAGGTTGTGGGGCTCATCTCGCTATCAGGCCGAGGGAGCCAGTGTTTGTCCACAGGCAGCTTTCCAGGTCATGTGGCCAGCATGACTGAACCGCTTCTGGTGCAACAGGACACTGTGATGGAAGCCAAAGCACACAGAAACACCATTTACCTTCCCACCACAGTGGTACCTATTTATCTACTCGCACTGGCGTGCTTTCGAACTGCTAGGTTGGCAGAAGCTGGGACAGAGCAACGGGAGCTCACCCCATCGCAGGGATTCGAACTGCCAACCTTCTGATCGGCAAGCCCAAGAGGCTCAGTGGTTTAGACCACAGCGCCACCCACATACCTTTACCTTTGCCTCAGTGCCTTCAGTAGCACCTTAAAGACCAACTAAGTTTTTATTTTGGTATGAGCTTTCGTGTGCATGCACACTTATCTGAAGAAGTGTGCATGCACACGAAAGCTCATACCAAAATAAAAACTTAGTTGGTCTTTAAGGTGCTACTGAAGGAATTTTTTTATTTTGCTTCGACTCAGACCAACACGGCTACCTACCTGTAACTTTGCCTCAGTTGTGTAGCTGCTGCTCACTCTGCATTCAGACCACATTTTGGTGTGTGTTTTCTTGCTATTTCATAGAATCGTAGAGTTGGAAGGCACCCTGAGGATCATCTAGTCCAACCCCCTGCAATGCAGGAATATACAGCTTCCCTTCTGGGGATCGAACCTGTGACCTTGGCGTTATCAGCACCACACTCTAACAAACTGAGGCAGCCATTCCTTTCCTGATAATTTCTGCACTTTATGTGGACACTCACAGGACTTAAAAGCCACTTCTGAAACTCTAGTGCCAGTCTAGTTCTCATTTCTTTGCTTATTGTTTCTGGGGGCAGAGGGGATCCATTGGCAACCCCATTAATTTGGAAAATCAATGGAGGTTTTTAAAATATATATATATTAATCTCCATCCCAAACTTCTGTGATCCTTGGTTTTGGTTTTTGAGATGAGAGCTCCCTCTGCTGCTTCAGTTTATTTCCATGATAGGCTGAAAAAGAAGGGGAGGGAGGGAGGGAGGGAGGGAGGGAGGGAGGGAAGGAAGGAAGGAAGGAAGGAAGGAAGGAAGGAAGGAAGGAAGGAAGATTATTTGAACTTCAGCTCCCATAATTCCCAAGCATTGCCCATGCTGGCTGGAGCTGTCTTCACAAATAATAATAATAATAATAGGAATAGTAATAGGAATAGGAATAGTAATAATAATTTTATTACTTATACTGTGCCCATCTCTCTGGGTTTCCCCAGCCACTCTGGGTGGCTCCCAACAGAATATTAAAAACACAATAAAGCTTCAAGCATTAAAAACTTCCCTAAACAGGGCTGCCTTCAGCACATACAGCACATTAAAAAATTGTAAAACATCAGACATTGAAAATTTCTTGATACAAGGCTGCCCAGTTGTCTTCTAAAAGTGAGATAGTTGTTTATTTCCTTGACATCTGATGGGAGGGCATTTCAGAAGGAGGGTGCCACTACCGAGAAGGTCCTCTGCCTAGTTCTTTGTAACCTCACTTCTCGCCGTGAGGGAACCACCAGAAAGCCCTTGGAGCTTCCAATATCTGGAGAGCACCATTCATCTAGGCTGAATGTTGAATCTCCAAATGCAGATATCTCCTTGTTTATTTCAGCCTCTCACTATCTCCAGACGTCGGGGTCTGGCAGGACGCTGAGAAGTGTGCACTGGGGAAGGTGGGCTGGAGTCTGGCTCGGGCAAGGGGGGCAGTGATTTGTGGGGACCTGGCCCAACCAGGAGGCAAGACTCAGAGGCAGGGGGAGGTTCACAGCTGGAGGGTGGAGCACAGGAAGGGACAGAAGAAGAGGAGGAAGAGGCAGGTCAGGCAAATGAAGGTCCAGCTGCATCCCCACCGTCTCTTTTTCCACCATCTCCCAGAACCAGTAGGGGATTGAAAAGGGATGAGCAAAGGAAGTTTCCACGCAGGCGCAGTCTCCAGCTGCATGCATGCGACCTGTAGGGACAAGATACATAAACCGGTAGAGGGGGAGTGGTCCCCTGCAGTTGCAACTGCTCCATAGAGCACGGACCTGCTGGGAACAGCTGCATAGCAATTAGAATGGTGACCATAAATATCCAGAGCTGTAGAAATGACTTTGTTATCTCTGGCAATAAATACTTAACTATGTGCCATGTTTATTCCTTTGGCGGGGAAGCACCTTAATTTTTGATTAGCTTTCAATTACATCCCAAAAATAGCCTCATTATAACAATGCCAAATTATAGTACAATTACTAATACCAATCATTCAAATACCAAATTATATAATGTAGGTGGCCCCTGTGTGCTAGAATTGATGGTTTGATGATTTAATTTATTTCTATGTTCCAGAATCTTATTAATTTAAATTACCCTCCAGTCAAAATAACAATCCCTTATACAACAACTGCAGTATTAACAACTTCAATTCATAATGGCACATTAAATAATATATAAATCCGCAAGCGGGAAGCACTTTTGACACCAGCAAAGGCTTTCTGGGAAATCATATATAATGAACTAAAGAAAATGTTTAAAACTACATTTGTTTAAAAAAACCAGAAGCTTTCTTACTAGGTATAATAGGTGAAGAGTTACCAAGAGAAGATAAAAGACTTTTTATGTATGCCACAATGGCAGCAAGAATGTTACTAGCCCAGAGATGGAAGGAGGGAGAAGTACTGACCAGAGAAGAATGGCAGGCTAAGTTAATGGAATATGCAGAGATGGAAAAATTGATGGGGGAAATCCAAAACCAGGAAGATGAAGTATTTTCTAAAGACTGGAGTAAATTTAAAAGACCACTTTAAGCAATTGAAATCTTTGGCAGGGATGTAATGACACTTGTAATGTGGAATTATTTATGGCAATTATGGATAATGATAAAAGATGCAGCAAATTTAAACTTAAACATGGAACCCATGGAGGGAGGGAAGGAGGTCCGAAGGTTCAAAAGAACCATGTTTTTTAATGTTTGAAATGATTGTGTTTTATATGTACAGTCAAACTTCGGTTTACGTCTACCTCTGTTTGCGACCGCTTTGCCGAGCAACCGCCACGGACCCGGAAGTGTTTACATCCGGGTTCCGCAGCGTTGGATGCACAGAAGCGATCTGCACAGCTCGCACATGCGCAGAAGCGATCAGCGTGCACGTATGCAGAATCGCTCTATCGGTGCTTCGTGCACGCGCAGAAGCGTGCCTTCGGGGAGCGACCGTTTCGGCGAGTGACCACCTCCGCGGAATGGATTGCAGTCGCAAACCGAGGTACCACTGTATAAAATTCTCAAAAACCCAATAAAAAATTTTTTTTAAATGAGATCCCACCACTTCCCAGGGCTGTCTGCTCCAGTGCCACTAGGAACATAGGAATCTGCCTTATACAGAGTCAAACCATCGGTCCATCTAGCTCGCTAGTGTCCACACTGACGTGCTCTGGGTGGCTCCCAGGCAAGGAACCTCTCCCAACCTGTGATGGCAGCCATTGAACCTGGGAGTAGCAAATGCTCTACCCCTGAGCTATGGGCCTTCCCCAAACACTCAACTCCTGTTTTGGGGTTCCAATAGGCATGTGATTGGGTGCTCTGGGAGTAGGATGGTGGGCTAGGTGGGCCTTTGGCCTGATCCAGCAGAGATCATAGAATCATAGAGTTGGAAGGTAGCCCAAAGGTCATCTCTTCCAACCCCCTGCAATGCAGGAATCTCAGCTAAAACATCCATGACAGATGGCCACTCAACCTCTGCTTTAAAACCTCCAGGGAAGGAGAATCCACAACCTCCTAAAGGAATCCATTCCACTGTTGAACAGCTCTGACCGTCCAAAAGTTCTCCCTTAGTCAGAATCTCCTTTCTTGTAACTTGAAGCCATTGGTTTGGGTACTATCCTCTGGAGCAGGAGAAAACAAGCTTGTTCCCTCTTCTATGTGACATCCCTTGAGATATTTGAAGATGGCTATCATATCTCCTTTCAGTCTCCTCTTTTCCAGGCTAAACCTACCCAGCTCCTTCAACTGTTCCACGTAGGGCTTGGCTTCTTGGCCCTTGAACATCTTGGTTGCCCTCCTCTGCAAATGTTCCAGCTTGTCAACGTCCTTCCAAAATTGTGGTCTTCTTATGTCCTTATTAAGCTTCTCCTGAGATTTTGCCAAAATCTGCCTTCTCATGTCTGCCCTTTTGTTCTAGACCTGCCCTCCTGCTGGGCAATGCCCAGACCCCGTTAGGCCTCTCCACATGCCATCAGAGTGCACAGAGCAAGTCCCTTTGTGGCAGCACATTGTAGGAGAAGCCTGGATTTAGTGAGTAATCTTTCTTTCAGGGACGTTTATCTGCCTTGACCAATCATCCCTTGAGGAATCCCAGAGTTTGGTGAAACACAGTTTGAAAAGCACTTCTGTAGTCTATGTACTTAACTTGGCTGTCACTTAAAGGTGCTCCAAATATAATATTTCATTTAAACTCTTCCCCCTCCCACTGAGCTGCAGAATTATGCCCCCAGACTAGCATTCTAGGAGGGATCTATCACACACTGAGAAAGCTGAGAAAATCCCAAAGAGTATTTTGTTTGGCTTAAGGCCCGGCGTTTGTAGTCAAAGCGAATGTTCCATGCGATGTGTTTCCCATTAACATTTTTGACTGCTTAAACTTCATTCATCCACAATGCAATAAGAGACAATTCAACGGCTTTATCAGTTTGAGCCGAACATCAGTCAATTTCTTGGCTCAAATTTGCACTCAGATTACGCTTTGGTGGAGAGTAGTCATAACAATTCAACACTGAGCACAACCAGATATTTCCTACCCTCGTCTGCATAGAAACATAGAAAGCTGCCTTGTGCTGTCTATCAGTCTGTATAACTCAATATTGCCTACACAGGCTGGCAGTGGTTCTCCATGATTGCATTTCCTTAATTGTGAAAAGTCTCTATGTAACTTGTGCGTCTTCTCTCATAAGAAAATGACAATAAAAGTTGTTTTTAAACAAAAAAATACACAATCCTACATGTTCCTACTGCCCCTTATTTGCCAGGAATAGTCCCTATTTTCCCCTAATAAATATCTGTCCTGATTTTTGCCTTTAGTTTTGCCTTGTTAAACATTGCTACAAGTGAGATGCTAGCATTGCTATCCTGTCCTGCTGTAGGTGTTAATTAGCACACCAAAGCTGCGATGGTTGCGCTTTATCACCAATCACCAGCGTTGTGAAGACACTTTGCTTATTGCACCACACACTGTACTTTTTGCCATGAAAATAATTCTCTGTATTCATATTGTAATATAATAAAATGCAGCATGGGCAATAAAGGGGGCAATTCAAATGCAATTTTAAAAACCATACAGCATCTAGAACAGTGTGTTGCCATTGCTATAGCAGGTTCCCCACACTTGGCTTAGCATGTTTGCTTAGAGTTCACTGCTTTCGCCATCTCACTGATGATATGCTGATGACAACGTAGTGTGCGCACGCTCAGAGGATGACCTCCAAACCATCCTAAATATCTTTGCAGAAGCTTATAAAAAGCTTGGCCTATCACTCAACATCCAAAAAATCAAAGTACTGCACCAACAAGTACAAAATAACCCCTCTGCAGCACCACAAATCCAACTCAATGGTGTAACATTGGAAAATGTTGATCACTTCTCCTACCTAGGCAGTTATCTTTCCCCAAGGGCCAACACTGATGCCGGAATCCAGCATCGCCTGAGCTCTGCGAGTGCAGCTTTCTCCCAATTGAAGTGCAGAGTGTTTGAGGACTAGGACATTCGCAGGGAAACCAAAATGCTTGTTTACAAAGCTATTGTACTACCAACCTTACTATATGCTTGTGAAACATGGACCACTTATAAACGCCAGCTCCAGCTCCTCGAAAGATTCCATCAACGGTGTCTCCGATAATTTTTACACAGCATTTGGGAAGACAGGCGAACTAATATCCGTGTACTGGAAGAAGCAAAGTTCACCAGTGTTGAAGCAATGATTCTTCAACATCAACTTCGTTGGACTGGTCATGTTGTGCGGATGCCTGATGATCGTCTTCCAAAGCAACTACTCTATTCCAAACTTAAAAATGGGAAGTGTAATGCTGGTGGTCAACAAAAGAGGTTTAAAGCCCCATCTCAAGGCAAATCTAAAAAAAAATGTAGTATAAACACTGACAACTGGGAAACACTGGCCTGCGAGCGCTCCAGCTGGAAAACAGCCTTTACTAAAGGTGTCATGGGCTTTGAACTCAGGATGAAAGGGAGAAATGTGCTAAGAGGAAGGCACGCTTGGCAAATCCACACCATGATCAACTCCCACCCAGAAACCTATGTCCCCACTGTGGAAGGATGTGTGGGTCCAGAATTGGCCTCCACAGTCACTTACGGACTTGTTAAAACCGTGACCTTCATAAAGAAACCAGAAGCCTTCCTTCTTGGAATTTTGAGTAGCGATATCCCTATTAATGTAAGAGAAATCTTTTTGTATGCGACAGCTGCAGCCTGCTTACTAATAGCAGCAAATTGGAAAGCGGACAAAATCCCAACCGTAAGAGAGTGGCAAAACAAACTTCTTGACTACGCGGAAATGGCTCAATTAACATATAATTTGAGGGGGAGATCAAAACAATCGTTTGTGAAAAAATTGGATATGTATAAAAGGTATCTACAAGAAAATAACAAAAATGACGCAATCTCCATGGCAGCATTAGAATGACTCGTGTTTAATGTAATATATAACACATAACAAAATGATGGTATGATTGGATATATGATGTACAAAAAAAGATAGTAAGAATACGGTGAGTTAAGTCCGTACATCAATAACACAAACGAGACGCACTTCGGGAGGTGCTGGGAAGTCAATATTTTTAGTTTAATAAATTAGGTTTGATTATGCTTAATTTAGGTAATATGTTTCACATATAATTGATCTAATGTAAATAACACAGGAAGATTGAAACGATTAATATCTGTAGCAAAAATTTAACAAATGATCAATATTGTAAGCAATTAACAATGTACAATGAGGAATAATATAATAAAGGTATTTGGAACTGAAAAAAATTAAAAAATAAAACCATGTTTATGGGAGACTATCTTACTCGGCTACGAGTGATTGCCAAAGAAGAAGAAATGATATAAAAGCATTTTTTGAAATGTTCTCTTTTTACAAATGAATTATTACTAAGGCTGTGAGCCCCAAATCAGTCCTGAGCTGAAGGGGAATATGAACCCAGGTCTTAGAACATGCTGTTCCTAGAGTGACTATGGAGAGAAATGTTTTAAAGTGTATAGGAAGGCAGTTTGTCTTTCTTTCTTTTATTGTCCTCACTTCTTGGTAACACTAGTCAATAGATTGTATTCCCCCCCCCCCTTTCACTGGCTGATAAATAGTAATTCCTGGGATCAGTCAGAAGAGCAGTTTAACCCACCCACTTCACAACGACCCTTATCAATTCCAGCTAAGGAAGAAGGAAGTGGCTGTCAGAAATAGCTCCTGAAGGTGATGTCTAGGAGAAATTGTCAGCACATTCTCAGCTGTGTCTTTTGCTTTTCTCTTTTTTGGAATTTTCACACACACACACATATATGTATGTATGTATGTATGTATGTATGTATGTATGTATGTAAAATATTGTTACATAGTGAAAAGAAATGGACAAGCTGAACCTCCCACCCCACTTTTACCCAACCTAAAAGCATAGTTTAGATCTCAATAATAACAGTAAAGGTCATCAAAGCACTGAAGTGAAGAGAGAGTGTGAAAATTGCTGATGTCAAAATAAAGGAAGATGTTAACTCAACCATTTATTACGGAAGACTGCAGGTACACTTTGTCCTGTAGAGTCTTTATTCATGTGTCTTCTATAAATTCTCTCTAGACCCAACCTGACTATGCATTTTCCAACCCCTTTCTTCTTTTCCTTTGTAGGCAGGGGGAGGAAAATACATCACGTAGATTTCACCAACCAATTTTGCTTCCCTAAGAAGCCACCCAACAAAATTTAAACATCAGGCGCTATGTATGATAACTGATTTACTGGAGCTTCATTATAGTGGGGGAGTTATTGGGTTGTTGTTTTTATTTTCATTATATGTTGTAGTTTTATATGTTGATTTTCTTCTGTGAACCACCCTGAGACCTCTGGGTATAGGGTGGTATATAAATTCTATTATTATTATTATTATTATTATTATTATTATTATTATTATTATTATTTGTAGTGACTCAGAGCACTGAAATTAACAAACCTAAGTTAGCTGCATCCATTAAAACGTTGCATGCCACCTGTGTGACAAGGTCTTAGGCTCATAGAATTGTAGGGTTGGAAGTCTCCCTGAGGGTCATCTAGTCCAACCCCCATGCAATGCAGGAATCTCAATTAAAGCATCCATGACAGATGGCTATCTGTTCCACTGTTGAGCAGCTCTTGCTGTCAGAAAGCTCTTCCTGGTGTTTAGTTGGAAGAATTTCCTTTCTTGTAACTTGAAACATTGGTTTGGGTCCTACCTTCCAGAGCAGGAAAGAACAAGCTTGTTCCTTCTTCCATGCGACAACCCTTGAGATATTTGAAGATGGCTATCAGATCTCCTCTCAGTCTCCTCTTTTCCAGGGTGAACATCCCCAGCTCCTTCAACCGTTCCTCATCAGGCTTGCTTTCCAGACCTTTTATCTTCTTGGTCGCCCTCCTCTGCACACGTAAGTAGATTGTGCAGTTCCACGATAAACCTTAAAATCTCTCCCTGTTTTCCTAGGAAAGCTTTCCCTTCGCTAGAACAGCACCATACCTGCCCTGCATGTTTCCGTGGCTGTTTTCCTTTGATTCCCAACTTCCTGGCTCCCTTGCCTATGAACTGGGGGGCTTTCCCCGAGATTCATATGGCATTGTCTGAACCATTCTCTTGAGACACTTTAAAAGAGGAACTGCAGGGAGGGAATGAGCGATCTTGGCAAGGAAGCAAGCCATGAGACAATTGCTAAGTCATTCTGAGAAAGGCGCTTAAAGCCTTGCTCAGCATGGGCCGCTGACAATGACAGTGGTGGCCTGGAGCCTTTTCTGCACTTATGAATGAAACGTTTGTGGTGTGCAATCTGCTCAGCTGCGGTAGGTCAAGCCCCAAGAAAAAGCCCACAGTGCACTGGTCAAATCAGCTGCTGCTTAAGATTTCCCAATGTGAGTGACTCCGAGATGTGTTTCATACTACATCTCTGGCTTTCAAGCTGTGTTCCAGGGAGTCCTGAGTTTTCTCAGTGTGAAGATCCCTGGAAGATGGTTTGCCAGCCTTTATTAACCTCCCTTGGTTATTTGGTTGTTGTCTCTGCTCTTGGACATGGGCTAGGGAGCACACATCAGATCCCCTGCAGCTGCTCTCTCTCCTAAGTGGTGGTCTCTGTCATGTTGTTGTTGTTGTTTGTTTGTTTGTTTGTTTGTTTGTTTGTTTGTTTGTTTGTTTATACCCCACCCATCTGGCCAGGAGAGCAATCCTGAAGCCATTTTGACTCACCCAATGACCTCAAATATTCCTCTGCAGTAAGGGAGGCAAATGGGGAAAGCCTTCCCATTGTCTTTTTGCTGGCAAATCCTGTCCTAAGCGCATATTTGTGTATGAATAGGGTAAGCCTGTGACCTGGATTCAGGAACTAAAGTATTAACCATCACAAAAGAATGGCCAGACTGCCCAGGTAATGCAATCAGTGACCATTGTCAGGTATCCTGGCAGGCAGGGTTTCTGCTGTAGACCACCTCCTTCTGTGATGTATGCATGATTTTTTTGGGGGGGGGTCTTGGGCTACAGGGTGGACAATTTCAAAAGTCTATATACAGGTAAGGGCTTGCACATCGTTGTTCAGGGTTCTCCTCCCTCCTGCGTGTGGTGAGTGGGGACCCTGTTGCAACAGTTTAATAAAGATCAGGCTTACTAGCTGCTTTGCTTCTCAGTATACTCTGGTTGACCTCTGTTATTTTCTCCTACTAATAGGGAACCCGCTTAAGGACTCTATACGGGCTCTTGGATACCCCATAAAGGAAAAGGAGCAGGGTTTTTTTTTTCCTCATAACAGTCAGATGAGGTTCCAGCCCCAGTATGTATATGGCATTCGAGGCAGGCACTCAGGTCCTAGCAAGCCAAGCCAGGCAAAGTTCAGTTTGCAAGGCAATGTTCCATTCTCAGCAAGGCAAAGTTTGAGCTGAAGACAGCACCTTGGACAGTTCCGTTTGGAGCTGTACCCATTATTTCCAATGCTGTGCTCTACTCTGAGTATGTCTAACATTGGCTACCACCCAGCACATATTTGGTTGAGTGTGCTTACAACTCTGTGTACAAGGTCATTTACATGGTTCTCCTCCTCTCCTCACAACAACCCTGCGAGGCAGGTGAGGCTGAGAGGCAGTGAGTGCCCCAAAGCCACCAAGTGAGCTTCAATCTGAGTGAGAATCAGAACCCAGGTCTCTCAAGTCCTAGATCTGCACTCTAAAATTTGTGCAGGGTTATGTGTGCCCATTGAATTTATCCAAGCATTTAGGGGAGTTCACCTGTTGGATTTATGCTAATGTTAAAAGCTCAGGAGACCCACAGAGGTGGGGGTATGGCTATGCCATCTTTAAAAGGTAAAGGACCCCTGACAGTTAAGTCTGGTCACAGACGACTCTGGGGTTGCGGTGCTCATCTTGCTTTACAGGCCGAGGAAGCCGGCATTTTTCCACAGACAGTTTTTCCGGGTCATGTGGCCAGCATGACTAAGCTGCTTCTGGCACAACGGAACACCAAAAGCAGAGCAGCGCACGGAAATGCCGTTTACCTTCCCTCTGGAGCGGTACCAATTTATCTACTTGCATTTTGACATGCTTTTGAACTGCTAGGTGGGGAGGAGCTGGGACAGAGCACCCCGTCGTGGGGATTTGAACCACCGACCTTCTAATCAGCAAGCCCAAGAGGCTCAGTGGTTTAGACCACAGCACCACCCGCGTCCCTATGCCATCCATACTGGGATCTAAAATTTGAAAACAGTCCATAGTGGAAATGAAGGTTGGGGAGTTACCTGGTGAATACCGTGTTCCTCCGAAAATAAGACACCGTCTTATATTTATTTTTCCTCAAAAAACAAACAAACACTATGGCTTATTTTCAGGGGATGTCTTATTTTTCTCCTCCTCCTCCTCCTCCTCCTCCTCTTCCTCCTGCCGTGGCCGGCATTGCTGCTGCGCCTATCACTATGTCTTATTTTCGGGGTATGGCTTATATTCCTTGAATGCTTAAAAATCCTGCTATGGCTTATTTTATGACTACTGTACATATTAAAATAGGGTAAATTGGGGTGGATAATAGAACAATCAGTGACCAGAAGCAAAGTAGGAAATGAATGCAAGCTGCAAAGCAAAGAAGGCTTTTGTGTCCTTGTTTTTTAAATGGGTTTGGTGCCATCTAGGGGAGAGAGAGAGAGAGAGAGAGAGAGAGAGAGAGAGAGAGAGAGAGAAGCTTAGGAATTTTATAATCCATGCCATTCATAATACATGTCCTCACAATCACTTGCACAAACTTGACTTTTTTGTTGTTGTTGTGAGAATTTTTATATTTTAAAAATGCAACCAATTGTCAGCATGTACCGTAACACCTGTGCTCAGAGAATGGCACCAATTGCCCATCTGCTTTTAGGCCAGGTTCAAGGTACACAACACCCTTAATAACTTGGGACCAGTTTACCTACAAGATCACCTTACCCTAAATGTGCCTACTTGAGCGCTTCAATGGGCAGAATTCACACTAGTACAGGCATCACAGAATAGCCTTTCTACATTTGTAGAACTCCTTGCCTATTGAGATCAAGCAGGTGCCATCATTGTTTCCTTTTTGGCAGCTGCTACAATCAATCTGGTTTAGACAAGCCTACCCAGATGCTTAGAAATGCTGTGGTGACTTTTTAATCTGCGCATTTATACAGCCTGAACCTAGATGGAAGGATTGAAATATCCTGATTTGAGGCATCTGTTTTGAAAGTGCCAACCAGGGTTCAGCTGAGGGGTGTACATTTCAGACAGCCATTGCACACATGCAGATGAAAGCCTTATTGCAGTTTGGCCCACGGGGAAACAAATCAGGTAATGTGCATTAGTGAAGACATCCCCACCACTTCCCTGGTGTGTAGTGACATGGGAAGGTGACTTGAAATGCAGGAGGACCATCTCTCTGTATTTCAAATAAAAAATAAAAAAAAATCCTTCCAGCAGCACCTTAGAGACCAACTAAGTTTGTCATTGGTATGAGCTTTCGTGTGCATGCACACTTCTTCAGTGTGTATCTGAAGAACTGTGCATGCACACAAAAGCTCATACCAATGACAAACTTAGTTGGTCTCTAAGGTGCTGCTGGAAGGAATTTATTTATTTTGTTTCGGCTATGTCAGACCAACATGGCTACCTACCTGTAACTAGATCTGTATTTCAAGTCACTGATGTATATATAGCCTTTCTCCATCTAGCCCAGTGTTGCCTGCTCTGACTGGCAGTGGTTCTCCAGTGTCTCCAACAGAGGTTCTTCTTTTTTTCTATAATTTTTCTATAATTTTCTGTTTTACATTTTAGAATATTCATTTAAGCAACCTTAAAGTATCAATTACATGAGTAGATTGAACTTTGGCCACCTCATGAGAAGAGAAGACTCCCTGGAAAAGACCCCGATGTTGGGAAAGATTGAGGGCACTAGGAGAAGGGGACGACAGAGGACGGGATGGTTGTTTTTTGTTGTTGTTTTTTTATGGTAATATTTTATTAATTTTTCCAAAAAAAAAAAGATATACAAAACATTAAAGACAAAAAATAGAAAAAAAGAAAAAAGACAAAAACAAGTACATATAAATCATTAGATCTTATCTCACCTCACAGTGTATATTGGGACCTCCTCGGGTTCCCCTCCCTGTGGTTCTTAGATACATTTATAGTTAGCAAATTCTATATCAGATTATTCACCTTGTAAAAACTTATTTCCCTCTAAAATATCATGTTCACATATTCCACAGTTTGTTTACAACTTAATTTCTAATCTAAAAAATTACTTTAGCATATTTTTTAAAATACAGTTTGAAATCTTTCCAGTCTTCCTCCATCGCTTCCTCTCCCTGGTTGCAGATTCTTCCGGTCATCTCCGCCAGCTCCATGAATTCAATCATCTTCATCTGCCAGTCATCAATCGTTGGTAGTGTTTGTACCGGTAGTTTCCAGTTCTTAGCAATCAGTAGTCTAGCAGCCGTTGTAGCATACAGAAAAAAAGATACCTTTTTCTTTGGGATCTCCTTCCCAACAATGCCCAATAGAAATGCTTCTGGTTTCTTAACAAATGTGTTTTTCAACACTTTCTTGAGTTCATTATAAATCTTATTCCAGAAGTCACTTACTATTGGACATGTCCACCACATGTGGTAGAAAGAGCCTTCTTCTTTTTGGTCCAGGAATCAGCATGTTTTTACATGAGTAGAATGTGTCCTTTTATTTAAAATGCATCTCTGGGTTATTTGTGGGGCCTGCCTGGTGTTTTTACATGAGTAGAATGTGTCCTTTTATTTAAAATGCATCTCTGGGTTATTTGTGGGGCATAGGATTTCTTTCATATTTTTCTTCAAAATATAGTCCGGCCCCCCACAAAGTCTGAGGGACAGTGGAAAAGTTTGCTGACCCCTGCTCTAGGTGATCTTGTTTGTCTATATAGAGGGAGGCACCTGGTCCAGAGTTGTTAACTAGGGTTGTCATATTTCAAAAAGTTAAAATCTGGACATAAGTCTGTTTAGCTTTTGGGGGGGTGGGGGCTAGATTGTTGAGATTTTTTTTTGCAAAATATCCAAGAAAAATCAAGGTTTTTAAGCTATTTTAAAAGGAAATTCGCCACACAAAAAAAAAACCCAACAGTCGGTTGCACTATGGTCATTTTAATTGGTTTTCCACCAGGACATCATTTTCGATGGACGAATCCTGGACCTATGGCAGCCCTATGTTAACAAGTCTTTGAACATGTCCCAAAAGCTGAATGGCACCCATTGCATACTGCCCCCTCCCCACAAAAACTGCATTAATCAACCAGCGAAAACAGGAGACTAAAGACTGGAAAAAATAAGTTCAATATATAATTAATTCAGCATCAACACCATTGCTTGGGGTGGGACCTGAAGAGTCACCATGCAACCTGCCATATGTGGTTGCTATGGAAATAGCTGTCTCCTCCAGTGTAGTGTACTCAACAATGGAAACGGTTCCTGTGGATTTTTGGTGCATGCTCCACTGAGCATTGAGCACTGCCAGAGAAGAACGAGAATTTGCAGCTCTAAGCTTCAGTAGCACTGGAAACCAGGAAGAGGAGATATCAGTCCCCTGAATATAATTCCACAGGAACACAAGGAAACATCAGGGTCTTTTCCAGGGAGTCTTCTCTTCTCATGAGGTGGCCAAAGTATTGGAGCCTCAGCTTCAGGATCTGTCCTTCCAGTGAGCACTCAGGGCTGATTTCCTTCAGAATGGATAGGTTTGATCTTCTTGCAGCCCATGGGACTCTCAAGAGTCTCCTCCAGCACCATAATTCAAAAGCATCAATTCTTTGACGATCAGCCTTCTTTATGGTCCAGCTCTCACTTCCATACATCACTACTGGGAAAACCATAGCTTTAACTATACGGACTTTTGTAGGCAAGGTGATGTCTCTGCTTTTTAAGATGCTGTCTAGGTTTGTCATTGCTTTTCTCCCAAGAAGCAGGCGTCTTTTAATTTCGTGACTGCTGTCACCATCTGCAGTGATCATGGAACCCAAGAAAGTAAAATCTCTCACTGCCTCCATTTCTTCCCCTTCTATTTGCCAGGAGCTGATGGGACCAGTGGCCATGATCTTGGTTTTTTTGATGTTGAGCTTCAGACCATATTTTGCCATCTCCTCTTTCACCCTCATTAAAAGTTTCTTTAATTCCTCCTCACTTTCTGCCATCAAGGTTGTGTCATCTGCATATCTGAGGTTGTTACCTCAGGTGGTACCTTGGGTTAAGAACAGTTTCAGGTTAAGAACAGACCCCCAGAATGAATTAAGTTCTTAAGCCGAGGTACCACTGTACTGAAAGTAAGGGGGCAATACCTGGTGAATCTCAGAAGGCAAAGGGGTAACAGAGTACGATTTCCAGTGCTCCATGTGTCCCTGACTGTTCTTTACTGCTCCCATGAGGAACAGAAACAGAATGCATTCTGCAGAAAAGTGAGGGGGAGACGTTCTCTTTCTCTCCATGTCCTACTACTCTCTTGCGGCATTCGTGTACCTCGAAAGATTGCTCTATAAATATTAATTTAATCCAAGAGGATGGAACAGATATCTCTCCCATCCAAACCTCTCGACTGCCCAAACAGTGGCTTGTTTTGACAAACGATATCAAGTTTAAAATCCTCATGCACTCTCAGAATCAATTGTGGCAACTTTTCATTAATATTTTTTTGGGGGGGGTAATAAGCTTATCCTTTGCTAATGAACTCTTCTGCATTTGGCCTTTGAGCGAGGACCACTTCAGCAGGAGAACACAATCAAGCAGAGAAAACAGTTAATCAGGAAACATACATTTGGCTGTTAGAAACGAGGAGCAGAATGAAAAGCAGATTTGGGGTTTTTAGTGTCAGGGGTGTCCGCTCCCCCCACCCACTTCAAAAATCCTTACGAAGAGAAAATGTAGGTCTCCTCATTTGCACCCCACCTCAGATCAGAAGCCTGGTAAGTATTCCTTTCCATAGTTTATTATTTGATCATCATTCTTGTTCGTTTGTGTGCATATTTTCACCATTCCTTCAACAGGGATTCTATATTAGATCATAACTTCATAGTCTCGACAGGCTCATCCATGTTGTTTGTCCCATAATTCATACTCTCCAGTATTTCTCCGATTAAAATATGGACACCCTATTCCATAATAGTGCAACGTACGCCATCATGCATCCACTGAAGGTCCAGCACTCTGGCATGATTCTCTGACAAGCCCAGAGCACCAGCGCCCTCCCCCCAATTTTGAGCGCACCACGAGATCTCTGGTTCCTTGAAAATACATGCTTTCCCAAGCCTTCTTGCTGCTAAATCCAGAATTTCCCTATATTTAAAGAATCCGAAAACAGCATTTCCTCTCCTTTAAAAGTGTTCCTACCAACTTTCTGTGGACACCTTGGTCTGTTTGTTGTTGTAGTTTAGCTCTTGATATGGGTGTATTTTGAGGTGGGGTTGCTCAAAACAGGAAATAGTTGGGAAACAAGGTGAAAGGACGTGGAAACTTCGGATTAAAACCCCCACCCACATATAACCCACCGAGGTACGGACTGCCAGGGGACAGCTTGATTATGCAAACTGTGGATTTTGTGGGAAAGTCCAGGTGGGCCCTATAGTTTAAACAAAGGGAAAGCAACCCAGAAGTCGAGATCTGCATTGTGTTCTCCATTACAGACAAAGGAACAGATCAAATACATAGCCACCAAATGGCACAGAAAATGTATGGTTCCTTCCTCCCGCCTTAACACTTCTACATCATGGGTTATTTTCCATGCACATGCTGGTTTCTCTGCATCCAGTGCTTGGGAGTGTCAAACTAGGACCGTCGAGTCCAGCTTTCGAATTAACACAGGCATGAAGCATCTTGGGTTACTCGCCATCTCTCAGCTTTCCCTACCTCACAGGGTTGTTGTGAGGATAGAGTGGTGGGGCAGGTGGGGTGATGGGTGGGGGGAAAACACATTCTCCACTTTTTTGCTCCTTGGAGAAAAAGCAGGAAATAAATAAAGTTGAATGGGCCAGAGAGAGAAGGATATTCATTTCGTTTATGAGTTGCTTCTCATGAAACATCTCGGAGCAATTTTAACAATAAATATCACGAATAGCCAGGAGTGGTTTTGAGTAAATGCAGCTGCATGCATTTAGGCTTTGTTTCATATGGGGATTTTATTATTATTATTAGGGGTAAAATTATTGTTGTATTGCAGGGGACCCCAAACTAAGGCCCAGGGGCCGGATGCGGCCCAATCACCTTCTAAATCCGTCCCCTGGGCGGTCCGGGAATCAGCATGTTTTTACATGAGTAGAATGTGTTCTTTTGTTTAAAATGCTTGTTATTTGTGGGGCATAGGAATTCGTTCATATATTTTTTCAAAATATAGTACGGCCCCCCCACAAGGCCTGAGGGACAGTGGACCGGCCCCCTGCTGAAAAAGTTTGCTGAGCCCTGTTGTTTTGGGTTTCTTGATATAGGTAATAGGAAACAGAACAGTGCATGTTATATCTCTAGCTGGACTGAATTATATGTTAAAGACAGGGTCCTGCTCCCCCAAGATGCTATATACATTTTATACCATGTCAGCAAAGCAGGAACAGCTTGTCCCTCAACAGGGAGCTCACCAAGAATTACAAACAGTGGGTGGCACTGTGGGTTAAACCACAATGCCTAGGGCTCTCCAATCAGAAGGTCAGTGGTTCGAATCCCCACGACGGGGTGAGCTCCTGTTGCTTGGTCCCTGCTCCTGCCAACCTAGCAGTTCGAAAGCACGTCAAAGAGCAAGTAGATAAATAGGTACCACTACAGCGGGAAGGTAAACAGTGTTTCCGTGCGCTGCTCTGGTTCGCCAGAAGTGGCTTAGTCATGCTGGCCACATGATCTGGAAGCTGTACGCCGGCTCTCTCGGCCAGTACTGTAAAGCGAGATGAGCGCCGCAACTCCAGAGTCGTCCGTGACTGGACCTAACAGTCAGGGGTCCCTTTACCTTTACCTTACTAGAGTTGGCACTATTCTTTTGGGGAAGCCTTGTAATTTAAGTATGCTTTAAAGCTAAAGGTGGGGTGGGTGGGTGCATCTTGTGACTTATGGTATCTTCAGGCAATGTGTTTATCTGATTTCTTTGTGGGGAGGTTGGGGCAGAGCCACACTTTACATTTAAAGCACACCCAACACACATTTCAAGCATACAACTTGCCCCAAAGAATCCTGGGCACTGCAGCTTTTTCCAGGTGCCGGGAATGTGAGCACAATGAGGGGAAACCACCGTTCTAGGGATTCTAAGTCATATGCTTTAAAGGTGCATTTGCTTTGCTTTAAATGTATGGCACCACATCCTGTCACTTTCCTTCCTCCAAAAAGCCCGATCCTTGGGGAAAGTTTGATGCACGAAAGCTAATGTGCTAAATGGCACAACCTGAATTTGCCAGCATGTGACTGAATCCCACCCCAAAATAGTGTCGGTCTGGAAGCACTCTTAAATGACCCTCTTCTTGAGTCTCTCTTTTGATTGCAGGTCCCAAGACATCCCTTTATCATCACATTAAATCTGATGTAGAACAAAGACTGACAGAACATAAGGTTCTGAAAAGGGCCAACAAAATGACTAAAGAGGGGAGTCCGTCTGGGACGTTCAAGTTTAGAGAAAAGTTGAGTAAGAGGTAACATGATAGATGCTTATAAAATTATGCACCACATGGGGAAAGAGGATAGATAAATGTTTTTCTTCCCCTCTAACTCATGGACATCCAATGAAACTGAATGTTAGAAGATTTGGGGTAGATAAATGAAAGTAAATATTCACACTGCTGATCATTAAACAATGGAACTCACTTCCCCAGGAGAGGTAGTGATAGCCACCAACCTAGATGGTTTTAAAGTATTAGAAAATTCATGGAGGAGAGGACTATCAATGGCTATTTGCCATTATGTCTATTTGCTGCCTCCACAGTTGAAGGCCATAATGCTTCTGAATACCAGTTGCTAGAAACCACAGGACTGGAGATTTTCATACAAAGCACTTGCTCTGCTGGTATCTCACCATTTTGTTTTCTTAGGATCTGTAGCATTCGACAAGGGCGTACCCACCATGCGGCAAGTTAGGGCAGCTGCCCTACTCTAGAAGCAGGGCTGGTGGGCAGAGGCGGAGCACAGCCCGGCGGAGCGCGAGTTCGCCATTCCCGCCGCACCGCGCTGCGCCCTCCCTCCAGCTCCCCGGCGCGCCCTCAGGCAAGGCCAAGCGCGGCGGGGAACCAGAGAGCGCAGCGCGGCGGGCAGGAACGCTGAACTCGCGCTCCACTGGGCTGGGCTCCGCCTCCGCCCACCAGCCCTGCTGCTAGGGAGGGGCACAGCCCGGCGGAGCGCGAGTTCGCTGTTCCCGCCCACTTTGTGGCCCCTCCCCTTCCGTGCCTTGGCCCCTCCCCTTGCCCCCCCCTAGTTTTGATCCTGGGTACGCCCATGGCATTCGAGCCTTTTCTTTTTAAAAAAATAATAATAATGTGCTACCCTGGCATTCAGACGCGTTCAGACAGAAAGTGTGGTACGTAAATAGAAAAACATATACCTTGCAAATGAGCAAGATAGCAAGCACGAAAAAAGCAACGCCTATCTTATCTACAATAGAATGGGCCCTGAAACACAGGGCTAGGCAGCAGGGTACCTTTCAGATGTTTTGGACTCCAACTCCCATCAACCCAGCTAGAATGGCCAGTAGTTGAGAATGATGGAAGCTGTAGTCCAATGCGTTGGTAGGGTGCCATATTGGCTACTTCTGCTGTAAAAGGATGCCCCTGAAACATGGTAATGCTTGGAGTCTTATTCAGGGTTTTTATTTTATTTTCGCCCTTGGATCAAAAACGGACTATTGGACTCAGGGGTATGCATGTATGTGCATGTATGTGCTATTCATGAAATGGCTTTCCCATAAGGGATACAGTTAACCGCTGGGCTCAACCCCTTTGTCATTTTAATGAGGCAGCCCTTGCAAAGTGCTTAATGATCCATAAAAATTCAGAGCGTTTTTGCGAGCCTCTTTCTCTCTCGCCTCCCCAAGCCTGCTCTGCTTGAACAAATCCCAGCAGAACAATCCTCAAGAAGCAAACAGCAACCTGGAGTCAATAGTTTTAGCTCTCTACGGTGCATAGTTGCTGGTAAGCCCCTCGTGGAGAACAGCAGGGTCAATGGGCATGCAAGGGAAACTCTCCTCCTCCACCATCCCTTACACATGCAACTTGGAACCACTTCTGTCCTGGGACAAATAGCAGCTTACTGGGGTGAATTTCGTCAACTGATGACTAACACTGAAGACAGAGAGGGTTAATCGTCCTGGCCCGGCCCATGTGCTAGAGTCCCGATCCTGTTTTCTCTCCCTGCAGCTGATGTTTTTTATTTAACAAATACATTAAATGTGATCATGCATTTGGACTCCAAATACGTACTTAAGTACAGTAGTTTGGTTCTTGGTTGGTTACTGCCTCTAAAGTACAAGAAAAATACACAATGTAAAACACACACACCAAATTGGGGAGATAACATCTTTATTTGGACTAGCTAGGGTTTGGAATGCTGCGGGCAAGCTTTTGAGTCACACAGGTCTCCACATCATGCTAAGTATTTGACGGGTGGAAAGGAGAGAGAAAGAAAAGAAAGTGGATGTTATTATTGTACCAAGTAATATCTTCTGCCCACTCTGAAAAAATCTAAGTCCCTCCAATAAGGTTTTGTGTTGTTGTTGTTGTTGTTGTTGTTGTTGTTGGGGGTACAGTTTGCTTTATCAAATTACAGACAGCCAATGGCTGTCAAGGCTTTATGTGACACAACCATAGCTGCCAAGTTTTCCCTTTTCACGCGAGGAAGCCTATTCAGCATAAGGGAAAATCCCTTAAAATAAGGGATAACTTGGCAGCTATGGACACAACCCTCAGAACACAAAGAAGGAAATGTCAAACATACCTTTGAGAACACAAACTTTTTAAAGGAGTAACCAGTGGTAGTACTATTATCATAAACAACTATGGTTTGTTTCATAGCTCAGTGACATTTGTATGCAGGATGTTCCTAAGTTCAGTTAAAGGAATATCTTGCTTGAGATTCTGCAGTCACTGCCCATCAATAGGCAATACTTAGCCTGATGGAACAATGAAAGTGAAAGCTTTATAATATTTAGTTTGTCTGTATCATATGTGAGAGCCAATGTGGATGCAGGTGGCGCTGTGGTCTAAAAACCACTGAGCCTCCCAGGCTTGCCGATCAGAAGGTTGGCGGTTCGAATCCCCGCGACGGGGTGAGCTCCTGTTGCTCTGTCCTAAGCTCCTGCCAACCTAGCAGTTCGAAAGCATGCCAGTGCAAGTAGATAAATAGGTACCGCTGCAGCGGGAAGGTAAATGGTGTTTCCGTGCACTCTGTTCCATTATGCCAGAAGCGGTTTAGTCATGCTGGCCACATGACCTGGAAAGCTGTCTGTGGACAAACGCCGGCTCTCTCAACCTGAAAAGCAAGATGAGCGCCGCAACCCCATAGTTGCCTTTGATTGGACTTAACTGTCCAGGGGTCCTTTACCTTTACCTTTACCTTTTTTATAGCAACATTATAATATAGGCTTCAGATGCAGGTTTACCATGTTCAAACATCCACACCTCTGTTAAACTGCATGCTCACAGGACAGACATTGTCTCAAGAGATTGCTTTGAGGCTCAAATGCAGCGAGAGAACCCCTTTCCTTGCAACCCTGAACTCCTCAGAGGAAGGATGGCATCCAATTTTTTAAACAGACAAATTTAATCCACAAAAAAGTGTTGCTATGTGGAATGCTTTTGCAGTGCCAATCAGAGTGGGGGCCAGGAGGGCCATTTGGCGCAGGCGGCCTCGGGCTCCAATGGGACCTCGGATTCAGACACCTGTTAATTTTTGGTGTTTAATAAGCTTCACAACTTACTTTTATGTGCATCTTATTAAAACATGACATACTTCCTAAGCTTAAATCTGCAAATTAAAGCAAATAAAAGGTGTGACTTGTTAAGAGACAATCTTTCTTTTTTTGGTTAAATGATATAGATTTTGTCATATGCTTAATACCAACTGTGACATTGCACGAAAGTGAGATTTTCCCTCAATAATTACTGCATTTGCACAGAAAAGGGGTAGAAATTCGTTTGTTAAATTAAAAAAAACAAGGCACATCTTACTCTCTTCTTTTACCAGCACCTTTTTTAGTTTTTAAGTGCTGACATTTTTTATTTTTATTATGGCTACGGGGCTCAAAACTTGAGAGAGCCTGTGCTGTTTGTTGCACATGCACAGGGTTCCAGTTGGCCAGCTATACTTGAGCTCTTTGGTGGAAGAATTATATACAAATCGAGTTTATGAACAAACAAGTGAGACCTGCAACAAAATGTTGCAGTGTGGAATTCTTCTGTACAGAGTGTCTGCCAGGCAGCCAGCCCCTTTTGCAGGATTCCATTGCAGGATTCCATCGAATTAACACTTGCGAGCCATATTTGATTTACTACAGTATTTGTATTCTACTTTTCCAGCAACAATGCTGAGCTGCAAGGCTGGCAAAATGGTCCTATCTTCCGCCCCTGGAATCTGCAGTTAAAGGGATTACGAAGGACCAGATCCTTATCTCCCCTACTCATCCTCATCATGGGCCAAATTTAACAAGTGGGTTAGGATTATGATCTTTGGGACTTCAAAGCACCGCACCAGGATTGGTGAGTCAGTAAGCTTGAAGTTATTGGTTGCGAGCTGATGGGCGGTGACTTCAGGCCTGCTTTCTGCAAGGATCTGCTGCACAATCAATTCCATGGGGAACCTGGCCACCCAGATGATTTAATCATGTCTCTGCTTGCCCCAAACCTGAGATCACATGAGGTGTCAAGTACGGAGCTGGTGGGTTCAGTTTGGAGAAAACAGCCTGGTGGGCAAAATAGAGTCCTGTGCTGGGCTGAATTTGGCCTGTAAGCTGGAGGTTCTGCACCTCTGAATTAGATGAAACTATGGCTCATTGAAGACTTGGTTTATGACAGCATACAGAAAAGGGAATGAGCTGCACTCATGCACCTGTTTGTTAAGCCCAAGATATGATAGCCAAACAAGATCACTGTGAAAGGCAATGCAGATTTACCTACATTGCACATTTTCATAGGATCATAAAATCATAGAATTGGAAGGAATCCTTAGGTTCATCTAGTCCAACCCCCTGCAAGGAAGGAGAGTCCGCCACCTCCCAAGGGGGTCCATTCCAGTAGAACACCTCTTACCTTGCAAGGGAAATGGGTCTATACGAATCTGCTCTGTTCCTGAAACACAGTTCTTGATTCTCAGCTTGCATTAATGTGCATGGTGACCAGAAATAAAGGAAGGCAAGGGTCTACTTATTTGTACAGAAAATGTTGGCAAGAACAATTTGCCTTGCCAGAGTAAAGACACTCAGCTCATCACAATTCCTGCTTATACAAGATCCATCTCCCCTTTGCTTCTTACACATCAGTGCAAGTGGGGAATCAAACTCTGTTGCATCGATATATAAATGCAAACCTGGCTTGCACCTTCATGCTAAATTACCTAATTGGCCAGGCATGGGTGCTCCATTCTTTCTTCCATGAGAAGGAAAATACTAAGCACATAAACTGTGAAACCCACCCCCTCCCCAATGCTGTGTTTTCACTATAGATTGAAACCCTGTGTCCTGCCTGCATCCCACTGATTTCAGCCGGATTTTATCTCACTTACTTGAGACTGGTGTGCTAATAATTCAGTCTACACAAAGTAAAATTCTACAGATTGTGTTGTTATGGTTGGGGAGGCACATGAGAAGGCACATGAGAAAACAGAGCTATATACCGTCGCACAAACCAATCTGATAAGTTTAAAGTGTGTTGTTAGATTCCAAGTCTAAACTCCAGTCCTCCTGTGATTTACAAAGATAGCGCAACAAAGCTATTCATTATCCTCTGCTGAGGGGTGCCCTATATAATTACTTTTTACCCAATGTTAAACTGTTGATGTGTTTCTCAGAGGCCATAAGAACATGGAGCCTGGTATTTAGGAAAAAATTAAATGCAAAACAGTAAGCAGGGTGATTTTAAAGCTCAATGAACATAAGCAAGTGTGAAATAAACGCTGCTGAAAGGTATTCTTCTTGTTTAAAGTCAAAAGGGCATGTGCCCATAGCAGCAATTTGAAACAGTGAAAGCACCATGCTCTGCACAGTTGAAATATAATTAAGGCATTATTGAGGAAGGGAGAATGAGAGCCAAGCGCAATAATCGCCAAGTTCATTCATCGCCAATTAAAAAGGTGGGCATTTTGCAGCACAAACCTCAGCATATGCACTCAAAGGTAACATTTCATGCAGATCAGTAATAGACCTGTTGCTACCCACTCACTTTTTAAATCTGCAAAATATTTAACACACCCTCACAACAACTCCCATTTTTCCTATTCTCTCTAGAGAGAGAATCTCCGAGAAGCCAGCCAGTCAGCCAAGGAACTTAAAACACTACTTGTTACCAGTAAAAAGTCAGCTGTTTGTCTAGTAGATTGAACCTTGCTCTCTAGGACAAGCAATGCAGTAAATGAGTTCTACATTTAAAAAAAAACTTTCCAAAATCGTGAGAAAATATTATGATGATGATCTAGCTTGGTTGGTTAGAGCAAGGTGCTGATAGCACCAAGGTCGCAGGTTCGATCCCCATATGGGACAGCTGCATATTCCTGCATTGCAGCCAGGCGTTGGACGAGGTGGTCCTGTGTCCCTTGCAACTCTGCAATTCTGTGATCTCAGCTGTTATATCCTTGCACTTTTAAACGAGACAGATTCCCATGCCAAATGACAGGTGGGGTGGAGTGTCCCCCAGCAAACAGGGTAATACATAGAACAGTGTAAAAGCTGTGCAGGACAGGCAGAAATGCAACAGGTGAAGTGTCTCCCATCACTTTCTATTCTGGGATAAACTACACCAGCTGGCTTCTTGGGCAGCTGTTACAGGAGCCTGGGTGGCTTTGGGGGAGACACAAGGAGAGGAGGAGGAGAACAACAACTACCCTTGATGGATAAATGGTCTGGCACCACATAAAGTATATTAATCTATTAATATAAAATGGCCGCTGTTCTACAGGGATGTAAATCAGGCGGATCTGTCAATCTACTTCTGCTGCACTTCAGACATGAGCAGCCAGCGATTGAGTCACCCCGTGGATTTGACTTTCCTCCAGCAGCTAGAGTATTTCCTCCTTTCCCCAAATGAGCTTTTTTTTTTTCATTCTTCCCTTCCAAACAAATGAAAAGGAGGTAAGGAAAAGCTAACAAAAACACCACCTGATGGAGCAACGCGGGAGGGAGTCTCAGGCCAGCGTTTGCTCTTTCCGCAACCGTCAGATTCAGGACTACTTCTCGCAGCTCCCACGTGGCCGCGATCAAGAGTTTTGTCGAAGTCACCAGAGGCGCTTCGAACTTTCCCCTTTTGCAGAAGACGGGGGACGCCAGTCAGATGCGTATAGGCGCGTCTCGACACACGGTCACCTGCCTGTCTCCCTCTCTCCGCACCCACACGCACAGTTCCATTTGAAGCATGGCAATGAAACAATGAACGTGGAACAGCAACTGGGCTGGGGCTGTGGATTACTCTCTGCCTATTTCTTCCAATGATTTGGTTTTTGGTTTTTTTAACAATTAAAATTAGATCAGAGGGGAGGGAACAAGTGACGGCACACACAATTACGCGCCGCCCCGTCGCACAGCCTGAGGCTGTGAACGCGAGCAGCGTTTTTTCCCCTTTTTTTGGACTCTCAGATTTTGCCATCTCAGTGCACCCCCCCCAAAAAATAATAATAATCCACATCTCACCCACCAGAGCGTTAATTTGTCTATTAATCACAGGGCAGAGGGTCTTAACCATAATGGCGCGGGCTTAGATTTAACTGGGGTTCACATTATAGGACAGGGTGCAGCTGTTTCGGAGTCTTCCTGGGCGGGTAATAGCATGATGTGGAGACCTCCTCCTCCCGCCGCCGCCCCCCCCCCATTTAAAAGGAATATCCGACAGCATAACCGGCGCGAGGGGTAGCAGTGAGCAAGATATCCGACCGTATAGCCAGCCCCAAAGGGCATTCACCCGTCTTAAATCCTGCACTCACTGAAAGGCAATTCTGTTGATTTCAGCTAAATTTCTGGGCTGTACCACTGAATTCCCGGGACTTCTGATTATAGGATCGAAGGCTCCGAATGATTTTTATTTTGGTGTGTAGGTGTGTGTGTGTGTGTGTGTGTGTGTGTGTGTGTGTGTGGAAAAGGAGCTATCTAGACTCTATTCCATAGGAAGTCCTGCAACCCCCCCCCCCTGCATGATTTCTACCTATACAGTACTCTAGGGGATCCAGCGTCCGGATTTGGGGACCTGTGCGCGCGTGCGTAATGCAGAAACATTTTGCGCCGGCGTTGCAATGAGAAGTTAGGGGGCGCGGATGAGAAAGTGGTCCGGATCCATTACGACAACTTGCGCGGTTGCTGTACTTTGGAAATACAGCATGGGAGGCCAGAGAGACTTTTCGGAGGAGATAAAGCGCACAGCTACATCGAGGTCATTTAAGCGAACAAGTGTGTTAACACTGTTCCCCAGATTTCTACATAAGCAGTCTGGTTTCCTTTCTGCAAACGTGCACAAGATCGAGGTCCGAAGGCTCCAGTCCCACGCTCGCTTACGAGGGAGCAAGACCCATGGAACGAAGTGAGGACTTTCTCCCGAGTTCAGCATGCACGTGGAGTCCCACGGAGCTCCAGTGGGGTTGGTCCCCAAGCATCGCGCGTGAGGCTGCAGCTCGACCCCAGAATGGAAGTTACTCCCGAGTAGGCTCAGCGCTTACTGCAGCCTCGGACCCGACCATGCACTAATAACCAAAGAAAGACTGCAACACTATCGAAGTGAATTGATTAGATATATATATAAATATAAAGCATCCTTGGTATTATCAGAGGCAACCTTCTCTTCCGACCGCCCCTCCTCCGCCAGCAAATTTAAACTTCTTCTTTTTCTCCACACTGTATTAAAGTTAAGAGCAAAATGCAAGTAACAAAGAACGCGGAGACAACAACAAAAAACCCCGCATGTGAACAGAATGAAGACATGATTTGATTAATTAACAGAAGGTGAAGGCATGCTTTTTAAGCGAGGCAGGACATTTGGAAGGAGGGGTGGTGAGGGTAGAAAAAGTAGCTGCAGGTTTTTCACGTTGGGGGAAAAAAAAAACAAGAAAGAGGATGAAAACTTTGTCCCAAATCGAAGGACCCTGCTACAAGAGCCGCGGGTTGTATCGTATGCAAATACGCAAGCTGACGTAAGAGATCATGTGGGTTTTGGCGTAGATCACCACCACCGATCGGAGAGGGGTTTTTTTTTAAAAAAAAAAAAATTTAATTTTTTCTCCCCAAATTGCTACTGGGGTTGTTGTTTTTGTGTGTGTGCTTGAGTGTGTGTGTGCGTGCGTGCGTGTGGTGGTGGTTGCTTTCTTTTCGCGGCGGGGGTGGGGTGGGGGGTGCGGTGGGCCGAGTGTTAAAACCGAGAGTCCCGGACCGGCTCCCCCGCGTTCTCGAACGCGCACCGAGAGTTCCATTCCGGGGAAAGTTCGTGTCTCGGCGTTCCAAAGCTTTGATCGCAGGTAAGGAAGGGGAAGGAAGAAAGAAAAAGAAAACAACGTTCGCCCTCCCTTCCTCCGCCCTTATTATTATTAGGTTTTTGGTTTGTTTGTTTTTTTAAGGAAGAAGGAACAAGGAAGTGCGGTTCTTTACCAAAAACAACCACCCTGCTGCTAAGTCCTTTGCCACATGGACTCAAGATGCTCTTTGCTTTTGCCCTGTAAGCCCGACCGATCGGGCAAGCCACTCTCGGACCTAACTTTTGCTTCCTCCGGGGGAGGAAAAAAAAAAACAGCTCCTGTTTGTTAAGAGGACTTGAGAGCGGGTGGGGAGGGGAGGAAGGCAGGGAGGGAGGGGCGTTGAAGAGAGGAAAGATTGCGAGGAAGGTGGCAAGCCGGGAGGGTACTAGGGATAAAAAAATCGGATTAAAAGGAAAACATGCACGAGTATTGGAAAGGAGGCCCTCCGTCCTCTCTTCAAGCCGATCTCAAGTTGTTGTTGTTTTAAGAGAGGAGGGGGCTGCATGCCGGGCGGGGGGGGGGAGGCAAAACAAGGAGAGAAGGCGAAGGGTTTGGTGGTGGTGTTTTTTTAAAAAAACATTAAAAATCTGTCTACGTTTCCCTATGTCGACATCAGCCACACAAAATATGGCGTCCGCTTTCGAGAAGGCGTTACGTAGAGGCGAGGAAGGCGATCTTGGAAATCCAGGCTTGGAGAAGAGGGACTCCCCCGCCCCCTCCTTTCCCCCATAACTGCAACGTTGGTGGAGCGGGTGGGGGGGCCGGACGCCTTTGCCCTTGTGTTCCCAGCGCGCCTCCTGGAAGACGGGGTCACAGTTTTAAGATGGGGAGGGGGGTGGAAATGGGGAGGGGTAGCCCCCCCCCAGGCTCCGAGTAAGCACAGGTTTTGGGCTGCAATTCCACGCACACGCCAGATTTGTCTTTCATGCAGGCACCATGACGCGCTGGGCTGCAGTCTCTCTCTCTCTCCCCGCCCCCCCTGCAACCCCGGAAAAAATCTGTAAATTGACAGGAGACGTGTTTTTTCCTCTATTAATAGGAAATAATGGCTCTGTGGAAGCCACGCATCGGGCTAACCCTCCCCCCCCCATTTCCCCACCACTACCCCATCTTCTGATAGCGGGTGGGGAGGGGCGATAATCTCTCTCTTTTTGCTAAGAAATTAAAATATCTTGCCAAACGCCTGGTGTATTCCAACGCCCTGTTTAAAAACCGAAACAAAACCCGAAATGGGAAAAAAAAGGTTACTCCTAACCGTTGTTGGTTTTACTTCCGATTTGATCCTGTGTCCAAAGATCTCCACAATCCTGGGAAATGTTAACGTGTTCTGGTCGTCATTCCACATTTCCTTTGGAGAGACTTCCAGTTCTATCTTTTCCACACAAAAAACCTTCCCCTTCCCCTCTCCTCCCCCCCCATCAGTTTTTATTTTCATAGGATTTCAATTGGACTTGCTCCTTTCACTGGGGAAAGAGAGAAAGCAACAAAGGCTACCCCAACCCCTGAGATAAAGTGCTGTGGGAGAGGCTTGGTTTTTTTTGAGGAAGTGAAGTTTTGATTTGCTGTGAAGTTCCACCTGGTTGATTGACTTCAAAGCCATGTGAGAAGGTTTGGAGCCCTAGACTTGTTTCCTGATTGCCTTTTGTTTGCCTGCTGGAGGAATTTAGTCTGCCCCCCCCCAAAAGCTGTGTAGTTGGTTGTCTTGTCTTTCCTTTTAAAGGGCACGTTGTACTTTTGGCAGCTTCAGGTTTTGAACCCTGAATTGTGGCGATCCTAATGCACTTGTTAGTTAAGAGCAGTAAGAAGCAGGCAGCTGTCAGAGCAGGTGTGAGCCTATTGCAGCAACAACAAATAATCTTTTTGCACCCTAAAGGAATCTACAGTTATTACGGCGTGTGCTCTCATAGAATTGTAGAGTTGGAAGGGACCCAAGGGTCATCTAGTCCAACCCCCTGCAATGCAGGAATTTGAAATAAAGCATCCATGGCAGATGGCCATCCAACCTCTGCTTAAAAACCTCCAAGTTAGGAGAGTCCACAACCTTTCGAGGGAGACCGTTCCACTGACGAATAGCTTTCATGGCCTAGACTCCAGTAATCAAATGTATAATGTGTCGTCCTCAGTTGATTGATATATGCATGGGCATAAAGGGGGGAGGATGTACACCAGGCATCCCCAAACTGTGGCCCTCCAGATGTTTTGGCCTACAACTCCCATGATCCCTAGCTAACAGGACCAGTGGTCGAGGAAGATGGGACTTGTAGTCCAAAACATCTGGAGGGCCGAAGTTTGGGGATGCCTGATGTAAACAGTAGGGTCAAATAGTGATGAGTGACCTTCAAAAAAAATACAGTCTGTGACGATTCAGTTAAAGCTTAAATTTGTGTAAAATAAACTGTGACCATGCACAGTAGTGGTAATTGGTGCTAATACAATCAATCACCCCAGTTTTGCTATGTTAATTAACACTTGTAGCTAGATGGGGGAACAGGAAGGGGGCAGTTTCCAGCCCCACAAAAAAGGGGGAATAAAAATGTGTGATGGGAAAAATGAGTGGGAGTATTTGGATTAAATGCAATCAAGCCAGGTTTTGAGTTGCACAGGACTTGTCTTTTCTATGTGAACGGCAGCTCTGTACAGTTTGAAATTTCTGCAGCTATCAAATCCACTTTGCCCAGTTGAAAACTGCACTCAGGTCCTGCTTGCAAGCTTCCCACAGGCTTCTTGTTGGGGACCATGAGATCAAGATGCTGGACCTTTGGCCTGATCCAGCAGGTCTTTTTTTTCTTACATTCTGAAAGCGGAATCGGGAACTTTGCTGGATTTGGTATTCACAGCTCAATCCTGGGCATGTTTATTTGAACGCTAACTTATGTGTCTAGGGCCGAAGCCTCAGTAAAGCAGGACTCTGCAACTATTGACCCACTGTGCTGCCGTTCTTAACAGGCAACAAACCTAGGAGCTTTAGCATTGTCCCATTTATGTCTACTAATCACAGTGTTCTACCTTCACGGTTAGAGGCAGAAAGCCAGTGAGTGCCAGCTGCTGGGAATCACAGGTAGAGTGAGTGTTACTGTGTTCAGGGTCCTGCTTGCGGGCTGCTTGTGGTCATCTGGTTGGCCACTGTAACCACCCTAGAGTGCTGGACAAGATGGGCCTTTGGTTTGATCCGGCACAACTGTTCTTGTGATTTTTACGCCTTGATGGAGCACTAGTTGTGCAGATCTGTAGTACAGTGGTACCTTGGTTCTCAAACGTCTTGGTTCTCAAACAATTTGGTACCCAAACATTGCAAACCCAGAAGTAAGTGTTCTGGTCTGTGAACTTTTTTTCGGAAGTCGAAAGTGCTCCGTTTTGAGTGCCACACTTCTGTTTTGAGTGTTACGCTGAGGTCTGTCTGTTTTTGCTATTTATTTTGTGTTTTTGTGGCTCTCTTTTGTGTGTGTGTGTGAGAGAGAGACTGTGTGGAACCCAGTTCAGCTACTGGTTGATTGTGTGACCGCAGTACATTGTTTATTGCTTTCATTTGGATCAATGGTCTCATTAGATAAGAAAATTCATGGTCAATTGCTGTTTGGGGGGTTGTTTTTAAAAGTCTGGAACGGATTGATCCATTCTGCATTACTTTCTATGGGAAAGCGTGCCTTGATTTTGGAACGCTTTAGTTTTGGAACGGACTTCTGGAACGGCTCAAATTTGAGAACCAAGGTAGCACTATAGAGATTTTGTGGGCAGGTATGCATTGGGTCCCAAGCTGGGCATATGCTTTGCAAGTCCCAAGTTCAGTTTCTATCATCTTGTGTTAAAGGGAATCTCAAGTAGAGAGCTGAGAACCATCTCCCCCTGAGTTTATGGAGATTGCACTGCTTGTCGGAGTTGACAGAGCTGAGCGAGATGGACCAATGGTTCACAAGACAGTCTTTAAATGCCCAGGGGTGGTCAGTAGAGGTCCCTGAATCACATCAGCACTGGAGTAAGTTACTGGAGTGAGAAACCCTTGTGGTTTCTCACTACACGCTCCAAAGTTGTCATTTGCTCCATTAAGAGAAATGTGTGGGTACCTATAATTGTTCCCAAACAGGACAAAATACTGTAGAAACTTCAGAGGAGAGGGAGCAATTTTCTAGGGGGGGATGGCTGAAAGGAAAGGACAGAAAAGAAGTTGTGGTCCCAACAGGGGACATACCGTACACAAACAAGACAGCTAGGCTATAGAGAAATGCAAAGATACAGGAAGTCTGACCATCAACATCATTGTCTGTTTGGTGTTCATGTAGGACAGCTTCAAATGCTTCTATATAGTCCTAAGTTCCAAGTTTCCTATTACTGAGCTATTTTTAATACAGTGTGCTTAAATTCATTGTTGCTCTGGCAATAAGAACAACAACAATCATTTTAAAAAATGGGAACAGAGGAACTGAGATTTATGAAGCATGGAAGCCGTAGCTGATGGGAGAGTGAGGTGTCAGAAGCCAGGGGGTTTTCTTGACCCTTTAAAAAGCCCATAGCCATAGAAGAAGAGGACACCACCCACTTCGGCTTGTCTTAAACCCCTCTGGTTCCAGCAGGACAGGAGCATGTCTAAGAGGGTTCGGCAATTATAGCTTAAATTTAATAGAATTGAGGTTTTTTCCAGTCATTCTGGAAATCGCTATCATATCCTGGAATTTTCCATTTCCTGAACAGAAACAGCTTTCCAACATAATATTCAACTTTTCTATCATTCTGTGTAAAAGTAAAGAATAAACCATTCCCCCTCCCCATTTTTATTTCTGCCAACAGCTGTGTAAAATCAGGAATTACAATACACTTTTACTGTTCCAAGCAGTTCTTTAAAAAATGTGAACTTTCCCTGACGTGCTTCAAGAAGCATTTACTCACAACAAATGCTTGGTACCTCGGTTCTCAAATGCCTTAGTACTCAACTTGGAACCCAAACACTGCAAACCCGGAAGTAAGCCTTCTGGTTTGCGAACTTTTTTTGGAAGCCGAACGTGCTCCGTTTTAAGTGTTATGCTTCCGTTTTGAGTGCCACACTTCAGTTTTGAGTGTTACGCTGAGGTCTGTCTGTTTATGCTATTTATTTTGCGTTTTTGTTTTTGTGACTGTGTGGAACCCAGTTCAGCTACTGATGGATTGATTGTATGACTGCAGTACATTGCTTATCACTTTCATTTTGTGGATTGATGGCCTCCTTAGATAGTAAAATTCATGTTAAATGGCTGTTTTAGGGGTTGTTTTTGAAAGTCTGGAACAGATCAATCCATTTTGCATTACTTTCCATGGGAAAGCGCGCCTTGGTTTTGGAACGCTTTGGTTTTGGAACAGACTTCCGGTACGGATTAAGTTTGAGAACCAAGGTAGCACTGTAGAAATAAGTGAAGAAGCGTCCGTATATAATAGCAAGTGGCTTCACACTTTGCTTCCCCTTGCTCTTTCTCCGTGTCATTGGATGTAGCTAAAGCAGGGGTGGTGAATCTGTGGCCTGGCCTTCCATATGTTGATGGACTACAACTCCCATCATCCCTGACTATTGGCCATGCTGGTTGGACCTGATGGAAGTAGGAGCTCCCAAGAACATCTAGAAGGCAACAGATTCTGTACCCCAAGCTAAAGGGATGAAACGAGGAAACAACATGAATAAGTTTGTCCAAATATTATTTCTATAAATGGATATGTTTCAACGTTTCTGTGATTAAAATCAAACTCAAGGCAGCTTTCAGATAAAGCTACTGTATAGGTCACGGCAAAAGTCTTGTGGCCTCTTATAGTATAGACAGTGCTATGGAGAATTGTGGGGGGACAACCCCAGAAAACTAGGAGGGAGGTGGAATAGAGCTGGAATACGCTCCAGATGTGGACTGCAGCTTCCATCTGATGGAGGTTATAGACCAAAACATCTGGAGGCAACCACACTGGCTACTCTCGGAACAGAGTTTCTTAGCTGGGTTGCTGGAACCCTAAACAAGGGCTCTCCATACCAAGCAATTTGTTGTATGTCTGACTTGGGTCCCATAATCTAGCAAAAACAGGGGTCCCTGTGGAGATGATTCCATATACCAAGAAGGTTTAAAAACAAAAAAGAGAAACTTATAAATGTGTGAGGGCGGGGGGAACCTGCAGTTTTTTTGTATACTCTTCCACAGTTGTCTCTCTGGTTCCGCCTCCCCAGCTTCTGAGCTATCAATATAGAACTGTGTCTTTGTTGACATAGAAATTAACACTGCCTAGAATTGGTGATATGTAGGCCATGAAGGTTTGCACCTTTTCCATCTGTTTTCAAGGATTGAGGTGATTTCATTAGCGCTTGCCCTAGTTGCTCCCTGACGTCTGGTCCAGTCGGAATATTTTGTGTCATTCCACCCACTTTACATCTGGTTTTATGCAGAGATGTGAAATGGCAGGAGAAGGTGTTGGAAAAGTGGAAATTGGTAAGGATAAACAGGGTCTCGCCTCACAAGACAGAGCGAGTTGACAAAACTCAGCTCTGTCTTTTATACAGTGGTACCTCGGTTTATGAACACAATTGGTTCCGGAAGTCTGTTCATAAAACTGAAGCGTTCATAAACTGAAGCGAACTTTCCCATTGAAAGTAATGGAAAGTGGATTAATCTGTTCCAGACGGGTCTGCGGAGTACTCAACCTGAAGCGTACTTAACCCGAAGCATGGGTGTAATTGGTTCCGGAAGTCTGTTCATAAACTGACGTGTTCATAAACTGAAGCGAACTTTGAAAGTAATGGAAAGTGAATTAATCCGTTCCAGATGGGTCCGCGGCGTTCGTAAACCGAAAATTCGTAAACCGAGGTGTTCATAAACCGAGGTTCCACTGTACACGCATATTTATATGAATCACGACACGTAGAAAACCAATATTACAGAGGTTAGGCTCAGAACTTTCTTTATGTGACATGCTACTTTTCTAACCAATTTAACCCCCCCCCTTTGTAATGTTTCCAGTTACAGGCTTCAATTACTGTTTGCTCCGAATTCATTTTCCCCCAGTGCAAAAGACTGGAATATTATATGTTTAAGAAATTAATTTATGTTGTAATTGGGGTCATAATGGCTGAGTCGTAATTGTTATTCCTGTTGGCTTGTTTTTGAGAACAGCTATAATATAACTTATAAAACACTTGTTTTTGCTTATAACTGGAAGTATAAAATTGGGCTGTCCTAGTAGGCTATTTGTCTTTGTAACATGGGGAAACATTCAAATATGCATTCCTGACCTCCAGTCTTAAGTAATACCATTGAGGACCAGTTTTATCCCATGATCTTCTCTTTGAGAAGATTAGCTGTTATTCAGCTAAGCAGTTAGCTTGACTTGGGTGTCATAGTTTACTGTGATGACAGTTAGTGTAGGGGGAGCCTTGGACTTGTGCTACCCACATCCTTCCTATAGTGTGGCTGAGAGGAGATGCTCAAAAGCATTTGTTTCTGTTTTGGATCATCCGAACCTGACAAATTATGGATAATTTTAACTGAAGTCAGTGGAAATTGGGGCAGCTTCAAACTGGTTTCTGAACCTGGTTTATTTTAACCAATTGTAGTTAAAACTAACCACAGTTTAGAGTTTGAACAACACACTAAACTGTGTTTAACCTAAATATTTTGTGGTTTTAAAATGCAAGGCTAATTAATGCCTCTACATACCAGCATAGCTGCCAAGTTATCCCTTTTTTTAAGGGATTTTCCCTTATGCTGAATAGGCTTCCTCGCGAGAAAAGGGAAAACTTGGCAGCTATGACATACCAGTCCTAGGCATGTAAGTTTTACTGAGTTCACTGGGGCTTCCTCCCAAGTAACAGAGAAAAGGTTACTTAATTGGAAGCAAATACCTTTTGAAATTGACTGTTTCACATTTCTTAAGCAGATGAAACTCTCATTAGGCCGCAGGCTTTGTCACAATGTGTGCATTTTATCAAGATCTACAGTATCCTTTTACTGTGTGATACTTTGTAAACAGAGCTCTGGCCTAGATAGGTTTACTGCTTCTTTATTCCTGCCTAGTTAGCAATCGGTTAGCCTCTTTCTTTTGTCCCAGGTTATTTTACCCAGCCCTCGGTTTTCACGAGCCCTTCCTGCAAAAACCACAAAGCTCCAAGAAATCAATTAACAACAGACAGCCAAGGCGAAATGCAATTTAGGTCATCTGCAGCCAGCAGGAAAGAGAGAGGTGGTGGCATCCTGTGAACACATACAGTACTGAGTTTGTCTATTGGCCTGTCTAGTCCAGTCCAGTCTGCTCTGATTGACACTGGCTCTTCTGTGTCTCAGAGGGAGGGTCTTCCCTACCACCTGTTACCCAATATCACTTTAATTGAAGGTGCCAGGAACTGAATATGGAAACTTCTATCTTCTGCCACTTAGCTGCAGCCTAGGGAGTGCTGGAGAAATTGTTGTTCAGCATTTAATGCAGACTTAAATAGCCACTTAGATGGTAATCTGTGGCAAGCAAAAGTTCCCTCCAGGTGACAAGACAGGGAAGCTCTACAGAAGTTTTTCACCTATTAAGTTGTACTTGAATATATGGGCAGGTACAGTGGTTTTGTAGACTTGTTTGCAAGGCCAACAAATTGGTGTTGGGCTAAAGTCCGAGTGCGTTTGACTTGCTTTGGCGTGGTGAAAAAGAAATAGCCTCGGATTTCTCTTTGGTGGTGAAGCCATCCAGCTTCCAGGAAAGAACTACCGGTACTCGCTCCTCCCTGCCCATGTTAAAGGAAATGGGGAGTGAATTTTTGTTCCAGAGTTCAAAGAAGCCTCATGAAGTGGGCAGGGCTGTGTCAGGCAAATCATGGTGATGCCATAGGCATGCATAATAATCGTGGTTTGAAATTAGCAGGGCGCCAGGCACACTTTGCACCTAAGGATTCTCTGTTTGCGAGCACCTCAAAAAGTCTGGGTGCCATTATTATTATTATTGCACCTGGCTGACATGCAAGAATTACTGAAATGTATGTGCTTTATAGCCTCAAAGTATATGTTAAGGATAGACAATGCATTAAGGAGTTTAACAATAAAGAGTAGAGTGTTTGGAAAACTGAAGTATTGTACCAATATTTTTTAGTGCAAGGAAGCACCCAATTAAACATGTATTAACAATTTCTGCTAAAAGCCTGATATTAACAAGGTGTCACTTACATGAATTGCGTATTGGTTCATGATTATCAAAATAAGAAATAAAAAGTGTTGCCAACAACACACACACACAACCCAGTGGCGACTACTAGACAGTCTGTTTTTGGTGCCCACAACCCAGGTCCCAGAAGCAATTTGACTCCTAGCTTTTCTATCCCAGTTTCTAATAAAGGAACGGAGAGGCGAGCAGATATAGTTGTTCCCTGACAACCAGGATATTTGAAGGGTGGCGTTTTTCCCTGAGATGCAGCTCTGAAAAAGGGGGCAATGAAGGACTGTTGGAGCGTTACTGCTTCTTCCAGGCTACAGTTTATGGTAGCTTTGAGTTCCTTTGCATGCAGAAGATCCCGGTTCAATAATCAATACCCCCAGATAGCAAGACATCCGCTTAAAATCCTGAAAAGGGTGTTGCTGCCGCGCTGCTCAAAGTAGACATTGCTGGCCTTGCTAAACTGATGTCTGTCTTCATGTGTCTTCCATGTGTTTTTCAGGAGGGGATGGGAGACTAGGGTGGGCTACAGTTTCCCCTCACCCCTCTTCCAGCAAGCAACTTCTACTCAAACCGCAAATCTTGTTTTTAAAGAGAAAGACAGCTCTTAATTAGATTCCTGGCCGGCATTTAAATTCTCTCGGTGCTGTACCATTGGCAGAAATATGCAAGCACATCTCTTTCAGCTAAAGGAACTGTAGATTGGAAAAGTACTTGAGAGCTAGTTCATTACTTCTTTGCTTTCCGTGGCGAATTAATTAGATTGCCTCTCTCCCCTAAAATCTCTCCCCCCCTCTCTTCCCCCGCCTCCCCACCCTCAAAGCTGCCAGCTTCAATTTTTGATTAATTTTACTTTGGAAGTTCATATTGCCTTTAGTAGCAGCAGCAGCCTCGTTGATTGATCTTAACTCATTATAGTTGTTTATATCCAACCGTAGCTTGCTTTGCACCAGGAACCATGGGTCTGTGGCCCTCTTGATGTTGGGCTGCATGATGTGGGAGTTGAAGACCCAAAATTACCCCCCCCCCATTGTTTTCCCCAAGAGTCACTTTCTCACTGTCGCAATGGTTTTTGTCTCCCTTTTCACAAATATGTGAATGTGATTAACTAGGGGCTGTGTCCCTGCTCACTCCTCTCCCCAGGCCCATTGCCACTCCCTCCTATTGACCCCCTAGAGTCCCTCCTTCTTACCCCATACCACTATCTCTGCCCCCATCCCTCAGCCCAAACACTGAGGTACAATGCTGTGGGGAAAGCATGTGAAAAATAACAAGGTACAGTATACCACAGCACATTCTAGACTTCACACATTTATCATCGCATCAGCCTTGCAGATTTGCATTGGCTCCCAGTACATTTCCAAGCACAATTCAAACTGTTGGTGCTGACTTTTAAAGCCCTAAATGCCTTGTATACCTGAAGGAGCGTCTCCCCCCCCCCAATCGTTCCGCCTGGACACTGAGGTCCAGCGCCGAGGGCCTTCTGGCGGTTCCCTCAATGCAAGAAGTGAAGCTACAGGGAACCAGGCAGAGGGCCTTCTCGGTGGTGGCACTCTCCCTGTGGAATGCCCTCGCATCAGATGTCAAAGATATAAAGAACTACAGTGGTACCTTGGTTGTCAAACTTAATCTGTTCCAGGAATCCATTCGACTCCCAAAACCATTCGAAAACCAAGGTACAGCTTCCGATTGGCTGCAGGAGCTTCCTGCACTCAATCAGAAGCTGTGGAAGCCGCGTCGGACATTCGGCTTCCAAAGAAATAACGTTCGAAAACCGGAATACTTATTTGCGGGTTTTCGGCGTGCGGGCGGCAAAACGTATGAGTACCAAGGCATTCGAGAACCAAGGTACGACTGTACAAAACTTTTAGAACACAACTGAAGGTAGCCCTGTATCAGGAAGTTTTTAATGTTTGACATTTTATTATGTTTTTATATGTGCTGGAAGCAGCCCAGAGTGGCTGGGGAAACGTAGCCAGATGGGCGGGGAATAATAATAATAATAATAATAATAATAATTCTGCTTGTGGATCTGCCATGGGCACCTATTGGATAGTGTCTGTGACATCACGGATAATGTGTATTTCTCCCATGCTGCTCCCTAGTTTCTCATTTTGGGCATGTTTCTGGAGGAAAAACAGCCTTCCTCAAAAAGAGTTCTAATGCTTTCAGTGTTTAAAATCTACGCAGTGTGTTTGTAAGTTTCCCTGTTCTGTTTCCTTTCACTTTTATCATTTTCCTTCTAACATTTTCCTTTCCTTTCATAGCAACGGGAGGTGCAACAAGGTAGCATCTCAAAGGCGTTCTTGTTGCCCCCCTCCTTGCAACAGGTGCCATTCTTTACTTTCATTGGTGCTGGGGAGCTGGGGTTGCTTCTGCTCTGAAACACATGCCCCAATTATTCACATCCACTTTGGCAACCCAGGCCTTTTGTTGATACATAAATCGATAAGGAAATTGGATCATGTAATGCAGTTCTAATGTGAACTGCCATCAGATGAAAAATCATTCTGATGTATTGCAAGCCGGTGTGTACAGAGGGGTGCCTGGGGCATGCATTCCTTGCCCCCATACTGATTATTTTATTGTGATATTTAATGCACGGGAGTTGTTTTTCAAACTGCATTCTCAGTGAAAAGATGATTGACTGCAGAGAGGTGCTTCCCTGACAAAACAGTCACTACTACTGGGTAGCTGCCTTATTTGTGAATTGGATCACGCAAGGCATTGGCCATTGAGCATCATTCTTCCTGTTCTTCCTCGGCTGTGTGCAGCTCTGGATAATGTTGGGTGGCTTCTCCTAGGGCAGGGGTGCAGGTAGCAGCTTTGCATGGCCTACTTTGTTCAGGGCCAGCATCTGGAGTTGGCAGGGATGCTGGGCCTTGGAGAGACCTGTTGTTGCTGCTCCTGCTGCCTCTGCCACGAAACCCTGGCCTCCCTTGGCCCCACTAGATACCTCACATGACATGGATCCGCCTGTTTTCTGCTACCAGTCGCTTACCACCTCTTCTCTCTCGATGCATTTTCTGGATGCAGAGCTGCTCCTTGGCTGGGTAGCTGCAAAGTCTCCAAGATGCAATACCCACCAGTGTCAATGTTAGGCATTGCATCTTGGGAAATCTGCCGCAGAGCTATATAGTCTTCCCACCACAGAGCCAAGTAGTGCTACACAGGGGCGTAGGGAGACGCTGCGACACCCGGGGCGGCAAATTGCCATGCATCCGGGGGCGCGATGTCGCTACGTAACGACGCATGCGTGTTACATAACGATGCATGCGTCGTTACGTAGCGCCGGATCCCTTAAGGGCCACCGAGCGAGTGCGGAACACCGTGGAGCCGCCACATGCCAGCGGCACCCCGAACGGACTGCGCATTTGCAGGCGGAGGCGAGGGGCGGGCTAGGGAGGCCGAGTGTCTGTCACACACACCCCAGGGCGTCGCTCGGGGTGGACCGCCCCCCTGCCCCCCTGCTTGCTCCGCCCCTGATGCTACAGCTGGGGAGATGAGTGACTGGCAGCCACTGCCACACTGTTGATGCATGCCAGTGACCTCCAAAGTCTGCTGTTTGCTTAGTAAAGGCAAACTTTGGCAGCTATCAATCAAACCAGATGCCAAACATAGGCTCAGAAGGGAAGACATAGAATTAAGGGTCGAGGTGCCTCAACACATTCTCAACCCAGGATCTTTTCCTTCTATATAAACAATTAGCTTCATCCACTCCTGGGTTCCCCCACCACACACCCAGTCCAATTTAGGGGGATAAATTATTCTTATTCTTTATTTATACCCTGCCTTTTGCACCTGACAGAGACTCAGGTGGCTTACAGATAAAATAGGAACAACTAAAAACATTGTGGGGACGATGACGGCACAAGAAGCCATTAAACATCAATAAAACTAAAACTATATAAATATTAAAGGTCTATTAAAAAATACAGTGGTACCTCTACTTACGAATAACTATACTTACGAATGTTTCTACTTACGAACGGAGCTCCGTCCGCCATCTTGGATGCGGTTTAGATAGGATTTTTTCTACTTACGAATTTTAAGATAGGGTTGCTTCGACTTACAAATTTTTTCTCCCAATGCATTCCTATGGGATTCAACTTACAATTTTTTTCGACTTACAAATGTGCGTTCGGAACGCATTAAATTTGTAAATAGAGGTACCACTATACATGTTATTACAATCAAAACAACATGGCACCAGCCTTTTCATTAAGAGCAGTCAGTTACCCAAAGCCTGATGGAACAAGATACAGTTGTACCTTGGATCTCAAACGCCTTGGCTCCCAAACAAATCAGCTCCTGAACGATCGAAACCCGGAAGTGAGTGTTCCAGTTTTCAAACGATTTTCAGAAGCCGAATGTCTGCCATGGCTTCCGATTGGCTGCAGGAGCTTCCTGCAGCCAATCAAAAGCTGTGCTTTGGTTTTGGAAGTTGAATGGACTTACGGAACAGATTCCATTCAACTTCCAAGGTCTGACTAGTCGGAGGGACAGCAAGGAGGGAGCCAGTCTAGCTTCTCTAGGGAGGGAGATCCAACTTTTCGTTGATTGGGATGGGCTGTTTAGTATCCAGAAGGCCTCTCTTCTCTCCGCAAGGACAGAGTTTCCACATCAGTCAAGGTAAAGTTAACAGGGTTCACTCTTTTCAAATCCTTTGCAAGTCCCAGTTCTGTGTCTGAAATCTTTAAAAAAAAATTGCTGGGCAGTGTTGCACCAGTCGTTCTTTGTCTCCATTTTGTTATCGCTCCACCGAGAGTTGCTTTTGCCTCTGTGATTCTGATTATTGCTTGAATAATAACTGACAAGTCAATTGGAGTGAGATTTGAGAAGACTCTTTTATAGAAAAATGTGTTCTTCAACCCCAAACCAGGTTTATTAAAGGCTTTTGTTCCCTGAACCAAACACCATTGCATTGCCTCAGTGCAGCCGTTGCTTGCGGTTGTCATAGCCACATGAGTTGAAGCACCCAAACACAGCAACAAGGAGCTATAGCTTGGTTTTCTGCAACTGGGTGCCTGTCATCCAGCTGTTTCAAACTACAACTTTTCTCCACCCCAGACAGCACAGCCAAATACTGTGAACACTAAAATTCTCATTCTGCAACTGACTAGCTGACTCATTAGCATATATTTATTTGTTGTTGTTTTTTCAAAAGACTTACAGCATATCACTTCTTTGATTTCATAGGCCTGATGTGGATTTTAATTGCAAAGTGTAATTACCTTGTGCTTAAAATGTTTTAACTATCATAAAAAAGGGCTCAACTGTCATAATAGAGAGCTATAAACTCATTAAGGGTATAAGAAGCATAGATTACTTTTTAAGGCAACAAGAGGCAGAATCCCTTTTGTTAAGTTGGGGTCTGTACCTGGAAACTTTAGCAAGGATTAAGGAACCTGTAGCTCTCTAGATGGCTGGTGTATCAGCCGATTGCTTTTACTGTATGGTTTTTATGGATTTGATATATTAATTGTGCAAATTGCCTTGGAACCTATTTTGGTGAAGGGCGATACATTGATGGTTAAAATACAATGTTATTGTTTATTCTGTTGGTTAGTTGCCTAACACCGAGTGGTCTCCAGGCAACTCACAACAATTTTGAAACATGCAAAAATCTTAAGGCAACTAATATAAAACGACATTTTAACATTGCCAAAAACACTAACAACAGCACAAATATGCAGTAATTAGAGCATAGCAACTAGGACATCATGTTGTTGTTGTTTAGTTGTTTAGTCGTGTCCGACTCTTTGTGACCCCATGGACCAGAGCACGCCAGGCACTCCTGTCTTCCACTGCCTCCCGCAATTTGGTCAAACTCGTGTTCGTAGCTTCAAGAACACTGTCCAACCATCTCGCCCTCTGTTGTCCCCTTCTCCTTGTGCCCTCAATCTTTCCCAACATCAGGGTCTTTTCCAGGGAGTCTTCTCTTCTTATGAGGTGGCCAAAGTATTGGAGCCTCAGCTTCACAATCTGTCCTTCCAGTGAGCACTCAGGGCTGATTTCCTTCAGAATGGATAGGTTTGATCTTCTTGCAGTCCATGGGACTCTCAAGGACATCATATGTCATCTAAAAGTAAGCAATATCTTCTCACGATATCTGGATGGGGGTCCTGTGGCTAGCACTCTCATTATTTATTTATTTATTTATTTTAACCTTTAAATCACGAACTTTGTCAAAAGACCACCAGTTCTAGGCTCTACATTTACAACATAATAAACTTGATATGTCAGTACATAACATAACATCCAGACGATGCAAATTAAAACAGTTATGCAGTACAAATACAATTCAGTAATATGAACCATGCACCCCAATAGATAATACACAATAGTGCATAATATATAACGAACATAATAACTAAATACGAAGCAGCAGTGTCCAAATTATGCGCAGTATCATCCCGGCAGTAAATTTTACAACCCTGTGAAATACAGAGCCTCATAACATGTTATGACCCACTTAAATTGGATGCAACTATTAAACATAATGCACATGTAATAGGAATAGCCTCTTGAAAAATGAGGGGGGAAATAAGCAGCAGGATATCTAAAATTCAGAAACAGTATACAGTACTGTACATCTTTCTCTGCAAAGCTGGGTGAGGGTTGTCAGAGGAACCCTATGTCCCCTCTGAAGACTACAATTCCCAGAGTTCCTTGAGAAGAGGGGTTGATTTGTAGCTCTGTGAGGAGACAAGGCACCTCCTAACAGGGGCGTACCCAGGATCAAAACTAGGGGGGGGCAAGCCATGGTCATTCAGGGGCGGGGCCAAGACACGGGAGGGGAGGGGCCACGAAGTGGGAATGTGGGCGGGGCTACGGAGCCCAGGTGAAACTGACCTTTTTTAGGGAGCTGACACCACGCTTACACATTATCTCTGCTTGGGAAAATAAAACAGGAAACATAAACAAACCTCAGTCAGTAAAGCATGAGACTCTTAATGTTGTGGTTTCAAGCCCCATGTTGGGCAAAATATTCCTGCATTGCAGGGGGTTGGACTAGATGATCCTGGTGGTTCCCATCCAACTATGTGAATGATTCTGTTGTATCTGAAGGGCTGTTCACAGGAAAGATAGAGCAAACTTGTTTTGGGAGAGATGCTTGTGCTGTGATTCCTGCACTGGAGGGGGTTGGTCTAGAGGACCCTCAGGGGTCCCTTCCAACCATCTAGTTCTGTGATCCTATGATTAAAATACTCCAATAAATATAAAAACAGGCTTCTCTGTGGCAGTCACTGGAAAGGGCTCCAGGGGCGGCCATCCCACAGAAAGTTTGGTATGTGCCCTGCCAAACCACCCTCTAGCCCAATCCCCATTCACCAGGTGAGACCTGGTGAGCTGAAGGAGTGCTCTGCAGTGGCAATGGGGCTGCCCAGGAGAGCTTGGCTGGGGATCTATCTATACCTATCTATAGGGCTGATTCATTTTATCTTAGGTAGGATTTAAAGATTAATAAACTGCCAGTGATCAAATCAAACCCAGCTCCTAATTTTAACCCCTCACCCCTCCTGGGAAGAAGAGAAATAAGGGGGGCAGGTGGAGAAGGTCATATGCAGATCTTCAGACATATTTTCTCTCCAGCAAAGACTTGATAGGTGAGGTGCCTTCTGTTCTTACAAAACTTGATTCCCCCCCCCCACTTTAAAACGTACAAAAAGTTAAAATGCTGAAATAGATTGAATTTCACATCCACTTAATTGGATATTCCCTGGTTCTAGTATTATGAGAAGGATAAAAATCTCTCATTCCCACCCCCAATTACTTGCCTTTTTTCTAAAAGTTATAATGCCCCAGGTTTTGTAACATTTCCTCATAGGGGAATTGCTCCAACCCCTGGATCATATTGGTCACTCCCCCGCCCCGCCAATAATGTGCTTTGCTGCCATAGCAATAAGTATGCTCTCATAGACCCAACCTTCAGCAACATAGCCTTTCAGTTTTGTTCCGTGTACATGCTGTCAATTACTACCTGATAAACTGCAAATATGGTACTCACAGGTACATGATCCACTGAGTCAACCATTCATCCTATTATTTAATGTAAACTGCTTAGCTGCTTGTTTATAGTTGCTTTATACTAAGTCAATTGGTCAGTCTTGTTTAGTATTGTCTACACTGACTGGCAGCAGCTTTCCAGAGTTTCTGACTCTACCTGGACATGCCTGCAACTGAACCGTCCTAAGGCAATGCAAGGCGGTTGATCTATACTGAGCTACAGCCCAGAAAGCATAAACCAGGAACCAGAGGAGCACTTAAGAAATGACAATAACAGTTTGCTATAATTTGGCAAGCTTTGGATACCTAAACCAGCTCAAGAGAGGGGCTTGCATTTCTTTGAGGTGAAGAACTGAAATACACAGGTTCTTCCTTTGAAACAAAAGAATGTCAGGGATTTTCAAGATGCAAATTAAATCCCTGCCCCCAGGCAAATCTACTTGGGGTGTGAATTGTATTTGAGCTCACAGCTCCTTCTTTATGTGGCTGTTGAGCTCAAAGATCAACAATGGGCTGGGCACAGGAGGAGCTGCTGCAAAAAAGATATTTTAAAAAGCAAAACTTTTGAGGCCATTTATCATACAGTAATAATTTTCACAATTTGCCAGACCAAAGTGAACTAAAAAGGAGGAAGAAGAAGAAGGAAGGAAGAGCTTGCAGGAAAACCTCCTTCAGTTTGACAGCGAGTCAGGGAGGGAGAGGAACAGCTTTGCTGAGGCTGCTGCTCACAACTCCAGCCGCTGCCTTGCCGGGTGGGGAGGGAGAGGGGAAGCCACTTTTCTGGGAGGGAAGGAGCCCCGCTGGGGCTGCGAGATAGGGAAGGAGCCAAAGGGAGAACAGCAGCTTTGCGGAGGCTGCTTCTCCGGACTCGAGCCGCTGCCTTGCCCGACAGTCAGGCGGGGAGGGGCAGGAGCCGCTTTTCAGGGAGCTGGTCGGCAAGCTGCCGTGTCGGGTGTTTATTTTATTTTAATTTTATTGCTTCTAGAGGGGGGCAGGAGCCCTAACCTGCCAGATGCTGGGTACGCCCCTGCCTCCTAAGAACTCTCAGCACCCTTAAAAAGCTACAGTTCCCAGGTTTCTTTGGTGACTGTTTCCCTAACTGTTCCCATAACTGTTGCCAAGGATACCACTTTGAGCATGAAGTGCTACAGATGGGAGCCTAGAACATAAATGACCATTGGCCATGCAGCTGGTGAGTGTTGGAATTCCGGCAGCATCTGGAGCGCCCCAGGTTGGGGAAGACTGTTGTGTAGGGGATTGGGGAACTGTGGAAGAGGAGAAACCCTGCTCCCCTATTGCTGGAATAAGCCCAAGAGTCTTGCATTACTTTACAGTGGGAGAGCCTTTGCCAGAACATCTCCCATCACCCTGGACCGTTGGCCAACTGGTTTGGGGCTGGTTTGGGTGCATCACACCCAGACGTCCATAGATTCCCCACATCCCTGTTGCTTTCTCAGCAACTGCCTGCATTCCCACCGCCCTTCCTGTCGATGCAGAGAGTCTTGAGAGAGGGAGCGAGATCATCCAGATAGGAGTTGATTGGCAGTTTTAACATGCCGTCATGAGTCAGCAGCTCCAGCACAGCCACCTGGCGCTATTTGAGCTTTCCCTGGTTGCCATGGCAATGTTATTTTAACAAACAGCCTCTTAATATTTAACGGAAGCCCTGCCTCTGGCAAGGCCGCACATAGGCGCTGTCTTGCTGCTGCATGAGAGCTAGTGGCAAAGAGAGGTTCCGGAGCCAAATTTTTTGGCATCAAACCCTCGGCTCCCCTGACGAATCGCTGCAATTCATTAGCTGTTTGAAAATGTATGCCTGTCTCATAGCCAGAGACCAAATGCAACTTAAAGGAAAACACAAGTACTCCTCAGTCGATGGTAGTTACTTAAAAAAAAAAAACTAATGCATGGATCCTCTGATAGCATTTACTGAGAGCAGCTGGGATTCCCATCCTGCCACTTCCTGTTTTCTAAACTCTGAGCTGGGTTTAGTTTAGGCTTGATTTTCTTCGTTTGCCGCATCGATTTTTCTGCTTGAACATAAAGCGTGGGTTGCTGTGCGGCTGGAAAGAGAGGCAGTGGAGGGCAAGGGGAGAGCCTCAATCTGTAGACGTGATATTTAGGGAAACGAATCTTTTGCTGGAGACTTAAAAACAGCAGAAAGAGGACTTTGGGCTAGTTCTTGCAGATATTCGCGGAGCCTGAATAATTCACTCAGCTTTCATATTCTATGCAGGAACTTTTGCTCGGAACATTGTGTCCCAGACAATAGGTCATCATCTCCTTTCCCTCTCCTCTGGGAGTCATGACTTTTGTTGCGGTCGCTGAGTAACGAAGGTGAAGAGCAACGAGCTTTGACTGGGGGAAGTCCAGCTTGCAACGGACTTTGCAGTCGTTGCATTGGGGGCAGGGGGTGGTGAGCAAACTGCTAAAGCCTAAGTTTGTTTGGACCCAAGGTGCTTGATGCTCAGGTCAAATAGTTGGGCAGGCAAGGACTGGAACAGGCCGGTAGGCCAGTTGTGTTTTCCAGCTTACCTGTCTGACTGACAAAGGGGTAGCCCAATTTGCCCTGTCCTCGTTGCGGCAAGGAGACCACCGGGCAGGCTAGGAGTTGGCAGCAGCAATATAAGCTCTGAGAAAGCAACAGTACAGTAATCATAGAATTGTAGAGTTGCAAGGGACCCTGAGGATCGTCTACTCCAGTGATGGCAAACCTTTAAGAGACCGAGTGCCCAAACTGCAACCCAAAACCCACTTATTTATCGCAAAGTGCCAACAGGGCAATTTAACCTGAATACTGAGGTTTTAGTTTAGAAAAAAAAACCAACTCATATATTAACATCTTTTGTCTTACAAGAAAAACACAATAACAGAGCTTTCAATGATACAAACAACTTGTTATTGAAAGGTAAAAGTTGGCATTATCATTGTTTGGGAAATCATGAAAAGGGGAATTACTCCCAGACAACATGGCTGTTTTGATCATTTCCCTTCAAGAAACTCTTCTTTGGGAGATTTCAAAGCAGAAGCTGAATGGCCATCTGCCATGGATGCTGTAGTTGAGATCCCTGCATCTCAGGGGGGGGGTTGGACTTAGATGACCCTCGGGTTCCCTTCCAACTCCCCACAATCCTATGATTTGATGGCTAGCCTGCCGGGCTGCACTTCTGAAGCCCGCTTGTGCGGGAGGGAGCAAAATGCTGCTGGGCTTACTTGCACTTCAGCACTTTAAGACAGCGGAATGGAATATTCACATTTCTGCTGCAGCCTGCGGGCGGCAAACCCGCTACTCACGCATGTGCTGCTCTACTCAGCGCACGCTGCCCCTACAAACTCTGTGCTGGGGTGATTGCATGCGTACCCACAGAGAGAGCTCTTGAGTTCCCCCCTCTGGCACACGTGGCATAGGATCACCACCCCTGATCTATTCCAACCTCCTGCAGTGCAGGAATATGCAGTTGTTCTTTGTGGATCTTTGTGGTCACATGATTCTTAGGAGAATTCTCGAGTTCTGTCCTGGCTCCCAGGAGTTCCCTCCTCCATTGAGAGCAGGGAATCTATGATGATAATGGCGGCAAAGCCTCTAGTTAGTTTGGGTCCTTCAGGAGGCAGGGCGGGATGTAAATTGAATGAATAAATGAAAATACAGCCCGGATGGGAATAACGTAACAATTTAACGACATGGGAATTGCTGCGTCCTTAAACTTTGGATGAGGACTTGGATAACAGCCCAGATCGGAAATTGGAGTGAAGTCAGGAAAAGCTATGCTGGCAAATAGACATTTGGAGAAATATATATTTATAAATAAAGCTGTACTCGGTGGGTGTAAGGATATATGATTTTGGACATGATTGAGAATCGTATAGCCAGGGATGGAGAACTTTAAAGCGATAAAATCGGAATGTGGAAAACAGGAGAACAACAGAAGAAGGCAGGAACGAGACATGAGAGACATTCTTCAAGAGGTTGAGACTATGGGAAGTCCAGAAAAAAATAATAATAATTTGGATTACAATTTGTTTTTTTTTAGTTTATTGTTTTTAATTGGAATATGATTACATGTCAATTGGCTGTTTGTATGGGAAAATTAATTTAAAAAATGATTTTAAAAAATAATTAATAAATGAAAATAAATAACGCATACCTGGAGACAATGAAATGTACTGCAGAGCCCCTAACCACACAGAGGAAGTCTTGTAGTTCAGAAATATGTTGCTCACAGTAATGAACAACATTTTAGAAACTACACAGTGTAATTACGACAAATCACAGCAAAAGGATTAAAAGAATCTTAATAATATTAATTATAGTCTTAAATGTAGATGTCAATTTTTTTGGCTAAGACACTTCATGGAGTGGGACGTTCAGATCAAGTGGATTTCATTCGGCATAGCTGTCCATCAAAGCCTGGTAACCAATTTGGTGGCCTTAAGCTGTCATGGAATGGGTTTATTTATTTGGGTGCTGGAAAAAAAACATTTGGTAAAGCATGTTGGCGGTTTGTGATTACTCCTTTGGAAAAATGTGGATTTTCTCAAGTATTTGCCAAATGGACTAGAAATCTATACCTCTCTCCTAAATCGCAAGGACAAATAGACTTCTTCCAGACGGTTGGTTTGGAGAGTTTCAAGACAAGGCTCTCCTCTGTCTGCATTGGTATTTGATTTATGTTTCAAACCACTGGCATCACAGTGTGACAGTATAGGAGAATTAGTGGTTTTGTTCACGGGCAAGTAGAATTTAAACAAGCCTTGTATGTGGATGATTTACTATTAGTCCTTAGTAGGCCCGAGGCATTTGTACCAGAGTTAAAATAATAATAATTAATAGTTTGGGTAAAATTTTGTGGTATACAAATAATTGGTCAAAATGGGTAATAATGCCAGTGGGCAATAGATTATTTGTGTACAAAGTGGTGGTTTTGTTGGTGCAGAGGTCTTAACAAACTTAGGTGCTTTGATTACAAGAAAGAAGATTCCACCTAAACATTAGGAAGAACTTCCTGACAGTAAGAGCTGTTCGGCAGTGGAATATGCTGCCAAGGAGTGTGGTGGAGTCTCCTTCTTTCAAGGTCTTTAAGCAGAGGCTTGACAGGCATATGTCAAGAATGCTTTGAGGGTGTTTCCTGCTTGGCAGGGGGTTGGACTGGATGGCCCTTGTGGTCTCTTCCAACTCTATGATTCTATGATTCTAAGAGATATTTCTCAAAGGATTAAACTGAACCTGAACAAGTTGATGAAGGAGGTTTCTAGCGATTTAGAGCAATGCACATTACTTAAATTTAGCATTTGGGGTAAGATTAACATACTGCAGGTTAATATTGCCATGGATAATATATGTACTTAGTGGTATTTTGTTATCTATTCCCCAAATATATTTTCCAAAAAAATGAATAAATATTGATTTGAGAAGTTAATTTGGGACAATACTTTAAGATAATGCAACCACCAGTATCTGAAGGTGGTTTTAATTTTCCAGATATTAGTATGCATCTTAAGGTGTGTCAGCATGTACAAATGATTGACAAGTTTCTCCTCCTATCAGTGCCCCAGCTTAAGTGATTCTAGAGATAGTTTATTTCACGCTTGTTCTTGGATGGCTAATAATAGTGTCTAAATATGGTAAAAGGACTTGTAGCACCTTTGTGTGTGAGAGAGAGATGGCGTATGTTGGCCTGTCAGCTACAATATGATCCACACGCTCACGCTAAATTAACTTTATGTGGTAATCTAGTTCTGCAGATAGACAGGCAGTCTTTTTTTGTGCAAGGAATGGGTGGCATGTTGGATACATATATTAGACCAGCTGATAGACTCAGATGCAGGAAGTTTTTTTATTTCTTGTTTTACAGCTTAAGTGTCAATTATCAATGAGTGCAAGAGTGGCAATATTTTCAATTACAACATCTGCTGGTACATCTATTTATGGCCCATCTGCTTTGAGTACTTTGACATTTCCTAAACTGTTAGAGGGAATTATTGACTACTTACAGAAAACCAAACCTATAACCACTGTTGATGAACTCTTAATGGATTTTGGTAAGGTAGACGTTCCGGAACTTGAGAGAAGCGCGGAAAAGGGAATTGGAAGATAAGCAATGGGAAATTGCTTTAGAAACCATACAGAATGGTTTCCTTGGACCTGAAATTGAGATTGATACAACACAAATTGATATTTCTAGTACATTGGACTTCACAGCGTTTGTATAGGAACGCTTTGTCTAATGCAGATAGATGTTGGAAAGTGTAATGCTGAGAAATGCGTCTTTGAGATATAAGATGTGGGTTTGTCCAGTGATATATTTCTTTCGGACTGAGGTTGTTACTTACATCAATTTTGTACTGAAAAATTTCTTGATATTTGCAGGCGCTCATGTGCTTTTAAACTATATCCCTGTGGGATGGGAACTATCAGACAGGCAACAAAAGTGGGGTTTGGGAGCCCTTATGGTGGCTAAGAGACTTAAATTTCTGGCCTGGAAAAGATAAATACCCACCGTCTATTACACAGAGCACCTGACAGCTTTGGCAACATATTTCATATAAATGTCTATCTCGTGTGGAATTATGTTTACTTTTAAGATTTGTGTACTGATAGTTACTGTATCCACAGTGTGAACTGGTGGTAGTCTACGCTTATTAGTATTATTCAGATGTTATTTGGGTGTTTTTGTTTTATTTTTTCCTTACCTTGTTGGATTTGCAAATAAAAAACTTAAGAAAATAACCTGTTGGGAAAACTGAGGGGTTACTTTCTTGACTGTTTCGCCCCCCCCCCCGGTCCTATATGTGCCCTGGAGTCTGTTGTGGACCTTCGTATGATAGCTATTAGACCTAGCATTCGCTGCACACATTCTGACTTTCAACCGTGCATCTCTGTGCCTAGCCAAGGAGACTGTGTATCCTCCATGTTTCTTGGGGCTGTTTAAGCCTGGAGATATCCTGCAGGACCTGGAGGTGACCCAGTTCCAGAAATGAGGTTCAGTGCACTTCTGATCTCCCGGGAAGCGGTGGCGATTTTCACAGAGACTGAACTGGAGGGAGAAAAACTCTCGCCCTGTCATATCGGCCGCACTTCAAGTCCGCCAGCTCAGACCGTGGCCTGATTTGGCGATTTCATTCTGCCTCATTGACTGCCGCTGCCGTAGCAAGAGGGGGACACTTTTTCCTTCATGCGTGTTTTTCAAAGGTTTCATTGTTTCATGGGTTCAGCGCAAGGGTGGGGAGACACATGCCCCCCCTCCCCAATGCTGTTGGACTGTAATTCCTATCATCCCTGGCTGTTGGCTATACTGGCTGAGGTTTATGGGAGTTGGGAGTCCCAATGGCATCTTCATGGCCACAGATTCCACATCTCTGGTTTTGTGGAAGAACCGCTCCTAATACAGTGGTGCCTCGCAAGACGAATTTAATTCGTTCCGCGAGTCAATTCGTTTTGCAAAAAAAATCGTCTTGCGAATCGCGGTTTCCCATAGGAATGCATTGAAATTTCTTTTTTTGCCCATAGGAACGCATTAATTAAATTTCAATGCATTCCTATGGTAAACCGCAATTCGCAAGACGAATTTTTTGCAAAACGAATTCGTCTTACTAGTCACCATCAGATCGTAAGACGCATTCGTCTTGCGAAAAATTCATCTTGCAGGCCATTCATCTTGCGAGGTACCACTGTAGCAATATAGTGTTCTACTCTATAAAACCTGGTTTCTCATATTTCTCCAGGTGGCTTGCTCAGACACCTGCATTGGAAGACTATGGAATCAATAGTATTGCATTTCCATTCCTTTTTAGATGGCAACGTATATACTCACGGGACTTCAAAGTGGTAGCCATGGGCTTTCACAGCAGTAGGAGAGAGGTCTCTCACCCAAGGATGAACCACAACCCCCAGATTCCCAGTTTTCATTTTAAAAATAAGACCTAAGTTTCTAGCATTTGTAGAACCTGAAATGAGGCAAAAGGCACAGGCAAGATTCTTTGTGTGTGAGAGAAACTAGCTTGTGTGCTGCAACCACCCATTCCAGTGTTTTGATTTCCCCCCTGCTGGAAAAAGTTCTGCAGAGGCCCATGATCTTGCTGGTTTTGGGGGGGTGGGGTGGGGTGGTCCTCCTGCTCATCTTCCTAAGCAAGGCATTGATATTGTTCCCTTGCCAAGTCTTGCCTTGATGTTGCCCTGTGTGGATTTGTAAATCTTTTATTAGTTATTGTTTCTAGTTCAGCTGAGATACATGTAGTGAAATTAATTTTGAATCTGATATGAATGCCCAAGTGATAACATGTTGTGAATTGTAGCTGCAAAAGGAAGCTTGTAAACCAAACTAAATTACACAATCTTACACACTCTTATTTTGGGAGCACGTCCTACTGGTCCCAGTGGCACTTATTTGTCAGTAAACATGCAGAGGATTGGGTAGCGTCGTTTATAAGATAGAAATGCTTCTAGTGGTGCAAGGTATTCAGGCTTTTTGTAATTTCTTGCATTAAAATAGTTTTAAAGGTCTTTAAAAGTCTGCTGCCCAGGGGCGTCTTTTAAATTAGTTGATTGTTTATTTATCTCCTGCCTTCCAAGAGCCTAAGTTGACATACATGGTCCTACCCTCCAATAAAATTCCAGTACAGCAATATTTTAAAGCTACCAAGAATTTCTCAACCCTGATCAGACCACTTAACAGACTGACCCATTTGTGCATTGCAATGCAGTGTGAGGGGCTGGATCCCTGAAATCTCTTCCAGGTCTGTTTGCAAAACCTGCACGTGTGGTGATGCTGTTATTGTGCCAAGAGGAAAGGGAATGCGGCCCTCAGACTGAGAAAGGCTCCCTGCTTCTTGCCATAAAACAAATGAAAACACAGTTGGAAGCTTTTGTGATTTGGATGGCTTCCAAGTAAAGTCTAAAGCAGGGTCCCCAAGCTAAGGCCCGGGGGCCGGATGCGGCCCAATCGCCTTCTAAATCCGGCCCCCAGACGGTCTGGGAATCAGCATGTTTTTACATGAGTAGAATGTGTCCTTTTATTTAAAATGCATCTCTGGGTTATTTGTGGGGCATAGGAATTTGTTCATTCCCCCCCCCCCCCAAAAAAAATATATAGTCCGCCCCCGCACAAGGTCTGAGGGACAGTGGACCGGCCCCCTGCTGAAAAAGTTTGCTGACCCCGGGTCTAAAGGATGCCTGTTTATGTTGTATGAGACCATGATGGTTCTGTTACAAAGCAGAGATGAATAACTTGTGACCTTCAGAATGCAGTTGGACTGTCGGTTCCCAAACCCAGCCAGCGTGGCCAGTGGTCAAGGCCACAAGATCTTCATCCCTTGTCTTAAGATAAGGGTAATCAGGCATCAAGCTGTGCTGAATCATAAGAACAGTTTTGCCGCATTAAATCAAGGTCCATTTGGTCCTAGGTTCCGTTTCCAACAGCAGACACCAAAACTTCATAGGTCATAGGGTTGCATCCAACGCTCGTCGTCCTCAGAGTAGACGCATTGAAATTAATGAGCATGACTAGCTGAGATCCATTCATTTCAGTGGCTTTACTGTGAGTAACACATAGCTGGATACATCCCGGAAAAGGGATTTCCAACTCTAGTGACTCACTCCCAAAGACCCACCATCTCCAGAATCTTCTCCTCAAGATTAATGGGGAATATTGAGAATCTGCTGGCTCATGAGTGACTCACTGGCACTTTTGCCTTCATGGCAACTTGTAACAAATGAAGCTTTTGACATTGCTGTGAGAACAGATACAGTGGTACCTCTACTTACGATTTTAATGCATTCTGAACGCACATTCGTAAGTCGGAAAAAATTGTAAGTCGAATCCCATAGGAATGCATTGGGAGGAAAAAATTCGTAAGTCGAAGCAACCCTATCTAAAAATTCGTAAGTAGAAAAAATCCTATCTGAACCACATCCAAGATGGCGGACGGAGATCCATTCGTAAGTAGATACATTCGTAAGTAGAGTTATTCGTAAGTAGAGGTACCACTGTAATTATAAAGCTCCTTTTAGCGGTAGGGGTTGTTGAGGCTAGTCATATGATCGTTGGTACAGTGTGGCCGCATCTCATTGACATCACCATATTAGTTCTACCAGAATCCAGCCAGGGAGTCTTCGACACATTGTTTTTTTCCATAGCCTGCAATCGGGGTACAGTATATGCATTTTTTGCTGGCCTTGGTAGCCAGCCAAAATGTGTGCTTCCCATGGCCACCTGGTCATACTAAGTACACCTGCTCAAGGGTTTGGTCAGTAGGCCTGAGATTGCCATTTACGTGAAGGAGGAAATGTTTTGTATCGGTAAATAAAGAGTGCACAGACTTGCACGTACGTCCTAAACTGTGGCCAATTCCACAGTTCATTCTCATAGTTCTTTGTTTTCGACTCTTGCAAACGGAAAACGGTCGCCTTTAAATTAGGACACGTGGACACCTTAGGGTAGGCCTCGCAGGAAGAGAAATACAGGTGTCACACGATGGAGACAGACTGAAAGTCCCTGCTAGGATAATTTTATTAGGAATTGGAAAAGTATCATCTGGTCTGCAACAATACCGAGGCGCTGATGAAAGACTGTAGATAAAAGTGCAGAAATTGCATCAATCTTTTTTTTGAAAAGAAAAGGGAGCAAGGTTTCTCTCTCTCTCCCTTCTGTTTAAATAACAGTTCTTTGTTCCTCTCCATTTTATTTTATTTTTTTCAAGCGCTTGCCGCTGTGGTACATAAAGATCCAAGAGTCTTTCATCCCCAAATTCCCCACCTTTACCTTCTTCTTTTTAGCAAGCCCCAATTACAAGCCATTGATTTTCGTCTGGCTTGCCCGCTGAGAAAGATTGACCTTCTGCGGCGCATCTTCAGAGAGCAGCCCTCTTTGAGCTGCTCTGAGGTCAGCAGCAAAAGCAGGAGGCTAAGTTAAAAGTCCGTCTCTTCTTCTTCGCATACCTCGTCGTCCTTCACTTCCCGCATGCTTGAGGGGCTCCACCTTTTGCAAACGACGGATCAGAGGCACTATTATTAGACACCTCCATTTTAATGTTTCTTTTTTAACAACCTTGAGGAGCAAGGGGGCAACATGATTCCTTTTGTTAGAAGCCTTTACGATTCCTCACTTTGGGCCTAGAGGAAAGCATGTCCTCCTTGTTCACCTTTCTTTGGTTTAAAATCCTCTGTGTCCTCCCGTTCGCCTCCACCATCCTTTTCTCGGTTTCCTGTGATGGGTCCAAAATCACAGGTGTTTTAGGCGAGTTTTAACGTCTTGCGGTGGTCCTCCAGGTATTGCTATCAAAGAGCCTCCCATGATTGATGCTCTCTTTGGGTTGGAGCAGTCAGGGAAGAGTTATTGCTCAGGGCTAAAGCCTCTGCCCCGCATGCAGAAGGTCCCAGGTTCAAATCTCAGCATCTTCAGGTAGGGCTTGGAGAAACCTTGGTCTGAAATCCTGGAGAGCTGTTTCCATTTTTAAGAAAACCATGTTAGATGAGCCAATGGTCTGACTTGGTATAAGGCAGCATCTGGGACTAGGTGGATAAAAAGCAATGATTTTTACAGTGGTACCTCGGGTTACAGACGCTTCAGGTTACAGACTCTGCTCACCCAGAAATAGTACCTCGGGTTAAGAACTTTGCTTCAGGATGAGAACAGAAATCGCACGGTGGCGGCGCGAGCCCCCATTAGCTAAAGTGGTACCTCAGGTTAAGAACAGTTTCAGGTTAAGAATGGACCTCCAGAACGAATTAAGTTCTTAACCCGAGGTACTACTGTATATTTAAAAAAACGATGTTTTTTTATCTAAATCGGATTTTTAAAATAGAATGCTTTTAGAGGAAAAATCTTTCTAAAGATCGTTTTCTATTTAAGTCACATTATAGTCCAAAGGCTATTCATTGGTAAATAAGGATTTGTTTTAAGTTTTTCATGTGTGCCAAAATTCAGTCTTAAGGGTTTGGTTTTTTAAAAATGTTTAACCACATCAGTTAACAAACATGGATACATATGCTATAATGTTATTCTTTTAGTTAAATAAATTGTTTAAATTGTTATTCAGGAAAATACTGTTTTTCTCCTTCCAACAAAGTACAGCAGAAAAGTACTTTTTATAAAGGGTTAACTTAATAAACCTCACAACAATTTCATAATTATTTGTATGCATTTCTAATACAGTAGTATAACCAAATTTATTATTCCAAAAATTAGACATTCATCTGGTTGTAAATATTAAGATCATACCAGCAAGAATGAGTCTTTGGGGGGGGCATGATTTAAATCAAGTTTTACTGACTAGTGATTTAAATCGTGATTTAAATCAAATCCACCCTGGTCTGGGTGTTGTTTCTCCATCCATTTCTTATCAATAAAACAATTTGGTGAGGCATGAGCAAATTCTTTATTCTGAAAGTGTGGCCCAGAGAAAGAAATTGAAGAAGCACTGAGATAAGGAAAAACCTTGGAGCAGAACAGACAAGCGCTCGTTCTGAGGCAAAACCTGAACATATTCGGTCAGGCTTCTAGGCCTTTTTTTTCTTCATTAGTGCCAACTCTCTGATGCTTTACTTTCGGATTTTATGATTCCCACCAGGGCTCTTTGGCATATCATTAATTTCTCATTCTCTTCAAAGAGAGATGCCCTTTCAGCACACTGTGCAAAAGTGAGTAGTTTTTTTTTGCAGGCATATCCCCTGGGGTTTTCCCTTCCAAAACTCTATTTAGCTGGCCTGATGCAGGCTGTCATTTTTTTTAAAAAAACCAGAATTCCAAGTTCAGGTTACATGGGGCGGGGTGGGGGGAGGAAGATATTGAAATGCAGGGGGGAAATGCTTTTGTTTATATTTTCACACCAGGCTACACCCCTCACATCCCACCCTTCACTGTATTTTGGACAATTAAGAATGTATCCCGTCTTGTCTGGAGCAGGGGGGTTGCTGGAGTGAAAATGTCAACAATCATTGTGCTTGAGTTGCGTTGCAGACTCTCTTGTAGGTTTTTTGAGAGCTAGCAGTTTATCATGTTGGCTTTCAAACTCTTGGTTTACAGGTGAAACTCGGAAAATTAGAATATCGTCAAAAAGTGCGTTTATTTCAGTAACGCAACTTAAAAGGTGAAACCAATATGAGATAGATGCATGACATGCAAAGCAAGATATGTCAATCCTTTATTTGTTGCAATTGTAATTATTTGTCGTTAGGCAGGTCAATTATAAATGGAATGTTATTAATGTAATATTGATGTTTATTTTTGTATTATTGTAACAATTTGTTTAATAAATGTGGAACTTCCAAAAGAAAAACTGTGGAATTTCCAAAAGAAAGCATTTGTAAAAATAAAAATAAAAAATAAGTTGCATTACTGAAATAAATGCACTTTTTGACGATATTCTAATTTTCCGAGTTTCTCCTGTATTTGCTCATTGTTTATATCCCAACTTTCTTCCAAGATAGGCAAGGCTGAGTACACAGTTCTCCACCTCCCCATTTCATCCTCACAACAGCCCTGTGAGGTAGGGTAGGCTGAGAGTGGGGATTTGAACCCTGGTCTCCCAAGGGTTCTCCCATTAAACACTCTTCCATGCGGCCTCTCATGCTGCAGTTTGCACCCAGGAAGTGAGTGGTTTAGTGGCCCAATTCAGCTCACCTCAGGGATTCCATGTGTTAGGTGCAATTGTATGGTGCGAGGTAAAAAAACCAGCAGCTGCCACACGTCTTGTATTTTTAATGTTTCAAAATGTGAAAGCCAGCCTGTCCTATAAAGCATCTTTTACCAGAGTGATTAATGATTCAAAATCACTAACATGAGGCCAAGATGTAACTTTTAATTTGTATGACTAGCAACAGGAGAGGACTTTCCGATTATATTTTATGTGACTTCCATCCCACCCTTACCCCTACCCCAATAGAGCCGGTCAGAAATAAGGTGATTTTATTTTGGTACATTACATTGTACCATGCAGAGGCTTTGAACTCAATGATGTGATTTGGATTTTTATTTTAAGCACAATTTTTACACCTCCTTGGGTGGTGATGGTGACTTTTGTACAGCTTTGAAATTTAAGTTTGTTTATGATTCTTCTGTTTTGTTTCCTCTTAAGTTACTAGGCTAGCAGTTTGCCAGGCATGTTTGCAAACTCGAAGCTCCTGTGTTTTATGCGCTTGATTTTTCCATTCAATTTCTTGATTTATAATAATCGAGAATTGTGTCTGTAACATTTTTATGTTCTGTTTAATAGGTTCGCTATCCAGATTATCAAATAATTCTTTTTCATTTCTTCCCGTTTCTTCCCATATCTCCATTTTTTTTCTTCTCTCTGATTTTCTTTGGGTATGCATTCTGTTGTATAAAGAGAAACCTCTTATAGCAGCTTTACTCGCGTCCCATGCGGTTTTAATGTCAGTCCCTTGGTTCAGGTTAAGTTCAAAGAATTTTTTTAGTGTTGACTTCGCTTTTTGCAGGACAGTTTCATCATTTAACAGACTTTCATTTAGTCGCCATCTTCTTGCTTTCTTCTCATCTCCTTTCAGCCATACCCATACCGGGTTATGGTCTGAGATTGTTCTTGGTTGGATTTCGACCTTATTTACATGAATTATAAGTTCTTTCGAGGCCCAAATGGGGGCTTTGAAATTTAAGTTATGGACCACTGCTGCTATGTACAGTGGTACCTCGGTTTACAAACAAAATTGGTTCCGGAAGTCCGTACTTAACCTGAAGCGTACTTAACCTGAAGCGAACTTTCCCATTGAAAGTAATGGAAAGTGGATTAATCCGTTCCAGACGGTCCGTGGAGTACTTAACTTGAAGCGTACTTAACCTGAAGCGAACTTTCCCATTGAAAGTAATGGAAAGTGGATTAATCTGTTCCAGACGGGTCCGCGGAGTACTCAACCTGGAGCGTACTTAACCCGAGGTATGACTGTAATTGGTTCCGGAAGTCCGTACTTAACCTGAAGCGAACTTTCCCATTGAAAGTAATGGAAAGTGGATTAATCCGTTCCAGACAGGTCCGTGGAGTACTTAAACTGAAAATACTCAAACCGAGGTGTACTTAAACCGAGGTACGACTGTACTTGCTGTAAAGTGCTTCATGATCGTACAGTTGGGTCACCTAGTCCAACGCCCCTGCAATGCAAGGATCTCAACTGAAGCATCTCTGACAGATGGCCATCCAACCTCTGCTTAAGAACCTCCAAGGAAGGACAGTCCACAACCTCTGAAAGGAGTTTGCTCCACTGTCAAACAGCTCTGACTCTCAGAAAGTTCTTCCTGAGGTTTAATCGGAATCTCCTTTCTTGTAACTTGAACCCATAGCAGGAGAAAACAAGCTTGCTCCATCTTCATGTGACAGCCCGTATGAGTATACATGGGCAATGTTCAAAATTAGCCGGGCACCAGGTGCATTTTGTACCTGGCTTTCAACTTAATAATAACAATAATAATTTATTACTGGTATTTATTCCCCGCCCATCTGGCTGGGTTTCCCCAGCCACCCTGGGTGGCTTCCAACAAAATATTAAAATACAATAGTCTGTTAAACATTAAAAGCTTCCCTAAACAGGGCTGCCTTCAGATGTCTTCTAAAAGTCTGGTAGTTGTTTTTCTCTTTGACATTTGGTGGGAGGGCGTTCCACAGGGTGGAAGAATGCCTTCTGCCCGGTTCCCTGTAGCTTTGCTTCTCGCAGCGAGGGAACCACCAGAAGGCCCTTGGAGCTGGACCTCAGTGTCTGGGCAGAACGATGGGGGTGGAGACGCTCCTTCAGGTGCAACCCTACATGCAACCCAAGTAAAGATGTCTGGCTGCCAGGATGGCACCTGGCATCTTCACCACCTGGGGAGCATTGCATTTGGACTGTTTTCACACAGGGATGCCCCATCCTGTAGAATTCTATCAGCTGTATTTTATCTTCACAATCAGAATGAATTTCTGGAATCAAAGTGCTTTTTGTTCTGTGCAGCCTGAGCAGGAGCCATAAAGGAAAAAGAGGTCGGAATAGGCCAATATCTGTGAGGACTGTCCCTGGATCAAGTGACTTTCCTTCTTTAAGTTCTCAAAGTTCTTAACCGAGCTCAATGTTGTCATCTGAACTAGCCAGATGTTTTAACTGAGAATCAATCACAGTCGGCCCATCATTTGAAAAGGAAGACTTTAGAGCTGTCTTCCCCTTCATGGATCAATGCCTTGTCGTGGCGAAGGGGCTTGAATAACTCAGAGAAGCTATGAGCTATGCCATGCAGGGCCACCCAAGATGGACAGGTCATAGTGGAGAGTTTTGACTAAACGTGATCCACCTGGAGAAGGAACTGGCAAGCCACTCCAGTATCCCTGCCAAGAAAACTCCATGGACAAAGACAACAGGCATATAAAAGTTATGACGCTGGAAGATGAGCCCCTCAGGTCGGAAGGCGTCCAACATGCTACTGAGGAAGAGCGGAGGACAAGTACAAGTAGATTCAGAGCTGATGAAGCGGCTGGGCCAAAGCCGAAAGGACGCTCAGTTGCGGATATGCCTGGAAGCGAAAGGAAAGTCCGATGCTGTAAAGAAAAATATTGCATAGGAACCTGGAATGTAAGAACCATGAGTGGAGGTAAGCTGGATGTGGTCAAAAATGAGATGACAAGAATAAATATCGACATCCTGGGCATCAGTGAACTAAAATGGAAGGGAATGGGCGAATTCAGTTCGGGTGACTATCATATCTACTACTGTGGGCAAGAATCCTGTAGCAGAAATGGAGTGGCCCTCATAGTCAACAAAAGAGTGGCAAAAGCTGTAATGGGATGCAATCTCAAAAATGACAGAATGATCTCGATACGAATCCAAGGCAGACCTTTTAACATCACAGTAATCCAAGTTTATGCACCAACTACCGGTGCTGAAGAAAGTGAAATTGACCAATTCTATGAAGACCTACAACAACTTCTAGAAATGACACCAAAGAAGGATGTTCTTCTCATTACAGGGGATTGGAATGCTAAAGTAGGGAATCAAGAGATAAAAGGAACAACTGGCAAGTTTGGCCTTGGAGTTCAAAATGAAGCAGGGCAAAGGCTAATAGAGTTCTGTCAAGAGAACAAGCTGGTCATCACAAACACTCTCTTCCAACAACACAAGAGACGACTCTACACATGGATATCACCAAATGGGCAGCATCGAAATCAGATTGATTATATTCTCTGCAGCCAAAGATGGAGAAGCTCTATACAGTCAGCAAAAACAAGACCTGGAGCTGACTGTAACTCAGATCATCAGCTTCTTATAGCAAAATTCCAGCTTAAACTGAAGAAAGTAGGAAAAACCACTGGGCCAGTAAGATACAATCTGAATCAAATCCCTTATGAATACACAGTGGAAGTGAGGAACAGGTTTAAGGATTTAGATTTGGTGGACAGAGTGCCTGAAGAACTATGGATGGAGGCTCGTAACATTATACAGGAGGCAGCAATGAAAACCATCCCAAGGAAAAGGAAATGCAAGAAAGCAAAATGGCTATCCAACGAGGCCTTACAAATAGCGGAGGAGAGGAGGCAAGCAAAATGCAAGGGAGATAGGGAAAGATACAGGAAACTGAATGCAGATTTCCAAAAAACAGCAAGGAGAGACAAGAGGGTCTTCTTAAATGAGCAATGCAAAGAAATAGAGGAAAACAATAGAATGGGGAAAACCAGAGATCTGTTCAAGAAAATTGGAGATATGAAAGGAACATTCCGTACAAAGATTACCATAATCAAGGACAAAAGTGGTAAGGACCTAACAGAAGCAGAAGACATCAAGAAGAGGTGGCAAGAATACACAGAGGAATTATACCAGAAAGATATGGAGGTCTCATACACCCCAGGTAGTGTGGTTGCTGACCTTGAGCCAGACATCTTGGAGAGTGAAGTCAAATGGGCCTTAGAAAGCATTGCTAATAACAAGGCCAGTGGAAGTGATGATATTCCAGCTGAACTATTTAAAATTTTAAAAGATGATGCTGTTAAGGTGCTACACCCAATATGCCAGCAAGTTTGGAAAACTCAGCAATGGCCAGAGGATTGGAGAAGATCAGTCTACATCCCAATTCCAAAGAAGGGCAGTGCCAAAGAATGCTCCAACTACCGCACAATTGCGCTCATTTCACACGCTAGCAAGGTTATGCTTAAAATTCTACAAGGCAGGCTTAGGCAGTATGTGGACCGAGAACTCCCAGAAGTGCAAGCTGGATTTCGAAAGGGCAGAGGAACCAGAGACCAAATAGCAAACATGCGCTGGATTATGGAGAAAGCTAGAGAGTTCCAGAAAAACGTCTACTTCTGCTTCATTGACTATGCCAAAGCCTTTGACTGTGTCGACCACAGCAAACTATGGCAAGTTCTTAAAGAAATGGGAGTGCCTGATCACCTCATCTGTCTCCTGAGAAATCTCTATGTGGGACAAGAAGCTACAGTTAGAACTGGATATGGAACAACTGATTGGTTCAAAATTGGGAAAGGAGTACGACAAGGTTGTATATTGTCTCCCTGCTTATTTAACTTATATGCAGAATTCATCATGCGAAAGGCTGGACTAGATGAATCCCAAGCCGGAATTAAGATTGCCGGAAGAAATATCAACAACCTCAGATATGCAGATGACACAACCTTGATGGCAGAAAGCGAGGAGGAATTAAAGAACCTTTTAATGAGGGTGAAAGAGGAGAGCGCAAAATATGGTCTGAAGCTCAACATCAAAAAAACCAAGATCATGGCCACTGGTCCCATCACCTCCTGGCAAATAGAAGGGGAAGAAATGGAGGCAGTGAGAGATTTTACTTTCTTGGGCTCCTTGATCACTGCAGATGGTGACAGCAGTCACGAAATTAAAAGACGCCTGCTTCTTGGGAGAAAAGCAATGACAAACCTAGACAGCATCTTAAAAAGCAGAGACATCACTTTGCCGACAAAGGTCCGTATAGTTAAAGCTATGGTTTTCCCAGTAGTGATGTATGGAAGTGAGAGCTGGACCATAAAGAAGGCTGATCGTCGAAGAATTGATGCTTTTGAATTATGGTGCTGGAGGAGACTCTTGAGAGTCCCATGGACTGCAAGAAGATCAAACCTATCCATTCTGAAGGAAATCAGCCCTGAGTGCTCCCTGGAAGGACAGATTGTGAAGCTGAGGCTCCAATACTTTGGCCACCTCATGAGAAGAGAAGAATCCTTGGAAAAGACCCTGATGTTGGGAAAGATTGAGGGCACTAGGAGAAGGGGACGACAGAGGACAAGATGGTTGGACAGTGTTCTCGAAGCTACGAACATGAGTTTGACCAAACTGCGGGAGGCAGTGCAAGACAGGAGTGCCTGGCGTGCTATGGTCCATGGGGTCACGAAGAGTCGGACACGACTAAACGACTAAACAACAAAACAACAACAGAGCTGTCTTACTCCCAAATGGCAACTAGTCATTTTGTTTTGGCGACTGTAACCTTAGTTTAAGGAGCCATTTGGCTCCTAGCTTATATATCTGAGTTTCTAACATTGTGGTCAGGCCTTCAGAATTTCAGTTGAATTTGCCTGTTCATTCAGGCCCCTTTTCATTCAGGCCTTGCTGAGTCTTACTTTTGCCACGGCCCCAGCCACCACTGGCATATGTCCCTCAAAATGTGGCCCAGAAGGGAATGTGGCCCTTAGTGCTGAAAAACATTCCCTACCTCTGGGATAAGGGTCTGTATTAAGCCCCTTTGTCTAAGGACTGAACCTGTTCCAACGGGTATGATTTAAACAAGTGTTCTTACACTTACGTGTACTTTCATAGAAGCATAGAGTTGGAAGAGACCACAAGGGCCATCCAGTCCAACCTCCTGCCAAGCAGGAAACACCATCAAAGCATTCTTGACATATGCCTGTCAAGCCTCTGCTTAAAGACCTCCAAAGAAGGAGACTCCACCACACTCCTTGGCAGCAAATTCCACTGTCGAACAGCTGTTACTGTCAGGAAGTTCTTCCTAATGTTTAGGTGGAATCTTCTTTCTTGTATTTTGAATCCATTGCCCCATGTCCGCTTCTCTGGAGCAGCAGAAAACAACCTTTCTCCCTCCTCTATATGACATCCTTTTATATATTTGAACATGGGTATCATATCACCCCTTAACCTTCTCTTCTCCAGGCTAAACATGCCCAGCTCCCTAAGCTGTTCCTCTTAAGGCATCGTTTCCAGACCTTTGACCATTTTGGTTACCTTCCTCTGGACACGTTCCAGCTTGTCAGTATCCTTCTTGAACTGTGGTGCCCGGAACTGGACACAGTACTCCAGGTGAGGTCTGACCAGAGCAGAATACAGTGGTACTATTACTTCCCTTGATCTAGATGCTATACTCCTATTGATGCAGCCCAGAATTGCATTGGCTTTTTTAGCTGCTACATCACACTGTTGACTCATGTCAAGTTTGTGGTCTACCAAGACTCCTAGATCCTTTTCACATGTACTGCTCTCAAGCCAGGTGTCTCCCATCCTGTATTTGTGCCTTTCAATTTTTTTGCCCAAGTGTAGTACTTTACATTTCTCCCTGTTAAAATTCATCTTGTTTGCTTTGGCCCAGTTGTCTAATCTGTTACGGTCATTTTGAAGTGTGATCCTGTCCTCTGGGGTATTAGCCACCCCTCCTAATTTGGTGTCGTCTGCAAACTTGATCAGGATGCTCTCAAGCCCATCATGCAAGCTTTCTGGCAATTAAGACAGATAGTGGGACATACAGTGGTACCTCGACTTACGAAGACAATCCGTTTCATGGCGCTCTTCGTAAGTCGAGGTGTTTGGATGTCGACGCGCCCGTTCTGCGCATGCGCGAAGCACGATGTGGCGCTTCTGCACAGGCGCAGAAAGCACGTGCGGGGCGCACGTGGTGAAAAGACTTCCGGGGTTGTCGACTTTGTAAGTCGAAACCTTTGGAAGTCGAAGCATTCGTATGTCGAGGTACCACTGTACCACAAGGAACAAAGATGTTTGGATATGCATCTGAAATAAGTACATCTGAAATAATGTGGGTGTAGCAAAGGGAGAAATGAGATTCTTATTGCTTTGTAAACAGCTGACAAATGTTGAAGTGTTATTACACACTCTCTTAAAGATGATACATTAAGTGAATGAAATTTTTAGATTTTTTTATGCTCTTAGTCTTACAGTTGACATTTTTCTCTTTTCATTAAGTGCTCTAAATAACATTAGATCTGAATACAAAGGTTCAGGGAGTTGGGCACCAAAATAATTTATTGCTCTTTAATGACAAGAGCTTTTAAAAAAAAGGCAAGTAAAATCAATGAACTCTCTTCTTATGAGCTTAGCATACAAGTTTAATGTTTGTTTTTTGTGTTCGTTATGTATTGTACAACTGTGTCACTAAGTTTGTAGTGAACTCAGGAAATCGTGTACCAGTTTTTCTTAAGACTAATCTACAGTGACAAGGAGCTGCAAACTTGATAATCAACTTCTGGTTAGAATTTCTGTCAGATTTAATTGCAAAAATGTGGGTGGTATATCTGCCGATCTCTGTTTGCGCCACAACCTGAAGTATGTGCAGCTTTAAGGCATGGGTAGGCAAACTAAGGCCCGGGGGCTGGATGCGGCCCAATCGCCTTCTAAATCCCGGACTGCAGACGGTCCGGGAATCAGCGTGTTTTTACGTGAGTAGAATGTGTCCTTTTATTTAAAATCTCTGGGTTATTTGTGGGGCATGGGAATTCGTTCACCTCCCCCCCAAAAAAAAATAGTCCGGCCCCCCACAAGGTCTGAGGGACAGTGGACCGGCCCCCTGCTGAAAAAGTTTGCTGACTCCTGCTTTAAGGAGTCAACATCGGCTGCATACACACCATATATTTCAAGCACATTTCCCCTCCTCTCCAAAAAGAATGTTCCTGGGAACTGTAGTTTGTTAAGGTTGTTGGGAAATGGAGCTTTGTAAAGGGTAAACTATGGTTCCCGTGATTATTCGGAGGGGGAATGCTTAATGAATAGTGTGCACATGGTCATTGCCTTACATAGGGGTGGATTTGAATGGGCCAGTCACTCTTAAGTACGTAGTAGAAGAGCTGTGAGCAACACCCTAAAGCAAGGGTGATCCTCTAAATGCTGTTGGACTCCAGGTTCCATCAGCCCCAGCCCAGCATGGCCAGTGGTCAGGAATGATGGGAGTTGTAGTCCAGCAATGTCTACAGGGCCCCAAGGTCCCTCCCTACCCCTTGCTGTGTAACACTGTAAAGGAAGTTAAGTGGTGAAATAGTGGCAGCAGAGTGGGAAATGGCAAAGGAGGAAACCGAGAGCGGTGTGGCTTTCCTTGCCATTTCAAAAAGCCCAAGGATTGAGAGAGATTTCGTTCTGTGAAATTTGCACGTGCATCAGAATAGCCCTATTGGACCGGACCAAAGACCCGGGTATTAACCAGATATCCAGGTGGGAAGCCCACCGAGAGCTACAGCCCTCTCCCTCTTGTGTCTCCTGCCAAGTGGAACTCAGATACGGCAGGTAATATAGGCATCGTGAGTCGTCGTGATCACTTGACGGCTCCTCACTTGGTGACTCACGAGCCACCTTGGATTCCTTTTTGAAGTACGGCTGGATATGATTTTCAAAGGCTGGTAAATCATCAGCTCATGACGCGGCACTGAATGTCTGGACCAGCTCCTTTAGGGAGCACCGTCTTTGATGTGAGAGGTTTGGCGAGAGTTCTGTTGAACGTTTACGGCTCACTTAGGCATACAGGTCACGCTGCAGCTGTCAAGTGATGTGTGTCCATCTATGCTAGCAGTGGGGCACCTGTGGCCCTACAGAATTTACTGGACTGCTGCTCCCACTATCCCTGACCTTTGGCCAATGCCATCTAAAAGGCCACAAATTCCTCGCTTCTGAGTGCACCTTTTCAGTTGTTATGGGCATCCATCTGTCTCGGGAGACGATGGAGTCTGCCTCTGAGGTGGAGTCCATAGCTGCCAAGTACCCTGTTTTCCCCGGGAAACCTCCGTTTTTAACCTTTTCCCGGTGGTCCCCCGTATCACTTCGTCTCCCGTTTTCGCCCATCTATGGGCACCAAAAATGGCCGCCGCCGACACCGGAAGTCGCGTCGACGCACTTCCGGTCACGCGTAGAAGCTACTTTTGAAGCCGGCGGTGGCCATTTTTTGTGGTGGAGTCCTGTTGCTACATTAGCAGCACCAAGGGTGCGAGCCTGGGCAGTGTGTATGGAGGCCCAGATGACAACAAAAACCCTTTCAGCCTCACTGATGTGGTCCAAAGGAAAGCAGAACAAGATAGTGGGCACCAGTGTGGCTGCAGGAGTTGCCAGAAGGAGGTGTGCAAGGTGCTATCCAACCGCTTTAGGGACTCCACTCTGGATTTGTGTAGGTTTTACTCCTTAGCCTTTTCTTCTCCTGAAGACATCCCGCAAGGCAGCGGAGGTTTAGAGTCAAGAGTTCTCCTCCTCCTAGATGGGCTGCCTTCCCATGTGGACGAACCCCACCTGCCCCTCACTTCCTTCTACAGCAAAAACCACCTTCTTGACTGTTGGTCTCATCAGCTCAATCCATCAGAGCCTGTCTATTCAGTAACCCACAGAAATATAAAAACTGACAATCTGGGGACATAGCGTATGTAACAGTTTGCTCATTGTTTCCCGGATGCTGTTGACACTGTATGCTTAGGCTGGCGTTTAGCGTCTCCCATATTTATTGATATATCTTAATTGTATCCCCCACCTCAAGGTGCCCTGACTGCTGTTGTATTCCACTCCCATTTCATCTCCATCACAAAATAAACCTGTGAGGTTCCTTAAGATGTGCATCACTGGCAGTCCCCATGCATCCTTGGGAAGATAGGAAGCTGTGTTATACCGAGTCATAATACTATTGGCCTCTGACCCCATTGTTTCTTGAGACGGGCAGGTGCCAACAACCATTGGCCCCAGGGGCGTCTTACCCAAAGAGGCTAGTGGTGTGGGGCGCCGGGGCACCAAGTTCAGGAGGGCGCCAGGGAAGAAGCAGAGGCTGGACGCTGCGCCTCCCGGCATCAGCCCACCGCCCTCGTCCGCCTCTGCCATGCTGCGCCAAAGCAGCACCGCACCCGGAGCCTCTGTCTGCCGTGGCCACCACAGCACAAAGCGGCCAGCTGAGCCGGGAGGCATCACATTCAGCCTTCGCCTCTTCCCTGCTGGAGGAGCCACCCTCTAGCCTCTGCCGGCCTCCTCCAGCCCCGCCAGCAGCACCATCCTCCCTAAAAAAAGGTGGACAACTCTGGGAAAATTGGGGGGCGCACCAGAAGGAGCTTCGCGCGATGGCACCAGATAATGCTTATTGGCCCGCCTGACGGGCAGCAGCTTTCAGGCATCATTTCTCTTCCAGCTCTTATCTGGAGATGCCCGGGATTGAACCTGGGACTTGCTGAGTACACAGCAAATGCTGCCGTACCACTGAGCTGCAGCCGTTCCCCAATAAAGGGAGCTTTATTTGGGAAAGCCAGGCCTTAATTTAATGAATTATAAATAAATATATCATTGGTACTTCTCCAAGTACCTTCTGGGTCATAATTAACTAGTGTGGCTTGTGTAAAAGCCACAGTAAAGGTAAAGGGACCCTTGACCATTAGGTCCAGTCGTGACTGACTCTGGGGTTGTGCGCTCATCTCGCATTATTGGCCGAGGGAGCCGCTGTACAGCTTCCAGGTCATGTGGCCAGCATGACAAAGCCGCTTCTGGCAAACCAGAGCAGCACATGGAAACGCCGTTTACCTTCCCGCTGTAGAGGTTCCTATTTATCTACTTGCATTTTGACGTGCTTTCGAACTGCTAGGTTGGCAGGAGCTGGGACCAAGCAACGGGAGCTCACTCCGACGCAGGGATTCGAACCGCTGACCTTCTGATCAGCAAGCCCTAGGCTCAGTGGTTTAACCCACTGCGCCACCTATTATTATTATTATTATTATTATTATTATTATTGATTATTAAAAAATGTATACCACCCTTCATCTGAAGATCACAGGGTGGTTTACATATACTTCTTGCACTACTGCAGGTAGCAGTTTTAACCAGCCTGTGGTTTTATTTCAAATGGGGTGGCTTCATCTCCAGGCTCTTGTTAATGCTCTCCAAAAACAAGAGCCCTGCTTCACAAAGTCAGGTAGAGCTTAGATCCTCCATTTGTCTTTTTTCCACAAATCGTTAAGCCAAGCAGCAGGCGGTGTGTGGTGCCTCATGCTAAAAAGCTGGCATCCTTCCTTGCCCATTATGCAGGCTGACTTTGAAACCTGGGAAGAGCAGCCCTCTCCTGTGGCAAAGGCTCTTTTTCTAACCGTGTTGTTGTCGGGAGAAGCAACAAAGCTGCCCTTCTCGGGCTTTGATGCCTTAACAGGATGCTTCCACCTGAGAGAGAGAGAGAGAGAACACTGATCTTCGCTGGCATCCCCTGCAAAGAGCTCTGGAATTAAATGTGGCAGCCACTCCCAAGCCATAAGGTGATTTTCTGGAGATTTGGCATACGGGCCCTTTATCCTTGCTGCCAGAACCGACTGGCGCCTTCAGGGCAGCTTGCAAGAGCCACCTTTTACCATCTTGATAAATGTTTGCCCTAATAAGATGTGAACTGCAATATCCCAAAGCTTGACACCTTGACATTCGTCTCCAGGCCTTGCAGGCAACATGTTTGTGGTGAGGAGGTTGGTTGCACATTCACTGACAGATTAGTGATGCCTTTGAAATGCACATCTCTGGAGGCCGTAAAGACCTTGGGCGCTGTTTATCCCTTCCTCTTGCCAGCAGGAGTCCAGCCAGGCCTGAAAGGATGCAGAGAGCAATGGGGAAATAAATCCCTTTGTTTTGCGGTGCTACTAAGGCAGGTTACTTGGCAGCTGTAGAGAAACGTATTTGTGTCTCCTTGTATGAACAGCCAACCTCCAAGATGTTGACGGACTCTGTAGGTGGCATGGCCAGTGGTCTCCATCACTGTCGGTTTCCAGGCACTGCTACCATCTGCAAGGGATTCCCACACGGCAGGGCTGAGGTTGGCGAGGCTTCATGTGACGTTTGCAGACATCTTTGTAGTGCAGAATTGGCCGGCCAACGGGTTCCTGAAGCCGGAAACGGATCCTGGGATATCTACAGCTTTATGCATTTCCACAAGAGTCTTACGAACACAGATTCCAGGGAATTGCTTCGCCCATCAGTGAAAAGCCTTTTGGGGATTTCCTTGGGAGCCCTCAACGCAAGAGAGAACTCTGTAGGTGGCCCAATTATTTTGAGCTCTCCGGGCTCCTCCAGGGAGGTAGCAAACATCTTGTTTCTTTAATATGCACAGTTAATTAATCCAAAACTGCTTCTGTGCAAAACTTTTTGACCAATTACAGTTCTCAATACATTTCCACAAAACTAAAAAAAAACCACAAGTAAAGCAATTACTGGACCGTCCTTAAAGAATTCTTCCTGGGAGTTGGGGGTTTCCTCAAGGACTTGTTCTCTCTTAAGCAGCCATATCTGTCTCGCTGATTAGTATGCTGAGGAAAACTACTTAAAACATCGTCTGATCATCATATTTGCTTAATTGGTTTTTGACAGCTAACTTCAAAGTAGTAGCTGACCATGCTGTGTTGTTAAAACCCTTAACTACCTTGCACAGTGGAAATAAATAAAACTACCTTCCAACTGTGCTAAACTCCAATGGACTGTCCTTGGAGGCAGCTCACTATAAAAGATACCGTGGTTCTCCGAAAATAAGACACAGTCTTATATTTATTTTTCCTCAAAAAACAACAACACTATGGCTTATTTTCAGGGGATGTCTTATATTTTCCCCTCTTCCTCTTCCTCCTCCTGCCGTGGCCGGCATTGCTTCTGCACCTATCACTATGTCTTATTTTCGGGGTATGGCTTATATTCCTTGAATGCTTAAAAATCCTGCTATGGCTTATTTTATGACTACGTCTTAAAATAAGGGGAAACAGGGTACTGGCAGATACTGTTTGATATGTTTTGGTAGCATCCTAAGAAAAAAAATATTTTTAGATCCCTATGATAAATGAAAGTAAAGAATACTACAAGAAGCAAATCACCATTTAGATCCAACACGTTAGGCTAAGAATTTGGTTTTATCAGAAAATGTCAAAATGATGGTACATTCATTGACTGCTGCTTGCAGATTCCTCAGTTACAAATTGGGAGGAGGGTGGGTGTCCAGAGTATGGGAAATGTTGGTTTTACTCATTTATATTTATTTAACAGGCTTTATATACCAGTTAACCATCAAAACATCTTAGTGGTTGATATAAAATCTACATTAAAAGTACCAACAAAACCAGATGTTTGAAACAACTTAGCCTACTAACAGAAATAATTGAAACCAAAACAAGTCACCCTGTTTCATTTTGGAAATAAAATCAGCAGATTTAAAAATACATACTATAAAATGACATATTTAAAATACCCGTCTGGGTAATAATAATAATATTAATAATTGTTTATTAATTATACCCCACCCATCCAACTGGGTTGACCCAGTCACTCTGTGCAGCTTCCAACATAATGTAAAAACACAAAAAGTTTTTATTGGGCAGCAAAAACAGGCAGTTTAGTTGCAGAAGGGTTGATTACTTGAAGGTAGGGAACAAACACTATGTGTCACTTGTAAAAGTTTGTCAGATTCAGGGCCATCTTGAGCATATCCGGCGCCGTGGTGCAAAGATCCCTCTGCCACCGCCCCTCCCCCCATGTTTCCCAGAGTTGTCAACCTTTTTAAGGGGGGGACGGACCCCAAAGTTGTTGACCTTTTTTCGGAAAGGTTCCCCAGAGTTGTTGACCTGAACTTGGGAATTCCACAAGATTTCACTACAGAGAGAGAGAGGGGGGGGGAAGCAGGAAGGAGAGGGCATTTAACCCACCAACGGAGAGGAGAGGAGGGTGATGGTTGGAAAGCTGAGCTGGGGCAGAAATAGTGTGGCTCCTCCCGCCCACGCATGCTTCCCTGATCCCCTTGAAGTGAGTGGGTGGGTGCGGCGGGACAGTAGCAGATTGTCCTCGTCCATGACTACACACACAGCGTATGGAGTGTGCACATGCAGCCCGCTGCATTTCGCAACGCTACTTAAAGGGAGAATTAAAGGACGGGTCTTTGGGGAGGGGAGAGCCAAACGCCTTGGGCAGACCCCATGAAATAATTCTTTCAGTCAGAGTTCAGCTTGGTCTCCAGAAAAGAGCATGGATTGAGTCACAGGGGCAGCAGCCAAAGCAGCTCTTTCTGCTCCTGGGTGAGGAGGAGAAGAGTCTTTGCAAATGCTTTGGAATTCCCTTCTGCCTGCCGGGAAGCCACGGCACTGAAAAGGGAGAGGCGGGGTCCTCGCTTGCTGGTGGAGAGCTTTGACAGGGAGCTGCTGGGCGAGGCTCCAGCTTCCCCGTCGAAACCGTTCCCACACGCCTCTTCGAGGCTCCCCTCTCGCGTTCCTGCCATGCACAAGAGGCTAGGGAGGCAAGCTGCACGCTCGGGCGTGCAAGGAAAGGGGAGGCTGCCGGCAAAGCCACGCAGCTCCCCCACTCGCTGGGGCGCCCCTGAGAGGGCAGCGCTGTGGTGCAACGCACCACTATGCTCTATGGGAAAGACACCTCTGGTCAGATTGATGCTTCTAATGTGAGATAACCATGTGTCCAGGCAGACATTTTCGGTAGGGGGCAAAGAGTAGAATTCCCTTCCCCCAGAGCTGTGTTTGACTCTCTCCTTGTTTCCTTTAAGACAAGCCCGAAATACGTTTCCTTTCCAATTGGCATTTGGCTGAGATAAGCTGGAGTGGCTGGTATTCTGTGCCAGAAATGAGGGCGATGGCTGCTTTTCTTATCAGCTTGACTTGTCTAGTTAATCGGCTAAATTATGTATAGAGTTTTAACTCTGTTTTTGTTGTTCTATTGCAGTCATTTTACTGTAAGCCAGTTTGGCAGGATCTATGATTCCGAAGAGCAGCATTAAAAACCACTTAAGTAAATAGACTTAACTAGCATAAAAGACATTTAACTAAATATGCTTATTTAACAGTGAGCAAGAGAGGGAGACAACCCCCTTTTCATTCATTTGATTTGAATATGTTAGAATAAAGGAATTCAGGACAACCTTACATCATGGTAGGAATTTTGTAAGGAAGATAATTTTAAGAATTTTAAGAATGGCAACAGGCGCAAAGTAGGTTTGTTTAACTTGATTTAAACAGGTAGGTAGCCGTGTTGGTCTGCCATAGTCGCAGTGGCGTAGCAAGGGGGGCGATAGGGGCGATCCGCCCTGGGTTCCACTCTGCAACTCCAAAGCCGAGCCCCTCCAGCCTCCCGGTAAAAAACCCGTGCGCCGCACAGCACCGAGCGGGCTTTTTACCTGGAGCCTCGGGAGTCGGGGGGCACTGACTGTCACCCCCCTCCAGCTCCAGGGTGGCACCCGCCCGCCGCACCAAGTGAGGCTTTCTACCTGGAGGCTGGACGCTCCATTTAGGCTCCGTTTTGAAGTCGGGGGCGTGATCCCCCTCTACGTTGTACGCATGCACAGCTTCGTTACGTAGCGACGCATGCGTCATTACATAGCGTCGTCCCACCCCCACCCCCCGGGCACGGCAATAGTGAGAAATGAATAAATTACCTCCTTGCATGTTAAAATAAAAATAAAAAATTCCTTCCAGTAGCACCTTAGAGACCAACTAAGTTTGTCATTGGTATGAGCTTTCGTGTGCATGGGTATCTGAAGAAGTGTGCATGGGCACAAAAGCTCATACCAATGACAAACTTAGTTGGTCTCTAAGGTGCTACTGGAAGGAATTTTTTTTTTTTACATGCAAGGAGGTAATTTATTCATTTCTCACTATGCTTGGGATTGTAGATTGGAGTAGATTTGGGGAAGACCCAGGGCATGCATGGGAAGCGGGGAGAGCAAAGATTCTCATGTGTAAGTTGAAATACTTATGCTGACATAATAACTAGTGGGCACTTCACTTGCATTTTTGTGTCCAAAAATGAGAAACGTTTCCAGCAAATAGCCAGTGTTTAAGCAATGAATGGTTGATCCTTTGTAATAAATGGTTGATCCTTGGTAATGAACGTTTTTAATGACACAGGGTTTGGGGGCCAGCTTTCCTTGGGGAGGAGTTTTGAACAAATCACTGTTTCTATATTGTATCCAAACTAGAATATATTTCTTTAGGTTACTGACACCCATTCCAACAAAAGTTGAGCTGGCAAATAATCGAGTTAATCCAGTTTATTAAATGTGTATGCACTTGCATAGGAACTAAATGTCAGTTTGCGTTTCTTGGTACGGAAAGTTATCGATCTGATGTGTATAGATCTTTCCTATTCTTATTAATTCAAGAGGGTTCTGGAAGTTTCTGGAAGCTTCTCTGTATGAAAGAAACAAGCAGAAGGTTCATGATGTTTGGGTTATTCCTTCAGATAAACTGAGTACAGCTGGTTTAGACTGGTTCTCATATATTTCTGTCAATGTCATGCTGACTATCAAAGTAGGGCCAGAAAGAGCCTGGGTTTCACTTTCTCTTTCTATCTATTTTCCTTCTGGTGTGGTGTCCTGTACAGTGGTGCCTCGCTAGACAAATTTAATTCGTTCCACTGGTCTTTTCTTATAACGAAAAATTCGTCTAGCGAATCCCATAGGAATGCATTGATTTTTTTTTTGATTTTTTTTTTTGCCCATAGGAACGCATTAATTGAATTTCAATGCATTCCTATGGGAAACCGCGATTCGCTAGACGAATTTTTTCATAAAACGAATTCGTCTAGCGAGGCAACCTCCGCTCGAAAAATCCTTTCGTTAAGCGGAAATTTCGTTAAGCAGGGCATTCGTTAAGCGAGGCACCACTGTACATAGCATGCTTAGTGTTAAGGTTTAGACTTATTATAAGTTATTGTAAGTTTAAGTCTGCTGCAACTGGATTTCTTATGGGCAGTGCCAATCCTGAATGTATTGCATTTGTGATCATGACGCTAATTTGCCTTCAAGTAGCAGTAAAGCTCAGCTGGATGAAATATCAATCACCTCTGGTCTATTTTTGGGGAATCCTGCAACATGGTTTAAGTTTTTACTCTGCTAAAACTATACGTTGGAATCTACTCTGGATCAATACCAAGTAACATGCAAAAATTGCCACGACACTAAAAACAATATTGAGTAGAATGCAAAAATGCCACAACGCTAAAAACAGTTATTTATGTGTGTGTGGGGGGGGTGTATTTAAGATGATGTGTTTTAACGGTGCATGTCTTGTCTTGCAGGTGCCATGCAGCCCGATTGGTGTGGTGGCCAAAGCTAAACGCCATGGTTGGAATTCTTTAGGACACACATCCTGGACAACATCACACAATAAGCCATCTTGGGGAGCATCTTGCCCAGGAGAAGAAGCTGCTCTTGCCAAGGACAGTTGCACAGCTGCCATGGCTAGCAAAAGGAAATCGACCACTCCGTGTATGGTTCGAGCATCTGAGGCCATGGAGCAGGAAGCTCCCAAGGACTGTAGCATGGGAAGGGCAGCGACCGGCACTCCAGAACAGGACGTGAGCAATGGTTTGGTGGCCGGTAAGGAGAGCTGCGAAAACGACTGTGAGGTGATCGAAGGGAAATCCTCCCCGGCCAACCCGGCCAGGAAACCCCTCGGAGGCTACGAATGTAAGTACTGCCCCTATTCCACGCAGAATCTGAACGAGTTCACAGAGCACATAGACACCCAGCACCCCAACGTGATCCTCAACCCCCTGTACGTGTGCGCCGAATGCAACTTCACAACCAAAAAGTACGATTCCTTGTCCGAACACAACGCCAAACTCCACCCGGGAGAGAACAACTTCAAGCTCAAGTTGATCAAGCTCAACAACCAGACTGTCCTAGAGCAGTCCATTGAGGCGGCGAGCAGCTCAGTTGCCCTGGAAACCCCTGAAATCGAGGTGGTTCCTGCCGGGGCTAGTGGTACAAGCAAGACCACCCCAGTGATCAACGTTGGGAAGCCTAAAGTCGAAGCCAGGAAAGTTTCTTTAGAGAACCACCTGGATGGGATCCCCCACCTGGTTACGGAGACCACGGAGCCTATCACATGCATTAACGGAGCAGAGCTTCTCCACGATATCCTGGCCCATGTGATGCCCTCTGTGCAGCTCCCGCCAAACATCAACCTGGTTCCCAAAGTCCCCGTGCCGCTGAACAGTACCAAATACAATTCCGCACTGGACACCAACACAACCATGATCAGCTCCTTCAACAAGTTTCCGTACCCGACGCAGGCGGAGTTGTCGTGGTTGACGGCCGCGTCCAAGCACCCCGAGGAGCAGATCCGGATTTGGTTTGCCACCCAGCGTCTGAAGCACGGCATCAGCTGGTCTCCGGAAGAGGTGGAGGAGGCGAGGAAGAAGATGTTCAACGGCACTATCCAGCCAGCAGCCCAGACCATTGCCGTTCTGCCCGCTCACGTCGCCGCTGCAAAAATGCCGCAGCCAATGATCCAGACGGCTGTGCCTTGCCAGATACTTAGCCAGACCGGCCTGGTTTTGACACAAGTCTCAAACGGGTCCCATGTTTCCCCCATTGCCCTTGCCGTGGCGGCCAACCAAGGGCAGAAACGGAGCATGCAGGCCCAGGCGGCTGTCCCGGAAGTCAAACGGCCGCACATTGTCGCCGCGGAGGTCTTGTCCAAACAAATCGCCCCTGCTGCTCCGACGAGCACGACTGCAGTGCCCTTGTCTCCTGCGCTGCTGGCAAATGACCGCAAGAAGACCAAGGAGCAAATAGCAGCCCTGAAGGCGAGCTTTATTGTCAGCCAGTTCCCAGATAACGCGGAAGTGTACAGGCTGATAGAAGTCACGGGCCTCTCCCGAAGCGAGATCAAGAAGTGGTTCAGCGACCACCGCTACCGGAGCCAGCGAGGGATTGTCCACATCACGAGCGAGTCACTAGCCAAGGACCAGGTTGCTCTGGTGGCTGCAAGGCAGGGGCGGAACTATAATCCATACCCAGACTTCACTTTCCAGAAGTTCAAAGGAAAATCCAGAGAACAGCTGGGGATCCTTGAAGAAAGCTTTATCAAGAGTTCTTTCCCAACCCAAAGCGAGTTGGAAAGGCTCCGGAACGAAGCCTGCATGACTGGACGGGAGGTTGAGGCCTGGTTCTCCGAGCGCAGGAAGCTCAGGGATAATATGGAACAAGCCGTCTTGGACTCTATGGGGCCGAGCATAAAGAATAAGGAGGAAGGGGCTTCCAACGGTGCCATTGGTCCAACAGAGCAGTTCGACATCTCCCAGGCACCGACCTCTTTGTCCAGGTGCTCGACAGCATTTGCCCCAAGTAGCCAAGAGCAGGCGCACTTGCTGAAGAGCACGTTTGCGAGGACGCAGTGGCCAACTCCGCAGGAGTATGACGAGTTGGCGGCTCAGACGGGGCTCACGAGGACTGAAATAGTGCGTTGGTTCAAAGAGAACAGGAGCTGCCTACGAACCGGGACGCTAAAATGGCTGGACCAATACCAGCAGCAGTATGCTGTTGACGGATATGATGAGGCAAAAGGACCAGCAGCCCCCGAGACGGCAAGTAGCAGTAGCGAGGGGGTTCAGCAACCCAGTCAAGAGCATCAGAAGCTGGATAAGCAGGACATAGAGGGCATGGAGAAATCTGAATGCAGTGACCGGGGTAGTCAAGGCAATAACGAGAACAAGGGAAATGTGAGTTGGGTGGAAGTCACCATCGACGATGATGATGACGCTTCGGACTGTATGGACAGCTGGGGTCAAGCAGCGCCTGGAAGCAAAGCAGGTTTTGATTCTGAAAGTATACCTGGCGATACCTCTCACACCTAAGACAGGTAACGATGGGGATTGTTTGTTGACCTAACGCTGGCCGTGGTCCTCCTTGGCTCAGCGTTCTAATTCTAGGGTTGCGTCCAGCTATAGCAACTTCCACTTGTGCAGCAGGACTTCCTCCTCCCCACCCCCCCACAGTTCCCAAATCTGCTCTGAAGTGTTGGAGGAACATCAACACACTTGTAGACAGTGGTGGGTGTGCAGTCAGTGGACTAGGCCAGGCTTCCTCAAACTCGGCCCTCCAGATGTTTTGAGACTACAATTCCCATCATCCCTGAACACTGGTCCTGCTAGCTAGGGATCATGGGAGTTGTAGCCCAAAAACATCTGGAGGGCCGAGTTTGAGGAAGCCCGGACTAGGGGAACTAGGCTCGTCCCCAAAATGTTCCTGGTAAATTAGAGTATTAAAATATTAAAGCTTGGCACCTCCTTCCCAAAGCCTGGGAAGCTTCTGTGTGATGCGTCAACGGGGTCCAAGAGCCCTTCTGCCACCTCCCCAAAGCCTGCCCTGCTTTGGGAAGTAGGCAGGAGGCCAGCATCTTCTCAGAGGCCTGGCACCTCTTTCCCAAAGCCCAGGAAGCTTCTGTCCAACTTAGGGAGACGTGATGCTCATGCACGTGACGTCAACACACCTGGCAAATTTCGAACGGCGCATGTATCTGGCTCTAGATTGGAATAGAGGAAAATATTGACCTGTTTTATATGCTTAGGAAACAGCAGCCTCTGCATGCTTTTCAGAACCACCTTCACTGATTAATCATAATCCAAGGAGTCTCCCAGTTCTCTGTGTGTATTTTGATTTCATTTATCTGTCCCTGGGCTTAGTGTCTTTTTAAACACTCATTGCTGAAAACGCAAACTTAGGCCCTCTAGTGGGAAAAAACATACAAACTTTGAGATGCTTATTAACATGGTCTCATCTTGCTTTCGGGACACCATCCAGCAAAGAATTGGTAACACTTAAAGTCAGCGGGTTTGCTATTGAAAATATTGTATTGTTTGTAAGCTGGGGTCAGGTACTAAAGATTTCTTTTTTTATTCTAAGGTATCTTAAAGCACTTGCCACAGGCACTACACACACAGGACCCCTGTAAAGGGCTGCTTAGTACCAGACAGAAATCTGAAAAATTAATTTGGTTAGCTTCAGCATTCTCCTTACTTTTTTCGTTAGTAAAATCGGGAGTTTTCTGTGTCCAGGTGAGCACCGTATGGTTTAATAAGGCAAGCGCAGAATGCAGGGAATGAGAGGGGACGGGTGCAGATCACATGCAATACGCCAGGTGTGTTGCGCAGGCCTATCCTTTGGCAAGCATTTGGCATCCAGATAACTTATTGGGGGTGAGAAGAGATGCTGTCTCTTACAAGTACACTCCTCTGCAAGGTTGCTCAGAAATAAGCCTCACTGAGTTCAACAGGGATTTATTTAATTCCCAGGTAAGTGTGTGTAGGTTTGCAGACAGGCAGAGCGACCAAGTAAGGGAGAATGAAGAGGAGGAAGAAAGGTTGTTTTCTGCTGCTCCAGAGAAGCGGACACGGAGCAATGGATTCAAACTACAAGAAAGAAGATTCCACCTAAACATTAGGAAGAACTTCCTGACAGTAAGAGCTGTTCAGCAGTGGAATTTGCTACCAAGGAGTGTGGTGGAGTCCCCTTCTTTGGAGGTCTTTAAGCAGAGGCTTGACAGGCATATGTCAAGATTGCTTTGATTGTGTTTCCTGCTTGGCAGGGGGTTGGACTGGATGGCCCTTGTGGTCTCTTCCAACTCTATGATTCTAAGATGAGCTGGGGCGACTTCTTTTTATGGAAGCTTTTTATGGGCTGCAGCCCTTGTTTGTTTGCTTTTTTAAAAATCCTTACCACTGGTCTTGGTGCAAGGGAAAATTAAGTACGTCACTTCCAGGGCTGGCATACTCCCTCCCCTGCAAACATAATATTTATGGGTATTTCTAAATGAATGAATGAATCCAGCCACTCCAAAGCCTTCCCCTACACACATAGCTGTATTTGTTTCACTCCAAGTAAGAAGACCCATTGAATTTCATACACCTGAGTTATTGCCCCACAGCCAAAAAGCACAAAGGAGGGTTGTTGCTGAATTAAAACAAAAGCTATGTTCTGTTTTGCGAAATAATAACCGTATTCTGTGCACTCCATTTGTTTATTTGTCATAGGCATATCTTTCAGCTTTCTAGACCTATCTTTCCACTTTTGGGGAGTACGGCGTCACTGACCCTGGGAGCAAGCGGGATCTTCAGAAGCAGGAAAATCCAACGGGTTTTCCCTCCCGGTTCAAGGCACGTGGGTACAGTTGTGGTGGAGAAAGGACAGTCCTGTGGAGCGTCACTACAGATCTCACGGTGCCAAATTTCCACCAGGGGACTTTTCCAACAAGGGCCCTTGTACATAGGTTTTTTTCCCACAGCGTCCAACTTGCTTGCCTCCCATTGTAACTTCCCATTTACAACGTGGAGACGTCTTGCTGCCTTTCCTGGCTGGTGCATATGCTGTGCATTCTCATTACCATCTCGAGATCGCAATTTGGCTTATTGGTTTTCTTGAAAATTAGTTACCGCTGCATCTACATCCAGGATGACTTGGAAACCTTTTTGGCCTGCTGCACGTTTCTAAAGATGTGTTTCTATTTTCGCAGTGAGAGTTTACCCATCTCAACACATTTTTACCTGTTCAGTCTAGGGCTAGCTGCTCGTTGTGACTTTCCCAAGAGCCTTTTATTTGCAGTTGGTTTCCTTTTGTTCCTCTGCATGCAGGAAAAAGCAGCAAAAACTTTTGTCTTGGAGGGACAGCCGATCTCTTTAACACATCCTGCATTTCACCGTTTGCCAAAACATCTGGATTATGGAGCTCCAGAGTTGTTGGCAGTACGCCTTTGCTTGTTCCAAGCACCTTTTTCTACTACATGTAGTACAATCCTAAAAAAAAAAAGACTTTACAATGGAGGGCTTAAGCTTCTTGATAACTGAACTTGCTCACAATTCTTTGTTCGGTGCAAAGACAGAGACTTATTTTTGTCAGCCTTAGATGCTCTAGTACACAACATGGTTTCTTGAAGCCTCAGCCACTACATCTTTCATTTGTTTCTAGGTCCTCAGAATGCACTTTTGTTCTCCAAATAACTGCTGAGAGAGTGGACGAACTGTCATATGGGCACAGGTCAAATGGTGAAGTTGCTTTGGTTTGGAGAGACGGATCCGTTTCCCATCCCACCATACGCTGCACAAATCTAATTGCTAGGGAGTTTGAATTAAAACAAAACACTTTTCTAACTTTTTGCTTGTTTGTTGTAACTCAGTAAAACAAAGGCTTTAATGTTTTTGGTAAGCTTTTCCCCTTGTCTCTCTCTCTCTTTTTTAAAAAAGTGCAAAATCTTCCTCACGCTGCTAAGTAGCTTTAAATACAGCATAGTGTGCCTGCTCTTGAATGCTGAGTAGCAGCTTAAAGAAAGTTATCCAGGAAAGAAGCAAGGCCTACTGTCATTCACAGCCATTATTTTGCCAGCCGGATTTAGAGACATTGAAATCCCACTGCTATCATTCTCTACATTCAGAGGGAAGAACCTTTTCTCCCTCTCTCGGTCTTCCATTGCCTTGGGAGAAAATGGGCAGGGATGGAAAATGGATGTGCCCACACGCTTAAAATGATAGATACACACACACCCCCTTAAGTGCACAAACACCAAGTTTCCAATTGGATGATGAATGAGGAAGGACCAATTTTCACCCTCAGTCTAGCATGCAAGGAGGTCTCAACCTCGTCACGCAGCATGCAGCAAGCAGGGTGAAATTTAGGGTGAGGATAGGAGCTTGGATAGGTGATGAGGCCTGGCAGGCCAGAAGTTTCCCAGGCATGTTTTGCATCATGGAGGGGGAACCTCAGGCAAAAGGGCCAAATTGAGCCTTCCACACCTGCCTGGCCCTATCTCTGGGTCACGTACTCTCCCCTTGCCCTGCTTTGCACCCTCTTGAGAGTCTCTGCCTGGTTAGCATATTTCCTTAAACACTGGTGCTTCTTGCTTGCCTGGATGGAAGGTAGAGGAGCATGTGAAGAAACTAGGCTACTATACAAAGGTATATCATTTTGCTCCTGCCCAGGATTGGGAGCGGACACAGAAAAGGATGCTGGATCGCACCTGTGGAAGTCCTAGTGGCAGGAATTCTATGGATACTGCCACAAGCCCTCTCATCAATAGGCTTGGCACAAGGAAGGGTTTTTCTCACAGTCTACAGATGGAGCAATGCTGTGATTGCTCATAGATGGCCTTAGATGATGTGTCTTTTAATGACCCGATATTACTACTTGGTTACATAGGACGTTTTGCATTGTTGACCAAGACACAATGTTAGAGGAGCTCCCCAAGAAGTCAGCAACAATAATCTACTGCCCTTGTGAGAACAGCGGTACAGTGGTCCCTCGACTTACTAATTTAATCCGTTCCGAATGCACATTCGTAGGTCGAAAAGTTTGTAAGGCGAAAAAAGTGGTTTCCCATAGGAATTGGAAATGGAAAAATTCGTAAGTCGAGTAAACCGCATCTAAAATTCGTAAGTCGAGAAAACCCCATCTAAACTGCAACGGTTTTCCTTTCAGATGTCGAAAAAACCGTAAGCGTGCGGCCATTTTTTTTTCATTCGTAACTCGAAATTTCGTAACTCGAGTACTTCGTAAGTTGAGGGACCACTGTATTCAATTTATGGCTGGAGTAGCACCTACAAAGCTCTCTTGAGGTTGCACAGTAAAGTCAAAGGCATGCAAAGCTGAAACAAATTCAGTGTCAGACAGCTTTCTAGAGTTTTACATCTTTAATTTAAAACTTTGCCAAGAACAAAAAATTGGTTACAAAAAAAGAGAAGTTATCTACAAAAAGAAGTACTCATTTCATAACAGAAGCTGCCGGTGGCAGTTTGAGAGTGGGGAGGGAAAAGTGCTTCAGGTGAACAAAAACCAAAGTAGTGCGAAGTGCCCAAAAGTGAGTTTTTACCATCCAGGAAAGGCACATGGTATTGATCTAGGATGGACACCAGGCTTGGATATGCACCAGTTGCATGTGGACGGCTAACATGCTAGTGAGAAGGCAGACTAGAAATCTCCCTGCTGTGTTCCCCATGTGCAGAGAGATGAAGGGACACATTCCGATAGCCAAATCCAGCTTTGAGAAGAACTGGTCTTCCACGAGACTAGACCACTGCAAAAATCAACATGGGGTCAGGGGAAAAAAGGAGAATATCACTGGCTTAGATTTTCACTAACCAAGCCACCCCTCACATGCACTGCAACATGGTAAAATTGCTGTACCGTATGCCCTTCCTGAATATTTGACTTTTGCTTTAAGATTATGGTGCAGACAGAAATTTCAGACACCGAACCTGCCCCCTTCTATTCTCTGGTGTGCTTTATACTTGTAAAAGGGATGGAAATCATTGCTCCGTTCAGGATGAGCTAGCAGCTTCCTGCAGAACTAGGAGCTTGGGGTTGGTAGGCCAGCAATTCTCGTGGCTTAGAGCCAAGCTACAGGTTCCCTTTAAAAACGTGCTCGGTTCTTTGAGCACCAGCAACCGCTGCAAGCAGATGAGGGGTGTTGCTTTCCCCTTTCTGCTACCAGTGTTCAAGGGAGAAGCTGCGCAATGCAGGCTTAATGATGGTCCTTGTTGGCTACGCAAGATTGGCAGGTCTCTTCAGCTGCGGCAGGGCTGCTGCCATTCAGCATTGGGGGAAATGAATCTGCTAAAACAGTGTAAGAGATCTCTTAAATTAGAGCTGAGATGTAGAAGTAGTATTGTGGAGAACTGAATGAGTGGATTCCTCCACCTTTACAAAGACCCCAAAATATCCCTGGCTTTGGAATGCTAGCTTGTCAGGGAGCAATTATTAAAGCTATGGAAAGCTATTCTTACTCCCCTCTTCCCTTTCATGGAGTACTTTCTAACATAAGAACATATTCAAAGCTGCGATTTCCCACCTACATTATGAAGTTGGCTGCACCTCGGCTTAAAATTGATGCGTTGATTAGCTCTATGATCAGTATAGCTATGGGGTTGTAGCCAATTAGATTCGACTCAGAGTAGACTCATCAGAATTAATGGACCCAAATTAGTCATGTCTGTTCATGGATTTCACTTTGGTTGTAATCCAGTGTTCCATTCTACAGAATGGTCTTTGAAAGAAACTCAGCTTTTTGTACAGACCAACCACAACACCTCAAGCAATACAGAGACCAATTTCTCCTAGAATGCAGAGAAGACAAAATCCCATTCCTTAAAGTATTCACAATGAGTTCCTGTTTTCAGAACCTGGGTTGGGGTAACATTCAAAATTTACACAACTTAGGCAGTGTATGAAAAGAGAACAAGCAGCCTTGGGCAAAGAACTGCATACACAGCTGAAACTCTTCCTTTCTGGTTTCGGTACAACTGTTCCCACTGCTGAAGAGGCAAGCCTAGAGTGCAGTGTTGAGAAGCTGCTTGACTCTTTGCCAGTGGAACCTGTTGTGTGAATGAACAGCAAGCAAAGCTGTGCTGTCCCTGTGCACATGGGGACAGCCAATTCACGAAACCACCAGGATTAATTCATGACAATATGCTATAGGAATTTGGGTCCCCACGTGCTACAAGCCAGAATTAATGACAAATATAGTCTGACCTTGGGGAATTGCCATCCTTTTTATGACAAATATATATATCTATATATTTAAATCAAGCAAGAGCCACCGGAAGGTTTATTACCATGAGGGTGCTGCTAAATGATTTCTTAATCTATACCTTTTCCCACTATCAAGACACATAATTGCAAGGTTTCTGTTTTCCTCAACGAAGACTGCCACAGTAGGTTCACACCTTTGAGAAAGCGGAATCCGGTGAAAGTATCGCTCCCTCGCCAATCCCACCCAACCCCAGTTCAGTATACAAATATACACAGAGCAAGGATAGACAACACAGTGCCCTCCAAATGCAGTTGGCCCTGATGAGGGTCCGACCACATCTCGAGGGTGCCACATTGGCTACACCTTTGATGCACGGAGAAATATCAGTAGCGATTGCAACCCAAAACATTCATAATCACTTCTACAGCACTTTCCATGTTTGCAGTGCTATTGAAAGAGTGCCTACTTGCGCAGCTGGGTGAAATGTTTTGCAGTCCCATTTTGCAGGTGGGAACACAGGTAAGCACAACTTGATGTGGTTTGCTTGGGGATAAGGGAGAAAGAGACGAAGAGGAGAAGGAACAAACCAGCGGATTGGGAGGACAAGGTTAGGTCTGCTTTCTCCTCCCTCTATCCAAATATCTCCAATGTCACCCCACATAAAACAATCATCAGTTGTTTGATACCCATTGCTCGTATTATGATCGAGCAGCTTAACTTGCAATGAAGGTTACTACTGAACATTCTCAGGTACCCAAATTTTCTTCCAGAATGAGAAATGCTGACGCACCGGTTGGTAGGGAGTCTTGTTTGAAAACACAGAATAATTTTTGCTAACCCTCCAACTTTGTTTTTTCACAGCTTGCCTTCCCCTTTACAAGATACAAACCCAAGCATGATTACCTTACAGATTCCAAAGAACTGAGTTTTGTCTCGGACCTATGAGTGTTATTTACTCGGAAGTAAGCCCCACCAAGCAGCAAAAAATTCCCCAAAGAGAGCTAGCGCTCTGCCTCAGTGGCCTAGGTTCACATCTCCTCCAGTCAAAACAAGTATCTGATGCCTTACACGGGAAATTTTAGGATCTGTTCCTGCTAAATAAATACCAACATAGTTCTCAATACCCGAAGAGCTCCTGCTAGTTAGTATTACAGCAAACTCTGAAGTAACCCATTGTTTTTTACCAGTTACTATGTTGGACAATTCTCTGACCCAAGGAGTAGATTCTTAATGGACTCTGTAAGGCTCTTATGCAAATTGAGGCCTGAAATTCAGATGCAACGACATAAATTCACCTGAGGAGAGGTTGGTAAAAGAAAATACACTGTGCTAGACAATATTAAAAATGTGTGTTCTTTTTTTTTTTAATGGCAGCACTGAGTTGAGTTGAGCACTATTCAACAGCCTGGAGTAAAATCTATCTTGTGCCTTCAGTTGTGTCATCTTCCACCAGGAACGAAAAGAAAAAGTAGGATTTCTTAATGGGCCAGACCCAATTGCCCTAGAGCAAACCCAGTCCTTGAGTGCACTCCACAGTAGGAGCCATTCCCATGAATGGTTGAAGATGTCCCGCACACACAAAAAGAAAAGAAGAAGAGAGAAAGCAGGAAGTTCTTTCACTGATCGCCCAGCCGAAAACCCTGGCCCCAGTTGTGTCTCCCTTCGCCCTGGCGGTTCTCTGCAGGCCTGCGCATGCTGGCAGGGGGCACACCAAATCCAGAGACTCCTCCTCTCCTGTTCGGCAGCCAGTGGTACCTGGGGGCCCAAGCAAAAGAGCTGTTCAAAAATGCCTGGTCTTTCTAAAATCAGGACTAGTTCCAGCTTTGTGGCATTGTGCATGTAGAATCTACACAGTAAGAGCTATAAGCTGGCCAAACAGCAACATGATTGGATGACATATGGCTAAGATACTGTTCAATCCCAATCCTGTCCTTTCAAGTGCAGTTTTAACCTAATTGGGACTGTTTTGGCAGACCCCTAACAAGTCTGAAGCTCTTTTGTTAGTTTACATTCTTTTATCAAACACTCAGGGAGATCTCAAAAGCATTGCCCTTCCTAGCTTAGTGGGAGGGAAAGCATTGCATATTAATACATTAAGAAGTGTTAAATGCCCCAGTTTAAAACGGAAGATCTGTCACATTTGGCAGCAACTGCAAATGTGTCACCTAAGGGTTCCAGGAAGTACTAGGCAGCTCTCTTAAGAGATACAGCTATTATTTCTCTCCTTGAAACTCTGTGGGTGTATCTCTTTGAACTGGGAAAGAACCAATACGTTTTCTGAAAGAGAGAGATTCTTAGTATGTGTGCTTGCATCAAGGACTGGGCAATATCTGGTTTTCAGCATTGTGATATATCAACAGCTAAATATTGGTATATGCTGATATATCACAATGTCTGAAATGTATCTCCGCTGCTTCTTCCTGCCCACGTTAATTCAGAAAGACATTTTTTAGTAAGCATGCGTAAGCCAGTCCTGTTTAAGTTGAATTACTTGTTTTCAAACTTCATTTCACAAGTCTATTGTCATCTTCTCCCTTCCCTTCTTTGATTCATGGCTTCTAAAAGTTTCAGTTGAAAAGCTCTCCTTATTGGTTTCTCTGTCAGAGATGCATGCTCTGATAAATGTGGAAGACCCCATCATAGATCCACCAAACTGGAAAAGCTTGCTTGGGTCACCTAAATTCTCTAGTTACTGCTGTTCTAAACCTTTTTTTTCAAATAGGGTAACTCAGTGTTTCTAAATAAGCAACCTGATTTTCCTTTTAAAAAAAGGAGAAAACCTTTTGAAACAACTTACAGGAACTGAGGCGTTGATAGGAAATTTCTTCCTCCCAAGTCTATTGGATATTTAAACATTAAGAAAAAGTACAGGTGCCCAACCAGGTTGCCAATCAGCTCGTTGATGATACTGCAGAGAGAAGAGAATGGGATCAATGTTTAACAATTCTGTAGTAAAGCATTTTCTGCTGCTGACCTGAAGGCAATCTTATGCACACTGAACCTTGGTTGCCCCAACATACAGCCAAGGAGACTAAGCTGGGGCTGCAGGGAGGGACAGCCTTGGGCTCCTATCCCGAGGAGGAGTTTGGATTTGATATCCCGCTTTATCACTACCCTAAGGAGTCTCAAAGCAGCTAACATTCTCCTTTCCCTTCCTCCCCCACAACAAACACTCTGCAAGGTGAGTGGGGCTGAGAGACTTCAGAGAAGTGTGACTGGCCCAAGGTCACCCAGCAGCTGCATGTGGAGGAGTGGAGATGCAAACCCGGTTCACCAGATTACGAGTCCACCGCTCTTGACCACTACACCATGCTGGTTCTCCTGTATAGCAGCAAAATACTCCTATATTGCTATACTCCTGTATAGCAGCAAAAAATGTACCATACATGCCCAAAGCCACAACTAGCAGTCACCATGCTCAAGGGACAGGCTAAAAAATAAGGCAGACGGAAGAATCAAACAGGCCCAGGAAGTTCCTTTCCTTCCCGCATTCACCTTTTCTTTTGGAGAGAGAAGGACACAGGAGCCTGCTGCTCATGAAGGAGCAATTGCAGCTTGAGCAGGGCTGATACTATGGCTGGGACCTTTCACCAAAGAAATTGCTCACTGAGAAAACCGCCAGTGAAGATCTGCAGGTTGGGTCAGTGGAAGAGCTGGGCAATGCAAGGGAAAGAGCGTCTCCTTGCCACTGCAAAAAAAGCTACTGCATTCACACACATTCCTCTTAATTATCCAGATGTTTCAGGTGTCCTTCAGGGTATTTACTGTAATACAAAATGGGTATTTGGGAATACTTACGAGCCTCCAATGATATAGTTGAATCCCAGGATAACCCATGGTAGATAGCATGCCTAGGACAACAATAGCATATGATGAGAACAAGAAAACTGAAGAGCGCAATTTAGTCTCCACCTGCTTCAGAATTCTCCAAATACAATGCCCCACCAGAAATATAGCTAAGTACATTATTGAGCATTTAATGTATAGGGGTTGCAGCCAATGCTGCTGTTCCACTCAGGCAAGACTTCCACTTGTGCAACAGAGCATCCCACTGCTCTACACATCTCTGAAGCCCACTGCACACCCTGAAAATCTGCTCCAGAGGGTTGGGGTCCATTTTGGAGCATATTTGAGGAGCAGAAAAAGGCAAAGTCAGTCGCTGGCTGGCCCCTGAGACCACAAGCTGCTGAACTAGGTGGGCTATTAGGATGATCCAGCAGGCTCCTGTTGGATCAAACAGAGCTCTTCTCTCATCACTGGAAACCCTCAACTATGGAGGTTTTGCTCTACCTAGTCAGCAACATGTAATTCACATTTTAGAAGTACCTCTTCCTGGGTTGCAACATGCTATCAGGACACCTTTCAAGCCCCCAAGTTGCAGTTAAATGTCCTTCAGCTTTTTTGCTCCATCCCTTGTCTCCGCTGGAACAAAATATCTCTCCCGACTCTGCCTCCCCCCCCCATCCTGCATTGCCTTTGCCAACATTTTCCTTGTCTGTACACATCCTCGTTGCATACCAGACCACAAGGACGACAAATCCCCTTCTCCAATCCTAACGTTCCACGGTAGCATTAGCTCCCACAACTACATATCTGGCAGCCAAAAGAAAGCATGGCGATCTGACATGAGGTGGCTAGTAGCATCAGAAGAAGAAGAAGAAGAAGAAGAAGAGTTTGGATTTGATACCCCGCTTTATCACTACCCGAAGGAGTCTCAAAGTGGCTAACATTCTCCTTTCCCTTCCCTACCACAACAGACACCCTGTGAGGTGAGTGGGGCTGAGAGACTTCAAAGAAGTGTGACTAGCCCAAGGTCACCCAGCAGCTGCATGTGGAGGAGCAGAGACACGAACCCAGTTCCCCAGATTGCGAGTCTACCGCTCTTAACCACTACACTAAAGGTCAAGGAGCTCTGCTACAAGCCCATGCCTGGTTGCAGCATCTCAAGGTGTTTCTAGAGCATACAATGTGGTATAAAGACATTGCCATCTCATACAGTGGTGCCTCGCTAGACGAATTTAATTCGTTCCACGGGTCTTTTCTTATAATGAAAAATTCGTCTAGCGAATCCCATAGGAATGCATAGAAATTTTTTTGAAATTTTTTTTGCCCATAGGAATGCATTAATTGAATTTCAATGCATTCCTATGGGAAACCGCGATTCGCTAGACGAATTTTTCATAAAACAAATTCGTCTAGCGAGGCAACCTCCGCTCGAAAAATCCTTTCGTTAAGCGGAAATTTCGTTAAGCAGGGCATTCGTTAAGCGAGGCACCACTGTACATGGGTCTACGTCTATTGTGGCCAAGGCACATGACACCAACTCAGAGGCTACCCTGCAGAAAGGCTTGGAAGTGGAGCACCTTTAGTGGCAGCAAAAAAGCTCCTCTGATGCCAGGATCCCTTTAAGAATCTGGAAGGGACAAGTAGTCACAGGGGGGAACTGCCTCCCTTCCCCAATGAGCGAGCAAAGTTCCTTTGATATGGGCAAAAGGCTTGAGGAAAGGGGAAAGCCCTTTGGCCTTACCTTAAATCGTGTCCCAAACCAAAACGACACAATCATGTCTCTGTTCAGCTGGGCCCAAACGTAAAGTACAGACATGATCAAGGGAATCATCAGCAACTACAAGGGAAGCAAGAGAATGGAGAGACAAAAAGATTGAGATTCAGTACAGGAGACCTAAGCAACTGCAGAAAGCTCACAATAAAAAGAAACACAGAGGCCTGTTTAGTGTTCTCTCCAATTTGCACATAACTTCAAACCTGGATTTAGTATTATGGAAACAAGACTCTGGTGCATGTCCCCTCCCCACTCCTGACATGGTTGCACAGGGGAGTTTGAAATCTTTGCCTTCTGTTTTTGATTAACTGCAGCATGTCACTTGAATCTGAGAACTGGTTATAACCTTGAGTTGTTATCATTAACTATAGTTACAGTTACCCATAGCTTAGAGTTCAGCCAACACACTAAGCTGTGGTTCAGATAAAACAGATGAAGAAGTTTCTGATCTTCTAACAGCTGTGCCAGAGCAAGCAGGAGAGAGAGAGTACAGAAGCCCAAAGTTTGCTGTGGCTCTTTCATGGATGTTTGTCACAGAGAGGTCTCTCCACACCTGACAGCACATCGCCATTGAGAAAATGTTTTAGAAAGGCGTTTTTCCTCTTTGCCCCAGGCTCCCTAATTTGAGATCCGCCAAGCAGAAAGCAGCCTATCCCCAGACAGGACAGCATGCTGGGGCGTGGGAAATCTGGTTTTGCTGCCTGTCCCAGATAGCAAATACAAAGGTCTGTTGTCAAGATCGGTCAAACCACAATACGTGGCTTGTGGGCTGTCTTCAGCTTAGTGGGTCACAAATATACCTTGGATTGCAGCCCTCAAAATTACAGGAGTCTGCTCAAATTATAGAAATAAAAGTAGACTTTAAAATTAAGTCCAATGATCCCCTCCTGATTCTGCACTGACAGAACTGAGCATAAACAGGGGGCTTGCAGGTTTTTAGGCCTCCTTATTCATAACATCCGTGTTGGTTCTTGCGTAATGAGCTCCTTCGCAAGAAAAAAATGGTGTTGATTTACTTTCACAACAAGATCTTTTTTAAAAAGCTACCGTAATGTGACTGAGAGATGCAATTGTGCGATTGGCAAGGACAGTTTGACCGAGATGTCAGCACCAGGCTTGCTTAATTACCTGAAAGTTATATCACACACACACTTGGGAGAACTGGGCATAAGGAGCGGCTTGGAAGGGCCTGAGATGGAAACCCTTGCAGAGAGTGGGGTGAGGGTGGGCCCAATGCAGCTGGCAGGAGTTCACAGATGTGATCCCAAGAGGTGCTCTTGTGAAACTCCCAGGCTTCAGCCTCAAAGTCTCACAGTGGAGACGTAATCTAAAGCAAGAATGCACTTCTCTCCCTCTTCCTGGAAATCAAAAGGTGCAAGTCATATAGTTCCCTAGAGCCCAAATATGGGATTTTGAGTTTGAGGAGAACAGGGTGCATTTGGAAACTCTGCCTGAAGCTCCAGGAGCGTCCCAGAAGTTCTCCTTCCTACAAAGGGCAAAAGCTTTACGGCAGCTTCAGCTGAAACTCGGCTGAAAAGGAATGCATCTACGGCACACTGTTGACATTGGTAAGACTGTTCATTGTCTGGCTAACAACAGGCATAAAATGCATTCAAGGGGTATGATGTGGTTTATCATCATTACATCAGGGATGGAAAATTGGTAGTTTCCGCATGGGACTCCCCAACTCCCATCAGTCACAGTCAGCATAGAGTATGCGGAACTGGCCAAAATGACGGGAAGAATCCGAGAACAGCGGGGCCAGAAGTTCATCAAGGACTGGACTAAATTTGTAAATTATTTGAAAGACAATTGTAGTCAATCAAACACGTTGGCAGGATTGCAAGAAGCTTTGTAAGGAAAGGTATAAAATTCACTGCAGAGAAGAATAAGAAAATATGATGTTTTGATGTTTCTGATTTGAAAGCAATAGTTAAGTAGTGAAAATGCCGAAATGTGAAATGAAAGATAGAAAATCATAAGGAAGGTTTGAAGGAAGTCATGGCCCTAAAAAGCCAACATGTACAATATAAGAGGAGAGATTGTAATGGAAAGCATTATTGTAAAATTAATAAAAATGATATGGCAAAAAAAAATCCTTCCAAAGCATGCCTGTGAGAAGATCAGAAACCCTTGCCCCTATTTTCAATGTACAATGCCTAATTTGCGGTCAGCTTCCTAAACCTGCTTCTTTCGGTCACACCACAGAGAAGGCACAATACATCCTGTGTGGACACGATGCAAAATTGCAGTTAGATAAGAACAGAAGGGAAAGCTTCCAATCTCTCCTCCTTGCAGCTGTGTGAGAGGAGTGGGGGATGTTTTGAGAGACATGGAGGGTCGCAGCAAAGTATTGTTAAAACTTTTCTCTCAGGGTTATTTCTCCTACAGTTTTGCACTTGGGTATCAGCACAAAATTCACACCAATCTTGCTGAACAGGAATGATGAGTGTTTTGCTCAGTGCTCTTTCCTTCCAGGTGCTCAGAAACACAAACTGACCCTTTTTCTCCCTGCCAGCACACTGATTTAGAGAACTGAATACACAGAACGACACATAATCCACTCTGATCTGATCTGGCCCACATGAATTCTGTACAAGTACCACGAAAGAAGCCAGGTCGCTTTGAAAACAGACATGCTTACCTGCATATTCATTGCCAAACCAGTAATCTTTCATTGTTTCACTAAGGAAAACCAAACTTAAAACAGAAGACAAGAAGTGCAACCTTGTGATGAGGCACATTTAACTCATGGGACTAAAAGAGCTGGACAGAATCTGTCTGGAAACCCCCCAGCATGTGGAAAGATTGCTGGTGAGAGAGGAAGTGAATCAGATTCAACACAGTACAGGGCAGAAGAAAATGTTGTTAGCCAGACATAATGTGGGGTCTTCTTGGCTGGGAATGGCTACATTTGCAGGCCACACTAGACACTGCCATTACTGTTCTGCAGGCAAACTTCAATGGACTCAAGTGCAACCTAGGATGTGCCTGCTCCCCCCTCACCTCTCACCCAGCAGGACCAGGAGGAAGACTTCTGCAAAGTTTAGTTCTCCTTTCAAAGAATCTCATCTTAGCATTAGGTACGAATGAGGTACCCTGGTGTAACACAGTTGCCAAATTTGAAGCTGCCACTGTTAAACAATTGGTCATTTTAAGCCAGGAGTACTGTATTGTTTTTTTTTACAGAATGCGAAGCCAAGATTCCTCAAAAGCTAAACTCAACTTGGCAGAAGTCCTTCCTCTAGCTACACAAGAAGCGGACAGGCACAGGCCCAACACTTCACTCTGAGCTCATTAAGGCTCAGCCACTCAATCGGGGTTTAGTACAGGGCCAATGATGCCATATTATAAAACTATTTAGACAGCATCTTTCTGAGTTGTTGGTTTTTTTAACCTGCAATCCTTACAGCTATTCCTACACGTACAGACAAACACAACGCCACCAGATATCAAGGAGATAAAGAACTACACAACATTTAGAAGACATCTTGAAGGCAGCCCTGTATCAGGAGGTTTTTTAACGTTTTACTATGTTTTTGTATGTGCTGGAAAGTGCCCAGAGTGGCTGGGGAAACCCAGCCAGGTGGATGGGGTATAAATAATAAAATCATTATGAATAATTATTATTAACAACACATCATAGTACAAAAGGGGCAGAAAGGAGTGAAGCAGATACTGAGTTGACTAAATGCTGGCTTTGACCTGTAAAGCCTTAAACGGGTCAGGACCACAATATCTCAAGGACCGCCTCCCCATATGAACCAACCCGGACCCTGTGATCATCACCTGAAGCCCTTCTTCATGTGCCCTCTCCACAAGAGGTCCACTACACGAGAATGGGCCTTTTCTGCAGTGGCTCCCCATTTGTGGAATGGTCCCCCAAGGGAGACTCATTTGGCGCTGCCAGGCGAAAATATTACTCTTCGGCTGATTAAACAATCTATGGCCTTTTGGATATGTTTGCGGGGGGTGGGGGTGGGCGGTATTGGGTTCTGTTTCCGATTATATATTTTGTGTTCTCGTTTTGTATTTTTACGTTATGAACCGCCCTGTGATCTTCAGATGAAGGGTGGTATACACATTTAATGAATTCTACTACGACGACTAAGGCCATGCAGTGGATGTGTGACTGAACACAGATGAGCACCGCACACCCCACTCCCACCCCCTCTGCAGGACTCAAACATGCCAAAACGTTGGTGTAGCCAATAAAAAGGATACAACTATGCAGATCCAATTAAAGAGAAGCATGAACATATAGTCAGCAGGTCTTCCATCGAAAGCGCCTGTGAACAAAAGAGTGGTGTTAGAGCGAGCTGAAACCTTGGCAGTTGTTTTGCATTGTTCCCCCCCCCAGAGACACTGGGTGGATCTTAAGGGCTATGATTATATTGCACGACACAAACTGCGGCTTTCGTTCAGAGGAAAAAACGAGAGGCTGATCCGTTTTAGGAGCCCGCAGAAAGAGTCAGGGAAGGTATTTTTGCCAATTAAGAAATGCTTGAAAGAAAAACTGGCTGTTTTAATAGACACAAAATATATCATCTCCACATTTGGGGAGGGGAAATTCTCTTTATTCAATATGAGTACCAGCTTTAGATCTAGCATTATTTTTCTGCAAAAAATACAGGAAACAATGCTGCAGTGCATCTTCCAGGTATAGTTGTACCTTGGAAGTCGAATGGAATCCGTCCCAGAAGTCCATTCGACTTCCAAAGCATTCAAAAACCAAATTGCAGCTTCTGGTTGGCTGCAGGAGCCAATCAGAAGCCGTGGAAGCTGCGTCAGATATTCGGCTTCCAAAAGAACACTCAAAAACTGGTTTGCTGCGTTCAGGAGCTAAAATGTTCAAGTTCCAGGGCGTTCAGGATACAAGGTACGACTGTACCAGTGAATTCAGACCACGCAGGAATAGGACAGCAGCCTCAAAACAGCACCTTGATTCAAAATAACCAGCCTCCATTTTCCTCATTCCCAAAACCCTCACAGGGAAAGTGTCTAAGCATGCCCCAAAGACCAGCATTGCGTGCATGCGCACACACACACACTTGAATTTTCATTAACCTCCGATGGGTCCAGACTAGAGATATGAAGGCCCGGGGAAAAACCGGGAAAATTCGGGGGGGAAACCAGTTTTCCTGAAGCATTTTTTTTTTTGGAAAAATTGGGGGGGGGATAAAAAAATAGATTTTGGAATGTTTTATTTTTAACATGATGAATAAAATATTTTAAGATAAGGGGTTCAAATATTTTATAAATCATTTTTAAAAAATATGTATGGTATCAGATTATTCTAATTTCTGTGAGGACAAGCAAGTTCTAGGTTACAAACTGAACTCTCCATTGCAAGAACAAGATTCATTTCTTCCTTTAGGAAGTGCTGTTGTCACCAGAAAAGAAAAAGGTTTCAGTTTTGTGTTTGCATACGTGTGGTATGCATTGGTTCTGTTCCTCTTCACTAGGCCTCAAAGCACTGGAAGAAAATATAGAGCAACAAAAAGGGCCTGAAAGTATATGTGCTGTCGTGGCAATCAAAGAAGCATTATGAAAGAAAAAAAGAAATGAAAATATTTTAAACATTAAATGCTGTAAAACAGTCTTTAAAAAGTGAAATAAACTAATTTAAGCATATAGCAATAGCTAAAGTGGTTAACAGACCACACACATCAGTGTGAGGAAATACATAAGGTCTCATGGGCAAAACATGGGAGGTGGAGTAAGCATGTTGCATAGCAAACAGTGATGAATGACAAGTTAAATTTCAGTTCCTGTTTGGATACACTATATTTTTAATATGCTAGTTGTGATAATTTTATGCCCATTAAAATTATCCATAGTTATATTTTATGTTTCTAAAGTAACAGAATGACTTTCAATCTGGAAAAGAAAAAAGAAGTGCTAATGTAGCATTTTTTTTAATTTTTCCGAAAATTTCTGTTTTTTCCCGAGCTTCAAAATTTCCAGAATTATTACATCTCTAGTCCAGACTATCATGGGTACTTTGCCCAGGGACCTCTCCCACTAGAGGAGAGAGGCTGTTTTCACAAATTCCGTCTGCAGCCTCATGCCCCTCAGAAAGCTGCCCCAGAAGGTGACAGCTAGGAGGCAGTGCTAAGGCCTGCACAAAGAACTGGTGGGAGTTTGGATGCAACCCTGCGAGTTCTGCATCTTAGCAAGATTAGATTCTCACAGCTCCATGGCAGAGCCCCTGCCTTGCACGCATAAGGTCACAGATTCAATGCCTGGCATCTCCAGGTAGGGCTGGGAGAGAGAGTCCCTCTGTTTTAAATCCTGGACAGCCACTGGCAGTCAGTGCAGACAATACTGAGCTTGATGGACAAATGCCTTGACTCAGAACAGGGCAGCTTCTTATGTTCTTATATATGCATCCAAATTAGCATCTATCTCCACAAGATGGACCCAAAGAAAATGGAAGGTAACTAGTGCCACTGAATGTGAAAACTAAATAGTATGTTATATATTCGATGCTACATTACCTGTTTCTAATCGTGATGAATACTGATACAAAAAATATAAGTTCACCAGGTAAAGAAACCCCGTTCCTGGGCCGACCGGAAAATAGAAGGTTGCTGTGATTGGCCTCCAGATCTGTTCAAACATTTTAAAGAGAGAGTATGAATTCAGAGGTTTATTACAGTGAAACAACCAAGAGTCTTGTGGCACCTTAAATACCGACAAATTTATTATAGCATAAGCTTATCAACTTCACATGATGCATGGCATGCAAGCCTCACTTGACTAGCATACCCGGTATCGACATGTTAGTATGTCGACTGCAGTTCGTACATTTGTCATGCGAATGCTCCCCATACTAATCTTGGGGCGGGAAAGGGGTTAGTTAAACCTCCAGCTTGCTTGTAAAACTGAATTACTGTGTCGCAAAATGATGCATGTCTAAAAAGTATGTCAGCGACGTGAAAAGTTTGGAAAGCTCTGATCCAAGAGCATGGCATTGCACAAGTAACTTCTCCTTGGAGGACCCAAATTTATACATGCTATAGAAATGAAGTAGTGTATTTCTATGAGGGTGGTTTATTTCATATATTTAACAGCATTTAAATATCACTCTATGTTTCAAAAATCTCTAAGCGGTAGGTGGCTATGTTCCCAACGCTATATTGTAGGACTTGCACAAGCATAAAAATTACACAAAAAAACGAGCACATCTCCACCTGTTCTATCGAACTCCCTGCCTATGACATTTCCAGCCCTGCTAACTCTGAGTAGCAGCAGCCACAAAAAACAGCCTTGCCACAAGGGGCTGACCATGCTTGCATTTCTGACACACAAAGAAGTCATCCACTTAATCCCGCCCAAGAGAAGAGAGGACCAGCTTTCTCCTACATTTCACTAGCCTTCTCTGTCCTTCCTATAGAGTCCCAGATGCGGAGACAACTGTGTGCTACCATTGCCCACTATGCCCAATACATCTTTTAAAACCAAGCATTCCAGCACACCCATTCTGGCTTGGAGGCTTCTATAATTAACAAATGAACGTCTATTCATGATCTCTGTTTCCAAACGTATCTGGCACATGCATTTTCTCCTACTTTACTCTGGCCTCTTTGAATTCCTATAATGTCCCCCTTGCACAATCCAATATGTTCATCCTCGCATATCCCAAACCAGCTGCTCTGTTACAACATTAATTTTAAGAACAGAGTTCTTCCCTGGTTCAATGAAGCCTGTCCCTTTCATAGAAGCCCAGATAGTTCCATGATGTTTCCTAAGTGCCTAACAAATCCAGATTCTTGTCTCACAAACACATTGAGAATGTTTAGCTGGCCATGTATGTATGGTGGGTAACATTTCAGAGACCACCACCTTGAAGTTGTTCCATTTATGGCTGCTTTACTGCTTGCTGAAGATGGCAGTCCTGTAGGCCTAGCAAAGGTCCAGATGGAAAACTATTCTGCCCTGGCCTCCTCACCCTATTAATGGAGCTGTTATCTTGACATTTCAATACGAGGGCAAAGGCACTTCATTAGCCCAGACTCTCCCTCACTTGAAGAGCAAGCGCTGCACACATGAACAAGCATCACATGCCTGCTTTACTCCTACCATCTTGGAAGCAAAACAACAACCTAACAAACAAACCAGAAAGCCGTCCATCATAGTTCCTTATTATATCCAAACCAGAAAACAATTAAGCATAATGGTTTCTGAACAAACCAAGATGCCGACACTAAACACTTGGCTTCAGATACTGTATTGTTCGCTCATCTGCACAAAAGGAGGGGGTAAAGTGGCTGCACACAAAGTAACAGTGTTTGATTTTCAGTTTTTGATGATGATGATGATTATGATGTTCAAGCTTCCAGAATGAGTTTCAGGACTTACTGTGGGAATTTGAACCCACGATGGTAAAGACCCAAACATTCCCCACTAAACCGTGGTGGTGTGCTTTGCTTTCAGGAAAGAGGCAGGGACTCAAAACAAGGCACCTTTTCATAGCTCCTCACCCATTCCCGTTTAAGAAGTAAGGGAGAAAGCAAAAGAATGAAGAAACCGTTTACAAGTGGTGTCCTGTCCCCCTAACAAGTTGTCATGACACAGCACTGACACTTCCCGCGTGGCTCCCTCGGGTGGCACAACGGGTCAGTGCGCCTGGCTGCCAACCAGAAAGTCGCTGGTTCGAGCCCACCCAGGGACGGCGGTAGGCAGGCGTCCTGCATCGCAGGGGGGCCGGGCTAGGTGAACCCTGTGGGTCCCTTCCAACCCCCTGCGATCCATTGACAACCAGCGCTGCCGAGCCCCACGATTCCTCCCAAGATATCATTAACTACAACTCCCAGCATGCACAGCACAGCGCCGCCGGGTGATTCTTAGGCGCCCGGCTCGCGCTGAGCATGTCGGGAGCCGCAGTCCGCCCACCAGCTTACCTGGAAGCGGTTGATGAAGGCCTCGGGCCACAGGAAGAGGTAGAAGGGACTGATGAGGCCTAGCTTGCCGACGAGAGGGACCGCGATGGCGCCGGCGAACCAGTAGCGGGTGATGAGCGGGATGCTCCGGAACCACTCCCCGAGGTCCGACATCTCCCCTCCGCCGCCGGTCTAGCCGCTACGAGGCCTGGGCGCCGGGCGCCTTCGGTGCTGGGCCTTCCGCTGCCCGACGCTCTCGCCGGAGCCGCTCCTATGACAGCGAAGCCGCGTACGGTGGGAGGGGCCCGCCTTCCTCCGACGTGGCTGCGCCGAATTCGGCGAGCAACGGCCGCTTCCGGTTTCCGCCTTTCTCTCTGAGGAGGGGCGGGGCGGAAGAGCGTCGCCGGAAGTTCCGGCTCTTAAAGGGAAAGCGGGCGCCGTTTCTCACCCCTGTTTTCCAATACACGTGGGAGCGTGTTGGGGAAAAAATAGAAACGCGGAAGTAAACATACAGAGGCTTTAATTTATTTTTTTAACTGCTTATCCTGATCCCAACTCATCCCTGTTTGCTGCAAGCCGCGGCGGCACTAACGTTCAATAAGTGCGCTTTATTTAAATGCCATTTTCAAGCATATAATATCCCAGACTGGCTTACTAGACTAGTATCAGAGGGGGGTGTGACACTTCAATTGTAGTGCATTAGTTTTTCTCTCTCTTCTCTAAGCCGATCTGGATGAGTATAAATATGTAAAACATTTTGAAGGGGTGATTATAACTTAACCGCAAATGATTTCTAGGGTTGCCATATTTCAAAAACTGCAATTCTTGACACCCGCAGAGTTGACCTTTTTTAAGGAAACCACTAACGTTGCTTTTTGGGGGAAACCTCAGCTACAAATACCGGTAGTGGTTTTAAGCTTCTGGAGCTGTTTCCGCTGCTTTTTCCATCACATTGTAATACATTTGGGTTTTCCCTGATATTTTCCCAATTCGGCAAAATTTCCCCGACCCTAATTTTACACCCGAAAGCCAGGACATGTCAGGATTTTTCGTGACGTGTAGCAAGCCTAGCAAATCTCTACCTCTGCGTGGGTACTGGGAAGCTGCCCCTCTTGAATGTCTACCTACCACAATGCATTTTTAAAAGGCGCATGAACAGACTTCCAAGAGAGATGGTGGACTCTCCTTGCTTGGAGGGAGGGTTATCGGTTTGGTTTGTTCTTGTTCTCATTATGCATTTTGTGTTTTGTATTTTTTATGCTGTGAACCGCCCAGAGATCTTTGGATGAAGGGTGGTATACAGATTTAATAAATAATAATAATTGTAAGCAGAGGTTGCATGGCCTTCAGCCATGTATGCATTCCATGATATTCCTGAATTGCAGGGGGGTTGGACTAGATGACCGCGGAATCCCTTCCGATCGATTATTCTTGCACCATGAGATGCCTTCTAATTACGCTGGGCGGTTAAGTCCGCTTTATTTTTAAAGCAAGTGATATTATTATTATTATTACATTTATACACCGCCCCACACCAGCCGATCTCAAGGACGTTCACAGGATACAATCAGAATATAAAAACACAGAATACATATATTTAAATCGGTTTCTACCACAAAGAGGAGGAATATTGCAGCTAGCTAAACAATAAAGACAAACTTTAAAGACTCCTGAATCTATCCCCACAGCCAAGCCCACTTTCCACCTGTGCGGGTTCCTCCCTCTTTGAAAAGAAACCACAACTCCCGGCATGCAACGGGGTGGATTAGCCCACCCTGAGAAGGAAGCGGGGGACGCAAGAGATAGAAGCCTCTCCTGCCTTTTGGCGTCCGGGAGCCTTCAAAGAAGGGGAGGTAGGCACTCAAAAAAAAACCACCCCCGGCGGGATTTGGGTGCCTTCCGAAGTAGGCGGGGCCATGGAAGGCGAGCGGCGGTTGGCGCGGGGCGGGGCCAGGGCGGTTGGAACCTTTTCGAGCGGGAGGCGGCGGCGGCTTAGCCTCTTTCTTCTTCCACTGTCAGGATGCAGAGCTCGGACCTGGGGAACCGGGAGGAGGGCAAGATCTGGCACCGCAAGCCCTCCCCGGCCACGCAGCAGGGGTAAACCGTGCGGGGAAACTGGCTTTAGGGTGGTTGTGGGGGTTTTTTTCCGGGGGGGGGCATCCTGTCCTTGGGTGTCATCAGTGGAGCTCCCATGTCCAAGAGCAGGCTACTCTTTCGGTTCCAATGCAATCACTACTAAATTGGCCTTTCCAATGTCTTGCACGGTTGGTCAGTGGCAAAAGAACGACGTAAGCCTTAATCCCAGAAAGTTTGGGTGCATTTTTTTATTATTCCCTAGGAAATCAATGAAGTAGAGCAGAAAGAACTGCAGGATTGAGTCATTTCGTTTGCCAGCGTGCTTTATATAAAAGCAAGCCTAAAATGCGTGTTAAAGAACATTGGGTAATTAGGAAAATAAATTGGGAGATGGGATTGGTTCCTTCTCAATCCCTGTATAGCTCCAGACAGCCTAATTCACACATAGGCAACTTTGGCTCTCCAGATGTTTTTGGAACTACAACTCCCATGATCCCTAGCTAATAGGGCCAGTAGTCAGGGATCATGGGAGTTGTAGTTCCAAAACATCTGGAGAGCCAAGGTTGCCTATGCCTGGCCTAATTCTCTTTTCTTATTGTTATGTCACTTTTTACTTGGCCCTTCTTTTTATCGCATTTTTATCTGTTGGTGTTTTTCACGTTAAACGGCCTTACCCATGCGGCATGTTTCTGTTCTGAACCTTTGCCCCATCTAAGCAGACGTTCTGTAACGGCTTTAAGAAAGTTGGAAGGATAAAGTCCATATTTTTGTACACACCACATTTCTGTATTTACCAGAGAGACGGATTTGGAAGTGAGGCTTTGACTGCATGCGTCTTGTTTCTTCTGCAGAGTTAGGCCCATCTGCATCTATTTAGTAGGGGAAGGTGCTCTCACCGCTTCATAATACCATGCTGATGACGGCTTCTTGTTTTCAGAGTCATCGTAAATATTATTCACAGTGCCACAGGCTATCATTCCAAGACCATTCGCTTTTTGAATGTGGCTTTTGACACTTCCGGAGATGCACTGCTTTCCGGAGATCATCAAGGGAATATCTATGTTTTTGACTTGTTGGGCAACAGGTAAGTGCTGCTTCTTTATCTCTGATCTTTTAGTGTCCTCTGATTAAAAATATATAAAACGTGGGTCAGTAGAGGGATACATACACTAGCAGAGTTTTAAGCATGAAGTAGAGAGGTGAGCTCTTTCTAGATTACCCCTCCTGGCCCTAGTAAGTTCCTATCCAGCTGTTTATATACTCACAAAACTGGGCTGATTTGCACGTAACTCTAAAACATAGTTTAGTATTGCAAAAGCAAGCCTAAGGAAGCCTTATCTCAAACACTGCCCACCCTGTTGCCAAGAACAGGCGCAAATAGCAGTTTGGAAGCTTTTGCTTCTGGTTTTTGCTAACCATGGTTTATTGTGTCATTTTAACCTCACAAACTTTGGTTGGTTTTAATAACTGTTCTTCTTCATTTCATAGGATTGTCTTTTGGTTACTATATAGCCTGTGATATAATCACAAAGGCCATATTGAGGCATGTGTCTTACCCACAATCACTCTTTGATTTATGGCTGCAATGAGTTTTCCTTGTCCTCTGAAGTAATAATTTTGATTTGTTCAAATAGGTTCAAACTGGTGCAGAGAACAATGCAAGCTTGTACTGCTCTGGCATTTAATCTCCGCAGGAAAACAGAATTCCTTGTGGCTTTGGCTGATTATTCCATTAAATGCTTCGATACAGGTATTGGGCAAAACCTGCATTCCTTATATATGACTGCTTCTCAGTGTCTCTTTATTTCATCTCATGTGTGTGATGATAAAACTAGAGCTGTCGTTCTCAACTTTTCCTCGCAGAAAATTAAGAAAACTTGAAAATTGTTGAGGATCTTGGTGGATCACTTTAATGGCTTTTCTGCCTGTTGTAGCAGTTGTAATGTGGTGATCTAGATGCTGTGTGACTTTTAGTTGTTTTATTTTAAAAACAACCATACAGCAGTTAAAAAGCAACGTTGATGTTTAATGCAAGAGGTGTCCCATCTCTTGTCTTCAGTCACAAATCCTCTAATATACCATGGACTACCAGAATGATCCTTGTGGACCACTGGAGGTCCATGGACTAGTTTAGGAACCTCAGAATTGGAGTTTTATTATCTTTGAATAAAATCAGGAGTACAGAACCTTTTTCAGCCTGAGGGCAGGATCCAGAACTGACCCAACCTCCACTGCTCTCCTTTTTAAAACAATAACACATTTTTATTAATAAACCAAAGGTGGAAAACGTAACAAAATATGTGCTATGATAGTATTTCCACTGGTCGTTTTTGACACTGGGGGGGGGGGCGCTTATCATCTGACAGGTGATTCACCTTTCAGGCTGGAAGTGAATCTGGGTGGAAACGCTGTCTTTGAACCATCTCTGCCACAGCCAACTCTCATATGGCTTCCCCTGTTTGCACCGGACACCGCTGAGACTTCCCCCAGAGGCTTGAATTAGACTGTGTGCTAGGTCTTATCTCTTTGCTCTTCTTCTTTCCTTAGATACCAAAGAACTTGTTAGTTGGATGAGAGGACATGAATCTTCGGTGTCCTCGATCTCCATTCATGGTTCCGGTAGATATGCCATCACGTCATCTACCGACACAGCTCAGCTTTGGGATCTCGACACTTTTCAGAGGAAAAGAAAGCTGCAAGTCCGCCAGTCTGTGGGCATTCAGAAGGTCAGTCCAAAGAAATCTTTCCTTTGCCCAGGTTGCCAACCTTTTTGGCACTTGGAAGCTTTCAGAGAGGCTTAGACAGTACCACATGGTCTGCTCCAGCCATTGTTGCAAAGTATTTGCTTTCTATATTTCCTCCTTTTGCCAGAGCTTGATTGTGCTGCCCAAACTCAAGCCAGACTTCCACAATTTCCCAGGTTCTCCTGGAGCCCTAGTACTCGGGTACCTTGAAGCTCACGTGGTCCTATCACATTATAGAAGTGTAAGAGATCAGTTGAAATTTGGAAGCACATATTTTAGAATCCTGTACCTTGGAGGTGCTTCCTGCTCTAATGCAAGGACTGTTTCCAAGTCTTCCTCCCTGTGATTTCAGGTTTTCTTTCTTCCACTAAGTAACACCATCCTCAGCTGCTTTAAAGATAACACTATTTTTGCCTGGGAGTTTGATACGCTTCACTGCAAGTTTCAGCTGCCTTCGCCCGTCGAAGGATCTTCGTTGAGCTATAAAGTTTTTGCTGTCACAAGGTAATTCACACTCTTCAACCATGCAGAGGTCCTTCTAAGTAATGCTGAGTTATGATTAGGTTTTCTGGCATCCGTGTGTCTTAAGAGACAATAGATTGCGCCTTCGGTGATGAAGTCAAACTGTTGGAAGGTTACAGTTTATACTATGGCTGTAGAGACTGATATGGGAGAGACCTGTTTTATTGTAGCTGGGGCAGTTGAAAGCGTCTCATTTTGCTGCTACAGATGTACCATGGGGGTTCTTCTCTCTGCACTCCTCCCAGTAGTCATTCCTCCTCTGGTCAATGTCTCATCCCTTTTGACTTATTTTTCCTCTGCTGTTGAGCAGAGGTGCTTGCCTCCAATCACCTGGGAGAGCCAGGTGCTTTTTACTGAGTCAGGCTGTCGGTTATCCAGACAGTCAGGTGGGAGACATGCACACCTTCTGGATGCAAAGCAGATGTTCTACCGCTGCGCTGTGACCCTTCCCCTCCATTCACGTCAACTATGTCTTGTTTTGGGGTGCAGAGATGGCCGTGTCCTTGCAGCGGGGGGCAAATCAAACCACCTTCACTTGTGGTGCTTGGAATCCAAGCAGCTTCTAAGGATCATCCAGATGCCCACCAAAGTGCGAGCTGTTCGCCACCTCGAATTCCTCCCAGACAGCTTTGACGGTGGTTCTAATCAGGTGGGTGGCAGAGTTCAAAACAGAATGGTGATAGCTGGCACATACCATATTTTTCTGTGTATAAGACACACACACCCCATGTATAAGACAAACCCTATTTTTTAAACCCACAATTAAGAAATTAAGTTGTTTAGCTTTTGGGGTGGGGGTGGGGGAGGTCACTTCCACCAATCGCTTGCCCGCCACTGCCAGTCGCTTACCCCAGCCACTGCCAATCACACAGCTTGCCGCAGCCACCAAGTGTCTCCCCACTCGCTGCCACCAACACCCACCCACTTGCCACAGCCAATCGCCAGTAGGCTTTGCTGCAGCCACCAATCACCCACCCAATCACTGCTGCCAATCTCCTGCTTGCTGCTGCCATTAATTGCACGTCCCCAATTTGCATTCGCTATCCTTGTATAAGACAACACCCATTTTTTGCCTAATTTTTTTTAAAGAAGTAAACGAAAAATTGCAAGAACTCGGGCCAGAAAGGATAATTTCAAAAAATATTCACAAAGTTTTATTCAGGATAACTTCCAGTAAATATCAACATCAGGACAAGGCCCTGTTTCGATGATTCTTCATCAGCTGGAATGTAAAAGTTAACATAAATGTTTGTAATGAGAAATTATCTAACTCTTAGGATATAAAGTTTTAACACATAAAAAGGACAGAGACTGTATTCAAATAAACATTACTGATATATCTTTGAGTGACCAACCTTCAACCTTATAGGCTGCTTTCTAAATAAGGATTTAAACTGCTTGTGGCGTACAAAAGGCTTGTCTAAACTTAAATAAGAAATCCTCTTACAAAATATAACACTGATATCCTTAAGATATCAGTGACTTCCCTTCTTCCCATGGTTCATTTTACATATAAATCCCTGCATATTTTACAAAAACTATACCAATCAGCAGTGCTTTTTTTCTGGGGGTACGCAGGGGAACGCATACCCTTAAACATTTTGAGAATCTAAGTTTGGCCTCATTGAGAGAAGCCCTAAACATTTATTTATTTTTAGAAAAAAGCACTGCCAATCAGTATTCCATTACTGCATCCATCCAAACTTATTTACACGGTTGCATTTATCTTAATGCTTCCAGTGTTTTCAGCTGCACACAATTATTTCCCATATATCCAATAAACATTTTCCAATCTTCTTTAAACGTATGTTCTTCTTACATTAAGTCTGCAAATTTTGCGTGTTCTGTCAACTTGAGTTGCCATCCTTCTTTGGTTGGGACCTCGCTCGTTTTCCATTTTGAGGGATAACCGTACACAGGCTGCAGTAGAAGCATACATAAATAACCCTTTTTTGACACCTGGGAACATAAATTTTTTTCCATCCTGAGTTGAAATTGGGAAGTGTGCTCAGCAATTTTTCTTCTTAAGCATGTTAAGCGTTCTTAAGCCTTTTGTGTGCTATGGATGTGCCACCTGATAGTGTACCAATAAGGCTATGAATGGCAATGCTCTTGTTTCCCCAGTTGGGGGCAGTATGCCTCTGAACACCAGTTGCTGTGAATCATAGGTGGGAGAGATTGCTGTTGCGCTCAAGTTCTGCTTGCAGGCTTCCGAGGAACATTGTGGCCACAGTGAGAACAGGATGCTGGACTAGAAAAGCCATTGGCTTGATCCAGCAGCCTCATCTTATATCCTTGCTTGAAAGGAGGCAAGCTGAGAGCTGGGACCTATGTAGAGATCAGTTGGTTAGAGCCTGGTGCTGATAATGCTGTGGTTGCAGGTTTTATCCCCATAAGGGACAGCTGCATATTCCTGTATTGCAGGGGGTTGGACTAGATGATCCTTGGGGTACCTTCCAAGACTGATTCTATGATAAGAGATGCTGTGGGCAGCCTCCTCTGAGGCTGGGTAAGTTCTACTGCATAATTTTTAAAAAAACCTGTTGCATTAGAGCAGGCATCCCCAAACTGCGGCCCTCCAGATGTTTTGGCCTACAACTCCCATGATCCCTAGCTAACAGGACCAGTGGTCAGGGATGATGGGAATTGTAGTCCAAAACATCTGGAGGGCCGAAGTTTGGGGGTGCCTGCATTAGAGTCTACATATGTAAATGAAAACCATTTTCTTGCCTACAAAATATTACTGCATAGTAATTACACACGCCTACCCAGATAGAAGTCCTACTTAGGATCACAGCGTTGTTATGTCTGTTTGCTAAATAAAGCAAATTAAGCTCTTTGTCCGTTCCACATTAGCTCTCTTACACCCTTTTCTTTGCCCTCTAGGTTCTTGGAGTGCTGAGTCAAGATAATATCATGAGAGTCATCAACATAAGGACATGCAAGCTACTCTTTGAAGTCGGCAGCCACGAGGAGGGAATCGGCCTTGTCGCCGTGAGCCCTAATGGGAGGTACATTGCAGCGGTCATGGAGAACGGCAGCCTTAACATATATAGTGTCCAGGCACTGACAAAAGAAGTAAACAAGGTACATCATAAAAATCCTTTTGAGTCAGACCAAAGGCCCATCCAGTCCAGCATTCTTTAGGAAGTCCCTGCCGACTGTTGCTTTAGGCCTGCAATTGAATGTGTTTTCCCCTGGTCCGAGTTGCTTCTGGTTCCAATGCTCTGCTGTGGGAGAGCTATGGCTTGAGTGCGGGAGGAGGGGGTTGCAATGGAAAATCAATGGGCACAGGACCCTTCCGCCCAACCAGTGGTTTTTTTCCCCCTGCAAGCAATATCTCATGTGTGTTACTTTAGCAAATATACACCTCAGAGTTCTGACTTCAAACCAGGTAAAGAGTTCTCCCTGGAGGATAATGGCTACGAGTTGATTTATAATTTAAAGTGGGTTGGTAACTACTTAATTTAGTCTGCACATCGATATACGCCATTCTAATGAATCGAGGGGGGAAATATCTACTTTAAAAGCTTAAAAATGATCAACCCAGATTTGATTCTTTGGGAAACTGCCTTACCCACTAATGCCTCTTGTGAGTTATAGGGCAGAATTTAGGCAGGCTTCTAGAATTAGATAACCTCTACATTTCTTACTCAGCAGCATATTGGTTTGTATTTAGGCAGTGACCAGGATTATTTAGACTTTTAGCTGGGTTTTACAGAATACATTCTGTATTCCGGCCTTGAAAGGTTTTTAATGGATCTCCTTCCTGGATTTTCTGTTTTTTTTAGCCTCCCCCACCTCTATTTAAAGTGATTGAAGAGTCATCCAAAAGCAAATTTGACACTAACAAGCTGACCGTGAGGGTGACACCCGGCATCTCAGAGAGGCCCTGGCAATCAAAAAGGGGAAAGATCCAAACCAAAACTATAAAACCGCAGTCAGATGTGTCGCATGAGGATAAAGAGGTAAGAACCTTTGGCAGGGCAGGGCCAGGATCTGATTCCTGGAGTAGGAAACCCTGCGTTTCTTAGGAGGAAGGGTGGAATTAATAAAATAATAAGAAATAGAAGGCCGTCACTACTGTGACTGTATGGAACAGCCTTCCCTACCATTGATGCCCTCTAGACGTGTTGGCCATGCTGGTTGGGGCCATTGTGAGTTGGAGTCCAACATCTGGATGCCACCATGGTGGAGGACGCTAGTATAAATCGTCCTCCTTGGAAATAGGGCACCCAGGGTTCAAATTTCTGCTCAGCTACGACCACTAAAGCCAAGGCAGGCACTCCTCCCCAATATACAGGTGAAACTCGGGAAATTAGAATATCGTCGAAAAGTGCATTTATTTCAGTAACACAACTTAAAAGGTGAAACCAATATATGATGCATGACATGCAAAGCAAGATATGTCAAGCCTTTATTTGTTGCAATTGTAATTATTTGTTGTTAGGCGGGTCAATTATAAATGGAATGTAATTAATGAAATGTAATAGCGATGTTTATTTTTGTATTATTGTAACTTTGTTTTATTACTGTGGAATTTCCAAAAGAAAGCATTTTTAAAAATTAAAAGAAATAAAAAATAATAAGTTGCATTACAGTACTGAAATAAATGGGCTTTTTGACGATATTCTAATTTTCCGAGTTTCACCTGTATGTTTCTGAGTTTTTTTTAAAAAAAGTGGAAGATACATATTACATTCCACATTTCGTTCCTTCCCAATTCCCAATTCTTTCTCCCTTACAACTTGGCCGAGATGAGTTCCGCCTGAGAGATGCAAGCATCCCAGTCTGGGAACACCCCTCTCGCCACTCAAAAGTTGTGCCTTGCAGCGTGGCCACTCTAGGGCAGCACCCAGCTGGTTTTGAAAATCAATAGATGGCATTTCAAGGTGGGGATCTGAAGTGCAAAGGACAGAAAAGAAGGGCAGCTTGATCATAACAAAGGCCCGCAGTAAGTGACTGCAAGGTGCAGAATTCAAAACGGAGGAAAGAGATTGGAGAGGAGAGAGAAGCAGGGCGGGAAAATGCCATCTCGGTGCAAGAAATAACTTTGTGGCTCCTGTTCCAGAATGAGCTGCCCGATGGACTGAACAAGAAGCGGCTGCGAACCTTGCTGAAAGGATTTGGGGAGTATCCTGCAAAATACAGGTGTGTGGGGTACAAACCTGATGTCTGTACAAACCAGAGGTGGAGCCACTACACCAGCCCCACAGCAGGGGGGTTGCTGCTGCTTACCACAAGTGCAAGGCAGTGGGCAAGCCAGCGCGGTGCATATGCTCTGGCGGAGACACTCCTGCCGATGTATTTGCACCTTGCTGATCTCTCCGCTGCCTCATCCTTCGCAGTAAGCCAGTGTTTCTCAACCTTTTTTGGGCCACGGCACACTTGTTCCGTCAAAAAAATCACGCGGCACACCACCATTAAAAGACGGGGCAAATCCTGGGGGTTGGGAATGGGTGGGGGACTGAGGAATAGGGAGGATGAGGTTGGTGTACTTGCTGAGAGAGCCCTCGAACACCGCCTCCGTCGTCCTGCCTGCCGCCAGCCCCCCGCTCCCTCCTGGGCTGGCCGCGGCTGAGCTGGGGCTGCTGCTGCTGCCGCCACCGCCGCCTCCCTCCGGCCTCCCCGCTGGTGTAGCCGCCGCCACTGCTCCTTGGCGGCCCGAGAGCCCTCCCCGGCTGGCGGAGGAGGACGGCGAGGAGCCCGCCGAGGTGGGGCGGCTGCTGCTGTTACTGCCGCCACTGGACGGGGCTGCTGCTGCTCCAGAGTCCCCGCCGCCCTGCGCCGCTGCCGCCGCTGCCTTCTCCATTGAGCGCGCAGGGAGAGCGCGAGGAGGCGGCCTCAGCCATGAAGCGCTGCCTCGCTCAGGGAGCGAGCGCGAGGAGATGACGAAGAAACACCCTTCGCGCCCTCCAGACTGACCCGGCCAGCTTCCTTTCCGGTGGGTCAGCGCTGCCTATTGGCGGCCGCAAATCGCCCTTCTCGTTGCCTCACGTTGCGGCACAGCAGCCACCATCTCGCGGCACAGTAATGTGCCGCGGAACAGTGGTTGAGAAACGCTGCAGTAAGCAACTGTGACCACACCTGTTGGGAAGCTAGCATGGTGGCTCTGCCGCTTCTGCACAAACTGGCCTGTGTCTGCAAATCTCCCTTGTCGTTACAGGATGTTTGTTTGGCGGTCCTTACTTCATCTCCCAGAAAACCACTTGGCCTTTAGCAGCCTGTTGGATAAAGGGACCCATTCGGCTTTTGTGCACCTCCAGAATGAATACCCTATTAAAAGCAGGAAACTCTTGAGAGTCCTACAAAGGTAAATATGGGCATGTTTTCAGGTGGGAAGGAAGGGAAGATGAGCCCCAGCTAGCTCAGTCACGCTGACTAGGGCTGGTGGGAGTTATAGTCCAAACCGTCCAAAGGGCGCCAGCTTGGTTAAGGCTGATTTTAACTCTTCACTAAATGAGATTCTTCTTGGCCAACTTTTCTTTGAGCACAGGACCTTATCTGCTCTAGCTCACTGGTCTGCCATCTTTGGTGAGATGCCCTACGTCCCCCTGTTGGCCTTCCCTTTTGTCAAACTCTTCCAGAACAATCAGCTCATCTGCTTTGAAGTGGTTGCTACTGTAATAGGTAAGGCAGGAGCGCTCTTGAATGACGACACACTTCCTGTACCGTGGGCTGTCTTTGAATAATTATACGTTGGTTCCGGTAAGCCAGGTTTTCCCAAACTTGGGTCTCCAGCTGTCTTTGGACTACAACTCCCATCATCCATAACCTGCAGGTCTAGTGGTCAGGGATGGTGGGTATTGTAGTCCAAAAAAAACAGCCGGAGACACAAGTTTGGGAAACGCTGCAATTCAGCCAAGCTACGATTGTCCAAGCACAGGCACTGCCTTTGAAGTAGCTTCCAAGAGACCGCATGCAAATAGCAGAGAGCTGTGAATTGCTGGCGCAGCTATGGGGTCCAGCATCCACTCGATTTCCACAGTAAAGGATGTGTGAGTCCATTAAAGGGGGGAATTGTTACCAGCTAGCAAAATGCCCCTTGTTGCGATGGGTGGAGGGAGGGCTGGTATGCTGAGGACTTCTGTGGGATGTGCTGCATATCTCTGTGTACCCCGAACAGAGGCACATTCAACCCCTAAGAGCCCCTCTGTCAATAAGGGTTGGGCTACCCAGTATTAGGAATGGGTGGGAGAGGTTTTGCACTGCTCAAAAGTGTCCCCAAGCACAGCAGGTGGCTTTTCCCAATAAGATTGAATGGCAGCCATTCCCATCCTAGCGGGAGCTGCATCAAAATGTCACGCCGTGTAACGCTGCCATTGAAAAATGTCGAATGGAAGGCACATTCGGGAGAAAGATTCAATATCACTGCCCCCTTGTTGCATCCACCAACTTCTCCAACATGAGTTAGTCATTGGTGGGACCAAAACTGCAGATGAAATTGCATTTGTGTGCTGCTGTTAATGCAATGAGCTCTTTTCTTTTCTTTTTAGTTAATTGGTGTCAGCACTGGTTCGAGTTTTTCCCCAACCCTCCAATCAACGTCCTCGGCATGGTGGAAAACATACTGGCACACCATGACAAAGAGCTGCTCCAGCATTTCATGAGCTACAATATAACATCACAGGTTAAAAATAAATACGTACTCAACTTTCGCATGGAACGGTATTGGGATGAGATTGTTCGATGTGTTGTGCTTAGGTGACCATTAATTGTCTTTGCCGCCTGACACCAGGTTTACGCCTGGCCTCTTCTGGAAACCATGTTCTCGGAGGTTCTGACAAGGGAGGAATGGCTGAAAATGTTCGATAACATCTTCTCCAACCACCCTTCCTACTTTCTGATGGTGGTTGCTGCTTACATCATCTCTTCCAGAGCTCCTTTGCTTCACTGCAGTCAGAGGGAAGACTTTGAGGTGAGCATCTTGCTGGTGGTCTCTATTCATGGGGCCGGCTCTGTTCACCTGGGAGCCGAGATCTTGCTGCACGACCCAGTCCACACTGGTAGATAGCTAAGCTAAGCTCTATATCGGGGTGATTAACCTGTGACCCTCCAGATGTTGCTGAACTACAGTTCCTATAATCCCTGGCCAATGGCCATGCTGTCTGGAGCTCGTTGGAGGAATAGTGGAGCAACATCTGGAGTAGGGAGTGTGGGAGGAATCCACCAAATTGGTACTCCAAAGCATACTCGCCTGACTCGATCTGGGTGGATTACAACCTGTATCAGATCGCGGATCCACTTCACAATCTGCAGTCTTGCCAGAGTCTTTACAAGGTAGGCCGATGGCTGCAGGGCTGCCTCTGTTCTGATAAAAGGTATTTCTCAAAAAAGAGGTCGCCCAGCCACTCCCAGACTGTAGATAGGCAGATAAACTGTTTTTATAACCTCCTAAAAGGCAAGAAATAGCTCTGCAGCCCTCAGACCATTATGTAAGCACTATTTGTGCTTGTATTTATTCATTGCCTTTATGTTTCTGTGCAGATTTCTTACGGATTTTCCTTTCAGACTCTGCTCAGCATTGGAGTGGACAGAACTGGGACAGACCAGATCCTAATGTGTCTATCCATCCCTAATCTGGAGAGACCCTGGTTAACCACCCTTGCTCTCAACCGGCATTCTTCAGCCTTCGGTCCCCAGATGTTGTTGGGCTAAAACTCCCATCAACCCCAGCCAGCTTAGTCCCATGGTCAGGGATAATGGGAGCTGTAGTCTTAACAACAATATCTGAGTACTGAGGGCTGAAGATCACTGCTCTAGGTGAAAGTCAGTGCCACTTAGCATGAAGGGGGCCCCAACTGTGGACCATAAATCCTTGTGTGGCATGACAGCGCAAATCCAGAGCACAAGAGGGGTCACCTCTCATCCTAACTGTTTTGTGTCATTGACAGAAGGTGGTAGCCCTATGTATGCTACTGCCATCCTTGGAGAGGAAGGATTTAAATCTGCTAAATAAATGTAAATGAGGAGGACAGGACCCCCACGTGGTGACTCTTTGAGAGGGAGAGATGTTGCAGTTCCCCCCTCTTTTGTTGATTTCCGCCCTCATGCAGCTCTTATAAGGCATGGGACAGGGCCTTTATGAGGGAAAACAGGAAATTTATTGGGACAGTGTGACTTTTGCAGCTGCAAAACAATGAACCAGGGACAGAGCAATGGAGTACTTCTGAAACAACAATGGGACACTTGCGCCACCCAAGGCATGCTGGAGAAAGCAACAACTGACAAAAGATAGATATAATGTATTACAAGGACAGGAAGAAACACTATGGACAGAATAATTGTCACACACACAGGAAAGAAAGAGTTTGAATGTTTCATCTGTAGGTGTTGAAATCCTTTAATGTGTCAATACAAATGAAAGTCGTTGAAACTGCAGTTGCGATATAAGGGTTTCGTATTTTGACTGGAGCATAATTGAAATTTATAAGATTTTGAAACGCAGAAACAAAATCATCAAACCATCAATTCTAGCACGCAGCGGGGGGCACAAAAATTGTATAATTTTTTGATGCTTTTAGTGCAGGTTCCGTCAGGTTCAAGGCCCTCCAGATGTTGTTGGCCTCCACCTCCCATCAGCCTCGCTGACAGTTGGGGACGATGGGTGTTGTAGTTTAGCAGCGCCTAGAGGACTGAGGTCCAGTTGCCAGAATCCCAGGAAAGTTGAGCCAGCTCCAAATAGGATTCTCCCCATATTTATTTCTGTCCTAAACCAAAGGCCACCTTTGTTGCAGTATTTCTTCCACCATCGGAACAACCTCGACATCGGCGCTGTGCTGAAAGAGGCCTACCATCTAATGGAATGCACCCCGGCCGACATCCACCCCCGCCGCATGCTGGAGGACTTTGTGCCACTGACCAAGGGCCAGTACCCCGTCTTTAACAAGTACCCCAAGTTCATTGTGGATTACCAGGCTCAGGAGCGAGAGCGAATCCGACAGGATGAGATTGAGTACCTGAGAGAGAGGTATTGAATGGGTGGCAGCGGGGAATTTGTTGGGCTGCCTGTTCCGATGGAAAGATGACTGGCAACTCGGGGGGGGGGGATGGGAAACTGGACTGCCCTTAAAGGGGGCAATCTAGCCCAATCTTGTAAAGCAGGATTCGGACCATCTTGGTTGGAGATCAGTTGCATTAGATCAGGCATCCCCAAACTTCGGCCCTCCAGATGTTTTGGACTACAATTCCCATCTTCCCCGACCACTGGTCCTGTTAGCTAGGGATCATGGGAGCTGTAGGCCAAAACATCTGGAGGGCCGCAGTTTGGGGATGTTGCGGTCCTACAGTGGTACCTCCGGTTACGAACTTACCGTAATTCGTTCTGGAGGTCCGTCCTTAAGCCGAAACCGTTCTTAACGTGAGATGAGCTTTTGCTAATGGCGCCTCTTGCTGCCGGCACGTGACTTCCGCTGGCATCCCGGGGCAGAGTTCGCAACTGGGAGCATCTACTTCCGGGTTAGCGGAGCTTGTAACCCGAAGGGTTTGCAAGGAGGACGGTACGTAACACGAGGTTCCACTGTATTTATCTGTGGCTCCGGACTAGAAGCAGTGGGTGGAAATTGCAGGGAAAGCAGATTTTAGCTAAACATTTGGCAAGAGCAGTTTGACAGTGGAACAAACGGCAGGAACTATTTCCTGCCCTTTGGAAATAGTGAGGTCTCCTTTGCAAAGGTTGGGTGGCTATTTGGCTGAAAGGGGAGGAGATGCAGCCACCATTGATTAATGACACTTGCAAATCACTGTTCCTTAGCCCATGTGGTTTGATTTCTAACTATGTCGGCAAAAGTAAACAGGCCACCCGACATCCTTGTGTCATTTTGACAGGCGGGTGCCCCTGTGAGAGGGAAGAGCTGAACATTTGAAGAGAAAAATAACTTGGGTTTTTGGGCTTGCCCATCTGTTGCCAGTGCAGTCGTACCTCAGATGTCGAACACCTTGCGATTCAAACGTTTTGGCCCCCGAACGCTGGCAACCCGGAAGTGAATTTTCCGGTTTGCGAACATTCTTTTGGAACCTGAATGTCCAGCGTGGGTTCTGATTGGCTGCAGGAGCTTCCTGCAGCCAATCAGAAGCCGCACCCTGGTTTCCGAACGTTTTGGAAGTCAGATGGACTTCTGGAACGGATTCCGTTCGATTTCCGAGGTACGAATGTAGATAAATGTATAGCCTTTGGAACAATGGTTTTTTTTTTCAAATGTACAGCAAACTTTTTCCCCTCTTCAGCCTGCATTGCTTTATAATCTAGGCCAGTCTAGTGATCTGTACTGCCTACGTATAGTATTTGAGATTAAGAACTATTTTGTACTTTGAACTGAAAGCATGATGGACTTGCGTGAACTCTTGCTTCATTAAACAGTCAAGTTTGAAATTAATAATCCTAATAAGAAGAAGAATTATTTTATTTTATTTTTTGGACCCTGTCCATTCAACTGGATTACCCCACGCACTGTGGGCGGCTTCCAACAAATGTAAAAGCAAAATGAAACATCAAACATTTGAAAACTTCCCTATAATTGTTCTCTGCAGACAATTGGCCCAGGAGATAGAGGCCAAAGCAGCCGAGCGCAGAATGGAAGATGAGACTTGGTATCGGAAGCAAGAGCTGCTTCAGGAGGCTGAGGAGCAAAGGAGGAAGATTCTGCTTAAGGAAGAGGAGAAACTAGCAGAGCAAAGGCGGAGGTATTTTCCATTTTAGCATCCCTGGTACTGAACACAGGAATTTTTGAGAATATTACTGGAAGAACTGCTGTTCCACAGATGAACTTGTCTTGCAAAAAAAATAATGTTTCACCTTGCAAAATATCTTTTCCCTCTTCAGATTACATCTGTAAAAAGCTCTACGTTATTGGGTCATAGAGCAGGGTAGATTTGATTTAAATCAAATCAATTTAAATCACTAGTCAGTAAGACTTGATTTAAATCATTATTATTTTTTGCAGAAAGACTCCTCCTTGCTGGTATAATCTTAATATTTACAACCAGGTGAAGGTTTTCATTTTTGGAATAATAAATTTTCAGAGTAGTTTTTACAGTTATATCAAAAATTACTGATTTGGTTATACTGTTAGAAATACATAGACAGATAACTATGAAATTATTGTGAGGTTTACAGTGGTACCTCAGGTTACAAACTTAATTAGTTCCGGAGGTCCATTCTTAAGCCGAAATCGTTCTTAACATGACGTGTGCTTTCACTAATGGTGCCTTCCGCTGTTGCTGCGCCATCGGAGCGCAACTTCCACTCACATCCCTGGGCAAAGTTCACAACCGGGAGCATCTACTTCAGGGTTAGCAGAGCTTGTAACTTGAAGCATTCGTAAGCAGGACGGTACGTAACATGAGGTTCCACTGTAATAAGTTAACTGTTTATATTGGGACAACTTTTCTGCTGTACTTTATGGGAAGGATAAAAACAATCATTTCCTTAATAACAATTTAAACAATTTATTTGACTAAAACAATAACATCATAGCATATATATCCATGTTTGTTAACTGATGTGGTTAAACGATTAAAAAAAACAACCTTAGAGTTTTAGTACACATGAAAAACTTAAAAACAAATCCTTATTTACTGATGAATAGTCTTTGGACTATAATGTAACTTAAATAGAAAACTACCTTTAGAAAGATTTCTAAACTGTCCAGTTCTGGGCACCACAGTTCAAGAAGGATACTGACAAGCTGGAACGTGTCCAGAAGAGGGCAACGAAAATGGTCAAAGGCCTGGAAACAATGCCTTATGAGGAACGGCTTAGGGAGCTGGGTATGTTTAGCCTGGAGAAGAGAAGGTTAAGGGGTGATATGATAGCCATGTTCAAATATATGAAAGGATGTCATATGGAGCAGGGAGAAATATTGTCATATGGAGCAGGGAGAAGCGGACACAGAGCAATGGATTCAAACTACAAGAAAGAAGATTCCACCTAAACATTAGGAAGAACTTCCTGACAGTAAGAGCTGTTCGGCAGTGGAATTTGCTACCAAGGAGTGTGGTGGAGTCTCCTTCTTTGGAGGTCTTTAAGCAGAGGCTTGACAGGCATATGTCAAGAATGCTTTGATGGTGTTTCCTGCTTGGCAGGGGGTTGGACTGGATGGCCCTTGTGGTCTCTTCCAACTCTATGATTCTATGATTCTTCCTCCAGAAGCATTTTATCTTTAAAATCCGATTAAAAATTTTAAAATCTGATTTTTAATTTAGAAAAATAATAATCATGGCAGCAGGAAACTGCTTCCAGAATTTTGCACTACATCAGTTTTTGGGCTACAGTTCCCATTAATCCCTGGCAATGGTAGCTGGGGCTGATGGCCAGCTGCTTAGAAAAGGCTGCTAATGCACAGTGTCACTTCTGTATCACAAGAGCAGGCATCCCCAAACTGCGGCCCTCCAGATGTTTTGGCCTACAACTCCCATGATCCCTAGCTAACAGGACCAGTGGTCGGGGAAGATGGGAATTGTAGTCCAAAACATCTGGAGGGCCGAAGTTTGGGGATGCCTGCACAAGAGGTTCCCTTTTTCCCTGTCCTCCTTGATTCCTCTTTGTTTGCATTTTGAAGATTAGCCGCTGTGAAGCGAGAGCTGAAAGTGAAGGAGCTGCAATTACTGGAAGCCGCCAGGAGGCGTTTCCTGAAGCACCAGCAAGATCAGCGGGAAATGGAGCTGAAACGGCTTGATGATGAAATTGCAAGAAAGGTAAAGCTCTGTCCAGCAGCAACACTGGGAAGGGCCTAAGGCTCCCCATCTCTGCTTTGCTCTTCTGCCTTTAAACTCCTCTCCTGCATCTTTCTCCTGCTTGGGTATGGACCAAGCCGAAAGTGGAGTGCAGAAACCAGCAGGTGTCGCTACTTTGAGGGCTGATGGAGCATTCTCTAGCCATCGTTTGAGTGGGTGGATCCAGCCCCAAACAACTTTGCTGTGGGGTTGGGTTCATCCAGACCTGAAAAGTTAGTCCATGCTGGTCTAGATCCAAGTAGGAAAGCTGTAAGAGGAGGCTGAGAGGTGGAAGATGCCTTTTTACAAGAGGCTGTATTGGTTAATTATACCGCTTCCCTCCACCCTGGTGTGTGTGTGTGTGTGTGTGTGTGTTGTTACCGTATATTCCGGCGTATAAGGCGACTGGGCGTATGGACCCCCTAATTTTCAAATTAAAATATAGAGTTTGGGATATAATCGCCAGGGAGGGGAGGCTGTCTTCTCCAGCACTCAAGTCTGCAGCAAGGGAAATGGTGGATTTGGGGTTTTTTTTTTAGTTATTAAGAGGGAAAAAGAAGCCATAGGGAGGAGAGAGGAGAGATAGATAGAGAGGCAGAGAATCTAGGGGAAAAGAAGCCGGAGAGAGGAGGGAGAGGCAGAAAATTGAGGGGGAAAGAAACCAGAGAGAGAGAGAGAGAGAGGCAGAGAATCAAGGGGGAAAGAAGCCATAGAAAGGAGAGAGAGAGGGAGAGTGGGAGAGTGGGAAGCCATAGAGAGGAGAGAGATAGAGAGGCAGGGAATCGAGGGGAAAAGAAGCCATAGGAGAGAGAGAGGGAGAGTGGGAGAGTGGGAAGCCATAGAGAGGAGAGAGAGAGGCAGGGAATCGAGGGGAAAAGAAGCCATAGAGAGGAGAGAGAGATAGAGAGGCAGAGAATCGAGGAGAAAAGAAGCCATAGAGAGGCAGAGAATCGAGGCTGGGAGAGCCAGCGAAAAGGGAAAAGCCATAGAGAGGAGAGCAGGGATGTGGCCGTGACCGTTTTTGAGCTCCCCCCACCGTATGCAGCGCCCGCAGATTCTTGTACCCAGCGTATAAGACGGCCCCCCAACTTTTGAAAAGATTTTCCTGGGTTCAAAAGCCGTCTTATACGCCGGAATATACGGTATTTATTTATATATACAGTTGTATCGTGGTTGTCGAACGCCTTGATACTCGGCCATTTTGGCTCCCCAATGCCACAAATGGTCTGGTTTGCAAACGTTTTTTGGAAGCCGAACGTTCGACGCGGCTTCCGGTTGAGTGCAGGAAGCTCCTGCGGCCCATCGGAAGCCGCACCTTGGTTTTTGAACCGTTTTGGGAGTCGAGCGGGCTCCTGGAGCAGATTAAGTTCGAGAACCAAGGTACCACTGTCTATGGAGATGCTGGCAACGAAAGAAGGACATCCTTCCTCTTCTGGGCTAACAATATCTGTCTCTGTCTGTCCTAGGCGTCTATGAGAGAGCAAGAAACTGCTGCTACAATTCAGGATGCAGAAGTGCGGCAGATGGAGCTCACGGCACAAAGGCGGCTTTTTGAGCAGGTTTGTGCACTTCACTTGCTGGGACCATGCAGTAGTATCTCATCAGAAGGCAGCCCTGTTTAGGGAGGTTTTTTTAATGTTTGAGGTTTTCTTGTGCTTTTAATTCTGTTGGGAGCCGCCCAGAGTGGCTGGGGAAACCCAGACAGATGGGCAGGGTAAAAATATGTATGATTTAGTTGAGATTCCTGCATTGCAGGGGGTCAGACTTGATGACCCCCAGGGATCGCTTCCACCTCTCTGATTCTGTGCTGCCTGATCTGAGCTTCAAATTGGCAACGGGCTAGAAATCTGGCTGATCTAACCTGCAGAATCACTCCAGCTCCTCTTGTTCGGCAAGGGAGATCTGTGGCCGCTCAGTCCCTTTTGTACCTTTTGAAGATCTATCCTGGTTAGTGCTTCTGATACAAAACGAACTCTAGCTGATAAAAACACTCCTCCACGCCATCCTTGTTTCTAACCAAAGTTTCTACCTCGGCAGAAACTACTCAAAGAGCAGGAAAGTGTGGCTCAGGAAGTGAAAGGGGAGCTGGATGTGAGCCGGACAAAGGCTGATCACGAAGACCTTTTCCTTCAGAGGCTGATTGAAATTGAGCAGGACGGGGAATCGAACTCAAAGCAAGTAAGAGCAGAAATCGTTGTAGCTCCTGATTTTTAACCTCCTGTTGAAACACACAACACTTCCCATAATCCATAATCAATATGCATGTTCAAGCTTTCTTTAGCGCCTCAGCCCTTGCTTTTTCCCCGCAGGACCAATTGCAGCCATCAGCAGTCGTTAACAGCCATCTACAGGTTTACCATTCCCATCAGCCCATCACCCATTCTCCCCTACCCACCCCCACCCTCTGTATATACATAAGGGTCTGACACTTCTGTTTCAAGAGTATCTGAGGAAGTGTGCATGCACACGAAAGCTCATACCAAAATAAAAACTTAGTTGGTCTTTAAGGTGCTACTGAAGGATTTTTTTAATTTTTGCTTCGACTCAGACCAACACAGCTACCTACCTGTAACTAGTACTCATAATCAATATTGTGACCCGCATCTTGTGCCCACCCTTGCCCCACACTGTATCAGTGAATGGTAGTGACGCTACTGTCGGGGAGTGTGACTCTGTGCCCCCAACCAGGCCAGTCTCTCCTGGCTTCACATGCCTGTTCATCTCTAGATGTCTTTTAAGCAAAGCAGGCTACTTTCAGCGTTACACAGAAAGTTCACAAAAGTTCTGCTCCACCTACCCACATATACCCATTTATTAGTGATTTGCAGATAATGGCCGGGTGGTGGTGGTTCCTTTTTGCAAAGCCTCCTTTTTTGATTGCCTGCAGACAATTTTCACCCTTCATAGGCAAGCAATGAGGTGGTGGCTGTTTACAAGCCTGGCGCATTCCTCGAGGGAACGGACTGAAAGCCAGTCTCTCTCCCTGATGCAAATGGTATCTTTTCTTTTCTTTTCTTGAGGTGGTTGAAGAATGCTTGGCCAAAGCCGATCAAGAGCACATTAACACGGACTGGCGGACTCAGATCCTGCGCAAGCAACGAAGCGGCGACCTGGATCGCGACCTGCGATATCGAGAGCTGGCCAGGCACCTCCGTAACAACAGAATGGCGGAGTCAGAGCTGTTTGGGGCAATGAAAGAGGAGGAAGCCAGAAAAGTGAGTGCTGAGAGGTTGAGCCAGAGTCGTTTGTGCCTCTGCTGGTGCACGCAGTTGGGTCACAGGGCATGGGGAGGGACCACTCATTCAGTTCACGTGGGCCAAAATGAACCTCTTGCGTCGCTCTGGTTGGGCGGCTAACGGAACGTGTCCAGAAGAGGGCAACCAAAATGGTCAAAGGCCTGGAAACAACCAAAATGGTCAAAGGCCTGGAAACGATGCCTTATGAGGAACGGCTTAGGGAGCTGGGTATGTTTAGCCTGGAGAAGAGAAGGTTAAGGGGTGATATGATAACCATGTTCAAATATATAAAAGGATGTCATATAAAGGAGGGAGAAAGGTTGTTTTCTGCTGCTCCAGAGAAGCGGACACGGAGCAACGGATTCAAACTACAAGAAAGAAAATTCCACCTAAACATTAGGAAGAACTTCCTGACAGTAAGAGCTGTTCGGCAGTGGAATTTGCTGCCAAGGAGTGTGGTGGAGTCTCCTTCTTTGGAGGTCTTTAAGCAGAGGCTTGACAGCCATCTGTCAGGAATGCTTTGATGGTGTTTCCTGCTTGGCAGGGGGTTGGACTGGATGGCCCTTGTGGTCTCTTCCAACTCTATGATTCTATGATTCTATGGTGTGTTGCTTCCTGTTCCTTCAAAATGCAGCAGCCCGTTGGCTTCCTCGCTGCAGTCCCAGCTGGGATCCCTGCACTTATACCTCCTTCCATCGCCTTCGTAGAAAGCTTTGCAGGAATTCAAGGCCGAGGCCATGGGCAACTGCCCAAGAGTGCTGCTCCCTGATGCTGCTCCCTCCTTCTTCAATTGTTCTCTCTCTCTCTGTGTAAGGGGTTGGGCTTACAGGGAACAGCCACCCCTCATCAACTCCAATTCTTCGAACGGCTCTGACAACAGCGGAGGGGCAGGAGACAGGACGGAAGAAATGAGCAGAGTGGTGCAGGGCTCAGGCAGCTTCCAGGAGCACTGGATACCAGCAAGGGAGGAGGGGCCAGCAGAGGTTTCTAGCGGGGAAACATCAGAGGGGCGTCCTTTCAAATTCACCCTGGAACTGAGGCGATCAGCGGCTCGCAAATGCAGGGGGCGGAGATTTGGGGTCCCCAAACTACTCTGCTGGCGGAGGAGCCAAAAAGCGCCATTGCGAGAATCTGATGATACTGAGTAGACATGTTTTCATAAAGCTCTTGCACTGTAAATAATATCCACAATAAAGGTCTTAAAGACAAGATGATTTGGAGTGCCGTTGCTCGAGGGTAGCCAGCAACACCCCTGACACTCTCCCTGTTTTCTTTCAGTGGGATGAACTCCTGGAAAAGCAAGAGCAGCTAGCAGCAGAGCAGGCTGTGACCGCTGTTTTGGATGCCAACAGGAAGCGCTTTCTAGAACGGGAAATGAACGATGCTGTAGAATTGGCTGAGAAGCTCCAAGACGAAGACAGCTATTTTGGTCAGTGCCTAAGCCCTCCTGCATGCAGTCCATGTGTTTCGTTCATTTACTTCAGGCATTTCTGTAACACACCCACCCACCCCAATTAATACTACCTCAAACATCAAAGTTGAAGCACATGGTAACATTTGTGGTCCATTTGAAAGCTAGTGTGCTTATATCATGGATACGATAGGTGTGAGCAAACTGTGGCCGTCCAGATGTCCTTGGGCAACAGGTCGCATAATCCCTGACCTTTGACAGTGCTTTGGCAGACCTTTTAACATTTATATGCCACCTTTGTCTTCCAAGGGTCTCAAGGTGGCGTTTATGGTTCCCCTCCTCCCCCTTCCATCCTCACAGACAACCCTGTGAGGTAGGTCAGACTAAGAGATGGTGACTGGCCCAAGGACACCCAGTGAGCTTCATGGCCGCGTGGGGATTCGAACCCTGAACTCCCAGGTTGTAGTCCAACTGTCTTAACTACAGTGGTACCTCGGTTTAAGAACAGTCCTGTTTACGAAGGATTCGGTTTACGAACTCAGCAAAATCGGAAGCATTATCCCAGTTTGCAAACTTTACCTTGGTCTAAGAATGGAATCCAAATGGTGGAAGGGCACCGGCGGCGGAAGGCCTCATTTGGGAAAGCGTGCCTTGGTTTAAGAACGGACTTCCGGAATGGATTAAGTTCATAAACCACTGTATTACACAACTTCAGGAAAGTCACATCCCTCCAAGTTTTGACCTTGGTCCAGGCACTTGCGGTCCCCACTGTCCTGAGTTTCACTAAGTTACCTTGAGCCCAGATTCAAACTTCCTAAATGATTCTGGCAAGGTTATAATGAAAATAAAAGGGGATAACCCCCATTCACACCACCTTGCGCTCTTTGGAGGAAGAAGGGGATTTGGTAACAGTAGTACACTGGAATCATGCTGATAATATGTTCAATGTGTTCACATTATCAATCTCTCCATCATTACTTCATTGTGTACAGACTAGGGGCTGGATAATCCTTGTGGACTGTCCTTCCCTGGAGGATTTTAAGCAGAGGTTGGATGGCCATCTGTCATGGATGTTTTAGCTGAGATTCCAGCATTGCAGAAGGTTGGATGAGATGACCCTTCGTGTCCCTTCCAACTCTATGATTTGATAATTCCTGGGTCATCCTGCTTCACAGATAACCTAGACTAACTCTGTGAGCCTTGAGGTTAGACTGACATGATGGAGTTGCTCTTAAACAGGCATCCCCAAACTTCGGCCCTCCAGATGTTTTGGACTACAATTCCCATCTTCCCCAACCACTGGCTGTTAGCTAGGGATCATGGGAGTTGTAGGCCAAAACATCTGGAGGGCCGCAGTTTGGGGATGCCTGCTCTTAAAGATTGTTCTCAGGTCTTGGCTAGTGTAGGAATGAACCAAGGTGGCATATGAAAGCCTGTATTCAGTATCCTGATAGTGTTCAAAACACAGTTCCGGATAACCCATGGGCAGGATATAAAATTATTATTATTATTCAGATAATATGTTCTATGAAGAAATGAAGTGCTTTTGTGTGACAGCTCAAAAAATGGCATCATTTTCATTGTGATTCAGGGTATTAAGTTGAGGTGGCTTTGGTGTAAAATTGATAAAAGAATACATTGGCTCAAAGTGTGCCTGTAACTTAGCAAGAACTTCCTGGTTCCCCCACTTGCCCCCTTTCTGCAGAGAGACTGCGCGACTTGAGAGCCTCCCAGACCCGAAAGAGTTCAGAATCCCTCAAGTCACCCAGCAAGACTCAATCACAGCCTGGCAACGTCTGCTTAAATGATTCGCCAGCAGAAGAAGCATCGAAACACTGTAAGTGGCTAAGCAAAGTCTTCTGGGCTCCTTCCGAACAAACGAATAGCTTGTTCTCCATCCTGTGGATGAGAATGGCTATGGATGCGATCTCCCCCTCCCCCAATAAAGATGTGGTGATTCAACTTGATTTGCAGGAGGTTGGCCAGTTTGTTTTATGAACTTTGTGCACCTTATGTGTCTCAGCACTCTTGAAGGCAAAGGAGGGAGAGAGATTCAAGCAGTTAAATCTTTTTCTGTCTTGCGCTGGATTGTCTGTATCGGATAAGAGTACACTCAGCACAACATCTCTCATCAGGTTTCATTAGCAGCTTTTGGCAAGGGACTTTGTCAAAATATTTTGAGAATTCAGTGTATAATGTTTTCCCCCTACCTACTGTACCTGTTTACTGGCAGAATAAGTTTCTAAAGGGGTGGCTTATTTTCAAGAAGCCAAGTGATTTAAACTTTTAAAAACAGGGCCGGAGGAACCCTTGGCTGACTAGATGTTGTTGCTGGTCTGAAACTCATGCATGCACAATTTCATTTGTATCCTGCCTTTCTGCAAGTCAAACCATGTTCAAGGAGGCTCACATCATGAAGAAAAGACATAGCTACAACATAACAAAAGTAGCCGTAAACAATAAATGAAACATGCAAAACCAAACTGAACAATTTTCACATAAATCACAACGAAATCTAAAATAAAGATACAGAAAAGCAACAGCAACACATCACACACACACACACAGCAGCAGCAGCAGCAAGTTGGGATAGCTCAGTCAGTAGCGTGTAAGACTCTGAATCTCAGGGTTGTGGGTTCGATTTCACTGTTGCAGGGAGATGGACTAGATGACTTGTCATGGTCCCTTCCAACTCTACAATTGTATGAACCCCAGCCCCAACACCATTGGCCATAGTAGTTGGGGCAGATGAGGGCTACAGGTTCCCATGCCTCTGTTAAAACATAATCTTCTACCTCCACTGTTGGAGGCATTATGCCTCTGAATACCAGTTACCAGGAATCACCAGTGGGGAGAGTGCTGTGGGTACTCGGGTCCTGCATGCAGGCTTCCCCCAGGCATCCGGCTGGCCACCGAGAGAGGTAAAAAGGTAAAGGACCCCTGGACGGTTAAGTCCAATCAAAGGCGACTGTGGGGTTGCGACGCTCATCTCGCTTTCAGGCCGAGGGAACCGGCATTTGTCCACAGACAGCTTTCCAGGTCATGTGGCCAGCATGACTAAACCGCTTCTGGCGCAACGGAACACCGTGATGGAAACCAGAGCACACGGAAATGCTGTTTACCTTCCTGCCACAGCGGTACCTATTTATCTGCTTGTGCTGGCGTGCTTTCGAACTGCTAGGTTGGCAGGAGCTGGGACAGAGCAACGGGAGCTCAGTTGCGGGGATTCGAACCGCCGATCTTCTGATCTGCAAGCCCAAGAGGCTCAGTGGTTTAGACCACAGCACCACCCGCATCCTGTCCACTGAGAGAACACGATGCCAGACGAGGTGCCCGATCCTGCACACTCGTCTTATGTTCTTTTCACACATGCAATTACACTTTCCAGATAAAACATAACTTTGTGCCGCTTTGATCCCCCAAAAGTTGCTGTTCCACGCTTGCAATCCCTGGGGTTTTAATTCTCATCTTTCCTTTTTTGTTAGTTTCTTTAGACAGAGGACGGCAAGAGCTGGAATCCAGAGAGCAGGAGTTGCTGATGGAAGTTAGACAGCTCAGGCGAAAGGTCATGTCGCAGGCTCGGGGAAAGCAAGCCCCACCAACAGATGCGCAGTGGAGCAGCTGAAGGGACAACATCTGCCTGCAAATGGACTTTTTCCACTTAGGAGCTGCATTTAAAGAGATCAACGGGACTGATTTTTTTAGACCATTTTTATTCTAAATGCCGTTAGAAATATTTTTGTACATAAAAATAAAATAAAATACCAAATGAAAGGTGTAACTGTTTTTTAAAGCAAATCTTTAAAGACACAAGTGTTTTTTAAAAAAACAAAACCATCGGCAATACATGGTGCATAAAAGCATGCAGCCCGGTGTCCCTATCAGAAATACGTCTGGTGACATATTTCGACCAATTCTACCAAATCATCAATACTGTAGCGCTTAGATACAAGCTTATTTCGCCCCACTGATTGTATAAAGAGGACTAAATCTGCACAAATTCCAGTAACCCACCTTAATGGAGTCTATGTGCAATCTCTTATATTACTAACAAAAATGATGTTCACTGATGCCAAACAGAAACATGTCACAATGAGAAACCACGTTTTTTCAGCCCCATAACACATGGGGCGGGGTGTGGTTTGAGTGTTCTCCAGTTATCTCTTCCTTTAGAAACTTTCATGCCATGGAAGATAAAACCAGATCGGAAAATACAATACTCACTGCTTAAAAACAATAAATATAGATTGCACACACGCACACCCCATTCATAAATTTATTTGCTGGCCAGCTTTTAAGGCACAGCCTACCTAAGAGGGGCAGACTTAGGGCTGCCATATTTCAAACAGTGAACATCCGGACAGAAAAGTTGAGCTGCTTTTTTTCCTTTTAAAAAATGGCACTGCCATGCATCCGGATTGTTCCGATTTCCGCCCGGACACTGCTACCGATTGCAGTATCCTGAACCTATGGCAACCCTAGGCAACTTGCATCTCGTAAAAGCAAACTGATTTTGAAAACTAACCATTTCAAACCCAGCAATGCCACAAGCGTTTTAAAACAGAAAAGCCAGTTTAAAATGACTTAAGAACTGCAAATAGATGGGTTCAAAGAACAGGTTAACAGAGATGGCTCAAACTCAAAAAAAATTATGGGTGTTTTTTTGAACCTTATTTAAAAATTTAAAGAGTTTAGGCCACCCACACCTCCATAGGGAGGGGATTCTTGAAGGAGGGAAGAGACACAGCAGAAAAGCCCCCGTTTCTCCTGCCTATCAACATGCTGGGGGGGGGGAGAAATTCCTAAATGCATGGCTCGGTTTTGTTTTGAGAAGGTAGGTGCAGGGGCTTGTGGGAGGTGAATGAGAAATGTTTAGGAGCTGCTTGTCTGAAGGACAGAAGAGCACTGGGTGTTTAAAACCGTTGGGCAGTGTGGCATTTTAAATAATGCTGATTTCTCTCCAAAGCAAAAGGTGGCAGTATCCAGTACACCTAGGAAGCAGCAGACTTCTTATTCACCAGATGCATGGGAAGAGTGGATAAAAAATGATTTTTAAAAATGGATTTTTAAAATTTAAAATAAAATGCTTTTGGAGAGAAAATCTTTCTAAAGATAGTTTTTCATTTAAGTTACATTATAGTCCAAAGGCTATTCATCAGTAAATAAGGATTTGTTTTAAGTTTTTCATGTGTGTGTTATAAGAATTTTGAGGTCATATATATATATATAATAATTGTTCATAAAACATGTACATGAATGTACAGAAACATGTCTGAAGCAGCACAGGAAAACAGGCCTGACTGACACCATTTCGACTCTCTCTGACCAGGTGTTCCTCTGCAAGGAAGAAGTGGGGTGGGGGGAACCTTCTCATTGTCTCAGGAATTAAAGTGATAATCCCTGGCATCCTGATACCTGACTGCCAGACAAAAGGGTGTGATTAACTTGGCTGGGAAACAGGGAAATGTAAATATCTCTCAATTTTGTTGATTAGGTTCTGGGGGCAGGGGGCAGGGTCCAGGGTGCTCAGATTACTGCCACCAGACCTCCCCTTTCATGATGTACCTATGATGAATCTAGGGAGGGGGGGTCTTGGGCTACACCCCTTCTGTGACATATGGATGATGCTTCTGGGGGGTGGGCTGAAACCAATTTCAAATCTCTTTTTAAGGGCAAGACATCTTTGTTTGGGGTCCTTCCTTGTTCTCCTGTGTGAGAGGAAGGACCCTGTTGCAACAGCAAAAATAAAAGTGCCTTGCTTCGCACGTCCTGGTTTGGTCTCTGTTATTTGGTGGGCAGGAGACGCTTAAACTTTGTCTGCTTGCCAGGATACCTGGACTCTTCCTGGGTCAAGGATCCACTTAATTCTAGGGCCGTGTAGCTCTGCAAAAATTTTTACAACATGTGCTAAAACTCAGTCTAAGTTTAAAAAAAAAGTTTAACCACATCAGTTAACAAACATGGATACATATGCTATAATGTTATTCTTTTAGTTAAATAAATTGTTTAAATTGCTATTAAGGAAATGACTATTTTTCTCTTTCCAATGAAGTACAGCAGTAAAGCTGTCCAAATATAAAGTTAACTTTTTGAACCTCACAAAAATTTCATAATTATCTGTCAATGTATTTCTAATCGTGTAACCAAATCAGTACTTTTTGATACAACTGTAAAAAAAACTACTCTGAAATTTTATTATTCCAAAAATGAAACCTTCATCTGGTTGTAAATATTAAGATTATACCAGCAAGGAGTAAAACAATGATTTAAATCAAGTCTTACTGACTAGTGATTTAAATCGTGATTTAAATCGATTTGATTTAAATCAAATCCACCCGCCTTTTAAGTGAGCATGCATAAAGCGGCTGACAAATTGCAAGAGAGGATCCTGCACATGTCTACTCGGAAGTTAACCCCATTGGGTGCAATGGCGCTTGCTCCCAGGTAAAAGAGGTGCAGAGGTGCTGCAAACTTCAATTTTAAATGCATCCTCCCTGCATCCTACATAATGAATACTTTCTGGGGAGTCCCGTTGAACTCAGTGGGATTTACTACTTCCGTGCACGTGCCCAGGACCCGGGCTGCAGGAATCCAATCCATGTGAGTTGATTAAATAAACGAGGGGGGGGGGAGTCTAAAACGGTCCAAGCAGTTTGCTGTGCGGGCGTATTTCCGCTCCTGTCGTTTGGATACCGTGCAATCTATGTCAATTTTGGTGCAGGCGACCCTAGAAAATGAAATTTGGGGGACAAAGTGCTGCAGCGAAGGCTTTCCAAGGGTTGGGTTGGTTTTTTTTAAGGGTTCAGGAAAAAATGCTCCCGTTGCCCCGTGTGAGGCTCGAACTCACGACCTTCAGATTATGAGACTGACGCGCTGCCTACTGCGCTAACGAGGCGCTCGGAGCGGTGTTTTTGCAAATCTCTATGTGAAACGGGAAAACCCTCCACGTCAGCTGAGCAATCCTGTCCTATAAGGTGGCAGGTACAGTACTGATCTTTGCAAGCTACAAAGAGGAGTGCTCTCTCCCTTCCCAGCCCAAAACCCTCTCTCCCACTGGTTTAAGATAAGATAAAATAAAATGCAAAACTAAAAAGATAGCCCTGAAATGAACAAATGCACGATGTGCAAAAGTTCTGCCAATTCCTTGCTGCTCCAAATCGTTGCTTAGCAAAACAGTTCCAGATCAGGCAGATCTGCAAAGGAGCATACCTTGTGGCTTTGTATCCGAGACCAGAAGCTGCCAGGAAGTCCACGAACCAGGACATGTTTGTCCTCCCTCCCACTGGAATCCGGAGGTAGACTGCTCCTGAGCGGGAGGCTCCATTGAGCCAAGAGTCAGAGACAACCTTCTCTTCCGCGGCTTTGCTCTTCGCCCTTTTAAAGCCAGCTACATACCTTGTGAGAATGAGCGACTTGCACCTTGTGTGGAATATTTTATTTTGCTGGTTCTGAATGCATAGTGGATGGAGCCCAGTTCTTGTAGGATATATGCAAGGGGGGGGATTCCATCTTGCTTTCAGAAGATCTCAATGATTTGCATGGCTTTAGATGTCCTTAATGTTTTAAAAGTTGAAGGGGGATGGGTAATTGCATTTTAAAATTTCGTTTTTGTTTAATCACATTTTTTTCCTGCTTTGGGAAGAAGGGGCAGGATAGAAGCTTATATTAATCCTGCTCCCCCTGCCCTATTGCAAGCCCCCAAGGCTGCCTGGCCATTAATGCATTAATACAGGAGATGAACTTTTGAAAGGCTTTTGTAGAATCTGTGGAGGACAACTCAGTGCTGGATTTAAGTATAAGCGAAACAAGCTATAGCTTAGGGCTCCACTCTCTTGGGGGCCCCAAAAAAGTTTAAAGGGGGGAAAACTGGATGTACATTTCCAAAATACAAGATAAAAAAACAAATAAAATATAACCTACATACAGCAACAGTGTTGTGTGTTGTGTAGGCACCTATGATGTAATAATAATAATAATAATAATAATAATAATAATAATAATAATAATAATAATAATAATTTATTTATTTATTTATACCCCGCCCAGCTGGCTGGTTTTCCCCAGCCACTCTGGGCAGCTTCCAACAGAAAAATAAAACACAATAATCTATTGAACATTAAAAGCCTCCCTGAACAGGGCTGCCTTCAGATGTCTTCTAAAAGTCTGGTAGCTGTTTTCCTCTTTGACATCTGTTGGGAGGGCGTTCCACAGGGCAGGCACCACCACCGAGAAGGCCCTCTGCCTAGTTCCCTGCAACTTGGCATCTTGCAACGAGGCAGGGCCGGCTCTTCGTAGACGCCCGGTGGCGCAGTGCACCATGGCGCGGGGCTGGTAAGCTGGGCGCTGGCCTGGCAAGGAGGCTTTGCCGCGCGGAAACCAATTGCACCCTGCAAGGGCGGGGCGGGCGCGCGATCTGCTCAAGACGGCCCTGCAACGAGGGAACCGCCAGAAGGCCCTCGGTGCTGGACCTCAGTGTCTGGGCAGAATGATGGAGGTGGAGACGCTCCTTCAGGTATACTGGACCGCCATTTAGGGCTTTAAAGGTAAGCACCAACACTTTGAATTGTGCTCGGAAACGTATTCGGAAATGTAAGTAATGGGCCCTGCCTGCTAGCCAGCTCCCTAAAATATCACTGGTTTGCTCATTTCTATATATAGGGTGCCTACATTCTGCATGGACTGCTTGCATGGCAACATGCGCAAATGGCTTTAGATACCTATTAGATCCATGAATTATCACATAGCATATATTCAACACAAAAAACAGTGACAATTTGGACATAAAGTATAAAGGGCCCCATTACCTTCAGTAGCTTTGGGCCTCATCAAACCTAAATCCGGTCCTGGTGACACTAATTGGAAAAGGACCACCCCCAGACCTTTGATCAGGGGAAGCGGGGTTCAAATGTGCCTGAACTCAGAGCCCTATCAGTGCTGGATAAAGGGGAAAGATTCTGAGTCAGAGCCTGTGTGGAGAGCATGTGTATAACAGGGCTGAATTTTTGTGGCTGCTGCGGTTTTGCTAACGTTAAAATTGTTTCATAGATTATCAAAGCTGTATTGATTAGTTAATATGGCATTTGCTTTAATTGTGATGTTTAGCTTGTTTTCTTAATTGCTGCTTTGTTAGCAATGTCTTACAGACTGAAATTGCTTCATTGGTGAATTATTAATTATTCTGTATTATTTATGCAGTATTGATGTTGTACTGGAACTAAGTTAGCATTGTACTATTGTCGACCCTTTCCACACATGCAACTTTTCGTTCTTCTTCAGGACAAAATTCCCTTTTCTATGCAGCTGTGGGGGAAGCATTTGCTAACAAAGCGGCCTCCTAGTCTCCCGATGTTTTTTCCCCAATAGGTTTGCAACTTTCGAAGCATTTTTATGTATTTATCACAGACAAAGCCTCTGGGCTTTCCTTCAACAGCTGCATCACAGACAGCAATTGAACAGGCAAAGCATTTCCACCCCTGCCTTTCCATGCTGGGAAAATATTTCGCATTTGAATATTTGCCTTTCAAGCTCCTCTTAGGTGTAGGAAGGGGGGGGGGCACACCTAGAAATTCATATCTACTTACGGCTTTTCACTGATGAGCAATGCATGATAATACAGCCTGCATAATACAAGAGCATCTAGCAATTTTAAAAGACCAAACAAAAAAAGGCCCCAGTAATTTAGGCATATGTCATACATTTTCACGTTTCAGCTGGTCTGATACGAGCCGACAGGCCGCTATTTACCCGTCCAGTTAATGATGCCAAATGACTCTCTCCTGTGTAATTACCCTTAGCAGGTTGCTGGCTAATTGCTTTTTTGTTGTTCCTGATGCAGTTGCAAGCAGATGTTGAGGGCAAAACTGTGGTTCGTTAATGTCAAGTTAACCAACTGGACCTTAAAGGCTGGTGCATGATTGAAAATGGCAGGGAAGGGAATCTTCGTTTATTGCTCCTCGCATACACTTCTGCACTGGGACTTTCTGCTCAACTGTTTACCGCAGGCTGTAATGATTAGAATGGCCAAATGCCTTTCCTTTTTAAAACTGGCCTGCTCAACTTGTGACCCAACAAGCCCAGCACAGTCCACCCCCGTGTTGCTATTAATTACAATAACAATAACCTACTGACGTATGTTAAACATAAATGCTCTTCATTAGAGAACAGACACGTTTTCCTATAGTTTATCCCTCCATGTGGTATAACCTTTTTTAAAAAAAAATAAATCAAACCAGATCCCCTGTAACCTTAATACCAAGCTTTTATGCAGACATGGGTATGCATGGAATAAACTTGCAACTTTCGATGATTTAGTCTGGCCATCCCCAAACTGGTGTCCTCCATATATTTTGGAAGACATAGCTGTTGGATCCCTGGCAATTGGTTTTGCTGACTGAGCCAGGCATCCGCAAACTCAGCCCCCCAGCTGTTTTGGGACTACAATTCCCATCATCCCTGACCACTGGTCCTGTTAGCTAGGGATGATGGGAGTTGTAGTCCAAAAACAGCTGGAGGGCCGAGTATGGGGATGCCTGGTCACTAAGCTGTTATGGTCCAACACATTTGAAGAGCACCTGTTTGGCAAAGGCTGGATGAATCGAGAAGGTAGTGAGTGGTCTTCGAACTTTTGCTTTTCAGGAAACAAGTTTCCACATCTCTGGGTGATGCTCTAGCTGTGGACACCTTGCCAGGGAGCTGGACTAAATATGACCTGCACCCCACCTCTTTAAATCTGTAGGTGTCTGTCAAGCCTGAGCTATTCCAATGTTATTCAGAAATGCTTCTTCTGCTTTCGCCTGAGCTCTGCCTTGCCTTGCCTGACTGGATGACAGGAGAAAAGGAAATCAGATGATGAAATCAAAATTGGATAATGAGCATCTGGTGGTGGGTTTGCCCCCCCTTTCTTTCTTGGTCCACCCACTTTCTTGGGCCCCGAGGAGAAGGTGTAGCTTTCTCAGATGAGCAAACTCATCAGCTTGGGACACCTGGAGCATAATTGTTACCGAAGTGCGTCTGCTAAGCTTGCTCGACTTCTTCTCTTTAGAGAAACACCCGCACTGTGGAATCAAGAAGAGAGATGGTTAGGACAATTCCCCTTAGGCACTGGCGGTTTGTGTGTTTCTTCGCTAACAAATTATGCTTTTAACAAAAGAGAGTTTGCAGCACGGGACCTCCAGGTGTTGGAGGTGGGACCCTACGCAGCTCGCAAGCGGTGTGTTGTTGCTTGCCTAAGCCAGTACCACGCCAGGCCAGGCCGGATCCAGCCCTCTGTTCGAGCGCATGGGCCTGGTGAAGAATCATGAATCGGTCAAGACACATGGGCAAGATTCGGAGGCGGCTGGAGGACGTCAAAAACTGGTCCTTCCGGCTGGCGAAACTGGATTTCAGTCACAACGAAAGTGTCCGGCTGGCCACGGACGCCCTCTTGGATGGCGGGCTCCAGTCTTATCTCAAGGCTTTGGACGAAGAAGGAGAAGTGGACTTCTTGTCCACAGTGGAAGCTCAGTACATCAAGAGGAACGCAAGGGAGCCTTACTACGCCAGCGACACGCACCCCGATGGCGAAGCCGGGCCGAGGCAGAATAATGACGCCAGGTCTCTCCAGTCAGGGACATACTTCCCTCTCGTCTCGGAGAACAGCGAACCGGCTCTTCTCCACACGTGGAGTGCGTCCGAGAAGCCATACCTGAAGGAGAAGTCCAGCGCCACGGTGTATTTCCAGACGGATAAGAACAGCAATATCCGGGACCTCATACGCCGCTGCATCAACAAGACCAGTCAGGTATGGCGGATGGGATTTGGGTGGGCAAATGGGCAAGCTTGAATGCGCAGGCAGGCTAGGCCTGGAGAGGCAAGGCTCAAGAGCTGTGGTGTGTCAGGCAAGGAGACCCGGGTTCAAAAGCACACTCAGAAGTGAAGCTCATTGAGTGACCTTGGGCCAGTCACCAACTCTTAAGCCCAAGCTGTCTCTTATAAGGTTGTTGGGAAGATGATATGGAGAAAGGGAGAGCCAGGTACACCATCTCGGGAAAGGTGGGATAGGAATACAATAATAAAACATTAAATGAGCCAAACTCAATAATAATAAATAAGCCAGAAGCTGTGTCAGAGTCCAGAGCTATTGTATGGTTTCTGATGTGGTGAGAAGGACAGCAGATAGCACAGTCGACAGAACATGAGACTCTTAATCTCAGGGCTGTGGGTTTGAGCCCCATGTTGGGCGAAAGATTCCTGCATTGCAGGGGGTTGGACTAGATGACCCTCTGGGTCCCTTCCAACTCTACAATTGATTCATGATTGTATGATTTTATGAGTTTGACGTGTCAGCAGCACAGTGGACGTTGTACCCTCTGCAATGCCGCAGGTCATTTGGGATACAGGAAGAACCTTAAACTGAATCATTGTCTACACTGACGGGCAGCAGCTCTCCAGGGTTCAAGGGAGCTGTACCTAGAGATGTTGGGGGTTGAATTTGGGACCTTCGGCTGCAAGGCAGATGTTCTACCTCTGAAGTACGGTGTGCTCCGTTTGCATGGAAGCAGCGAAGTCCCCATCCTTTCCTGCCTAATATGTGGATGGGGGGACGATAATCTTTGAGAGAATCTTGCTTTCAGATTTATGGTTATCTCCTCTTACATTTTAACCTGAATGAATGCAGAGCTTCCTTTCGGCAGGGAAGGACCTGGTGCTTGCCTTTTCAGGAGCTAGCTAGAAAGACGGTGGGGAGAGCATTCTCTACAGCATTTTGCAAGGATTCCCCGGAGGTGGTCATTTGCAGAGAATACACACGATATCTTTGAAGCACATCTGGAGCACGTTATTTCCGTCCAATAATTATGGGAGCTGTAGATCACATCACAGAGTTACAGCTCCCAGAAGACCCTACAGTGCCCAGAATGTGCTTTATGATACCCATTCAAGCCATGGGTCTTGGTTTCGTGTGCTTCTTTGAGTTTACTGTGGCACCCATACGGATTGAAAAAGAGCGGGGCGATCCTTTGCCATCTCTGGCCTCTGCGGTTTAAGCAGAACGCTATCCACAGGCACTTGGACTTACAGTATTGACCTACTTTGCAGGGTTGCTGGGAGGATGGCTGAGTTAAAGCTTGCTTCGAACACTCGGCAAGTTCTGAATAAATACAGTGGTACCTTGGTTCTCAAATGTCTTGGTACTCAAACAACTTGGAACCCAAACACTGCAAACCCGGAAATAAGTGTTCCATGTTGCGAACTTTTTTTGGAAGCCAAATGTGCTCCATTTTGAGGGTTACGCTTCCGATTTGAGTACTACACTTCCATTTTGAGTGTTATGCTGAAGTCTGTCTGTTTTTGCTATTTTTTTTGCATTTTTTTGGCTCTTTTTTGTGTGCATGTGGGGAACCCAGTTCAGCTACTGATTGATTGATTGATTGACTGCAGTGCATTGCTTATTGCTTTCATTTTATGTATCAATGGTCTTGTTAGATAGTAAAATTCATTTTGCATTACTTTCTATGGGAAAGCGTGCCTTGGCTTTGGAACACTTTGGTTTTGGAACGGACTTCCGGAATGGATTAAGTTTGAGAACCAAGGTACCACTGTACTGCCATCGGTCTGCTTGGCAGGTACGACGTTCCCAGGTCCTCATAGTGTATTTTGGCTTGGCCTTCATCTGCCTCCCTTCCTTCCTCCTTCTGGACCCCATCCCGATCCCAGGTACTGGCTATCCTGATGGATGTGTTCACTGACACCGAGATATTCTGCGATGTCTTGGAAGCTGCAAACAAGCGGAGGGTGTTTGTCTATCTGCTACTCGACCACAGCAACCTAAAGCTCTTCACCGAAATGTGCGACAAGCTCCATGTGGCCGAGGGTCACTTCAAGGTACTACCGGTATTGCAGTCTCTTGTCCGTCCTCCTCTCTAAACCCCAACCAGCTTGAACCAAAACACAGCAATACAAAGGTTGTTTTGGTGTATGTTTGTTGTCTTGGCTTAGCTTGTTTTAAGTAAAAGAGTGGGGGGAAATCTCGTCCTCATCATTTTCTGATGGCCGCCAGCTTAGATGTCTTTAAAAGAGGACTTGTTTTGCTCCAATTCATGGAGAATCACTGCAGATCCGCATCATGCTTTTAAAAGCACTTTGAACACAAGTTTAAAGCCAAATAATCCTGGGAACCACAGTTTTCCCCTCGCGGAACTACAGTTCCCAGCACCCTTAACAAACTGCAGTTCCCAGGATTCTCTGGGGGTTGCCATGTGCTGGCAAACATTTCTGACAGTAAGAGCTGTTTGACAGTCGAATGGACTCCCTCGGTAGGTTGTGGGCTCTCCTTCATTGGAGGTTTTTTAACGGAGGTTGGATACTTTGTTTGAGATTCCTGCATTGGAGGGGGTTGGACTAGATGATCCTCGAGGTCCTTCTGATTCTGCAATCCTATGTGCTTTAAAGGCGTGGTGGAGATCTGCCCTAAGACTATCGGTGGCTGCCAACCCTGGTGGCTTTGTTCTACCTCTGCTGTCAGGGACAGTACACTTCTTGGAGGTGTACTCTCCAAAAACAAAGTCCTGCCTTATCCTGGTTCTGTTTCCTCCAGAAACCAACTTTAAAACAGAACTATGCTATCCAAGCTAGTGCCCATCAGCCAGTAATGAGACAGTACACTTCTGATCACCAGCTGATGGAAACCACAGGAGGGGAGAATGCTCTTGAGCTCAGATTCCTGCTTGTGGGCTTCCTCTGGGTATCTGGTTGTAGTTAAGGCCAGTCCTATATGTGGCCAATTCAAGGTAGCAGATACTTTTGATGGGATCATCACAACGCTGGATAATCTTCCTTTGGCTCAAGGGATACGGTTCACCCTTAACCAGCCCTTGGGGCTGGAGGAACGTACCCACAGTGGGTGTGACCAAAAAGCAGGTGTGGACCCCTTGGACCTTTGCACAAAACAGGACATGCAACTGCCCAAATCAACAGCTGCTCATCGAACGACCCATCTGCTGACTAGGGAGGGGGCAATTAAGATACACCCCCCCCAGTTTTTGGACCGTTGGCACAATTGCTGGGTTAGGTAGGCCTTAGGAGTAAACCACACCTGGATTAAAGGATGGCAAACCGTCAGCTCTTGGGGTTGTCTGTTTTTGTAGGAGCAAGGAGATAATATGTCAGGGGATTTAAGTAGTGAATAGATCAAGCCCTAAAATCTGCATCAACAACATTTTGTAACCCTGGTTTCTAATTGTGCTTAATGTGGGGAGGAAACAAACCCTTGAAGAGGAGCTTGGAAAGCAGATCGATGGGAGAGAGCAATAGATGAGGTCAAGTGCATACTTAACTTAATAATAATAATAATAATAATAATAATAATAATAATAATAATAATTTTTTATTTATACCCCGCCCTACCCAATGAGAGCCAGGCTCAGGGCAGCTGACATCAATAAAATTACAATAAAACGTAAAAGAAAGAAAAACAATTGATTATAATGCAGATTAAAATACAATTTAGATTTAAAAATACAATTTAGATTTATGGCAGAAGTGGGGCGTACGGAGAGCTTTCTAGCCTGCAACCGTCAAGCTTCATATGGGATGCTTGTGTACCTTATATTACAAACCCATCGTATGTGTGCTGAAAGCCTGGGATGACCCGGCGTTTTGCTGCAGATCCCACTTGAAGGATAAAGCGCCAGGAGCTGGAATTTCACCTTCATACACCTGAAGGAACGTCGGATTTGTCGGGGAGATGGACGGTAGTGAGGTAGCAGAGGCAACTAGGAAAGCAACTTGGAAAATATCTGAGGGGCTCCACATACTTTCATAATCCTCTGGCTGGAATGGGGCAGGTTTCTAGTGGAACTCAGAAGTGCATCAGAATACAAGTGGTATTATTTACAAGTATCTATACACAATAAATGATGGGAAACAATTAATAACAGCTTCCAGAGAAACAGACACGCTAGTCCTTTTGCAGCAAAACCAATCAAGAATCTTGTGGCACCTTAACAATTTTTTTTAAAAAAAATGCATAAGCTTTTGTGGACTTTAGTCTGATTCATGAGATGCACGATAACCATCAATATTTATATGTCAATATTTTCCTCCAAGGAGCTGATGGCTTTGCGTCATTTTAACCACGCAACCACCCAGTGTGTGGTAGATCAGGCCGAGAGATTGTGACTAACTTGTAGCATTCTTTGATAACTTCCCAGAATATTTCCGTGCGGAGCGTCACAGGGGAGGTTTACTGTGCCAAATCGGGCCGAAAATTCTCCGGGCAAATCCAAGAAAAATTCATCATCTCAGACTGGAGATACGTTCTGTCTGGATCGTACAGGTAAGCTCACCTGCGACAGCCATTCACTCCATTGCAAGAGGGTTGTGCTCACAGCTGTCTTCTGTGCTGAAGCTTGTAGGAAAGAATAACTTGACAGTTCATTTGTGCCGCTTGGCTGGCGAGAGGAAGAATTCAAGCAGATGAGCAGCAGCAACTGCTTCCAAGCTACTGCACCTCCCTTGCTGCTATATACATTTAAAAAATATTCTATGTGACTATATTACAAGCATATCTCTAATAAACATTATCTTAGTAGGCTGCCAAATGCACAGGTTGGTCTGAGTGCTTCTGCTTATTAGGGTTGCCAACTTACTAAAATCATGTTTGAAGTACTCTTTCTCAAGCTCTGGGAGGAAGACCTTTCATTGCCTACAGACAGCCACCCAATCTTAAACAACTCCTCACCCACAATAATACAACCACAACAGACTTAACATGGACACTGGTACCAGAGCCTGCAATAAACCCAGATGCCAACTTTGCTGCCACATACACCCGGACAACACCATTACTGGCCCCAACAACATCCAAACATACCATCTCAGGACTATTTAATTGCTCATCTTCTAACATTGTGTATGCCATCAAATGCCAACAGTGCCCTTCAGCTCTCTATATTGGACAAACAGGCCAAACCCTACGCCAAATGATAAGGTAAAGGTAAAGGGACCCCTGACCATTAGGTCCAGTCGTGACCGACTCTGGGGTTGCGCGCTCATCTCGCAGTATTGGCCGAGGGAGCCGGCGTATAGCTTCCAGGTCATGTGGCCAGCATGACTAAGCCGCTTCTGGCAAACCAGAGCAGCACATGGAAACGCCGTTTACCTTCCCGCTGTAGCGGTTCCTATTTATCTACTTGCATTTTGACGTGCTTTCGAACTGCTAGGTTGGCAGGAGCTGGGACCAAGCAACGGGAGCTCACCCCGTCACAGGGATTCGAACCGCCGACCTTCTGATCAGCAAGCCCTAGGCTCAGTGGTTTAACCACAGCGCCACCTGGGTCCCCACGCCAAATGATAAATGGACATAAATCTGACATCAGGAATCACAAGCCAGAGAAACCAGTAGTAGGAGAACACTTCAATCTCCCAGGACATTCTATACAAGATCTCAAAGTAGCTGTCTTATCGCAAAAGAATTTCAGAAATAGACTGGAAAGAGAAGTTGCTGAATTGCAACTTATTACCAAACTTAAAACCATGGAGAGACGTGGTCGGTCTGAATAGACACATTGGATTCTTATCTCATTATACATGATAAAGCTATTTTTAGCCATCTCACCCCTTGCTTTTTCCTGTAAGACCAATTGCAGTCATTAACAGTCGTCCACAGGTTTACCACATCTATCAGTCAATCACCCATTCCCACCACCCTTCTGAGTAATACCCCTCCCCACCCTCTCACTATATATAAGGGTCTGGTGACTTCTGTTTCAGAGAATCTGAAGAAGTGTGCATGCACACGAAAGCTCATACCAATGACAAACTCAGTTGGTCTCTAAGGTGCTACTGGGAGGAATTTTTTTATTTTGTTTCGACTACGGCAGACCAACACGGCTACCTACCTGTAACAAGGACAGCAACAGTTTTCAGTCCGCTTCGTGGGCAACCTTTCAGGAGAGCACCCCCCCCCCAAAAAAAGCATATGCTGTATTAAACAAGTAGCCCCATCATATTCCTAAATGCATACTTGAAGCAACAGCACAAATAGAGTTTAACATCATGCAGTATTAAATCCGAACAGTTAACTCAATGTTCAGACAAACTTCATACAGGTGTAATTATTTGTGCCTGAACTTTTGCAATCAGTGCTCTTTTGGGGTAAAATAATAAAAATGCAGCGCTAGTACACATATATTGATGGGGGGAAATAGAGGTACCAGTGAGCACTGATAATAATAATAATAATAATATTAATAATAATAATCCCTGCTTGCGATCATAGGGTATTGAGGAGCGTGACTTAGAGGTGTACTCTCCAAAACGAAGTCCTGCCTTGTGCTGGTTCTTCTTTTCCCTAGAAACCAGCTTTAAACAGAACTATGCTAGCTCTGGGCTAGAAGCGATCTTCACACCCAATTAATTTCCTTACAAACACACACAAATGCATGTGCCTCGTCATGACATTGATATGCGGCATTAAGCAATATCTGGCACACCTGCCTGTGTTTTAGCTATGCAAAGCTAAATTATGCAGAAACCTAAAATCTCCCCTCAAGCCCCCAAACGATGCCTGTTGAAAAACAGCTGGTGACAGTAAAAAAAAAACAAAAAAATAAGCTGAAATCAGGATTCTTCTCCTTTGGTTAAAAATGGGCAGAGCCGGTTAGGGGATGGGAAGCAAGCGGAAAAACCCTCCAGCTCTTGGGGAGATTCCAGATCTCTTACAATTCTAGCCAGTTTTACTTGCAGAGGGGTAAAAAAAGCAACATCTATAAACCCATGCAAGCCATTTCCCACCCAGTTGCTCAGTAAGAAGAAAACCTGGACACTTGGCACTTCTTTAGTCTAGTAAAATTGCAAATCAAAACACTTTTTCTTATATAGCCTGGGCTAGCTCAACCGGTAGAGCACAAGACTCTTGATCTCAGGGCCGTGGGTTCGAGCCCCACCTTGGGCAAAAGATTCCTGCATTTCAGGGGGTTGGACTGGATGACCCTTGTGGTCCCTCCCAAATCTACGAGTCTATGACTTGACCGGTTTCCTGCAGGCATCTGGTTGGCCACAGTAAGAGTAGGATGCTGAACTAGATGGGCTTACGTTCTTAAGAGAGCCAGTGTGGTGTAGTGGTTAAGAGTGGTAGACTTGTAATCTGGGGAACCGGGTTCGCGTCTCCACTCCTCTACATGCAGTTGCTGGGTGACCTTGGGCTAGTCACACTTCTCTGAAGTCTCTCAGCCTCACTCACCTCAGTGTTGTGGGGGAGGAAGGGAAAAAGGAGATTGGTAGCTGCTTTGAGACTCCTTCGGGTAGTGATAAAGTGGATTTATCAAATCCAAACTCTTCTTCTTCTCTTCTTAAGTCCACACCAGTCCCTTGAGTTATGTGTAGAAGAGGCTATGTATTGGTGCAGACATTTAAAGCCCTAAACGGCCCCGACCCAGTATACCTGAAGGAGCGTATCCACCCCCATCATTCAGCCCAGACACTGAGGTCCAGCTCCAAGGGCCTTCTGGCAGTTCCCTCACTGTGAAAAGTGAGGTTACAGGGAACTAGACAGAGGGCCTTCTTGGTAGTGGCGCCCACCCTGTGGAACACCCTCCCATCAGATGTCAAGGAAATAAACAACTACCTGGCTTTTAGAAGACATCTGAAGACAGCCCAGTTTAGGGAAGTTTTTATTTTTTTATGTTTTTTTATGTTTTTAATATTCTGTTGGGAGCTGTCCAGAGTGGCTGGGGAAACCCAGCCAGACGAGCGGGGTATAAATAATAATGATTATTACTATGCCTTTCCAAGTTGTTAACCTGGATATTTCCCCCATCTTTCCCCCACTTTGCACCCAACCACCCACCTCCTCTTGCCTCCCAAGCTTCACGTGGTTGTGTGGCCAAGTCCACCGCAACTTCCTCTCCAAGTTCACGGGCCAAGTGGTGGAGCTTTTTGACGAGGAGTTCCGGCACCTCTACGCCCTATCCAAGCCTGTGGCCGGGTTGAGGCCTCCGCCGCACACGTCTCTCTTCCTGCTCAACAAGAGCACGGCAGCCACCCAAGGCAGCCTCACCAACAGCAGCAACCAGGGCAGCCTCCGCACCCCGTCAGACCCCTTCAGCTGCCCGTCGAACCACAGCGGCTCACGAAACAGGCAACCACCCAAGGCTCCCGTCCGCAGCAGCCACCCGGCGTCGCCGTCACCTCTCAGCAGGGTCCACTCTTTCCACGGTTACACCACCTACATGACCCCGCCGCCAAACGGCATCCAGGTCAACTACTACCACCGGCAATACATCAACGACTCGCCGGCGGTCCTTTACAACAAAGTCAACATCTACAGGCCTATGAGGATGAGGCAAGAGGATGTCAAGAGGGCACAGATGAACCCAGTCTGGAGGTGCCTTCACAACGCCAACCTGATTGGATGACTGGGGCCAGGGGTTTGCTGTCTTTTCATTGCGATGAGCGGGAATGGCTTGAGTACGGTGAGACAGTAGCCCAAATGTGTGACCCGGTTGCTCTTTCCGCAGGTTGAGAATCTCAGTTGTCTTTTTTTTTTTTAAGCTGAAAAGTGATAATCCTCAGGGTGGCTAAGCACCATGAGAAAACACCACAGCATTGCATTAGATGCATTAGAAATGGAAATGGGTGTGTGTGTGTGTGAATAAAAATTATCCTAAAAGTATACAGTGGTACCTCGATTCTCAAACATCTTCATTGACGAATGTTTCGGAACCTGAACACTGAAAACCCCAGAAGTAAATGCTTCTGTTTTTGAACATGCCTCAGAAGTCGAACGGCTTCCGCTGCGTGTTTTTTCAGTTTTCTCAATTGAATTTGTAGACAGCTCTTTGCGCCTCAGTTTCCGAACATTTCAGAACTCGAACGGTCTTCCAGAATCATAGAGTTGGAAGAGACCACAAGGGCCATCCAGTCCAGCCCCCTGCCAAGCAGGAAACACCATCAAAACATTCCTGACAGATGGCTGTCAAGCCTCCACTTAAAGACCTCCAAAGGAGGAGACTCCACCACACTCCTTGGCAGCAAATTCCACTGCCGAACAGCTCTTACTGTCAGGAAGTTCTTCCTAATGTTTAGGTGGAATCTTCTTTCTACCGGATTACGTTTCAGAACAAGGTACCACTGTAGTAGACAGCTAATCAGGAAGAGTATGCAGTTCATGATTTTGAGGAGTCTGTAAAACCAAATGCTGAATGGCAAGTGAATGGAGAACACATGAAATCTTAGAGCTGTTCGCAGAGTGTGCCACTGAAGATCAATGATGAGAAAGAGGCCCCGTGAATTTAAAAGGGGTGTGTGTGGAATCCCTCTTTATAAACCAGGTGTCAGGGAGAGTTCTAAACCTTGTCCTCTCCTGAATGTGTCAAGCTTTGTAAAGGCATTCACTCAGGCCCTCTCAGCCAGCTCTGGTAACCCAGAGAAACATTTCAGCAACTCTTTAGACATCTGTGTGAACTAGGCCAGATCACTGTAAATACAATCCTATGCCTTTTTATTCAGAAGTTCTACTACATATTCATCTATTCTGGGGGCTAGAGAGAGGGAAAAAAACATTGGGGAGGGGAAGCAGAGAGAACCTTGCTGCATTTCCAAGTGATGCTAATTTAGGCAAAACACCCACTCGCAGGATCTTTTGTTACCCACTCAGAAACCTGCAATCCCTGGTTTAGGAGGCTGGTGCTGTATCCTTTTAGGTCACTGGGGCTGGGTATCCACAGCATCTTCCTCATGTATATTGCTTTCATGTATATCTGCTCTTCATTTGTACATCATGTTTCAGCATATGCAAAATTAAAAAACCTTGCAGGAAACATTTCTGCCCAGCAAGCTGAAATTTTTTGCTCAGATGGAACATTTGGCATAGTGGTGCATTGAATTCCACCCTATATATGTTGTCGGCATCTGTCTGTCTCGAGAGACAATGGAGTGCATCTCCAGGGGTGAAGTCAAACCGCTGCGTTAGCAGCACTGAAGTGACCTCCCCGGGGCGCAAGCCTGGGCATGTGTGTGTATGGAGATCCTGGGCTGCCCAGACGACAAGATGTGGCCCAAAGGAAAGGAAAGCAAGATGTCTGGCACCAGCTTGGCTGCAGGAGTTGGATGGCATACACGGTGCCATCCAACAGTCTTTAACTAAGAGACTCCACTCCGGATTTGTGTAGGGTTTAATCCTTAGCTGTTTCTTCTCCCAAAGATATCCCCGCAAAGGCAGCAGAAGTTTAGGATCAGTTTTCTTTCTCCTAAATGGGCTCCTTTTCCAGGTTGACAAGCCCCAGCTGCCCCGCACTTCCCTCTGCATTTATGTAATAACTAGTGTCGTTCAGCCCGTTAAATAAACGGGCGCTAGAACATATGTGAGCGCTGCGTGGAGTACCGGATCGGGGAGCCGGTCTGCAGAGTCAGCGCCCAGCAACGCCGTGCTGGATTGAGGAGGCGATGCTCCGTGCGGCGTTGCTGGGCGCTGACTCTGCAGACCGGCTCCTCGATCCAGTGCTCCGCGCAGGGCTGATCAGCGCCGACCCGGCAGGCCGCCGGATAAAGGAAGCGGCCTGCCGGGTCGGCACCCAGGAGCGCTGCACGGAGCACCGGTCTGCAGAGTCAGTGCCCAGCATCGCCGCACGGAGCATCGCCTCCTCAATCCAGCACGGCGTTGCTGGGCGCTGACTCTGCAGACCGGCTCCTCGATCTGGTGCTCCCAGGACCTCTCCTTCCTGTCGGTGGCAGGGGGACAGGAACGAAGGCGGAGAAAGCAGCTCTTTCTCCTCCTTCCTTCCTCTCCCCCAGCTGCCGACAGGAAGGAGAGGTCCCGGGAGCTTCTCCGAACCCCAGGACCTGTCCTTGCTGGACGCACACACACACGTGCTCCCCCCCCGCCGCCGCCAACGCTCAGTCCGGCCAGGAGCGGGGGTTGGCGGCCGCAGGGAAACAGTAGGTGGGTGGTGGGTGGGGAGAGCACACACGTGTGCGCGTGCAGTCTCTGCATCCAATCCCTGTGTCCGTGGGGCACATGCGCAGTAGCGGAAACCCAGGGACACAGGGAATCTGGACGCAGAGACACTTGCACTTTATTATATAGGATAATATAAAATCATTAAAAACAGTGTCCACTAGCTGATAGGAAAACATTTTGGAAGGCAAAATTAAAAAATTCCTTCCAGTAGCACCTTAGAGACCAACTAAGTTTGTGTGCACAAAAGCTCATACCAATGACAAACTTAGTTAGTCTCTAAGGTGCAACTGGAAGGAATTTTTTTTATTTTGTTGCGACTACGTCAGACCAACACGGCTACCTACCTGTAACTAGAATTTGGAAGGCAGCTTTTAAAGCTGTGGCCCTCAACCACACCCGTTTTTACACTTCAGCTACACCTGAAGATCTACACCTGTAGATCTCAGGGTGGTTACAACATAAAATCACAACATAAAAACACAAAATACATAGTAAAAACAAAAACAACCCAATAATCCCCCTTTCCACAACGCATTTAAAAGGGCATTAGATGTCAATCAGCCAAAGGCCTGGTTAAAGTTTTTGCCTGATGCCTTATATATGAAAAGCTGCTATGTAGAATGTGAAGGTAACAAGATCTCCCTGTCACTTGTTACCTGAACATTTAGCTGGAAAATACCAGGGGCTGAACTATTAACTATCTGGAATGCAGACTATTCTGAGATGGGAAGCATAATACCGTATTGGCATGAATATAAGCCGCACCTTTAAAATTGGAGGTGTGGGGGGGGAATAACAGAATATAAGCCACTCCCTTCCTCGCTGCTCCTGGCTGCATACAGGGGTGGGGGGGAGCAGAGCTGCATTGCCAGCAGCCTTTCCCCTTCCTCGCTCTTTGCCTTCCCGGCCTTGGGGGAGAGGACAGGGGACTGACTACACATGGGGAGGACGCCACTTTGCTACGCTCTTGGTTGCGAATATAAGCCACACTTTAATTTTTCATGATCATAATTTGGGAGGAAAGTTAGGCTTATATTCAGGCCAATACGGTAGATGTTGCTTTCCCCCCTGCTCTGATCTGGGGAATGACATGAAGCTGCTCACAACAAGTTATACTTACAGAGAACCAACCTCTAAGAAGAGGATCGCAGCACATGCAATAGACAAATGGAAGACAGACCCCTGTTCCATAGCTGCCAAGTTTTCCCTTTTCTCGCGAGGAAGCCTATTCAGCATAAGGGAAAATCCCTTTAAAAAAGCGATAACTTGGCAGCTATGCCCTGTTCAAGATCCCCCAGGGTTACTTTCTCCCATGGACATCCCTTTTGCAAATGGGCAATGTGGTTGGGAGGAGAGTTTAAGGCCCCTGCTGCTCTGTTACCGTTTCACGGAGCAGATCCACGCACCGGAAGACACAAAAGTGAATGGGGCATGAACCGGCAGCATGGGAAATGGATTGCCATTCATCAATCACCTTGCCCAAAACAAGTTCATAACCTTCCCCATGCCGGCCAAGCCACTCTCATGTAACATTGAAGAGGGCCACCATCCCAGGCTCAGATAGATGGAATCAGCTTCGGGAGTGGAATTCTCCTCTAGGCACTTACATACAAATCATGTTGATAACCAGGAAAAACAAAACACTGTGTTATGTGTGACAGTCCAAGTGCAACAAGTGGCCTCTGAGCTTCTGAAACCACTTCCTTTCAAATTCCACAGCAGTCACAGTCATCATGGATGCCAGGCTTGAAGCACCTAAGCATTTCACCTCTCCCTGAGCATCCTCCTTGAGCTTTTCTGGGACAAGGTCCTCTCCCATGACCTGCAGGGAAGGGGGTAAAGAAAAAAAAGAGGGGAGGTACATTAGCATGTAAGAAGAATCTGCTAGATCAGGCCAATGGTCCATCTAGACCAGGCATCCCCAAACTTCGGCCCTCCAGATGTTTTGGACTACAGTTCCCATTATCCCTGACCACTGGTCCTGTTAGCTAGGGATCATGGGAGTTGTAGGCCAAAACATCTGGAGGGCTGCAGTTTGGGGATGCCTGATCTAGACCAGCATCCTGTCCTGACAGTGGACAACTACAGGTGAAACTCAGAAAATTAGAACATCGTCGAAAAGTGCATTTATTTCAGTAACGCCAACTTAAAAGGTGAAACCAATATATGAGATAGATGCATGACATGCAAAGCAAGATATGTCAAGCCTTTATTTGTTGTAATTGTAATTATTTGTCATTAGGCGGGTCAATTATAAATGCAATTTATGTACATTTATGTAATTAATGAAATGTAATAGCGATGTTTATTTTTGCATTATTGCAACTATTTGTTTTATTACTGTGGAACTTCCGAAAGAAAGCATTTGTAAAAATTAAAAGAAAAAGAAAAAAATAATAAGTTGCATTGCTGAAATAAATGCACTTTTCGACGATGTTCTAATTTTCCGAGTTTCACCTGTAGGTGTCCGTCGGAAACCTGCAAGTAGGACCTGAACACAAGAGCGCCCTCCCCTCCTGTGGTTTCCAGCAACTGGTATTCAGAAGGAAATGTGGCTGGCCCTCAGGCTGAAAAGGGTTCCCCAGCCTTGTTCTATACATTCAGGGTGGCTTCTGACATTTTCTGGCAGGGGTGGAGAACCTGTGACCCTCCAGATCTTGTTCGATCTTGAACTCCTATCCGTTCCGGCTACCATGACCAACAATCAGGGGATATAGAAGCTGCAGTCTAGCCATAGCTGGAGAGCCACAGGTTTCCTAACCTGGCACGGAACTTCCACTCACCTGAGTCACCAGAAGCAAGGCGTTGCCTTTCACGCCGAAGGATGCCACTTGGTCTTCAATTTCCTGCTGAGCCTTTAAGTTATGCTCTAACGCAAAGGAAGACTGATTCAACTGCATGAGCTGCAACAAGAGCCTGGAGGGAAAGGAAAACTAAAGCTGAGTGTACACAGCGGAGTCGTAAGAGTTTTGACAGCCAAAATGAACACACGACAACGTTGTTGAATTTAAAGAAGATTTCACAGGATGAGTTCCCAATATGGGAAGTGCGAGTGTTTTGCAGTTGAGCTATTTCTTTACAAATGTCCAAGTTGAAAAGAGTGTTAAAAGAAAAGGTTCAAATGTAACACCCAAACACGGTTTAACACAGTATCAAAACCATAAAAGAAACCTTGGAGGAAACAGGTTATTTATTGGGGCAGTGTGACTTTTGCAGCTGTTGTTAAAGCTGCAAAACAATGAAGCACGGGATGGAGCAATGGAGAAATTTCTGGAACAACAGTGGGATATCAGCTCCACCCAAGGCATGACGGATAACAGCAACAACCGGAGGAAAGAAAGACATAACATCTTAAAAGGACAGGAAGAATCACCACGGACAGAATAATTGCCACACACAGGAAGAACAAGGATATAGTTTGAGTTCCTCACTTGTAGTTTTATAAATCATTGAATGTGTCAACACAAATAGAAGTTATTAGTATTGCAGTTGTTGTATAAGGGATTATTATGAGTGGAATGTAATGGAAATTTATAAGATTTTTGGAACGCAGAAATGAAGAAAATAATCAAATCATCAAATCTAGCACACGGGGGGCACTTTATCTAAATTATAGAATTCGGTATTTGAACTATTGGTATTTTTTTAAAAAAATATTTTTATTGAACAAATTTAACAAAACACATTACCAATCAATATAACCAATTACATTCCCCCTTTTTATGTCCTCCCCTCCCTCTCCCACCCTCCAGAGACTTCCCTCAGCTCCCCCCTCTGATTTGTTTACACATGTTATTCTCTGCATGTTATAAAATTGTACATATCATTGCCCTATCTATCCTATGTTCTACTAATAAATTGTGAATGTTTATTCAAAACCTGCCAAGGAGTCCAAGTCCTTTTGTTGTCTTTTGAAATAGTTTGTGAAAAGCTCCCATTCTTCCTTAAAGTCATGGTTGTCCTTCTCTCGTAATTTGTATGTTAACTTTGCCAGTTCCGCATAGCTCTCAGTTTTTCTTGCCATTGTTCTTTCGTTGGGACTTCCTCATTCTTTCATCTTTGTGCTAACAAGACTTGCTGCTGCTGACTCTTAGTTTTCCTTGGCAGGTCTTGTCCTAGAATCCCTAACAGAAAGACTTCTGTTTTTGTTATTTTTTACAAATGCCCTTTTAAACATTTTTTTCAATTCATTATATATCATCTCCCAGAATGTTTTGACTTCTCTACATTCCCACCACATGCGATATAAAGTGCCTTCTTTTTCTTTACATTTCCAGCATATGTTCAACCCGGTTTTGTACATTTTTACCATTTTTACTGTGTAATATACCATCTATAATCATTTTCATGCAATTTTCCTTCAAATTTTAAATCTATTCTCCACAATTTTTCCCAGTCCTCAAATTGTATATTATGTCCTATATCTTTTGCCCACTTGATCATAACCAATTTGACCTCTTCATCCCTCGTTTCCCATTTTAGAAGAATGCTATATGCTTTCTTCAGTTATTTTCACATCTCCTATCACCTCCTTTTGAAATCTAGAAATTGTATAACTAAACCCTTTTTTAAATCGTCCTTAAACACCTCATTTAGTTGTCTGTAATGCAACCAACTCTGAAAGTGGTCTTTAATTTCTTCATAATCTTTTAATTTCCATTTTCCTTCTTGATCTTCCAATAAATCTCTATATGTAGGCCATTTTCCTTTTTTTGCCAAGCGGTTTGAGTAACGAAGCTTCTATTGGTGATTGAACGATTGGTATTAATAACTGGTATTATAAACTGGTATTGTTGTTGTTGTTTAGTCGTGTCCGACTCTTCGTGACCCCATGGACCAGAGCACGCCAGGCACTCCTGTCTTCCACTGCCTCCCACAGTTTGGTCAGACTCATGTTCGTAGCTTCAAGAACACTGTCCAGCCATCTCATCCTCTGTCGTCCCCTTCTCCTAGTGCCCTCAATCTTTCCCAACATCAGGGTCTTTTCCAGGGAGTCTTCTCTTCTCATGAGGTGGCCAAAGTATTGGAGCCTCAGCTTCACGATCTGTCCTTCCAGTGAGCACTCAGGGCTGATTTCCTTCAGAATGGATAGGTTTGATCTTCTTGCAGTCCATGGGACTCTCAAGAGTCTCCTCCAGCACCAAATTTCAAAAGCACCAATTCTTCGGCGATCAGCCTTCTTTATGGTCCAGCTCTCACTTCCATACATCACTACTGGGAAAACCATAGCTTTAACTATACAGACTGGTATTGTTACAATGAGGCTATTATTGGATTGTAATTGAAAACTAATAAAATTATCATTATTTTAAAAAAGAAACCTTGGTTCAAGAGAGGCCACCAATCCAGTATCTGAAACTGTGGTTTGAAGCAGTTTACAAGCTATAAATGAGCACAGATATGTGAGAACAGATGGTGGGCTAGTAAAAAGTGTTGAGGACCAGTAACTTATCTGCAACACTGCTGCAGTGTGAAAACACACACCCCTCCAGAGAAAGCAGTACAACTAACAACATGAGTTCTGTCATTAGCTAGACATGGAACAACTATGACCAGATTCTGACATTTCTTGGGTGACTTTACAACAGGCATGGGAGACTCAGGGGAGGGTTGGAGTTTGTTTGTTATTAAACACTTGCCTTCTATGCCATTCTCCTAGTCTAAATTGCTGCCTGTACAAGTACAGTATCTGTATGCTTCCTCCCAGCAAGGAAAATACTAACTTCAGAGCAAGGGGCTATTTCCTGTCACTTCACCAACCAAAACAGAGCAGTTTAAATTGGGGGGAAAGTGGGAGTTGGGGGTAGAGATCTAATCATAGATTTCCTGGCTCATGTCTCTTTCACCCCTAAGATAGCAATACAGATGATTTCTCCTGTGAACAATGTAGAAACCTGGACCAAAATTTATCAGCCAGGGTGATATGTATCCCAGTACAGTGAAACCTCTACTTACGAATTTAATCCGTTCCGAATGCACATTCGTAAGTAGAAACATTCGTAAGTAGAAACGATGTTTCCCATAGGAATGCATTGGGAATGGATTAATTCGTTCCGGAGCCTAGGGAAAATACACTTTAAAAGAGACTTTGAAGACTTTTAAGGCATGGAACCTGCACAGCAACATTACCTTGCAGTGCAGAGAGCGCGGGCGGCGGCGGCGAGGCTGCGGGAGACTGGTTAGTGGTGGCGGTGGGGGCCTGATGCAGCTGTAGGCCGGCTAGTAGCGGCGGCGGGGCCCGATTCGGCTGTGGGCCGAGCGTTAGAGGCGGCAGGAGTGGCGGCGGGGCCCGATCTGGCCATGGGCCGAGCTCCAGAGGCAGCGCGAGGCTGCTGTGAGCAGAGGCGGGGCCCGATCCGGCCGTGGGCCGATTGCCAGAGGTGGCGCGAGGCCGCTATTGGTGGCGGCAGGGCCCGATCCGGCCATGGGCCGAGCTCCAGAGGCGGTGCGAGGCCGCTGTGAGTGGAGGCGGGGCCCGATCCGGCCATGGGCCGAACTCCAGAGGCGGCGCGATGCCACTGTGAAAAGAGGCGGGGCCCGATTCGGCCGTGGGCTGAGCTCCAGAGGCGGCACGAGGCCGCTGTGAGCAGAGGCGGGGCCTGATCTGGCCGTGGGCCGATCGCCAGAGGCGGCGCGAGGCCGCTATTGGTGGCGGCGGGGCCCGATCCGGCCATGGGCTGAGCTCCAGAGGCGGCGCGAGGCCGCTGGGAGCGGAGGCGGGCCCGATCCGGCCATGGGCCGAGCTCCAGAGGCGGTGCGAGGCCGCTGGGAGCGGAGAAATTCGTAAGCGCACCCCAATTAGTATCGTTCGTAAGTAGAATTTTTCGTAAGTAGGGTTATTCGTAAGTCGAGGTACCACTGTATCATAAGCTGCTCTTGCTACCGTAATACTACATGATTTTGAGCCAGTTGGGGCTTTGCTATATATTTTTTTTACTAATCACGTAAACCTTGTGTCTGTCGCAGAAGAAGTCAAGAGATGGCTTCACTCAACACCAACATTCTTTTTTAAGTAGGTGACCTTTAGAAACCTTCAAGTGTAGTTTGTTTCTATGGTGTGTGATTTCCAGTGTGTATTTTAATAGGTTTCAGTTTCTAGTCTGATGTGTTTTCCTTTTATTGTGAGCCACCCTGAGCAATGTTCTGTTGGGAAGGTGGGATATAAATATTCCTAATAAATATATGTCAAGAGGAGAACTGCATGGAATATTTTGTACACAGACAGTGGTAATTTTATAGACAGTGTTGCACATTACCTTGCTCTGATGAAGGAAGCACATGAATATATCCAAACATCTTTAGACCCTTCTTGTCCCAAGGAATCGGGCATAGCTGTCTTCGCCGCATGCAATGCCCCTGTCCTTCCCAAGGCACCAAAATGCCCCTTTTCAGTTTGGCATTCCTCACAAGATCCAAAGCTGTTGTCTGTCCAGGGAGAAAACTGCAAAGAGGAACCCTTCCTCGAGCTGTCTTTTTTGCAGCACTGGGATCTGGATTCCTCCGCCGAAGCTTTGAAACAGTTATCTGCAGTCAGGTCATCGGGTTGCAAGAGATCCGCCTCCGACAGAGACAACGGGGCTGGAAACTGCAAAAGTTTCGCATAAGCTTCAGCAAGCAGCTTCCAGTTCCCCGGGTGAAAGGGGTGTAACAAAATCAGCCGCTGTAAGCACCCAATTATTTCCTCAACACGCTCCAGAGTCTGGTAAATGGCAAGCTGCAGCCCTAGTACTGTTGTTATGTGGTCAGTGTTTGTTGCTCCTAGTCTCTAGCAAGAAAGAAAAGAAAATCGAGAATTAAAAGGATGCAGTATTGACTTTTTTTATTAGAATCTGGAAAGTGGCAACTTTTCCTCATGGAGGAGTTCCTCCTTTTTGAGGTGAGGTGACCAGCACTGTACACAGTATTCCAAATGCAGTCACACCACAGATTTGTATAATGGCATTACAATATTGATATAATCATATTTTCAGTTCCTTTCCTAATGATCCCCCAACAAGGATTTTGCCTTTTTCACATACTGGGCCGATGTTTTCATTGAACTGGCACTCCCCTAATGAGTATATGCCATAAATCTGAAGCAGATTACTACCCCCCAAAGATTACTGGGAAGTCATGAGCTTTAAATATATTGTGTATACTGTATACCACCTCAGTCTCCCTCACAGCCTAACCCAGGGGTCCCCAAACTAAGGCCCGGGGGCCGGATGCGGCCCAATCGCCTTCTAAACCTGGCCCGTGGATGGTCCGGGAATCAGCATGTTTTTACATGAGTAGAATGTGTCCTTTAATTTAAAATGCATCTCTGGGTTATTTGAGGGGCCTGCCTGGTGTTTTTACATTAATAGAATGTGTCCTTTTATTTAAAATGCATTTCTGGGTTATTTGTGGGGAATAGGGATTCGTTCATATTTTTTTTTTTCAAAATACAGTCCGGCCCCCCACAAGGTCTGAGGGACAGTGGACCAGCCCCCTGCTGAAAAAGTTTGCTGAACCCTGGCCTAACCTATCTCACAGGGTCACTGTGATGATGAAAGCAGGGAGAGGGATAACAAGGTAGACCACCTTGAGCTCCTCGGAGGAAAGAGGGAATAAATTAAAAAGAGGGAGGAAGTGGGGAAACTACCAACCAGCGTTTCTGCGATCTCCAAGGCTTCCTTGTGTCTCCCCAGGTGAGCAAAGCAACGAGCCTGGCTCTCCTGCACGTCTCTCCGCATGGCAGCGTTGCTGGGAGGCAGCAACGCGAGGCAGCCGGAATATTCGCACAGAGCCTTCTGAAACGAGATTTTGCAAATACCGAGCTTGAACTTAGTGCAACTCAGGAAGACTGAGTGGCCTGAGATCTGTGCGCAATCATTAGGCATAAAGCAAGATCAAGGCCCAAGTTCTAGGGTAAGAAAAGCGGGACGGGGAACCTTTTCCGTTCAGCCTGAGAGCCACATTCAATTCTAGGTAACCTGGGGGCCACATGGCAGCGGTGGGTATGGCCAGACACACACTACTTTCTTGTCTTCCATCACGACAAACAAGAGGCATTGTCACAGTTCAAGGAAGCGTTCCTGCCAGATAAGATCACTAGAGGTGGGTGCAGACCTTTCCTTTTTTAAAAAAAATATATATTTATTAATTTTTCCAATTAAAACCAATTATATCACATTCATTATTTCAAATTATACACATATATATCAATCAAACCGAATGTTATGCCAAATCATCTAGAAAATTTTTTTGGGTTCCCATGCTTCAAGAAATTGGGGATTCCTCGCAACCGTCCACTGCCGTCTTTTTTCTAAAGTTCAAATCGTCTCTCCGAGTTCATAATAATCCAGATCTTTCCCTTACAGTCACATAGATGTTTTCCTCTTTCAACCGATTATTTCCCAGCTGCTGAGATAAATGTCAAACAAAGTTTCACAAATGTTCTTTCTCCTGTGTGAGTTAATCAGTCCAGCCTCCCCATAAATCTTCTTGGTCTGGAGCGTCCCTATTGCGTCGACTCTCAACACGAAGCAGCGCCATCTTAAAAAAACTCAAATCACTTTCGTTTTCTCTCATAGATTAACAATCTTTATAAAATTTACAGCTTTTCCAGGCAGAAGAACCAGACCTCACACCATGCATAGACTCTTGGTAAATTAATGGATCTCCTTGCCCTATAGCTGAACTTAGCTTCAGGTCGCTGCTCCAACTCAAAGTGCGTCACAACTCATAAATCCTCCGAACGCGTCCAGGCACTCCTCCCATCCAACTAGAGGGGGGCTTTTCTCGTCAACAACTCCTCATCTTCAAAAAATATGCTCAATAACAACAGTTTATAAAGTTCAACTCACACAGTCTTTTGCTTCTCTTTCACTCCAAACAAGCCAGGACATCACGTCTGGGAAGGTACGAAGTAACTCATATGAAAAAAAATAAAAAAGACTCGCTTCCCTTATCGCTCCGTCCCCATCAATTCTTCTTCCAGATGAAATACAGCCTTTAACTCCTCACCCTCAGCAGCATAGATTTCTCGGCAGTAAACAGCACTTCTGCCCCTCCTTCTGAAGTATGTCCATAGATTTAAGCCTAATTATCTTCTTTAATCATGGAAATCCCCGCCATGCAGATTAGCGTCCGGGAGTCCTGGCCCTCGTAAGTGCTTCAGCCCAAGCTCCCCCCACTCCATAAACAGTCGGAGTGGGTCTGGGGGCATCGCGGGCCAGCGGCCCCTCTCCGTAACCCCCGGAGAGTGTAGAGGGTTGCCATTTACTCCCCTAGCAACCGCCAAATTCCTTACGAAGGTCAGAGGGATGGAAAACAGGTCCGCCATTCCTGCAGGCGGAAACCGGTTCCGGTTTCCGCCTGCAGGGGTGCAGACCTTTCCTAAGGGCCATTAAGACTTGAGGTGAGACAGAAAAGTGTGGAGTGTGGTGTTTGGCCTCTGAGGTTCCTTGTTTAAATACTAAAGTGTCCAATCCTATACACTCTTACCTAGGTGCAAGTCCCATTGATGTGCATAAGATGTTGCTGTAATGCCAGGCTAGCACCCAGCTGGCATTTTGCCATCTCCCTGTCAACTTGCCCTTTACCAAATTCCTGGGACCAATCGCAATAACACCAAAATATGAAAATGAAAGTGGGCAAGATGCAAAATTTAAATGTACAATTTTTTAAAAAAAAAATCAAAGAAAAAACAGTGAGGGGAACCCTCTGATTTGAGTCAGTATTTATTTTATTTATTAATTCAAAAATGTCATGGGGATAAACAATTTAAGCATGTTCTCATGTGCAAGATTTTATCATGTGCCTGAAAGACACACATTCAAATAATAGTATCCTGAATACCTTAAATTCTCGCTGCTTGTATGCCAAATCTCCTCTGAATTTTTTAATGTTGACACATTCGGCATCATCATCCCAGTCTGTTTCCTCACAAAACCACTGCAGGGAGGAAAAGGGGAGAAAATCAGTTGTGTTGCTTGGATTACCAATCGATTCCATAAATATCAATTGACTCTTGCATGCTGGATGCACCCATCATCAGACTGACAAAGCAGGCTCTTAGTTATGAAAACTCATGCCAAAATAATAAACTGCCTACTTTCAAAGCGGGGCTTGGAAGACTGTGGCCCTCCAGATGTTGGACTTCATTCCCATCAGCTCCAGCCAGCAATAATCTGGTGAGCCACAGATTCCACCATTCCTCCTGCAAAGAATTACAAGACTCTGATTTCACACACACACCCTGCAACAGGCATACAAGGCTCTTTAAACAATTAGGAAGAGTCGAACGGCTTGCAAGAACTTTCTGAATGTAAGAGCTGTTTGACTGACTGCCATGAAAGGTGGTAGATCTCCTTCATTGAACTTTTTTAAAAAAGTCTTTGGCTATGATTCCTGCATTGCAGGGGGTTGGACTAGATGACTCTTGGGGGTCCCTTTACAATTCTATGATACTGAGTTCCCCTCTACCTCATAAATCAGCCATCCCCAACCTGGTCCTCTCCAGATAGGGTTGCCACCTGTCCTGTATAATACAGGATTGTCCTGTATTTCGATGTAAAATGCTATGTCCTGTATTGATACAGTTTCATCCTGTATTTCAGGTCTTCTTTTTCTCTCGCATTCTCTCTCTCTCTCTTCCTACACTCCCCCCCCCAAAAAAAGGTAGGGATTCTCTCCACATGTGTTGGTTTGAAAGGGTGTTTGAAAGATCATGTACTTAAGCTCTGGCTAGCCACAGGCAGGTATACAAATTCATGTGTGCATGTGACAAATTCCAGAGGGGCCATCCTGCTAGGCTGCAATAAGTTGTACTGTAATGGATCACTTTAAAGTCCCTATGTTTTTAATATTTTGTTGGGAGACACACAGAGTGGCTGGGGCAACCAGTCAGATGGGCGGCATATTAATAATAATTGCAATAATAATAATAATTAATAAATAATTGCAATAATAATACTAATGAATGCCAAATGGGGGGGGGAATCACCCCCAACCGTCTTGCCCCACATTTTGCCAGAACAAAGGTGGCAATCGCCAGATGTTTTGGATGGCAATTCCAACCAGCTTCAGTCTGTTGGGAGTTTCAGTCGAAAGCACCAGGTCAGGGAAGGCAGAATCATGGACAGAACCTGCCCTGGGAGCTGCGAGGCTTAAAGCCCATTTATAGCTTCCCCCAATTAATCCTGGGAATTGTATCTCTGTGGGGGGAGGGGGGTTAAAAACTACACTTCCCAGGATTCTATGGGGGGGGGTCCTTCCATCCCACCCCCAGCCTTTGCTCTCTCTCCCCCTCACCTCGGGCTCACAGCACCGGGGGCTGTAGCCGACGGAAGGAGAGGCGGAGCCGCGTCCCTTCCCCTCCCGGCAGCGCCCCTCGAAGACCGACTCCTCGAAGTCGAAAGGTAGCGCCATGCCGCCTTAGGAAGAGAGGCGAGCTCGCTCGCCGGAAGCTCACGCTCCTAGAGAGAGTCCCGTTTCCGGATCACAGAGGACGCCGCAAGCTAGACAGGCCTGAGTCACGGGGCGGGCTGACGGAGACATATCGTAGACTTGTAAATGAAGTACAGAGGCTTACGCAAGGTGCGAGCTTCCGGGTCGGCTTGGGAAGACATTCCTCGTCCGCTGGCGCTTGGAACGCGGCGCGGGCAAACGGAGGCGCGGCTTGGGCAGCACCGATTGCACAGCATCTGTGTCGCCCTCGCCACCCTTACTCCCTAGCCTTATATATCCCACTCTCTTTTCGGTGTTTCAGCAGTTAAACGTCAAGTATGTCTGCCGATGGAGCAAGCCGGCTTGCATGCGAAACCGAGCTCTGGATTGAGTCCTAGCTGCCACCTGAAGGGTGTTTTGCATCTCCTCCTCCACTCTCTTGGGGGGGTCTGCAAATCCAAACCAGCCTTGACTTTCCCTGACACGGGCGGGCTGCTGTAAACCGTGGTCCACCCTAATCTGGAATATAGGGAGAACATAAGGATAGCCTTGTTTACCAGTGGCCCATTTAGTGCGCATCCTGTTCTCACAGCGGCAGACCAGATGCTTGTGGGAAGCCTGCTGCTGGTTTTTTATTATGTTTTGTACATTCCCCTCCCCAATTATCTCATAGCTAGCAAAAGTCAGCTCAGCACCCTGTGAAAAGAAATGCAGATGCAAAACTCTTTACAATGGCAGGTGGTTATTACAGCAGTGGAAATGGGTAATAATATATAAATGTGTTAAAAGGCCTCATTTTGCAGTATATGAAAACATGTCAAACCAACTTTTGAAGTGCTGAAAATGTTAAGAATTACAGACTGATCTAAGATCACAATTGGCCAAAAGAAAAAATAAAACACAAATGCATTAAGATTATAAGGGGATCCATCATAGCTCATGGTGGAGTTTTTGTTTTAATTACAAGTATTCAATAGAACCTACCTGCCACCCTGTTGTAAGGTAAAGGGACCCCTGACCATTAGGTCCAGCCGCGGACAACACTGGGGTTGCGGTGCTCATCTCGCTTTACTGGCCTAGGGAGCCGGCATACAGCTTCCAGGTCATGTGGCCAGCATGACTAAGCCGCTTCTGGCGAACCAGAGCAGCGCATGGAAATGCCGTTTGCCTTCCCGCCAGAGCGGTACCTATTTATCTACTTGCACTTTGATGTGCTTTCGAACTGCTAGGTTGGCAGGAGCAGGGACTGAGCAACGGGAGCTCACCCCGTTGTGGGGATTTGAACCGCTGACCTTCTGATTGGCAAGACCAACTCAACCACCAAATAACATTTCAGTAGATAGCTCGATCCTTAAAACATGTTGCTGAAACATATTCCCATTGTATTCAGTTTATAAAAGAAAACTATTGTGCATGCTCAAGTTTGTTCAGGAACTCTCTTGTGAACAAACAGATACTTGGATTTATTTATTTTTAAGGCAAAAATTATCATTGTTCAACAAGTTGCATAAAACAGACAGCTGTGTGAATACTGCAATCCATAGTCTGCATAAATAAAAGATGAAAAATACTGCAAACAATGTAGTATATGCAAAACTGCATAATTTATTCTGCAATTTTGGTGATAATAAATAATAATAATAAATCTTGGGAAACCTAACTGGACTTAACATCCTGCACCTTCTTTTACAAATCTGAAGAATCACAATGTAAGCAGAGCACTATAGATAAAGTCCACTTGCCAGGACCAGCCAAAGACATATTGGTACCTGAAGCAAACCACCAAATGGTACGCCCCTCCCTGCCAGGGGAAAAGGAGGTGGTGAAGAGCTACATCAGGATCTGCTGCCCCAATAGATCCTGCTGCCCGAAGCAGTCGCCTCATCTTGCCTCATGGGTGGGGAGGGCCAACCCTAACAGCCAGCAGACTTTTTTTAAAATGGATAATTTTGAAGCAAAGATAAAGCCTTGATTCTACAAAATATTTAGCATTCGTGCACAGGCTCTTGTTAGGACAGTGGGCCTGTTCACAAGCACTCGTGCGTTCATACATATGAAAGCCAACTATCCCAATTTCCAGTTCAACATGCCAGTCTTCTTCAGCATCATTTCAATATATCCAATTTAGGCTTTTTCTTTGCAAAACGCTTCGAGGCCAACTGACACGGCACGTAGGTAGCAATTGGGCATTTCAATAACTTGCGCCTTAAGAACTGAAGTGCTCTCTCTCTCTCATTCACACATTGAAGAATAATAGATTCAGGTAGGTAACCGTGTTGGTCTGACACAGTCAAAAATAAAAAATAAAAAATAAAAAATTGTCCAACAGCACCTTAGAGACCAACTAAGTTTGTTCTGGGTATAAGCTTAACGAACTAAGTTGGTCTCCAAGGTGCTACTGGACAATTTTTTTATTTTATTTATTTTGACATTGAAAAATAATCATGCAGAATTTTGCGGCAAGACTAGGCTCGCTCCTGGACAGCCTGACGTCTAAGCCCAAGGATTCTCCCCATCTTATTATGGGCAACAAAAAGCAAAGGCACAGGCACAGGGCCCTTTTAACGCCCTCCAAGTGTGAACAGCCAGAGGGGTTTCAGCCCCCCCCTCCTCCATCGCACCTCAGCCATGGAAAGCAAGACTAGCAGTGCCTAGTACCCCCAATGGTTGTGTCCTGCCTTTTCTGCTGTCGAAGGTACTGTGACTCCGAACGCCAGTTGCTGAGAATTGCAACTTTTGCTTGCAGGCAATTATGCCCGTGCCACTCACAGGCCCTATGGAAAGCTCTGCCAAAGTAGGTGGGAGAGAGAGCCCTTTGATGGGGGTCAGTGTGCCTTGCTAGGAAGACCATTCAATGGGCGGTCAGTGTTGCCAGCCCTTAGGCAATGGCTCCATTAAGAAACACACACACACACACACACACCCGTTAAAAATCACATTGGCTGCCAGGCACATACAAGTTTGTGCATCCCAAGAACATGTTGGGAGGAATGGAAGGCTTACCTGTTTGTATGAACATGTTTTCTGGCTCTGTCCTTCCATCTTGGAGGGGGACACGCCACCAGCAAGCAGATATTATTTCCCCCAATGCTGCTATACGGGGTGGAAATATGGGGATGGAACATGAATGTACTCCAGCGACTGGAGTCTCTGCAAAATCTCCTGGCAAGAAAGATCGTGGGCCTTCCTAATGGGACCATGGCCACCCAATTGAGACTAGAATTGGGATTACCATCTATAGTAGCAAAAGCCCATACCAGGATAATTACCTACTGCAAATCCCTTTCAGAAATTCAAAACTCCCGATTTCTCTTTGTCAACATATTTGGCGCAGACTTTTTATTATTCCTGCAGTTGCCTTTGGGCACTTCTTCCTGCGATTCTAGCTGCCAGCCATGTCGTGTTTTCTTCAGCTGTGTGGATCAAGAGAGGGTTCGAAATAATACAAATCTCTTAAAGCGACAGACATCCGCTCTAGAAAACAAGCCACACCTACACAATTCATCGTATTGCAGATGCTTGTGTATAAAAGTCCACTGCAGCTTCCACCTTTTTATTAAAAAAAACCTGTATGTATGTACCTCTGTGCAAATCCTGATAAATAAGACACAGAAATAGCCATCAAGTTTACTTGTTTCTAATAACTTTTACTCTGTAAAATGTTTGGTCACTCAAAGCTATAAGCTTAAATCACATTATCAAAGAACACAGGCGGTTAAAGCCCATCTTTATATACCAAGAACATCGTTATCGGTACAAGCCAGATGAAAAATGGGTCACCAATTCTCCTTTCAATTAAATGTCTTCAAAACATTAAACTTCCCTTCTATGTAGCAGAATAAAAATGGTCTGTATTAAAACCAGATTCTCCCCACCCTCCTTTGTACAAGTTGTCATTGAACCAGTCATATTACAGTGCAGAACTTTTGCCGGCTCTGAAGAAGTGTTCATTTTTTAAAAAAAACTTTGGCACATCGTGGACGATCCAATCCTTGTGGCATATTCCAGTCCTGGGGTTCAGTCTGTCCAATTCCTTTCTTGCTTTCACAAAAGGTCAGGTAACTGACCACCATCATTCACAGTAAACCAGAGCAAGCCTGCCTCCCCCCCCCTAAAAAACTTGTTTCCCCCTTCATCACTTTGGGAAGCAAGGAAGGGTGAAAACTGTGCACCAGTCAAGTAAAAACCCCAAAACTTTTGTAACAGCAGTGCTATTATGATAAACCAGGAAAAACAGATTTAGCAACTTGCTCAATTCTTTACTGGCAATTACCAAAGCACCATTCTCGTATCCCAAATAAAATCCCAACGCAGTATTTGCAAACTGCAAATCAGGATAAATAATATGCTTAATGTACGTACAGGAAAAGCGGCAGCAGTTTCGTGGAAGGAAAATCTTGGAACCCTTGAGGCACTCAGTGCAATTCTCTCACCCTGTATTACACCCCAAAACATTTCCTAGGAAAAACAGCAAATTGCTGAGCAGAGTTTTCCCAGAAATTAGGAAGAAAGCCACTTTGAAAAAGAGCAACGTAACAGGCAGCCCCACGCTTCATCTCGTCACAGTGCTGGTCGTCACCTCGCAACCTTGTGCTTGCAACGCTATCATTTTTCAATATTTTCCTTTTTAAGCGGAGTTGGGGAAAGCTGGGCTGTAAACAAATGCAAGCTGAAACAACATCCTACAGTTATCGCCAGGCCAAAGCAGCTTTGCAAAACAAAACAAAACGCCACCCCCCCCTTTAAAAAACAGAAACGCCATCACTACATTGGAGGGTTTATTTAATCAGTGCTAAAAATGCTTTTGCTGCTGGAAAGGGAAGTTGCTTGGGTCCCACAACACACTTGAACAAAAATAGCAAACGAAAGGCAACAGACTTCAAATATGGGGTTGATTTCTCTAGTGCAGAGTGGACAGTTCTGTGCGAGTTCCCCGTTGACCTCCAAACCCTCTCCTGTTTTGGTTGATGAAAGAAGCGAAGACATGGACCTCTCCACTTGGCATTTTTAAATCCATGTGCCCCTCTGTTAAACTTGCTCTTAAATTGGTGGTGATGCTTAGGGGGGGGGGGAACAGACATACATTGCCTCCCAATTTTCAAAAGCGCCCAAAATGTCTTAATAGGTGGGCTGTAGTCTGTCTTGTCAACCAAGAGAGAGATTTCGACTCAACCCGCTTTCTGAACCGACTGACTACATTTTAAATACATAGGCCTATTCCCAACAGCTCAACACAGGTCCGCCCCCCCCCCTCGAGATGCCGAAGTGCGAAACAGCCTGCAATTTAACAAACAAAAATTGCCGCTCATAAAGAAATGCCACAGAGAGGATTTATTTCCTATGGCATGCTGCCAGAACCAAAATAGCTTCAAAAACAAGTGCCAGTATCGATGTTCGCTTCCACTGAACTGGAATCATAGAGTTGGAAGGGACCCAGTCTTAAGTCCCACCCCCTTAAAGATGGCAAAATCCTCGGGAAGGTTTGGTTTTAACTGCATCATTTTCACAATGCTCTTCATGCAGATGTGTCCTAATGTGAAGACAGCAGGTTTTTTTAAACCATGCTGGGGGGGGGGGAGGCCTAAGATCAAACCACCTGCTTCTGCTTTGAGGAGGGGAAATTTTTGTTACATGAAAGACTAAGGGAAAAATACTTTTGTGATTACTTTCCCACATTAAAAGCACAAAACACAGGAATCATGCCCTCTCCACAAAAACGGCGCAAGTCAACTGTGTCAAAACCACAATCACCAGCCCCTGTGCATAAAGCATTGAGAGAAGGGCTTGGATGTTGGAAACAAGTGAAAATGAAACACTGGCTCCCTGTAAACCACGGTTTGCACATCAGCAACTCTCCATCTCCCTTCCCTGACTGGCTTTAACCATGACTTAGCATTTCATATGTGCAAATACAAAACAACAGTCCTCTCGTAAACCACAGTTTGAAACGATAGTTTGGAATGAGTTGGTCCTAAGAAAACCTGGTTAACTGTAAAATAAAAAAATTCCTTCAGTAGCACCTTAAAGACCAACTAAGTTTTTATTTTGGTATGAGCTTTCGTGTGCATGCACACTTCTTCAGATCTGTATCTGAAGAAGTGTGCATGCACACGAAAGCTCATACCAAAATAAAAACTTAGTTGGTCTTTAAGGTGCTACTGAAGGAATTTTTTTATTTTACTTCGATCCAGACCAACACGGCTACCTACCTGTAACCTGGTTAACTGTGTTTAACTATGGTTAAACATGGAAGGTGTGGGTGGGTGGAGGAACACATTTATTTGAGGCTGGTTTTGAAGTTGTAAACCATGGTTTGCAGGACGTTAGCACTGCATCGGACCATGCCCGTTTGAAAGCTGGCTAATTTTGACAAATAATTCCAGTGCACGGTTTTTAAGTTGGCCTGTCAAACGCTTGGGAAAAGGCAGCTTTCTGGAGGCTAATACTGAACGCCACAAAGGATTTCCCCCCTAGCAAGTTAAAGGAAATAAATAAGGTAAAGAACTGAACTGGAAAGAAGAATGCTTGGCTGCGCTGCAAAGTTGCAGAAGTAATTGGCTGCCTGAATTAGTTACTGTGAAGTCTGGTTCAACTAGCTGTTCAAATTCATCTGCTCGAGCTACAACTGCAAAGGAAGACAAATGAGGCAACGCTGAACCACACAGGAGATTTAGCCACACGCCCAGTGCTGGAAAGGCAGGAAATGTCACAATTTTAAACCGTGTATGAATTCAAACACTGGCAAAGCAAAAAAAAGGCTGTAAAAATAAACCTGAAGTTATATGGATCTCAGGCTGCGCGCTCTCTCTCCAGCTTGCAAACCTGTTTCAAAGTCCCTAAAGTGGAGGGGTTGGACACACTGCAAGCTCCCGTTAACTCACATTTCTGACCGCCTGCCTGCTCTGCAACTGACTCCCAATCTGTACGTGGCTTGCAGGGGACCACACAATTTGCAGGGCAATGTTGCTGGACCACAAGGAGACAGGCCGCTGGTTCCTTTGTTGCGTTCTTTTCGCTCTATGCCGCTTAAAGCACAGCACACAAGACAAAGACACCTTGGGTTCCACCTGACCTTATCTGCTCGGTTTGCCTGGTTGCAGGATTACAGACCCAGAGCAAGTTCCGCTAGCTGAACTGCTTTGCTTGGTCTTATATATTATACTGGGCGGGAGACTTCAAATCCACGAGTTCCTTGACAGAGGGAATTTGGGAACCACCGATCTTCTCAAGCAAGGATTGCAAGTTCCAATCCAATTCTTGTCATTATTCCCATTCGACCCCTTACACCCGTTCTGTGCCTGGCAGAAAGCAAATGGCGCCCCTTCTAAGCTGGCAAACAGTGGCATATCTTCAATCACTGGAGTTGGACGGGACCCGGAGGACCATCTAGTTCAACCCCCTGCAATGCAGGAATATGCATGCAGGCATTCCTTACAAGGATCAGACCTGCAAACTTGGCGTTATCAGCACCACGTTGTAACCACAAGCTACTGTGACTCACAGGATGCTTTTTGGCATATTCCCCACGATAGACGGGATGCCAGCTGTGGCTTTCCAATGCTGCTGAACTACAACTCCCATCATCCCTGACCATTGGCCATGCTGCCTGGGGCTGATGGGAGTTGGGAGTCCCAACAATATCTGTTCTACAGGTTGTGTAGGCAGATTCTCCCCAGTCAAAGTTGCTTGACGGTGTGATGGGTTGGGAGAGTCACAATGGAGAAGTAGAAGAGATGATGTCTAGGCTGGGAACTGTCAGGCTCCTCCAGGCTAAAGTATTTGGCCATTGCTCTTTAAAAACCAAGGCAGCTGTTGTGTTGTTGTTTTTTTATAAGCTTTGCTCTTTTCCTTAAAAAAAGCCTGCTATACATATTTTGGGGACCTTTCTGTACGGAGGCAACCCATTATTGTTGGCGATTTCAAAAGAACTGCACGGTCAAAGACAAGTTTTGGTATTGGCTGCATTAATCATATCTAGTATTTAAATATGATATACACTGATTAGTTTTTAATATAAAAGCATACTTCCAACCCAAGCTCCCTGAACACAGCTAGAGAGACACATTCAATAGGACTTCTGTAAACCTAGCACACAGGCTTCGGATGTAACAAAGGTACTCCTTTTCCTCTATTGTCCTAAGAAAACACATAAAAACCGCAAGCCATCCTCGCACATTTTTGCTGCTATTTGCCCTTTGGTATCCTTTACCCCAACCCATCTTGTTTTTCTCTGGAAAAATAAAATAAAATTGTCCTTCTGCTCAGAGGGAGGAAAATAGACATGCAGTTTTGCAACATGAAGCACGTTTTTCAAACATCGTTTTTCAGTTAATTTTCCTACTGCGGTTAAGAGGATTCTTTATTTTATTTTTATTTTTTTAAAAAAGCATCTGCACCCTTAAAGGATTTTTGGAATCAAACATAAGGCCATTAAACCAACAGTCCCTCATGTGGTGCAGCCTCGCCAGCAGAGATGTGGAGGAGAGCCAAATTTGTAAATTCCAAATCCTGGAACTGCTTGTTCACTTCGGCCAACCAAGGAGCAAATATGCGATTGCTGCAGGAGTCAGTGACTCACTTCCCCCTTTCCAAAAGTGGAGGGAATCTTTAGGGGCCACCAGGACTGGACGGACAGCGTCAATCATTTGACACCGCACAGCCATGTCCCGCGACCAAAGAACTGGAACCTCAGTCCGATTTTGAGAGCTTACGTCGAACGTGTCGAGGAGGCTCCCAGTTGTCGCTGTCATCTGTTTCTTCGTCCTCCTCCTCAGCCTCGCCTTCTTCTTCATCGTCCTGCTCTTCCAATGGCTCCTCCTCGTCGTCTTCCTCCTCAAACAACTCAAGGCCCAAGTCGGCTCTCCTCTGCTTCTCCGCAAACCACTCCCTGACCTGCTCGTATCCCATGTGCGATTTGGCCACCAGCTCGTCAAGGTCCTGCTCGTTAAGGAATTTGTGTTTCAGGTAATAGTCCTTCAGGATGGCTTTTCCAGTTTTAAATTTGATGATCGGCGTCCGTTCCCAAGGCCTGGTCCGTTTGTTGGCTTTCGGCCGCCCACGAGGCCTTCCCCTCCCTCTGCCTTTTGGCCGTCCTCTCCCCCTCCGCCTCGAATAGCCTTGGCCATTCATACTGCTTGCATTGGGCCCTTGGTAGTAGTAGTACCATTTCAAGCCGCCATTTTTCCAGGCGTAACGCGTGTCTCCAAACCAGCTAACGATCTCCGGCCGGGGGAGCCTGGTCTCTTCTGCCAACTTGTCGTATTCTTCCGCAGACGGCCACTGCGTCCGGACGAAGGACATTTTGAGCATATGCAGTTGTTCTGGCGACTTCTTAAACAGCTTCCCCGACTTCTGGGCTCCAGTTCCTTCCCCACCACAAGCCTCAGCAGATGCTTCCTTCAAGCTTCCTGAATTACTTTCAGCCAATTCCTCGCTTTCGTCCTGCGGAACGTTCGGCTTCTTCTGTTCCGAAAACCAAGCGTCTATCTCCCGCCTGGTCAGCTTGGTCTCCGACCGTATCCTGTTCAGTTCTTCGTCTGTAAGAGCAGGGTTGTTGTGGAAACTGTCTTGGAGGACCTGCAGCTGCTCGGCAGTCTTCCCCTTAAATTTCTGGGGGCTGAGGTCAGAGGCATTCCAGGACGGCTTCTGCTGCGGCTGCACCATTGTCGAGGGCTCGTTTGTCTCGTCGCTCGAGTCAATCACAATGGTGCAGGAGTCGTTGCTGAGATGGTTATAGTGGTTGTGCTTCGAGTTCCTCTGGTTGTACCGGGTGTCACTGAACCATTTCTTGATCTCTCCTTTGGTCAGGCCTGTCGCTTTCATGAGCCGAACGATCTCTGAGTCGAGAGGGAAGTGGCTTTTCAGGTAGCTGATCTTCAGCGCCGTCAGCTGCTCCTTGGTCTTCTTCGTACGCCCCCCGACCATGTCCACGTTTGATGCCGCCGCCGCCACCTCCGATTTGGTAAGCTGAGGGGCCGGGACGGCAGCCACCTGCTTGGTTTCGGTAACGGGCTGAGTCGCTTGCACCTGCGCCTTCTGCAACTGGGCCGGGTTCGGGACTCCGGCCACCGTCAGCGCGATCGGGGCAGTCACCGGAAGTGTGCCGGCGCCCGTGACTTGCGTAAGCACCAGGCCCGGCTGGCCAACTATTTGGCAGGTCTGCAGAATGGAAGGCAGGCCGTTGCTGGCTGCCGAGATGTGTGCCGGAATGACCGTAATGGTCTGGGGGACAGTGTGCACAGTGCCGTTGAACTGCTTCCTCCTTGCTTCCTCCACCTCCTCCGGCGTCCAGCTGACGCCGTGCTTCAGGCGCTGGGCAGAGAACCAGATCTTGACCTGCTCCTCGGTGTATTTCGCTTGCGTGGCTAGAAGTGCGATTTCCGACACCGTCGGGTACGGGAACTTGTTGTAGGTGTTGAGCAAGAGGGGGTTGTTATCCAAAGCAGTGTTATAGGTCGGAATGCTATTGATAGGGATCAAGACTTTAGAAATCAAGTTGGAGTTCTGCGGAGACGTGATGGTAGTAATCACTTGCGCAGGCTGGATCACTGCGGTGGGGTTCACAACCGTGCTAATGGTTTCCGCCGCCAGCGAATTACTCGGGTTGGGGTCCGAAACGGCAGGAGCCGGTTTCTCTAGGATTTCCTCACACTCCGGGTCCGATTCGGCATCTTTCTCCTCTGTGGCACCATCCTCCGCTGCGTTGTGGAAAACGGCGATCCGCTTCGATTCGCTCTTATTCTTCATCCTTTTCATGATTGGGGTCTTGCTGATCGAGATGCCCGACAAATGGCCCTCGGAAGCTTCCGACTCCTCCGCTTTCTCCTCCTGGACAAAACTCCCATCAAAAGTGAGATCGTTCACCGTCTGCTCAAAGATGGTCTGGTTGTTTCGCTTCACCATGGTGAGCTTAAAGTTCTCCTCTCCGGGGTGGTATTTCATATTGTGCTCCGAAAGGGCGTCATACCTCTTGGTGACGAACTTGCACTCAAGACAGACATAGGAGGAGCTCAGTACGATGGTCGGGTGCTCGGAATCCACGTGGAAAGTAAACATATTGAGATCTGGAGTCTGGAAGGTACAGTACTTGCATTCATAACCCCCTTCGACTTTTTTTTTTTGCTGATTGTCCGAGTCTGCATATTCTTGAGAGTCTTCGTCACTCGAGACGCTCCCTGCTGGCGTGATCGCAGCTGGACCTTCTTCCACGTCAGAGACCACCTCCAAGTCTGGGTCTGGCTCACTTGCTAAGACCATGCAGGGCGTAGTGGATTTCCGCTTACTTGCCATTCTGCTGCGGCAAAGAGACCTGGCAGGTTTGAGTTGACGCGGCTCCCACTCCGTGTCAAGCTTCCTGGAGGATTGTGTTACGGTAATGGCTTTTGGTTCTCCGTCAACGCATGGCAGGTTCTCAGCATTCTTCAGCCCGTTAGCAGCATCCCTGTAGTGCAACAAGGCAGGACGGCGACTTGCAGTGCAAAGGATAAAAGAACAAGCAGCAGCTTCTTAACTTCGGTGTCTACCACCTGCATTTAGAAAGAAAGAAAAAGAAAGGTGATTTTAAAATGCATTGCTTCTGTTGTGTGAAACCAAAGGCCCTTGTACCTCTGGAATTGTATCTTCCTGCTGATCCTTTCAATCCATTTCGGTTCAGCCCTACCATTACAATTTGTTGTATTTGTTTTCTGGATTTTGCATTGGAGCCCAACGTGGCAATACTTAGAGCAGACCCACTGAAATGAATGGGGCTTCAGGGATGACCCCAACAGGACTAACACCCTCTTGATTTCAATGGACCTACAGTACCTCCAAGAATGCCTAATGTATTTTTATTTATTTATTATATTTGTACAGTTGTACCTCGGAAGTCCAACAAAATCCATTTCCGGAAGCCCATTCAACTTCCAAAATGTTTGGAAACCAAAGTGCGGCTTCTGATTGGCTGCAGGAAGCTCCTGCAGCCAATTGGAAGCCCTGTCGGACGTTCAGCTTCCAAAAAAACGTTCGGAAACCGGAACACTCACTTCTGGGTTTCGATTGTTCGGGAGCCGATTTGTTCGGGAGCTGAGGCGTTCGAGATCCAAGGTACGGTACAACTGTATACCGAACTTTGTCTGAAGATCTCAGGGCGGTTTACAGCATAAAAATAAAAAACACAAACAAGAACCAACCAAACCAATAACCCCTGCTCACACAAACACATTTAAAAGGACATAGAACGTGAACTCATTGAAATAAAAATCCAGGCATAGATTATGCTTCAGATACCACCCCACCCCTTTTGACCATTTGTTTAGCATAATTTTCAGCTAGATCATTTCTCTCTCATCAGCACTCATAAGTCCAGATCCAACTCTTTTAGCTACTGTTTTATTAATATTAGCAGCATAGAAAGCTGCCTTATACAGAGTCAGATCAATAAGCCATTTAGGCCAGTATTGTCTGCACTGAATGGCAGCAGCTCTCCAAGATTTCAGACACATAGTCCTTCCCGGCCCTACCTAGAGATGCTGCAGATTGAACCCAGCGCAAAAGATGTGTTCTACCACTAAGCAATGGCTCTGCACCCTCCTTGAATGCTTTGTCTGGCTGGAATGTGTCCTTGGCGCAATGATAATACCTCTTGGGTTGCCAGGACAGCAGATAGTGAGCAGTGTGCGAGTGGGTGTAGAAACCAGCCTTGTGCACAAGGATAAATCTTACGTTAATTACTTCCCCCCACTTTTGCTCTGGCCCAAGCCCCCGCTGGCACATGTGCCTAGAGAGTAACACGGTCCTTGGACTAAATAAATTGTTTCCCACCCATAAGGGCCATGTTTCCCAAACTTGGGTCTCCTTCTCCGGCCGCTTTTGGACTACAATTCCCACCATCCCTGACCACTGCTCTTGCTAGCTAGGGGTGATGGGAGTTGTAGTCCAAAAATAGCTGGAGACCCAAGTTTGGGAAACACTGATTTAGGGCATTACCCCCAAACCACACTGCTGCACCGCTGAACATCCTACAAACTCCGTCTTCTTCACATATGCTCCAGGCCAAGTACGTATAGGAATCAGGACAGTAAAGTAAAAATAATAATAATAAACAAACCCTGTGGGTTCATAACGTTTGTAGGCTTGTTTGCAAGAACCAGTTACCAATTTTTTCATCTAAAGCAGGCTTCCTCAACCTCGGCCCTCCAGATGTTTTGAGACTACAATTCCCATCATCCCTGACCCTGCTAGCTAGGGAACATGGGAGTTGTACTGTAGGCCAAAAACATCTGGAGGGCTGAGGCTGAGGAAGCCTGATCTAAAGTCTTGCTCCTCCATCACCACCAAATGGTTAATATGCAAGATAAAGTGACCAAACTCCTAATTGTCACAATTTCTACTTATGCAGAAAGTGATGCTTAATACTTTTCAATATGAAGCAATCTCTATCGACTGGATGCTGTTTGCAGGTCAGTTTTTGGACCAATGTATGCATGAAACCAAGGCTCTGATTTTAGTTGGGCGTGGGGTGGGAGGAGGAGGGAGAGGGGAAACAGTTTTAATAAACTCACGATATATAAGCTAGAGGGCCAAATGGCTCCTTAAAATAAGGTTACAGTCGCCCAAACTCAATTTCTAGTTGCCATTTCGGGGCAAGTTGGATCTAAAGTCTTATTTTTCAAATGATGGACTGACTGTGATTGATTATCAGCTAAACATCTGGCTAGTTCACATCACAACCTTGAGCTCGGTTAAGAACTTTGAGAACTTAAAGAAGAAAAGTCCCTTGATCCAGGGACAGTCCACATAGATATTGGCCTATTCTGACCTCTTTTTCTTAATGGTGACACAGATCATTCACAACCTAAGAATATTCTTCACAACTGTGAGCAGGGCAGTAGGATGGGGTAAGTGAAGACAAGCGACAACAATAATAAACTATAACGCTGGTCACTGCTCCTGCTTAAGCTGCACAGGAAAAGCATCTTGGTTCCTGAAATTTATTCTGACTGTGCAAATAAAACATAACTTCTACAGGGTGAGGTATTAGTGTGTGAAAACAGTAAAGATCCAAGGATCCCCATCCTGACACCCAGGCATCTTCACTTGGTCGCAAACAGATGCAAAATGAGTGCTCTAATGCCAAGTTATTGTTCCTTCCCTAACAGGAGGGAGGGCATGAATTTGGGGAACTGGTGATGGCTCAGAACCCACCACCCGTCACTCTCTTTCAACCTATGGCCGAGAGAAGTGGTTCAGGTTAATTCCACATACAGGTGAGTAAAGCATTCTTGTTAGATTTCTGTTACAGGTGTCATAGAACAGTGGTTCCCAATGAGTTTCATACGGCGAACCCCGTTTTTCAAAAGCCAAGCCACGGACCCCCTGCTTTTGAAAATGTTGGTAGTTTTTGTTATGTGAGTGGTGCCAATCATCCCCTCCAACATGTCCCAGCGCAATACTGGGCTGTGCGTTTTCCAGACTGCATGCCTCTGTTAGTTTTTGGGCACCCTGCAATCTCGCACAAGATGCATGCCTGGCTGCGATTTTGCACGTTTGGAGGTGCTGTGCGTGCCCCCCAAAAGAGGACGTCCCAGACAGTTGACAGGGGTGTGCCATGGGGATCCCCTGGGTGGGTTACATGCCGTGTTAGAAACTCATATATAAAGGCTCATCACCAAATAGCAGCTGAAACCTAGGTTGCAGTTGCCACAATGGTATGTCTAGGTGCCATTCCCGCCCCGCCCCCCCCCCCAATAGTGTTTCTTATTATTTTTATTAATTTCATTTCTATACCACTTTATATTTTAAAGACTAAAATAAAAAAAATCCTTGGGGTCTGCACCATCAATTGGGAACGATTGTCATAAGTTCATCTAATCAGGACCTGCAGGTTAGATAATTTCATGGTACCACTTTAGAGATACCAAACTGCAAAGCTCACACTCTGTTTTATACAGGTGAAACTCGGAAAATTAGAATATCGTCAAAAAGTGCATTTATTTCAGCAATGCAACTCATTATTATTTATTTTTCTTTTAATTTTTACAAATTTCTTTTGGAAATTCCACAGTAATAAAACAAATAGTTACAATAATACAAAAAATAAACATCGCTATTACATTTCATTAATTACATTCCATTTATAATTGACCTGCCTAACGACAAATAATTACAATTACAAGAAATAAAGGCTTGACATACCTTGCTTTGCATGCCATGCATCTATCTCATATATTGGTTTCACCTTTTAAGTTGCATTACTGAAATAAATGCACTTTTCGACGATATTCTAATTTTCCGAGTTTCACCTGTATATATAAAAAATTATCCAGTAGCACCTTAGAGACCAACTAAGTTTGTGCTTGGTATAAGCTTTCGTGTGCATGCACACTTCTTCAGATAAACACTTCTTGCATGCACACGAAAGCTTATACCAAGCACAAACTTAGTTGGTCTCTAACGTGCTACTGGACAATTTTTCTTATTTTTTTATATATTTCGACTGTGTCAGACCAACACGGCTATTTACCTCACTCTGTTTTATTTCACTGGATGCATCTGACAACACAATGGTTGGCTGAAATGTGAGAGACCCAGTAGGAAATGTAGGTGGGCCTCAATGGGAGGTGGGGTGGGTGTGGGTTTTTTTGCCATCAAGTTCCGTGGCAAATGTCCAGAGTAGCCCCAGAGGTCAATCAAAGCCCAATATTCAATCTCTGTTCCCTCCTCTATTCAGAGTGGGGCAGGGGCGACCTGTGGTCCTTCAGATGTCATTGAACTACAACACCCAGCTGCTCCAGCCAGCAGGGCCAATGGTCAGGGATGCTGGGAGAGGTAGTCCAGCAACATCTGCAGGGCCGGAGGTTCTCCAGCCCTGATCTAGAGCCTACCCACTTATATCAAAGCAAAGTAGAGCATTTCATTCAAACAGTGATTAAGGAGGCCCACTGATTTGAGGCTATTGGGTGCATTGAATGCGCTCATTTTTAACACCTCCCTTTAGAAGCATCCACAATTCCTAAGATTCTCCGTGGAGACACTTACACTCTGGGACCTTTGGCTCTGTTGGGGGGGGGGAACAGGGGTCTCCTAACAATTCTCAGCACCCATAACAAACTACAGCTCCCAGAATTCGGGGGGTGGGGGGAAGCCATGACTACTTAAAATGATACCATAGTGCTTTGAATTGTATGGCGTCAATGTAGCCTTGGAGTAAACAATAATCAGATGGACCAATACGTCTGACTCCAATGTTGTGTGTTTTTTAAGGGGGTTCATGTGTTGCTTGAAGAAGGGGACAGGAAGGCAGAATGGTGATTTGAAATGGGGTGTCAGGAGAGGGTTAGGCAAGTGAATCTGACAGCAGAGTTCTGGGAAGAAGTGGCAGATGCACAAGGGAAGAGAAAAAAATCAAGGCGAGAGATGATAAAAGGTTTTAGCTGATTGGGCAGGCGGCTAAGGAACCCCAAAAGCTAAACCAGCCCAAGCAGCAAAGTGCTTATTGCTGAGTTCAGGTGTTCTTTCGGAAGCCTAGGGGATTGTCTGCAATTATAAACTTATTTTAAGTCTCCTTAGAGACTCCAGCGCTACATCCATCTGTTCTTGGGGGCAGGAGGAGGAACGTCATCTAACACAACGACAAGGGCAGAGGTATAAGGCAGCCTGAAAAATAAAAATCTTCATGTGCTCGCCGTACAAATGGTGCTGTAGTGTAGATTTAATTCAAGTCAAAAGGAAAGAGAACTCTGCAGGCTTGCACACAATTCCACAAACCTCCAAGTAGTTAACCAAAGAGGATAACTTGTTCACGCAAATTGGGCCTCTAAATCCTACGATTCCTGTACGCTTTCGTACAGTGGCTAGATGCTAGGAGGTCAGATTTAGAGGTTCAAATCCTTGCTTACCCATAAGGCTGAATACGCTTGAGCAAGCCAGGCTGACCTCACCCTCAAGAGGGTTGTTGCAAGATCGCCCCAGATTCCACCCCGGGAGGAATGGTGCAGCACAAATGTGACACATTTAATTTGGCTCGTTTAATTTCCCCGTAGCCTGTTGGTGAACACACACATACAGCTATGCTCCCCCCTTCGTGAGCCACTCCCTCCTCAATGTATGTTGTAAGGGGCAAGTAAAAAAACCAAAAAGCTCCCTGACTCCCAACCTAAAATATATATATAGACAGACACAACGGTTATCTGTACAATCTGTGCTAGATGAAATAATTGCACGCTGTGTTTTTGCAGGGCAAATGCAAAGAGAAATGGAACTGTCAAGGATCATTACAGGATGGGGGGGGGTATTTTGTTTTTTGTTTTTTTAAGTTAAGAAGCTCTCTCTTTTCACCACAGGGCCCAAATTTTGACTACCACCTTCACCTCTCTGCTACCCAGTTTCCTAACTCCTTCAGAAGCCCCATAAAGCCAAAACACCACATGCAAACAATAGAGGCCAGGAGTATTGACCAGAAAGCCTCAACAAATATTGAAAGATTGCCACCTTTCTTTCCCAACAATATTTATTTCCCATTTGCGATGAGAGCCATCACTTCAATGTGGTTTTCTTTTATTATTATTTTTAGTTACATTTCCCCAAAGATTTATCCTCCTAATTAGAGCAACTCCCATTTTCTCACACAGTGCCCCACAAAAAATAAAAATAAAATAAAGGGGACACCAAGCAGAAAAGAGGGTTTCTCATTTCCTCGCCCCATGACTCCAAAAGAGTGTTTTTTGAAGATCTGAAGGACAGGGGAGGCCAGCTCGCATCTCCTAAATGCCATGTTCGAAGGCGATGGCTGTGGGACTGCGTGCATGGAAGAAGAAAACGCTTTTGTAACTTAGCCCATCATTTATTTCTTTTTAAAGTCTGCTGGCCATTTCACGCCTGTAGGGACACCCACCCCTCTCGCCATCCCGCAACACTCACCCGGAAGATTATTAAAGAACAAACAAATCCCTACCTTGCAATATTTTTGCAAGCAGCTTTTAGAGACCTCTGCATTTCTGCTTCTTCAGTGCAAGTCCGCCATCTTGCATTAAAAAAAAAGAGAGACCTACTGCACTTTTTAGGGGGAGGAGGAGTAGCGATGCTTTGTGAACTTTGAACTGGAAGCCAGCACTTTAAAGAATAAGACTTTTTTAAAAAGAGAGAGAGAGCGCAGCCCACCGCCCTCGTTCACTTTCCCCCCACGCAGCATGAAAACTAGAGGTTCGTTCCTCTCCCTCCCTCTACACCCGATGACACCAATGGATATTTTCTATTTAAAAAATCAATAAAATAAAAGCGATGGGGGGGGAGAGAAGCGCCGCAGCAAACTGCGAATGTGTGCAAAAGTCTCACATTCACTCATAGGCAACCCAGAGAAAGGAGCCGGAAGGAACGGAGGAAAAAGGGCGGAGCCAATGGAAGCCCTGCAAGAGACTCCCTTTCTCTCCCCCCCTTCAACTCCTCCTCCCCGAACTGTGGGAAACGAGGGAGTGGGTGGGGTCACAGCCCCAGTGGCAAGCAGCGGACCCAACAGAAAGCAACCCTCTGATTGGCCGCAGAGAGACTTGGCGCTGGCCATAGGGAATTGCGCCGCCAGGGCAGGGGAGGGTGAAAAGCGGAGCAGCACGTGATATTTTTTTATTTCTACTTAATGCACCTGCGTTATTTGCGCCACCTCTTACGCACATGCACGAGGGTCTGCCTTTTAAGTTTCTTAAGAGGAGGCGTGCAGCAGCTCAAGCCTTTCTGGGAATTCGTGTGCTACTCTCTAGGGTGGTTAAAAAGCAAAAACAAAACTGGTGGCAAGAAAGCGCTCTGCTCGCGCTGGATGGCGATGAGCGCCCTGCTTTATCTATATTCCATAGAATTACAGTTGGAAGGGATCACTGAGGGTCCTCTAGTCCAGCCCCCTGCAATGCAGGACTCTGTTGGTTTTCAGCCGTCGCAAAAATCAGATCAGTTTGCAAAGGGGTGGAGGGAGCGTCGTTTGACATAAGAGCCATGCGGGGTCGGATCTTAGGTTCATTAGTTCAAGTTTGGGGAAGTCCACAAGCTGAATATGGAGCACATATATGCTGGTGTTCTCCCGCTATCCAATGGTTTGACTAACTGCACATTGTGTGAAGCATTTCCCTTTGTTCCAGATTCTAGTATTGTTGCTCAAGAGGAAAACACTACTGGCTTTCCCCACACCCTCCATGTTATATACCTTTCATGGCTCATTTTTTCTCTGCTAAAAAATCCCCAGTGTAGCCTTTCTCCAGCTGCTTTTTTCTATTGCATTCCCATTGTAAATAAAAACAAAGGCAGAAATACTAAGAGTATCCATTGGCAATTGTCAGCTGACACAAAGGAATTTGGCTGCAGAACAGGGGAGGCAATATTTGGCAATCCCTCCCTGCTGTGGAGAGTCCCCCCAATGTCAGGAAGGTATACTGCCTCCACAGAATGGATTGCTAAAAATCTCCTCTCCCCATTCCACTGATAGGATTGTTTACCATCAGCTCATAGGCATCACATCCAAAGTTTAAAGCTTAACTAACACCTGGGATGCGGGTGTAGCTGTGGGTTAAACCACAGAGCAGATCAGCTTGCAGATCAGAAGCGGCTTAGTCATGCTGGCCACATGACCTGGAAGCTGTATGCCAGCTCCCTCGGCCAATAATGCGAGATGAGTGCCGCAACCCCAAAGTCTATCATGATTGGACCTAATGGTCAGGGGTCCCTTTACCTTTAACACCTGTTAGGCCTACATCTGATTTCTTTACCAAGGAATTGTAAGATCTGAACTAGTAAGACAGGAAACAATGCCTTAAGATATGCCTGTCTTCCTATGCTTTCTACACATTTTCTCAAACTAGGACTGATTTTTCATGTGGTGCTCACCCAGCACAAGTACAGCATATACAGAGTGTATTATATATGAGTGGCACAAAACTGCCATTTCTCCCTTTGGCTAATGTGTTACCATAAACCGATCAGGCAAAACACATATGCAAGTGGGATGAGTTGAAATTTCATGCCCCCTCCCTTCATTCAAAAACAGCTACTCCAGTTTCCATCGGACTCATGGGAAAAGCTGGGGGGGGGGGGAGAGAGAAAGAGGATGGCAAGCATCTGTCTAGCAAGGGTTGAACAATTTTGTGGCTACTACTACGCTCCATCACTGCTGCTTGAGCTGTCCCTGCCAAAACCCAAAGCTCCCTCAAATACTGTAGGTGCTCTGGAGAGAATTGTCTAGTATGCCAAGCAGATGTAGAATCATAGAATCATAGAGTTGGAAGAGACCCCAAGGGCCATCCAGTCCAACCCCCTGCCAAGCAGGAAACACCATCAAAGCATTCTTGACATATGCCTGTCAAGCCTCTGCTTAAAGACCTCCAAAGAAGGAGACTCCACCACACTCCTTGGTAGCAAATTCCACTGTCAAACAGCTGTTACTGTCAGGAAGTTCTTCCTAATGTTTAGTTGGAATCTTCTTTCTTGTACTTTGAATCCATTGCTCCGTGTCCGCTTCTCTGGAGCAGCAGAAAACAACCTTTCTCCCTCCTCTACTTCTGTCGTAACATAGCCATAGAGAGAAGTGCATCTGACTGGGTGCTGCCTGTCACTGAGGCAACTAGCTTGGCTAGAAGCAGGAGCTTTAAAGCACGTGGGAGTTGAGGTCTTTCCCAAAAGAAAAAGACGTAATCAATCCTGACTAAGGCCATTCACAACAGTAAAAGCAAGGTGGGGGAGGGAAGGGGGGAAGCTGATAAGAGCTGGGATTTATGAAAAAAGAGAAACTACAAACAGGAGGGGGGAAAAGAAGGGATTGATCCATGTCTTAAGCTGTAATAGTAACTTTAAAAAGGTATACCAGCCAACTTTTAAAGAGTACAGAAATTTATTTTGTCCATTAAGATTTAACATATTCTTGTATTATACAACGAAGAGATTACAGATTGTATTAACACGAGAATTAGTGCAGTGATAGAAATATAGATTGTGTTAAAAACTTGAGGAAATAAGAAAACTAGAATGTCCATCACTCATTTAAAACCCATGTGATATTAGACCAACTATATATATTTTTAATAGAGGTTCAACATATATACATGATTTGATTGAAAAACATTTTGACATAAATTAGTATTCATTTTACAGAGAAAAGTAGTGTAATGTGTGTAAATATTTTCAAAACTTTAATGAAAACTTCCACCAAACTTCTTCTTTCTTTAAAGAACACACATTAGCACTAGAAAGTTACAAACTTATTTTCAAACCCCAAGCATACTGTATGAAGACTGTTAAGGGTGGACAGATCACTTGCATCCTTTAGCTCATTCATCCAGCTTGTTCAATGTCTATGGCTTTTACACCCATATTGAGTTGAATCAAGAACATTTAGGCTTGTTATATGCAGGTATTTGATCCCAAATTAATAGGGGATAACATTTCAAACTAGAAGATTTCATTAGCAGGTTTAAGTAAAGGCTGCAATTTCTCTTGTCATTTCCTGAAAATGAATAATAGCATCAGTGACAAAACTGAACAGCATTTTATTAGGTACTTTTCTCCAAAGTGAATTTATAACCTAATTATATTCTCCAGATGCGATGTTTGCAGATTTACATTGTAAGCTTTCAGTGGAAAGAGCAGTCTCATCTATTGTATTTCAATTTAAGGTGAGGAACAATAATTGTTGGGAGAGTTCTTATTTTAGGTATTTTAGGCTTCATTCACGTATCAAAATAAAACATTATTAATAGCTTACTGTGACTGCACAGATTTGAGTCACTTTTCCCCCCACATGCTAGGGGTGGGGGGAGCAACAAATACCAGGAACTGTGTTTCATTTATCATACAAGCTAGCAGGCAGGAGTAAAGTAGGCTAGATCACTGGACTTTAGTAGCTATATTGTGCTTTACATTATGTTTGAACTAATTGCTCTTTTATAATACATTAAGGCCTAAAACATTGCACCAAGAGAAGAAACATCATGGTGCATCTGTAGCAGCACAACTGGATGCCTTCACCTGCCCCACCTATGACAAAATATGTCTCTCGCGTTGGTCTCTACAGACACAGCAGGTGCTTCAACCTTCCAACAGCTTGACCTCACCCCCAAAGGCACATTCTTCCACTGTCACCAGACACAGATGAATGCCAATGCCAATTTTACACCCCCACATTCAAAATATTTGGTCCATATTGTCTAGATCAGGATACTTAACAGGGACAGAGTGGTGTGTCTGTGCATATGAAATACAAAATGCTTATTTAAAAAGCAGTCGTATTTCCAGTTCTCAGTGATGCTTTAAAACTGAGGGGAATCAGTGGTAATGGAAAAGCATTCACAGGGAAAACCCAACTGCCATGGAATAACCCATCACACAAGGACACAATATATGCTAATCTGAGTGGTACTATAGAAGCCAACAGAAGCCAACATAGATTGTAAGTAACACAAACATCTTAAGTAAAAACTGGCATGAACGACTATAACCTCAATTGAAAATTGCAACATGGAGTCAAATGCTTCAGTATATTTGTGAAGTTTGACTTAATCTCAGTCTGCATACAAAAAGTACATTAAAACAGACTAATAGAACAGTAGTAAACTTAATGTAAAACACAACAAATTGAAGTGTCTTGGTATCTATAAAGCAATGCAATGGGATCACAAGAAAACACCCGTAACATATCATACCTGCAACAATTTGGTTTTGTCATAGTCCTTGCGATGTCGATAAATACATTGGCTGAGCAAGGCATAAAGTTTTTCCAACTGAAGTATAGTGTAGTTCCTACTTTTCTCAGTAACAGTTTTCAGCAATACCTGGAAAAGATGAGATTAAAACAACAACAATCCTTTTTCTTTATTCTCTTAACCACTGATTGTACAGTGTTGTAATGAACACATTGAGACATGACGTACAATGTAGAAGTCTAAGTGGCTGGTGCATATATAAGCATGATGTATCTTAATTTCTCTATTCCCATCCACACTGCTACAAGCTCTTTAAAATTTAGATTCCAATTTGGGTCAAAGAAATACTAAGCTTGCATGAATTTCAGTTCACTAGACTAGCAACAGTGAGAGCAAAAATGGAGGCAGTGAGAGATTTTACTTTCTTGGGCTCCTTGATCACTGCAGATGGTGACAGCAGTCACGAAATTAAAAGACGGCTGCTTCTTGGGAGAAAAGCAATGACAAACCTAGACAGCATCTTAAAAAGCAGAGACATCACCTTGCCGACAAAGGTCCATATAGTTAAAGCTATCCCAGTAGTGATGTATGGAAGTGAGAGCTGGACCATAAAGAAGGCTGATCACTGAAGAATCGATGCTTTTGAATTATGGTGCTGGAGGAGACTCTTGAGAGTCCCATGGATAGATCAAACCTCTCCATTCTTAAGGAAATCAGCCCTGAGTGCTCACTGGAAGGACAGATCGTGAAGCTGAGGCTCCAATACTTTGGCCACCTCATGGGAAGAGAAGAATCCTTGGAAAAGACCCTGATGTTGGGAAAGATTGAGGGCACTAGGAGAAGGGGACGACAGAGGACGAGATGGTTGGACAGTGTTCTTGAAGCTACAAACATGAGTTTGACCAAACTGCGGGAGGCAGTGCAAGACAGGAGTGCCTGGCGTGCTATGGTCCATGGGGTCACGAAGAGTCGGACACGACTAAACAACAAAACAACAACAGACTAGCAACAATGTCTTAACAAATGAATTGCAGCATTTATTTTCCAGCTCTGATGAAGGTTGGGAATTGGAGCTTATTAGCAACAAAATACTACTTGAAGATAATTTAAAATAAGTTAATTGCTCAACTCCTGGAAAGGAATTTTCTGCCAGTTTTTGCCATATTACTTGCCCCAAAGCATGCACCCATGGCATCTGAAGCCACACATTAACCTAATTTTTAGATGCATTTAATCTCTTATTTAGTATTCAGGAGGAAGAGAATGTGTACATACATTAAGTTTTCCATGGTCAACAATGAGTGGTGGTGTCTGCTCTGAAAGAATCTCCATAGCTTTCTCAACACTAATGAGATGTTGCTGTTCCACTTGAGAACGCCTTGCACGAGTCATGCGAAGCATACATACATCTAGAATAACAAAAACGAAGCTAGAATAAGAACAACCAAATAATCTAAGAAAAATGAAAAACATTCAGTGGAAGCTGTTCGACAATGGAAGCAATTACTTCCAGGTTTTTGGCGTTCAAAAACTGAAATGTTTGGCTTCCGAGACACTCAAAACCGAGCCCATGTTCTTTCTCACTAAAAAATATTTCCACAGAGTAGCAGAAACAGATTCAAACCAGAAGATTTTTAAATACAACTGTTTCATTTTGTAATTTGATCTATCTACGTAATATGTTGGCCTTGTTCTAAGTTCCCTATTAGGTCACAACAGCTAAGATTTTGCCAGGTAATTATGAAACCCATTAGTTCTATAACAGGGTCAATCCTGTGCCCATTTACTTGATGCAATTCCCACTGAGTACAATAGGATTTACTCTCAGCTAAATGAGAAAATGTGCCATTCAAATCTAAGGCTAGGGAGTCTGTATCTGCAAAGTCGCAAGAAAGGTAACTTAAAAAACACAAGAATTCAAACATAAGGTTTTGAACAAGTCAAATTTGATGCATTTGAAATGTCTGCTCCAATTAGCCTGGCATGATCAAAATTTCACTGAAAATTTCACCTTGCTTAACTGTTTTGCAAATATTTCCAGAGTTGATGGTGTGGTCATCTCACATAATTGCATGTATGTGGGGATGGGAGAATAATTAAGTAACTAAAGGAAATTATGTATTCAGATAATGCCAACAGATGACTCTCCACTTACCATTAATATCCTTATTTAATGAATTCTCTGTTAGATCTCCATTACATCCTCTGTTTTGCTCTGAACAGTCAGTATCCTTGTTGTTCTCCTCAGATCTACACTTAGCACCATTACTGGCAGATTGATCACTCCCATTCTCTGTATCAGATTTGTTTTCAGAGCTATTTGTGTGCTGGTCCGGAAGCACAGCTTCAGATTCTTCCACTTCCGTTTGTTCCATGCTGGAGTCATGATTTCCAATGCATTCTTCTCCTTCACTCTCCACTTCATCTTGCTCTTCTCCCGGAGCTTTGTTCTCTTTATTGAAATGAGAAGTCTTCTTCCGCTTCGCTAGGTTACCCTGGCACCATCGACTCTTTCTTCTGAGTTTTCTCTTTGATAAGACTACAGCAAAGGCATAAATCATAATATAAAAACATATTCAAGATATTAAAAATAGTTTCATGTTTCCTAAATAAACACAATGATGCTGTTTATGAGGACCAGAGTCTTCCTGTGGAGAAGTGGGAGAGAGGGACAAGAGGTGGGCAAGTATGGGGGATACCCTGTGTCCTGAATGGGGTAACTGTGCCCCTAAAGGACCAGTTGTGCAGCCTGGGAGTCATTTGGAGCTCACAGATGTCCAGGGTGGCTGTCTACCAGCTCTATCTGGTACACTGGCTGAGACCTGCCTGCGCAGTGTCTCGTCATAGTGGTACATGCTCTGGTTATCTTTTGCTTGGACTACTGCAATGCATTCTACCTGGGGCTACCATTGAAGGTGACTTGGAAACTAAAATAATCTAGAATGCAGCAGCTAGACTTGTGGATGGCAGCAGCTGCCGAGACTACGTAACACCAGTCCTAAAGGATCAGGTTCCCAGTATGTTTCTGAGCACAATTCAAAGTGTTGGTGTTGACCTTTAAAGCCACAAACAGCCTCGGCCTTGTATACCTGAAAGAGTGTCTCCAAGGTCCAGGTCGGACACTGAGGTCCAGCTTCAAGGGCCTTTTGGCAGTTCCCTCATTGTGAAACATGAAGCTACAGGGAACCAGGCAGAGGGCATTCTCAGTAGTGACATCCACCCTGTGGAATGCCCTCCCATCAGATGTCAGACTGATAAACAACTATTTGACTTCTGAAAGCAGGGAAGTTGTTCAGGAAAGTTTTTAATGGTTGATGTTTTATTGTGCATTTAATACTTTGTTGGGAGCTGCTCAGAGTGGCTGGTGCAACCCAGACAGATGGGTGGAATAATAACAACAATAGGAGATGGCACTTGAGACAATGGCATAAAGTAAAGATATTCTGAGACCAGAATTCATTACAGTGGTACCTCGACATCCAAACGACTCAACTTCCGAAGGTTTCGACTCCGAAGTCGACAACCCCGGAAGTCTTTTCGCTGCGCGCGGTCACCGCATGCGCAGAACGGGCACTCCGACAACCAAAGAACGGATCGTCTTCGTAAGTTGAGGTACCACTGTATCCATGGGCGTAGGCAGGGGGGGCAGTTGCCCCCCTAGAAGCAGGGCCGCTGGCCAGCCTGCCCCGCTGCCCGCCTGGTGCCGTCTCCCTTCTCCCTGGCTGGCTGTGGGGGGCGGGTGGAGGGAAAGCCCCAGAACCGCGCAAAGTGTTTGGCTGGCTTTCCCTCCACCCGTCCCGGCGATCGCAGAGGGGGTCGGAGCAGCCTGATTTCGGGCTGATCCTGGCACCCCCTCACCCCTGAACGGCCATGGCTTGCCTTGCCCCCCCCCCCAAGTTTTCATCCTGGGTATGCCCGTGACTGTATCTCATACAAATATCATTAAGCATTACTTAACACAATTAAAATTCCTGATTATGTGTGTTGTCCTTACATTGGGCTACTATCCAGCTAAATTCTACTCAGAGTAAATCCATTGAAATTTATGGATCTAAGTCATGTCTATTAATCTCAATGGGTCTACTCTGACTCACATTGGATACACCCCATTATCTCTCCTGTTTAAAGACAAGACTGACAACATAAAATCAGTTCAATACTTGTTTGTTAAGTAAGAAATAATGTAAGTAACACTTACCATTAGAAGGGCAAGGAGAACTAGAATCCAGAGGCATTGAATGGATTTTCAGTTTCTCACCAAATTCAGAATCCAGTTTCTTGTATTCCAAGGTGGTATTCTGCTTTGGCATTACATAATAGTAAGAAGGAGCATATTTTGAGGAGCTGCAACCTTTAAAAAGAAATGAATTTTTGTAGGCATCTTTTATTAAACATTACTAAACTACACTAATATTTTATGTTCAAGATGAGAGGGGGAGGGAGAATGTGGAATCCAAAGGGCTGCATTTAGACTTTTTAGATCTCCCCCAGCCGTTTGTGTGCACATGCACACACAGCACTGGCTCCTAAAGAATATGGGATCCTGGAAAGGGGAATTTGATAGTCTAAGGGGCTGCAGCAGGAAATGGAAATTTGGCATATTCTTCTTAGATAAACTATAATGTAGTTGCTTTTTGAGTACATATTATAACACACCTCTTTTTTTGCGAGATTCTTGAATTTCTTCACAAAGTTGTTCAAAGTCTTCATCCATTTCGTCCTTAATTATTGCATATGCTGTATCTCTTAGAGAACAGGCTCTGTGTCTGATAAGGCGATCTAACAATGAACACACAAGAAAAATACCTTTTAGCAGTACATCAGTAATTTCCATTACAGTGGCACGTCGGTTTAAGGACACAATTGGTTCCGGGGAGCCATTCGCTCCCCGAGCAGTACTTTAATGGAGTGCTGATAGAGCGCTTCTGCGCATCCATGGAACCTGGAAGTAAACACTTCCGGGTCCGCGGAGTACTCAAACCGCAGCGGACTTAAACCAAGGTATGACTGTATACTGTAACATTTATACTCCTTGCTGAACTACAGTGGTACCTCGGTTTATGAACACAATTGGTTCCAGAAGTCTGTTCATAAACCGAAGTGTTCATAAACCGAAGCAAACATTCCCATTAAAAATAATGGAAAGTGGATTAATCCGTTCCAGACGATGAAAAACACCCCCTAAAGCTTCAATTTAACATGAATTTCACTGTCTGCCAAGAGGTTTCCGAGGCCTATGGAGGCCTCCACGGAGGCATCGGAGCGTCCGCGACTGGGACGCAGCCACAGAAGCGCTCCGATGCCTTCACAGAGGCTAACTGCGTCTCTTTCAAAGCGGGTGGGGGGGTCCCTTTGGAAGCGCTTACCTTGCGCATGGAAAACAGCGGTGAGAGGCTTGGCTGCGCGGCGGTGGCGCTCGCAGCTCTCCTTCCCTCTCTACGTGGTGCCAGCCGGGCGACCTTTCTCCTCCTCAGAGCAGCCGCTACCACCACCAGGCGCCAGGACTGGCTGGGGTGGCTCGCGGTGCGCCTGGCTCTGGTTGGAGTGGCGGCGGCAGCAGCAGCGGCGGCTTCTCTCAAGCCCGAGCCTCTCCACTCTGCAGGGGCGCAACGGTGAAGGCCCGGCCTCGCTTCTCTTGACCCCTCCGCGAGGCCGGGCCTTCAGCGTCGCGCTCCTGCGACGTCTCTCCACCTTCGCCGTCGCGCTAATGTGGAGAGGCGTCGCAGGAGCGCGACGGCGAAGGTCCGCTTCTCTTGAGCCGGCCTTGCGGAGGGCTCGAGAGAAGCGGGCCTTCAGCGTCGCGCTCCTGCGACGTCTCTCCACCTTCGCCGTCGCGCTAATGTGGAGAGGCGTCGCAGGAGCGTGACGGCGAAGGTCCGCTTCTCTTGAGCCGGCCTTGCGGAGGGCTCAAGAGAAGCGGACCTTCAGCGTCGCGCTCCTGCGACGTCTCTCCACCTTCGCCGTCGCGCTAATGTGGAGAGGCGTCGCAGGAGCGCGACGGCGAAGGTCCGCTTCTCTTGAGCCGGCCTCGCGGAGGGCTCAAGAGAAGCGGGCCTTCGCCGTCGCGCTCCTGCGACGCCTCTTCACATTAGCGCGACGGCGAAAGTGGAGAGACGTCGCAGGAGCGCGACGGTGAAGGCCCGGCCTCGCGGAGGGGTCAAGAGAAGCGAGGCCGGGCCTTCACCGTTGCGCCCCTGCAGAGTGGAGAGGCTCGGGCTTGAGAGAAGCCGCCGCTGCTGCTGCCGCCGCCGCCACTCCAACCAGAGCCAGGCGCACCGCGAGCCACCCCAGCCAGTCCTGGCGCCTGGTGGTGGTAGCGGCTGCTCTGAGGAGGAGAAAGGTCGCCCGGCTGGCACCACGTAGAGAGGGAAGGAGAGCTGCGAGCGCCACCGCCGCGCAGCCAAGCCTCTCACCGCTGTTTTCTATGCGCAAGGTAAGCGCTTCCAAAGGGACCCCCCACCCGCTTTGAAAGAGACGCAGTTAGCCTCTGTGAAGGCATCGGAGCGCTTCTGTGGCTGCGTCCCAGTCGCGGACGCTCCGATGCCTCCGTGGAGGCCTCCATAGGCCTCGGAAACCTCGGGTTACTTACTTCCGGGTTTCGATGGTTCGTAAACCGAAAGTTCGTAACCCGAGGTGTTCGTAAACCGAGGTACCACTGTACAGTGATTTATCAAAATAAAAGTATGTTACAACAAAAGAGTTCTGTAAAAAGAAAAAAACAGCTTCTAAAACATTAACTGTCATTTAACATTTCTGATTTGGATATCACAGTAAGTTTATAACATTTATTTCTGTAACAAATACAGTAGTATTTTTGTACTCACCTCCAGGGTCTCTGTCTGGATTATACTCTAATGCATTGCTACATATCAGATCAATATCTTTTAGATAGTCTTTGGCAGAGAGATATTGGTGAAGGTCAATTTTTGAAATAACTGTTGAAAGATCCATTGGTTGTTTGATGACAGTAACATAGTCTGGTACCTACAAATGTAACATAAAAAACTTAGAAATGTCTCACTTAAGCTAGAAAACAGAACTCTTGATGTTTTTAAGAATGTCTGACATCTCATTATGTTGGTCTTAATGTTACTAAATTTGCTTTAAAACTGTAACTTAAGTATCAGGATACTGGCAGGAAGCAGCAGTAAATAATTTGCCAATCAACTGGACTTCTCATTAGCTACATGTCAGACTGCCTGTAACATGTTAAAATTCTCTCAATAAGATCAGATGAGGTTTAGTTCCTGTTATTGCCAGCTGTAGGAACTTGGGTGCCTCCTACATGCCACTCAAGGAAAATGCTTTCCCTGTGCCCCTCCCCCTTTTGAGCACTGAAAATACTCTTTATATTTTGAAGAGATACACCCCACACCCAGCATTATAAGCAGTGCATACAAACAAACAACTCCTTTTCTCTCACATACACTTTAAAAGTCAAGAGGCACTTTAAACGCAATAGGAGTGTTATTTTTACACTGGAAGTATTCAACCAAGTCCTCAGGGGCTTGGGCAGTATTTGTAAGTTATTTATGGCACCTTCCTGTCACTGAACATAAGATATTTCTAAATTTGAAGTTTTTCAAAAAGGCTTTGCCTTCCATTGCAATTTTATTTAATTCCTAGAAAAGGCAGTATCAGCTTTGGGATGGCATTTAGGATGCCATTTTGTGTCAGTTTTTGATTGCACTTGTACAGCCTGTTAGATCCACATTAGACAAAATGATAACTACCTTACTACATCACAGAGCATGTTAATTATTGCAACATAAAACATTTATGTTCCAAATGAAGTGGCAGGAACATACACAGAGGATTACTTTGGGCCACATCATTGTTTATTTATTTGATAAGCAGAGATAAAATCCTAAGCATTACCTCATGTAAGTCAACTGGTTTTGTAAAGGCTCTGAAACGTTTGTCAACAGCAAGCCTGTGAGTAACGTTTCTTAAGAAAATTCTGAGTTCACGTAAAGTATCTTCTTCTTGCCCCTCAAGTTGTTTGACCTCCTCTTCTGTTAGTTGTCGTGGTTCAGGTGCTGCTGCTACTGGTAGTACTTCTAGAGCCTGCAAAACTGTGGGGGGACGGGACGAAAGAAAACATTTTGATGAGTTATAGCGCAGATATTTTGACTGCAGTTATTTTCAACATCTGATCACCTTTAGTTTTATCTGTTGCACATACTAACCTGCTTTCTTTTTTGATGCAGGTTGTTTAGCAGCTTGGTGAAGAATTAAATTCTCAAAAAACTTTCTTCTCTCATCAGCACTAGGCAAGTGGACATCAAAAACCTCTCCATACGCTTTGTCAAACAATTCTTGTACCTTAAATAAATGAATAATACTGAAATGTACAAGTTCTTGTGAGAAGGAAATAAGAGTGTTGAAAGTGACAGACAGATCTGAGTTCAAGGACTATTAAACTAGGTAAAGGGACCCCTGACCATTAGGTCCAGTCGTGACCGACTCTGGGGTTGCGCGCTCATCTCGCATTATTGGCCGAGGGAGCCGGCGTATAGCTTCCAGGTCATGTGGCCAGCATGACAAAGCCGCTTCTGGCAAACCAGAGCAGCACATGGAAACGCCGTTTACCTTCCCGCTGTAGCGGTTCCTATTTATCTACTTGCATTTTGACGTGCTTTCGAACTGCTAGGTTGGCAGGAGCTGGGACCAAGCAACGGGAGCTCACCCCGTCACAGGGATTCGAACCGCCGACCTTCTGATCAGCAAGCCCTAGGCTCAGTGGTTTAACCACAGCGCCACCTGGGTCCCTATTAAACTACTAATACTTAATACTGAGGATCCGAACAAAAAAACTTTTAGCTCAAAACTTGGCAGATATAAATCCAATTTCAATTTATTTATACCTGGAAATTTACCAGAGTTGTGTTGGAATGCTTCTGTTCTGTCAGCAGTAATGGAGGATTACAATTTTCTTGATAACCCAAGTATTCCCTAATTGCTTTCATGTTTAGAAATATTTGGCAAACATCAAATACTCATTCATCTTTATGTTTATGATTCATAAAAGAAATCAAATGCTTAAGTTAGAAAAAGAAAACTCTGGATCAAAGAGATACCCTGTGAATTCAGTGACATAAAGTACCTCATCTGGCAAAGATGCAAGATGTACATCTGATGTTGCAAGGAGCAAAATTGGAGCAAAAGATGGAATGTTCTGTAGCAGCGCAGTAAATGTAGCTTGCAGCGTTTGCCCAATTGTCCCCCACCACAAATGAATATTTGGAATGTATATTATACTTGGAGCTGTTCTCTTGGCTTCAGATATTAACTAGTAAAACACAAGAAGAAGAATGATCAGCTGACAGGTCATTAGCACATTTGTCCTTTAATCATGACTTTTTTGCCTGAAAGACACCAAAATCAAAACCATTAACCGCTCCCATTCCCCAACTTTGTTAATTTTGGAACCAGCCCCCACCAGATTTTCTCAGATTCCCAATATCAAAAAGGTACTTTTAGTTTGTGTAGTTACAGCCTGCCTATCTGCACTAAGTCCCAAAAATGGCTGATAGCATAATGCCAAATGTTAACAAATTTGCTTTAGCAATACACATTTTCTCAGGGGTATTTTCTGAAAGTGAGGAATAGTCACTTGTCCATACCCCTTTTCTTGCCTCTCTCATTCATCTTTATTTTAATTCATCACTATTTTCTGGAAGGCACTTGAAATCAAATATACTAGCCATCTGTTAACCAGATTAATTATAAACAATTCAGATGCAAACAGTACAATACTAAAATATATGAGGCATTGTCTGAAGGAATATGTAGCAACGCTGAAGTACTGTAAGTTTTTCTGGGTCTGCTAGGATGGAAATACTGCCTTGAGCTCTATCATATTAGAAGCATGATATGAATGAGCTAAACAAACAAACAATGAAGCATGACTGAAGAAAAGCAGCATTCATATTGTTAACCATAATCGATAATTATAATTCTCAAACCTTGACCAAACTAAAAAATATAGAGAAAAAAACAATTCCTCTGGAGCAAAGAAGCTTCCCACCCACACATGGAAGATGATCTGGCATTCCAGTTCTCTAGAATTCTCTTCCACCAGAAAGTGGAAATGTTTTCAGCATTTGCTGAAAAATTCTGTTCTGTTAGCCTCACTTAAGTAGCAATACTACAAAGCTGAAATACCTGCGCACACGTTTCTTCAGGTGTTTTGGCACTGATTCCAAATAGAATGGAAAGGTCTAGTGTATACACAGCAAACTTTTCCAAAGCATGTATCACTGCTGGAGCCAAATGAGAGGCTTGTCCAAATCCTGGTTCTCCTGCTATTAAAAGTCTTGGTCGGCAAGAGGTTGGCTGGTGATAAGCATTTCTATAAGAAGTGAGAAAATCGATTTTTCCTATCATGAGATCTTCCTTTGGGTTTCCTGGAAGGCACCTCACATCCTCAGGAGGACACAGCCTATTGGAACCCACAGCCAGAGCCAACAAATTTTTATTTCCCTAGATATATATATATATTTTTTTTTGGGGGGGGGAAAGGTGCTGCTCCAAATCCCCTGAACCAACAACCCCCAACTACAATACAAAAACACAGTAAGCCACAGCTTAATATAAATTAGTACAAGTAAAATAAATAAAGTGATATACAGCATGGAAGGAAATAGGCAGGGATTTAGGGAGCTATCTCCCCCACACGTATGCCATTGGAAGAAGTTACAAAGCTATGGCAAAACAGAATCACCAGAGCTGATCCCAGAAATGGCACATGGAATGATTTGTGTAACAGAAATTCATAGTAAGGAACTTCCCTTTTCTCCAAAACTTTCAGGAGGGCATTCAACATTCCCCTTGGCATCTGCTAAGCCCCCCGCCCCCGTGGCAGGCAGAAGGGGAGACAAGGAGAAAGAGCCCAACCTGCCACCCCACTTTACGGTAGGCACTGAAGGGAGGTCATTACTGAATGACGGCCCACTGTTCAAGCCTCAGTACTGCTCATCAGGGAGAATGAGGGAGCAAGCATAAGACATCAACCACCTCAAGTGTGAAAATAATAAAGCTTCCTTTAAAGACCAACCAACCAACAACTGCAACCTTTTATCACTTACCTGCTAAAAATCAGGAACATTTCTTTTCGTTTATCATATATTTTCTGAGAAGGTCCAGTTTCAGAAACAGGTAGTTCCTCTTCATCACTGTACAGCAAGTCATGGTCAAATACCTGACCAGCAAAATCTTAAAAAGAAAATAAAACTATACATTATTTCCTTTGAAATATTGTGTTTGATTTCTAAGGCCTGGTACTAATTTAAACATTCCTGTTCTTGATAACATTTTATGTGCACTGAATCAAAGTGATTCAACTCTGCATAAATGCAGTAACCTAAAATGCTTAAGGAAAATTTACTAATAATGTCAACAAGCCAAGTGATATTAAACAAACAGAATAACTCTGTGTATGGAGAGCAAATATAAAGGAACTTCTGGACTGATAGCTCAGTCAGTAGACAATTAGACTCTTCATCTTAGGGTCAAGGCTTCGAGCCCCATGTTGTACAAAAGAATTCCTGCATTACATCACTGATTCTATGAAATGCTGGCAGTGTCCAAATTATGGAATGCCCTCCCCAACGAGGGAAGAACACCACCAATGAAGCCAGTGTAGTGTAGTGGTTAAAAGCGGTGGACTCGTAATCTGGTGAACTGGGTTAGCTTCCCTGCTCCTCCACATGCAGGGAAGGGAAAGGAGATGGTTACTTTGAGACTCCTTAGGGTAGTGATAAAGCAGGATATCAAATCCAAACTCCTCTTCCTCTTCTTCTATACATCAATTATTTCAGCACCTTCCCATTTGCCCAGGAATTTTGGATTACATTTTGTTGGAATTTTGCTTTACTGTGCTTTTTAAGTTTATGGGTTTTTATCTATTTTTATTTTGTTGTATATTGTTGCACTAAATTGTTTAATCTTATCTTGTAATTTTTTTATACTATTGAACCTATTGTTGATGAAGAAATGTTTTAAATAAAGTATGCTATGATTCATGACAAAATGAAGCTCAATCCAGATAAGACCGAGGCACTGTTAGTGGGTGGTTCCCTAGATTGGATGGATGCGAGATTGCCTGCTCTCGGTGAGGTTACACGGCCTCTGAAGGCGCAGGTGGTACTCCTGGATCCTTTACTGTTGCTTGAGGTTCAATGGCCCTGCTGGCACAGAGTGCTTTCCACCAGCTTTGGTTGTTGGCCCAGCTGTGCCCCTATCTGGACAGAGATAATATTCACTCATCCCCCCCCAATGTAAATAAATGTGCACATACCTGACTTTCCTCCTTTCTGTGCCAGTTCTGCATGCGGAAAGACATTCTGTAAGACTTCTAGGATTCTCTGAAGTGTATTTTCAAGTAGTGGTTTGGAAATGTTGGAGAGTGCTTGGCCAGGTGAGGTCACCGCCCTCTGAGAAGCAGGTATGGTCTTTTGCATAGCCACCACAAAATCCTTAGCTGTTATGTTAATAGAAGAGATATCCAACTGCAACTTGACACTGCTGGTGTAAATCTGAGGGTAACGTCGGCGCAAGGCACACAAAGCTGCTTCAGCACATATGGACTTAATGTCAGCACCACAGTACCCTACAAAAGGAAAAGCACATCTGTATGAAATTATAGGGCCTGCAAATAGCCTTATAAGCCACACAAACATCTAATTATGATTTATACAAGATTACATAATTCTTTCTGTCTTAAAACTAGAGGTTATTTAGGCCAATTCCATGCAGTATAAGAAACACAGATCATAAGTTGGCTATTTTAAGCCATATTTTAATTAATTGGTTTTTTTTCATTTTTTTCTATTACGTTTTATTGTAATTTATAGTCGGTGTTAGCTGCCCTGAGCTCGGCCCTGGCCGGGGAGGGCAGGGTATAAGAAAAAAAATTATATTATTATTAGCTATATCTTATAGAAGTTTCATATAGTGCTTATGTAAAGAATGAACAGCTGATGCCTACCATGCATTTGTAACACTAGCCTAGTAGGTAAGCTACAATATAAAAGCAATCCCCAAAGAATGGGTGTTACTTTGCACGCCAGACATTGTTATACAATCATACCTCGGTTTACAACCGTTGCGGTTTGCGTCCAATCGGTTTGCGACCACCGCAAACCCGAAAGTGTTTACATCCAAGTTCCGCGGTGTGCGGATGAGCAGAAGCGATCTGCGCAGCGCACATGCAGAAGAGCCGCTCCGTTTACGAAGTACTCGGGGAGCGACTGGCTCCCCGGAATGAATAGCGGTCGTAAACAGAGGTATGACTGTATGTAGCAGTTGTATTCTTTGATTAAATAGTATTCAACAACATTCTGTACACAACGTATTCCATGGCCACTGAGCATGCTCAGTCCTCACTGGACTGTTTCCGGGTTGTTGTTATTCTTTGGGGGGGGGGGGAGTGTCCTAAAGACTGACTGTACTCTATTGAGACCTATGTTGTGCAGTGGGAGTAAACGCTGTTATACTTAAGCATCTGAAAAAGATGGCATAAATTGCAAATTTCAAGGTGTTTTTTTTAATTAAAAAAAAATGCTCAAACCAGTGTTTTGGCTAATAAGTAAGTAAATAAAAAATATTATTAAGAGGGTTCTGCAGAGATGGCAGAAGTCTATTTTCAAACCGTCAAAAATTTTATCATCATCATCATCTTACCAACACTTTTTTCAGCTAACTCTTCAAGGAACATCTCCGATGGCTTAGGCGACCATTCTCGGGTGTGAATCTTAAGGATTTCTCTCCTTGCCTAGAAACACAGACATGTATTTCAAATACATCTAAGTTTCAAAAGACTACCCATATATTTCCCTTTCAAATATCTTCCTTTCTAATTACAGTAACCAACATTTTCAATATGACACTATTTACAAATATTCTGGGGTGGGGAGTTTTTAAATTTGGTTTAAAAAGGAAAACACAGAAAACAAGCAAAACAAAAATAAGTAATAAGGAATTTGAAGATGGCAAGGAAAAAATGAACAACTATGATGAACAACTATGAAGGAGTAAGGAGGAGTTCAGAAAGGCTCAGTCAAAAGACAAAACAAGGAAGGAACTAGAGGCAGACTGAAGAGCTAGCTGATGCAATCATTCTTCTGACCCCAATCTGCCTGTCCTAAGCAGTGGGATGCTAACCCACTATTTACTGCATGCTCCCATATATAATTCCAGAAAAAGGTTAGTGGTCAAGCTTTTCAGATTTGAGAAAGTTATTAAGGGGGAGTACCTGACAGAGGTTTATAAAACCATGCATGGTGTAAATAGTGGATGGAGCAGAGATGGCGAACCTGTGGCCCTCTAGATGTTGTTGGACTCAATCAGTTCCAGCCAGCATTGCCTTACATACACTTCTTTTTCAACCCAATTCTAAAAATGTTTCTTGGAAGCTATATTTTAAAGTTATTTTGGGATAAAGGGCTTTCCAGGGAATTCAAAGTACATGGTGCTTTGTACCTTACTATCATAAGATTCCATTTTTACTATCATAAGATTCATTCATTTTTGTTATAGAAAACCAAATTCCCAGTTGCTACAGCAGAACCTATTACATCTGCATGTATTTGGGATTTGTGAAGTCGCATCAGCTGTCTATGCCAACACTTTTCACATGTTAGTGTTCTCCACTCCTCTCACGTTAGCCTATCAGAACAATTTTCAGGAGAAATCAACTTCCACCTCCTGCCATAGACTCTGGGTAGGTTAAAGCCAAATATGCATGAAAAAATTGAGTCTTACATCTTTATCTGGAAGGGTGAAAAGGAATTCTCTATCGAAACGTCCAGGCCTTCGCAAAGCTGGGTCTATAGAATCCAATCTATTGGTAGCTCCAATCACCACAATCTCACCTCTGTTGTCTAAGCCATCCATCAGTGCAAGCAATGTAGACACGATTGAACTTTCAAAAACAAAACAAAAATAATTTTATCCACTGTGGTTTGGGCAAGATTCTGCTGGCACAACCAGAAGGAAGAAACCATGGTCCTTAGCCCCACCTGCAATCCCTGTTGCTCTAGAAAACTGACTCTTGGGCCAGGGGACACTCAACTTTTTCATGTCTATGGGGCAGCATACAGATGAGGACTGAGTGTGAGAAACAAGCAACCCTCATATTTAATCTGCAAGTGGAAGGCATTTCGGCTTGTGCAGCAGTAACTTCGGGTCCAAGCCTGCATCATTTTCTACCCACTGAAGAGATCCAATTAAAAGGAAACATAACTTTACTTTGTAATAGAAAGCTGTTCTCAACCTATAAACACTCATTGAAATTTCAAATGAAGTTTTGACTCATCAAAGATAAAATAACTTATGTGAGAGTCAATTAGTTACTTCCTCAAGACCACTTGGCAACACTGTCAAAATGTTCCACATTAGCAGATCTTATATTCCTGTCATGATGCCACATAGGTAACACATAAACCAGTTCTTAGAACTGGTATGAGAAACAGAATAGCTCAAATTTGTGCTCTAACACAACAACTCACGGAGTGTGTATGTGTGTACTAAACCAATGTGGCAGTATACACACAAAAATTTACCTACATACCTGGAGGCTTACATATCATTTGCCAGGAAGAACTGTTACTAACTTTAGGCAATTGATTAAATACAAAGGTGCTTTAAGCACAACACAAAATTTAAAGCTTACAAATCTACAATGGAAACAGTGACTTGTCATAAGAGTATTTGTACAAGAAGTAATGTATTTAGGAAAAAAATTCAGGAGATTTGAAGACAAACATAGAAAACAAACAAATGAAGTTGTACCTGTGAATTTGATCTTGCCTACTGGATCGTACAGGAGCGAGACCATCTATTTCATCAAAGAATATAATTGAAGGACGCATCTGAAAGGCCTAAAACAAAAGCTCAAATGTAGAAATTCTGAAGGCGCTATACAGAATACACTAAAGAGTAAGATAAAAGTATAATTACCTGATCAAATAATAAACGAAGCTGTCGTTCAGATTCTCCCACCCATTTACTGAGGCAGTCAGCACCTTTTCTCATGAAAAATGCTATTCTTCTATCACCTTTACTACACTCATTAGCAAGTGCCCTGGCAACAAGAGTTTTTCCAGTACCCGGTGGACCATAGAAGAGGCAGCCCCTATTAAAAGTATGACATTGCAATATTTTGGTTAGTAGAATGTTTCATAATTTTCAAAAGTATATCATACTTTACCTAACAATAATATAAGCTAACCTCATAAAATATGCTTATGAGTTTCTGTCTGCCTAACAAGAGATTTCATCCCCTCCCCTCCTCTGGGCCCCACCAACTATTCATTTCAATATTCCTCTCTCCCCATTTAAAAAGGTAACTTGCAGTCTGCTGGCATTGTGTTGAAAAAAATGTATGAACATGCTGCATCTATGCAAAAGGCATTAACTATGCAAGAAGTAATATTGTGTGAAGGGCAGGCTAAAAAAAACCCTAGCAATCATGAAGAGAAGATGAAAGTTTATAATTGGTGTTAGTTCACTGTCATCCTGCAAACAAAGTGTTTGCTTCCTACCTTGGAGGCTGAATTTTGAATCTCTCAAACACTTCTGGATAAAGTAGTGGGAAAACCACCATCTCCTTTAAAGCTGAAATATGGCTAGAGAGTCCACCCACACTATCAAACTGGACCTAAGAAGGAGAGGCAGAATTAACAAATGAAGGTCAACAAAACACAGAAGTGAATATAATTAAACCTTATTACGTAAGTCTTAAAAAAAATTTAATTGGTACTTAAATGAACAAAACAGCTACATAGCTCCCATTCAGGTTAATCAGCAAAACTTGAAAAGCTGTGCTTATTTTAAGAGAGTGGTCAATAACAAAATGTACTTAAGAAACTAGGAAATTAAACACTCACTGAAGAATCTACTTGCATTGGATCAACATCAGCCAGGCTTGCTCCAATTTTCATTCGATCCTTGTGGATTCCCTTCAACTCATCTTTCCTAAAGTTTAGTGGAAGGCACCTAATTTGAATGAAGAGTTGTTTTAAGTAATAGAGAAGTAATAAGTTCATATTGAAATATGGAAATGGGGTTGCCTTTAATTTAGCAAAAGTACCATGAAATGTAATTTCAAATTAGAAATCTACTCCATACTATCTGTAAAATACTGCAGAATTTACATTTGCTAAACATGAAACAGTTATGAATATTGTGGTTGAAATTCAATGCTGTACTATCATTCTGTCCGTGAAAGCATTTTTGCTTGCCAGACGGAACAATATCTCTTCTCCTTCCCCCACTCTTTATTCTGCACCCCCCAAAACACTGATTTCAAAGGGTACAGGGGAAGGGGGGAGCCCTGCTGCACTAGCATGACTCATTGTCCTGCCTCGTGCTAGTGCAATTATTAAGTCAAATCCGGTCCTGTGTCTCCTCTGAACAAATATTTAATCTGAGGAACCAGAATTATCTAGGTTTCCCATTAACAATGTTTTAATCATCTAGTATCCAGATCAGGGACTCCCGAACTGTGATCTTAAGTTAAATTCAGATGGCTTGTGGTGTGCCTGTAAAAATAACATCAAAAATCATGCAACATCTAGTACAAGGGTTCCCAAATTTGTCTCCAGCTGTTTTTGGACTACAATTCCCATCATTCATGACCACTGGTCCTGCTAGCTAGGAATGATGGGAGTTGTAGTACAAAAACAGCTGAAGGTCAAAGTTTGGGAAACCTTGATCTAGCACAGGCATCCCCAAACTGCGGCCCTCCAGATGTTTTGGCCTACAACTCCCATGATCCCTAGCTAACAGGACCAGTGGTCGGGGAAGATGGGAATTGTAGTCCAAAACATCTGGAGGGCCGAAGTTTGGGGATGCCTGCTCTAGGCATTTCAACTGCCGCAACAGGCAGAAAAAGTAGTCTGCAAAGACCCTCAGCAATTTTCAGGTGGTCTATTGGGAAAATGTTTGGGAACCACTGAGCTAGATAAGAATGTTTAATATGTACATTGTTATTCTGGGTCCAAAGGTTGCAGGATACCTGCTTAATGCTTTATTCCGACTTCGTTTCCTACGCCTTTCAAAGTGTTGTTCATCATCAGAAGAAGACGAAGATGTAGAATCACTATTATGAATTGCATGCTTTCGTCTGTTTTAATTGGAAGACAAAAACTGTTAAGTAAATAGGCACTGTGAAAAATTTCACAATTAATTTACACAGCCAGTTAAGGCATCCCAGTTATTCCATGTATCAGCAAAGCTGCATGCAGATGTGTGAAAGGGAAAAGGCGGGAGTTCGTGTCCACAGATTAGACCAGCATCTACTAACACAACCATAAATTATTTGATAATGGTTTCAAGGAGGGGCAGACTCCTGAATGACAGTGTAGAAATATTAATAGATGATCCTGCCTGCGCTGAGTAACACTGGAATACAACCAATGTTTACATGTCTCACTCTCACTGGTCAGATAATACCTCTTTCCCAGTTTCTGATTTACATTAGGGTTAAGCCATTAAGATTTTCAGTCAAAGCCAACACTATGAATTGATTTTCAGAGAGCAGAAAGCTAACACATACTCCCTTTCTGAACAGAAAGGCAAATTACCATGCTCTACATCAGGCATGTGCAACAGGTAGCTCGTGATCTACTGGTAGATAACTGGACGTTTGTGGTAGATCACCGGCTCCTGCCCAAAGAAGCTCAACGACTTTGACAAAAACCCCTAAAATACAGGCCTTCATCCTCCCTAAAAAAGCCTAACAACTTTGACCTGAAACCCCAAAAAGGGAGTAGATCACTGCCAGTTTTTAACTCTGTGAGTAGATCACAGTCTATTGGGAGTTGGCCACCCCTGCTCTACACAATTTGCTACAGATGATGAAGTCACAACAGCAAGTACAACTGGAGGAAAGTGCAGCTGATTTGAAACCATATAGCCTAGTTTTTAAGTAAGTCAGGAGAAGAGAAAACATTCATCCACTGATAATACTGGAGCACTAAAAGGTAAAGGACCCCTGACAGTTAAGTCCAGTCGCGAATGACTCTGGGGTTGCGACGCTCATCTCGCTTTACTGGCTGAGGGAGCCAACATTTGTCCACAACAAATCAACAAACCTGTTTATCTTCTTACAATAAGGACTCCTTGATCCTGCAGGGCTGAAGGAAAATCTTCGTCTCACTGGAGAAGCAGCATCAGGATAAAATAATTTGGGCTTCCTCTGGTGCCTTGGTTCTATTAACAAACATCCAAGTTAGAACAGTTACATGTTTTCCCTTACATATTAATTGATGAGAATATAAAATGTCAACATTTTGGAATCTCACACATTTATATGCTAAGTTTAGTTCTAACATGAACTATGTTTTGTGTTTTCATTTCTGGGACAAGACTTTTCAGTCATTCAAACTGGAAGATTTTCTGGTAGTCACCTAGTGAAAGCATGTATAACTGTGTGGCAAAACGTAAAGACGGCCAAAACAAAGCAAAAACAAAACAGGAGTTGATATACCAAAATAACAAAGCTTTCCAAATATAATATGCAAGGGTAAATAAACTCGAGGGAAAGATGGTATAGAGGACACCTACTTTCTGGTGAGGCCTGATAACGCACAACCGTTTTCCGCTGTCTAAGGTCGTAACGCTTTTGATTATCTTCTCCATCTTCATGGTCTTCACCTTCTTCTGAAGATTCTAAACAACAGAATTCTCTTTAGCTTAAAGAAAGAAACTTACTTGATTTACAGCAGATTCTAGGGCTGTAAATGCAGCTAGACACTGCCAGTCTTGGATTAGGAATAGCTTCCCTACAGAAAAGCTATTACAATCTGTTATTTTAAGAGACTGTAATACAGGCATCTCCAACCTTCGGCCCTCCAGATGTTTTGGCCTACAACTCCCATGATCCCTAGCTAACAGGAACAGTGGTCAGGGATGATGGGAATTGTAGTCCAAAACATCTGGAGGGCCGAAGGTTGGGGATGCCTGCTGTAATAGCATCTCCTAAAAAATCCCAATAAATTTTGTGAGTTTAGGACTATAAACTAAATGGATTTTTGGAGTAATTAACAACCATCTCCACATGTCATTTTCTAAACGTCTAAGGTGAAGGACGTTTCTATAAACAAAAAGGTTCCCCAAGTTATGTTGGTCTAATTTGTATTTTGTTATACTGAAAAACAATAAAAACATTTGAGAAAAAGAAACAGGTTCCAAAATGAAGCATATTTTTTTATCCTATTGTTGTTGTTTAGTCGTGTCCGACTCTTCGTGACCCCATGGACCATAGCACGCCAGGCACTCCTGTCTTCCACTGCCTCACGCAGTTTGGTCAAACTCATGATCGTAGCTTCGAGAACACTGTCCAACCATCTCATCCTCTGTCACCCCCTTCTCCTTGTGCCCTCAATCTTTCCCAGGGAGTCTTCTCTTCTCATGAGGTGGCCAAAGTATTGGAGCCTCAGCTTCACGATCTGTCCTTCCAGTGAGCACTCAGGGCTGATTTCCTTAAGAATGGATAGGTTTGATCTTCTTGCAGTCCATGGGACTCTCAAGAGCAGGCATCCCCAAACTGCGGCCCTCCAGATGTTTTGGCCTACAACTCCCATGATCCCTAGCTAGCAGGACCAGTGGTCAGGGAAGATGGGAATTGTAGTCCAAGACATCTGGAGGGCCGAGGTTTGGGGATGCCTGCTCAAGAGTCTCCTCCAGCACCATAATTCAAAAGCATCAATTCTTCGGCGATCAGCCTTCTTTATGGTCCAGCTCTCACTTCCATACATCACTACTGGGAAAACCATAGCTTTAACTATATCAACAACCTCAGATATGCAGATGACACAACCTTGATGGCAGAAAGTGAGGAGGAATTAAAGAACCTTTTAATGAGGGTAAAAGAGGAGAGCGCAAAATATGGTCTGAAGCTCAACATCAAAAAAACCAAGATCATGGCCACTGGTCCCATCACCTCCTGGCAAATAGAAGGGGAAGAAATGGAGGCAGTGAGAGATTTTACTTTCTTGGGCTCCTTGATTACTGCAGATGGTGACAGCAGTCACGAAATTAAAAGACGCCTGCTTCTTGGGAGAAAAGCAATGACAAACCTAGACAGCATCTTAAAAAGCAGAGACATCACCTTGCCGACAAAGGTCCATGTAGTTAAAGCTATGGTTTTATCCTATTGGAGTATACTAAGTCACCCGCTCAAAATCCAAAAGGATGATGAAATGGCTACATTCTACTGCATTGTATTAAAATAATAAAAGAGAATATAGCTCTAAAAAGTTAAAAGTAGCACAATAACCTGCACTTCCATCTTGATTATCAGTGGTTTCTTCATCAATCCTTTGGATTGCTCTTTTTGGTTTTCCTCTTGAGTACACATTAAGGTTTTCCTAGTAATAGCAAATGAAAACATGTAATTCAAGTATCAAACATGTATCATACATGCAATGAAACTATCAGCTTCAAGGCCAATTCCAATAAAAGTAGCAAAACACAATGGAATAAATGTTTAAGCTTTCCATCTCCATCCCTCTTGCTCAGGGTGTAAGCAAAGGTGAAATTAAAATTGCAAAATACATATTTAATAAAGAATGAATAATAATAGCAAGAAATATTATTCTTTTACACAATCTGTATATACATGTACCTCTTCTCCATCATTAAACACTCCAAGATCTTCCAAATCCAGCATTCGTCGCCGGCGCATCTTCTTCATATCATCCATTTTTTGTAGTACAGCTTCTGCAGTGCTTGATAAAGTGCAAGATGTAATCAAACAGAACATAAAAATATCTTAAAACACAAATCAGTTAAACAGAGCAAGCTGCTAACAGGTTATGGGAATATGAAACTAACTTTTTAAAAAATACATACAAGGTTTGAAATGAATGGCAGCAAGATAAAATAATTTTACTAGTCCCACCTGAAAGTGAAATAGCAGAACTTTGTACAGTGGTGCCTCGCTTTACGAATGCCTCGCACAACGAAAAACTCGCTAGACGAAAGAGTTTTGCGTTGTGCGAGGCATTCGTAAGACGACAAAATTTTCTATGACTGCGGCTTCGTCTTACGAAGCACGGCCATAGAAAGCAGCAAAGGAAGATCAGCTGTCAGCGCGGGAAGCTGACAGCTTATCTTCCTTTGCGAGAGGGGACAGAGCCGAAATGCGGTGGTGCGGCGGCTGCCCCTGCCTGTCTTCCCCTTGGCTCGGGGAAGACAAGCGGGGGCAAGCACCACCGTCGCGCACCACCGGGGAAGACAGGCGGGAGGAGAAGCGCTTCTCTCCCACGCCGCCTCGCCGCGCACCAGCGGCATGAGACGGCACTTCGGAAGAGGTCTCCGAAGTTGCGCCCCATGTCGAGGGAGGCAGGCGGGAAGCGGCAGCGGGAGAAGCTCTTCCCCCGCCACCGCTTCTCGCCGCGAAAAGCCGACATGGGGCGCAACTTCGGACATCTCCGAAGTTGCGCCCCATGTCGGCTTTTCGCGGTGAGAGGGAAGGCATGTCGGGGGAGGCAGGAGGGAGGTGGCGGCGGGAGAAGCTCTTCCCCCGCCGCCGTTTCTCGCTGCGAAATGCCGACATGGGGTGCAACTTCGGAGACCTCCGAAGTTGCGCTCCATGTCGGGGGAGGCAGGCGGCGGGAGCTCTTCCCCCGCTGCCGCTTCTCGCCGCGAAAAGCCGACATGGGATGCAACTTCGGAGGTCTCCCATGTCGGGGGAGGCAGGTGGGAGGCGGCAGCGGGAGTTCTTCTCCCGCCACAGCCTCTCTCCGCGCACAGCCGGCATGGTGCGCAACTTCGGAGGTTGCTCCATGTCGGGGGAGGAAGGCAAGGCCCTTTGCAGTTGCTGGTTGAGTGGGAAATCAGAGCATGAATCCGTATGTGTTAATGAATGTTTATTTTTATTTAGCATTAAGGTTTGAACTAAAAGATTTACGCATATTTTGAGTGCTTCTATACTATTTTCCATCATATTTGGCATCAGGACACTTCACAGCAATAAAAATATATGGTAATAATGAAACACGACAACATCAAAATAGTAAAATTCAATAAAAATTCCCACCCAGTTTCATGTTTAGCAACTTCGGAGACCTCCAAAGTGTGGCGGTGTTTTGCCGCCTGCCTTCCCCAAGCCAAGGGGAAGGCAGGCGGCAAAAAGCCCTGGCAATTTTTCGCTGCATGCTGGACTTTGCAGTCGGAGGTTTGTTTTTCTATGGCCACGCTTCGCAAGACAAAGCGGCGGTCATACAAAACCTCATCGTCTTGCGAGGCAACCTCTGATCGCAAAATCCATTCGTCTAGCGAAAAATTCGTCTTACAGGGCATTAGTTAAGCGAGGTACCACTGTATTAAGTTCCTTCTTTCCACTACAGAACATTTTAATCCCTGAACAGTTACTCCTGTGGTTATAGAGCTATCCAGTATAATACAAGAAGCTGCAATCAGAAATTATAAGTAGGGAAATACCATGTGCTTCACAAAATTTTCATTTCTACCACAGCTGTTCAAGAAAATGCTTTTTCAAGGCCTTTTGGCACTATAAAAAGTCCTTACTTTGTAATAAGCTTGTCAAACAAAACAGACTGATTCATAGTGCTATAGCGGCTTCGCCTAATTCTGCAACTGCGGCGGACTTCAACATCCCCATTTTCTTCTGCAACATGTTCACCAGACTTCGAATTTATTTCTGTTTTCAAAGACCTAGTGACACGAACTACAGTTCCTATGTTTTAAAACAAACAAACATTATTTTCATTAGTCTGTTGGCTTACATAAAGAACAGATTTTTACGCATTATTCTTTGGCGTTGAGAATTGTTTCGCAAATAAGTTTAGTATTTATGCAGTAATCCTAGGTAGCTCTCATTATCAAAAGAAAACATTAAAATTTAGTACCAACCCTAAAAAATCTTAAACTCCCCTTGTTCAAAAGTGTTATCCTGACCCATTCACCTTCTGTTACTGCTGCCCTGTCACCTCTGCAAGCCACCAAGGGTAGAGGGGCCCTGTGAAATGGTGCCTGACAGGACAATTCATTTACCCTATCTCTAAAAATACAAAAGGAGTAATAGGTATTGATAAGTGGCATAGTTTTAGGTCAGATCATTCTAGCTAAAGTAGAACACAGTGCCTATGAAAGCTATGGAATGTCCTTCCACTGCAAAGGTATACAAATGTCAACCTTCCCCAGGCTAGGTGGTTGAATGGTATCAGTGGTGCACTGGATCATTTTACAACTCTACATTTCTATAATTCACAAGATTTGTATTTTACTAGATTTACCGTATTCACAATCTTCATTCTTTTTATCTGCTTGTTGTCTAGCCAACTGCCTGCATAGAAACAAATAGATTCAAAGTTATTTTTATTTGGCTCAGTACTAGAACTGAGTTGAACTCTGGGACCTGCAACTCTTCTTTAGGGTTCTTAATATGTTCTTTTTCCAGAATGCTCCCATTTTCACCCATCCACCGGCCAATATGTTTTTCCTAATGAACATGCTCAGTTCTCACTAGGCTATTTTTGTTCTCTCCCACCACCCAAAAGGAAAAATTGTACTTATGCAAAGCTTGAGGGAATGTTTTAGTTTCAGAAGGACTGGTGTTCTTGAGAATTTGAATTTGCTTAGTTTATGAAATCCTGTTAATTTTTTCAATTTTCAGTTATAAAAGTATCAATTCTAAAAGCTCTAGTTAACAAAAGGTAGTGCAAAAATCATTTTAAAATGTAATGTTGCTTGGACAATAAGCCTTTTTAAAAAAGTTTTTTGTGAATTGCTTACAACCATAGATATCTACATGATTACCGGTTGTACAAAAGCAAACATTAAATAAAAATGTTTTTATGGCATGCCAAAACCCAGTGTCAGAATCTTCTCACCTCCACCAATGGGTCTTGCCTCTGCTAGAAGGGTAGCACAGTGCAGGGGCTACTATGCTAAATGCTATCTTCTGAGTAAAAATAAATCTGATTTCTAGAGCGGGATCCACCACCCAAAGCTCTATGACCTAGCCCCGAAGCTCTATGACCTAGGCAGCCTATAGGGAGTGAGGTGCTCTTTAGGATACCCTGGTTCTAATCTGTTTAGGGCTTTGCACGCTAGTACCAAAATTATTTGTATTTTTCCAGTCTTACTACATTTCTGTGTTAACTGTGGAGATTGCCCTCCACAGGCTGCAGTATAATACTGAGGTATTTAGTCCATAAATAATACATTTTAAATGTATTTCTATATTTCTATATTTCTATATTTTCAATGAAGTTCTATTCTGCCAAGGTGTAGGAACTATTGGTGGGTGGTTCATATGTTCAGAGAGACTGTTCATTCAGTTCTAGAGTGGGTTGCCCTATTCCACAAGAATCAGGTGTTTAGTTTGAGGATGATTATACATCCATTATTTGGTTGGCATTGGCCAAATTCTCATGTGATAGTCATAAACCATTGCTTACCACATGAATGAATCAAGTCAATCGCTCCTCCTGGCTTTAGGAAACAAACCACCACCTCTGGCTTAGCATTATGTTTAAACACATTCTGTTGCAAATATTTGTTCTTGGGCTTACTGAACGTGGTTTGTTGCAGTGAAACAAACTGCAATCCTAATTCAGACTTCACCATGGATTGTGGTTACTTTTCAGTGATAGCTGGGAGGAGCAAAATGGGGCACAATTCACTGGTGCATCGTAAGTCAAGGCCCACCATATGTCAATGCAGTGGCTGCCTGTCCGGATATGTATTTCACATACACAATAAGTTAACAGGAAACCCTGAAAGAGATAATCTTTTCACATGATGGTAGTAGAAATGTATGATCATTCAAAAAGTCCAAGATGTGGATATTTAAATCTTAAAGTATATAAGCCAGTGTCATCATCCTCAAGCAAGCCAAGAACTTTAGTTGAAATCCACCTCAGAAAAGCTGTAGTTTTTACACCACAATTTTCTTTAACAATGACTGAAGGACAAATTCACTCAAGCAGACAATTTCTAAGGCATGGGATACAAATAGCAATCAGCATAATTGGGACCACTTAAGTTCTTGCAATGTGAGGTGCTCTACATGCAGTCAGATTTATAAGCACTAATTTACTCTGCATGGAGCACAGAACGTATATAAAAAAACCTCTGGTACTTAGAGTGTAGGACTTAATAAACTAAGCTACAAGTAATACAGGTAGAACATAAAATGATCTTACACACTTATTTGCAAGAAGTAGAAAAAGTTATTACCTTGTAAAGTGTTTCCTGTTAATACCATTCTCACTCAGCATTGTCACACTTTTGTCAAAACTAGAGTCTGAATAATGTTGATTATTTTTCCTCATAGATCTTAAGGAATGTAAATGTTCACATTCTTTATCTGAAGAAAACTCCTGAAGAAATAAAAACCAATTAGGAACATGCATATTGTACTCTTTGTTTTTATTTTTTGTGTTATTGTATATTTTAATTAAGGATGCTTTAATATTATTGTGTATTTTAAATTACGGATGTTTGAATAGTTGTAAACCACTTAAAATCCAATTTGGCATTCAAGTGGTATATAAATTAACAACTGACAAAAACCTCTCCATATTTTGTGATTAGTAGTTGCATATCAGCTCCTCCATTACACTTGGCACTCCAGCAAAGATCACACATTATATGTTTTAATGTACTGCCTAAATTAAACTAACTACTTTACAATAGTGAGCTTTCACAAACACCTACCTGCATGTTCTAGTGGACTGAAAAAGGAAGGATTATTAAGGCAACTAACAAGAGCATGAAACATCAATTGAAAACTAAGAGATGAAAGCATTCAACGAATGTTCTTCAACTGTACACAAATAGTAAAAAGCTGTACAGTCATACATTGGGCTGCGTCTGCGGTGGACCCGGAAGTGTTTACTTCCGGGTTCTGCTGCGCGTATGCGCATAAACGGTCTGCGCACTTTGCGCATAAGCGCTATATTGTCACTCGGGCCGCGGACTTTGCGGTTGCGAACAGCACCCCGGAACGGATTGGATCCGCAACCCAAGGTACCACTGTATTTACAAGTACAGTAGATAGATATGTAGTTCCATACACACACACATCCCAAAGTTCCAATGAAGAATTAATTGGGTCTATTCTCCACTATAGTCATGGCGTGATCCACACAGTTCTATTCTGTCCACTATGATATGTACATTAAAATACAAGTGTGTTATAGTTTGGAGGTTAGAAGTCAAGAATCATTAATGTGTTGACAATACCAAACTACAGTATTGCTCCATTACATCTGAGCCAAGATACCCAAGAAATGCAAAACCACCAGGCAGGATGAAGTCAAATAAGCAGATTCAATTCAGACAAGGCAGGTTGTTGGTAGGTAGGTACTCACTGGTACTCAAGACCCCTCCTGAATGCTAGAAGATCATGGGCTGTATTAAGTTCTACTCAGAATTGTTGTTGTTGTTGTTGTTGTTGTTGTTTAGTCGTTTAGTCGTGTCAGAATAGACCCACTAAAAGTAACAGGCATTAACAACTTACATTCATTAATTTCAGCAGGTCTGCTCACAGTGGAACTGACTTGGCTACACTCCCAACCATCAGCCACATCAGCATCACCAAGAACAAAGCTATTGTCATCCTCTGTAGTTTGATCAATGTGAGCAACCGTGCTGGATTTGAGTGTGTGTGTGTGTATGTTTGAATGCCTCTAAAGGAGCGATTGAGTGCCAAGGTGAGTATAGGCAATGAAAGATAGCTAGAATCAGAGAAAGAGGGGAGGGACAGGGCCACTGCCCAACTTGCAGAGTGCCTTTCTAAACATCTCTCCATGACAAAGGAAACGAAACAAGGCAACGATATACCCTCTGGGCAAGTCAAGCGCACAGCCTGCTGTTAAAGAAACTGCTTCCAAGACAAGCTCGAGGGGGCGGATTGCTCAATTTGCTGGAAGGCATTGTCATGTAAGGAGCTGAATCGTAGGGGGAGTTTCGGGATGGGAAAAAAAGTATTTCACATAGTTCAAAACCCGTGGCACTCGCTACCATGCGATATGGGCGATTGAGGTGGGCAAATTTAAAAGGGGAATTATTAAGCTTGCCCCCCACAAACCCCGTCTAACTAATGACTGTGTGCTCTGGGTTCCCTGTGCCTATCAACAGCAGGCTGAGTGGGAAAAGGATGCTGGGCTAGAGGGGCAACTTCGGTTTCTAATCCAGGACGGTTTTCCCTACGCTTAAGACTTCGTAGCTTCTGGTGTGTATAAAAAATGCAAGAAATAGTATTTACAAAACAACGACTTCCCAGCTTCTGGGTCACCCTATCCGCCCGCCCCCCCCCCCAAAAAAAACCCGCATACAAGATCCAATAGTTGTTGGGTTGTTTTGTTTTTTGGCCGAAAAAACAAGATTTTCATGCAGCGTTTCGACGCTTGTTATGAAACTTTGGCTGCCCAGCCGCGTTATTTTGGAGTGGTTTTATCGCGCGCTCCGGTTTTTCTTGGCAGCTGCTTCCAAGGCCTCTAGTCTAGTGGCAAGGAGCAGCAGCAAGCAATTTTAAATAAATAATAATAATAACAATTAATTCATTACACATAAAACAGTCTCTGCCGCCTGGGGGTGGTCCCTCCTGAGGTAGGAGCCTGAATCTCCCTAAGGGACTTAATAAAAGCAAAAGGTGAGCCTCCCCCCCTCCCAGTTTTCTCCTCACCGCGACGGGTCTCCGGGCCGAGTCCCCGCCGGCCGCTGCCGGGGAAGCCGACGGGAGGTCCAATGAGAGAAACTCGGAGCTCGACTCCATTGCGTCGTAAGGCGACCCCGGCGTCGCGTCCCGCCGGCCGCCGCCTGGGTTGCTGCTATTGCCGGGAGCGCCGCCCGGACCTGGACGGCTAAGGCCGCCCGAGCCGCTTCGGAGCATCACCATGGCCCTCCCGTCGCGTCGCCCTGACAGCTGGACGAGGCCTTGGCCGCCACAGACGAGGCTCCTTCGCCGCCGACGAATTCTGGCGCCACAAACCGGGAGGAGCCGCTTCACCCAACCGCCATTCGAATCCCTCCGCACCTCAGCGCCTGCTTCTCAACCTCATGGGGGGAAAGGGAAATACAACACCCCTGCCAAACCTCATGGGCGCTGAACTATTCCCATTCCTTCCCTATTTCTACTACAGAACACTTTTTTAAAGGAAAAATCCTAAGGGCTAGTGAGTTCGCCGCTGGACAAGTAGTCCCAAACCGGCGGAGGGACACGGCGTTCTCTTCGCTGTGTTTCTCCTCGGAAGTTTTGGCGCGCGCGAAGTTGTTTTGTCCTGCTGCTGCTGCTGCAACGCGATTGGCTGGTGGGGTCCGGCGCGCGCCGCTCTGCCTCGCAGGCTCCCCCCGCTTCAAATCCCGCGCCTTTCCGAAACCAGTTTGCTGCGGCGGCGCCCGGGAAACAAACCGCGCTCATAGCGTAGGTTTGGGAGGGGCCAAACTTTAAGAATATCAACAGAATAAACACTGCGCAATAACTAGGAGCGCGCGCAGCCCTTGTTGCAAATGCAACGCGTTGCCGATTTTTATTTTAAATAATGCATGTTATATCTCTACTCGCCACTAAAGAGTTTTTGCTGGAAGGGTATCCTGCAGCAACACACAACACCGGCCCAAAGTATTGCATATCCTAATTAAGTGCATTACGGCGTAAAGCCTTAAAGCAGTCACCACGGTGGGTTGGAACCGCACCTTTGTTATTTTTTTACAGCCAGCAGGCTACTTTCTAAAAGATCTTGTTCGTGTGGGAGCGATCCGCCGCCGACTACTACGAAGTAAGCTGTTGGCAAAGGAGCGAATGCAGGAAAACAAACGCTTTTCTGTAAATAAGGTGCAAGAGGCCGTTGCTTTTCTGCAGAGAAAACCCTGCCTAGCAGCGCAACCAGCACCCTTTCCCCCCCCTATTCCGCTTACCCGCGAGTAAGCTCCTTTGAGCAAAGCGGGACTTGCTTCCAAGCCAACAACATGCACGGCAGACTGCAAGCGAACCGCAAGCCCTTCACGCACATAGGAAGAGAGCATGTGAAATGCATGCTCGCCGTCATAAAACAATGCGGGCCTATAAGAGGGGCACCAACTTGGAAGCCTTGGTTTTTTTTGGGGGGGGGTTCTCATGGGCATCGGATTGGCCACTGTGAGATCACGATGCTGGCCTAGATGATGGGTCATTGGCCTGATCCTGCAGGCTTTTCCAAACGTGGCTCTTCCCAGGAATCTTGCATTTCCTTCATCCCTGTTGCCCTAGACCAGGCACCCCCAAACTTCGGCCCTCCAGATGTTTTGGACTACAATTCCCATAATCCCTGACCATTGGTCCTGTTAGGGATCATAGGAGTTGTAGGCCAAAACATCTGGAGGGCCAGTTTGGGGATGCCTGCCCCTAGACTTTAACACGAAGGACGCCCTGCCCCAAAGCGTATTAAAAGATGGGAAGCTTTTCTCACCGGTAAGATCCCAGGTAACTTTCGGAGCAGATCCCAAATGGAGATGCTCGCCTCCCCTGGATGGAAAACCAGCCTCTTCTCTCCAGCCCCGAGTCAGGTTACGTTCCAGACAAGACCTGCAAGATTTTCGCTCTCTTAAGGAAGAGTGCGGGGTTTCCCCCATCTTTTTATCGACTAAGAATTTGACCTCTTATCTAGTACTTAAGGGTACTTACTGACATGCTCTGCATAGTCCTCCCTTCCAGAATGGGCCACATCCACAGTGATTGGATCTTATGCACTTAACAGGATTAAATTGTGCTGTTCATTCCTGCAGTTTTGGCCCCGCTTTCTAAAAATACTAGGACACAACACACCTCCCTTTACTCATGATAAAAAGTTTGCTCTCCATTAATAGTCTCATGCCTATTTGATAAAGTGGGTCTTTACCTCCCCACCCCATGAAACCTGGCACAATACAAATGTATGTTGTTTTTTATTAAAATATTGATATCCTGCCTTGCAACACAAATTTTCTCATAAGGCAGCGTACAAAACAGCAGTAGGAAATCATATCCACAGTTGAAGATGTACAACTCCACCCCTCTAAAATTAGCAGTAAAAGCACCAATAAGACTCAGCGATTAATAAAATGAGAAGGTGGAAACACAAGCGTACTGAACGCCCATTTATAGCCAGCCGTACTTAAACGAAGGATCATGTGTTGCGAATAAACATTGGGCGCACATCATCTGAAAATGGCAAAAACAAGAAGACCCCGGTTGAATCTTAAAAGCTGGCAAATTCACGACGGAATCGGGTTTCCTGGATTGGACTACAGTCCATTTAGAATCACAGCATTGTAGAGGTGGAAGGGATCCCATGGGTCATCTAGTCCAGCCCCCTGCAATGTAGAGGCAAGGGCCACATAATGCTTTTCTGTTGTTTCTGCAGCCGCTGACCTGCACGCAGCCTTGAGTTCCCTTCCCATGGTGCGTCGTTGGGCTTCTCAACATTGCGTCAGAAGCAAGATCCGCTTGTGTGCAATTGTGGGTGGGTGTGTCCCACCCTCTCATCAGCGGGTGCAGGATTGCAGCCCTGCATCCAGGGCCAGTGTTCTCACTAGACCGACTAGGCAGCAGCCTGGGGCGCAGTACTGTATCTTTGAGGGGCAGTTTCATACAGATTAGTTTTGGTTACGAACTTGTTTGGGACGGCCCCCGAGCAACAGCATGCATGCAAAGCAAGGATCGGGGTTAGCAACGCCAAGGTGGTTTTGCTGAAACCTTCCACCAGCTTTTGCTGAAGCTTCCCCCTCCGTGCACAGCTTCTTCACTTCCCTCGGATTTCCAATCCTTGCAACGCTGCCGCGTTTCCCGGGGAAGGACTTGCTTGAAACACACCCAGCCGTCTGTGCAAAAGCCGCGCGGTGCTTCCCGGGTCTGTCTAAGCAGCTGCAGCGGCCGCGGGAGCCGCGGCGGCGAAATGCACCAAGCCTTTCTTCGGGAAATGAGCCCCGCACAACCTTCCCCCTTGCTACCTGAGTGAGAGTCCGAATGGATCAGCCAGAGCCAGGTCTTGCAGCAGATGCGGCAGCGGCAGCAGCGGCTGGCTATGAGCCTGCGGTGCCTGCTCGGCCCGGTTGCGTCTACACCGGCTGCTACTGGTAAGAAACCATGCAATTGCACGGGGGAGAGGAGGCGATTGCTGCAATGCCCCTAATAGAAAAGGGACATAAGGACCACTTAATTCTAGAGCATCGCAGCTCTAGAGAGGATCGCAGCAGCTGTAACCTTTTCCAGAATATCTGGAGCTCTCCAAAATATTACAAGCCTCTCCTAAGTTGATTCCTGGAGAATTGCTTCCGCAGAAATCTTCCCCTTAACGCCAGAAGGAAGTTGAGACAGCTACGTAGTGGCCGGAGGTTGTGGAAATTGTACTGTAGTTGGTTGATGCTGGCGTCTGTCTGTCTCGAGAGACAAAGGAACGCGCCTCGGGGGGTGATGTCAAACTGCTGCATTAGTGACAATACCGCCCCACCCCACCCCCGCCTTGCTGACACAGGATCTCTCTCCTTGAGGTTACCTGATCACTGCTGCACACACACCCCACACTTCATAGGGAAGTTATGAACGTCCATCAGCATACCTGGAATCAAAGGTGTGTGTTTGGAGTGGGCATAGATTCTGTTAGAAATTTTGTTGTTTAGTCGTGTCCGACTCTTCGTGACCCCATGGACCATAGCATTCTGTTAGAAATAAGGGCTCCATAAATAAGGGACCATAGCATTAGAAATAAGGGCTCCATAAATAAGGGACCATAGAAATAAGGGACCATAGCATTTCTGTTAGAAATAAGGGCTCCAGAAATAGCTGCTGATTACATTAAGCAAGTGCTTTTAAAAGTGATTGGTTCAAGATTTTCAGAGTACAGTAGAGCATGAAAGTGGAATGAGGAATAAACCCTGTGCCTTAAACTGCCTCAAGAACCCTGGGGCAATTGTGGCTCCCGATTGCCCTGAGGGGACAATTGCTGTCCTCAATCTGATCCTTGAAACTCTCCCTCACTGCCCACGCTTCTCATCCCAAATGTTTTGGCCTGGCTGGAATGTTTCTTTGAACCCTGATAGTGCCTCCTTCTTGCTTGTGCTTGACTGGAGAATAGAGGTGGGGGGGTGTTGTATGTGGAAACTCTGTATAAAAGCCTACTGTATAAAAGAAAATCTTACATTCATTGCTTAGACCACTTTTCCCTCTGAACCCAAACACCCCACTAGCAAGTGGACCTCAAAATCTTGTCTGGAAGCGAGTGTGGGGCTCTCAGACTGGGAAAGGTTCCCTATTTAAAAAACAACATAAAGTCCTAATAATATCGGTGAATGCATGCAATGTTGAAATTTTAGTACTGGGGAGAACGTGGAATGGAAATGTAGTAGGTTGTGTTTTTGTTTTCTCTGTTACAGTGAGGAAAATGTGTGGAAGCTTTGTGAATACATCCGAAACCAGAATTTATACCCTTTAGAAGAATTTTATGCGGTTTTCATTTCCAACGACAGGAGGACGGTGAGTTGCGTTGCGGCATTGAACTGAATCTGAAATGCAAAATGACATTTGCCACGGCAGCATCAGAAGCTGGGTTCTGTGGAATATATGCGATAACTTAAATGGCTTACTTGCTATTGCCATGCAGAATAGGATCCTGGCGGTTGTTTTAGGCTGCAGTCCTATACCCACTTCTCTTGGGGCTAAACCTACCTGAAATCAAGGGGACTTTCTTCTGAGTAGACAGGCCAAAGAGAAATAAAATTTGAAAGACAATGAAGATCAGGCCCATGACCATTAGTCCTGCCTCCTGTTTTCTTAGTGGCCAACCAGATAGAATCATAGAATTGTAGAGTTGGAAGGGATCCCAAGGGTCATCTAGTCCAACCCCCTACAATGCACGTACCTCAGCTAAAGCACCTATGACAGATGCAAGCATGGATAGCCTTATCCTTCATGAATTTGTCCAGTCCTCTTTTTAAAGCCATCCAAGTTGGTGTTGATCGCTCCCATCTTGTGGGAGCAAATTCCAAAGTTCACCTATGCGCTGTGTGTGTTCTGTTCAAACCAAGTCAGTGTTTTAGTCGAGACTGACTATGGTTTGTTCAGGTCAGCCAGTTTCAGATCATGGATGATGAAACTAGCTTGCTTGAACGTACAAACCGCAGTTTAGGGGTTTGGACAACATGCTAAAATGAGGTCAATCTAAGTGGGAGCAGAAGCTTTCGAACTGCTCATCCTGGCCACCCCGGAGGTGGAGAAGGGAGGGCCTGAGCCTGAGGTTCGCTGTGAAATGCTAAACTTGAAATGGCTAAACTATGTTCATGTTAGGAGCAGCAAATCTTCCATGGGTCTTCAAGAGCTTTTCAGGCACTTGGCATGGGGATATTTGGGTCTCATCCTGTATTCCAATGAAAAAAAATCTTAGCTGCATCAGATATTTTTTTAAAGGCTAACTCAATAGTAATCTGAACACTCTTATGTTGGTTTACCGTACTGAAATGCAGTCACCCGTTCTTGTAATCCACAGGTGCCCCTTTGGGAGCAGCGGGCAGGCATGGTTGGTCAACCTGTGATTTGGGTGAGGAAATTCAGAGCTCCCTTTCTACGTGTAATATTACAATTGCCCCTTCCACTGTTGCTGGAAATGTAGTTTTGAAGGAGTTTCCCCCCCTGTGTAAGCTTGACCTAAGAAAGACAAACGTCTCTCTTCCTTTCTTCTCATATGCTGTTTTTGTACTGTTTACCTCGGTAAAGTATTACCTGTTTCTTCTCTCTCTCTCTCTCTCTCTGGAGTTCCTCTGCTTTATCATAGTCGCTCTGCTAACAACTGTTACTGCTACTTTTCTTTTCTTTTTGAATGCACCTATTGCGTAAAAAAAAGGTGTCACTCTAGAGCAGGGGTCAGCAAACTTTTTCAGCAGGGGGCCGGTCCACTGTCCCTCAGACCATGTGGTGGGCCGGGCTATCTTTTGGAAAAAAATATGAACAAATTCCTATGCCCCACAAATAACCCAGAGATGCATTTTAAATAAAAGGATACATTCTACTCAAGTAAAAAACATGCTGATTCCTGGACCGTCCACGGGTCGGATTGAGAAGGCGATTGGGCCGCATCCAGCCCCCGGGCCTTAGTTTGGGGACCCCTGCTCTAGAGAAAGAGAATTCTGTGACCCCCATTTCAACCTCCCTGTATAACCCACAGTTAAAAAGCTGAAGATATGTCTAGATTTTACCCAGTATTAGGCTGGAGGCCTGTTTTAAAGCACTTAATTCTAATGCAATTCGCCCAGTCTAAAGATGGCTGCGCCTCATTCAAATATGTGACATGCGCTAGGCCAGTCAATGAAATATGGCCTTGCCAGGAATTTAAATATATGTACTGTATTGTGTGTCCATGCCCAACACGTTGGCCAATGCAGTATAATATGGATCCTAATTTATGCTCCTTTAGCCAGAGGTGGGAAACTTGTGGATCTTCAGATGTTGCTAAGACTACAACTCCCATCATCCCTGGCCATAGCTGGGACTGATGGGAGCTGGTGTTCAACAGCGTCTGTCTGGTGATATTTCCAGGTAAATGTATATTCTGACACCACTGGGTGGTATTCAATAGCTGAGATTCCTGCATTGCAGGGGGTTGGAATGGATGATCCTTGGGGTCCCTTCCGACTCTACTGCCTTTCATCCTAACCTACCTCTCAGGGTTGTTGTGATGATAAAATGGAGAGGGGGAGAAGTAGGTACGGTTAAGGTAAAGGACTCCTGGGCGTTTAAGTCCAGTCAAGGGAGACTATGGGCTTGCTTTTCAGGCCAAGGGAGCCGGCGTTAATCCACAGAGAGCTTTCCAGGTCATGTGGCCAGCATGACTAAAAACTGCTGACCATGATGAGGGCCAGAGCGCACGGAAACGCCGTTTACCTTCCCGTCGCAGCGGTACCTATTTATCTACTTGCGCTGGTATGCTTTCGAACTGCTAGGTTGGCAGAAGCTCACCCAGTCATGCGGATTCGAACCGCCGACCTTCCGATCGGCAAGCCCAAGAGGCTCGGGGGTTTAGACCACAGGGCTCAAAGTATGTACTACACCAACTCGATTTCTTGGAGGGGGGAAATGCAATAAGGTTTTTTTAAAAAAAAATTAAGAAAAAAATTTGATTGCATATGTTTTTGAATTGTTTTATTCCTAGATGAAGACTTCTCTCAGCCATTTGTCACAGGTTCTTACAGTTAAGAAGTTGTAATACTGTCTACTTACAGGACTACCATGTTGTTTTGCTTCATGTGGCCAGCGGAGACCAGAATTTCATTTACGACCTCGATACGTTGCTGCCTTTCCCTTGCCCCATCGACAGCTATATTGAAAAGGCTTTTAAATCAGACAGCATTATTCGTCCAGAATTTCAAAGGTGAGGGCAGAACACTGCCTGCGCAACTATGTTGTTGTTGTTTAGTCGTTTAGTCGTGTCCGACTCTTCGTGACCCCATGGACCATAGCACGCCAGGCACTCCTGTCTTGCACTGCCTCCCGCAGTTTGGTCAAACTCATGTTCGTAGCTTCGAGAACACTGTCCAACCACCTTGTCCTCTGTCGTCCCCTTCTCCTAGTGCCCTCAATCTTTCCCAACATCAGGGTCTTTTCCAAGGATTCTTCTCTTCTCATGAGCGCAACTATAATAACAACCAAGTTTTGGGCCTACCCAAAGCTGGCATGACGCATTACAGGTTTAGTTGACCTCTGTTGAACCTCTGCACTTCACATTTCAGGCAGTATCATACCACTATAAATCATGGCTTCCCCCCAAAGAACCCTGGGAACTACTCTGTTAAGGGTGCCCAGGGATGCTACAGTTCCCAGGTTTTTAACAGCCAGTCCCTCTTCTCAGGGAACTCTGGGAATTATAGCTCTGTGAAGAGAACAGGGGGGGGGTCTCCTAACAACTCTCAGCACCATTAGCAAACTACAGTTTGCATAAATGCTATACAGGTAAGTGCAGTTGTCATAAAATGTTTTTGTTTTTCCTCTTTTTATATTTCAATGCTGCTCATCATCATTTTTGTAGATCGTGGATGTAAACTATTTGGGGGCAAAGGAAGAATGGGATACCTTCCATAACCATAAAGCAGGCATAGGCAAACTCCAGCCCTCCAGATGTTTGAGACTACAATTCCCATCATCCCTGACCACTGGTCCTGTTAGCTAGGGATGATGGGAATTGTAGTCCCAAACATCTGGAGGGCCGGAGTTTGGGGATGCCTGCCATAAAGCATTCTATGGCACCAACAGATTTAGATGCTCCTGTTTTGTCAGTAATAATAATAATATATTATTTATACCCCACCCATCTGGCAGGGTTTACCCAGCCACTGTGGGCAGCTTCGAACAGGATATTAAAAGCACGATAAAACATCAAACATTAAAAACTTCCTAAACAGGGCTGCCTTCAGATGTCTTCTAAAAGTCAGATAGTTCTTATCTCCTTGGCATCTGATGGGAAGGCGTTCCACAGGCCGGGTGCCTCTACCGAGAAGGCCCTCTGCCTGGTTCCCTGTAACCACTTCTCACAGGGAGGGAACCTCCAGAAGGCCCTTGGAGCTGGACCTCAGTGTCCGGGCTGAACAATGGGGGTGGAGATGCTCCTTCAGGAACTACAAAAGCAGGTTTTTGCCTACAGAAATATTTGCAGCAGTGCACTTGTTAATCTTTTAAAGTGCCACAGAGAGAGAGAGTCATGTGGTTGCTTTTGCTTCTGTGTCCAAAACACCAAATACCAGGCCAATTCTATGATGTCTACTTGGACGTAAGCTCAACTGTGTTCAGTGGGGCTTTATTCTCATATAGGGCTCTGGAGCCCTAGGGTGCACTGCCTTAACCTGAAAGTTAAGCCCCACTGCATTGCGATTTAAACCGGACTTCAAAAACGTAATTTGCAGAATGTGCGTGTTTAAAGTGGATTTCCTTTTAAAACCGTTCACGGTTAATTACATTTGAGGAGTTTGATGCCTAACGATCCGTGTTTGGTCCAGCTGTAGCTGAAAATACTAGGAGCAGAGTCAGCCCTGACGTTTCCGTTGCGGACTATGCAATCCCCATCACATAAGTGTTTGGCTTGTTTAGAAAAGTTCGATTGGTTCGAGCCGACATGTACCTGAAGACGTTTGCTTCTGACCGATCCCACATGAAAGATGCCAGCGGGAACTGGCAAAAACCGCCTCCGTTATACCCGTGCATTGAGACCGCAGGTAAGAAGCTGTTTAAGACTCCCGTTACATCTGCTGTCTTAACATTCCCTTTGCAGGCTCAAAGCCTTTTATGTATTTGACGGCATGGACGCATCTGCATTATATGTCAAAAGCAATATCACACCGGTTTAAACAGTCCTGGCTCCCACCAAAGTATCCTGAGAACCGTAGTCTGAGAGCTGTTAGGACACTCTCAGTCCCCTTTGTTGTTGTTGTTGTTTAGTCATGTCCGACTCTTCGTGACCCCATGGACCAGAGCATGCCAGGCACTCCTGTCTTCCACTGCCTCCCACAGTTTGGTCAAACTCATGTTCGTAGCTTCGAGAAGACTGTCCAGCCATCTCGTCCTCTGTCGTCCCCTTCTCCTTGTGCCCTCAGTCTTTCCCAACATCAGGGTCTTTTCCAGGGAGTCTTCTCTTCTCATGAGGTGGCCAAAGTATTGGAGCCTCAGCTTCAGGATCTGTCCTTCCATTGAGCACTCAGGGCTGATATCCTTCAGAATGGATAGGTTTGATCTTCTTGCAGTCCATAGGACTCTCAAGAAAGAAAGAAAGAAAACAACAACCCTACTTTAAAACATGCAAAAGTTAAAAATGCTAAAACAGGTTAAAATTACCTCCGTTTCCTAAGCATCCTGTCATAAACAGGAATGTTTTTAGCAGGCGCCAAAGAGAGTATAGTGAAGAGTATAATTCTGCCATAGGCAGAATTAATGTCCCGTTGTAAGGAAAAGAGTAAGAGAAGGGGGGGGAATAGAAGAACTGGGCAAGTCATTGACAAAGAAAACAAACGGAAAATGCTACTTAAAGCTGCTTCCAGGTGGGTCCATACTTTGAGGGGCATTTTATAGAGATAGGGGTGATTATTAAGATATGCCATAAAGTTCCACCAAATACCCCTGCTGCACGTAGATATGATTGAGTTTTCCCGTGGCTGCAACATGCACAACCTTTTTTGAGTCCGTTATCAGTGCTGAAATTCCCCTCTTAAGTCTTCCCTTCTTTTTTTAACAGCCCACCTCTTTGCCTCCATATTTGCTGGTTTGGGTCTGTCCCGGACTAACCTCTGTATGCACAGAGCATGGACCCGATGCATGCCAGCACACCTGTCCATGTCTCCCTGTAAGAATGAGGCAGACCATTGGTCTGCCTAGCTCAGCGTTTTCTACAACGAATGGCAGTGTCTCTCCAGGTTTGCAGACGAGGGTCTCTCCCAGCCTTAGCTAGAGATGCTGGGGATTGAGCGTGGGACAGATGCTTTTGTCAGATGCAGAAACATTCCTAGCAGCCAGCCAAATTGCCTAGAGGTCTTTTAGGGTCTATTTAGGAACCTGCACCACTCAAATATACTCACTCTTTTAAATCATTTTTATTGCTTTTACAGATACAAAGAAGAAATACAGTAAACACAAACTAGTAAAGATATATCGGTTTAAAGAGATTCTCTGAATCTCGGGACTCCCCCCCCCCCCATTCCTTCCATAGGGTCTCATTTTAAGAATCTCCAACTGAATATTCATACATAACTCTAATTTTGATATCAAACCATATTGTCCATAGTGTTTTTTTTACACTACAAGTGAGTCAAAATCCTGCTCTTCTTTCCATCTGTTTACAGTGGTCTCCTAAATAGCTTATACATTTTCCCCATTCTTTTATTAAGTTTTTATCCTCTTGGTTCCTGAGTTTTCCCGTCAGCTTTGCCATCTTGGCATAGTCCATCAGCTTGGTTTGCCATTCTTCTCTGGTAGGGACTTTATCTTCTTTCCATCTCTGGGCTAATAACACCCGGGCAGCTGTTGTTCCATACATAAAAAAGTATTTTCTGCTCCTTTGGTATATCGGTAGCCGTAATTACTAATAAAAAAGGTTCTGGTTTCTTAAGAAAAGTTATTTTCAACATTTTTTTCATTTCATTATGTATCATCTCCCAGACAGCTTTCTGGGATGCTCAAATGTACTTTTGACATCATCTCTCTTCTCTCTCTCTCTCTCTCTCTCTCTCTCTCTCTCTCTCTCTCTCTCTCTCTCTCTCTCTCTCTCTCTTGAAAAAAAAAGACTTCAAGATGAACCTGGATGACTTCATCAGTATGAATCCAGATGTTGGATGGGGATCTGTGCTCTCTCTCCCCGAATTTGTGCAAGGGTTCGGCAGCCAGAACTGATTTTTGACTCACAGCGAAGAAATCCTTTTGACGGGCGCCATTCCTATTTATTGCATTCAGATGTTTAAAGTTGGACTAATAGTACTGGTTGCATTTGGGCTTGGGGAAATAGAAGAAAATGTACTGAACGGAATAAAACCTTTTTAATAAAATTAAAAATTAAAATGTATATTAATATATATTGAGAGGAGCCAAAATAGCATAGGAAGACTAGATCGTTGGTCCATTTAGCTCAATATTGTCTACCCTGACTGGCAACAGCTCTCTAGGGTTTCAGACTAGGAGCTCTCGGACATGCCAGTGTTTGACTCCGGGAACCTCTGCATACTCTACCAGTACATTATGCCATTTTTCTTGTGAAATCCTTCATGTTCTAGATTGTTCTATCGGCGATCTTCCATCGGCAGAGCAGCCCCCTGTAGGACACAAGTGATATGAAGCCACTCAGAGGTGGGCAATAGGTAGCTAGGTAAGGATGCTTTGAGAGGCATGTGAGAAGAGGGAAATATAAAAGAACAGGCATCCCCAAACTGCGGCCCTCCAGATGTTTTGGCCTACAACTCCCATGATCCTTGCTAACAGGACCAGTGGTAGGGAAAGCTGGGAATTGTAGTCCAAAACATCTGGAGGGCCGAAGTTTGGGAATGCCTGGTTTAGAACATCCAGATCAGCAGATTCTGCCTAAAATTGGGAGGCTCAATCACAATATCTCCGAAGCAAGTATGTGGAAAGCTGAGCTATGAAGCAAATGCTGTGGCAAAAAAATTAGCAAATTGCAAAAAAAAAAAGAAGGGTCAGATACCAATAGAAAAACGATGCAAGTAATTCCCAGCTGATCGTACCAAACTGTGCACCCACCTGCTACCTTGTTTAGTGGGATAAATGATCTCGCCTAAGCCAATACAAATTGATGGTGGCCAAATGATATTCTCATTTAAATCTGAATGTTCTCAGATGGGGTGATAACCAGAATCCGGGAGCTCTTATATTACATTTACACCCCAAGGCTGGAAAAGAGGCTGTTTATTTTCATACATATGAAAAATGTGTTGCAAATTGAGCTGCACCATGAGTTACTATAAGAGGTAATAATTGTTTTATTATTATTGAATACAATTAACATTTTGAATGCAACTCGAAATTTTCTCTGGGTGCAGATCTACCTTTACCCAGCAGAGGGTGCTTTTAGCATTGGACAAAGGGCAGCACAGATTATAAGATTTCCAGAGGCTTGGGTGCTTAGGGGTTGCGGATTTTTGAAATGTTTCAAAAGCTAGTAAAGTTTGTGTGACTTGAAGCGACAGCAGGGGAAAGAAATTATGTACGCCATAGGCAAGGAAACCTTTCTCAGCCTCCCTTCGACGACCTTTGAAATGGGAAAAGTGCAGACTAAAAGAAGGATTTCTTTCTACTGTACAAGAAAGAAGATTCCACCTAAACATTAGGAAGAACTTCCTGACAGTAAGAACTGTTCGACAGTGGAATTTGCTACCAATGAGTGTGGTGGAGTCTCCTTCTTTGGAGGTCTTTAAGCAGAGGCTTGACAGGCATATGTCAAGAATGCTTTGATGGTGTTTCCTGCTTGGCAGGGGGTTGGACTGGATGGCCCCTGTGGTCTCTTCCAACTATGATTCATTTTTGGAAGGCATGTTATGCTGATCAGTAGCTAGTAGCCTTTATGGCTTAAGACAGGCATGCCCAAAGTCCGTTTCAGGGGGCCTAATCCGGCCTGCCGTTCGATTTAATCCGGCCCCTGTGGCAGTATATGTTCTGGGGTAAAATCCTATTAAAAAAAACTCGGTGTAAAATCATAGAATTTTAGAGTTGGAAGGAACCCCGAGGATCATCCAGTCCAATACAGGAATATGTAGCTGTCCCATACAGGGATCGAACCTGCAACCTTGGCATCATCCGCACTAGGCGCTAACCAACTGAGCTATCCAGTGCTCCTCTTGCTTAAAGGCTTCCAGGGGCAACTGATTGGCATGTGGCCCCCAGAGGGTTGGTTTAGGGTGAATGCAACCCTCAAACAACAACAACAAGAAAAAGACTCGCTGCCATAGATAATTCTGGGAAGTGGCTGTTTTTCAAGGTCTCCTGTAGCTTCTCGACGGGAAGACTAATACTGTGTTCTGTCACTAGGTGTCACTGTTTGCAGTTTGTCTCCTATTGAAAGAGCAAAGGTCTAAGCCAGGCATGTCCGAAGTCCATTCCGGGGGCTTAATCCGGCCCGCCGGTTGGTTTAATCTGGCTCCTGTGGCAGTTCATTTCCTGGTGAAAAACCATTAAAAAAGCTCAACAACTTTGGTCGGCCTCCACGGCCCTTCACTTCATCAACTCTGGCCCTCTTTGGAAAAAGTTTGGACACCACTGGGACTGCATAAAGCTGTCCATTCCTCATGTACATGATTTGAGCACTGTTGTGGCAGTGGATAAAACCCATGAATTAATTACATGCAGAAAAATAAATGAGTGATGTATGTTCAATCTACAAAGAAAATTGCATGCAAATTAAACAAAATATTCAATTTGTTTATTAATAATGAGTAATACCAGCAATGAACCATCACCTTCCCTGTTTTTTTTATTGTTTTCCTGGAATCTGCTTAGTGGTTGCCTGGAACTCCCATGCGACAATACCATTTAATGCGTTTGGACCTTTCGGTTACCAAAAACTGAATAAAATAAAGTGAAGTGGAGCTTTCCCACGGGGACTGGAGTACAGGAATTAGCATGTGGGAGCAGCAGTAGAAAACAGAAATGTGTGTTCGTATGTGAAATCCCTCTGTGCATTGCAGAAATGCCACTTACTCCCTTCCCTTTAGTGAGCCTTTTCTTAAGTAAACATGTTGCAGACTGCATTCCTTTGGTGTGTGTGTTTTTGATATTTCCTGCAACTTCAAAATACAACTCAAAAACAAAACACTGCTTCCCCCACCCCTGTAGGCTGTGGACTCAGCAGAAAGAGGTTTACCCTCGCCATATAAGAAATATGATCCGGCGTATAAGACGACCCCTGACTTTTGAGAAGATTTTCCTGGGTTAAAAAGTAGTCTTGTACGCAGGAATATACAGTATATATCCATTCATTCCACAATGCAGGGTATTTCCTATGCAATACTTCCCTAGATCTCCCCCACTCCATCACAACTGTCTAGACGCATCTCCAAACTACCATTAACCCTGAGTCCCGTCGTTGTGTTAAAAATAGCAGATGTATAAGCATGAAGCTTGCGGTGACAGGAAAATGGTAGGTTGCGCCCCAGTCCCCACAAGCCAGTTATTCTGAGGAAAGAAACATTTAATTTGCAAAAAAAATAAATCCTGAAATGAGTGCAGCAAAGCATGCCTCGTTGACAACGAGGTTGCAAAAAGATATTTCAGCAGGAGAGTGATTAGCATTGTAGAATATAGTTGTTTAGTCGTGTCCGACTCTTCGTGACCCCATGGACCAGAGCACGCCAGGCACTCCTGTCTTCCACTGCCTCCCGCAGTTTGGTCAAACTCATGTTCGTAGCTTCGAGAACACTGTCCAACCATCTCGTCCTCTGTCATCCCCTTCTCCTTGTGCCCTCAATCTTTCCCAACATCAGGGTCTTTTCCAGGGAGTCTTCTCTTCTCATGAGGCGGCCAAAGTATTGGAGCCTCAGCTTCAGGATCTGTCCTTCCAGTGAGCACTAAGGGCTGATTTCCTTCAGAATGGATAGGTTTGATCTTGCAGTCCATGGGACTCTCAAGAGTCTCTTCCAGCCCTACAATTCAAAAGCATCAATTCTTGGGCAACCAGCCTTCTTTATGGTTACTCTGGATTAAACCACAGTTACTCTGGATTAAATATAGTTACTCTGGATTAAATCACATCTGCACCAAAAATCTTGATTCAGTCAATACTTTTCAGGGTGGGGCAATGCACGTTTAGGCATTGGTTTGGACAATGATCCACACACACACACAAACACCAACTCCCAAAAGTGCACTTCACATCTGACACAATGCACATGCGTTTTGTACAAGTGCAGAAATATCACATATAACACAGCCCCAACTCTGACTTAAGGGTTGCAGAATGTGAAACACAGTTGGTAAAGGTTACCTTTGAAGCTGCATACCTTTTATCCTAATGTCTCTTCTGTGAACAGGACAGGAATTACGGCTTCCAATCTCTGCCCGCACAGATTCATAGAGTTGCGGACTGCTGATGGGGAGATTGACAGAAATCCCTCCCCTCTTGCATGAATAAAAGAGCTGGTAAAACTTGATTTAAAACAAGTTATTTTAGGGAGGAAATCCCAGAGAGAATTGTTAAATGTTTAATCATAATAATAATAATATGCATGTTTTTAGTGTTTCACACATTTGGGGACAGATCTAGCTCTTCAAACATTTCTTTGTAAGCGTGAAAGCAAGCAGTTTATTTCTTCAACAGCAAAAAAGTTTTTTTTAAAAAAAAATGCAGAAGAGCAATATTAGAGATTTTCAGCTTATCTAAAACTGTGAAATGTTTGGACTGATATGTAAGAACATGAGAAGACCCTTGGCGGATCATGTCAAAGGCCCATCTAGTTCCAGCATCCTGTTCTCACAGTGGCCAACCAGATTCTCATGGATATTGTAAGTGGGGAGGAATGACTTAAATAAAAGTCGGAAGAATGCAGAGACACAATACATTTGAGTTGTCCCCATAGCTAGGTGAGCATGGGAGGGGGGAGGAGAGGGAGAGATAAAAGGGAGTGAAGCAAACCTTGGGACTTGGGTCAGGTTTGAGTCAAGCAGACAGGGAAAAAATACAACATTCATAATTTCTGAACATTTTATTTATAATTCAGTGTCAAAAAAAGTTTACAAAAAAATTTTTTTTACATCACTGCTTGTTCCAAACAGTTGTAAAAATCAAAAACGGCTGAACATGCAAGAAAAGAATGTGCGACATTTATATGAACAGATTTTTAAGCACCCCATTATACTTAACACAAAAAGGGTTTTAAATACACAATGTATGCTTTTCAACCTCTGAACCACTCCATTGAGCTACATCAAAATAAACCTTTAAGTTTCCTCTTTTAGACAAATATAGGCAGCTATATATTATTAATGGCAATGGAGTTCTTTAAAAAAAAACCACCACGGTTTTCTTTTCTTTTTTTTAAAAAGAAAATAATTCATTCTTGAGCTGGCCTATTGGCATGATGTAGAGTGAAATAAAACTTTTTCTGTCAAGACAGTACGCGAGAGAGAAAAGGGCAGAAGGAGCCAGAGGGCCAAACGGATGCCTCTCCCTTTTCCTCAGTTTCCAAACAATGCATGATTCTGAACGGATGGAACAATTCTTATTTCTATAAGGCATTACGACGAAGAGCTGTTACCCCCCCCTGCTTTACAGAGGCTGCAACTGAACTCCACTGATGCCAACATGCATTGTTGTGGCATCTTTGGTGCAGCGCAAGGATGGGCAACCTGTGGTCCTTCAGGAGATTTTGGATTATCCTTGACATGTTGGAGGATAACAGGTTCTCCATCTCTAGTGTACAGCCACAAATCCCAGCCAAAGTCTTCTGGAGAAGATCTGCAGGTAACCAACAGGGTCATTCTGGAGTAAAGGGTTCTGAGGGCTTTCCCCAACACCCACTAATCCCAAACACCCAAAATCAAAGATACATTGAACATGAGGATGGAGGCCCCTGGATGTAGGAATGCTACAAGGGTCTTATGGCTGTATCTTCAGGTTGCTGTTCTCCATCCATTCAGGGAAGGAGAAATCTGTCCATTTTGGTTCTCCCAAGTTTTCTTTCTTTCTTCCTTTTTTAAAAAAACCACCTCAAATTCAGTTCTCCCCTCTTCCAAAACATTTTGCAATTGCTTTTTTAAAAAATGCTCATGAAAACCCACCAGTATTTCCATGCTAATTTCTCCTAATAGGTGCACACATTCCCTCCCCCTAATCAATCTCCTCTTAACAGAATGTATTTCCGCACACATCACAATGCAAAATTTCAGGAAAGTGCAAATTTCAAAAGATGGCTTTGTTCCGAGTTCACGTATTGCTTCAAGATATTTGCTGATGGGGAAAATTTACCTTTAAATGCTAACTGGATCGAATTGCTCTCCAATTCCCGGCTTTGGTTAAGGTTGGGGGGGGGGAATGCACATAAGCCGTGTGATACAAGTGGGCCGGAATGGAGAGGACTGCTAACGTGATGAGCCTTCCAGGTCGGAGATGGGAAGTAGAATATGCCTGGAACAGGGAGAGAATTCCGTTGGGAGAAATTTGTGGAAGTGGATCTGAGATTGTCATTCTATTTGCTGGGTGTTCTACAGAAGGGAAGCCTATGGTTTTATCCTCTCATCAAAGAGAACAAACCCTACCCATTGATTCCAATAAGAAGGAAAGCCAGCTGCAGGGCCAGTGAACACTCCTCACTGTCCCAAAGTCACGTCCGCAGAATGACCCATGGCACCCCTCCCCTAATTCGCCTCTGCCTTTTTGTCCTCTTTACCACCAGAGCTCCAATTTGGGGGGAGGGGGAGCAACAGCACAGGCATAGGCAAACTCGGCCCTCCAGATGTTCTGAGACTACAACTCCCATCATCCCTGACCACTGGGTCCTGTTAGCTAGGGATGATGGGAGTTGTAGTCCCAAAACATCTGGAGGGCCGAGTTTGCCTATGCCTGCAATAGCACCAGTACTTTCCATGGTGGCTGGGAGTACCCCGCTCTATTGAGAGCAGATTTCCTTCTCTGCCCACAGAATACGAGATCGGCCATATTGTATGGCCCTTGGGACACTCCGAGGAACCATGTGATTGTGCACCCAAGTTCGTTAACCCTGAAATCAGTGGGCCTTAAGTTCATCAGGATCAAGCCCATTGCCTTCAAGAGGTTTTCCCTACATTACATCACATTTTTACAGCAGTACTCCTCCAAGTGTACATTCCCAGAGTTATGTCGTTACAGATAGAGATTGTTCAATGGGTGAAAATCCAGCAACTGTATGCTCGTTGACTCGGTTCTGATGATGGAATGAGAAGGGTGCATTTCCCAGACACATCAGCATCTGAGAGCTAAAGCAGCTCTTTGTCTTTATGACAGCAGTTACATTAAAAAATGGGTTCAAAAAACAACCTTGTCAGTATTTTGCCTCATGTATGCCATAGGCAGAACTCCAGAATGCTTAACAATTTTTCTAAAATGGGGGTGTAGGGGGAAAGAGCTAATCTCATGTGCAAAAAAAAAAAAGGAGCATGACTTTAAAAGTCATAAAGGCATCACATTCACAGCAAATCATTGTTTTTGCCAACAAGTCAGCTAGTGAGAAGAGTGGTTTCAATTAAATATATGGGTTTATGGCAAGAGGCAAGAAGGGTCGTTAAAATGAGCCTTGCAACAGGTTGCACAGAAATCTGTGCCAATACCTCCCCCTTCCCCCGCCCGTACAGCAAGTGGATGGTTTCAAGCCCAGGAACATCACGTCAGTTTTACGAGAGACTTAACTGCACTTGGATAGATCCTGGTTTGTTTCAGCTTAAGCCATCCAGGGTCAGATAAGGAGGCAAAGTTACGTTAACTGTTGGGATGCACTCAAGGATGAGTGTCTGAAGTTGTACAGTACTACATACCCACAAGGTATCCACCCTACAGGTGTCCTAGCATCTGATTTTATGTCATACAGATGAGGAGTCCATACTTGCCAACCAAACTGCTCCCAAAATGACCTGTGGTGCCACTGAGGGTTTTGGGTCACCTGCACCATATTGCCATGTGGTAAGGAGGATTCTGCCGTACGAGTGCCCACATGCCGTAGAACCCATTATAAAGAGCCTATTTCCTGGGCACATATTCAGGTAGAAAATGCATGTTTTTCGACACATGAAAGAGATTCCGATTCATCCAGTAGCTAAACAATAACATATACAAGGTGCGTACAAAACTCCCGCAAACAACGGGTGGAATAAGTGCTTCTCTAGCATACAACTCACACATTTTGTAAAAATAAAGTCCTATCCTAATATAAACCAGGGGAATTTGTTTGCCAAAGGCTAGTTTGGATGTAGGAAATGCTCAATAGGTCCAGAAATGTTACCCTACCATTTTTATTTTAATGGGCTTCATGATAAAAACGAATCGGCACACCACATGTAAACAATCCCTTTAGTGGTCGCTGGCGCCCATTGGTACTGGTAGGGCAGAAGGCAGGGAGGCCAACAGTAGGTGGCGCCAGAGCCCATGGCAGGCACAGCTAACTCATTATAGGTTTGCCCCCACCCTCTCCGCTACCAAGTTCTATCATGGCAATGCCGAGACCATGGAGGAGGATGCCGATAGCCAGTGGATGCAAGTAAGAAAGGAGATCGCATTGGCTGAGGGAAGACAGGATGTTGGTGGGACAACGTCCCATGCACCCTAAGGGACCACTGAATCTTCCCCCCTCTTTCACGCATCGTCCAAACACCAAAAGCCACTTTCTGCTTACACTCAGACCCATCCTCTACTCTCCTAAACTATATAGGCTGCTAATTTCAATTCCTGAATGACCCAACCACACGGCAAACGTATCCGTTCCATAACAACTTATATTGTACCAACTCCTCGCATCAACCACCACCACTGCCTCTGCTCTCACTTCCCTGCTCCAACCTCACTTCATTTCCGCAACTTCCTGGCGCCAGCAATGCCCCTAAACAACCCTTACGGTAGCGTCATTAAAAACCTGTGTTTCTGTATTAAATCTTAGCCGGGGGAAAAAAGGGATTTTATGCATGCACCCTGCTGTCAGACTGTACCGTTGTTTTGGTTTACTGCTTTGAATAATACCAATAAAATGATCATCTTTTCCATCCCTGTGCAAGGAATTTCTCCTGTGTTTCAGCACCAAACCCAATACAGTATACAGGAGAAGCAGCTCCAAAGGGGAAGCGTTTTGACACGACACGGGGCAACTTTTGTCATGTTGGTTCTTTGGATAATGTAGCTTGTTTGAGTGCAGCTGTACCCTTTAGACCATGTGTGGTACCAACATAGGCTAAGCACAGATACATGTGCCTCATGGGGGTTTAGAGATTCTTCATGCACACAGCTGCCTGTGGTCTTATTCAAGCAAAAGGTAATAGCTAACCTATAGTTCTCTAGGCCACACACTTCTCAGAATCCAACATCAACACTTATTAGGGGGACAGAGGCGAGTCCTCCACCTTTGGTGGAGTTTTAGTGTTTCCCCTGCCATTAATTTAATACTGGGCCAGTTCTGCAAGGAAGGAGAAGGGCAGTGGTAGGGGCATCCACTTTGCAAACCGGAAGCCTCATGTTTAATCCCAGCAGGATCTACAGTTTGAGAGCAGGTGATGTGGAAGTTTCTGGTGGTGTGTGGGGAGGAGGAGGTGGTGGGTTCATGTCACAGGCACCCCTGTGCCTCCCCACAGCTGGATCTTCCACATTCAAGCTCCACAGAGCTTAAAACCCACATAGCAGAATGTATTGCACATTAGAGCTTGCCGGAGAACAGACAAGCGACGTCTCTTTGCAAAAAGCAAGGCTGGCTACACCCCTTTCACAGCACAGTGTATTTGTACGTGCTCAAAGTCAACCAGTGCTGGAGGCGACATTGCGGCTCCTTTGCTCCTCGCTGCTGCTGTTCCATCACGCTGAGAGCTAAGCCATGGTTTGCTTGCACATATTGCCTGAACCCGGGCTTGTGGTAAGGCTCTTCCACACAACCCGTAAGCTGTAAATCACAGGGCAGACCTTAGGGTACAGTTTGTGGTTAGTCTGGACCAACCATAGGCAAACGGCGCTCCAGATGTTTTGGGACTACAAGTCCCATCATCCCTGACCACCGGTCCTGTTAGCTAGGGATGATGGGAGTTGTATTCCCAAAACATTTGGAGGGCCGAGTTTGCCTATGCCTGGTCTGGACAGAGCTTAGCCATAAGACTAGGTTTGGAAGACATGCTAATCCAAACTATGGTTTAGTTCAGCACAGCAGCTGAACGACTCCAGAGGAGAAATGCAGCTGCGATCTCTCCCAATCCCATGCATTCATGCTAAGCCAGTTTGGGCTCAGTGTGACATGTGAACTTGGGCACTGTATTGGAGAGAGATTGAGAGCAACAGCAACAGCAGGCCTCCAGAATCTCCATCATTCTTTGTGTTTGTTGTTTTACCAGCCATCACAACAGGCCCACTGTTTTGGTAGAGCCTTTCTAAATTTCTGAGAACCAGGCTTTTCAAACAAAAGAGCAAGCAGACTCTTAAGCAGTAACAAAAAGGAGTTAAGTCTACTTTTGCCATCAACTTTCCCCCTTTAAATCTCTATCAAGTACAATTCACATTGCATATCAGGTTGGCTGCAAAGCTTTTCAGAGGTAGAAAATGGTGTGGTGTGTACATTTTACATTTGATTTTTATCTTAAAGGATAAAGGGCTATGCCCTTGTAAGCTACCGATTCTAAAAATGTCTTCAGTATAAATATCTATTGTAAACAAAACCCAGTGGGAAGTAGTTCAACAGCTTTAGCCTAATCGTGGTGTTTAATTTCTCTAGGCTTTGAAACCAAAGAGACATTTCAAACGGATGCAAAAAATATATATAAATGAATTTCCTAAGCAGAATAAGGATTCTCCCCAGTTGCTTGCACTCAAATTCTTACAAAGCATCATATTTACAGTGTTTACACATTTATCAGTTCAATTGGAAGGCCATATTCTCAAAGAGAGTTCAACGCCACTGAAGAATGACTCCCTTCGCTTCCTAAAAATCCTCTTGTCCTCTTGACTCAGGAACTCCACGGCCGTAATATTTACACACAATATACAGGTTGAGCGGGCTTGCTCGGCGGTATAAAGTGTCCCATCAGAATAGCAAAATATTTACACAGTGAAATGACTTGGGGATTCAAAATCTGAACAAGTTGATGAAGTCCTGGGGTGAAAGAGAAGTCGAGCAGCCCTCTGGGTTGTTAGCTGTGCATGGATGATCAGTGCCCTGGAAAGGAAGAAAATCTGGATGTATAGAGATGGTACCGATGTAGACGGCGTATCTGTAGGTAGCTTAGCGACAATAAAACAGCTTACTTGCAGCAACAGGAGCTTTGCTGCTGCTGCTAGAGGCACAAGCTGCAAGCTCAGCCAAGTTACTCAGGCCATCAAAGTAGTACAGTGGTACCTCGGTTTAAGTCATAGCTGCCAAGTCTCCCGTATTCCCCGGGGAACCCCCGTTTTTCCAGCTGCCCCCAGCCGAAAAAAGTGATTTTTTTGTTTTTCCCCGGTTTATTCTGGCGCGGTGGTCATTTTGGAACTGGGCGGAGCATGCTCAGAAGCGACTTTTGATGCTGCTTTGCCCAGTTCCAAAATGGCTGCAGCGTGACTTCTGGTGCGACGGCCATTTTGGAACAGGGCAGAGCAGCATCAAAAGTCGCTTCTGAGCATGCTCCCCCCAGTTCCAAAATGGTGGCAGCGCTACTTCCGGTCTGCTGCTTCCGGTCCAGTCCCTTATTTCTCAGGCCGGAACTTGGCAGGTATGGTTTAAGTACACAATTGGTTCTGGAAGTCTGTACTTAACCTGAAGCGTACCTCACCTGAAGCGAACTTTCCCATTGAAAGTAATGGAAAGTGGATTAATCCGTTCCAGACAGGTCCGCTGAGTACTTAAACTGAAAGTACTCACACCGAAGCATACTTAAACAGAGGTATGACTGTACAAGTGGCTGTTGGTCCACATGCATCAGAGATGGGGAACTTGGAGCCTCTGGGCTACAGCTCCCATCATCCCAGACCACTGGCCACGTTGGCTGGGGCTGGTGGGACTTGGAGTCCAACAACAGCTGCATGCCCACGGCTTCCCTTTCCCACACCGTGGTCTTTTAAGTTTTAGGAAGTGCGCCAAAGCTCTCACATTGTCTTGTCGTCGTGGGCTATTCCCCCCACATCACAGTAACAAACATGGGTTTAAGGACACTGAGAGGAGTTAGGAAATCCCTCGCAGAGCTACAATTCCCAGCACTCCTAATAAACTACAGTTCTTGGGATTCTTAGGAGGATGCCATGACTGTTAAAAGTGGTATGAGACTTCTTAAATGTATGGTGGGGATTGTCAGTTTGCATTTCTTAGTGCAGAAAGTACTGATCTGATGTGTAGCGATCTTTCCCATTCTACTTAATTCAAGAGCGTTCCGGAAGCTTCTCTGTGTGAAAGAAACAAGCAGAAGGTTCATGATGTTTGGGTTATTCCTTCAGAGAAGCTCAGTACAGCTGCCTTAAACCACAGTCATACCTCATGTTACGTCTGCTTCAGGTTGCGTGTTTTCGTCTTGCATCCCACAGCAACCCGGAAGTACAGGAACGGATTACTTCCAGGGTTGCTGCTCGCGCCTGCGCAGAAGCGCTAAATTGCACTTCGCACCTGCACAGAAGCGCCAAATCGCGCTGCGCGCCTGCACAGACACAGCACTTTGAGTTGCAGGCTTTTCACGTTACGGGTGGGCCTCTGGAATGGATCCTGTCTGTAACATGAGATACCACTGTAGTTCTCTTATCTCTTTCTGTCAAGGTCATGCCGACTACCAAAGTAAGGCCAGAAGGAGCCTGGGTTTCACTTTCTCTTCCTCTCTCTTTACCTTCTGGTGTGCTGTTCTGTACATAGTATGCTTAGTGTCAAGGTTTAGACTTATTAGAAGTTATCGTCAGTTTAAATTAAGTCTGCTGCAACTGGATTTCTTATGGACATTGCCAATCCTGAATGTATTGCATTTGTGACCATGATGTTCATTTGCCTTCAGTAGCAATAAAGCTCGGCTGGATGAAATATTAATTGCCTCTGGTCTATTTTTGGGGGGATCCTGCAACGTGTTTAAGTTTTTACCCTGCTAACTATACATTGGAATCTACTGTATATTCCTACGTATAAGACTACTTTTTAACCCAGGAAAATCTTCTCGAAAGTCAGGGGTCGTATTATATGACGGGTCGTATTTCTTATATGGCGAGTATATCCCAGACTCTATACTATAACTGGAGAAGTTTGGGTCGTCTTATACGCCCAGTCGTCTTATACGCCGGAATATACGGTACTCTGGATCAATATTGAGTAGAATTTCATGACAAGGATTGCCAGCTCACACTGATCCGTCTAGCTTTCAGTTTATCGCATAGCTGAGACCTCCACCCAACAGAAACACTTCCACCGTTGTAACACCAAGGAATGGTTCGTGAAAACTGACGTTTTGCAGACTAGGCAAAGAAACTAGAGGACAGGAGTCACCTAACCAGCCCCTGTGCAAGAAGGACTTATGCTCATGCAATGGGGCTCTCCAACCCCCTCCTTGCACCTCCATGAAATTGGCTCTGGTGGAAGTCAGGAGAACCTTCAGAACAAAGCATGGGGGAGGAGAGGGGAGATCATTTCATCTAGCAAGCAGAACAGCTGGGAGAGTGCAGCACTGAATTTCACCCAGAGTCCAAGAGATCAAGCTTTAAGACCCTTCAAGCAAGATGCTGCAATTGCAGTCCATGCAACATATCCTCTGCCCCAAGCTTAAACCTCCAGCCATCAGAGGATTTGGGACTGGCCACCTACCTTCCAAGACAAGATATGGCAGTGTCTACAGAGCTGCAAAGAATCACCGTACTGCTCCTTCCTTGGGTAGCACCTCACAAGCTTGAAATACATCTTCTTCCAATCCAAATGCCCCTTCTCCGACATGATTAGCCGTTTACGAATCTGAAATGAAAGAAAGTCCCACAATGGAACCACAGGCCTGGGAAATTTGTCCAAGGACTGGCTAAGCTTAGGGCAGCTGCCACAGCTCAAGTGAGAGAGCCTCTGCTCTGCATGCGGAAAGTCCCAGGTTCAAATCCTTGGCATCTCCAGGTCTGGCCAGGCGGAGACCCTGAATGAAGCCCCAAAGAGCTGTTGGCAATCATCATAGGCAATTCGGAGCTGAATGGATCCCAATGATCTGACTCTGTATATGGCAGCTTCCTATTCTCCTATGAGCCACACAACAGTGAAACAAGGATCAGGCAAATCCAAGGACCCCCACAGAGAATATACACCACAACCAAGCAAATAAAACACCCAAGTGTGGCCTAAGTAGGAATCTAGAATCTAAAGCAGATCCTACACAGGAGGGGGGAAATTCAGTTGTTTGCCATGGTGAGTTCTGCAGCAAGCCGCTTTTTCAAATGAGTGGGAGGTCTTGTCTCTTTGGTGGCAGAAAATGCAGATATCTTGTTTCTTTGGATCCCCAGTGTTACATAGGTTTGCCTTTAAACGCCTAATTTCTCCTGCTTCCCGACCGGGCAGTAAAACTAAACAAAACCCTGGTCTTATTTTCAGTATTTCTGCTGCTTCTGTGATCACCACTTTCCCCACAGATTACAAGATTACAGCAGCCTGTTATTACCTGTCTGTCTGTGAAATGGTAGTGACAAAGCTTTTTCCACAGCAGCCGGTCCTCACTGAGCACCTGAAGACTTGGAGCTACTTGCCCAAGGCTCACCAGGTCTCTCCCATCTGTCAGGCGTTGCATGATGTTCAGTTGCAAACACAAGGGCAGGTCTGTAAAAGTCAACCCCTTAAAGGCAGGCTGGGAAGGAAAAGACAAAAAAAAATAAGGTGTGAAAAGAGCTTCGTGAAAGAGCAAAGAGGCAACATTTTCGACAAGAAAACAAACAAGGCAGAATACTCCACTCACCCTGGTGATTTGGATATTGTTCAGCTGCTGCTGCCAGTGAAGAATCGTCTCCATCCTATGGACCCACATGTTGATGTTGCCAACCAGGACAGACTTGCCAACGCTTTGGACCAAAGTGCACAGAGACAGATACAGAGTCTGCAGCAATTCCCTGATTAGCCTAATATTCTGCTGATCCTCCAAGACTTTTTGAGTAGGAAAAGAAAAGAGAAGGAGTGAAATTAGACACAAAGAAGACGAAAAATGGTAAAGAAGCACGCATTCTGTTCTTAGCAGTGAGACCATATTTGCTTATTGTCCTTTGACTCCAGGAATATGTGGCTCCACCTCAGACAGCAGGGGATGGCTATTCCAAAGCCTTTCCTCCTGAACTCCCTTGTCCATGAAAAACAGTTGTGCATCCCACACTTCTGGCCCTGAACATCCTAAGGGAGCCTGTAGTGCAGGTACCAGGACTAAGTAAGGCCCCATCTGCACTATACATTTAAAGTGCTAGCATAGCACTTTAAACCGTCATGGCTTCCCCCAGAGAATCCTGGGAACTGTGGTTTAATGGTACTGAGAGGCTCCTATTCCCTCCTCTTACAAGGTAACCGTTCTCAGAGTGATTTAATTATCCAAACCTCTCCCCAGGGAACTGTGTGAGAGAGGAACAGGTATATCCTAACAACTCTCAGCATCCTTAAACTACAACTCCCATGATTCTTTGGGGGAACCATGATTACTTAAAGTGGTATGATACTGCTTCAAATGCTCAATGCCCAGGATTCAACAGCCAGTCAGGTAGGCTTCTGGCCTTAGAATCGGGAGAGTTGTCATCTTAATCCTTTGTCATGCAGCAAAACGACATGGGCCAGACCTGGCTTCTATGGGATCTATGCAAGGTCACCTCTAAACTCAGTATTTTGCGGGAGGGATCCAAGCGCATACTTGAAAATTAGCTTTGCGCAATTGAAGTGGACAAAAGTGTCCCGTTGTCCTAGCTCAATGAATACTGGACTTTTACGCAGTTAGGAAATCTATTTTCTTTTTATTTATTATATTCATATGCCACCTTTTCTTCCAAGGAGCTCAGTGTGGTCTACATGGTTCTCCTCCTCCTCCCCAGTTCACCCTCACAACAAACATATGAAGTAGGTTAGGCTACGAGATGGCAAATGGCCCAAGGATACCCAATGAGCTTCATGGCCGAATGGCAGCATTTGAAACTCAGATATATAGTCTAATTGCCAAATGGCATTTTAAACCTAGGTTGAGTCACCACAATGTAATGTCTAGGTGCCATTTCCCCCCTCAGCGGGATGATGATGATCATTATCCATCTAATTTCTACACCGCTTTATCTCACAGCAGTTTACAACACATTAAAACATCAAACAAAACCATCCAGACAAAACAAACTCAAGCTTCAAGGAAAATATTTCAGATCCTTCACTGACATTTTGCTTCCCCGTCGCCAACCAGGCATCCCGAGATCTCCACATGGTCGCAAACTGGACCCGCGCCAGTTGCAAAACATGCCATGCTCCCGGCTAATGTCTAACACTGCCAAGTGGGGATTTGAACCGTGGTCTCCCAACACTTTGGCTCCGGGGAAATGCACTGAGAAGTGTGGGATGAATAAGGGAAGACATAACCATAGCATGAACAAACCAGGACGAATGTTCATCATTGAAGGACCTCTATTTGAACCAATCAAATGTTCAACAGCCAGCTCATCTGGAGGAACCCACAGCCTATTGCTTGTGAAGTTGGTAACCTTAGTTTTTGCACCTCGCCGCTTGTTGCCTTTACCTTTCTGCACTACTTTTTCCAAGATGTTCATAAAGTTTTTCTGGGCAATTCCGCTCAGTGATGTTAGCTGAGACTTTGCTATCAGCTCCAACAGCTGTGGATAAAAATAAAGACATTCAGCCTTAAAGAGCACAAAGGCACTTTTCTAATCTTAGCTTCCTGGTCATGTGATGCACAGTAAAACAGTTCAGATGCTTGTTTGTTGCTTGACACACTCTCTCTCTCTCTCTCTCTCTCTCTTGGAGGAGGGAATGGATAGACAAGAGCGCCAGAAAGGAAAGACAGATGCAGGAGCTTAAGCGATAGCAATCTTTCTGCCTCTTCTCGTTGGCTTAATTACTAAGCTAAGTCATTAAAACTGACAGCAGGGGAGAAAAATAGATTGTGGTCATCTAAGCTGCTTTGCTGAACATGGAAGCATCTTAACCACAAAGAGTGATGTGGGCAATTGAGTGATTTTGCTACAGCAAGCAACTATATTTTGAGGTTCAGCTGCAGCCTCCAAAGGCAGCTACATTAAAAAAAAAACTTGGGGGACACACTCGTTTCCGAAACATCCTTTGATATTTGCTATAGCACTAAACATAACTTCATGCACACCAGGGTCCCTGCCCCCTGGGAGCTTGCAATCTGAATTTCACAGTAGGAAATGCAACAGGATGGGGAGGGAGTGACAAGTGTAGCAATGGATTGTTGTGGCCAAATGCAGTGACAGAATATGCAAACTCAGTTGGAGGACTAAGGGGGTAGTCAGATATTCCAAGGCAATGGAAGATACTGGTCCTGATTCAGCAGGGCATGCACACATTGCCAGCATGGATCAGATGCTGGTGACTGCCATCCCTATTCATAGGTCCTCTCATTTGTCTTGTGACACAGGGAATGTGCAATAATGTGTGTATTGGCCCAAACTGCATTAAAAAGTGTGCCCATTGGGAGAAATCCACATCGTTAACAACGACATTTATACACCACCTCTTAATAAAATATCTCAGGGTAGTGTACAACATTAAAAACATGTTTTATGGAACATACAGTCAAACCTCGGCTTACGCCTACCTCGGCGAGCGACCGCTTCGGCGAGCGACTGCCGCAGACCCAGAAGTGTTTACATCCGGGTTCCACGGCGTCGGATGCGCAGACGCGATCTGTGCAGCTTGCGCATGTGCAGAAGTGATCTGTGCAGCGCGCACGTGCGCAGAAGCGCTCTATCGGCACTTCGTGCACGCGCAGAAGCATGCCTTTGGCGAGCGACTGCCTCCGCAGAACGGATTGCGGTCGCAAACCAAGGTACCGTTGTAATAACAAAGACATAAAACAAAGCATAGTACTGTAATGGACAGCAATATGATAAAATAATCAAAATAACAGCCCCTCCCAACACCTTTAACAGGCATAGATTATTCAATGGCTAAAGGCCTAGGTAGAGAAAAATGTTTTTGCCTGGCACCTAAATACATGTAATGATGGCACCAGGCGAGCCTCTCTGGGGAGAGCATTCCACTGATGGGGAGCCACCGCAAAAAAGGCCCATTCTCATGTTGCCACCCTCTGAGCCCCTCGGGGAGGGGCCTCGGATGAGAACAGCAGGATCTGGGTCAGTTTTTATAGAGGGAGGCAGTCCTTAAGGTATTGAGACCCTGAGCCGTGTAAGGCACTAAAAATGCTGGTGAATTTCCACAAGGACCTTTTAAAGGAAAAAACTCGCAAACTGATTTGGAAGTGTGGAGATAATGAAGCTACGATTAGAAAAACAAGAAAATGTACTTGACCGATTCACTTATCCCTAGTGAGAAGGGATTTCCCCTCTCTTTTAACCCTCCAGAGATGCTATTGCAGCCACAGATAGTTGCAGTGGAAAACAGGGAACAGGATTTGAGCCAGTGTCAAAAAGGCAAGATCTCTGCTACAAGAGCTAAAAGGAACCTGCATGTACAGATGCAGTATACCTTCATGTCCCCCCCCCAAACTCCATGTCCTGTTCCTGAATTGGCACTTTGCTGCCTGTTGTTGGAACAACAACAACAACGGCAGGCAGTTTGGACTTGCGATGAACCCGGCAAGGAAATTCCGACCATGTTAAAATGATAAAACACATCAAGTCATGGGTTGAAAAGTGCTTTGCCCAGTGGGAAGAATGATAAGAATTTGTTTGCACTTATCAACGCCTTTCTATAAAGTCAGAACACATGGGACAAGGAGGAAAGGGGGGGGCACGCACGGAGGGGAAGAACAGGAGAAAGAGATCGCTTCAGCTGCTCTCTCCTCTTACACAGCGCTGTCACCACCGTGTGACTGTCAGCTCAAGGCAGAGAAGTGGCCGAGAGTGACTGATCCACTCTTCTGTTTATCTCCCCGGCCAACTTTGAACGTCAACAGATGGCTCTCCTACGTGAGCATCCTATTAATACCTTGTGCGGCCACATGACTGGTAGAAAAACCAAGGGAGACGGGGGGAAAGGAGCCCTGGCTAATTTGCTAAGCCGTCTAACCCCGGCTAATCGGCTTCATTTCTATGACTCACCATTTCAGGGAAGTTAAAAATAAAAAAACACATGAATACGCACACAGGTGTGCATTTTTCAAATAGCTCCGGATGGGCTAGCTAATCGCACACAGAGAGACACGACAAGCGGAGTGATACACAGGCGCATGACATCGAGATGCTTTCAAACACGAAATCACACACTCGTACGTATCCAAAGCGGTACAGCCCTTCACAACTTGGGGTCCGTTTACCTGAGAGACTGCCTTACCCCATGCGTGCCCAATCAACTTCTTTGATAAGGGGAATCAGCACTATTACAGGTGCCACGTAACACCTGTCCTGCCTCTGTTGCGGCAGCTACACTTTGGAACTCCCTGCCTATTGATATCAGTGCCCACTCTCTTTTTTTTGCTCCAGAGCTTTCCCTGTGAAAATCCCCTCTTTACAGCTGAATCAGGGGAAACAGCAAGTCGTGGAAAAACCAAATTGCTGTTTGCTCCAATTCAGCTTTAAAGAGCAGGTTTTTGTGGGGAAAGCTCCGGAGCAAAAAAAAGGGGGGGAAGGGGTGCTCATACAAGGGGATTTAAAGCACAGACCTCTGCCTAGAAAGATTAGTGCAAAAGGTAGGTGTAGATAAGCCCCAAGATCATCACCTGAGGTCCTTCTCCAGGTACACAGCTATCAGAAGTTAGATGAGCAGAGAGCCTTTTTAGCCATGACAGCCTGCCTTTGAAGGGGAGCCTCCCCGATTAATTTTGCATATCACACAAAGATCTCTAAATTTGCTCAGACCTTTTAATGTTCTTTCTGCTGCTACTCGCTGATATTTTGTTAGTAAATTTTATAGGTTTGTTATTTTTTTTTATTAAAAATGTTTACTTTCTTAAGGCAGTAAGACTTCCAAGTTCACCAAATCCGAAGAGAGGATAAAGGGATATCTTATATTTGAAAGTTGTTATAGGCTATAGGTGTAGAAGTAGTGGTTAGTAATTAAGAAAATTTATGGAAATGAATTAAATAGATAATGAAAGAAACAATGAAAGGATAAGATATAGAATGTGGTAAAAATTATGATTTAGAAATTGCTAAAGATGAGATACAATGAAGCTCAGAAAGGGGGGATCTGAGGAAGTCACCCTAAAATGTTAAGAGATTTGAAATGAAGAAAATTTTGTATTGTTTTTGTTGTATTGTTCATTTGTTAGTGTTTATTGTGTTGTGTTATGTTTTTATTGGATTATGTTGTGTTATTATAAAATTAATAATTTTTTTAAAAGGGAAACCTTAAACAAGAGTCAGTAGAGCATGAGTCTCTTAATCACAGGGTCATGGGTTCGAGGTCCACACTGGGCAAATGATTCCTGCATTGCAGGGGGGTTGTACTAGATCACCCTCGTGGTCCCTTCCAACTCTAATTCTTTGATTCTATGAAAACAAGATTTTTATTCTCTCTTATACCCTGTATGATCATTGCAGCAAATATTGTGTTCTGCTAGATAAAGACCCCATCCATTGTCTTCTTTTGCCTCTGGCCCCGCCCATCACAGGTACAGGGGTACCCAGAAAGTTGTCCAAATGGGAATGTGATCCTTGTTATGGAAAAGGCTCTTCGCCTCTGTTGTCCTACCGTAAAACTTTAAAAGCCAATTTGGCCCACAGGATCCCGGGGTATGTGGCTGACACCTCCAAGCGAATGGTGTTAGCCTACGTGTAAACAAAAAGTGAGCCAGGACCTTCTCCCCGTAACACAACACCTCTGGAATAAGTTCCTTTGGATTTCCCCTTGTAAATTAATACACACATTCTTTCTCCTGCTTTTGCAGTGCGGGCGAGTGAGCACTTGCAGAACATTGCTTAAGAGCACATCACACGGCAAATTCTTCTGGAGTAAGGAATCTGTCACTGTCATCTGCCTATACATAATGCCCCAGACAGCCAAAGCTGTCTGAAATGGGACAGTTTTGCAGGGCAGGAGGAAGAAGGAAATAAAAGGATACACTTGGGCTCCGGTTCAAATAAAGTGGCCTCCATTCTAACTAACTGGCTTTATTTCTAGGACTCAAAACAGGAGAGGCACATATGTGTGCATATGCATGGAGTGTGATTACCTTGCCAAACAGGCTTTCATCTTTTAGTCCGGGCCTGTTAAGTATAATTGTTCAATTCACACTGAAATGGGGCATGCCTGTGTGTATTACTGAAGGGTTCAACATGGGGATTTTCAATTAAGTTCTCTGGGCTCCTAGATGGTTTGATAATTGACTACTGTTGTTCTCTGCTAACTAACACGTGAGTGTTTAACCTTAAATCACATGAGAGGTATTGAATTGCAAATCACCATCTTGGGGAGTTGGTCTTTGTCTTTTGTTCCTGGGCTCCGTGGGAGAAGGATGTGCAAATGAATCACTCCAGGAGCTCCACAGCCTTGGGGCTGGAATGCAGGCTAATGGCACCTGTGTGAAAGAGAGCTATGTTTCTCAGCTCTGATTATATGTAATTTTATTCCTAGGAAGATGCTGAACCTATGCCTTGGAAGGCATGTGTCTGATGGAATTATTTGGAAACATCTTTGATCACTTTTGTTCTCTTTTGAAGAAAGTTCTGCAAGTAAACCTTTGAATAATATCTAGTGGGTTTTGGACAAAGTTTTATTCCAAAAGGAGTCAGTTTTCATGCATCCAACTGCTTCAAGCTGCACAATATTAACACCTGCAGTATGGCCTTTAAAGATATATGTTTGCTATTAATGAGTGCACAGGGAAATTGTGTAAGAATGCTTTTAAGCATGCAACTTGACAGGCACATGTTTGAAGTGGTAAAATCTTGCATGGACTGTTCCCTATTGCCCTGCTCAACATACAAATGAATTATAAGTATGATCTATCTATCTATCTTTATATATAGAAGCAGCTTCTAGTTGTGGGGTGGGTGGGGAATGTATTTATTTATTTCATAAAATTTATACATTACTTGATTGTAAAAAAAGAAAGAGAGAAACTTCAAACTGGTTTGCATAGAGATAAAACCATCAAACATTTGCAAACATTTGCATTCCTCCAAATCACACTCCTCATCCTAATTGCACCAGAAGCACTAAAAAAGTGCCAGAACTTTGCTCTTTTTAAAACTCTGCCCCCCCCCATAAAAAACCCTTCTGGCCCAACAGCTAAAAGAAGAGGAGGAGGAGTTTGGACTTGATATCCCGCCTTTCACTCCCTTTAAGGAGTCTCAAAGCGGCTAACAATCTCCTTTCCCTTCCTCCCCCACAACAAACACTCTGTGAGGTGAGTGAGGCTGAGAGACTTCAGGGAAGTGTGACTAGCCCAAGGTCACCCAGCAGCTGCATGTGGAGGAGCGGGGATGCGAACCCGGTTCACCAGATTACGAGTCCACCGTTCCTAACCACTACACCATGCTGGCTCCCTAAAGCCAGCCCAATAGTCCCATAGACATGGCTTGAGCCAAAGGAGGGTTACTAGTCACAAAATAGCACTCATTTGCTGCTGCTTCTGTCTTGCAAGTGAATGACTCCAGGCACAGCAGAGGTTTTCCAGGCACAGGCACACAGGCACCCACACCCCCTGCTCAGCCATTTATGTGGAATCTATGATGTGAGCTATTATTCACCAGGGACTTGGCTGATAGGATCAATTCATTTTTAACACAGTGTTCTTGTTTGAGTTGCGGTGCTTGGGTGGAAGGTTTCGTTTTCTCTCTGCCAAACCAACAGCCAGTTTGAATTAGAGTTTTTAACTTCTAGGTACCACTCAGGAAGTTAGAGGATTGGGTGGAGAAACACAAACTTTTATGAGTTCTTAAATGCTGCAATTTCTAGATGTAAAGGACTTTGGAAATGCCCTAAACCAAGATCCATTCCGCACATTACATGCTGCTAATATTGTCCTCAGTTTTGTTTTTTAATCTTGTCTGAACGTTTTCCTGCAGCTTAATTTTTCTCTATTGCTATACTATTCTGTTTCTTATGACTGCTGCTGATTTAATATTTTTTAAAATGGTTTTCTAAGCCATTTTGAGGGCTCTTTGGGGCAGCCTATACATTTGAATACAGTGGTACCTTGGTACTCGAACGGCTTGGCTCCTGAACAAATCAGCTCCTGAACACCGCAAACACGGAAGCAAGTGTTCTGGTTTGCAAATGTTTTTCGGAAGCCGAGCTTCTGATGTGACTTCCGCTTGTGTGCAGGAAGCTCCTGCAGCCAATCGGAAGCCACACCTTGATTTTCGAACGGTTCCGGGAGTCGAATGGACTCCCGGAACAGATTAAGTTCAAGAACCAAGGTCCCACTGCACAGAGAAATTCATATTCTGGAGAATTAAGAAACTGGACAGACAGACATGTAAGGCAGGATTATTGCTGTGAGGGCTGATGGGAGTTGCCGTCCAACACATTCAGCGGGCACCAGGTTGGGAAAGGCTGGCGTGTTCCCTTATTACACCAAACCCAATCTTCTCTGCTCAATTCTGATCTGAAAAGCAGGTGGCGGGTAAGCCATTTCCTAAAATGCCATGCCCTTCCTGTTGTTCTGCCAACTCAATTTTTAAAAAAGATCACATGCCAGTAAAAAAAGGGCAGTAGTTGAACTGAAGAGTTAAGAGTCAGAGGGACATCCCAAGATTTATCACGGCAAGTTTCCAGGTGGTGAGTCAGACAAGGGGAGAGAGCAAATTTCCTGCTTGGTATATATTGTGCAGTTCTCCACTGTAAGCAACTTCGTTGTGTTCACATAACACACAAAAAGAAATGAATATTTTTAAAAAATCCAGGAGGTAGCCATGTTAAGTTGGTTGCAGCAAAAGGCAAGAGGGAGTCTTGTGGACCTTAAGGACTAACACAGTTTATTATGGGCAAAAGCTTTTTGTTAACTAGAACCCACTTCATGAGATGCATGGAGTTTGACCCTCAGCTACTAGGTACTGGAAAAGACCCTGATGTTGGAAAAGACTGAGGGCACAAGGAGAAGGGGATGACAGAGGACGAGATGGTTGGACAGTGTTCTCGAAGCTCCGAACATGAGTTTGACCAAACTGCGGGAGGCAGTGGAAGACAGGAGTGCCTGGCTTGCTCTGGTCCATGGGGTCACAAAGAGTCGGACACGACTAAACGACAACACTAGGTACATACTACAAATGGGTAAAATGGAAGTGGAAGGGTTATAAAGGATGGAATTAAGTGGCAATGGAAACATTTTTTAAATTGTAGCCTGTGGCAATTCAGTTAAGACTCAACACATGGGAAGTCTGTCTGAAACGCACACTGGTGATCTTAAATCAAGGATGGCGTCCACAAAAATCAACGAGACTACTCTTAAAAGGAAAAAAAAAACACCCACAATTTAAAAGGCTATGATTTGCAGACACAGGTTGTTTTCTGTCTCGCTCCTGGATTACCTGAAAGCTGTGGCGAGATTTAATAATTCAGCAGTCCAAGCCGTTCACCAACACTCACCCGTACAACATAGTTGAATCTCCTTGAGTCCAAGATGGCATTTGAAAAATCCAGCCGATTGAATGCTTCTCCAAGAGTGCAATAGCCATGTCGCTGAGAGGAGGGTGGGTGGGAGAGAGAGCAATACCACAAGTGATTTATTTTTACTCAGAATCTGGAACAGAGGCAGTAACAGCATGCTCTTAAAACTAACACTACAGGCTGAGTTTAGATTCCAAAGGAATAGGATTCCTTGCTTGGCCTCACCAGAGATTGACCAAGCACCTGTGTTTCCCTTTCCCACCTCTCAACACCTTAATATGGTCCAAGAATTCCCAGGGCAGAGATATTCTTTCAAGCTCCACATCTGGAGCAATCGGATATAAACCAGGAGGCTTATCTTCTCTGAGTCAAACCAGAAATAGAAGCTACCTTATAATGGGTGACATTATTTGTCCTCTTAGCCCAGTATCTTTCATTCTGACTGGAAATGGCCCTCCAGGATCTCAGATACTGAATGAACTTTTGCATAACACATTCATTTAATTGGAGACTTCAGGATTTGAACCCATGGCTTTCTGCAAGCAGATCATGTGGCACCTGAGCTATGGTGCCATCACATCAGCCTCTAGTGTCCATGAACTTAAGGCATAGCCACACTTCCTCTTGTTCCTCTGCTCCCTTCCTGGGGAAAGCCACTCTTTAGTGCTCAATTGGAGCAAACAGCAATTTGGGATCTCTCTGGGTTGACGTTTGCTCCGATATAGAGCTCAAGAGCGGGTTTTCACTGGGAAAGGAGCAGGACAAGGAGGAAACCGCTTGCACGGGTCAAGCAGGACTGCAGATGAACCCTTAAACAGATGTTCTATAATTTTAGCAAATAGGATAAAAAGGCAATTCAGAGGCACCAAGAGAATAATGTGTTTCTGGACTGAACTGGTAAAGTTGCAATCTCATTGCACTGGGCAGTTCTCTAAGATTTGCCAAGTCAAAATTCGAAATACAATGCAACAGGCCACATTCGCATCTACCTTTACTCATACTTAGGTTTGTTGAGAAATGACCCAGAACATGCCAAGAATGATTGTTGACTCAGCCCTAAGCCATTTTGCTTATTGTAAATGGAAGCAAAGTGGGCTATTTTAGGCAGTTTTAAATAATAATTTTGAGCAAAGCTACGACGTTTCAAGTAATAAGGGATACTCACTTCTTTCGTGCTTCCTTTGTGCACGTAAATCCACTTTTCTTGGTGAAAATCTGTTGAAATGAAACCACATTTTCTTGATTTAATGCCATGCAAATGATGACCCTCACCCCAATTTGCTTCAGTCTGTCACTGGTTGCCAATGATCACCACCACCCTGGGTTACATCAGGTCTCATGGACGAATGAGTTTAATAAATGGATCAAATCGGAAGCTTATCTGAAAGACCACTACATCCTCCCACATAGACCCTCTCAGGTGTTTAGATTGCCAGAGAGGGCCTTCTTGATAGTTCCCTTGCCCTCAAAATTTGGAGAGGAGTAGTGGCCTAGAAGAGGGCATTCCTTGTGGCAACACCTTAGCTGCAGAATTCCCATTGGTACCGGTACTTACATTTTAACAAGAACAAAATAATAATAATAATAATAATAATAATAATAATAATAATAATGATGAACAGGAGAGGTGGCAGGGCTTTGGGATTCCTCAAAGACAGACCATGGGTCTTTGAAAGCACTTTTTCTTTGGGCATGGTGTGTTGGGAACCCACTCTGGGTTGTAGGCGCAAAAGCTTTGACCTCTATGGTGAGTCAACCCTCCCTAAGCCAAGCTCAAAGCTGGAAGATATTTAGCTCTCTCAGGAATTGCAGACACATACTGGCGCATATCCAACACAGCACTAAATAATCATACCGCCAGCACAAGGATTCCCGCTTCCACAAGGGGCCATCTCCTCTCTTCTCCTCAAATACATCCCCATCATATTTTCTGGAATTCCCCCAACCCCTGGGAGAAGATTTGGGGAGGCAAGGAGGGTTGGGGGCGGGGAAGTCCCATTGCGCAAGTGGGGATCCTTGCACAGCACTGCAACTGGATACGAGCCATTAAATAAGACTCTAGGCCAGGCATCCCTAGGCCACGCAAAACTGCGGCCCTCCAGATGTTTTGGCCTACAACTCCCATGATTCCTAGCTAACGGGACCAATGGTCAGGGGGAGATGGGAATTGTAGTCCAAAACATCTGGAGGGCCGAAGTTTGGGGATGCCTGCTCTAGGCAGTCTGATTAGAAAGGGAGTCTCCCCACTCCGAAAGGGTTCAAGTGAATGGTTTTATTCCCTCTCCCCCATGTGTTTTTAGACACCATCTTGTGGTTTGGGGGTGCATGTTAAAGAACATTGGGGAAGGGGACCGGTTCAAGCTGTGGGGTTATGAATGTGCCAAGTGGGCTGGGGGGGGGGAGAAGAAGCTGGAAACAGATCGCTTCCCCCTTTGCAAAATACAGTGGTACCTCGGGTTAAGAACTTAATTCGTTCTGGAGGTCCGTTCTTAACCTGAGGTACCACTTTAGCTAATGGGGCCTCCCGCTGCCACCGCCACGAGATTTCTGTTCTTAACCCCAGGTACTATTTCTGGGTTAGCGGAGTCTGTAACCTGAAGCATCTGTAACCTGAGGTACCACTGTACAAGTGACAAACACAGAGCAAAGATCCCAGGCATAAGA